>NC_071395.1:2718235-4069852 GCF_022682495.2 Desmodus rotundus | reverse complement strand
GAAGGAGAGAGAGCCGGAGGACATCAGGACAGTTAAGGTAGAGAAGGCCCTACTAGAGCAAGGTCTCCTCTATTCTCCATTCCAAGGCATTCCACCAGGCAAGAAAGGAGTCTCTTCCCTCCAGAACCACACACCCAGTTTAGATTATCCCACTGAAAACTCTGCTTTGATCTTGTCACCCATTACTTGAAACCTTCCATACTTGGCAACTGGGTCCCCATGGCACCGTTATTTAATAGCAGAATAGTTGCAAAGAGACAGGGTTTTGAAGTCAGGGAGACCTGGGTTGAGGAAGTAAATTCATCCCTCTAATTCATATCCTTCATTTCTCTCTCTCTCTCTCTCTCTCTCTCTCTCTCTTACACTGCAAATGGCGATGTTAAGTCCCCTGGGTCATTGCAAGGATTGAATGAAACATGAGCAGAGTGGCTGGCACTTGGCAACGCCCGGCATAGGGACGAGGGTGGTGGCAGTTCTGCGTGCTCGCGGTGGGCTGGCACGGGGCTTCTCTGGGATGTGACTGGCTGACGTCCCGGGTGGATGAATAGGCACATAACAGGTCCACTCTCTAGGTCTGTCTTTCTCATCTGAAAATTAAAGACTTGGAAACCGAGTCCTTAAACCCCATACTTTTGGGATTTTTATGGAGGTTTTATTATGTAGACATGATCAATCATTAATTCCGTTCTCTGCCCTCTCCCTTCTCAAGAGTATGGGGGTGGGTGGGGCTAAAAATTCCCAGCTTCTAATCACTTCTAGACACTGTCCAACTTTGATATTTGATTAGAATGTTGTTTTGACTCTCTGTTAAAATAATTGAAAAATATTAAACCCATATTTCTTTTTTCTTAATCAGAATTTAGGGGAAATGTCATATTTGTATTGGATGTTTCTCGCTGTGACTCACTTGTTGGATGACTTTTCTCAAGTCTAAATATATTAAACTTTATGCTCCACATTTATCAAATAACTGGGAATCCAGTGATTCACATCACTGACAGAAGTGTTGAGAAAACTATTTAACAAATGCAGAAGGAATTCATGCAAAAAATTAGGTTTGTTGCTTAAATTGTATGATTCTCTGAAATAGTTTAAAAAATTTAACATATAATACAATTCATTTTTTTTAGGAAATTATTTTTGACCTAAAATAGTTCACTGTGCCAAACATTTGAATCCATGAGTTATATTAAATGAATGTGAGGTCATAGAAAATACATATATTGGTTCCTGGCACAGAGCTTCTCAAACCCTTGTAATTTTCTGAGTGATAAATGTTCTAATATTTGGTCTCTGACCTGGGTTCCTGGCACAGGGCTCCTGATGCCCTTGGAATTTTCTGGGTGATAGGAGCATCTTTTGTTCCAATGAGGAGACTCTGGGTGGGATCCTGGATGGTGCTGGTCACCGGAAGGGCCAACCCTGTTTAGAAGCTGGGAATTTGCAGCTGCACCCCCCACACCCTTGAGAAGGGAGAAGGGCGGAAAACGGAATTAATGATTGATTGTGCCTATGTGATGAAACCTCCATAAAATCCCCAAAGTATGGGGTTTAGAGAGCTTCCAGGTTGGGGAACATGTCCACCTCGGGAGATGGTGACACACTCCAGCGCCCTGGGGACAGAAGCTTCTGCCTGCAGGACCCTCCCAGACCTGGCCCTAGGTCTCTGTATGCTTTATCACACCCTTTAATTACCTGGTGAGTTGTGAGCTGCTCTGGCAAATGAATCAGACCCAAGGCTGCCATCTGAAATGGGGGTTGAGGGTCTTGTGGGACGAAGCCCTAACCTGTGGGGTCTGACACTTGGTCCTCGGATAGACACTGTCAGAAATGGTGGAATCACAGGGCACCGAGCCCGGGTCACAGAGAGTGGCTTGCTGGTGGGAGGAAGAGCCTCCTCCCATTTGGTGACCAGAGTGTCAGGAGCCAGGTGTCCTGTGTGAGTAATGATGGGGACACGTGGGGACGAGAAACATGGGAGAAAACAACAGGATTTTTCCTACAACAGGAGGGGAAGACTGGGTGTTCTTTCCACTTCAGTACATGTATATAACTTGAGCATCCAAAAGCACTTTGCTCTCAGGCAAAGTGTGCTCGTAGAATATGCTAAAGACTTGGATGTGGAAAACATGAGGTTACTGGAACCATCAGCAGCGAACAGGAGGCATTTTGCCTAAACTATGGTGCCTGGGCGTCTAAGTGACTTCTCTATCATCTATGTCAGAGGACAAATCTGCATGGCACGTGGTTCCTTAAGAGAAAGATACTTGATCCTGTGAAACATCTGGCATCCAACTTGCCCCCAACAGTAATGACCAAAATAGCATGGCCTGTTTCTCAGCTATGAAAGTCGTGAGTCAACCCCAAATCCCTGGGGTGCCTGTTGCCCCCGAAATACATGGGGCTACATGCTCACAGTAAGTACAGAAAAAAAAAAAAAGTGGTTCTGAAACTTTTGGACAAATAAGGACAATCACTCCGAGTGAGACTAGATTGGATGGGAACATATGTTTGGCTAATGCAGCCAAAGTACATAGTCAAGTACAACAAAGCGAAAGCCTGATAGCAGGCTTGCCAGCGAACTTGTTTTGTCATTCTGAAATCTGCTCCACTTTAAGCAAACCTCCCCCAAACTAAAAACAAAGACACAAGCATAGACGATGTTCGTGGTCTCGGTGCCCCGCACGGAGTGTAAAGGTAAGGAAGCCATCCACTTCTTAGAGAAAACCCTGATTTCTTCAATTTAGCTTCCAGTCAAGGAATTAGTTGATTTAGATGTATCTCAGTGAAGCGCATATCTACCACATACTAGAAGATATACTGGTTACATTACTAGAGAATCGTCAGTAAGTCCGTCTTTCTATAGGCATGACACTGAGGCGGCCGCATGGAAAGACGTAAGAGGCAAAGCGCCTGTCCTGGTCACCGCCGCCTGCTCGGGGTCCTGCGGTAACGAACTTGTGCACGTCATCAATCTACAAAGGGAGATGGAATGGGAAACATGCCCGAAGATAAACGCATAAGCACAACTAGTCAGGGAAGGAGCTACTTACCTTGTTTACTACTGGTTCAAGAACAATTGGTGTGAATTAAAAGTAAAATCGACATCCTTTCTAGCTTCCCACAGTTTTAAACTCGGGAACCATCATGATACCAAAACATATATTAAGTAAGAACGTCTCTCTTTTTTTCCTGTTTTGACTTTAATAATATTTATGTCAATGCATTTTCACACAGATCTTTATAATAATTATATACCAACAGAAACTTTATAAAGTGATACAAACATCACTGTCAAGGCAATTCATGGGATCATTCTTTTATAAGAGTATCAGGGCCCTGGACAGGTAGCTCAGTAGGTTAGAGCATCACCCCCATACACCAAGGTTGTGGGTTCAATCCCAGCTCAGGGCACATACAAGAATCAACCAATGATGCAGAGATAACCACAGCAAGTCAGTGTTTCTGTTTCTCTCTCTCTCTCTCTTTCTCTCAAATAAATAATTTTTTTAAAAAGAGTAATAAAGTATTTCCTATACAAGGTAAAGTTTTAAGAGCATAAAAGGGAGTTTGAATAAAGATAGTGTGGCTGGTTTATATTTTTTCCCACCAAAAATATATATAACTGGTGGTGGGAGGGGCCTGAGTCCCACAGCATTGCGAGATGACTAATAAGACATAAACCACACAAACCACCCACAATGAGCTGTTCACCCATTCAGTTCGACGTGAGAGAAAAATGAAAAGGGTTTCAGGCCTCTGAACTTCACGAGGACTCTGAGACTTCCACTCTGCCTCTGCTTTTGTGCAAATTATCTTTCATTCCAGAATTCTAGACTCAGCCTACACCAGATGGATTTTTCAAGTTTACTGAGGTATAAACTCGAAGCCCACAGGAAGTACTTCAAGCAGCTTTGGGGTCTGAGATGAGGGAAAGGCCCTCAGGGGCTCACAAACAAATGCCCGGTGTCAGATCTGCTCCTTTTACTGGCAGGGGGTGCGCCCAGCTGTGGGGAGGCGCTGGCAGTCCCCCAGCTACGGCAGCCAGCAGCCAATGGCTCTCTCCAGGAAGGGTGGACTGGAGCTGCCAGTGTGTACTCCTCAAGGTCTTACTCCAACGCCATGGACATGAGAATCCTGAGACCTCCACAGAGAGATTTCAGAGCAACTTCTATAACCTGTTTGAAAGTTCAGTCACAATGTCAGGAAGTCTTGATTTCTAAATTAAATTCCTCATGGTGCAACCCAAGCCCTTTCCCTTCTTCTCTCCTTGGGGAGACAAAGCCCAAATAGTCACCCTTCTCTGAGTAATCACGGTTCTCGTACTGGGGGATAGTTGTCCCACTTAATACCTTCAAAGTCTTATTTTGTCATCAGATGTCTGAGTGACTCTTCAGAACAGCTCCCCAGTTCTTCCTATAAACTGTGAGGTCCCAAACCAGATACATACTCAACAGGAGCACTCCAGAATCTCCCTGTACTGGGTTGTTTGCGGAACAGTTCAGCCGTGAAAGCTGCGAGGAGTGGTCCACTCCCAGCACACATGTCCCCAACTAACATCCACGGTTCCTGTTGTCTCCCAGAGCCGTGCCCCACAAAAGCCACCCGCACTCACCACTTCCTCTCCCTACCTTACCCCTCAACCCAGGATGGTATGGTTTTTGCTCACACAATAAAATTGTCCTTGCCAAGATCTGGAGGGACAAAAACAATGAAGATTTGTCCACTCCAATCTTGGTAGACGTCTTGGCAGAGCTTGGCGCCCATGCTTCCTTCTGTCTTGTTAACGTCACTTTTTCCTCCACTCCCCGAGGAAGGAGCCCCTTCTAAGTTTCCTTCAAAGGTCCTCATTATCTGTCCTTTAAGTGTTGATTAGCCCCATGGCTCTTGTCCAGGCACCCCATCCCTTCCCGTGGCACCTCTTTCTCGGGCCAGCCCTCTGACCCCCTCAACTTTAGCTTAACCTGTGTACCCGTAGATGTTAGATCAGTGTCTCTGGCCAGCTCCCCGTAAGTCTCACTTCCTTTTATACGATGTCTGCTAGAAACTGCACCCACAGACACCTCAAACCCAATGTTTACAAAAGTGGGATTATACTTTACATGGCTTTTCAACACGGTTTTTTCATTTGATACATCATTAACGTGTTTCCTGGTCAGTGTTTATAGATGTGCCTCATCGTTTAAAGACAGACTCATAAATTTCTATAGTATGGATATATTATAAATTTAAACATTCCTTATTTGTGGTCCTTAGTTTATAGACACTTTTTAACAGAACTGGAGAAAGGAAGAGGAGAAGAAGAAAGCAGCCACAGGCCAGGGCCGACCTCCTGTGTCGCCATGTTCCTGCAGCGAACTTTCAGGGGCCCAAGAATTCTCAATTCACAGGTACTTTCCTGGTTCTTCTGAAGGTATATTTGCCAAGGTAGGAGGATGCCACATATATTAATTAACATTTTATTAGTTTAGCTTGCAATTTTTAAATATTTAGACATTCTATGTGGACCTCCATTCGTACTTTTACAGCGAACCCCACAAATGTCAGGAGGAGCCCTGAAATATACAATCATTTCATAAGACTGATGAGATAAAAAACAGAACTAAATAAAGAAGAGAGAGTCACATGTAAACATTAAGAATGAAAAGCAATATTAAAGAGAATACTATGAAAAAGCCTGTTATTTAGATAAAATAGTATAGACAACTTCACAGAAAATCATATTTTATCAGAATTCCTCATGTTTAAAGAGAAAGCTGCAATAGTCATACGACATTAAGAAGCTGAAAAAAAAAGATTAAGTCAAACTTTACAATGAAGGAAAAGAAATAAAATAATGAGAACCTTACAAGGAAGTTCAACCAAAACATTCAAGAAACATAATTTTAATATTATATAAATTCTTTCAGAAAAAATTAAAAAACAAATGTTTTCAACTCATTTAATGAGACTGTTACGCTCTTGATTCAAACACTAAAGAAGGCATATTATAGGCTAATTTTGCATATGAATATTGATGCAAAATGATGAACCAAGCATTAGTAAACTAAACTTACTAATAAAAAAATGAAATGTTATGCCAAGTTTAGTTTACCCCAGAAGAGCTCAAACAATTTTTCACTAGAAATTTTATCAATAAAACTCATGATTTTAATAGTTTAGGGGGAGAAGTATAACCATCTCAATAGATACAGGAAAAGCATTCAATAAAATTCAAATTTGATTGATAATAGAAACTAAGAATGAAAATATATTTCCTTTAAAAAATGATGAGTTCCTTTAAAAAAGAAAACTTCAGCAGAAGATATATTTAATGGTAAAATATTAGAAGGATTTCCATTGAAATCAGGAAGAAGCCAAGGAAAAACATTAATTCTTAGAAGTGGATAACTGAGCCATAGGGAATGAGTATTTTTAACTCTAATAGCTTCTGATAAATAGACTCTGCTGTTACAACTCTATCAATATATGAGTGCCCCTTTCTCTACACTTCTATCAACACTGAAGGTTATTAGTCTTTTTCATCGTTGTTGTCTGATTAAAACAAACAAATGAACAAAACCCTTTCTTCATATTACCTCTGAAGAGTGCTTATTCACACCCTTTGTAGAGTCTTCCTTGTAACTCCGGTGGTTGTAGCCTATTCCATGCTCTCACCGAGCTGGGGGTGGGAGGAATTGGAGAGGGGCTGCAAACAGTCTCAACCGGCCTGATGGTTTCAGCCAAAAAGGGAAAATACTGGGCTGGCCAAGAAGTCCTTATGGTTTTTCCATGAAATAAAAGACATTTTTCATGTTCACCAATAGCTTTACTGATTTAGGTATTTTGAGTATGTCGTCTATCTCCCACATAGTGGAACATTGATTGCTCTCAATTAATGTCTCCATTTGATCACTATCAACCCTTAACTTGCCTACCCGACCCTGGAGCATTGTCCAGCGAGAAATCTCCAGCACAAAACTCTGCAAACCACTCTTGACACATTCGATCAGTCACAGCAACTTCTCCATACACTACACAAACTTTTCTCTTGCGTTTCAGTTGTGTTTTTACTTTTCTTGAAATAATAAAGCATAATATGCCAAAAATGGTTTGTATTTTCTTCCATCTTTGATATTAAAATGACTAAATAAAAATTCACCAACTTTGATAAGTCTTTTTAAATACACACGGATAGGACAGCTGTCAAAATAAAATCTAACAAAATTTTTTCAAATGAAGTTAAAAACAATTAAGCGCTAGTAGAGCCGTCTTATGGAAAAAATCAAATGAACTTTTTGGCCAACCCAATATCTTGATAAAAACTTGACAAAAAGGAAATTCTCATCTCTGCCTGACACCCTATTCCAGCCACCCTGCCCTTCCAGAGACTTCCGCAGGCAACACAGTGAGACAGTTAGGTGCTCACAGCCACAGAGGAAGCCACTATGACCCCCACCCAAGATGCCGCCTCTGGATAAAAGTGCGTGGTACCAAGTCGGCTGCCCCGAGGTTAGAGGGCAGTCACCGACACATACTCTCCATGCCTCCAGAATCCACAAACACTCAGCCGTAAGGAAATCGGAGTCAGAGTCTCTTGGGTTCTTATTTTAACTTCTTTCTTCCAGCAAAGACCCCTTTTCTGGACAAATGAGATTCCACAGAAACCCATTCTGCGACCACAGATGCAGCTTGAGAGTTTGAAACCTCGACCTTTTGTCCAAATCACCAGGCTAGGAAGGCTGAGATGCATTTCAGCGTTGTCTGACTTTTGAAACACTTCCGGGCATGCATAACCTAGTCCTTCCGCACTGAGCTACCAGGTTGAGATTTAAGAACACCAGGGAACAGCTCTTAGGTTTCAGACAGCCCTGGGTTAGCACCAGCCCCTCCAGGCGAAGGCCGTGTGGCCTTGGACAAGCCCCTCCTGGGCTCCATTTCCTCACCTGTCCTGTGAGGACAACAAAGCTCTTGGCTTGGTGACTGTGAGGATTCAATGCACTCAACACACGCCTGTTTCTTAATCGGTGCTCAGTGAATGGTAGCTAGTATCGGTGCTCAGTGAATGGTAGCTAGTATCGCCATTGTTTCTCTAGGTTCCCCGGTCATTCCTGTTCTTCAGCCGTTCTCCCACCCCCTCAAGGAACTTCCAGTCCAACCTTAGGTGAACCAAGAATCCGTCACTCTCCTAAGTGTAATCATAGCTGTGTCCACGCTGCGCCCTCTAGTGGCGGCTCAGGGACTGTCTGACTCTGTGGAGGGGTTTGCTCATGGTCTCCAGGGGGACAGACCCTGGGGGTGTGAGGCTATCTCTCCAAATCAGATGCACGCTCTTCACTCCCAACTCCGCCCACAGCTGAGCTGTGGTGGCCCTCCCAGCACCGGTGCACCCCCAGCTCTGGGTGAGGCTGACGCTCCCTAAGGCAGGATGGGGCACACCGCCCATCAACTCTGCCAGAAACGAGAGACTCGGCCACCTCCACACAGTCATCGTCACATGCCCCCACCTGGGACCATTGGATGCACGGATGTAAATTTTATCTACAGATAGTCCGGGCTCGCTCATGGTTCTACAACACAGATAACACAGGACTAATGAAAGCCCGTTAATGAATAGCTTGTGATTCTAACTGCTCTTGGGCTTAGCTGTTCCAAGGGAGCAAAACCGAAACATTGGCGATATTATGGAAGAGTCATGTCACATTCGTTGACCCAAAATTCCAGTATGTGTTTCAGGTCAGCATGAGAAGGAGAAGGGAGAGCGAACACCTTTGCGGCACTTGCCACGTGTTAGGGGCTGTGCTAAGGCCTTGCACACATTTGCTCACGAAACCCTCAAAACAGCATTAGAAGCTTCTATTTTTCCACATCAGAGATGAGAAAACTGAGGCGTGAAGGTTAATAATACATTGCCCGAGGTTACCAGCTACAAAACAGCAGAACTGTGTGAGTGACAAATGGCACCCTTGGAGAGCTCATGACTGAAGGCAGAAGAAAGACACCTGAGGGGTCCGAACACAAAGCCGACCCCATCGTGGAACAAGGCGACGCCGGGAAGATGGTGAAAGGGCTCCACGTGAGGAGGGGGCTTCGACACTGCAGAAACCACCCAATCCACGGCTTCCTTCAGTCTTGCGAGGGGGGTTGTGTGGGTTCCCTTCTGCCAGAACACATCGCCACAAATGCAGCAGCTTGAACCAACAGAATACATTCTCCAGCTTCGGGAAGCCATAGCCTGGATCGAGTCCTATGGGACCACGAGGAGAGTGTCAGTGGGGCTGCCTCCTTCTGGGGGCTCCTTCCGGTGCGAGCTGTCTCCTGGGCAGTTCCTGGTCAGTCACTCCAATTTCTGACTCCCTTCCCCACCTGCAGTCAATGATGCCTGGCGAGATGCCATTGGGACCCACCCAGATAATCCAGGACGATCTTCCCACCTCAAAATGCTTCCCTTCAGCACATCGGCCAAGTTCCCTTTGCTCTTCTGTTCTATATTTTATTGGTCTCTAATCTTGTATTTTTTGTTTCCTTCCTGCTAATTACTTTGGCTTTAATTTGATTTTTTTTTTTTTTTTTTGTAGCTTAAAGTGAAAACGTGGATCATTGACTTTAAGGATCTTTCTTGTTTGCAAGTATGGGCGCTATCAGTTTCTCTCTGTGCAATGTTTTATCACTATCCCCTAATACTTTAACATATTTTTATTAGTTGAGCACATTTTCTAATTTACTTTGTGACTTCTTCAACCCATGAGTCATTTAGAAAAATTTTTTTTCAAGTATACAGGGACTTTCTTTGTTATATTGTTATTTATCCAGGTTTAATTTTATTATGGCCAGAGAGTTGTCAAGGATTCAAAAGGGTCTGAAATTTTAGCCCCTTCCAACCAAAGAACTTAACACATGACAAATTTATGGATGCTGGCAGAACACGCCAAACTCCTGAGCCAGAGAGAAAGGACTTCATTACTCACAACTGTCGTAGTACCCAGAGTATCGGCATTTACGCCAGTTCCCTGAGCCCTACTCCCCATGCAAAGAGGGCCAGGTGGTGACTGCTCACACAGCAGGTTGTGAAACAGCACAAAACCACCAAACTCAGGGAAGTTGGATCTTTTCTAATGAGCAGAGAACCTACCTAGTCTTTGCCCTATTGGTACCTAAGACTCCATTTATTTTTCAGTATTTTTCCTGTGTGTTTTTCAAGATAAATAATTTCTATTAATCTGTACCCAAGGTCATTGACCCAACCCTTTCTTCTGCTGTCTTCAGTCTACTGTTAAGTCCAACCATTGAATACCTGTCCTCAGTTACTGGATTTCTCCACTTTAGACGTAACACTCAGTTCTTTTTTATAGGTTTCATTCCACTGCTGAGATTCCCCATCTGTTCCCTCATTGGGTACATCTTTTCCTTTAAGTCTTGAGCACATATAGCTGCTTCAAAGTACTTACCTACTAATTCCCACATTTATGTCCACCCAATCCATTTGTACTAGCTGCCTTCACCCATGACTAAACATTTATTTCCCTGTTTGTTCACATACATAAAAAATTTTATAGCATATGATACATTGTGAATGATACATTCAAAAGACACTGGATTCTATTATATTCCTCTGAAGAGTATTGATTTTTGTTCTAGCTTGCAGTTAAATTGCTGGTTCAACAACTTGAATTTGAGAAGGCTCCTTTCATGGAATGTCCGTAAATGTGGAGACTTCGTTAGGGCATGTCTGTGTAAGGTTAGCCCTTTGTACTAAGGTGAATTCCCTAAAGAGCTTAGTCTTTGCTCCTGCAGTGTGGCTCTTTAGGAAATGAGAAGCCCAAGGAGTTCACCACACCCTTCTCAATGAGCAGGGCTCCAAGTCCCAGCCCTGTCTCTCCTCTTGGGGACATCAGTTGCAATGTCTGTTCAACTTTTCAGTACCTCAGTGATGCTTGCTACTAGATTCCTTCATGTCGCCCCTGTGCATATTAAAATCAAGGATCAGACAAATGTTTGAGGGACTTCACACATAAAATGTAGTGCTCACCTCCAATGTGACTGTATTTGGAATAGGACCTTTATAGGGGTAATTAGGGTTAAATAAGGTCATAGTGATATGGCCCTGATATGATAGAATTAGCAGCCTTATAAGAAGTGGAAGACCTCTCTCCCTGTCTCTCTCTCTGTCTCTCTCTCTCTCCCTCCCTCTGTGCCCGCTCACCAAGGAGAGGCCATATGAGGACATAGTGAGAAAGCAGCCAACTATGAGCCAGGGAGAAAGCTCTCATCAAAAATCTAATCAACTGGAACCTCGATCTAAGACTTCCGGCTTCCAGAACAGTGAAAAACTAAATTTGTTTTTTAAGCCACCCAGCCCATGGTATTTTGTTACGGTGGCCTGGGCTGATTAAGACAGTGGGCATAGACAAAGACCAAGGAAGCTTCCTCGCATTTCTGCTCAACCCTACCGTTTAACTCTGTTCCAGGTTCTAGCCATTACCACTTCCTGTCTTGAGTCTATTGCATTCACTAGTGACCCTGGCAGAGGATCTTGCTGTGATTTAGCCCCTCAGCTTAGCCCCCCGACACAGGAGCCACTCTGAGAAATCCAGTCTCTTTTCACAAACTGCCCTGAGGAGCCAACAAGTTGCCTCTCCTCCCCAGCCTGCTACCTCCCCCTGCCCCACCCCATTTACCATTCTAGGCCTCGGGCCTGCAGCCAGTCTGTCCACTCCTGGACAACAAGCTCTGGCCTCTGCGTGGGGACAGCAGTCCTCACAAGAACCATCAGGACGAGCGGATGGGGGCCCAGGCACCAGGAGAGGAGGGAGGTCGGTCTTCATGCACAGCACCCGCTGCAGAGTTTGGGAAAGTAGGGCGGGCTGGCCTGCCTCTAGCTCACTGTCGTTTCCTTCTCCCCTCGTCCTGCCTACCTCGAAACTCCTCGCTTTTCACATTTCTGGAGGCTAATCCCAGAGGAGAAACACTCAGGAAAACTAGCATGACAGCTCTGCCTGAGGTCCAGAAAGAAGTCTCTTTCTGAAAGGGGACCTTTTGATGTTTTCCCAGGTGAGACAGCTAGGACTTGATCCCTGTTGCCTGAATTCCTTTCTCGCTACCCCCAAGGTCACTTTAATGAGAATTCCAAAGTCCAAGCCAAGGGGATAGAATTGCTCTTAATCCTTCAGCAGTGTGGTCATCTGATCCCTAGACCTGCTGGGCGATCATTGTGTGTCTGGGGAATAGGGACACAGATGGGCAGAGGGGAGGAGGGAGTGGCCCCAGAACAGGAGGCCCATGTCTGGACCCTTATTTATGAGCGGTGGGGGGCTGTTACTTCCCAGCACCCCGTGGCCCCCTTTACCTAGCTCCCTCCCTATGGCCTCAAGGTAATGTTGTCAGAGCTGTTCTTTGCCTTCCAGAGAAGTTCACGAGTTCATCGCTCTCCTGTTCATATTTCCCCTTTTAAGGAGAAAGTTGGGTGAGACTAGAATTCATAGCCCGGTTTCCTCAGGCCCAGAGGAGATGAGGGTCAGTGTGATATGCACAACTTCACATCTCAACACCCTTGGATCTGCGACTTAGCCTTTCCCAGGAACGTCGAAAAACTGGTGTAAAAGGACATGGAAAATGGAAGAAAGAACTTGGGTGCTTCTTAAATTTTTTGTTTGTTTGTTTTCTTTCTAACTTCCTGAGGGATGGAGGAATGAACGGGCTGAGGGCCCAATGTCTGGGAGGTTCTGGGGCCTCAGTGTCCCTGAAGCCAGATGGGAGAACATTCTCTGGGGCTTTAACAACGGACCCTCAGTGCCCCCCCCTCCCCCCGCCGTGCCTGACCAATGACCAGACAGAGCACAGTCCCCAGCTTCCGGTGACACTGAACTCTGGGAGCCCCTGACCTTGGGCCTGGCCAACCTGCCGCCAGCCTCTTGCAAACCTGCCGGAGTTGTGGCCCTGGCCCCGGTCTTCCCTCTGATATAACGGGCTAGACCTAGACTGAGACCACCGGGCTGAGGGAGTGGGGGTGGGGAGTCCTGCTGCCGGGGCAGAACTCACCCCTTTCTTTCAGGCCCTTGAGGCTAACGCATGTCAGGAACAGCCCCTCTCACAGAAGAAACTTTCCTCCTATTCCAACAGTCTAGTTTTAAAAGATCGGCAGCTTTAGAGTGCTTTGGAAACAGAAAATCTGAGAAAAAATTTGATGAATGATTACTATAAACAATGCTTTTTCACTTTCTCATTTTTTCCACTAAGTATAAAAGGGCTTAGGAGACCTCAAGGTGAATCTGATTGTTTTCCTTTCATACCATATCCACCTCTGTTCCTTCTATTTCTCCCCCCACCCAAAGCCCCCCTCCCCCCATTTTCTCCCACTGGCACTGTGCAGGTACAAGGCAGGCGAAGGGACCAGAGTTCCGCTCCCCTGACGCTGCCTTTTTGGGAGGTAAGCCACTGTCCCGCTCTTCAGTTCCTCCCCACCCTCCAGCGACACGGCTCATTGAAGTCACTGGAGAACCTGGCAGATTTCACTGAGGCCGAAGGCCAACAGAGGAGCAGACACCCCAGCGTGTTGAATTAATCCTCATCATGACATATCCCCTTCCACCAGCCCACACGATGCGCCCACCGGCCGGCGTGTCTCAGGCAACCCCTCACTGGCTGTCCGGCTGCTCAGACTTTCTGCCACCCCTCATCACAGTCAGGGGATGCGGCGGGGAGGGCTGGCCTCTTCTTCCAAAGGACACAGCAAGGAACCTCTCTAAATAAAAAGCCTCCACCTCCCGTCAGGAAGCATCTCCCTCCTTTGCAGGCAGATGCAGCTGTATTCAGCTATGTTTTCAAGTGACATGTTCTCCTCTGGGCCACCAGATGTCAGTGAACATGGCAGAGCAGGAGCCCATGGCTTGTAGCCAGCGCGGCCTCTTCACCTGGATCTCAGTTTCCTCGCCTGAAGAAGACAGGGCTCAGAAAAGAATGGACTCTTTAAGTTTTGAAATGAGGATTGGACTCCTATTCACTCCCACCAAATTTGAGAGTGCTGGGGAAGGGAGAGCAGGAGGCTGCCCGCTCAGCAGATGGTACCCAAAGCTCTGGATGAATGGCAGGTAGCCTGGCTCCACGTGACTCTTTGAAGTGGGGATTTCAGTCACACTGCCCAACCTGTCCAGATCTCATTTCACTCATCTGTGTTCCGTTGTGGAACTGGTACCCTACCTGTCTCATGGGGTGTACAGGTCAATGAAATGAGGCCATAGGTGTGGAGTAAAGTAATGTATGTGAAACCACATAAAAGTTACACAAAATACATAACGTTTATTATCAGCTGGCAGCTCCAACCCCCATGTTATCAGCCAACCATCCTGAAGGAGCTGGTCAGTGTAAATGATTCACTTAATGTAGATTTTGTTCCATAGATCACAAATCCTACTTACCAGGACTGTCTTACATCAATCTTATGTTGGTTTCCTAAAATACAAACATCTTAGAAAATGCAGATGGTCCTCCGTAGTGCCTCCCTTGTTTTGTCTATAAGAAACACAAAATTTAGAGTATGTTACTATTATTATAATTTTTATGTTATTACTTTTATTATCATGCTTATCATTATTATCGTTATAAACAGATTACTTTCCTTTCTGACTACTAGCCTAGATACTCGAAAGCCCCACCTTTCAGGATCAAGGGAAGATAATGAGGTGTAAAGACAATTGTCATTTATGGTGCTCATTTGGCCTACCAGTTGCACCCCTCAGATCTGGTACAAACCGAGTCTTCAAACATCATACTTTTGGAAGATCAAGTAATAGAAATTAGGTTTTGATTATAAAGATTTCAGGGAAAATGGGATTAAGGTTCAAACCTGCAGTTAAATTAGGAAAATATTTTCTACACACTAATTTATTGTCTTGAAGTTCAAGGAAATATCAATATTTTAATGGCATACACTACATTGCATTTGCATTATTTGCTTCTCTTTTTAAATATAGATGACCTGGGCTTTTTGACTAGAATTACAAAATGCTTATATTCTTTGCTTCCGTAAAAGATAAGGAAGAATGGCAACGCCTGCCCCCTTCGAGGTGTGACTTCACAGGCTGAAGAAAGGACGAACTCGGGGCCCCTCCTCTGGAGTGCTGCTGAAGGGCACGTCTCTCACACTTAGGGGCACCATACAGACCCGGGCCAACCTCACGTGACAACACACAAGTGCCACACAAATGTGGACTGAACAAGGGGCTGGCTGCCAGTCACCACGCTAGGTTGACTGCCAGCCCAGCAACCCTGAGCAGAGCCCACGAAGCCTGCTCTGCAGCCCAGAGCACCCAAAACCAGCCAAGTGATGCCGAGGCTACTGCCCCTTCCTGCTCACATGCTGCACTGGGTTTTTAACACAGATTCTCGATGTCTTGAGCAATAAGCCCACTGTCCTTCTGCAACTTTCGAGGGCTTGGTTAAATAGAGCGACACACACGTGTTATTCGCATCTTTCCAGTTTTTAGCTTACATGAAAAAATCTTGCAAATACATTCAACCTTTTTGTTTTTTCAGTTTTTCCTTGTCTTGCTCTGCTTTCTTTTTTCTTTTTACAGAACTGATTCTATCTGTATAATTCCATGTTTAGTTTTA
This sequence comes from Desmodus rotundus, assembly GCF_022682495.2. Lineage (NCBI taxonomy): Eukaryota > Metazoa > Chordata > Mammalia > Chiroptera > Phyllostomidae > Desmodus > Desmodus rotundus. Next base: position 4,054,264 of record NC_071395.1, on the reverse strand, counting down.
TAATCAGCTCTTCCTTCTCAGGTTATATAATTAAGCGGATATTTTCCATGGTATCAAATATTCATTTACTGTATTGAAGTTTTAAACAATTTCAGCAGCAGAATTATTTTTTTGAATTGTATGTTGACCCCAGTATATAAAAAATAGATAACTGCTTACCCATATTCTCATAACATGCTTGCAATGGCCTACCCATTCCTGTGCCAACCCACCCTTTCCTGGACCCCAAAATTGCTACGTCCTTTCTAACAAATACATTCAATGTTTTCCATGAAAACACAGGCACATACATTTTTTAACCTCTTTAGGTAAATCATTCAAATGGCCAGAAGGGAAATTATTAGGTTCAGATTTCCATGTTGGGCAAAACCATTAACGGCTAACTGGCGAGGGTCGGGCGCGACGTGAAAACGCTTGCCCTGCCAACCTGCTCCTTTCCGCATCCTGAGCTCAGGCATTTTTATAATTGGAGATTCTGGACCATGTCAGAGAACTCATGGATGCCAAATTGTTATGTAATCATTGAAATAACAAGGCCTTGGAAGCACTAAGGAGAGAAGTAGAGCACTTCGAGTTTGTTTTTTGGGGTTTTTTTTTTTTTTTTGGTCTGACTAGGGCAATCCAACTTTTGAATGGCCTGTACGGCCACACAGAGCATAATTTCCCAGTGAAATTGTCACTCAGCAGATTCTCTCCCACGGCAGCCTGGCCTCCACGCTGGCCACCGCTCCATCTGAAAATAGAGATCATCACCTGGGACGGGGACCCCCCCATGCAGCATCTGAGTTTAAGGCCTGACTAACTGGCTGAGTAGGGCCCAGTTCCCCCCACATTCCAAACCATAGTTAGCACCATTTCTAAAGAGGCCTTTCTGCCAGAACACCGGTGCGTCTCGGCAGGCTGAGAACTCAGATTGCTGCCACAGTGGGCTCAGGTGGACAAGTGGGTGGAAAAAAACGTGGAGCCCTTGTGTTCTGATGGACAGTCAGCTCGTGGGGGATCATTTGCTGGGCTCTTTCCAACGTGACTGTGCAGGCTGCCCACCTTTATGAGCGGAAACTCTGTCATTTGTTCCCCGGGAAAACCGGGGGGGGGGGGGGGGGGTGTACACACAAATGCTTTAAGCAACAAATGTCTTATTCCTTCGTATCCCTTCTGCCCCTTGATAAAAAAGATATGCCAGGCTTCAACTGATATTTACTTCAATTTCTGGTAAAAACAAAATACATACATCCAGCATATTCATACCGACCTTGAACTATAACAGTGAAAGTGCTGTCACCCAAGCGTTGGGTGTTGAGCACGACATCGACCAAGGTACTCAGGGCCCACCTGTCAAACAAGGAGCTCCCTCACAGACTGGCAATGTGTCATGAGAAAGAGAGAGGGGTTTGGAAATCAGGGAGAAAATTTGTTGATGAAAGTGAGAAAAGGAAAAAGAAAGGAAAGCAGATGAAAACTGGGAAAGCGAGGAAGTCAAAATGTTCTTTAGAAGGAAAGACTCAAGCAGAAGTTCAAGGCACAGGCACTGACGTTGATTACGGAGAAATGCCTTAACCTCTGTCCCAGTTTCTTCTTCCATAAACACATCCCACCCCTTGTACCACAGGGCTATTCCGGGGTGGGGGCAGGGAACGAGGAGCTGCATGTTCAGTGCATATGAGCTATTAGCATTAGTTAATTTAATTAATAGTAAGGGTGTTGCAATTATTCATGACTATTTCAACATAATTTCATCTTTCATCTTCTAAGAATAAGTTACTCTGGGTGTCAAATCTTGCCATTCTTCTTCTTTTTTTAAATTATTAATACTGGTCATAAAGTTTATAATACAAAAAATATTAGAAAAATTTTGTAACCGTCAAACCAGTCACAATATATAATAGTCCGTGATCTTTAGCCCAGCTCTTTAAATCAAATTTTTCCCATATAAATAAAGCTGAGGTCAATTTCCTAATTTGCCGACCCCCCCAGACATGGCTCCACATCCCAGCATCCTGGGACAAGCACCTGAGTCTTTCTCTGACCTCTGTTCCTCTCCCCAGTGTCGTCTCTTCTTTTTTCTGCTGTTTCTATCCCTGAAAACACTCACAGAATTAAAAAGCTCACTTTGCACAAGTACTGGTCTTAGAAGCAAAATAATCTAATCATTCTTTCAGAATCCCTGCCTTTGAATTTAAATGGACAGCTCTATTCGAACTTGATGTTCTTTAGTAAGATTGAGCTCCGAGGACAGAAACCATGTCTCTGCCTTTTACATGCACCAGAGGAGCCATTTCAAACTGTCCATGGAGCCGGTAATCAATTCATACGAATTAATGAGTAATGTGTGTACTAAAGAGAAAAGGACCAGAGGCAGAGGCTAATTTCAAAGGTCGTCCAACTTGAGATTCCAAGTGAGAATCCACTGAGCCTTCGGGTGTCTCCTTCCCTGTGACCGAAATGCCGTGTGCAGGCTGGCGGCCTGCTAGCAATCTGCAAAGGAAGCGTATTACCATGCTCGCCCAGGGAGACTGGAAGCGATTTTCTCTTGGGTTGGAGGTTTAAACAAACAGGAAGCCCTGTTTAGGATTTGTCTTTATCATCTTTCATCACAAGGCAGCCTGACTTCCTGGTGAGGAAATGTGGAACTGCTTTCAGATCCCCCACCAATGGGACAGAAATGCCAACCGCACAATCTCCAACTTGAAACTCGTCACTGCTATTTCTGAAGCCCCGTCTCTGCCAGACCACACGTTCCTAAGGACAATGGCGCCTCTCGATCTCTACGAGCTGTGGGCAGAGGATGAGCCTTCCCTGGCCTCTAAGTTCGTGGTAAGAGCACCTCACTTTATTTCTATCAAGCACCAACAGGGTATGAGAAGCAAGCCATGGGATAGGAAGTAGTAATTAATAATCATGGACCCCTCAAAGTGTTTTCCTCTCAGCATTAGTAAGATAGTTTTCTGTAGCTACTTGAAAAATATTTTTTATGAAATGAAACTTTAAAAACTTTCTGTCAAGATCTAATAGTCATTTCAGGATGGAAAGTACACAGTGCCTTACAATTTGCCTCTCATGGATGAGAAATGTACTTTTGGAGGTTAGCCATTTCTCCTTAAACCTCAAATTTCATTAAACTATTTGGGTTAAACTATCATCATTACAATAAAAAAATATATCAATTTTCAGGGAAAGGTGAAACTTGAGGATTGTTAATTTAAATGAATTATTTTCTACAAAATCTCAACATGAATTGATAATTCTCCTACATGAAAAAGCTAAAGCCAGATTTTGAGTCTGAAGTCCCAGAGGATACAAACTATTTTACCAACTAGAAAGTGGAAAAAAACACAAAACCAGGCCTGGTGTTACTCTAAAAATTATAATGAACTTCCAATTCACATAATAGCCTTCTATCTACTGGGGCTCAATATACCAATTATTTCATTCGATGAATTTGCTGGAACTATTCTCTCTGATATTTCCAAATATGATTTATTCCAAAGCTTCATTCTTATGGTATTCTTGGAGGCTTTCGATTAATGTAAGACGTATTGTAAAACAGAGAGAAGCCAAGAACAGATTCATCAAGTAAGATCTTTACCAGACTAATAACAATAAACATCTGCAATTTAAATATATCCTGGCTCAATTAAATTCTACAAGTCATTGATTAATGTTGAAACCCAGAAAAAGACCCTGCAGGCAACCACCACATCACAGACCTTCCAGATGTCCACAGCTGTCTACCCACATATCAGCCAATGACAACCACCATTCAATCTTCTAGAATGCCTTTTAAAGTTCCATATTTAATATTCATTATTTTAAAAAGAAGCCAAGTAGCAAGAGGAACACAAACTTGAACAAAGACATACAGTTTTCCACCCAAGGAAATAAAATGTGCATTTGTTGAGAAACACATGAGTGAATTTCCTTAGAAGGATGCAGCTCCTCCCGCAAACTCTCCAGCGTCCTCGCCCTGGGTGGTAGGAGGCTGAGTTTCCCACAGGAAGCCGCTCAGGTAATTGCTTGTTTGTTTTCCTACTGGGAGGCTTTCTATGATGTGCCTGCGGGTTTCCTCTATGAGCAAATCAGCTCCATGGCCGTATTGTTTCAAGCATTTCATAGGCATTGTCTCATGTGTTTAGAAAGTCCTGTCATCTTAATAAGTGTTCTGTAAAAGAAATGACTAGATAGGAAATACACGTTGTTGGCAAACAAGCTCCATTACAGTAGAAGGGAAAAGTTTACCAATAATGTAAAGATATGAATTCCAAGTTAGAAAATATAGTCACTTCTGGAATAAGATCACAGATTGGACAAGGGTTAGAGTCTGTGGCTGGTTCAGTTGTCTGGAAGGAATTCCGATGCTGAGGCCATGGCTGGGCAAGCGCTGGGACAGGAAGTGAGGATGACCTCATCCCAGGGCCACTGACCTCCCACGGTCCCGGGTGAGTGGGCTAAGGAGCTCCACAAAGAACTCTGGCTCGCATGCACAGCACCACGCACCTTGCTGCAGGGTGGGGACACAGGGATGGATGCTCTCTGGTCCAGCACAGAAAACAGACCCACGAAGAGATCATTCCGCAGTAAGGGAGGACATAATGACATAGCTGTTCCCAGCGTGCTGTGGCACCCAAAGGGAACCTGCGCACTCGGTCCGCTGTGAAGAAGGGAGAGGTTGTCCAAGCAGCTTCCCAGAGCACACAGTCCCTGAGCTGAGCCTGATGGCGGGTTAGAGGCATGTGGTCAGCAAGGGGCAGACGGATGGAGGAGCCTTTCAAGTTATGACAAGTGTGAACTAGGACAGACAGGGCCAAAGCAGGGTGGGATGTGCCAGCAATGGCAAGCCATTTGGCATTGCCAGGGTACAGACTTGAAAGTGGGTCGGAAAGGCTGGGGAGGCCCCCGGGCCCGTGCCTTGGAGAACATGGGTGCCGTGCTGAGGAGCATGGGTGTCATCCAGTGGGTATTGGAGGCACCTAGAAAAACACAACTCCTCCAGTCCCTTGACTGTCCCTTCCTGTCACCAACACATAGGACAGCCATGAGTTCACCACCTCAGAAAGAGTGGGTGGGGGTGGAGGAAAGGTACCAGCTTGTTGTAGATTGAGGTTGACTCTTCTCCTTATGGAGCCTCATTGGATTGAATAGAGGGTATTGGGGACACAGAATAGTAGGGTTACTAACCATCCTGAAGAAGCAATATTAGAAAAAATGTTAATTCTGACACAAGGAAAACAGATATCAATAGCTAGAAGCCAGAGAAGGAAGACTAAGGAGTGAAGGAGCGGGCATGTGTAGAGGTTCGTGTAAAATTTGCAAGGCCCAGACGGCAAAGAGCTGGGAGCACAGAGGAAAATGCAGACTCAGGTAAGAGAGCTTACCTAGGTTCATGTTGCGTGTAAGGTATTGTCTTGTGCTTCAATAAGTGATTTCTATCCATCTTGTAGGACGTGGAATTATAATGAGATCTATCCCCAAAACTTCCCATGGAAACCAGACCCACTGCTGTGTAAGCTATGCTCTCCATCCACCACAGCTCTCACGGTCGGCCATCTGAGCGAATTCTCCGGGCCTGAGGGCCCGCAGTGCACCGCACCGCACTGAACCCTCAGGCAGCCCTCCTGCAGTTTCCCCCGCTTTACAAAGGAGGAGACCAAGGCCCCGAGAGGTAGGAGAGTGGAGCTGCCAAACTGAAGCCAACAAGTCCTGCCAACGGCAGGATTGGAAGAGGGACCCCGGCCACTGAGTGGGAAGAAGTGGGGGGCTCTGCTTAAGAGAACAACTTTGTAGGGGGGTGGGGAGGGGGGAGCATGCATTTAGTGCAGCAATCCCAAAAAGCTTCCCTGAACACAAACACCACAAAAAAAGAAGAAGAAACTGGTTTTCATTGTCCGGAGGCTGTCTACATCAGATGTTTTCCGCCCTGTTCCGAGGCCACCCGCATTGGTTACAAGGCTTCACCACTTGTCACCGATAACAAAGCATCTTGGTTTGGAAATAAAAATTCTGTAGGGAAAAAAGCAATTTTGCACATCTACAAAAAAACTATAAACAGTATACCTTATTTCATGTGCTTTACACATATCCCCCTGTCCAAAAAATAAGATGACATGCGTGTAAGGCCCGGCTGCGGAGGAGAGGAGCCTGCCTCAAGTTATGACAGGGGAAGCGGGAAACCACTTTGGAAAAAAGGTCGCTTGTCAGCAAAATACGTTTCTAGTTAGATGTATCTTCCAATTAGCTAAATAAAGAGAGCAACCAATTCCTCTGACCAGGAGTTTATTCAACACTCTATTCAGAGCTAATGATCTCTACAGCCTCATGTTTATTCATATCTGGGCAGAGTTAATCTGGCTGTTGGTCTGGTTTCTCAAGAAAAGGCCGCTGTCCTGAATACCGCTCTATTACCCAAACTGCAGTTTACCTCAAACATGGAATAATGTTGGCTTTAAGGAGACCGATCTGTTATTTTTATACTTCTAACATCTATGTTAATCCTTTTAATAAATAATACCTTTATTATCATTATTAACACTTGTTGGCAGCTGATGGTATCATGAAATCATAAATGCATAATTATATTCCAAGCATCTTAAAATGCATTCATTCAGCAAATCTTTATCAAGTGACTGATAGGTACAATGAACTGTAGAGAATGTTTGTAACAAATAAGGCATCGGACTGGAAATCAAGAACCTCACAAGGTACTCAGTATCTCTTTTTATCTACTAACTGCCATATTCAAAACATAAATATTTTAACTAGCTAGCTAATTTTTCATGATACCTGTAATCAAGTAAGTTTATCTTCTCAGGGACAACCTTTGTTCTGTTTTCAGTATATCTTAACCATATTAAGAAATTCAGCAGACATACTAAGATTTCTATACCTAAGATTGCAGGGAATATGATGTCTGATATTTTTACTTTTCATTTCTAAATGTGGCTAAGTTCTAAGTGTTCCTGCAGAGGAAGAAAACCCACAACAGAAATTATTTGCTTTTTTTAATTTAAAATGTTACATCTTCAAGTCACAGTTTCCACAATGAAAACATGTCCCCTCGTTGACAGGCTCCCCTCAGCTGAAATGACACCATCATTTCAACCCCCTGAATTTAAAATTGAAATGTCTTTCTTCTTCTTTCAGCAAAGAAAGAACCACCCTATGATTAAAACATCCCACAGTTGCTTTTAAAGTGCTTGAACTTTAAAAAAAAAAGTTCTCTATTTTTATCAGAAACCATCCCCCCACACGAACACTGGCTGCTCTCTGAGTGGTCGGCAGCTTGCGTTACTTACCACAGCAGCTCCGCCGCCCTCCATCCCCCGCCCCCGCCGGAGCGCCAGTGGGCAGCGGCCGTGGAGGATGTCCTCTCTTATCCCACTGTCCCTCCAAACGCTGGTTCCTTTCCCTTCCCAGCTGCAGCTTCCCTCAAATTGCTCAACTGCACCCAACGCCCTCTTAACACCCCAGTCGTTGCCATAGGAAGCTGAGTCTTTGGAGGATCTGCGTATCATTGTGCCTACTCAAATCCTTTCAAACAGGAATAGCTCTGAATTGCTTCTGAGGTCATTTTGTGTCCATCTATATGGCCTTTATGGGCCATTGGCATTATTAAATTACATATCCACCCAGGAGTCCTTGAGCATCTACATTATATGAGTCACCTCACTAGGACTTGAGGGGAAAAAAACTCATGAAAAGATACCAACTCTGCCCTCTGGGGATTCCCACTGTAGAGGAGGTCAACGTAAGGTCAATGTAAGCCTACGTGGATCTCATTCAGAAATGCTGCTGCTGAGGGGCTAGAATGAGGGGAAAAGGCAGAGGGCCTGGGAGGGTCAGGAAGAGAGCAGGAGTTGTGGACATTGGCAAGGAAAGATCTCACTGATATTTTGAGATTCAGCTCACCGACAGAGCAAAAGGCACAAAAATAGTAAAGAGGGACCATGGGTACAAACAAACAGAATACAAATTGGCATCTTTTTTTGGAACAAGGGTCAGTCTAACAATATCTAAGTGTTTATAGCTCTGGTGGAAATCCCTGAGAAATATAGTAAAGATTCATAAGGATCAAGTTTTAAACCATATTCACTGAGCATAATACAGGTAGAACTGATCAAGGTAAAAGGAAATAAATTGAGCCTTATTAATTGTGAGGTGTCCAACAAAATATTAGCAAATTGAATCCAACAGAAAGGTAGCTGGAAATGCCAAAATACTTGGAGATTAACCAGCACACTTCTAAATAACATGTGGATCAAAGAAGAAATCTCAATAGGATATGAAAATATTTTAAACTAAATGAAAATGAAAATACAATAAAATTTGTGGGATTCAGTGAAAACAATGCTTAGAGGAGAACTGAAAAAAAAAAAAAGAAGAAATCTAAAATCAATGAACTAAGCTTCCATTTTAGGAAATTAGAAAAGGAAAATCCAAAGTAAGCAGAAATGATAAAAATTAGAGGAGAAATCAATGCAATTAAAAACAGAAAACCCACAGAGAAAAAGCAATGTGACACACGATAAAAACTTTCAGCAAACTATACAAAGAGGGGAACATCCTCAACTTGATGTAAAGAACATCTACAAGAAACCTACAGCTAACATCACATTTAATGGTGAGAAATGAGAAGCTTTTCCACTGTGCTCAGAAGCAAGCATATCCGCTCTTGCCGTTTCTCTCATCATTTTACCGGAAGTCTTAGTTAATGCAATAAGACAGAAGAGGAAATAAAAGGTATACTGATTAGGAAGGAAAAAGTAAACTTTCTTTGTTCTCAGATAACACGATTGTTTATATAGAACATCTGGAAGAATCAACAACAACAACAAAACATACCATCCTGGAATGAATAAGTAATTATAGTAAGGTTGAAGGATACAGAGTTAATAAACTAACATCAATCACTTTCTTATATCCTAGTAATAAACAACGGAATCTGACATTAAAAAAATACCATTTACTCCTCCAAGGTTATTTAGGTATAACCTAACAAAATATGTACAGGACCTAAACTCCTGTAAGTTAGAAAGTATTGTATTTTCCTACACTGGCCTCTGCTTAGCTGAGAACCTTTCTAGTTTTAGTAATCGTGTAGTAGAGCATCTTCTTCAGAACTTTAGTCCATGTGTCAAACCAATTCATTCACACAGGTTCACTAAACAGAGTCAGTGCTCACCATCCACCAACGACTATGCTGGAAACTGGGAATAAAAAGACCAACGAGAGACAGTTCTGACCTCATTTAATTGGAGCATTGAGGAGGGAAAGAGAGCGTGAAAGGCATCCAAAGAAGAGAAAAGTTTAGGGGGGTGTTTGGGCTCATATTCCCTTCATTTGACCTATTTTATATTTTTATTTGTCTCTTGCACGTGGGGCAAAAGAACGGTCCCCTACACTGGTTTACAAACATTTAGAGGTCTCTTCTATGAGGCAGATCAAAATGAGTCCACCGAAGCCGGGGACCACCCCTCTCATGCAGTTTTTTCCCTAAATACGACCCAAAAAGAGCAAAAGTGTCTGCCTAGAATCCATACGGGAGGGTGTAGGACATCAAACCGAAGACAGAAGAAGTGCTTATCTTCCCAAGCAAAGCACACTTCAAAGGAGCAGGCACACACTTCAAAGACTGCTTAGCCTCCTGTCTCCCTGCCGCCTTGGACCAGTAGCCTGTACTCGCACGCCATTAGCACCTCATTAGCCCAGGCTCAAGAATGCTGAAGAGACCGAGGAAGCATCCCCAGACTGAAATAAAGAGGGCCCCTCCATTTCCCCCACCAGGTCGGTAAATGCCCCGATGGTCAGTTACACCCCCAAATAATACGTGAGTTTATCTGAGTGCTAGAGTTGGTGTCAGCTAGGTACATAGAGCAAGATGGGGAAAATTTTAACATCCAAGTGTAATATATCAAAATCTTCCTTTAAAAATACAACAGAACAGGCATCAGGTCTGGGAGCAATCGGCAACATGTCCCTCCCACATCCTTCACTGAAAATCAAACTTTGGCCTCACCCTCTGACTTCTACAATAACTTCTTGGTCTTTTCTGCCTTCTGCATAGCAGTATTCCTGTCGCTTGTACCCCGTTTACCCCCAAATTCATAGTGCGACACCTGGGACATTGCAGGCACAGAACGTCCCATACAAGAGTCCAAAGCATTCCTCATGCAAAGGCAGATCATCTCCTTACGTTAACAGAAACTGTGCATGTACGTGCCAGGCAACTTGCATTTTCCAGAAACTTCATGTTATTGGAATATTAAAGGCAAGTCAAAAATCTTAACTAATTAAAAGGGTATGGAGAGTAAGACCTCTTGATGCTGTTTTGTTCTAGAGTACAATAGAGTAGTTACTCTCTTCAAGTAGCTAAAAAGAAACTGGCAATAGCTAACGAATATGAAATAACCATTAACCCTTTAGAGTATTGGGCCTCTCTACTAAAACTGGGTTGGTCAAGTTTTCCGTGGAACATTAAGTAGTGATCCCATCTGGAAATTCCAGCTAATAAAGAATGGAGGAAAAAGTCTTATCTGACATGCTCTCTTGCGAGAAAACATCGGTAAACTCTACGCCATGTCTGCAGTTCGAGGCCAGCCGTATTATCTGAGAGTAAGAGCCAGGCCAGTTACTGCCTGTGCAAATTTGATTTTGTTACTAAGGACCTGGCGAATGGTTAATGAAAATAATATAAATACCATAAAGTTTTTAAAAGTCTACGAAAAGGGGGGCACAATGAAAGCCAATAGTTCCTCCCCACCCTGATGTCACGACAATCAACGATTTCTTCATCAAATACTCCTTTCATAAATATATGCATGTTTTTTACTTTATTGATTTGGGAGGCAGGGAGAGAGAAACATCAACTTGTTGTTCCACCCTGTCTGTGCATTCATCGGTTGGCTCCTACATGAATACTCCCACGTGGCTGATGTCAAAGTGCCCATGTGATGTCACTGACCGCAGGGCTGGGAAGAAATGCCCAGTAGGGCACTTTTATATCATATTTTCACCAATCAGGTGCAATTGATGTAAATACCTCAAGAACATAAATAATGTCTATTGTGATAAGTTTTGAGTACTTATCACCTTTGTTTTTAACCATTTTTTATAAGTTTATAATGTGATTTTTAATAATGACTATGTTTAACAATGGACCTGCAAAATTTCAAAACTTTACGACTTGGCTCCAGGGGGCTGAGAAGAGCTGGCTTCAGCATAGTGTCACCAGAGCTGCCTGGGACTCCCTGCAGATCTGTTGCCTTCTAACATCTTCCTTGAGTGGTCAGCCTGCTGTGATAAAATGCAACATGTGAGTACTTCTGTGTTTACACCCTGACCCATGTAAACCTGAATCCAATGACCTTCCTGCAGCCAATCCCAAACCCCGGACTGTCGTTTCAGGAGGAGAGGTTTTGGGGGGGCTTTCAGCAGGGGGCACCCAACTTGTAAAGCTCTCAGCTTACCCCAGAGACCTCAGGTGCATGTGCCCGTGGGCTGAGCGATCTCAGTTTGGTCTGAGTTCACCTTGTTGGCGCCAGTGCTTTGTGCCCGCCTCACTTCATTGAAGATAGCCTTTCTCAAGTGTTCATTACCATTGTTGTTTTTCATTATTTCAAGGAATAAATGGGGATACAAATGCATGTCCTCTGCCACCTTTAGTCAAAAAATCTGTGTTTGATCTTAGATATGGACATTGTTCACTTGACAGCCAAGTTCCTCTTCACAAGCAATACACTTGGGGTGCGTAATCTGAAAGAGGTACCGTAAGAAAATACAGTATGGCAGGACCCAAACAAATGTCCTTCACAAAGAAAGTGCTGACTATATAGAGAATGGTTACAACAGTAAAATACACACACACACACATATATGCACACACACACATATGTTAGGACATTGACCAATCATACACAAATGTTTAAAGAACCAGAGCTCAGCTGAAATGCATCACACACATTGTTTAATGATAAGAAAGGAGGAACTATTTGCACGTGTCTCCCATATAAACGGAAGAGAGAACTTTTAAGGAGGGAAAACAAGGACTTCGACTCACTATCACACCATTCCAAAGCGGTGAATTCTGTGGTATTCATTCTCTGTGTGTGGAGCATTTACAATGAAAAAAAAGTAAAGCCCACCTCGTTCCCACGAAGTCTTCTGTTTGCCGAAAAGAAACAGGCCACTGGACAGGAGAGCCCCAGAGAAAACGGAGCTGAGTGATTAACAGTCTCGGTGTTTCCTTTTTTTCAAAAAAAAAAGTACAGATTTGTCTCAGAACACTTTGAGATCTGTCCTAGTATTTAACACGGAAATACTTGTACAAATGCCAATTTTGGCATATAGTTGTTCCTCAAACTTTGCATCCAAATAAGAGGAAAAGAGGCAAGATGACCTAGAACGAGAGAGAGAGAAAACTGTGCTGCTGGGAAGGGACATGAGTGACAGCAGGGGCTCCCAACTGTGACACTGCCCATCAGGCCCTCGGGGACCCTCATCCTGGGGGAAGTTGTAGGAGGGAACCCTGGCTCTACTCACCTTCCAAGGGAGACAGCCAGTCCACAGAGTAACAGTGACTCCGTCAAGTTTTCACCGAAGACTTTCCAGATAAATAATGTCTTTGCACAAATAATTTGCTCTCAAAAGGCAGCCCCCCCCTCCAGACATGGGAAACAGAAGGAAGGGCAAAGGGCTATGGAATTTTCTAAACAGCAACAGTAAAAAAGGTACATCGCTGTAATGGAGAGATGGGAACGCTTTGAAAAAAATGGTTGTCTAGCACCAGGGTGATGCTCGGGTGGGCACGGTTTTGGAGGCTCAGAAAAGTGCTTTCTCGAGATTAATCTTTGCAACTGTCTCCGGAGGCTTTGTGCACAAAGGACACCCTGCTGCTGACTGCGACAAGCCGCAGCGTGGCCATCCACGTCCTCGGGACTCGCACACCTGTGGGAGGGAGTGTGAGCAGGTTCAGCCCCTCGCTGGGCCCTGCAAGCTCTCCAAGCTCTCCTTGCCCCTGAAATTGGGTGGCTTAGAGAAAATTAAAGCAAAGGAGAGTGTGAGAAAAAGGTAGCCTAATATATAAAATGAAAGACAAAAGCAGACTGGGTTATGCCAGCCAGCCATCTGCACAGCTGAAGGCTCCCTCAGGCAAAAAAAAAAAAAAAAAGGCTTCACTGTTCCCGAATCAATTGCTTCCTATTCATGGGCTCGCTCTATAGGGCTACATTCAAAATGGCTCTCGGGAAATTCTTGCCAATCCTGTGGTCTGATTTCAGGCCCTGTGTTTCCCCTTCTTTGTGAGACCCGAGGATGGAAGCGTGTATCGGCGCTCCAACCTTGCCAGCATTCACTGGAATGAGTCAAAGGGACCTGGCATTAAATCACAGGGCTTTGAGTTGCTAATAAATACAGCAGGCCCCATCCACTGCTGATTAATTCTGACTGAAATCTAAACACCAAACAACAAACACTCTTCTGAACGGCTCTGGTACCCATTAGTTTGATGTGTTTATTAGACAAGGCTGTGTTCTTTCAAGTTTATTAACAACAGATTAAAAATCTGCAAACAAATCTAGGATGCTTTTCATGATTTGAAAGTGCAGGTCCCATTTACTAATGTTTTTAGGGTTTGACAGTAAGTCCACACAAAGCCGAAACGCTCCACCATGTCAGGTTAAGATCTCGGTCCAAAGTATGAAGTTATTGTCAATGCCCAGCTCCCACTACGCAAACAAAAAATCCAAATTTCGACCTAACCTTCTAATGTTATAATTGCTGTCTTTTTAAAATTCGTTCTTGAACAGCGACTTAAGCCATATTATAGGATGGAATGTAAAAACCTTTACAAGTAATCTGATTTATTACACACCTTGAAGATTGTAGAGGTTAGCAGGGTATTTTCACGGTATTGGGTTATCACATCAGACAGTAAGTTCCTGTGGGTTCATTCTGAATTGAGCCGACTGACACATGGTCATGAATATTCCGTGCATTATTTATTAGTAGTGCCTAAAGGTAAACAGATAATTATGAGCAAATATACAGCGTACAAAAGAAATCAGTGGTGCCTCTGTATCGAGGATTCGAGAGATCGAAAACCAAAAATACAAATTTTCAAACTTTTTGAATGCTCTGACTCTATTAAGGCCTGTGTGACCTGTTGGCAGCGTCTGAGGGATATCTTTTAACAACCTGGGGGCAGACACGGGAGTCCCCGCCTGAGAGAGGCCCAGTTACTGCTGTTCCAAGCTCATCGGTGGAAGCAAAGATACAGAGACACACAAGCCATATACAATCCCCAGGAAAATTACCAGAAGGAATATTTACCTTAATGCAAGCTGTCTAAAGACTATAAATGTATTTTACTTCCCTAAAGAACATAGGTTTATATCCTGTTCATACTTTTTGCAAACCATGTAATTTTAAATAATTCTGAAATTACGTGTCAAGGGGAATAATTGTCAAGTGCTGGCTAAACAGAAAACGCTTCAAGTGCAGAGCCTCGGGAGGGCCACTGAGTCCTTCCAAGGTCATGCAAGGCCGCATCCTGACTTGAAAAGCCTTTGCTGAGGGCATCTGTCATTGCAGTCACCAAATATTCCTACCGGCGACTGTCCCTGCCGCGTCTAGGTCTTCCCCGGAGTGCGTGCTCCAGACCGCAGAGCTCAGCTCAGCAACTGCAACATGAAATCATTACCTCCCTTAATCCTAAATCATGTCTTCTTAATTTTTACAGCATGTAAACTGCTCAGCTTTTATTCTCTGCTTTTTTTTTTTTGAAATGAATGCCCAGAAGCCACAATAGTGAAGATCACAAGACAAGTATAACAGATTATAAAATTAATCGCTCTATTCAGTGCAAAGGTCACTGTTGCTATGGTGGTATCAGGGGTGATTATGATTATGTGGGCCAAGTAATGCTTGCCTTTATGACATCTATAAATATATCCTTTCTGCCAAAAGGAAGCATTATAAGCATTTCAAAGACCATATGGTATGAAAAATACAGCATTCTGTTAGAAATGGTAAAGATCCAGGCACCTCATTAAAAAACAACAACAAATCATTGCTATATTGGATCTAGTATATGCCCCCAGAATAATTGATTGATTGATAATGGACTGAGCAGAGAGAAAGGAGGAAGAAAGGAGGAGGGAGGGTTAAGCGGGGGGGGGGAGGCACGAAGGAAAGGAAGGTGGAGGTGCATTGTTGCGTATCTGTCACAATAGAAACCAAATATTTTCAATCGATGCTAGTTAATCAATAAACTGAAAGCATAAAGAATAAATGACACCGATGCCCAATAATTAATGACTAAATATTCTACTTCGATCAATTAGAAAGTTAGTACTTATAAAACTAAACCTGGCCCTGCCAGTTCTTCTGGGGACTAGATTGGTACAATCAGTGCCTTATTATTTTTTGAGATTGATGTAGAATATGGGGAATTTCATGAGAAACTCATCAGTTTTCTTTAATCCTGTTGGAAACAAAATCCCTCTATCACGCAATAATTACACTGACCAGAATTTCTTAAAACCGTGTGTATAGCTTCCTCCTAAAATTGCACCGAGGGCGGGGTTGTTACAGAGCTCTGCTCTCTTGAGGGAAAATGAATCTTCTCCTGGGTCCGTCCACTATTTCTTGAATGCCTGCCAGGTGCGGAGACCACGCGCCTAGCTGGTTACTGACCGCCACCGTCTCCTGTCCCCACGCTTTGCTCTAAGCCACCATTTTGAACCTCCACTTTGACACTTCACACTTTCTGCCTTTTCAGGTGGATCCCCCGAAAAACATAAGAGATACACATTCAAACACATTGTCACAACTTTTAGCATAGTAAGGACAAAGATTCAGGGTAGGGATGCAAGAGGAAAATAAAACAATGGAATCAAATTCCTGAAAGAAATGTATTTCCAACCTGCACAAATTCCCGGTAAGGGAATGAAAGAAAAATAAAAATATTTTCAAACATGTAAGAACTCAAAACCTGTACCTCCCATGCACCCTTTTACAAAGAGGTACTGAGAACTGTGTTAACCAAAATAAGAGAGTAAACCAAGAAAGAGGAAGATGTGGCTTGCAGGAAATGAGAGGCTGACATCAGAGAGAATCAGAGGGAATTCTCAGGGTGACGGGGAGTGATTTCCAAAGCAAGTGGGGGCCCAGAGGGACTCTCCGAGGAGGTGAATCCCACGGATATTTCCTAAGTGGGGACCGACTGAGAAGGGGAGCAGAAACACACCCAGAGCTTGCAATTGATGGGAATGCAGAAAACCGACCAAATAACACAATCAGAAAACCAAGACAATTGTTAACTCCAGGAAAAATAAAAGGCTATGCAACAAAGAAAGAGTAATCATAAAAAAAAAAATGCCTGGCTCAGTTAGAAACAGCATTTACATAATCATAAGAACAGAAACTCCCAATGCTCCCTAAGCAAAAGTTTAGATAACTGTACTGAAACACTGTAGGGCCCATTAGCGTGTCCGTCTGTGTGTGTGTGTGTGATGGGGGTTGGAAGGGAGAGGTGAAGGTTCCAGACTCTCAGAGTGGAGTAAGAAACCTGGCCCAAAACAGAAATACTAAGCAGCAGCCTCGGAAACGTGCCGTTTGAAGATGTGCGAATACGAAGCCTCAGCTTTCTCTGCTGAAGACGACGGCCTCTGGGAAGAGAAACATGCAGGGAGAGTTTAGGGCACTGGTGCTTTTGTGTAACAAAATTTGGAGGAAATGGACTCTTTCACCATAAGTAATTCTGATTTAAAAGCAACTAAAACTGAAGAAGATTCAGCCACTGCTCCATTTGGGTCTATAACAGGGGACACCCGAACACTACGCGATTGAAATACTCTGATTTTTCTCCTACTTTATGGGCTAAAACCAAACTAAGGCAAGCCCTGTGCCAGGACACCTGCGTCGCAGGAGCTTGGGTTACACTGGAAAAAGGGAGGGAGGTGCCATGAGGCACGTGACGACACAGAACTGGGTCCTCGGATCGAATGCCACAGTGGGCCTGAGAAACGCAGGGGACTTTTCCCTTCACAGTGATGAACCAGACCTTGTCAGCGGGAGGCACTTTGCACCCCTTCGGGCATCTTTTCCTCACAGTTTCTACCTTTATTACAAGAAATGTCCCTTCCTCCAGGAGGTCTGTCCTACTATTTCTCTTGTCCTGGAAATGTTTTTCTCCCCTCCTCCCGCACCCTGATGGGACAGGCGTGAAGCTGTATGTGGAGCCCGGGGTGGGGAGGGTGACAATACTTTCTGGTTTTTTCTTGACACAGATCATTTCATATGTTTCACATTTAAGGAGGTTGGACTCAATCGCTCATTCAATCTTTCGAAAGCGCTGCTATGTTCTGGTGCCAGAGCCCATAATTACCATAAAACAGGTTGATTTCAGGCCGAATTGCCCTGGAAAATGACATTTTGCATTTTTATTGGCACTTTGAAGAGAACATACTCGTCTCTAGTTATTATACTTTTAACACTAAAATACGGAGAAATAGTCTTTCCATATGTATTATAAGAAAAATATTTAAAATTTAAGATTTATTCCCTCCTCTTGTGAGTTTTATTAGCACTTAAGCAAGTTCAGTGCCCATCAGACCTAGGCCTAGTTATTTTTATTGATGTCATATAGACAATCCATAATCAAAACCACCAGCAAAACTGCCATGTCTCCTCTGCTTCTGCCAGAAAATTGGCAGAAAATTCTCATTTAAAGCTTGCAAGAAAAACCCAGAGGAAGCTTGCAGGAATCCTTGATGCTATATTTCCCAGCAACGGCATATATTCCTGCCTTTAAAACCTCAATTAAATTTTACTTTTACCCAAAGTGTGAAAACCAGGTGGCACCTGAGAATCCCATCTCCACTCTGGTTATAAAAATAACACTGCCATATTTTGCAACAGATAGTTTAAATCTCTTCATTCCACCCTAGCAAAACGATGTGTAGGAGACCATGAATATAGAATATTGGTTTTCCCTCCAAGCATGAACAGAGGAGACTGGGCTAGAGCATCAGTCTCTTTCTGCTGTGTGTAATTCACCAAGAAAACAACATTCAGCCTCCCAGTGTGGTGCCACGGCTGCCTTTGCCTTTGAAACTCACCTGGGTGTTCTGTTCCTCCAAGGGATGCGTATGTGAAAGAATTCTCTGCAAATCTGAGGATTCTCAACATTCTAGAACTGTTCGTCCCTTCAGAGTTAATGATATGAGCATCCCTGAGGGCCAGCGATGGAGACTCTGCTTGGAGGGAAGATGATGAAGACATTCCAGAGATTCAAACAGAGAAACGTGGCTGGAACTTTTAGATTGGACAAGGGTCTTGTGGTCTGCACAGTTCTGACAACATGCCGTTCTTGGAAAAATGCTAAAATGTGACCGTAGTTTGCAGACACAGCTGTAAACAGGGTGAGTTTGACAGGAACTGCAGCCCATGAAGAACATGGGGTCCACCAGAGTGTATATAAGCAATGTCTGAGCCTTGCTGATGGGAGACAGAGCTTTGGATGTGCATCCCGTCTCCTTTCTTGCTGTAAAATAAAATTATCTTGCAACAGCCACGTTTCCTGGAGGAACACCCCAAGTGCTGAACCCCTTGAGTTCAATAATAGAGCAATGGGAGGAGGTGAAAACAGTACAAACTGCTTCAAGAAGTTTAACTGCCTCATGACCCAGCAATTCCACTTCTGGGAATTTATCCCAAGAAACCCAAACCACTAATTCAAAAAAATATATGCACCCCTATGTTAATCGCAGCATTATTTCCATTAGCCAAGATATGGAAGCAACCCCAATGCCCCTCAATGGATGGGCAGATAAAAGTCGTGGTACCTTTATACAATGGAATAAAACCATAAAAAAGAATGAAATTTTACCATTTGTGACAATGTGGAATGGACCTAGAGGGTATTAAGCCATGTGAAGTCAGTCAGAGAAAGACAAATACCATATGATCTTATTAGTGTTGGTCCCTCGATATTAATGAAGGGAGGGAGCAAAGGGGACCACACATCATTGAGGATCACAAACTAGAGAGCGGAGTCGGACCCTGCGCCTGGTCACTAGGAAGTTGCAGCATTCATAGGCCCCCAGGGCCGCTGCACTTGGACCTGGGTCCTGGTGGGCAGGAAGGATCTTTGGGGTCATTAGCCGGGATTACCAAGGGAAACATAAGGCAGCAGGAGAAATCCTTCAGCTGGGCGCCTGCCCCGGGGAAGCCAGGATGGCAAAGGGGAAGGGCCTTCCATTCTGAGGCGTGCCAGAGGAGCCAAGATGGCAACCACAGAAGCCTGTCAGTCCAGCCTGGGAAAAGGATCGGGTTGGATAAGGGACACAGGACTTCAGAAGATCTAGAACATGGATTGGTTGGGGGAGGAACCAGGGCCAGTCTGGGAAGGACTGGGAAGTTGTTTAATTTGAAAAAGTACCTGGTCCTTCCCAAACCTGAGATAATAGGATCCATCCAAGGTTAACAAAGTTCTCTCTCTCCCTCTCCCCCTCTCTCTCCCTCTTCCTTTCTCTCTAAAGAAAGCAATATATCCTCAGATGAGGATGAAAACAAGAAGAAGTAGAAATTGGTAGTTACAAACAGTCACAGAGTGCAAAGTACGGCACAGGAAATACAGTCGATAACATTGTTAATAATGACGCGCGGGGCCCGCTGAGTGCAGGAGGCACCAAGGGCACCACTATGACGGTCTAACCACTACGCTGCATGCCTGACACCGATACAATATAGCATCAAAAGGAAACTGTGATTAAAAATGTTAAATAAAAAGAATTCTCAAAATCCAGTGATGAAAAGAAGAGCAAGGCAGAAAAAAGAGGGTTTTATGAGATGTCTTCAGAGGAGTAGCGGGGGTGGCCTGGAGGGGTGACATGCCTGCAAGGGGTCAGGAGGTGCTCGTGGGACCTGGAAATGGAGGGGCAAGTGAGGGCCTTCCCACGTTGTCACATGTGGTCCCCTGCCTCACTTCAAGGACCCCTGGAAAGCCTATTTCTTTCAAAAAAGTGTTTTCAATCGGAAGAAAAGAGGAGCACTCTTGTTTGCTTTTCCTCAAACGTCACCACAAGCTGTCACTAAACATTAACATTTTCTAGAGATTTTAACATCTTATTTATTCAACATTCATTTCACAAAATCAGATCCTTTAGAAGGCAAACCAGAGAAAATATTTGTGGTTCTAAATTATTGATGATTAAATCAATAAGCCGCTACCATTGGGGACTATCCTAGGACAGCTTGCTTGTGCAGCCCCAGTGCCTAACAGAAAGTCGCCTTCAAAGCCGAGCCAGCTCTGCCACTCACTAGGTGGCTGGGCGGCCCCACCTTTGTCCTACCGCCTCCCACGCTCTGTCTACTCTGCCACCAGGGCTCTTGGCTCTGTCACACTCTCTGCTCAAAACGTTTTCAGTTTCCTTTACCTATATGAAAAAGTAAGCCTGCCTACGCTTGTACTACAGTCCTCCACAATATAGTCCTAGTTTAGCCAGCTTTCCAAAATGACCTTTTAGAACTCTGCTTGTGTCCGGTTGACCTGCTCTCTATTTCTTGGGCCATTCCCACTCCCACTGCATGCAAGCCAGTCTCCTCCCTCATGCTTCCACACGTGTGTCCATGGGATGCTTCTGCCCTTGCCTGCCTCCTGACCACGATTGAGAGACTATAGTTAAAGGGATTTTTACAGTATCTGGCAATAGTGGGTAGTCAACACATTTTCCTTTTCCTCTTTTTTGGGAAATGTCCTCAGTAGACAATTATTAATGAACTACGAATGATTGTCTGGTTTCTATTTTGTCCTGTGTGGGTCTTGCATGATTACTTTTTGTCTGCTTATCCTTTTTCAGATGTCATTTTCAAAAAGAAAAATTTAGTTGAAGTTTCCTAGAAGTAGGAAGTATGTTTACTGACATTGTAAAGCCAGCACCTCGAACTTTTTGTCACCTCATAAATACTTCCGAATGATAATGATAGTTCATTCTCCTTAAGTCAGCTAGTGTATACAATGCATACAATCAATTAAATCATGAATTTATTATCTATCATAGGATTAGCAGACACATACATCAAAGGATTACATGGATACTGTCCATATAAATATGATTCCAAAGAAAATATACTTTTCAGTTATTTTTTAAAAAACAGTATGCCCTCTCCCAATGGCTTTCCTGTTTCATTTTATTTCATGTCACTAGGAAAGTTATGTCTGGGTTCAAAATATACCCTAAATTTTTTAAAGTTCATACTTTTAAAATCCAATATTAAATACTGGTTAGTGGTATGTAAAATAGCTACTTCTCCTCCGTTGAGACAAATCCTATTTTCTACACTATAAAATATGCCTCTTATACCTTAAGGAATATATATAAAATCTCTCTTTTCTAGCGTTCCAACAAGCTCCATTTTCTGCAAACATATGTAACATTGTGGTCTTATCTCTCTGTTTCAGTGGCTACATTATGATGACGTGAACATTCCTAACCCACATTTATTACCGAGTAGCACTATTTTTCACACTCAAAATAACTGCTAGTAAAGTTGTGCAAATTTCAGCGCTTGCTTCCAAAATTTTTTGTCCACATTTTTCAACGGCTCTCTTTCACAACCATAAAGTTTTGCACCAAAGACATTTGGAAAGAAACTGAAACCATGTGAATCAAAGAAGATGGGAACAAGAATAATGAAAGTTGACTGATGTGAAACCCACAATTTCTCCTAGTTTTAACCAAAAAAACCATATAAGATGACTGTACTTTCCTCTACTGGAGCTCCTCCCTCCCTGCCCACTACCAACACATACATTCTTTCCAGGACCTTCTTCTGGTTTCCGTGAATGCACCAAAAACCCTTATCTTCTCACCTCTTGAGAAAATGAGAAAACAGGGATGACCTGGGCTAGTGATCACAATTTCAAAGCATAATGTCATTTGCGGACAGCATTCAGGTATAGTGATTAATTCTACTGGACAGGCTAATTTTTCTTGAACATTAGCAAACCTTGCCTGTATCTACACAACAGCTCATACCACTTCATTTTTTTTAAAAATTGTTGAACATTTAATCATGTATTCTGTCCACAGAGAAATATATAAATGGTTTTAGTCTCAGTGGAAGGTCTTGTTTTTCTTTTATCTTCTTTCCATTTCTCTTCATTGAATTGACCCTGAATGGGGTGTCATGGAGACACAAATTAAAACAATGAAAAGTAAGTGTCTTCTTTAGGTTGCACATATAATGGAGGGAATGCAGAGAGCAGGACGCTAGCAAGTCTGGAGGCTGCTCTACACACAGCACTGTAAGAAAAGAGAAAGAAGAGCCAAGGATCTTGGGCGAATTGAACTGGGGGAACTGGAGATTCGAAACCATGGCGAGTCTCAACCCTCTTGTTCCTGGTCCTTCCCACCTGGGGCTCACTGTGTCACCTCTGTGGGCCTTCACATAAGCCCTGCAGGCAAGAGGGATATAACGGGACTTCATCATCTCTGAGTTGAGCCCAAAAGCAGGGCCGAGACCAGGTTGCAAAATATAAGGAGGGAGAGCTACCAAAAATGCAGTAATCAAGATATATATAGTTTAAGACAGTATTTTAAAACATGAACAAATGGCTTCATGGGCTAGGTGCCTATTTTTTTAAACAAAATTTTGTTGGAACCAGGGCCAGAATGAGGGTGAAGCAAGGGAGGCAGGATTGTCCAAGACCAAGGTTTGATCCTGTCTTCGTTTAACATTTTGACAGTGTTCATCATGGGCTTCTGTTTTGTGTTAATCTCATTTTTTATTATTTATTATAACTTTTAAAATCCTCGCTCAAGGATATTTCTATTGATTATAGAGCGAGAGGAAGGGAAGGAGGAGAAACGTCATCAATCGTTTGCTTCCTGTATGTGCCCTGACTGGGGACTGAACTTCTAACCTTTTGGTGTACAGGATAACGCTCTGACCAACCGAGCCACCCGGCCAGGGCTAATCTTTTTTAGTTAAAATATATTGTATTAAAATAGCATTTCTCTTCATTACTGAGGGTTTTTGAAACCCCCTTAAATTTTGTGCCTCAGATGAGTGTCTTACATCACCTTAAACCCCTCCTTTACAAGAGGCGAAGAAAAACTAAAAATAAAACACTAGGAAAAATTGCAATGCATCCATAATAAATTATTGAAATTATTGGTCAGCAAGCAGCTTCAATATCTGGTAGACATTAAGTTTTATTTTAAACGTACAAAGCTCACAAGCAGCCCAGTACTGTAATAGCTCAAAGTAGGGTAACTGCTTCTATAGGCAAGGTGGTAATGTATTAAATAAAAAACCTTTAGTAATAAAAGACTGACAAATCCAGCAGCCAGTTCCTGGTTTTCTTGCCTTCTCACTGGGACCGCGCTGTATTTAGTCTGGCCCTTCCATTGCACCCAAACCACTGAGTGTTAGAAAATGCAGGCTCCTCAGTCTCCACCCACCTCTTAGCATGCTGAGAAGGGCCGCCTGCTTAGGAAAGTTTCAAGTACACTTTAAGTTGAATTATTGGTCTTTTTTAAAAGACCAACCTTTGCTTGACTCCTTGGAAATGCTTGGTTTCTCTGGTTTTGCTTCTGTCCAGAGTTCGCTCCCTCAACCTTGCACAGGCCCAGAAAACCCCTGAGAACCTGGTCCACACAGAAGTCAGCAGACCAGGACTGCACAGCCTGCCATACAGAGGGGCCCTGTTCAGACCAGAGGGCTGGGAACACAGGCTGTGAACGTGTGGGGTTTGGGATTTGAGATTTAGAGCTCCTGAGAACACTCTCCTAATTTCCCTGTATTTTCCACGGCCCCAACGGATGGTTCTCTCTTCCTACCTACCATGGTGTGTCTCCCCTAATGCACAATTTAAAGTGATAGAAGGAGTTGCTATTAGTAGTTATCTATTGCACAAACCAAATCAACTCATGACGGAATCAGTAGCACGAGAGCATTGCCATCGCAATTGTATCTGCTTCTAATGAACAAATCTGTATGTGTGAGAACCCACTGAACCCCTCACCTCGAAAGAGCGTTGAGGGGAAATTAATGAAAATGATATTAAAGCAGATCAGATTGAAATCTCACATCTTGTCCCAGTAAAAGAGAAAATGTGAAAATGTCCTACATAAAACAAAGCATATCTTTACTTGTTGATTTATTGGTGCTTATTTAGTTGCCACTGACTTTTCACCTTCAAAATGTCTGAAAAGTAGATGAGGAAAGAGTAAAGTGAAGAAAGAGGTGTGAACGGGAAGTATAGTTATCGCCCATCGCTACCTTCAAACTCCAACTGTGTGTCCAAATAATGGAACGATAATAATCTAGTATTTTATTATTAACAAATGTCCTGCGAAGGTGAAATAAAACTTTCTTTGAATACCATTACCATTTCACATCCTAAAATATTCTTCTATC
This sequence comes from Desmodus rotundus, assembly GCF_022682495.2. Taxonomy (NCBI): domain Eukaryota; kingdom Metazoa; phylum Chordata; class Mammalia; order Chiroptera; family Phyllostomidae; genus Desmodus; species Desmodus rotundus. The sequence goes on along the minus strand of NC_071395.1, from coordinate 4,029,847 downwards.
ATTCACTTCTCTGGAAATCAATCACTCTTACCCTTCCCATGCCACTAAGTTCTGTCCCAGGAAGCCTGAAGGTCAGACAAAGAGGCACCAATCTCCTAAGCAATGAATGAAATGAATGAAAATATTCGTTTGAGCTCTAAGGTACACAAACCAACAACTTCAGTAAATTGACCTTAATGTCTGGCCAGTGTTGTCTTAGGTCCTTCGTGCTTTCCATCTTCAGGGATATCTACATGAGCCTGGTGAGACACAAAACTTAGGGAGAAAGGGGATGCATGTGTTCATGCTGCGGCCATCGTTTCAAATCACAGATAAATGCGCCACACCCTAAACGTCCATCAACAGCGGGTTCCCTGAATGAACTGCGAACCCCTGCGTGCTGGGGTGGGCTTCGGAGAGGAACGAGGTCTATCTCACCCTGTCATTTCTCACTGGTCTCCAGAGTGCGTTATTAAGTAAAACAAAAACGGGAGGACAGTGTGTAGAGAATGCCGTGATTCATCTAAGAGAGGGTAATATAAATACATACATCCTCATGAATAATAATAAATGAAGAATTAAATCATAATTTTATAAAAATAAACATTGGTGAGGGAGGGAAGGGATAGAGCTAAGGAGGTAAGGTAAGAAGCTAGACTTCTTTGAATATACCTTGTTTTGTAGATTTGACTTGGAGACCACATAAACAATTTATGAAGTTATGAAATGAAACTGCAGTTTTTTAAAAGAAACCCTAAAAACAAAAGGCAGAAAATAAATAGAGATGTGTATGCAGTCTGTGGCAAAACCACACGGGGAGGAACGATTTTAAATAACTCTGAGATGCAATAGCACGTCATCAGCGAGGTACAGCCTGGGGGTAAAAAGTACACGAGACAAAACCAAAACACCTGTGCCCTTTTTCAATGATAATTTCATTGTTATCCCGAAACTACTGTGCAAGTACTGTGGCATAAAGGAAATAGATAGTTATACTGGTGTCGTTGAAATAAACTAGATTTTCAGCATGAAAAAAAGCCTTAAAATCAGAGGCACACTTGTAGGGTTTTTTTTTTTTTTATCTGTATTTCTAACTCCGTTTTTGTAAAAGCAAGAAGCAACGACCAACTCAATAGCAATGATCACCCCTAGAGCCCAGATTGCTGGTTCTGGAAACACCACTGGCCCCTGAACAGCACCAGGGCTTCTCAGAGAGACAGCTGATTTCAGACAGGAGGCAGGAAATGTACACGATGAGCACCCTAACACACACCAGAAAGCCGGGGCACTATCAGGGACTCATGGGATCACCAAGAGCACACAGGCGATAGTCCAAATAGCCACCCTCTGACCAAGGGTGGAGCAATTCGAGCATCAACAAGAGCAACGGCAATAAACTGAAACACAAAATACGACCACACAACAACAACAATAACAAAACCCCTCACACATCACCTCCGGAGAATGCCGGGGGACCGGCCATTAGTCTGACCACCGATAAACACAGGGAAAGCATTAAGCAATTTGTCTGCCTTTCCTGTATGAATTGAACCACATGATATAGCAATCTAGTTGAAAACAGGAAGTTTCTCCTTATGAAAATATTCCAATGAATATGTAAAAAAAAATAATAGAATAAGAGCATCCTCATTGGGCATTCTTCAGTGAATTACTGGGTCCAGAGCTCTCCTACTCAACAGGGCAAACACTAGCCACGCATGGCTGTTGAAATAGGAAGTAGTTAACATTTTAAAAATTAAAAATTTGGTTTCTCAGTCACAACTAGCCACACTTCAAGAGCTACGTGTGGCCAGTGGCAACCATATCAGGACATAGAGCAGAGACAAAGTAGCGCAGAAATGGAACCCCCCCGCCTCAGCACAGAGATTACCGATAGAAAGTGCTGCCCTAGACAGTTCGCACAGTGAACTTCAGTGGCAGCCAGACACCGAGTCAGAGAAGTAAACAACAGCACCCTGCGCAAAAAAAAAAAAATCAAACCTGAATAATATGAAGCGACCCATTTTCAGGAAACCCCGGGGACAGAGTCGGGGGCCCACCAGCATGTCCCAGACTGTGGAGCACTCTTCAGAACAAGAGATGCAACTTCATGAACAAAAATATTACCAAAGCCCAAATTTAATGGAGGAGGAAACAGATGTCGTACATTCCATGGAATTTAGGATACATGTCCGGCAATTACCAGTGTAGCTCTTATGAAAAGTCTGCTTCGAACAAACTATAAAATAAATAATTACAAATTTCGAAAGAATGGTGAGAATTTGAACACTTAATATTTGTCAATATTAAGGAACTATTGCTAATTGCAGGCAGGCCTGATGATATATGGGGGTGTTGTGAGCATCCTTACCTTTGGGGCACGTACGTCCTGAGATGCCTGCAGGTGACACAATACCATGCTTGCACTTCGCCTCAGGATGACCCAGATGTGGGACCTTGGGGCACAACAAGAGAGACAAGGTTGGTTAAGACTTGTTTTGGGGAGCTGAGTGATGGGTACATGGGAACTCACCATATTTTTCTACTTTTGGGTGTGTGTGAAATGTTCCACAGTACGAAGTTTATCAAAATTTTTCATCGTGTCAGAGATCTATAATCCACTGTCATGTAAATCTGTTCATTGCAGATGACTAGCAACAATATTTCACTATTCCTCATCTGTGATGAAACAATTTATACTCCAAATCTCGGTAAAGCTCATTGCAACACAAATCTCCATGGTAGGGTGCTTAAACTTTAAATTAAGAATAAGATTTTTTTTCCCTCCAAATAACAAATGAAAATATTCATCTGAATCAGAACATTTCTCAGTCAAATGGAGGAAAAAAATCAGACATCACTCTTGATATGACTGACACCAGTAGGGGGAGATAGATGCTGGATTTCCTCTGGGAAATTTTTTTCAAGACGTAATCCCTGCATAATCTGAAGTCTGGATATTTGGGGGGACGTGAGGAGGCCACCTTCCTGTTGTGTTTTTGGTAAGAATAATGTCTTCATCCTCAATTCTTTAGCCTTAATCCCCAAGAAAGGGATTGTTCACCCTGCATTATTATAATCCACTTTCCAAATTAAATATATGTTCAAATTCCAGGAACTACTTTGTCCATCCCTCTGCTCCTTAACGGACTTTCTAGATTTAATGCAAATATTTAAAAACAAGGGGACATTTACTCTTCCGTATGAATTCTAATCTAACGTTTGGGTTCAGCCAGTACTCTCGTAAATAATGTCATTCATTCATACGATTGTTTATTGAACGTTTCCTGTGTAGAAGGTACTGGGTCAGTACTGGAGTTATTGTGACTAAGGATCAGTTCCAACCATCAAGTAGCTCCCCATTTAGTAGGGGAGCATCACACACAGTAGGGTAAGAGAGGGGATGTGCCTGATAGCGGGGGAGGCCGTGGAAGGGCAGAGAGCCATCTTGGAGAAAGACTTCCCAACGGAATATACAATTACTCCTTGCATTTATTCATGAATTTGTGTTGTTACTCAACATATGTTTACCTACTCAACAAATACATATTGAATAGCTTTTATGAACCAGATGTGGTGTCCTCCTGATTCAATTCACCATACATTCTTCCGGCTCAGGAGAGACCGACTCTGACAGAGTGGCCCACCTGCTGTGATGAAGGGCTCCGAGCAGATTTCCTTCATTTTGTGAAACTGGCATTTTCAACATAAATTCCTCCTTCTACCGGGAACCCCCAGTGGTATTTCAATACTACTTTCAGGTGTTCTGTACTAACTTCTACAATGATTTCACGTCACATCCTTACGTGAAACTAAAAAGACGCTGGTTACACACCCTCCCTCTTCGATGATGACACGATTTCTTCTAGTCTCTCACCAAGTCCTTTCAAATCGTCTTGTTGTCAAGGCCAAAACTCCACAGAGAGACCTTCTCTGTTGGGGTTCTCCCTTTTCGCTGAGCCTGAGTTGATTTACACAGTCACCTGTGGTAAAGAAGGGGAAATGTTCTCTTCCAGAAATCACATCCCTTGGGGAGCGGCCTTTGACCACTCCCTGGTATTCCCAAGTATTCTCCCCTCTCCCGTCCCAGCCACAGTCCGACACTGGCAGAGAGCTAACCATGCACATAGCTCGTTTTTCGGGGGATTTGAGTGACAGAGCAGTCCTGACTCGGCAACAGCCTTGGGAATTCAAACCATTGCACAGGGGGCTCTCTTCTGCTGCTGGTTTTTCATGCCCCCCAAAGGCTCCACCTCTCTGGAGACTCCAGCCTGGTCTCACCTCCTTCCTTCCCAAGGTCCTAGCAGACATGTCACTCTGAGGTCCTGGAGGGAGTGAGCTGGGACCTTGGCACACTCGGTCCCAGGCCCCCGTTTCCCATCAGGTCAAAGTGGCATCTGAGCAGCTCCCACCGGGGCCACCCTGGCCGGGTCTCCCTGAGCGCCTTCCCAGGAGTCTCTGAGGAGCTGTTGACTCCCTTCTAGGCATGAAGCTCCACTGTCAGTCTTCCCTTCTCCAAAGGGCTTTCTGACTTTCATTCCCTCCTACTCCCTCTCCCGTGTTCTCTCTGCCATCTGCCCTGGGCCTTCCAGCCTTCCCCTGGGAATAATCTCCAGCCAGTTCTCTTGAGATTCCTCCTCTCAAAGTTTCACTAACAAGCCCACTTATCTTCTGACCCTTCTGCCCTCGGAGCTCTGGAACCTGCTGGTCTGGTCCCGCAGTCTCCCCCTCTGAGAGACAGTTATCTTGGTGAGGATCCCATGAACTCCTCTTGCAAAACATCCAGCAGCCACCGGACAACAACTTCCTAACAGGGGTGGTTTTCTCTCACAAAGACCATGCCTCTGAATGTTTCCCTTTTCTTCACCCTGGCCATGCGTCTACAAGGATCTAGCACGCACAGCCCTTCAAAGTGTACAACTATTTTTGTACAATATACAGGCCCAGGAGGATACAAACTATATCCAGATAAGAGAAGTTAGGAGTCCTCATTCCATGTGACTTGTCTCGGGAGAGGCTTAAGCATTAGTCTCTTCCAAGCCCTGTGTTTACACCATTTCTTGTCATAGGAGACTCTGCTAGCCCTGACTCTTGAGGGTCACTGTGCTCACCGGTTTCTTCCCGTTTCTTTTGTTTTCTGTTTTATTGAATGCATTGGGGTGACACTAGTTAACAAAATTATATGGGTTTCAGGTGCACAATTCCACAACACATCGTCTATACATTGTATTGTGTGTTCACCACCCCAAGTCAAGCTGTTTCTTCTATTGTCCCTTCCTGCTGCAGGCCAGGCAACCCCTGGAATTGCTGGGTCCTTTTCTGCCTTGACCTTGAGGTTATTTGCTCAACTTTAGGTCATGATCGTCCTTCTCAGATCACATGCCTGCAGCCGCTCAGGAGGGTCCCACGTTACTGGTTCACTCCTGGTTCCTCCTGACCTCTCTGTTCTTTTCAGTAAAGTCTTGCTTTAACTCCCACAGGATATTCCCTATTCACTCCCCATCAGCTCATACTGGTCTGTCTGTCTGTCTCTCTCTCTCTCTCTCTGTCTATGATTTTTATTTTTTCTAATATCTCTAAACTCGTTTGCAACTCTGCTGACAACATTCCTAACCTCTTGAATGAACAATGGGTAAAACCTGACACATTCGTGAGCTTTCAGGAAACCCCTCTCCTGAGTTCTGATCAGGGCTCTGACTGTACTAAACTGGTTTTGACCTTAATTACTTTTGTTCTTAAAATACTCCATTTCCATGTTCGCACATCTAGTTCATCCATCACTGCATTTTGAAGGGAAGTATATGTTGATAAAATTGTTTGAGAATCTCTTTGCTGTACCTGATGTAAATATAGCGTAGGCATGCCCAGTAATTTGGAATAAAGAAAACACCAACCCTGGTGCCCGGGAATGAGTTACTAGCAGGTCTGCATCTGCTCTGTAACCTGTTGTGCATCAGAACCAGCTATGGAAGAAACTCTGTCTCTTCCTCCCCCATGGACTGGGGCCCGGGAACAGCATGGGGAACTCAGAACCAGTGACTGAAACGCCCCCTGAAATGGTGCCATCAGCGGCCTGGGCAAAGGGGAGGAGCCTAGGAGGGTTTCAGCTCTGTGGACTAATGTGATAAGACTGGTTTCTGTGCCTTTGCGTGGCCATCTGTGACTTTGCGTGGCCTTCTGAACACCGCCTTTCTTCATGGAGGGCACTGTGCCCGTGTCGTCCTGTTCCTGCAGAGTCCCCTCCCGATGTTCTCAAGGAAACTGATATTGCAGACACGCATGTGAGCAAACAGCCTAAAACTCTCCCAAAGGAAAGGAAAGGGTGGGAGGTCATCACACTCAATTTTTACCATGCGTTTTGTCCCACTCATTTTCTCCCTGGGAAGTTTGAGGATCTCCTTCTGCCTGCAGCATGGCCCTTCACTTACTTACCCATCACCTACTGGTCTTCTTGCAGTGGAGAGGCTGCACCAGGATCGGGAAGAGTTGGGGGGAAAGGGGTCTCCAGAGAGAAAGGAAGCAAAGTTACCAAAGACCTAACCTGTTGGTGCAACATTTATTGGATGACCCCTTCCTGTCTGTGGGAGGTCAGACACCATTAATCCCTGACTTTTTCTGCAGTCAAATTTACTAGCCCTTTCTTCGTGTGAGGGGACCCACCTTATGAGAAAAGAAAAGGGGGGTGGCTAGTTTCTTCATGTTTTCATCAGATCCAATCTCTCATGATTCCTTATCACTCTCAGTTTTTAAAAATCCTTTCCCCTTTTCCTTCTATGTTACATATGCAGTAAGCACAAGAGGGAGAACTTCCCTCTTTTCTAAGAAGCAGCAGGGATCGTAAGCAGTCATGGCTGAGACGAGCATCGGGCGATCTTGTTCTGTTTCTGGTGTGGCTGTTGGACTGCTGGGGGTTCCAGCATCCCTGATGACTCCTAGGTAATGTGCATTCCCCACAAGTGGGGCGAGTTACTCCTTAAAATACTTGAGTAAGTATGGAGTAGAAAGGCTTAGAGCAGCAAACCTGGTTTAATCCTAGCCTCATCTAACTGTCTAAGGTGACCCAAGAGAAGCCCCTTGTGCCTGAGACTCAGTTTACCCCTCTGTAAAATGGAGATAAAGACCTGAATAGAGGGTGAGGGGGATTTTACACAATGTCTACTAAGCACCCACCATAGTTCCTATCTCATGATGGGTGACAATATTATCTGTATTCGTTACAATTCATACATGTCAGCAAGAGTGTTTGAGCCTCAGATGTGGCATCACTACACACCATCAAGTGTAGGAACAGAACCGTAAACATGTCCATGGAGTGTCAATGAGCACTCCAAATAACCCGTGACACAGCCTGCCGTGCTGCCCCAGAGCTCTTCTCAGGCAAGAGGGTACGTCTTATGAAGGACGCCAGAGACAGCGAGCGCTCTTACAGAACCACCCTGTTTTGCTTCTAATGCAGAACCATTTGTGAGACTGAATGTTTTGTTCTGTTGTTTCTGTTATTACTCACACCCGTTCCAGGGAAGGGAAGGAAGGAAGGAAACCTCTTCCTCTGAATGCTGAAGCTTTGACTTGCACCTAATTTTGAACAGAAATATAAGGAGGAAACATCAGGGATCTATTGGCTCAGCCTCCATTTTGGGGCACCCCAATTGGCTGAGCCCCTGGCCCCCTCGTGCATAGATCGTGGACTTAAAGCTTGGAGAGAAGAAATCTCCCCAGTAGCAGACCTGCCTGGATACAAAAGAAAATAATGCCCTGCATGCCATTCGCCCATTTGTTTCCAGGTAAAAAATCCCATAGAAAGTGGGAAGAATTTAACCTACATTCTTTTACTTCACGACATAGTTCCAGATATGGTCTTTGGTCTTATTTTCATAGCAAGTCATATTCTTAATGTGTCATACTGCATTTCAAAGAAAGCCTTCAAATATTAATCTCTAAGATAAAATTAATGTTTCTCTTAGTTTCTAGCTGTTGGAGTTTCTGTTTCCTCAAAACCTCTTCTAGTTCCAAAATCCTTCTCAGAGGTGACTCTTGAATCACTGTCTTTGTGTTGCAAAGCCTATGCAATCTTCAGAGAGGCCCTTCTTTCTATTCCAAGAGAAACTCATTCCGATGGAGGCTGTGACTTCCAAAGTGGATCGCTCGCTGGTAATGACCAGAACAGCCACATCTAGGCAAGGAGCACCTATGGGCCAGGCTACAGTTTACATGTAGTACTTTCTTTAACCCTCCAAACACCCTGTAAAATCAGTTTCCAGTTCCATGCGTTTAAGAGCAGCTTCAGGAGATTAAGATGCTGCAGGTCACAATTTGGTAAAATCTGGAACTAGTACAATCTTCTGTGTTTTGCTTTCTGCCATACAAGCTATGATAAAAAAGTGAAATGTGTCAATAAATTAGGCTGCCTGACAGTTACGGAGCCTAAGAAGCTGAGAAATATGAAGTCTTCCCGTAGTGACTCAGGAGTAGAGTCTGGGGCTTGGATACCAGCTGCCCCAAACATGCAGAGCCTTATTTTGATTGACCTTCGTGATGTTTGACTTCAAGTCTAATTCATTGCCAACACTTAAAACAATGCAGAATTCACGTAAAAATCAGGATGGGGAACTTCTATTGACAAACTAGCAAGCCTGGCTCCACATTTTTACATGGTAACCCTGGGGGATGCTGAGCAGCAGATGAGCCTCAGACAAGACACCAGTCCCCCAGACACTGTAGCCTGCGCTTTGCTGACCTGGCTTGAGTGTCTTGGCCTCTGTTACTCCATGGCATCCAATCTAGAGAAATTAAGAGGGTAAGATGTACGGTGTGTCCAAAATTATAAAAAAGGACATAACTTGTACCTTTTCCTCAATGGTTTCCTCTTGGGAACGACCCAGAGGTTGTGAGAGTTTGGAGAGCAGCCCCCAGGCCTTCAGCGAAAACAGTTTTCCCTTTGGTTACTACCAGAATGCACCTGTAAGAAGACCACTGTTTCACGCCAGCTGAAACTCCAGTCTTGGGTGGGATGGCAGAGGTTGACAATTTCAGACGAGAAACAGGCAGCAATGGATTATATTCTTAGGCCCAGTTGCTTTCCTTATGGGCACAGAAGCAAGAAGAGAAAAGCAGAGAGGAGACGGCTCTGAGAGGCCAGTGGCTCACGCAAACTTTCTGCTAGGTGTCAGGAGCTGCTCGGGATTGTGCAAACACTTTTACAGGACAATCGTGGCCGTAGAAAACCCCTCAACTCAAAACAGAGCTGGAAAAGAAGGAAGACCACACGCTCGTCTTTAAACTCAGCAGTGGAACCCCTGGGACTCGGTTTTCTATAACAAGACTGGAAACATTATTAGCATTAATAAATAAACATCTGGATTGACTTGCAGTCTAAATTTAAGAGTCCTAAGCATGTTGGCTCTATTATAACTATCCTGCATTTTCCTGAGTTCACCAGCGTTTCTTCTGTCCTGAGCTCGCACATCCTTTGACTCAGGTCTTGTTTTCCATGAAAATGGACTTGATTACATCAGCGTCAAAGCACCAAGTGTCCACAAAAGATACGGAATTAGTCTTGATTGCATCCCTCATATTTGGTCAGTGTGGGTCCTTTTAATGAGAACCGTATAATCGTGCCATTTGCTTCTTTCTTTCATGTAATACTTTTTGCTGATGTATAATTCCAAGACTGCTAAAATTTACCAACAAAATTTTTGTTGAGCTAAAATAAAAACTGGAAGCCCTTGTGAAGTGCTCTGTTCATTCCCATTTTGAATGCAGGATTTAGGCTGGGTAAACCCAGTTTCGGATAGTACTGGGGGGGGGGGGGGAGATGTAAAATACGGCGGCATGCGTCAGACTATGCCATAATCACGGCCAAGTTTCACTTGGACCCTCCAGGGAACTCCAACAGCAAGAGCATTTATGAAAGTAAAGATCAGCAAAACACATCCCCACCAAGAAAAGGGCAACAAAGCCAACACACAACGAAATGAGCCAGCTACCAAAAATCCCACTCATAAACACAGTGGTTCGACTAAATCCGTCCCTGTCACCTTCACTGGAGGACGTGGGTCCCAGTCCCTGGGCTGCTGTGAGCTGCCTTCTAGCTGGAAACCACAGGGTTGCTATGCACAGACCCACTGCAGGGAACCAAGGCTAATCATTCACAGGCCCCCTCTCTTGAAATAAGATGCTTTTCATTCCCCTTGGCTCACGTGAATAATGAAAAGGGAAGACAAAGGAGATAACTGCCCTGTGGAAAGGGAATCCCTTAGCACAAGTGTGGCCTAGAAGGCTGAGCACTAGAGGCAGGCGACGACAACCCAGGCTGTGTTCAGGGGCCACGGACACAGTTACAGGAGATTATGCCGTGACAAGCTTCGAGTCATTTAGAAATGCCCCCCTTCCCCAAGGCCTGGGTACACTGATATGCAGAATCTCATGTTATTTTTCCAGGTGTTATGGCAACAAGGATTTCAATGTTTACAGAGCTATCAAGTTCTGACAGGCCAAGCTGGGACCTTCGCATCACCCGCTCACAGGAAAGTGGAGTGGAGACCTGGGAGCTGGCAGAGCTCTGCCAGCTGAGCAGCTGACACTTGAGCAGAAGAGACGGGAAGCAAGTGAATGGTGCTCCCCGACCATGCACAGAGCCACCCTCCCCAGGACAGTGCCCCCAATCCTGTGGTTGGGGCATGTATCACTAAGGAGCCCGGACCTGGTAAGTCATATGAAACCCAAAAGCAAAGCAACCCCCAAGCTCCCACTAGAATTGTGTACCCGACGTGGATTCAGAAAGGTCTGTGGCATAGCAGGCGTCAGAACCCGTTCCTGGACCTCTGGGGCAAGGGCAGGGAGAGGAAACCACCCTGGGAGCGGAAAGGGCAGGCCAGCCAGCACTCTCCCTGGGCCCACTTCTTGTTTCCCAGGTCACAATGGGAAGCTTAGCTTTCCTTCCCACGTAACTGACTCACTGCCCGGGGCTCAGTATCTCCAGCCCACTCCAGCTCTGGGGCTAATGTCTGCGTGAAGCCAGCCAGGAAATGTGTCCTAGAAAGAGCCGTGTCTCACAAACAAGATCATTTTCAGAACGTGCCGTGAAAATAACTATGTGTTGCCAGGACCTCACAGTCTGAGGTTCTCGGTGCTGAAGCTGTTTTCTGGAGTTTGCCCAAACTTCCCCGCACTCTGTGACTGACACACAGACCAAAATCAAAAACCCACCCCTTCCGGCACAGTCATCAGAAAGCGTGGTCCTGAGGCCATCAGAGCCTTGAATACATAAGCCACCACTTGCAGGTTCTAGATGCGGCCCAGGGCAACCATCGAGTCAGAGTCGAATGCAGCAAGTTCTAGGCCAAGTTTTTTCTTTTCTTTTCTTTGTGTGCATGTGTTCCTATGGGTATTGGGGCTTATTTGGTTACAAAAGTGTGGGATGGACTTTACAAATATGTGCCTAATTTTTTTAATTTGAGGTTTTGTTCTGTTTAAAATTGTAAATAGCAAGAAAAATGCACATTTCCCAATACTTGAGATGAACATTCCAACAAATAATAAATTGTGCCTCACCACGTGGCATGGGGCATGTGAAGAAGAAAGTTTTGTTTCCATAGTATGGACTTTTGACTTATACAAAATAAATTTTACACCATGGGGAAGGGTTTGGTAATAATAGCAGTAAAGGCCTCTCTGTGTCTCTCTAGATGGACTGAACCTGTATGAGAAAATAGCTAGAAATGTGTCAGCGGGACATCATGGTCCTCCCCTGGGAAGTGGACGTGTCAGGCCCATCGTCTCCTTAACAACTGTTTGCATGACCTGTGTCTACCAGTGACTTCACCTCTCTTTCCTCAAGAGCTGACTTTGCTCCCAGGTAGCCAGCTCCCTGGGGATCCTGGCACATAGGGCGGACGCCCTGTGGCCGCCCCTCCCCGAAGTCAGAGATGAAAGGATGGCGTTGGGAGCTGTGCCGCCGTGAGCGTGTGTATTTCCGCTGGTCACCCCCCTTCTGGGTGCCACACAGCAGCTGCGAAGGCAGCTGATGTTATCCTCTTCCTCGCCACAGCAGGCCTCATTGTCACCGAGAAAAGAAGTTATTACAAATACGATTAATGGCCCAGATCTCTTTCCCAAGTACTCTTTCAAGAAAATTGCATAAGCTTGAGTCTTACCAAGAACTCTGCAAACGTATTGTTCATTCACTTAACAAACACCCCTTCGCCCTTCACTTAGGTATGGCTCTGTGCAATGTCCTAGGCACGCAGCAGTATGCAAGGTAAACAAGGTCTTCGCCTTGGTGGCACTTCAGTTCTGCAGGAAGACAGTCAACAAGCACAGGGGTGCCAACCAGTAATACAATTGCTGGTGTCAACTGTGCTAAAAAACAAATTAAGAGGATGTTGTGACGGAGAATAGAGAATATCTTCAGACATTGGCTGCATGGGAACTTCTTCCTGGATGGCGTTTCTTGGGTAAGAAAACAGTTCTGAAACAAAACAGACTGGAAGCATTTCATTGATGGGCCCCGGAGAGCTGAGCCACCTTTTCACCGGAATCACACCCACTGGTGCCGCTGGATGCCTTCCGGGGCCTGAGTCTGCATATACCACTGCGGTTGTAGGACCCGTGGCTGCTGGGCCCACCCAGCCTCATGACCCAGTGGGTCCACAAACACCCAACTTACGACGGGCAGCTCTGGTCATGTAATCATTCGACGTCCCACGGTCAGATGGCCAATAGCAGAGCAGGGGCTGCTTTGGAGTGGGAAGTAGTTTTCGCCTGCACATGGCTCTCTGCAAACCTGGGTTCTGCTCTGTGATTTCACCCATTCGATCTCGCCAGAGACTCCGTGTGACATCCCGTGACCTAGTCCTCATGGATCTGCTTGGTCAGAAATCCCGAGAAGCAGGGCTGCTTGTGCTGTGGCCTGGGCCTATCCCACAGCCCTTGCTTTTTCTTTGCCCCACTCAGAAATGGAAGCCTCCGGCATCATACAAAAAAACGGGTCAGAGCAACATCTCCAACCACGGTGCACGCTGCTTCCGAAGTACAAAGAGGCCTGACAATGTCGTGCTTATTTTTTAAGTGGCGGGAACTTAAAGGTGCCAAAACTTATTCTTTAAATGAGAGGGTGTAATAGGGTTCTCCAGAGAAAGAGAACCAGTAATATATACAAATTTATTAAAATTACACCTGTTTTAAACCATACTTATTATGGAAAGGATCCTTACTAGGAAGAACCAGGAGTCCCACACTCCGTCTGCAAGCTGGATATCCAGGAAAGCATGCGGTACATCTGAACCCCAGGCTGGGGACCTGAGACCCGGGCGGCCAGTGGAGTGATGTCCCCCTTGGCTGGAGACGCCGAGGTGAGATGTCCCAGCTCAAGCCATTGGGGTGGGAATTAAACAGATAAATCCCGCACCATCTTTTGTTCTGCTCAGGCCCTCAGAGGATTGGATAACGTCCCCCTTTACTGGGAAGGGCAATCTCTGTGCCGAGCCACTGATTCCAATGCTGATCTCCCCTGGAAACACCTTCCCACACACCTCCAGAAATAATGTATACTCTGGGCACCTGCAGCCAATCAAAATTCACCATCACACATGTCTTAAGCCACACTTAACCTCCTCGTAAAGACAACAACAAGACCCTAACGATGCCTGATGTGATAAAGCTGCCCTGCAGACAACCCAAACACGCTGTCCCCTTCTGCAGAAGAGGAGGTGCATTCCTTGTGGGTTGTATACTCTTCTTCTCCTTGATGGTGCGTAACGTAAAAAACTCTGTGATATAAGAGCGACACATCTTGCATCATGTAAGAAGAGCATAAGAGAGGAACAGAAACGAAGGCTGTGGCTGGTGCTCAGAACCACATTCTACCGCTCCCCATCCTGGCCTCCCTGTGCCTTCAGCAAGCACCTCATCTGGCCGAGGCTCTTCACCCGGTGGGTGCCCTGCACCTTCTTTCCTGAAAAGCCTGCACCCCTAGTGGCCCTGCATTGGGTTGTAGTTGTCCATGACCTTCCTCACAGGCAGGCAGCACTCAGAGACGTCCCTCGGGAGCTCCTGCACCCCATCCATCATCATCGTAGTGCCATGTGGAGCAGCCCAACCTCCGCTTGGCAGAGGGACTGGTCACCCAGCCAGCACAGTGACTCTCTGCTTTGCCTGCTGACTCCGAAGCCTCAGGAGCCCAGAGGGCCAGGCGGCGGTCTGACCTTCCAGTTCTGGGGGATCGTTGCTGTGTCCCTGGTGAGGGCATTCCTCCCTCGCCACTAAGGACATGAGGTCAGCAGAGCATGAAACCGCAGAAACAGGAAGCAAAGGTTTGGCTAATGCATCACTGAGGGTGACAGCAATACTGACTCCCCTGTTTCCACCTGATGTCTTCAGGAAGTATTGTAGAAGGTTGTATTAAATGGGGATGTGATGGGGTCGACCATCTGTGTGGGTTTAAGGGGGATGCTAATCTCTGCCACACACACAGGGGCTGGGGGAACAAATTTTTTTCTTTTATTTACCATCTGGACATGGGTGACGTCCACGTGGTCTTTCCCTCTCCCCCGAGTTTTCTCCTTTTTATTCGTTTTGACTATCACTGCCTGTCGGCCTTTGTTTGCCGGTGTAACTCCTGGGGTAGGTACGGCAATGCTCCACCCAAGCCCTGTCTGTGTATGGCCCCCTGACCTCCTTGTGACGTCGCTGCTGATGGGCCATACCTACAACTCTCTACGGATCACTGGCGGCTCCTCAGGAGAGCCAGGAGTGCCCGGGAATACACACTGGCCCTCTTGCCCCTGCCCCCAGGGGCACGTAATGCCCCAGTGATGGCCTGACACAGGCTATGAAAGACCAGTCCCCTCGCCTCCTATCTGGGTCCTTCACTCTCAGTTGTAACTTTCACCTGGAAGCTCACCTGCTAAATTAGTCCAAGTCCAGGACTTTGCCTCAAGTTGCACCTTTCCTTGGCTTTGACCTTTTCTTTTTTCATTCGGTTTCTCTCAGTCTCTGTAGGCTTCCTGAGGGCACTGTCTTAATTGATCATTGGCTCACGAACTTTGGTCTCAGATTCCGGGAAATACTCAGATTCTAAAGGGCTGTTGGATAGAGGGTCTGAGATGACGCTGCTGACTGGGGATCAGAACAGCCTCTGGCTTTGTGTTAGACTGAGGGAGAACGGGGGTCAGCTGACAAACAGAGTTCTGGTCCCTGGACCTTCTCGAAGTGGGCCCACGGCGCTTCTGGACTCATCTGGTCGTCATTTTGCGATTTCCCAACTGAATAACCAGGGTGGACGTATTAGCATCTGGCTGAGTACTCACATTGGTTCCCTAACCTGCGGAGTAAGAGCTATCATAGCAGGAAAGTTAAACAGGGAAAGCGGGCTCCATGGAAGTGGATGGCCAAGACCAGAGAAGTGAGAAAGTGTCCCGCTGTCCAAACACTCCCACCTGCCCTCCCATTTCTCCAACAGCCGCCGACCTGCCCCTGCCCCTCCCTCCCCGCCCCCCACACCCCTCTTTAGAGGAGGTTCCAACCGAAGGGTGCCCACACTGCGGCCTCCCATTAAACGTGTTCTACACCGGTTTCCTTGCATCTCATGAGGAAACATAAGAATTAAATGTACTGGGAAAGGAGCTGAGTGGCTTTGTGTAAGTAACTCGACCACGTCGAGCTATAGTTTCCTAGTTTCAAGTGTGGGTGGTACCCTACGAGGAATTTTGAAGATTAAGTTTTAAATCTATCGAGAAATGACTGGTGCAATGCCAGGCATATATACAACAGGCACTAAATAAACAATAGTCTCTTGTTCCTTTAGACACATCTCCAGATTAGACTACACCTTTCTTTTCCCGACATTTTCCAGAAGAGTTGGGTTTCTGCCAGCACATGGCACTGGGTCGCTACAGGGGGTTATGGGTCAGGAACAGCCCATCAGAAACCCGAAACCGAGGGGTGAACTCAGGCATTGGCCCCACTGGCAGACCTCTCAAACGGAAGGCACTCATAGTGTTTTAGTTTTAGTTTCTATGGTGAGAAAAGGTTCACTTGTATAGGGTGTTCGAACAAATCCCTTTACTGACTTGTGTTTTCAAATACATGATGCTGATGTCACACAGGACTGTCTCCCCTAGTGTCTGATGTCTTGGACTGTCACCCCTGCAGAGCCTCGGCCCACAGGTGTCCAGGAGAGAGGTCTCGTGGAGTGTGGGCGCATGAGAACCGCTCTGGCGGTCTTCTCTAGGAATCTCTATTTCCACCTGACTTCAGTATCGAAGCACCAGTGATCCTTGAAGCAAAGGTCTCATCTGTAAAATTGGTCCCGAGAGACAAAGCAAGGGAAACATGTCACCAGGGAATGAAAAGACAAAATGTGTAAGACATTGGGTGGGCAGGGGAACAGAAGAAATTATGGGAATGGATGAGAACGTAGTGAACAATAAAGATACACAGTTCTAGTTTACTAGAACTTTCTGTAAGAAATTTCTGTTAGAAATTTCTGTAATTTTCTAAGTCCGTCATCCATGGTGGGAGAATGGACGGGTGGAGCATGAATGGAGAGACTCATAGCTATTGAAGATAATCATTGATTGATAGCTGTTGAAATGAATTACTAAGGGGGAACATATTCTGAATTTCTAAACAGTTATGCACTGCAGTTCCCAGACAGAGCCTTTATTTTTTCACGTGTTTTTGTCATTTTGCTACAGTGTATCACCACCTGGAGCCCTTTTGTTCCCCAGCCTGGCCCCATAAGAATTCAAGTTGCTTGGCAACTGATCCATCCACTCAAGTGTCTCAAGGAAATAACCCTCGCTCCTGGGACGGTGCATGATCCGAGTTATTATAGTAAGCTCTAGTGTTTACACCTAAGCTTGAAGAGATAATCCTCGTCCATGGTATTTCCATTGCAGTCTGTGAAAACCCACTTACAAGCCAAAAAAGGTAAATAAATGAGAGCTACATAACCTGTTCTTTCTTTCAAGAACTGTTAATTTGACACCACGCGGACAGACACTGGTGCACGTTAGTCTAATGCTGAAGCATTCCTTGGTCATATATGAACCAGGAAAATGTGTAGACAAACCAGGACATTTGTAGACAAACTAGACGACAATTATTAGCTATTTCTAGTATTCTAAGTAACAGAAGCCACATCCTCCAAGCAATATGATTGAAGTGCTGTATATTTCACTCGAAACCTTCAGCCTTTTCAACCTCAAGCTTACAAACACACACATGGACTTGTATACTCACATGCCCTTCTAGCTGAGGTCTCTACTTGTCACGCTTTTACAGGAAGCAGAAAGCACAAGGAGGAAGATAGTATGGTACCATTTGTTTCAAAGGCTTTAGGTCTCAGAGAGCTAGAGACAGAAGCTACTGTTCAGGAACTTACAGGGCTCATAGGATGCAGTGTCCATTGCTTTATATGGACACATTTATCAGCCAAAAGTACATAAATCTTATAAGCAAGACACAGGAGAGTGGCCTGGAATGTCTCTGTCCCCTTATGAATGTCATTATGCTTTCCATGTCCTGGGAGGAAAGTGCCCACCTGGAATGTCTCTGTCCCCTTATGAATGTCATTATGCTTTCCACATCCTGGGAGGAAAGTGCCCACAGCTGGCCCCAAGGCCAGGTTCGTCCCATTACAGCCATTGCAACTAGAATGTTGTTTGTACACTTATTTTTTTCTCTACACAGGCATGTTACTATGAGCTGGAACTCTTAATAAAACGCTGATTTCTTTCCCCAAGAGGTAATCATTTAGATTCTCATATAGGGAGTCTTCTTACGGCATTAGACTCTCATTTAGGGAGTCTTTTTACAGCAAAACACAGCTCTCTTTTTTATTCACTGGTTAAGAAATAAAAAGGCATAAGGGATTGAGAAGAAAAGTCAGACGTGTTCACAGAAGCTTTTCCCAAACTGACAGGTGCACAGAGGTAGCGGGCCATTTGGCTCACTCTGCAGAGCTGATGGAGAAGCTGTATTTTGGGAGGAGTGACAGTTTGATGTTTTAGTTTATGGTTAAGTACTATGCGATAATGAGGTCTCCCTTCAAGTCTGCAGTAAGCGGTTTGAGCCCAGTTCACCCTAACTCTGCCTACACAGTCAGGACATTTTGCTCTGAATTAAGAATATCAAAAACGTGTGCAACTAAATTAAAATCATCAGATTCTTTTTTCAACTAACAAAGTGGTCGAGATTTTGCAGGCCCATGCCCACTAGAGCTGAGGAGCTAGGAATGTTTGCATTTCCATGTTCTATTAATACAGCGGCACGCAAACTTTCGGCATGGTATAAACATTCATAATACGGTATAAACCCTTTGGAGGAAAGCTGTCAATATAAATCCATTGTTTTTCAATGTGCAAAACAGTTTGACCTAGAAATTTTATTTCTAGGAATTTACATTTAGCAAGGCTGGGCACTAAGAAATTGCTGCAAAGATGGCCACACAAGCAGTGTATAATCATAAGAGGAAACAATTCATGAATTCCACAATAGGAGATTAGGTTAGGCCTTCGTATGACAGTTCCTTTTGCACACACACCATTCTTCTGGGGACGCAGCGGTCCATTTTAAAAGTAGTTTGCTCTCATGGATCTTGCATTTCAGTGTGGGAAGGACACAATTCTAAAAATACAACATCTGTAAAGAGAGCAGAGGCAGCTGATATAACTCATTGGAGATGTAAGATGTTGGCTGGAATAACCGCATGAACAGCACTGTTGAATCTCTATGACCAAAGATGTCACTTCACCGCTCCTGCGCCGCGTCCCCAGGAGAGAAGGGCAGTGAAGACCCCCGTGGCCCTGCTGCCCTCCACCCACCCAATCCGCTCGAGGTGGGGCAGTGCTGGTGCTTAGTGGCACACATGCTGCTGAGGGGGCCATGTTTTCACAGGAGGAAATGCTCCACACTCGATTGTTGAGAAAAAACATTGGCTGCTTCATAGTGAAGGAGGTGTCCCCATCCTCAGCACTCGCTGCAAGGTGACCCACCCACAGGGCAGTGCTCCTGCTTCTTCATGAAGAATATCCATGGTGAGAAGGGTCATCTTCACACTCTCATGGGTTAACAGAAATTTCCCCTAGAGACACCCAAATGCTTTGGGTCTAGCTCAGTCCTAACTGAGTGCAAGGCAAGACCTCGCCCCAGACTCAGCGGTGTCTCCACTTACACACTAGAAAAAGGGAGTTTTGATTTTTCAGTAAATTCCTTGGAAAGTTACTGACTTGGAACAAATCCTTGAGCCAGAAACATCTGCAGAGCTGGCACCTGAATGACCCGCACCTGTCCCCACACCCAGGCTTCCTGCTACGTCACAGATCCTTCTTCCTCGTACGTTTCCGGGCAGGGAAGGTAGGCAGAGCCTGCTGGAACACTGTCCTGGAAACGGCCTCAGGGCAGTAAAATCCCTGGGTGCTCGCCAATAACAGGGCTGCAGACTAAACACAAGTACAAGTTCGGATGCCTCCGACCCCCGTTCCCTCACCCAACAGTCCAAGGACTTGGCTCTCATGACCTGGAAGAATACAGGAAAAGTTCTCAAAATCTTAGTTTCCTTTCTGAGTTGATTACTCTCAAAGCTCAGCATCAAACATTTTAAAAGGATGCATATACTAGACTAGCACAGATGAGCGGCATGTCTTCCAATAACCCCGACGCGTTTTCACTCACCGCACACCTACACTCACACACTCAGCGCCTGACGGTGCCTCTCGAAGAAAACCGCACAAGATATAATCACCCAACCCTTTGGCCAATCAAGTAGGAGCTGTTCAAGTTTACATGCGGTAGGATAGGATGTTTTCTTGGACTGGTATCTTCTTCAGAGAGTTCTGTATACAGAGTACCACGTCAACTGACCTTTTTTTTTTTAGTAGAAATTTCCATTTACATATTCCTGAGCTCCTGAGAAAATGGAAAATAGGATTTGAAGCTATGGCACCGCTATCAGGAACGAGGAATCGCAAGCTTGCTTTGTATGAGGGCAGCACAGTCCTCGTGAGTCCGGCCACCCAGTCTGGCTGATGTCGGGGGGGTTGTAAACACTCAGCTCGGCATCTGAGAGCTGTGTGCTGTTGTGTGGCCTCACTTCTGCGCAGCTGTAACTTGGATGTACTTTGTTTTGTTTGTTTGTTTGTTGATTTGTTCTTTTCTACCTCGGCTCTAGCTTTTCATTTAAAGCCAAACAAGCCCATCAAATGAAAACATTAACTTTAAAGACCCATCAGGCAGGAAATTCCAAAGTTAAGTTTCTCACTGCAATTTTAACTTTCCCATGATACATATTCTCTGTACTGGTTAGCATCTCGCCTGCGTCCCTTTGTGTAAAGAGCCAGAGTGTGACCTCTGTCACACTCGTTTTATTTTTACTGAAAATGTAAGAGGGAGCAATGAAGAATCAACACAGGGCCAGAGGTCAGCAGGCTGGAAAGCAAACGCTGAGGAAGCAGGTTCCGGGAGACACGCAAATTTGGGAGAAGAGAAAAGGAGACACGGGGCCCCGATGGCGTTCTGTTAGTGAATGCGCAGCTACATCTCAAGCTTTGATATGTGTGTCTTCGCATACTTCTTTACAAATATCTGTTAAACAACAATTAAAACCCCATCAATTTTTCAATTTTTTTTTATTTATATGAAACTTGAGCATTTGGTTCTCTTTGATTTCACCTCTTGCTTATAAATCTCCCAACCAGTCACTAAGCGCTTGTAAAGCCCTGGCACCTCATACATTGTCACTTAATTATGTCATACTGCAGCAGGCTTCCTAGGAGGCAAAAACGCTACACAGAAACACTTACAAAGAAAGCCAGGGCAGACAGCCGGACTAAGCCAGTGAGAATAAAAATTGTCACTGACAAGGGGACAGAATTGACAATTAAAGCCTTCTGAACCCAAGGAGAGAATGAATAGCCCGCAGGTCTGAATGGTTGAAGGGAAGGACATTTCAGATCCAGGCGAGGGGGAGGAACCCAGCGTAAAACTGGAAATAGAAGATTAACCGCTAAGCCTGCTCAGAAGGCATCAAGAGGAGAGAAAAGGGATTATTAGCGCAAAGGATCCAGGCAGGAAGGGCCCGGGGCAAAGCCTCCTGACACATGCCGCCTTCAAGTCTAAGAGGTTGGACACTGTGCACTGTGGGAGGAAGGGCCTCATGGGGAGTAGGGGGACCTGCCCGAGACAAGAGGGAATAAAAAAGGGATGGAGAAAAAGGGGTTCCGACTGTGGGGTACTATTTGTTTGAAAAAAGTGTGATCGTCTCCATGATAACACTCAATGCTGGTGAAGATGCGGTAAAACTAGTGCCCTTACATTCCTGGGACAGCATCAGTGGGCACAATCCTTTGGAGAGTAACTAAATAATATATATCAAGAACCATAACACTGTTATTCACTCTAATACAGAATTTCCTTTTTGGTCATTTGTCCTAAAGAAACATAGCAATTAAACACAGAAGAATCTCCATTCATAGAGAGAGTCGAGACAATGTGATACGTGAAGCTAAAAAATGGGAACACACTAAATATGAACTCATAAGAGACAAGCTAAGTACAATCCTGTTGTATATACATGCAATGAAATGAAGCGACCAGAAGTCCTGAAGGACACAGCACCACCTATGAAGTAAGTATCCCTACCCTCCTCAAAACAAGATTGTTGAACATGAATTTCATTAAGCTCTTAGATGAAACTTCCAATTACAAGAAATACGCCAAGTTGGGAAGAACATCTTAAACTGCCCCCTAAGGAAGGGATCCGTAACCAGGGACAACTGACCCAGTTCCCCCAGTGGTTCGGTGCAGTCTGGGGGCGGCGGGGCAGAGGTCCACCTTCTGGAGCCCGCCATGCAGGAGAGCTTCCTGCAGCGATGGGACCTTCTGTACCTGTGCTCTCTGGGACGCAAGCACAGGACATGTGGGCCGCTGAGCCCCTGAAATGTGGCCAGGGTGACTTATGATCTGAATTTCTTACTCTCGTTTAATTTTAATTTATTTAAATTTAAAAAGTCACTGGTGGCCAATGGCCACCATGTTAGTTGGATAGCACAGCTTTAGATATAAAAGATTTAAGAGATAATATAACCCCATATCATGCGTGGATTTTGCTGGATCCTGAAGCAAACAAACCAACTTACACTGACCTGTTTAAGTCTTTGGGGGAAATTTGAATATGGTGTTATTTAAGTTTGATGCTAATTTTGTTAATTGTGATAAAGATGTGCAGTTATGTGAAAAATGCCTTATTTTAAGAGACCCAGGCTGAAATGTTTAGGGGTGAAATAGCAAAATGTGACAGTGTTTAAAATTTGCTTCAAAATGCTTCCCCCAAAGAAAGAAAACAGAGAGATGAAGCAACTATGACAAATTGTAGCTGATTGTTTAATCTCCACGAGGGGTATCAGGTTTCATTGTGTTCTTCTCTTTTCTGTGGGTTTGTATGCTTAAAAGATTTTCAAAAAACAATTTTTAAAACTCATAATTACATGAAAATTTATTATAAATAATATTAAGTGAAAAAGCAGAATAAAAACTTGCCCACTCAGCATTTCTGGAACCATTTAACTAATAACAAGCTAAGTGTTGATATTGAGTTACAAGTAATCCATATAGATGTTCAAATTGGCAAATGGTTTTACTTATATTTCAGTGAAGAGGTAGAAAGCAGTCAACATGCAAGGAAATGCTTATAGAAATACTTTGAGCAGGTTCAAGTCCACATCCGTTAAGTATGGGGGAAGAAAACAGTTGGGGAATCGCTACCAGTCACGCATAAACATGTCCCTACCCCAGACAGAGGCTGGATGGAAGCACGCCATGCCGTTAATTTCCTCGTGGTGGGCGTGCTCGTGTGGTTGAACTAAATAAAGAATAGACAAATTTTCATAATGTGGTTATGTTACTTTTTAAATGTCATTAAAGCCACAAACTTTTTTTAAAGTGAGATCTATGGTTTGATATATGGAATTATTCTTAATAGACCCCAACAACGTTGGCTGCCAAGACGCAAATTTATTCTTCCACACTCCGCTGCCTCCTAAGTGTTTGCAGAGGACACCAATGGGCTGGAACACAGACACTCACAGGCACATTCACACATGCAGTGTAACGTGAAGAGAGAGGGGTAGTTTATATAACAGTCCTACATATTCCTCTCTGCTTCTGACTTCAACGGTAATACTTAATATTATGCAATAGTTAACTATGAATGGTGGGACTTAGTACTTGCCGCTTCATGTAGTCAGGACCGTTTCAAGCACTCTCCTTAGTCACTCTCACGATAACGCCGGGTGGTGCGGGATGCTGCCTTCCCCATGTTGAAGCCAGTGAAACCGAGACAGAGAAGTTCTGTAACTTGTCTGGGACCATACAGCTAGTAAGCTGGGGAGCCAAGATTCCCACCCAGGAATGGTGCTGCAGAGTCATCCTCTTAAGCATGGTCCCATGCTACCTCCGGTGACACCACCGCTGCCTGTGTTCATTCACAAGTCAGAACCCAGTGTCTGTCTCTCACCGCAGCCTGCACCCCTCCTGCCGGCCGGGGAGCTGAGGGCTTCCGGCACCTTAGGAAGAGAAGAGGTAGTCTTGACTTTATGGGGCCAAAGTGGGGGACACTGTTTTGCTATGATCCAATGCGCTTAGCCCTTGGGTGATGAGTCCCCCTCATATTCCCACCCTGGATGGACCTAAGTGGTTACAGCCAGCAGGTTAGTTCAGGGGACAGGCCAGAGCAGCCCACCTTGTTGGGGATGCACTTTGCAGTGATCGGTTCAGAGCAAAGCATTGCTGCTGAGCATGGCCATGCCACAGATGTCTTATACAGGGAGCTTCGTAAGGACGCCTTCAGTCAGCCTCACGGAGAAGTCGAGTTTGTTTTGCTACTTTAGCTTTCTCAGTAACTGAAGCTGAGTCTTTTAAAGAGACCCAGCGCTTTTAGGTGCACCTTCGGAACCCGCAGGAGGCAGCACGCTGCCCTGTTGGACAACACATGTGGAGTACAACACAAGCTTACCTCACTGTGGAGGACCCTTCATAACAGCACGTGCGGAGCCACACCTGTCGCCAGCCCTGGGACCAGCGAGGCCAGCAGGGGCTCAGCCCTAACTGCGCGCTCGTGGGCAGCGGTGTTTCTTGAACCCTCACTCCCATCTCCTGCGGTATCTCTCTGGTGCTCTCAATACAGCTCATCAGTTGTCCTATCAGAGGACATTCTTATTGTCCTTCTTTCTCCAGCAGTCATCCCTCTCCTTCCAATTTCCGGCTTCTAATTTGCTGAGGCTTTGGAAACCAGGTACCCATTCATGCCACTCGTATGAAACTATGAATAAATTCATGTATGAATGTATGGAAGTGTGAATACATATCTTTTTCCACACGAGTCTGGGACAGCTTTTTTAAAATTATGCAATTCTGAAGATAATGATTTCTGAGGGAGTTTGAACAACAGGAGAATAAGAATAGGTAAACAATCAAGCCAGGGGTAACTGACACACGCAGCCTGCATTCCCCGCCGCCCTCTGAAATTGCTAGCACAGGGTAGCAAACAGAGCTCTGAGCTTCCTGCAAGTCCTAGCAGACATGAAAGGTGATCAATGATCGATGCACTCACAATGCTTAGAAAA
Organism: Desmodus rotundus; assembly: GCF_022682495.2. Taxonomy (NCBI): domain Eukaryota; kingdom Metazoa; phylum Chordata; class Mammalia; order Chiroptera; family Phyllostomidae; genus Desmodus; species Desmodus rotundus. The sequence continues at coordinate 4,005,245 of NC_071395.1, read as the reverse complement.
TAAAAATGGACCAGCTATTCAGAAAAATTACTACCACTCTTGATATGAAGACCTCAGATAATTTTTCTTCATAGTGTTGGTAAAATGAATGATAAAAAAATAGATAACATTTTCAATGGCATACTGACAATAGCTAGTATATATCAATAGTGCCTCTTTTTAAACCCACTGATATAAGCCGAAAGCAAAGGCCCAAGCAAGATTCACGGGAAGTAAGAGTGAGCGTGTTGGCTGGGGAGCCACGAGGCTCTCGGTCAGTAATGTGCACAAGCTAATACATGAACCTCGTGAGGACGGTTTTCCTCGATCAGAGGTCATGGGCACACACGTTCTAACTGACGGCCATGTTCCAGAGGTGTGGGCTTACAAACACCAACACATATTTGATGTATAAATCAATTTAGTTCATTTAGAAGCCTTAAAGTACCTCTGGCTGTTACACTTAGAGAGTTCTCAGTTCCAGCCATGCTGCTCTCTGCATTGTACCAGCAGGGACAAAGAAGTCTGATCATCTGAGCCCTCTCTTTACAATCTTCAGCTTCCAACCGTCAATGAAGAGATAAGATTGAATGGTTTTTAAAGAAAATTGCTAAATGTTACAATGTTCTTAATTTCAATGTCTCTGGTTATATTTTGTTTGCTTTTTTCTTTTGTTGATTATGTTCCAGTGGGGTAGAGGGAAGGGGAGAAAATGCAGACAATTGTAACTGAATAAAAATTAATTAATTAATTTAAAAAAACATTTTAAAATGGAATCAGTGTTTCTAGAAAAAAAGATTATTAAGAATAAATGAAAATGCATTCAACACTAAAAAAAATTGCTAAATGTGTACATTAGTAGAGTGAATTGAATAAAGACGAACTCAAATTCACATGCTAACGAGGAGACAGTCTTTCATTCTGAGCCCTTCTCCAAAGTGAATTTAGTCAAAGTTTATTCAGTGAGTTTCAAAGCAAACCCACCAGCTCACTCTACCTTCCACTTAGGTCCCTCACAACCAGATCTGAGGACCAGCGGTCCGGCTTCGGTTCGGTGCTGGGCAGTGCCCACTGTACTTGGATGGAGAGCATTTGCAAGTTCGGCTTCCCGGTAGACACAATGGACCCCCGACACCACACCCCAGCACAACTGCTCGGCCAGGCAGGGGAGGCTTTTTGTCCTGCTGAGTTCAAAGTTCAAAATTTATTTCTTAACTTAATGCAATGCTAGTGCAAGTGTGTTGAATACATTCATTCTAAATGCCATCAGAGGACGGTGGTGTCAACATTTTGGCTTTGTTTGGACAGCTTTTGTGCAAGTGCAAACACCAAGTGTATGAAATCTAATGAGATTAGGCACTCACTGCAAAATTAAAGGCAGGCGACTCGACTTCAAAGACATCGCTGCAGTGCAAATCCCCGACTATATTCCTTGGGCCATTTCAGCCAACTAAAGTTTGAGAACCACCCTTACCAAAAGCTTTTCTTCAGAGCAACCCTTTATTAGAATCCTTGATATTAAATTCCTCCTAAAGAGAACGTGGGTTCTTTTTTTTTTTTAGTTTTTTAAATTCATCATTAAAGAGCACTATAATTAAGGAGGATGAAATTGAATTAAGACAAGTAAGAATTAACCAAAAGCTTTTTACAGACCCAGAATTACACATGAATCCTTTAAAAGCTATGGATTTTGAGTGGGGCGTTGCAAAAATATAGAAAACAACAAAAGCAATTTGATTCCATATAACATGATAATAAATCTGATATTTTTCAGCACAATTAACATTTACTGTATACTTATTATGTTCCAGGCACTATTCTAAGTGACTTTTATGTATTAAATTAATTTTAACCACAACCTTATGAAGTTGTTAATATTATTAGTCCCAATTTATAGATTACACAAGCAAACTTACTAAAATTAAACTGTGGTCTAGTGAACTAGAATAACAGACCCAGGGCAGAGCAGGAGATACATGTGGAAAACCTAAGTGAGAAAGAAACTTGTATCCAATCACAAGCATTTTTAACTTCAAACAAGAGATACAAAGGACCCTCCAAAGAAGGGACAATAAAAAAATTAAGAATCTCTGCTCCTGGCATGCCCCAGATTATAAAAAGCGGCCTGCAAGTCTCATTATGGCGGTCTCGGAACAACATGAGGAGGAAGGAGAGAAAATCAGAGACCAGCTGTACGTGTTCTTGCTGGAGAGGCAGAGGGGCAGGTTTAAAGAGGGCGCGTCCCCAGATGCCTTTAGTGTGACAAACCTGGCCACCATGCTCACTGCCCCACTGTCACTGGTGGTGTGAGGCCAGTGCAGGAAATGAAGGTTTGGAGAAGGCAGTGACTGCAGTTGGGTGACATAACTACTCGGCTGAATCCTATGAGAAGCCATTGGGCCATTTTTACCTACCAAATTGGTCATTCCCCCTGTGCAACCTAAGGTTTTGGGGTGCCCCAGTGGAGAGGCTCCTGATGATGGTATGTTCCACCGGACACGGGTCTGATCCAGTGAGCGCTGCCTATGCAGACGTATGAGTCCTCTAGACGTGGCTGATGACTTGGAGCCATGTCCGAGGCTGCATTTCCAGGGGCAGAAAAGAACATAATTGCCTGGGATGCTCCCAGTTAGAAGAGAGAAAGAAGCCAGCATTGTGTGAGGATGAACAAGAAATTCTGCCATCGCTAATGTTAGGCCAGAAATGCTTGACAACTTGAAAGCAACATGAGAAGAAGAGCTTTGAGTGCAGACAAAGGATGACTGTGGTATAAGCACTCTCTGGCAGATGGCATGTCCCAGGGGCTGATGGCGGGGGGTGGGGGGAGGGCAGGCGACAGCAAGGACACCCAGGTGTACAGTACAGACACACATCCCATGACAGGAACATAAAGATGCCTTTTTTCTTTCTTAATGAGATGGCATCATAAATAAGAAGGAGCAAAGACCACTCTGTACTTTCCTAAAGACAAGAGACCCAGGTATTTTTAACAGCAAGAAAAAGAAAATACAGGCAATAGAGCAGCAGACTGCCCATGAGAACAGAGGAGGCCCAGGGTTCCAGCAGCAGGAAGGTAAATCCCCATAACTTCTGGCTATAAAAACCAGTGAAGGTTGGGGTGGCAGAAGAAACTCCTGGATTTTCAGAAGACTCCACTTAAAGGGCCCGCACAGACTTAAAACATCCTCAGACCCACCCCTTCTGGGATTCAGCACCAGGGCAACATCTAGAAGGGCACCAGTTGAACAGGGCAAGTGCCAGCCAGGCAAACTTCCAGAAGCCCAGCAGTGGCATCATCCCCTCTCCAAGCCCTACCCCACACACAGCCACAAAGGGTGAAGAGGGTTTCCCCACCCTGGCGATTACCTAAGGTTCTGCCCCACACAATTTATAGGTGCCTTCTCTACAATAGGCCATGTTACTAAGACAGGGCATCAAAGCGGCTCTACCTAATACACAGAAACAAACACAGGGAGGCTGCCAAATTGAGGAGACAAAGAAATATGGCCCCAATGAAGAAACAGAAGAAGACCCCAGAAAAAGAACTAAATGAAATGGAGATAACCAATGTATCAGAGGCAGAGTTCCAAACACTGGTGATCAGGATGCTCAAAGAACTCACTGAGTACGGCAACAAAATAAAAAAGACCCAGGGAGAAATGAAGTTTACACTAAGTGAAATAAAGACAAATCTATAGGGCACCAACAATGGGGGGGATGAAGCTGGGATTCAGATCAATGATTTGGCACATAAGGAAGAAATAAGCACTCAGCCAGAACAACAAGAAGAAAAATGAATTCAAAAAAACAGGGGTAAGCTGAGGAACCTCAGGGACATCTCCAAACATACCAACATCCAAATCTTAGGGTTGCCAGAAGGAGAAGTGGAAGAGTAAGAAATTGAAAACTTATTTGAAAAAAATAATGAAAGAAAACTTCCCTAAGGAAATAGACATACAAGTCCAGGAGGCACAGAGAGTCCCAAACAAGTTGGACCTAACCACACTAAGACACATCATTATTAAAATGCTGAAAGGTTAAAGATAAAGAGAGAATCTTAAAAGCAGCAAGAGAAAGGCAGAGAGTTACCTGCAAAGGAGTTCCCATAAGACTATCAGCTGATTTCTCAAAATAAACCTTGCAGGCAAGAAGAGACTGGCAAGAAGTGTTCAAAGTGATGAAAAGCAAAGACCTACATCCAAGATGACTCTATCCAGCAAAGATATCACTTAGAATGGGAGGGCAGATAAAATGTTTCCCAGATAAGACAAAATTAAAGGAGTTCATTATCAGCAAGCCATTATTACATGAAATGTTAAAGGGACTTATATAAGAAAAAGAAGACCAAAACTATGAATGTTGAAATGACAACAAATTCGCAACTATCAACAACTACATCTCACAATAACAAACTAAGCAAACAACCAGAACAGGAACAGAATCATAGATATGGAGATCATTTGGAGGGAGGGGGAAGTGGGAGAATGGGGGAAAAGAAACAGGAATTAAGAAGCATAAATGGTAGGTACAAAACAGACAGGGAGATGTTAAGAATAGCACAGGAAATGGAGAAGCCAAAGTACTTATATGCCCAACCCAGGGGCGTGAACTAAGGGGGAGACTGCTGGAGGGAAAGTGGGAGGCGCCGGGAAGTGCGCTGCTGGTCTGAGATTTTGTTATCAACCTCAGATGTCTATTAATATTTCCAACAGACAATAGGGCAACAACTCTAAAAATTCCATTTCTCTCATTTGTCTGAACAAGCCACCTACAATGAAGTAGCCAGCTGGAAAGCAGCGAATGCCGTTCTCACCACACTGTCGGGAGTGACTCCATCACTAATGAACTGCAGGCTCCAACAGCAAGTCCGGCGCCTTGTCCCCAAACAGCCATGTGAATGCAGCAACGCAGCTTCACAATTTCCCTTACGAGAAACACCACCTCTTTAAAGCATGAGGGACTCAAATGGCCACGGTGTTTTAAAACACAGTATCAAACACCCAATAAAGAGCACCCTCCCAGCCACCAGCAGGCAGAGCACATCGCGGTCACCTACATGTAAAATGATCTTGTTTATACCTGGACAGGGAAATATATTTGTCACTCCTAGGCTAGTCGGAACATTAACTATTTCATTATTTCACAGCTCTCTGCTACAGCTTCTCCAATGATGTTCAAATACCTCACACGACGGAAACAGAAGCTCAGAGACGTGACTGAGGAAGACAAGGGCCCTCCAGCCACGAGACCGGGAGAGTCAAGCTCAAATTCCCAGCCAGAGGTGCACACTTAGGAAGAGCAGCCACGGTCACTGAAGAAGGACCCCTGGATTTTCATTTGAACAGAAATGGATGCGTGGGTTCCGTTTACCTGGCTCCAGGGAAAACTGATTCCTCCAAATGAAGACATGCCCCACAGATGAAGTTCTCTTTCCTTCCCTTAAGAACAAAGAACCCTCTGCCGTACTTTTGGTGTTTCCTGGTACCAGGTCACTAGATACTGATGACACCTAAAGTGTATCAAAGCAGACTGCCACCAACTAGAACCCGATTATTATCCTGTGGTTTCTCCCTCTGTTACCCTCCTCCCCAGTAACTCGGTCTGGCCCAAACCTCCACTGTTGCAACAATTTCTTTTTCAGGAATTCCCAGGCCTTTTTAAAACTGGAGATTACTTTTTCTTCTCATTACCAAAAGGGGAAATCCTGTCCTTTAGTGAAAGCCACACAAAAATATTTGGTGGATCTCCATAAAACACAAGAAAAAGCGTAATGACTTCTCATCTTCCGAAATTAGTTAGCACTTGGCTTGCAGTTCAACTCCTAGGGAATTACTTGCAGGGGAGAGTCAGGATGAGAGGTCCATTTTCTGAAGTTCACAGCTGGCAGGGAGGAAGGTCACCCAGTGACCCTGGGCGCACACAACGCAGAGAGGAAGCCCGGCTCCCTGAGAAGCAACCCCCACGGGCTTGGCCAGGGTGACTCTGGCCCACCAGGCTGGCAGCTGTGGCTGATTCTTGGGAAACCGGTCTCTGTGGTTCACCCCACACTCTGATAATAACAGGCCCTTGCCTTACCCTCAACCCCGAGAGAGGAAAAAAGTCAACGCTCTAAAAATAAGAAGAAAGAAGAGAGAAGAGAGTTCCTTGCCAATGCTAGTGACCAGGAGGCCTGGAAAGAGGCCGCTGGGAAGCCTGCCCCTCGCTGCCCGCTCCTACCCAAGGTGCCCGAGCAAAGGGAAAGCAAACTGCCCACGTCCTCTCCATTTATGTTCCTCGAAGAGAGTCATGTGTGCTATTGCAGCTCCGTTATTTTCTGCTTCTACACGGAATAGCTTTTTTAGGTCAAAGTTGTTGGGTTTTATTAAGAAAAAGAAATTTAAGTTGTATCTTCAAGTGTTAAACCCTTACCTTCCATAGTTCTTATACTTTCTTCTATTACTCAACTGCATTTACAAAAATGAAAGATGGCTGGCATCACCTGATCGAAGGGGCCACATTTTCTTATTTTAATCAATATAAGCTAAACAATTAGAAACTTCCTTAGTCTACTATTTATTGAGGCTGAGTTTACACTTTTAAAAACAGGTCTTCCCACAAGGCAAACAAGGCCAAATTTCTAGGATAAGAAACCATAACACACACTATGTTGCTGCAGAAGCCAGTGGTTGGAGGAAAGCTCAAACTCAGTCCCCGACCCCCGAAATCATTACATGTTTAAAGCAAAGTGAATGCTGTTATTGATACACAATTATTTTACCAAATGTGAGGGTTCTCCTAAAAACAAACAAACAAAAAATTGATTAATAGACGGCACCGTCTACAAGGAGACAGGGTGCTGTTGAAGGGGGCTCCTCCCCTTGTGCGCACAGGGTCCTATCCCCCAGCCTCTGGGCTCCGAGTTCCGACTACTCCGCTGCTGCAGCCTCTGCACACCGGCTTCCTCCAGGCACTTCCCGCCTGTTCCCCCCACTGGCATAGGCCTTTCCTCCTCCCTTACCCTCTTCCTCCATTTCTCCACCCTGTCTTGTATTTCTTGTTTGGGTGTTTTAAGGGTTTCGCAGCCCTTGAAACCTTTGCGATAAATTCATTCTTTGTGTAATCACGTATTTCATGGCTATGCAGGTTTTACGTAATATCTGCCTTCTGCACTTAAGGAGCTCCGACCCAGCAGGGCTGTGTCTTTCCTGGTTGCTGCTCAGGCACAGTGTAAGCTCACAGCGAATGTTCTGAGTGAGGGACAAAAGTTTGCATGGAGTGTGCGTGACTCGTCTACCAGCCCCACAGCATCTTCGATTTTCTGGAAGCCCTAGCGAACAGGAGTGGGGGTATTTCACGAGAAATCATCCTGTCTAAAGCAATGGCATTTTAAAAAAAAAAAGGAAAGCAATCAATGAATCTCTGATCTGTGAAAAAAGAATGGCAATTAGAACTAACTTTGCCAAACAAAGGGCCCCTAATTGGGAGGGACACGAAGTGAGAGAGGCGAGCTGGGGCTCAGAGGTCACATGGAGAGATAGATTCAGACTTCAGTATCTTGTGAACAGCAAAAGTGTTTGCATAATTACGTCGTGAGATCATTCTAGAGGCAAAATGCAATATTGATCAAAGGGTAGAGGCTGAAGGCAGCAACCAGGTCGTAAACTGAAATAGTCTACTTCTGATGCAGTGAAGACCCCCAGGGATTGTGGGAAGCGTGGAAATGGGGAAGAGAAACTAGATTCTGAGAGATCAGGGAGGAAGGATTGGTGAGGGAGGAGGGCTCTAAATCCCTAGAGACACCAAGCCTGGGTGGATCAGAGTGAGGGTCCTTGGTCCAGATGTCTTCCACCTGTTCTCATTTCCCCAGGTGACCATGAACAAGCCACTTAACCTCTGCAGCCGAATCTTCCTCATCTACGAAATGGAAAGATTGGACCAGGTGATCGGTACCATTCAGCCTTTGCTCAGTTCAGCCATTCATGGAAACCAGAGAGGTGGCCAGAGTCACGGGGTGGAGACACGAAGGACTTAGGTTGCACGTTGGATATCTTGACCTTGAGTACAGTGAGCCACCCAGAAAAAGACCTCCTCCCACAGGAAGCTGGGAAACTGGACAGCTGCATCTCAGAGCAAAGCAGGCTGGAGACACAGAGTTGGGAGTCAGGGGTTCTCGGGTCCCCTGAAGTGCTGGGCAGGAATGAAATGGCAGTGGGAGATTGGGGAGAGACAGGAGGGACTGGCCAGCTCTGACCCTCTCTAGTCCAGTGAACCCCAACCTCTGTCTCCCCTGGGAGTGAAGGGGCCCCTTGCTGCTCCAGGGCAGAGCTCCTGGTCCCACTGTATACCTGCACCGTCTTTAAATCAGACAGGGGCGAACATAACCAGAAGAGAGGTGGGCCTAACAGGAGCTCAGAGCCTTCCCTATGAGTGCCCGAGCCAAGCGGAGAATCCCCGAAATCGTGTCGCAAATGCAGAAGGACCCTGCACCTTAGTGGCCTTCACTAAAAAGCCACTTAGCTGTCATGGCCTCCCTCCCCCACGGTCCCCTGCCCAGGACCAGTTCAGAGTTAGCCAGGGGCAAAGGCGAGCGTAAGGTGGTGACAACACGCACAGCGAGCGCTCCGCAGTGCTTGCGGCAGTCCTGGGAAGAGAGTCCCGGTCCTCTTTCCAGCAATCATCCACCTATTAAAACCGCATGTGCTATACGTTTAAAATTCCCTTTGCCCTTTACCGTGAATAGTGTCACATTGTCGGCGGCCACCCTAGAGACGGGGCAGGATGCACCACAACCAAACCCTCACCCCCAGGCAGCCAGGGCTCCTTCGCTTGCGCCCCGCAGGCGGCGAGCTTGGCCAGGGGGACGGGGCCTGGGCTCTCCCCGAGCGGCTTAGAGGATTATTGTTGCCATGCGGCCTGGGCCAAACAATCCGAGTCACCTGACATCCTCCATCCAACATTCAGGAGTCATCAAACTTAATTTCCCCTTTGTGCAATAAAACGCCAAGAGGAAGCTTTAATAGATTGTATTATGTAACGGTTCTATAAAAATAGCAGGCCAGCGCTGGAGCACTTCCTTCCTGGGGCCCAGCAACCTATGCTGAAAGGATACACACTGGTTGCCCGGGCAACCATGAGAGATGACACTAGGGGAAAAACACAGCAACAAAAGGACCATTTTTTGGCTCAGTCCAATGAGGTCTGGCTTCAGGCTTGCGATCCAGTGAATACAGGCAGCCCCGCACAGCGAGCTGGCCGGTTAGCAATTCCACTCAGGCGCCCCTGGCCGTGCAAGGCTGCTCCTGCTCTCAGGGGCCTTTCCAACCTCGTTTCTTTACAGAGGAAAAAAAATTGCTTTCCCTGAGTAATTTTTTTTTAATTTAAAAACGCAAAATCTTTGATGGGAGTTGAGCGGAGCAATCAGTAAACAATGTGCGTTCTATTTTTTTCTTTCTATTCCCAGGAGGTCAAAAAATAATTTTAGTTCTGTGCAATTAATTGTCATTTGTGTTCTCCTAGTGTGTTTCGGATTTGATTATGCAGGAAGTGACGGGTTTAACGGCAATAACCTTTATAAACAACCTCTAAATAAAAAAGTAAATTGGGGACATTCATGCAAGGACGCCTTTTAAAAGTGAGTAAATAACCCTCTCTGGGATGCCCTCCCCACAGCAGACATCAAAGGACGGTGTTTGAACAGATGGTAATCTCTCCTCTCCTGCTGTCAGGAGTGAGAGTCCCTACATTTTATTTCCATCGTTATGATCGCTGCCTGGCAAGTGGGGACCCTCCTGGAACCCTACGGTTCCAAATGGGGGCCCTCCCATTTGTTTCAGAAAATCGGTTTGCCCACTATGCCAAGGAGAGTGGCAGAAGGTTCCTTACGTCCCTGGCATGCACGTAAACATTCTTCCTCTTCTAGGGAGGAAACGGGCCCTCGGAGATGTACAAACGTGAGCTGGAACCTTCAGAAAGTAAAACCAAGGATGGACACAACGGGATTAAGTTCAGATCTCTAGCATAAAGCAGCATCAACCGTCCTTTCAAAGCGAGTCCTGGAATCAGCGCCCGTAAATATGTAATGCACTTTGTATCCCAAAGGCCTGTCTGAAGCCTCACACAGCAGGGATGGATTTTAAGATTAGGGACACGGCACGAGGCAGCCACCCTCGGATGGAGCAGGAAGGAGATCTGCAAAAGCAAGGGGGAAAGCGCTACGGAAATCTGAACCCCCATGGTTGTGATTGTGCTGTGAACTGGCCCCCTAAATCAACTGTTTGCTCTAGTAAAGGATCCTCTCTTCCGTCTCTGTTCCTACCGCTGCAGCTTGTTATTGGTTCATTCAAGTTCTCAAAGCATCTTCTCCTCATTGGTCTGCTGGCAGTTAACTTACACTATGACCATCTTCGCCGACCTAAGGGAAATCGAGGTTTAGACGTTATTCAGTTAGTTTTTATCAAGGCTTGTTGCCAAACCGGAGATTCTTGTCTCTGAAAGTTACCAAGTAAGACAGAACTCCAGTTTCCCCCCCCCATAAAGTTGGTCTAATCACCTTGGTGCGCCCCATGCAGGCGCTCCTGAAGATGGGCTGAGAGATAGATTACTCTTTAAACGTCGGATGCTGTTGAAACAGAAAACATCCTATATTATCAAAGTTACAAACTCCAGGCGTAAGACCAGTGAGATCCGGACCCTGTGTCTTTGGAGGCAGGATGCTTGTACCTTCGAGTCATTGGCCCCATTCCCTTTCGGGCTGAGGGTTTAGAAATGAGCAGGATGGAGTCGCAGATAGCTGGGCTTTACACGGATCTTTATTGTAACTCTAGAAAAGGATCGAAGAGGGCTTTGATGAAATGGACTCAAAGGTCAGCACTCAAAGGCAGCCTGACTCCAGGGGGGACCCTGACTTCCAGGAAATTGAGCAGTGACTCTGGCTTGGTTTTCTGGCCTGTGGTTTCCACGGGCTGATGCTTAAGCCCATGGCACCAAATAAAAGTGTATGGGAGTTATTATAGAGCTTGGCACATGCCACCAAATCCATACATTCTTTCAGTCATTGAAGAAATACTAAAATTAAGCTGGATAAATATTCCCCAAGCTTCAGGTTCTCCATTTAGCATCCCATTTGATTACTTCCTGCCTGGCCTATCATCAGTATGAATAATGATGTTCACCACACGGCCACGCCTTTTAGAGGCTGCAGAATACACAGACAGTTCTGCGTTCAGTTACATAGAAGGGAAAGTACATAATAAATTAGTAGATACAGTAGCACTGTTCCCTGAAGCTTGCTATATGCGAGGCTGGTGTGCCCTATAAGAACTTAACAGTCTACACTGGGTTTTAGCACTTGAACTTATACAAAGATAACCACCACTAGACACTTGGTAACGAGCACAAAGAAGTAAGTACTGCAGCTGACCGACGCCAATGTAGTTTGGGGGGTAACAGAGGCCTCTATTGGCTGGACAGGCTGGGGAGGCTTCACAGAGGAGTGGGAACTGAGGTCAGCCTGAGAAAACAGAAAGAATTTAAGCAAACAGAGAAGAGTGAGGCCGAGAAGGGAGCAGGTATAACCAAAGGGGCCAGATACTCACCTCTCCACACCTTATTCCAAAGACTACAGGGAGGCCAAGGGTTTGGAGGGGGAAATGAGGGGCCTTGGAGGAGAGAGAGGCAGGAAACAGCAGTATTTGGATTTACAGGAAAGAAAGTAGAGATTGTTCAGCATTTCATATTGGGGTACAATGAAACTTAAACACCATGTTCATGTGATTTGGGACAAGACTCTTAACTTCTGCTTGCCTCAGTTTCCTTGTCTATAAAATGGGGATGATAGTAATAATAATAATAATAATAATAACACCAACCATAACTCTCAATGCATTAAACAAATATGTTGTCCTATTATCCAGGTCCCTCAGTTTACACTTAATCTCATTTAATATAACACTTCTATGTTGATTTGTTGTCTCAAGTTGTGATCTCCGCGTGGTGAGACTAGGTACCCACCCCTCCAGCCGCCACACGCCCCTGCCAAAGACCAACAGAGGAGTGGAAGTCAGTAAGTTCTCCCCGTTGGCTGGTAGGAGGGAAGAGGCCCCGAGAGAGCCAGGCTATTTCCAGACAGAGTCGGTCCCCCAAAGTGGTCACCCTGTTTATAGCCACTGACATCCTCATCCCAGAGTGGCCGAGAGGTCAGATGGGAGCAGACGAGTGCTGCCCAGCCGGCTCTCTGGAGGTAGGTGCCTGGAGCAAGGACTCTGGTTTCTCAGGCTCCTGGAATGGCTCCATAGCAGCAAGCATGACTCATTTTCCAACCCTGGCGCTCTGTCAAGGGTCCCAACAATAGACTCCCTTTGGCCGTGTCTCTCCGAGCGTCCTGACTCTTGGTCACACCCCTCTCAGCCCTGTGACACGTCAAGCCATAGGCCCGTGGAAGCCCTTACTTGTGACCCACTTCATTTTGTTTACTTAAAGGTTGTTTTCGTGACTTCTAAAAAGCCAAGCCTGCATCTGGGGTTTGTAATTCTAAGTCACAGAAAGACAGTTGTTATGTATTGTTTAAAATTTGTTTAATAAAAAGGAATTTCTTTGAAAACAGCAGGCCAGGCTTATGATGTAAATTTACTGTCTGTAATTTATAGTGCAGTGACAGAAACTATAACAGAGAACGCTAATTGATCAGTGTTTAAGAAACATTTACTACAGCAATGAAAGAGTATATGGTGTTTTGTTTAAAAGATATTAACTCACGATGAGAAATAAGATGTTTTTCTTTTGGGTAATTTTCCCTTATATGGTGTTTGTTTTTTTCTCTTTGTCCTTCTCTATTTGCTAACTTTTCTATGACAAATATAAATGTCTTACATGACTAGAAAAGAAAAAGCAAACAAGGTGTCGATAATGTGTCTTCGGACGGTCCAGCAGGTGATTTTCAGCTGGAAGTTTCATCTCTCGACACCAAAGACCTTCCCGCGCCTTCCTGCGGCTGTAGATAGGTTGATTTCAGGTTTGCGCCTGAGGCTGAGCAAGCCCAAGTTCTGATACGACGTACTGCCTTCAGCTGATCTATTTAGGATGTTGTTGCTTAAGACTACTCAAAAATGAAGCCCGGCCTTGGATGACGGTCGTCTGAAGCATTTAATCAGCAGTTGTCTGAATGCCATGACGCCCACCGTTTACATTTCCATATCTTCTTACATTTCAGGTAAAATGATAGCGGAGGGTGGGAGGGCTCTTTCCAAGAACCCCACCCTGCCCCCGGTCTGGGTTACCTAAACGCTACCTAGGACCTCTCTGAGTACAAAGCAAACCCTCGGGCCTGAACCCGAAGTTGCTCCCTTGCATCAGGACAGAAACCACCTGGAGCAGTGGTATGCCAATCACCTAGCCTGTAAGACGTTTCCCGAGGGTCTGCGAGGATCACTGAGGGGCAGATGACTGAGAAGACAGTCCTCACTCCTCACGGGGGCTCCAAGCAGCCTATGATGTAGGACAGGCGAGGCTTGAAACGTGCCATAAGGAAATGGCCCCGTGACAGGGGTCTGACCATCATCATTGCCACTCTCTGCTGTTTTGTCTGAGCAGCAGATGGGGTTCTTCCTGCCTGCCCCTTGGAAGTTGGGGGAGGCGGGTCGTGTGGGATTGGCTTTGCCTAAGAAACTGGGAGGGGGAGTGGTGGGCAGCACTTCTGAGCGGAAGCTTTGGGGACCAACGCACAAATCACTACCTCCCCCTCCTCCTGCCACAGCAGCGACCTGCACCGTTTCAGCCAGTGAGGGCTCTGGTCACCCGCTGTCCCTCAGTGTGAACAGCGTGGGCACAGTGCTGGTCAGCTTGAGATGGACATGAAGTGTGAGCAAGAACTAAAACTTCGTGGTTTTAAGGCATTAACATTTGAAGTGGATTCCTGCAATATCACCTAACTCTCCCTGATTGATGAACAGTTAATTCTCACACCAATTCCATAAGATTAGTTGTCCTTATTATCTTTATTTTTATAATTGAAGGAACTGAGCCATAGGGAAAAAAAGAATATTGTCCACAGCATGTCAAATACGGACTGTTACACACCACACTCATTTTACATTGAAGGGAACTGAGTCTTGTATGCAGTGTGAACTGCCTACAGTCTCTCAACCAGGAAAAGCGTGTGTATTCCGACCTGGTCTGTCTTCATGACGCCTTGCAGAGAATGACTGTGGTCCAACAGCTGGTTTAGAGAACCAGAGGTGGCCTCTTGGGAAAGATCGCCTTGGCGCTAATGGGAAGCTGCCAGAGAAGGGCCAGGGCTGCGGTGAGCTACCTGCAGAATGGCCAAGTCTGGCAAGCCGGAGAAGGAGCGTATGCACCTGCAGACAGGAAGCAGGAAGACCCTGTGGCCACACTGGCACCAGGGACAGATGGAGCGGCAGCAGCGGGGGGGCTCTGAAGAAGCAGGTTGGGGCAGATTATATAAACCCCAGAACGCCGTCCTTAGGAGCTCTGATTTACCTGCGGGCAACTGGAAGACATCGGATGACTTCGTGAAAATGGTGACGTGGTGTATTAATTTCGTCACACTTCTCAGTGTGGACCAGTCAACTGGCACCAGTTAACCACTAAGTGATCTGTTTCAAGGGCCTTTGCCTTGATAGCATTTTAGCCTTTGCTGTAGACAGGAAAAGATCTAATATTCACAGGGTCCAGCAGAAGTAACGCCTGCTCCAGTGTGGTGGGTAGGGTAATAATACAGGTGTAATAGTGTAGAGTTGTAATTTGAACTTCTCACCTAAAATGTCACATGGTGTGCTTGAGTGTGATATTGTTATGTTACAGAATGACATGCTAATGATTTTATAATAAAAGACTTTATAACAAAAAAAGGGGCGTGATTTATGCTGGACCCGTATCACGAAGGAAGAACCCCAGGACCGGGTTAGCTGGCTGACAGAGGACAGAGGGTAACAGGTGTGTAAATACCTGTGTTAGGTGGCCTACTGCTCTATAGCTTCTTCCATGGGGAATTTGCTTAAATCTTCCATTTCAGTGGCAGCTAAGACCTGGAAATTCTTGAAAAACAGAGTGTAGCAGTACAACCAGAAGGGCAGGGTTTTCCTAAGAGATTGGCTTGCCACTCGCTCCCTGTGTGACTTTGGGAAATCCGGTCAAGCCTTTAAAAATCTTTAAAATAGAGCTAGAAATACCACCTCAAGGGGTTGAACACCCAGTGTGTGTGAGGGTTCTGCAAGGCGCCTAGTTCACAGCCCTTACCCAGGAAAAGCCACGTCTGTCATTAATGTTTCAAACTAGACGGCCATACTGGACCAGTGTGGTTTAAGATCCCTGGAGCACCTACCACGTGGATTTGTAAGTCTGGAATTAGATAAAATAACTTGCAAACACCTCTGCTGACTTTCGTCAACATATTTTTTTTCCCAGGACCACTATTAACTTAGTATTACTATGTGCAGTTTAACGATGAAAAATTTTAGACAGCACAGGTACGCTGCTCCTTAGCCACGTGGAGACGTAGAAACTGCCGAATTCAGAGCCATGGCAGGTCCCGAGCCTCTCCTCCGTTTAGAAGCTCTTCCCTAGCAAACAAATATTCCCCACCTGAGCGGGGTGGGGGTCTGGCGAGGAGAGGCTAGAATTTCTACAGCTTCCTTCATCTGCTCACTCAAGACTAACGGCACTCAGCATGGAAGGCAGATTCCTCCCTTAGACAATGAGACTCTGTAACTGCTACCCCTGCCCCACCCCTGATACACAAACAGAGAAACGTTGACTGTTGCTGAACATCAAAAGTGGCTCACACTCTGGACCAACAGCCCTCAGATCACCAGCAAAACCTCTTTCCGAGGCAGTGGCGCCTGAGGAAGCTGGTCCCTCAGGAGGAGAAACACGCCTGTCCGACAGGTGTGAAGCTCACGTGCTGAAGGCCAAGTCCAGGTGTTCATGCACCAACACTAAGCAAACATACCGTGGTAAATATTTTGTGTTCCCGTGCATTTTATTGTTTCTTGTGAAAACATGAATAAATACTGGTACATGTTTTAGACACTACTTTTATTCCTTACAAAAAGAACTTATTTTAAAACTCTTTGGCATTGTAGGAAGGAATTTCAGAATGTATGATGGTGCTAGCCCTGTATATTGCTGCTGTATCAAGTATAACTTTCTTAGAAGACTTGAGAAGTTCTCCATTTCTAGGGCTATGGCATAAAATAGCTCCAAGAAATATTACAAACTTAACTCATTTTTGTGCTATCAGTCAACAGCAAGGGAAATGATTTGGTTAACAAATACTGTTTCATTAACATAAGTTTCCACACCAGATAAATTAAATAATTTCCTGAAATGGGTGCTCAAGCCAGAAGTGGAAAAAACGGCAACCAACAATTATGGTGCATGTAACCCAGGGATCCCAACATGTAAGATTCTATGATAGTAAGTATCTGACACATTAAAATCTCACCATCTCTAACACCACACCCTCGCCCTACCGGCTTTGCCGCATTCAGGAAGGAAGGTGCAGGTCACCGTCTCTCCCGGACACCACAGCATCAGTGCCTCACACCCATGTTCACTGTGGCCCACAGCCGGGTGGACATGTGCCGCGCCGCCCACCCGTGGTTCACGAGACATTAGTCTCCTCACTACTTCAAAGAATTCAACTGCCTTAATCTGGAATCCAAATGACAGGGAAAGCGAAATAGTTCTGAATAGCCAAGCGAGTTATCCAATATCCTTATTTTTAAAAAAATAGTAATAAGGAATCTAGTTAACGGGGGGGAAGACCATGTTCTCAAAATTGTAAAATTACTTCGAATAAATCAACTGTGGTTTAATGAGGTTGCCCTGTAATTCATTTCCCTGAGTTTATTATGGAAAGAACACTGCAAAAATCCCCAGTTTTTGGAATCCAAGGGTTCTGAGCTCTAGCGTGTTAGTTGTTTGTGATCACAAGTTTGCCACATTCTTTATTAAAATTAATGGCAACAGAATTGGTTATTGAGAAAGGGAAGAGGGAAACATTAAACCCTAGGAGGAAAAAAGATTCTATCTGACTAACAGCATTATTATTAACAAAGCGTGCAAGAAAGAAACTAGAAAAATACCTTGTTAATTAGAACTGCTTCCAAGTTAGAATTTTCCAAAGGATGTCATAAGCCTCAGTCATGACTAGTTCTTAAATTATATATGTTTACATGCACTGTGGTATTTTTTAAAGTTTACCAATAACCCAAAAAGCTCTGGGCACATGTATAAAAAAATAATTTTAAAAGCACCACAATTAAATTAGGTTCTGTGGTAAAAAGAAAATCTAAGCCTTAACCTACCTCATAAAAGAGGAGTAAAAAATAAAAAAGAACCCAGCTGAACAGCCAGAGAACGCCAAACCCGAACTATACACTTCTGTCCCATGTGCTGAATGTCAAAGACCTTGGGATAAAAACGACCACAAGTAACCCTTATGCCACCTCTACCTTACGTGGCCACATCGTTGGCATACGAACCCCACACATCGCGTTCCAGCAACAACCACGTGTACAGGTTGGTCAACCGCTTCTTCAAACACAGCAGTGACCTGCAGATTTTGCCCCACCCGCTCTGGGGAGCAAGACCAGGCCCAGGTCAGAAACCACTTCCTATCCTCAAACACGCTGGCCAGCAAAGCTTTTGGGAAACAGTCCAAAGGGCTATGGAAACCCCACAACTTCAATTTCCTCTCCTCTGGTCCCATCATTTACCAGAACTGTAACCAAGTAGCCAAGCACACTGGTTTGAGTTTCAGCTTTTATGACTTTTCCTCTCCCACCCTCTGGTAGGAGATGCTAATGAGCAGTGAAATCTCCCAGAGGCAGGGAGCCAGGTAATAAGGCCAGGCTAGATGAGCGCGCCCAGATAATGGGGAGAGAACCCGTTCCTGGAGGGAGCCCAGAGCAGAGCACACAGAGGATCCTGCAGGAGCCCCTGAGCGGCAGCTCTAGCAGGATGCACGCCCTCTGGGGCGGCGGTGGGAAGGAGGGGGTGGGAAGGCCAGAAAGCGCAGGCATTCCAAATACCCTTGGTCCTTCCAGACCTCCACTCACAGAGCAGCCATGTGGTCAAAGGAATATGGAGAAGCAGAGGAAAGCAGAGGGCTGGAGAGGCAGAAGGAAGACATCGATCACGGACGGTCTTCTCACATCTACTTTTCCAAAGGATATGAAGAAAGTGGCTGCTCGGTTTGTCCTTGGTTGGGATTTTAATAAATGCAATAACGTAACTAAAGGCCCAGCCCAGCCCTGGCTCGCGTAGAGGGCCTATAAAGGATATCAGCTTGATTCGTTCATTTGCCAGCCCTGTCTGAGCCCCTGCCAGGCCGCCGCTAGGACTCCAGGATGACAGAGAAGTCCTCAGCCCAGGGATGATAAAAAGTCCTCCAAAGTGAAACCGGAACCTGGAGAGCGGCTGGAGAACAAGCAACTGTTCCCCCAACAGAGCTCACCTCCCACCCCACAGTCCTCAACAGTTCCAAAGGGAGTGTAAAAATGCCCGGACACCAAGGAGAGATGAAATCCAGTAAGAAGATGCTACCAAACGGGAGGGAGGAGGCCCCGTCCTGCCGTAGCAGTCAGAGCCTCGTCTCCGCCCATCAACAATCCTGACAGCTGGCTACAAGCATTGCCTTTCTTCACACGTCACGCTGCACCGTAACTTCAGGTCCAGAAGGAGCCTGCAAACATTGGCTCCTCATTTTAGAAACGAGGCTCAGAGAAGGAAAGGGGCGCGCCCAGCCTCGAGCACCTGTGAAGACGGCAGGCGCAGAATAAGGAAAGTGAGGAGGGGAGACAGGAAGGGAAGCAGAGAATTTGCTGAGGGCTGACTGCTGTGCCAGACATTGTGAACATCTAGTGTTCTCCACAAAATGCAGCAGGGTAGACGTTACCTCCACTCGACAGATGAGGAAACTGAGGTTCAGACAGGTCAAGTACCTTACCCGACGCCACACAGCTAACAACCAAGCCAACGTGTTCACTCACTACCTGGTGGTGCCCGCATGCTGTTATTTGCACACCTGCTCGCTCATTGTCTTTGGGAAGCTCCCAGTCGCCCCTGACCCTGAATCTGAGGCCTGGTATGATATTTTTAAAAAGGAAAAGGAAAAATTTTCTCTCAAATTGAGTGATCTTTCCTATGCGAGCAAACTAATGCAGCTAGGGTCACTGTCTCCCCCACTGGCTAATCTTCCCAAGGTTTTCTACATAGGTTTCATTCTTATTTTTCTAATAGGCCTCAATATTGACCACATGCAAATGTTTCACTTCTAAACCTCAAAATAATCCCTCTCTATCACAATATTGTTCTTCGGGTGCCAGAAATCCCTTCAGAGGCCTTATTAGGAACGTCGGCGATCCCTCAAGATGCCAACTGGTGTCTTTTTCGAGCGGGTCTGTCATCTCAATTCTAGTGTCACCCTCCACAAACACCCGCAGGAAGGTTCCGGGGGGCAACACTTCACAGAAGGCTTCACAGCACGTGCGGATTCACATTCTGTTCCCCCAGACACAGTCTGTCTACGGGAATATTGATTGAAAATACTAACTCTCACTTCTGCATCAGAGAGTGCCTTCCCCTCAGTGATTACAGGCACTCATAAAACCTGTGGTTAAAAATCAGGCTTGAAGTATGTGGCACATCTAGGCCTGAAAAATAACTAACGCAGCAGGAAATGTTAAATTCTTTTGAGGGGAGTGAAAAAGAAAACCAGTTAGAGGGTGGCAGAGAGAGATTTCTTACCTTACCTGCCAGAAATGAGACTGCATCTGAAAATCTTTTTTTTTTTTTTTTAATTTACCAAGTGGAAGGGAGAATGGAGCAAGCAGAACAAGGTTACCCAGATACTTAAATAACATGGTCCGGCTCACGGTTTGGGAGAGAGAAGGAAAAGGGGAAGGAACACATAACAGAAGTGGAAATCAATGTTTATCAAGTCTTGGCAAACCTCGGCCTTCATATCGCCCTGCTGTGTTTTCCAAGTTCCCTGCTTCTCCCACTCCCCAGAGAATTCACAGCGAGAGAGGGAAAGCAAAGCTCGTGTAGGTTTTCCATAGTGTTTGGGGAGCCTCTTCGGAGAAGTCTGATGCTCCCCCATTCATCTAATATTAATAACCATTGTGGACCCAAGGAATTCCTGCTGGAGAGTGGAGGAAATAAAAGGTCCATTTAGCGGGTTTGTCCTGTCCTTGGACTTCCAGGCAGAATAAACAGCACCTTGTGACAAAGGCGGTCACAGGCTGGCTGCGCTCCAGGCAGACGCTGGGGAAGCACTCTGTTTATCAGACCACACATTGTCTCCACCAGGATGTGGTTGCCTCCAGAACGAGAAGGATGCAAATGAGGCTCCCAGAGGCTGCCGCCCCGCCCCCTGCACTTGTTCCTTCAGGAGACCCAAGTTCATGGCGACTGTCCTGAGAACAGACAGCCACAGAGAAATGGGAGGGGGAAGCACCCAGAATTAACCAGATTAGCCAACAGAACTGCTCAAGAGACACACCACAAGGAATACAATTCCAAACCACCCTGCCTCCAAAAAATAAGCTAAAAATTTTAAATGGGGTTGCATCAGTTTGAGGGATTCTTTTTTTGTTGTTCAAAAATGAAAAGAATTCTGAATCTGGTCATTCACCCCAGGTGCAGAGAGTGCAATGAGGCTTCCGAACACTCCGTTTTCTTGCAGGAAATTGCACCCCAGACTCTTCAGCAAACAGTGCTCTCAACTCCAGCTGCCTCCTATGGAAATGCCTGCTGTGCTGGGTTGCTGGGGGATTAAATGAGATAATTGATGGGAAAGAATTTAGGCCAATGCCCAGCACATAGTCTCGGCTGGGAAGACATTAGCAGGTGATACATTATGCACACTGCTGAGCTGTGTCACAAAAGCACGAAGACTGAGAGGAAAGCGCCCATGGGGAAGAAGGTGGGGTGGGGGAGGGTAGGGGGAAGGGAGCACAGGGCTCCTCTGGCTAGTTTAAAGAGTTTAATGAGCGACTAGTTTGTATAGACTTTGGAGTCGCACAGGCCTGGCTTCCCGTGACCCTGGGGAGACGCCCTGATCCCGTCTCAGCCTGTGCTATAATGGGAGCGGAACCCTCACTCCACAGGGTTACGGGGAGTAAAGGAGACAAGCCGTTCAAGTGCCCGGCACGGCGCCAGGTGAACAGTAGCCGCTTGGTCGTGGTAATTGTTTCTTGTTTTATTTACACAACCCTATGGCTGCGTCCAAATTCACACAGTGTAGCTGTGTGGTATTAGGCAAATTACTCACCCTTTCTGAGCCTGTCGCTCCTGACCAGCAAGCTGGGGATACTAATAATGCCCACTCACCAGGTTTGCTGTGAGGGTTATATGAACTGCAAGGCCCATGGATTAGCTCCTGGCACCACATGACAACCGGCCGCTACCGGCGGTCATTGTAGTCGTATTTATTCCTCAATGCACACAGTCAGTCTCATTCTACTGCCCAATGCAGGGGGACACGGATGGCCACTTGGCACAGCTGGGATCCAGCTGCCGTTTCCGGCCACTGGAACTGTGCCGGGTAGCTGGGCAGGCCTCCCCGTTGTCCTAGCCACTGATGTTCAGTATGCCTGGTCATTGTAAAATGGCCTTCAAAGCCGTGGGTCGGGTTCTGTCAGATGGTTGGAGTCACCTCCCTCCAGTCCCTTGCATCACCTTCCATCTGTGAAATGACCTCCCTCTAGCCAGCGTCAAGGACATCATTTCAGAGGGTCCGGTCTCACAGACTTCAGTTCCTCAGGATTCTTTGTATCAGAAAATGTTTCATGTCGCTGCCTCCATTTGTCTGCAATAATGGGGCCAGATCCCGTGTAAACAAATGTAGCCCAACACATGCACTAATGAAGATGGTTCAGGTCTTCCTGTTACATTTTAATGGAAAAAGATTTTTAACTAGGGTAAGGTGGCCCACCTATATGCTTTCTGAACCCCCCTTCAATGCCTCGAATTTCCAGCTTATCAGGCTATGCTGTGGTTTTCTCTCACTTCCTGTCTTCCCACCTGCTGAGTATCTGCGAGGAGTGTCCGCCCTGTGATCTGCGACTCCTGGGACCAGCACATAGCAGCGTAGTGTGTGAGGCCACCTTGTGTGGGTTCACATCCCACATTTTACCACTTAATTGTCACGTGACCTCGGGCAAGTCACTGGAATTCTCTATGTCTCAGTTCTTTCCGGTATAAAATGAGGATAGTAAGAGTATCAACCGGATGAGATTGCCATGAAGATTAAAGTCCTAATACATGGGAAGGGCTGAGAACAGGACCAGGTGGCAGACTCACAGGAGAGGCTACGGTATTTTGCTGTTATTGTCATTACTACTGTTATTAGTGGAAACTGACAGACATGTTCCTGCTCTCAGGCAGTTGACACATCACAGCTTGAAATGGAAAAATAAACAAATACATCAGTAAGATGAATCAGGTAGTAATATGTGTTGCAACAAATGCAGAAAAGGGGAATGTGATGAAATGCAATTAGCAGACTACTCGGGATGGACGGTCAGAGAAGGCCGCTCTGGGACGTGATCACGGGAAGTAAGGCCCGGAATGAGCCAGCCCTAGGAAGTCATGGAGGACGACCACCCCACCGTCAGGGAAAATCAGCCCCAAAGCCACAGGCAGGAAGGAGCGTGTCTAGTTCCAGCTCAGAAAGAATGGCAGGGGGTTTGGCTAGAGGGCAGTCGGAAAGGAAATGAGGGGGAGGACAAGATGCTGCAGAACGTAGGATCGGAGAGAAAATTTGAGTTGTTTTCAAATGGGAAGAGGTGCCTTTGTTGAGACTTCCAGACTCACACGATCTCATTCATACTTTTAAACAACCACTCTGGCTGCTGTGCAGATTAGAATCAGGGAGATACACTGGGAGGCTCTTGCAATAATCTAAACCCAAACAAAACAGGCAAAAGGGAAGGTGGCTTGTGTAGGAGATGGAGTCGGGCATGTTCTGAAGGTGGCGTCTGCAGGATGTGCTGATGGGTGATGGGTCAACAACACAGGTCACGGAGGTGAGTGGACTTATTTAAGGAGAAAGATGTGCAGATGACATTGTACTTTTTTAAAACTGTGCTTTAGACTTATCTCTTATTTAAAACACAAAGCAACACAAAAAAGCGAAAACCACTAAAATGGATATAAGAAAGGATAAAGCCATAAAAACATTCTCATAAGTGTGGAGGGAGCTGGAAACCTCATCCTGGGAGCCCTGGTCCCCAGGCACAGCCTGCAAGTGGCTCCAAGCCCTACAGAACCCCTTCGCACTGCTCAGTGCTACCCTGATACAGTATGGAAAACAGGAAACATGGATTGATGGGGGGAGGGGTGGGGGTGCTGGGCCCGTGAGCCTGGGTGCTGGGTGGCTCTTCAAAGTCCCTGTGCAGTATGTAAAAGATCCAGAAGGCCCCACATGCCCTAGCCTGGGACCAGAAGAGCCAGACAGGCTGATGGAAAACAGGACCCGACATGGGACAGCGTAGAGGACACAGAACACGAGTAACTCTCAAGCCAGGGCCAGCGCTCCCAGGAGCCCAGGCAGGACCAGGCCCACCACAGCAGACCCTGGCAACAGAGACCAATTAGGACCCAGAGAACAGCAACAGGTCCTGCCATTACGTCCTGCGATGAAAAACCACCTCATAACCCAAGATGCCACCACAAGCAGGTGCAAGGAGAGGGGAGGGGCAGCCAAAACCTGAGCATGTCCCAAAACAGCAAGAATAACCCAAGGAAGACTGGGATCCCATTAATTGGCAAGTTCCAGTTCTCTTTCTTTCTAGCAAAAATAAAAAATTAGGAAGAAAATTAGCTTACATGAAATATAAAGAAGCTATAGTTTTCTCAGTTCATCTAATTTATAATCATTCATTTGCAGTACTATCAAAATTTTCATCATGGTATTAACATTAATCAAGATTAAATTCAAGCAAAAGTGTTAAATAAAACACAGAAAACTTTATGGTAAAAATGAGATTCTAACAGTCTCGATGCACAAAATAGTTATACTAAAATTCACAGTGCATAGACCATAGCCAATGCAAAGAAAAAGAGACTAACACACAAGATTAGGAAACTCTAAACTTTAAATGTTGGGTTTCAACTACATGACTAATGACCGTGAACATTATAGAGAAGTAGAGACTGCTATCCTAACGGTAAAATCTTGCACCTGTTTTACAAGAATTCATGGCACATTTATAAAATTCTAACCATAAGCCAAGACAAAAAGAAAATAAGAAATAGCACAGAATATATCTGACTGTGACCTCCAGTGAGAGTAACCTATAAATAAAGAGGAAGAGAAGAAGAGGAAAAAAAGACAAGGAGAAGAAAACTTCTAAAAAATTAAGAAGTTTGCTTTCAATGAACACGTACGCCAAGGAAAAAAATCAAAACTAAAATTTCAGGATATCTACAAAATAATAATGAAATACACTACATACTTTGAAAATACACAATGAGCTAAAACACGTAGTGTTAAATTCAAAAATCATAAGCCCATTATTAACTAAGAAAGAATAAAAATAAGTTGAGCGTTCAAGTCACTACATTAGAAAAAGAGCAACAAAATAAAATTAAGGAATTATAAAAAGGAAGTAAAATATTATGAATTAGAAATAAAACTAATGATATTAGAATATCAAAAAAAGTATTAGTGATAAATCTAAGAATGGATTCCTTGAAATAAGTTATGAAATAGCAGACCATTAGCTGGCCTAGCCCAGAAGGGGAAAAAAAAGGAAGTTCACAAAATTATAAAGAAGGAGAAATAGCCACAAACAGGAAGTAATTAAAGCAACCACAAGAGACACTCAGATGAATGTTTCCATCCACACTTTTTGGAGTTGGTTTAAAACACTTCTTACATATTGCATTTCTTTTTCGTGTTCATAGTATCAATGTCAAAAATGTTATGAGCAAAAGACTTTTAATATTCTTAAATCAAGAAAAAACGTTAAGATTATCTAAGTAAAACTTCTGTGGATTTTTGGTTTCCGCTGTTGTCAGTGGCAATTTTGTTTTCTTCATCTCTCACTGACCGGACCGATTACTTCATAACAACCGTCGGGCTCCAGTTCTGAAGGGATTTTATCCTAAAAATAGAATTCTCTCCGAGGGGATGGATCGCAGGCCTCCGCGGGAAATGATATAGCTCAGTATATTCACACGCCTCCAGCCTTGCCCCAAACTACCCATCAAATAAATGCCTCCAATTTACTCTAATTAAAGCTCAAAAGTGTCATGTGTGCGCTAAATGTGAGTCAATTTTGAGGTAATTATACTTGAAGGCAGGAATCCATCCGGGTCTCTAATTTTAGAATTAAATTCGGATGGGAAGTAAAGGAGTCAAGAGCATTCACAGATAATGAGTTCCATTCTTATCTTCCTTGGCCGTGAACACGACAGTACATGAAGAGGTGACGTTTGGGAAGATCCACGAGGATGGGGTGTGTGTGTGTGTGTGTGTGTGTGTGTGTGTGTGTTCATCTCTGTTCCATCTGTTCAACTGGGCCGATATCATCGTGAATTTATAAGAAATTGAACTTTCAATTTGGGGAAAGAATACGCAACCTGAAATACAAAATTAAACCCTTACATTTGTAGAATATTCTCAGAATACTTTCAGAGGCACCTCCTCATTCCACCCTCGCCTACCGTCATTACAGGTAATGAAACCAAAGATGAGAGACTGAGGGGGCCCGAACATGCCGCCCCCAAATCTGCCACCTGGGCAGACGGGCGATTTTAAGCTGAAGACAATTAAGAAGCAACAGACTCAGGAGAAGCTCTGCCCTCCCCCTTTCCTCCTAAAAGCAGAGCGTGACTCCGCCTTTGCGAAGGTGCCCTCCTTCCTCTCCTGCATCCTCAGGAGAAGACTTGCCCTTCAATCACCGGAGCTGGCTTTTAGCGCTGGAGGGCGCGCCTGGGAGTCTGCCTAGCGAGCGTCATTGAAATAACCCCTCTCAGCCACCAGTTTCCCCATAGCTTTACCTTCCCACAGTTTCCCTCCCCTCGAAAGAGTATGCAGTTTTGGTGTTATGGACATAGAGGGAGAAAATGACACAGTAAAAAAAAGAAAACAAACCCTCTTCGCTCCTTTTAAAATTTATCTGTCTGGGGCTTAGGACCCAAACCCCTGTCAGCAGTGATATAAGCAAATTTGTGATAAGAAGTTAATAGCCGGTATTACCCCTCTGCTGTATAAAATATATGTATTTTAAAAGGTCCTGAGCCAAAGAAGCACATTTTCCAAACACTGAAGATAAACGATAATATTGCACAGTCGTTTCCTTCAGCACCCCTAGAGTCTTCCTCTCTGCCACATCTACCCGTTACTCCTGAGATTAGCGCCTGCTAGAAGCCGAAAGGTTGACCAACAGTCAAATTCACGAACCACACTTCTGTTTAGGCCTCTGTTAGAATAACAGAAGTCAAAAACGAAGACAAAAATAAGCAGTTATACTAGGAATACAGGTCCACCCATCCTCATCTCCTGACTTCTCTAGAACAACGAGAGTTTTTTTCATCTGTGATCACCAATGAGAAATTAGATGTTCAAACTTGAAACAGGGAAAATGGATCTAATAAAATTAGTCTTACCTCATCTTGGGTTGGGTCAATCCTGTGATGTTAGAGAAAAAAAGTTAACATAGCCTTGTTTTCACAAACATTTGCACATCTAAACACACAAAATACAAGGTCTGTCCAGAAGAATCCAATCATGTTAACATAATGAGAATGGTTTGTGCAACATCAATATAACCTGGCAGCCAAGGAGAGAGGACTGGAATGAGCATGCGTGAACAAGGATGACTTCACTGTACTAGTCAGTGGGGGTGGTAGACATCATTGAGTGATGAGCATGTGTACTATGTGGCCGTCACATTCAAAATGACTGAGCAAGTAGAGCAACAAACCTTCATCAAATTTTGCATTAAGCTTGAACATTCCTCAGTGTAAGCTATTCAGATGATTCAAAAGGCTGCAGCTACAGGCAACTGGTGATTGGCAGCTTCATCACCACAACACACCCACTCATGTATCACGTCCCCTGCAGAGTTTTTTGGTGAAACATCGAATCACCCAGGTGACTCAGCCTCCACTACAGCCCAGATTTAGTGCCCCGCCATTTCTGGCTTCTCCCCAAACTAAAATCACCTTTGAAAGGGAAGAGATTTCAGACTGTCAATGAGATTCAAGAAAATACAATGGGGCAGCTGATGATGATTGGGAGGACTGTGTGAGGTCCCAAGGTGCCCACTTTGAAGGGGACTGAGGTGCCATTGTCCTGTGTACAATGTTTCTTGTATCTTCTTCAGTAAATGTCTCTATTTTTCATATTACATAGGTGGATACCTTCTGGACAGAATTCATAAAAGAAACAGTAGTTTAGAATGTGCTCATCAGCTGACATCTAGGAATTTCTAAAACATTCTAAAGAGCTAATTGACGTCACCAGAAGAGGGCTTGACTATTTAGAAGTGCTCAGGAGTTTGACTTTAATTTCAGAACTTTTTTGTCATAAAGTAGTACAAAAAGCAAAGGTGCTTAATAGTTGACAAGAACTCAATCCCTGTGGACACAAACATTTTAGGTACAACTGAGGAGTATACTTGCAGAGTCAAAAGTGGTCTTGACCTTCACTACTGTATATTATTAGTTAAAACCGGGTCCTTCCCTGATGGGTGGGCTGCGGCCAAGGTATGGGCACCGGAGCTCAGGCTGCCTCTCTTTTTTTCAACACTGGCCCTCACTCTACCATAAATTGCACAATGGAGGTGCAATAAATGTTTGTTATAGCCCCAAATCCAGCCCCCTGCCTGTCGGTATAAACGGGGTTCCACAGGAACTCAGAACACCCAATCATTTAGGCAATGCCATGGCTGCGTTCCTGCTACAAAAGCAGACCTGACTAGCTGGGACAGAAATCTCATGCCCACAAAGCACAGCATGCGCATCATCTGACCGTTTCAGAAAAAGGTGGACAACTGTTGATCTAAAAGGAGTCATGACATAACTGGTCCCCGCGACAAAGATTTTCCCACGTATAACAAACAAGTCACAACATAAAAAGTGTCCTTCAGAACCTGGTGTCTTCTTGTAAATCCATCAGTCTCATCTCCAACCTCCCCCTTGTGTCCAAGGCCTGGACCCTGTCTTACTGGCCTCCTCTCCATATCTGTGACTATTTACAAAATAGCAAGGACATTTGCCACCATACATGTTTCTTCCCTAGGAACCACAACAGAGTGATATCCAGGAAATAAGACAGTAAAAATTCCTAATAATGCACTAGAAACAAACAGCTGGCATTGGAAGTAACTTCTCCTTTAGATGGGGTACTTGACATACCCATTAAGCATCCCTCTATGACATATCTAAGGCTGTGACACTTTGACACTTGAACTAGTAAAATCAAAGAAATATGATACACATATACGGCACAGCCTGTATCAGGAGAGCCACACGCTGCTCTAAGTGACCTGTCTCAGTCACAGGAATGACAGTGGACCTGCAATAGCTCAAAACAGCCACAAACGCACTGCTTAGACTTTCAATGTCAAATGCTGGACCAGATCAAGGGTTACGGATATTGTCTCGTAGGAAATCTTACCCCTGAAGTGTAGCAATTTTCCACATGATATTCTGGAGCTGAAAAAATAAAAATAATTGATTTTATGGAGTTACTAGATTTTCTCCTTTCCTCTGCAGCTGACATATGATAAGAATGATGAAAGTTATCTTCCTCCCTTCAGAAGAACTGGAAACTATCAGAATTCTGAACTGGAAGAACCTGCATCCGACCCTCTGAATTTATCAGATGAAACTGAGGCTCAACCCACACAACTTGCTCCAGACAGAAAATGGACTAAAATTCAAGTCAAAAAGTCTTTGCTCTACAACACGGTGTACAATTGACCTTCACCTCTTGGGTAGGTCAGTGGAGGGGAAGTTTCGGTACATACACTTCTTTGTTGTGACATAAGTGCAATTCTGGGCCCCGAAGCAACACTTAGACAGAAGGTCCCCTCACCGCTGAAGAGCTGCGCAGTCACCAGCTGCGGGATGAGCCATCCTCCTCGAGGCAGCGGGGCTCTCTCGAGACGCAGGCCCCCTCCCTCTGCGGTACTCAGCACCATCTGCCTTTGGAACAAACTTCTCCTTTTTCTGGTTGCCGCCCCCGCCCCTCCGGTTCCCTGGAGTGCACCGTAAAGACTAGATGCCTCCCGCGTAATGACTGTGGTCCTCTATAAATAGAAGGAAAATGAACGAGCACCGTCCTGAAGTCAGGCTAAGTTTAGCTGAACTGTTTCATTTTAAGTACGCCCAACTTGGACGGGGCATATCACGGTTCAGTCTAAGACGTTTCAGAAATGGAAATTACAGAACCACAGCACGGAGCCTGAATCGTTTTGAGGGCGGTCACAGCCACGATCACAGCCACTGGGACGTTCTTCCAGGACGTGGCTGAGGGGAGGCCGTGCAATACACAAGGGCAAGCTCGCAAACCTCCTGCGTAACAGACTCGGCCGTCGCGGGGAGGTGAACCAGGGGCCCTGTGTGGTGGCTTTGGCTGGGTCGTGCTGCGTGTAAACACCGTGTCTCCCCCTCGGCAGTGGACAATGAACTGCTCTGTAACGCAGGCTGCGGGCCGCCGCGGTGCAGGTTTCCTACCCAGGTCTGTGCGCTGCAGTCTGAGGATTGTGCCTTCGCTCTCAGAGTCAGTAGAGTGACTGACTCCTGTTTTCAGTCCACAGAACAGCTCCAGAATATGTCTGAAGATTCCAGCCTGTTATTTTCCTTCCAATCTGGGTTTCAATCTTGGTTAATGTTTGCCCAGAAATATGTAATTGCGGACTTCCTCCTCCTAGACACGTCCAGCGCGGAGGCTGCCAGGCCTGCCTGCTATTATTACCTCCGGGCCTCTGGCGGGTGAGGGGCGGGGGGCGCCCTCCCTCCCAGCCACAGGCTAGATAACCTGCTCTCTGCCCGCCAGCCTGGATGCCTAGCAGCTGCAGCGAAGAAAAAAAAACAGCTTGCATGTTTCCAACAATGTTTGTTTTTCCTCTCCTTTGGATAAACACATTTGAACTGGTTTCTTTATTAAAAACTCACACTCGCCTTCTCCCTGTGTCTGGCGGGTAACTCTTTACCTTAGTAACCGACATTGACGTCTCTGTTCCCTCTCCCCGGCCCAGCCTTGCTCATGGGGAATCTTTTTCATCCATTGGCATCACTGCTTCCGTGAGGCCATCCCTGTTTACACACCTACCCACCCTGAACGTGAGCACATATGCACCAACGTGGTTGGAGCTTAGTGCAACCCCTGTACGGTCCCCTAGCACTGTGTGACATCCTGTTATAAAGCACCGTGGCCTAACTTCTCTTGCGTTTAGCTGTGTCCGCTCCATCCACTTCTTCAGCCAGCCCGATCTCTGACAGATCTCTGTCTTCTCAGGGCCTGGTAGTCATCTCCTCCTAGGATGAGCTTAGTTTTTGCACTTTTGTGTTAGGGAATCATTTACACACAGCCACGTCACCCTGGTTAGCGTACGGTTCTGAGAGTTTGGACAAATGCGTATGGCCACGGAGCCACCACCACCGCAACGGAGGCACAGAGCAGCCCCCTGCCCCCAGTACTCCCTGTCCCTGGGAAGTGGACGCCCCCTCTCTTCCGGCCCTTGCAAAGCAGTTTTCTGTTCCTGCATGTGGGTTCTGCAGGCCATAACCATGAAACCACAGTCTGCAGCCTTCTGAGTATGGCCTCTTCACTGGGCTTAAGGCTGGCCGTTACCGTGGCGGTTCATGCCTTGGTCGTTGCTGACAAAGGAGCTGCCACTTCCCAATGCAGCACAGGTGGCTCGCCCAGTCACCAGCCGAGGGACGTCTCGGTTGTTTCTAGTGTGGGGCAATGGTGACCACAGCAACTACAAACATTCACACTCAGGTTTTTGTGTGAACATACGTTTTTTACTTCATTTGGATAAATAACTAGGAATGGGGTTGCTGGGTCACAGGTTAAGGGTCTGTTTCACTTTATAAGAAACTGACGGACAGTTTGCCCAAGTGGCCACTTCCTTTCCCTTCCCACCAGCTCTGTGTGAATTCCAGTTTCTCCACCTCCCCACCAACACTTGGGTATTGTCAGTTTCTTTTTATTTTCGTCACTTTAATAGGTACGCAGTGGCATCTCTCTGTGGCTTTAAGCTGCACTTTCCTAGGGACTAATAATATTGAGCATATTTTAATGTGTTTATTTGCCATCCCTACATCTTGGGTGAGATGTTTATCCAAATGGTTTCTTCATTTTTGGAGTTTTGTTTGTTTTCTTGGTGTTGAATTTGGAGAGTTCTTTTAATAGTCTGGATGTGAGTCATTTATCAGATATGAATTGCAAATATATTTTCCCAATCTGTTTAATATGTATTTTTTAAATGAATTGAAATCTCACAAACAAACAAAGTCTTTTAGAAAAGGCTTATGAGACTTTAAAGCTACAAATGATAACATTTTTACCTTTATGAAATATCAGCAAGAACACAAACGTGTTGACTAGTAGGTGAACTTAAGACAGAACAAGGGAGCAGGTCGGGGGGGAGGAGAGGAAGCTATCTACACAGACACACTGCATACTAGCTATTTCTCCACTAACTATTCAAAAGTGCCACCACATGTTATTCTAGTTATAACAGTTTATGACACAGTAAGGTTCAGGTCTAATGATAAGAAGTCAACTTTCAACTTTTAAATATGTTTTCACAACTTATTCTGACTCTAAGTAGCATAGAGGTTCAGAAGAGAAATAAAACCCAGACTAGGGGAGTCAGAGAAAAATTCACGGAGTGAGTGGGAGGTGAGCTGAAGCTGGAAGCATGAGCAGATTTTGCTCAGCAGAAGAGAGACAGGAGCTCAGTACCGGGAACCAAAGAACCAGAAGGGCAGCTGTGGAATTTGTCGCCCTGCTCTCCCAGCATCCGATGCCCCTGGCTACCACAGAGGTTGAAAGTGCCAGGCATTTGCTCCCGGAGTCTCCCTGACCAGCACATGGTGTAGGCTGCACCAGCTGAAATCACTGGGCCACGGACTCAGGATCGCAGCTCCTGCTGTGCCAGGAAAAAGCAGGGTGCGCACAGAGTGCGTTGGCTGTGGGTAGCTGCATCCTCGTCCCAGAGGCAGCCAAGCATGGGCTATGGGCAGCAGGACCCACATCAGTGGGTCCTGTCGTGTGGTCGCAGCACGGAAGGGTCTTCATTGGGTCCGTTTCACTGTACGATTTGGGGCATTGCTCCTGGATACGTGGTCTCCAAGCCCAGAATCCTTCTGGAAGTTATATGAGCCATCCAGCATCTTTTTAAGATGTTTCTTTTCTGCTTAAATCAGCTAAAATCAGTCACTGATACTCAGAATGGTGATGGTCACTGCTTAAGAACCTCTTCCTCAGTCCTCAGACTCCTGTATAAAGCATCCATTCATACTCTGTCCTCATTTTTCTTACTGGTAGCATCACAGAAAAGTCAAGGGCATGGCTCCAACCCCAGCTCCATGTGAACGCAAACCTTCGGGGAAATCTGGGACCCTCAGCAATCTGTTTGCCCACAACTTACACGCTCACGCCTTCCTCACTCATTCCCAGTGAATGGGTGCTTGTTGAATATGCATTCAGGGGTCCAAAGCTTTCCATTCGTAAGTCTCATGAGACGCAATGTGGGTTTTCTGCCTCTGAGTTATAGAATTATAAGACAATAAGGAACAAACTCAGTGACCTTTGGTATAACCCGCACATCTGAGCTCATCAAAACATGGCCCCGGTCTGGCACACGGCCGGCACGTCGCATTTCTTCTAATGGTATTTAACTTCTGTTTGCCGCTTCACTTGTCACCGGTTGCCTCACCTACAAGCTTGTCTGGTGGAGAACAAAGACTGTGTCTGTGTACCTTACCAGTATACCCCCCACAGAGCTGGGCATGTAGAAGTTACCCAACACATACTTCTTGAATGAAACAAAACCTGTAGAAGCACTTCAATCACCGAAAATAGACTGAGTTGTGTCCACATGCAGGAGAAAGTACCCACTCCTGCACTCATGCCCCTGAAGCCATGCTCCCCCCACCCCCGCCGCCGAGCACGGGGCTGTCGGACTTGCTGCGGGCATCCTGGTGGGTGCAGGGAAAGTGGTAGCGATGCATTAGGTTTAAACAACAGAACATAATGCTGGGATGCATGTATATGAGCGCTGCCAGAGAACACCGTGAGATAAACAACTGCTTCCTCGTTAAGGTAAAATAATTCCGAGTGATCTTTGCCATTATCCAGATTTTCTTTGAAGCTCTGAAAACATGCCAGCAGCCTAAGAATAAGGGCTCTGGGTATACTTCCTCTAATCCTATAACAACAGTTGGTCTAATAAATAAAAATTTACTGGGAATCCTTCTCTAAGATCCAGGCAAACGGAGGGAGTGCACATGTCGGTGTCCAGCCTTATCCTCCAGCACCAATCCTGGCCAGACCTCCAACCCCCAGCAATCGCATCTCTTTGCCTGAGACCTTTCTGTCGCCCCCCCAAGCTCACTGTGTGCACGTGTGCGGCTGCCCGGAAATACCCCGGGACTGGCGTCCCCAGAAGCAGCCCCCTCTCGTGGCCCAGATGGAACAGAGCTGAGATACGTGTTCTAAATTGTGTCCCAGAGTGCCCCGGGGATTGAGTTCCAGTCATCCAGAATGGCCACTGACTCAGTAACACAGCCCTATTTCTCCTTCTTTCCCTGCCTCTCCTCCACATACCCCTCAGGTGTCTCCTGGGCGCACCTTCCAAGTATACTACGCTCGAACCCTTGGGGGTGACTGTGTCCAGGGTTTGGAAACAGACAGGCCTGGGTTCCAACCTGTCGCTGGCGTTCACTAGCTGTGCAGCTTTGGACAAGCTCCTCCAGGTCTCCAAACCTCGGGTTCCTCGGGCGGGTGATAGAGGTAATAGTGTCTGTTTCTCACTGCTGTCCGGAGCATGAAATCCATGCAGCCGTGCATATAAATCACCACCACACAATACGGAAGCGGGAGCTCTCAGGGTTTTAGTGGCCAAGACAGTGACCGAAGCAGTAACAATAGGGACCGGTAATTCTCAGACCAGTGTTCCTCCCACCGAATGTGAGCTGGAATCTCCTGGGAGCTCATTAAATGCCGATTTTGACTCGGAATCTGGGGCAGAGCCTGAGATTCTGCTCTTCTAACGAACTCGCAGGTGACACCAGTGCTGCTGGGCCGCAGACCACACTGTGAGCAGCGAGAATTCAGACCGTCACCTCTGGACGGCAAGGAATGAGCACAGCAAATCACGGGTGCTTTGTGGCAAAATTACGCTCAGAAACTGAGACTGTCTTTGCCAATAATTTCTTTAACATGGGTTCACTGCAGGAATTATAATTTAAAATATCTCACAAGCCAAGAGCATACAGGATAACATCTCTTAATAAACCAATAAGAGAGAACATAATCCACATCAATGATAGATTAATTACACTACTGTTCCAGGCACAGGAGAGATGAGAGAAATGAAGCTCACGTGTGGCTGAGGTGGACCTCTCTACGAGGTGGTGTTCAGGAGCGTCAGCTGACCCTACCGACAGCTGCTGGCCAGCAGCTGAGGCACTTATTCCTAAAAGACAATGCAGGCAGAACAAAGGCAGGACGACCTCCTTCCAGGGGCCTCTGCAGGGTTTGCGCCACTCCCAGCAGACGCTGGCCTTGCCGCGGCTGGAGCTAATGTCCCGAGACCTTTGGAGAACTGTCTAGATCAGCAAAGAGTAGCCTTGCCTGGAAGAGCACTCTCGGTAAGCCCTCCCAGACCCCTGGCACTGACAGTGAAATGTTCATTACATCGTGGTGGCCCTCCCAATCATTCGTATGGATAAGCGCTCAGTAGCCAACAAGTTTGATGACCTCACCCAGGCATGACACAGCCCCACGTAAATAAATTCCTCCTTAGATCAAAGCAGCTTCGCGTAAGTCACCCACAAGTGGAGCCTAAGTTGTAACAAGCCAACACACGACGATCTGTCGATGATTCACTCGGGCGCGAGTCTTTCGGTGCTGCGTAACTCCACACACACTCACACAGTTTCAGGTGTTCGCAGATCAGCGGAAAAGCTTCCGCTGATCTGTGCATCTGGACATCATACGTGTCACTAACCACTTAATCCTTAACGACTCCTTGGGGCAGGTAGGCATTCTCCCCATCCTTTCCCCTTCCCATACCAGATTCTGCCCCACGTACCCATTTCTGCGCAAGAAACCACCGAAAAACTTCATGGCTTAGAACAGGAACTGTTTTTATGATGTGTTACATCTCATGGGGTCCATAATTGGGTCAGAGCTCGTCTGGGTGATTCCTGTGTCATGTGGCACCAATGTAGGTCACTCATGGCTGTTCGGCTAGACTCTGGGCTCGTTGGGAGGCTCCGCACAGCTTCCTTTTCACGTCCCACCTGGGCAGGGATGGCTGCCAGGCTGAGCGTAGCAGGGCTTGTCAACCAGAACACTTAGGAGACGCCTCTCCAGCATGAGGGCTGCCGAGTGGCCACATCTCATTGGGTAGTTCAGGGTTTCAGAGCAAGGGGGACGGTGACCAAGGCAGAAACTGCCCCATCTCACGTCGCCGAGCCTTGGAAGTCACACAGCGTCATTTCCGTCATGCTCTATTTTTTAAGGCAGCGGTAAGCCCACCCAGATACAAGGACAGGAGACAAGACCCTACCTCTCAATGAATTCGCAGACGTGGCTTAAAAATGCTACAGTCCTCCCTCTGACCACAATGCTAACCTGCCCCTACATGGAAAATACACCCCCTTCCTTCCAAGACCTCCCATCACCACCAGAAGCTGCAGCTCAGGCTCAGGCCGGAAGCCCAGGATCTCGTCACCGTCAAATCATGTCCTTACCAGGTGTTTTCTAGGGGTGACTCATTGATAACCCTTAAATCCTCGTTCTGTGAGCTCAGCTGAAAGTCGGGAATTAATCTGTATGTTAAAATGAGAATGATATTTTGAGTGAAAAGATGGGAGAGACTAGAAAGAAGCATTTCAAGGAATGCTTTCATTTTACTTCAAATAACATATCAAAAAAGCTCAAGGAGCCAAGGTCCCCGGAAGGCCTTGCCACAGACGGGGCACTTGGCAAAGTACCGTGAACCTGCAGCCACCCGGGGGCCGTTCAGTGTCCCACGCCTGGGACGCTCCTGAGCATCCTTCTCATTCCCGGGACACTGCTCACCAGCGAACATTTACTCAGAGCTCAAAGGCTCTGACCTGTCGTTGGCAGGGCGACGGGGGTTCACCCAACTGTGTTTCGTGTGAACATGCTGGCATTTTCTCCGTCACTCCGTGCCAGTGCCAATGACAGAGTGATGCGCGAGGCAATTCTCACACAGCCCTTCGACGCCGAAGCAGAAAACTCAGAGGTCTGGGGCCTCTGCGACATTCCCGGACCAAAACGAAGAGCAGGCCAGGTCAGCAAGCACGTTCATTAACATGTGAGTTAACGGGTCTGGAGTCCAGTTGAGGCAGGAGGACAAAACGGCTGGAAAAATGGATTCAGGTCTGGTTTCTGCCACCTTTATGAACTCTGAGCGACGTACTTGTCCTCCCTGTGCCTCAGTTTCTACCAAATGAGGACTCTCGGAGCTGCCTTACCCGATGTCATAAAGACGGAGTGAGGGAGGGAAGGAGATGCTAGAAACTGTGAAGGGCTGCGTGAAGTGTCACTGGGTTTTGACAGGCTCCAGTAATCGCCTCTCAGTGACCCCTCACCCTGCTGCGTGAATTTGGTGGGGGGGTGTCTCCTCACAGCGACCTAACGAGCATAACTATTTGTTGAAGGCATTTATTCCTCATTTAACCTCAGACTTAACGTCAGGCCATCAAGCTCTGCTACCAGGCTGACAACAAGATCCATTAGTGACATAGGTCACATTGCGTTACAAGTGAACTGAACGTGCTGGGGCAGAATGGAGGCGATCCGCCGCCACCTCCAGCTGATTCAGACGCCCTCACCCCTCCCCCAGAGCACAGGCTCCTTCCGAGTTTCTCTACCACGTGTTTCGGCAGTTTGAAACTGACCTGCGTCGCCAAAAATTGTTCATTAAGGACCAGTTCCTTATTCTGGTGCTCAGAGCCTTCTACATATGTCCCCAAAATCCATTTCCAGCATATTTCTCAGAAAGCCCCTATGCATAGCCCACACTCCAAAGAGTAAGGCACGCTCTGCTGTGTTTCCTTGTTGCCTGAGCTGTCGGCTCCACTCGAAACCCTCTGCACCAGGCTCCTGTTCAAACCTGAACCACACCTTCCGGCAACGTTCAAACTGGCAAAAACTAAAATGAAGCTGCATCAGCAATGATACCGCATTGCGCAGAAAGTCACAGGAACGAATTCAGCATGCCAGGCAGGCCCACAACTGATAGATTGTCTGTAGCAGTAGAAAGATGATGGCTGTCTGTGACAGCAAATGTTTGTTTTGTTCCTGGCATAAGAATCTTGGAAGAGCTCCTCACCCCAGGACGCCCCTCTGCTGAACAAGTAGACAGGACCCGAAATCTGTCAACTGTGACAATAACTGGCTGTCTGATACGCACAGCGCTCATCACATAAGTTCAACCCAAGTGGTGCCAAAACAATCCATCCTTTTGTTTTATTTGGTATTTTAATGCAAAACAGGTCTCCCAAAATTCGATCCAAACGTTGTGTTTTCCAGCCCCTTGACAAAGGAACTTCTTAGTTGTTTTGTTTTTGGTTCTTCTGAAGCCTTGGTAAAGCAATTGCAAGCACGTATTATCTTGTATTTTTTATCTTTACAAGGGCCATTTCAAAAATTAAAACCTCTCCGCTTTTATAAAGTTTGGGCAAACAATCCATAGACAAGAAAAAGTAAAGTTAGACCACTTCTGAAGCCAGCTATTACTCAAAGAGAAGTTGCCGTATACCACCCAAGACAGATTTATGTCAAAAAGCTTTCGTTGGCTCCGACCAGTTAAAAGTATGTGAGCGCTGGACTCCATGCGTCAAGTTCTGCAAGCCCGTAAGAATAACCCTCAAACAGAGGCTGCGTGCGGAAGAGCCATCCTCGGAGGTCACAGACCAAAATCCACACGTTGTGTTGGAATTCCCGACGCACCGCTGGGCCATTCGACTGCTGAGTAGGCAAAGGGAGTCCAGGACGGATTGCTGCAATTGTTATGCCTGTAAAGCTTGCCAACAGTGACAATATACCAGCCACAACCCTTCTCGGAAAAATAACTCTTGTTTCCCTCTCATGGTAGCTATTAAGTACAAGCCATCGGCAGGCGCTGGTTCGCAAGACGGGTTCTCA
Organism: Desmodus rotundus; assembly: GCF_022682495.2. Lineage (NCBI taxonomy): Eukaryota > Metazoa > Chordata > Mammalia > Chiroptera > Phyllostomidae > Desmodus > Desmodus rotundus. The sequence goes on along the minus strand of NC_071395.1, from coordinate 3,966,886 downwards.
GAAGCAACCCATCCGACAGCGTGATTTGGAGATCATCTGTCACCAGCACTAAGGGGTCTCGCGCTACATCCTCGAGGAAAAGGCCACCTAAAATGAAGTCACTTGACCCAGTGCATGCTGAGTGCCAACACGCACGATGCTTTGCAAAGATTGCGGCCAAGAAGTCATCCTTTATTCAGTGGCTGGGACCAGGCGTTCCACAGGAAGTGCTTCCCATCTCCTTCACTCCACCCCCATGAAACCGTGGAGTCAGGTAATGTTTGTATTTCTACAGAATAAGAAACTGAGGGTCAGAGCAGCTAAGCAGCTCTCCCAGGTCACACTCACACACACTGGGGTCAGAGGTAGCCCCAGCCTGAACCCCAGTGTCTCTGTCCAAAGCATGTGGCTCTCCCAGTGTCCCCAGCCTCCCCGAGGCTGGACATGTGCCCCCGAGGAATTCGCCACGTGGGAAACCTGGCAACTTTGGAATCACAACACGTGAAGTGTCGGGATGAAATGGTTTGGTGACAGGACACAAGCAGAGGAGCAGTATCTTAAATATAAAAGGGGGGGGCGGAGAGAGAAGAAATTTAGTGCTGAGAAAGTGAGGACTTCTCAAACCTTTGTTAGCTCAGGGCTAACAAAATGGATGGCCTACTTGGCAAATATTTCTTTTTAGTGGAGAAAAATAATTCCAGAGAATAGCATAGTGGGAAGAAAATGTGTATTTTTAAAACCACCCAGTGAAAATTAAACAGTATGTACCATATTTCTGTTCTAAGTCAGATATTCGAACGAGAATGCACAGGCCAGCTGACCCGAACATTCGATTCACCAAAAAGTCAGATTTAACCCTGGCTGGTGTGGCTCAGCGGATTGCATGCCAGCCTGCAGGCCCGCACATCGATGTTTCTCTCCCTCTCTTTCTCCCCCCTTTTCCCCCCTCTCTAAAAATAAATGAATAAAACACTTCTTAAAAGTTAAATTTGGCAGAGTAAATTCATTAATTGGCCTTTAAAAAAATTAATATGCAGTTTCTTGAAAGTTATATAAATAAGACTCATTTGCCCCTACCCCATTATCTCTAGATAAAGGAATAGAATCGAATATCCAGATCTGGAGGGTGGTGCCCCCCTACCCAGGGCTCAGAACTCTGGGGCCACCAGCAGTCAGAGGGCCAGTCTGGATGGCTGTGTGGCCCTCGAGTTGCCAGGCTGCTCTGTGGGATCGAATTCTTACCCTCCCGGGGACACATTCACACAGAAGGGGACAAAATCGCTTCTGACCGCTCGCTAAGAGCCTTGAGGGATGGGCCTTACAACTCTCTGTGCAGAAATAGATACTAGGAGACGTGGGCTGTGGTTGAGGTCAGGGTGTCCGAATCTTCTTCTCCATCAGAGTGCATCCCCTCACCCTCTGTTAGCACTTAAGTTCACATTCAGAGAAACTTGGATACCTGAATACCAAGGATGGCTGCTGATCAGATCTTTAGATTGTACATGCTGAACCCCGTGGCCCAGTCAGTAGCTAACCATTTCTGCATACACGAATAGCCATCGTACACGTGCGTGCTGAGGGAACGAGTCTCTGGTGCCCTGAGATGTCTCTAAGCAGCACCTTCCCTTCCTCTGGGGAACCCAGAGGCATGCCCCTGAAGGCCTCCCCGGGCTCTTCCCACCCAAGGCTCCCTGTTGTGGGTCAGTCCTCTCCCTGCCTTGGGAAGCTTTGTTTCGGAGAAACAATAAGGCAGAAGAATCCAGCCTTCTTTCAGGGGGTAATTCTGAAACCATAGGAAATAACAAGGAAAAAAATAGATCTTTAAACCTGGGGAGGCAATAAAAGCATGTTCCAAAGCGTCAACACGGTAAGACTCTGCAATGCCTGGCTCTCCCACCTCGGCAGGCGCATTTGTTCCATCCAGGCTGAAGGAAATCTCCGTCAAGACCTTACAGGTGATTTCGCTTCCAGACTAGTTCGGTCCTGTGTGAACTGCACATGTTGAGTTTATGGACTTCCATAAAGTGAAGGCATCAAAGGCACTTCGCCCAGGTGCCCAGGCCGGGCGGGCACCCGGGCCAGTGGAAGCAAACGCCTGATTGCTCAGCCCCCAGGGCCCAGCTGCTCCCGGGCCCCGGCCTGCTGCCCTGCCCGCCACAGGCCATGGAGGGTCTGACTCTATCCCCCAGGAGGCAGGGCGCACAAGCACAGTATGAAATGAGGGTGTACAGGAGGACATGCTCACCCCCCGGGCTGGGATGTTGCCAGTACACCCACTCCCCACAGATCCCCCACTTCCTCTGACCTGCCGCCAGCATCAGAGGATGTGATGGCCAGCGTCACCTTGGTGACAGAGATTAACTCTCCCTGCCAGGGTACGTGGGGGTGTGTCCATATGCAGACAAGCTCCCGAGTTCGCGGGGGCAGCATCCCTTCACTCGGGCAGGCCACTTCTGCCCAGGGTTATGAGTGCTCGGTTAGGGTTCACACAAAAGGCAACAGCGAGGATGGTGCGGGTCTGGTCTCCCCAAACGCAGGAGTATCATGGGGGGCTGCTAACATCACAGAAAGCCAGCGAGACGGTGACTACTAAGCACATATTTTGAATTATTCTTATTTTTTTTTTAATCTCATCTGGATTTAGATCGAGTCTCCAAATCTAACTCCCAGTTCGCAGGCTCTGGAGAGACACCGAGGACCGGAGTGGTGGAGGGCCGGGTCTGCGGGCGGGAAAGCGAGCAGGTGTGATGCTCGTGGCAGCTGTGGAAGTTCTCTTTAACCTCAAGACGCACCGAATGTCCAGCACTAGGATCTGTACTATCCTGCCATTGGGGTCCCCTCACCATCTCCAGGGGTCTCACACTCGGACAGATTTAAAATCAACCCTTTATTCCGTCCTTTTTCCCAGGGAACAGCCTGCCTCTTTGGGGCTGGGTTTGCTCTAGTCAGTGTGGGCAAGCTGGCAACATTTCCCAGAATTCCCTTCCTTCTAGTTTCTGCGTTAGAGTTGCCAAAATCTCAAGCAAGATTTTTGAGGCAGAAGGGAAGTCTTCATCAGACATGGTGACGGCCAGACACAGAGGAGCCTGGCCGGTCCCTTGTCCTCATTCTCCTCTACCCCACCTTTAGCTCTTCTTCTTAGTATCGTTGACCCACAGTGGTCCACCACCCATACGTGGTCACCAGGGTTACTCAGAGGCACCAGCTCCCTGAAGACACTGCCCCGGCTCCCCGTCCCTCTCCTGCGCTGCACAGGCCATCTCCTCAGACCTCCCTGCAAGCTCCGACTTGCCCACCTGGGCCAGTGCTCCCGTCATTTCTGAAGGGGATGACTCCTTCTCTGATCCTCCAACTGCACCCTCTGGACCTCCCTGTCCCCCGATCCTCCCACTGTTGTGTAAGATTTAATCCTGATGGTAAATGCCTCGGCCCACACTGCTTCCCTGTGGAACCCTGTGTGAGGCACCGCCACCATCTCCTGCACCTGGCCCTGCTTCCCAGAGCCTTCCAGGATGGGGAGTTCTAGCCCTTCTGCAGGGGAGCTTGGCGAGGGCACAGGGCCGCCACGCTTTCTCACGGTTGACCTTGTGCTGCCGGCTGTCACCCTGGGCACTTTAGAGCTTCTGCTGCGAATCGGTTTCAACCCCTCTCACATCAGGTCCCTGTCTCTCCTGAAGCTACATGGAGTGTTTGTCAGCTTCTTTTGTTTAATTGGAGCTCATCTATTTCAGCTTTTAAAAACATTTTTCCTAGTACTTCATTCTACACATTCAGAGTGAACAGAAGATATCTGTAAATTATACAGCCAGTAAGGGGTTAATAACCAAAATACATAAAGAACTCACACAACTCAACAACATAAAAACAAGCAATGCAATTAAAAAATGAGCAGAGGACCTGAACAGACACTTCACCAAAGAGCACATAGAGGACCAACAGACACATGGAAATATGTTCAACGTCACTAATCATTAGAGAAATGCAAATCAAAACCACAGTGAAATATCACCTCACACCTGTGTCAAAAAGACAGAATGGCAGGTGTCGGAGAGAACATTGAGTAAAGGGAAGCTTTGTGCAGTGTTGGTGGGCACGCAGCCAGGTGGGGCCACTGTGGAGAGCAGGTGGAGATTCCTGAAAACATTAGAGATTTTTAGAACCAGCACAGGACCCTGCCATCCACTTCTGGGTGTGTATCTGAAGAAATCAAACACACCGATTCAAAAAGATGTGTGTGCCCCTGTGTTCACTGCCGAGTTACCTACAACAGCCAAGGTATGGAAACCACCTAAGTACCCATCATGGCCACGTGACCTGCAAGGACTTGTGTGTTGGGGCTCAGCCTTTTGTGCAGATGTAGTCAGTCAACAGTCATAAAATTATTCGTATTTCCATTAAACAGCTTAAGGAAACGCAGTACAAGGCAACCACCCTGCGATACAGAAAGGAGAGAGCCTGTCTTCCTGGCTCTCACTGGTCCGGGACCCCTTCCGCGTTCCCAGGAGAGTGGGCAGCCCTGAGGCCCCGCCGCGTCTCTGCCAAATCATCCTGAGAGGTGGCAGCATCCAATGCCTCCACCGAGCCTCTCCCTTCGAGGGGCTGCACGCTTTGTGTGCAGGAAAGCAGGGCTTCAGTGTAACCATGTTTCCTAAGCAAAAGCAAGGGAAAGAATTCCATGCCTAATCTTATTTTTTTCCTCCCTTGAAATTTGATCATATTCCTAACTTTACTCATACTGCCTGGTTTCCTTCCCTTAATGGAGTGAAATTTATGTCTGTGATTAGAGAATTGGCTTGGGAAAATCATTTGAGTTTTAAAAGGTATATGTTTTAGCAATAATAGATATGGGAACCCTGGATGAAAACCAGTATGTTTTGGATGTTAGTTCAGACATCATAATGACTTGCTATTTCAATACGCAGTTAGTAGGTAATGGTGGTATTAGACATATTTGAGAGGGAAAAAATTGAGTTGAAAGTTTTCACAAGGATAGCATAGGGATAAATTTAAAATTATGGCCTAGATGTACAGCTTTTTGGCTAAGATGTCTGGGATTATTTTGAAAATAAAGAATAAGGTGACATGCATTGAAAGAGTAGCTTTTCTGGAAGTACATTTACTACCAGCATGACCTTGAACTCTAGCACTCACAGACACACATAAAAAAGTCACCAGATGTTCCTTGCTTTACACAATAGATGTGTTCCTTCATTCAACAACATTTTTCAATGTGCCAGGGGAACTCGCTATCAATGAGACAACATAGTCAGACCTCGAGGGGAAGAGGGGCAAGGCTGCCCAAATCTGAACACAGATCTCTCTACCTTCCTGTGGGGTGACTTAGAGTAGGTCATTGAAACCAAGTGGGGTGTTATCAGTAGCTCACTCCAGAGAGAGTTGTGAGATTTAAGTGAGACAAGGTATGTGAAACAGAGGACACATTCATGGCATTTTACCTCCGTCCTCCTCCCCGCCCAGCTATTATGTTGGCTTTGGGATCCTTGAATGGGAGGAAAGGAGTCCAGGTGAGAAAAGAAGAGGTGGGCTTGGGAGGAAAGGGAGAGATGCTTTGGAGTGGCCCGTGCTTGCCGGGCAGAGTGGCCTCGATCAAAGAGCAGAGGCGCACCGCCCGGGCCTGGCGCGGCACCTGCCGCTTTTGCAAGATGAATAACTGCCTCCCAGTGGTCTTCATTTTTCAATTTCCCGAACCACGGGATACCCATTCATCTGTGGTGCTGCTCACAGTTTAGTAAATACATTGATTACATCATTCATTTTAATACTGTTCACTTTAAATGCTATGGGACTTTGATAGTGCTTATCCCAAATGAGTTAATAAATATTTACTAATCTTTACCACACGATAGTCCGCACAATATTCCCAAGATATCCTTAGCACAGCAAAAAAGCAAAACTGAATCTGCAGCCCCTGCCAGTTATTTTGGATATAAATTCGAGAATCCTTAAATCTCACTTCAGCCTAAAACATCCTCCATCGTGTGTGGATTTCACAAGTCTAAGTGACTCTTTAGGCCTCTTAATGAGTTCATGAGGTTAAAAATACAAGATTAAAAACTGTATAAAAATATTTTCTGGCAAGGAATTTTCATTTCCTTCGCCTTGCACTTGTCGCTTTCATCAAAGCCTCAGGTGAGGGTGTGTGGAGGTCACGGGCTGTCCCTGCGGGTGTGTGAAGAACAACTCAATCGCAGTTCACTCCCTGTGCGTGGGGCTCGCTCGCACACACCAGATGCAGGTTCCGAGCGTTGGTCCCGACGGAGATGACAGTGCACAGGCCACAGGCCAGCAGGATGCCTCCCGTGTGGGTAAACTGCCAGCACCGTCTCCCTGCAGGAACACCAGAGGCCCGACATTATGGCCACGGGAGGCATGCAGCTCACGTGTCCCACTCCGGAGCACGGGCAGGACCAGGAGGGAGTAACACAGGCTGTCAATCCATTTTCGAGCCCCGGTATTTTGCAGGAGGATCTTCTCTTGGACAGAGATGTGAGAGAGAGATGTGAGAGGGCATGAGAAGTGGTGGGAAGCCCACGCCCTGCCATGGGAGAGCCGTCTGAGGATGAGGGAGCTGTCTTCACTGGACACCGTGGCCCGAGGAGCCGCAGGGCAGGGGCATGGCTCCGCCTTCCTCTCCGCCTCCCTGACTCGGAACTGCCCCTAACTGGGTGCCAGGTTTCCTCGGCCACAGGTCACTAGTTGTTGTTTTTCATTGTAACTGAAGACTACCGAAATATTATTTACTCCCCGTTGCAAAAACAAATCATTCATTCATGGAAGTTAAAAAATTACAGTCAGTTGAGCAGAGAGGGGGACTCACACCAACCCACTGTTCGTGTCACACCAGTAGACCCAACCAGCCTGCCCCCATCTCGTCTGAAACTTTCACCGCGTTCTTTTTGGCATCATATAGATGCACATTTAAATGGCTTCCAAGAGCACCAACCCTCGGATAAAAATACGAAATGACATTTCATGCCAACATAGCTTCATGCGGGCCCTTCTTAGATGAACACGAAAAATGCCCATTATGGAAACTCTCCGCTCCCACAGCCGCCCACGCCCCATGCCCACCCCCAGCCCCGAACTGCTCAACTGCAGGGGAATCGCATTCTAATGGGAAACCCAATGTTCCCGGCTACTGGGAAAGCAGCTCAGAGAGTCCGTTTTTCTGAGGCAAAGCAGCAGATAAAAAGTAGTGCAATGGGGGAGAACCAAGGGAGGAGGGAAGGGACTATGGGGGGAGGGAAGAAGTAACTCCCACAGGCTAGTTCCAGGCCCCTCCCCTGTCCCTGTGTCTATCCCTGGCCCTGTCCAGTTTTGCTTTTGCGGAGCAAGGGGCGGTAGTGGGAGGGCTATGCAGAGGTGACTGCCCTGAATGCCAGGGCTAAAAAGTCCTAAAGAGTTCGGCTCTGCTTCCCGCCCTCCTCCTCTGTCCTCTGTTCCTACTGCCTCCCACGCTCCACGGGTCCTTTCCAAGGCAAGAGTGTCTGGTACAGGGACCGGAGCAAACACTCGGAAACACAGTTGCTGGTGGGAAAGAAGCTGTCATCAAGAAAGCTGCCTTCCACTGAGCCCACACCTGACGGAGAAATTACACTGGCCCACCAAACACTTCTTTGGAAGGAGACTCCCCCGCCACCCGTCCCTCGATTCAGTAAGGATTCACTCAGAGTTATGATGCATCGAGTCCGCAGACAGACACGGGGGAAACACGAAGGTGAAATGACAGGAAGATGGGCCTGTCCTCGGGAGGGGGTGGCCGAGGGAGTGTAAAATCTAACTTCTCTTTGCAGCTCTTCCCCGTTAATCAGGCCCACATGTGTAACGCCAGGGAACTGAACTGTGGTGAGGAGGGAAGGATTATAAAAATGTTCACTTTCATCCTACAGATATGAGAAAACAAGAACATGTTGCCGTTACACGACAACTTTATAGCTCCAAACAAGGCCAGTGCGCAGTAAATCAGCGGAAGGCCTGGCTGGCGGGACGGGCACCTCGAGTTTGCTGGGGGAGGGGCAGGCCCCTCCAGCCCCTGGGCCAGGCTGCCCGGGGCTGGGAAGACTCGGGAGGGAGAAAGCCCCTCTGCTCTCAGAAGCAGCATGAGTCCTCAGCCCCCCTGTCCCTCGGCGACCTTCCTTCTCTTCTTAAGAAATGACAGAAATCAGGAAATATTACTTCGGCTTGCAGGCTTCTGTCCTGGCCTATCAAACCCACAGAGAAGGCCCAGCAAATTACTGGAAACTGCACTTTGAACTTCGCCCCTGGCAAAGAGCCCAGTCAAACAGAGATGTAAAAGTTCCTTTCCTCCGAGGGGCCCTGCACCAGGGTGTCCCTATAGACACGCCAGCGCTGATTGCAACAGGTTGGAATGAGGCTCCGAGCCAGGAAAACAAGCCCTGACCAGTATGATTTCCTACTGCCTGTGTTGTTTCTTAAAAAGGTTTTTTTTGGCTTGTTCTCCCTCGTTTTGTTGGACTGGGTTACAGGCTTGGGTCCCGTCGAGGAAAAGACTGGCACCATTTTCCCAAAATGCTCAGTCCTGGTTGATTTGGAGCCCCGCTCCATCAGCCCCACTGGTGAGGGCAGTAAAAGGGGGGGTTGCAGCAGGGAGGGGCTGGTCAGGCCAGTTGCTAAGCAAATTCTCTGAACTCCCCAGGAATCCAGAAGTAATTAGCTTGTAAACCCAGCAGATCTTTCCCCTCCGACAAGGGAGGCGGCATTTCTCTGCCCACTTGCCTTTCCTCCGTGGTATTGAAATAAGCCACCAACAGGGACTGTCCTGGTCTGAACAGCACCTGCGGCCCCCGGCCCATGGCTGTTTCTCCTCCTTCAGAGAAAACCATCAAAACATTGGCCCCTTCCTAGCTCTGTTATGTTTCTCTCTAAGAAAACTCAGTTTGCACAAGCAAATAAACTGACTCATTGTAAAACTAAGAGGTCAGCAAGAGACAGATAAAACGAGAGGTTAGACAGCTGGAGAAACAGGCCTGCTCCCTGCTGCCGTGGGGGCCCCGTGGGGGAAGCAGCAAATCCCCTGGGTCCAGCATATGCTATGGAGTGGAGGGGATGCTCCAGGCCGCTCTGTGGTAGATGGAGCCTTCCTTCCTCAACTTCCAGAAGGGCGGTGAGCCCCCCACCAGGTCTGGCCAGCAGGACCCGGCTCTCAGTGTGCAACTCCCTGGCTGCTCTCTCAGGGGGCTCCCCCACGACACCTGCAGGCTTCTACAGGCCGGGCAGGCATAGCACAGTGATCTGCTCTTCCCATTGTTTGATAAATCCCCACCATGTGCTTCTCAGAGCTCTGTGTCCTTTCTGCAGGGTCTCACACAAATCAGTAGGGCTGTCTGTTCCACCTCTAAGCCCCCAGCTTCCCCCGTCCCCACCTCCCTGACCTCCAACTGACCCACATCTGCAGTAATTGGCAGTCAGGGAACGCCACTCAAATCCCCCAAAAATTCTATTGGGAACATCTCATGTGAGGACTCTCCTGGCTGGCCCCCCCGTAATCTGGTGGGGGGGGGGGTTGCATTCCCACAGCTTTCCCACAGCTTTCCCACTCTGAGTGTTAATGCTGAACTCTTGCTGGGAATTCACCACAGGGCTCCCTCTCCCTCTTCCCAGGGCACTGGCAGAAGCAATGCAAGGATGGATGGTGAGGTCACCGTTCCCCCCGGTGGCTGCAGAACCAGTGTGCGCTCACTCAGCCGTGTGCGCCCTGGGCAGTCAGTACGACTCCCTCCAACCAAGCAGCTCTAACCACATGCATCCCTCTCAGGCTCCGTGACCTCATCTCCAAGTGGTCTGGGAGAAAGCCACCAACTCCTGGGACGACAGATGGCCAGTGTGAGTGGCCACTGTCAGCACAGAGGCCAGGCCCTCTGCGTATAGTTGGAAACAGAAGATTTCCAGATCAAGGTGGCAGTGGGAAGGGAGCCCCTGGTGCCGGGCAGGGGAGTGACACCTGCAGGGTCTGAGTGCCCCAGAGACAGGGCCAAGGATGAGCAGCAGCGTCAGGCCATGGCCCCTCCGAGCTTGAGGGCCATGGGGACAAAGTCCATCTGGAGTACAGGGCTGGAACAGCAGGGGGGCGCTCGGTGGACCCCACCCCACCCCAGCAGTTCTGATCCGGCAGGTCAGGTCAGGCCCCACGTGAATCTGACTGGCCACCCACAAACCGCACTCTGACAAAACCCAACATAGAGAAGGAGGGGAGGAAGAAAACTCGGGAAAGGTGAAGCTGCAAGGCAGCCCAGAGAACGGAGGAAGCAAAATGCTGTAGCAACAGAATCAAAACACAGGTGAGCTGGCCGAGGGGCAGGGGAGGGCAGGGCACAGAGCACTCCGGTCAGGAGAGGGTGGACGTAACAGACGATTACGGTTTGTTCCAGTAAAAGGCTCAAATTCTATTCAACACTACAATGAGCAGGCACATGTTTTTAAATTTGAGTGATGTCAATGCGATGGTCAAGTGAAAGTATTCTAAGGTTCAGGGTACCCCAAGGTTCTTTCTGAAAAGCAGCTTCCTTCAAGCAACCAGGGCAGTTGACTGCCTGGAGCCAGACAACTAAATCACCACCACCTACGTAAAACACAACCACTCCACGTACGCTCAGTAATCACCCTCTTCTTTGATTTCCGAGTTACATTGCTGACCTGGACAGGAACATATATTCTAAGCCACAGAGACACAGAAAGTTGGAGGAGCTGAGATGGCAGGGCAGACCACCGCTTCCACTCAGAAACCCAAGGAACCGAGGACCACAGTGCATCCATCACAGGAGGGCCAGAGCCACATGCCTGATGACTGGCTGCAAGCGAGGGGCAATGCAGACGCTTCCCACCCGAAGTCCAGGGCCAAAATCCTCCCCCTCCCCATCTCCGCCCATGTGACCTGACCACCCTTTGGATGACAGTAGAAAAAAATGGGTTAAATTGCCTTGTCAGGAAGGCCATACTAAGGTCTGCAGAATAAAAGGCAAAGGAATGAACAGTAGGCGAGAAATGATGTCTAGGATTTCCAACAGGTAAGTAATAGAATTTCCAGAAAGACAGAACAGAGAATGGAAGAGATATCAGAACAGAACATATATCATGGGAGAAATCGCCAGAGACGTGGTGTGAGAGAACGGCCCATTCCAAAGGACACAGGCGCAGGCCCACGACCTGAACGGCACACTGGGTAATAAAAGACTCAGAGCACAGCACTGCAGTGGCAAACTGAGAAGACCCTCAGAGCTTCCAGAGGGAGTGGAAAGAGTCACAGATGAAGGGCTGGTGCTCAGAATGCTCTCATACACCTCAGCAGTAATACCTGCAGCCAGAGACAGGAAAAGAATGCCTCCAAGTTCCGAGGGCCGGGGGTGCCCAGTCTAGGTTTCTACATCCGAGCCGACAAACAGCCGACTCTGGACCATAAGCCGGCTGGGAGGAGACCGCTCTCTCATCTTCTGTGGAGCACGTCGTTTTTAAGGTCTCATTTGCAAGGATCTGACCCAGACTGTCTCTTTTAAGGAGCTGCTTTCACCCAGGCAAGGGGCACTAAGGGCCTTTCCCCATAAAGCTCTGCGCTCTGTGGATGTAATTTCTGTTCCCTGAGCTCACAACCCCCATCTTGATCCTTGACGCCCTGACCACCTTCCTACCCACCTCTCTGGCTGTGCCCAGTGCTCCTCCAGTTGGGCCCTCACTGCCACACTGTCATTGTAAGTCGTTGCCCCGGACCAGGGATGCTGCATAAGACCCTTTACCTCCATCCCTCCTGCATACGGGGGCAGCCCTGAGTCTGTGCCCCACTCCCAAGAGTGGGTCTGAGACAGGGAAGGTAAAGTGGGGCCAGGTAGCGGCTCAGAGTGAAGGGGATAGGGTGTGATCTGCGGGTCCTTCCACTCCCTCACCCCAGCAGACAAAAACCTGTGAAACCTAGCCAGCCCTGTCGGCCCTCCTGTGTGCTGGCTGGCCCTGCTTTCCCACCCCCCTTCCTGGGGTCCCTCCAGCTCAGGCTCCCTCCCCTCAGCCGAGCCCACAGAGTCCCATCTACTGCCACCAGACAGAGGAACCCAGGGCAGAGTTTGATCACTCTCTGCAGCTGAGATCACTGGCTCCTCCCCCGCCAATATCTACTTCCCATCTCTCAGAGGAACAGAGCCCTGACTGTGAGCAAGTCTCATTGCTGCCCAGAACAAATTGCCCCCTGCCCAGCTCCCCCACCTCCATCCCCAACACTGGGTGTGGTAATGAGACTGTGTTCTGCCCAGTAAGACATAGAAAAATGGGTTGTGGGGGCTGCTGGGAAGGCTGATGACAGTGGGCTGACTCCTGGGATGCACACCCCTGCTTCCGCCCCACCTTCCTCCCCCTAGCTGGCCATGCAAGCGTGACAGACAGAGCCCAGCAGACATCCCGGGCCATGAGGTCACTGTGGAGATGACAGCCTGCTCGACCAGAACAGAAAAGTGGAAAACTAGGAGGGGCCTGGACCCCTGATGGCTGTGTGGAGCCCACCTGCTTATCATGAACTGCCCCCTCCAAGGCTTTCAGGTAAGGAAGCAACTGTGCTGTGCCTGACCCACTCTTCTGCAGGTCTCTTCCCGCTGTGTGCAAATCGCAGCGGACAAAACCTTGCTTTCAAAATCATGGGTGATTCCTGAATTCCACTGAAACAGTGTCCAGACTCGTTGGCCCAGCACCCGTGGCGATCCCAAGTCTGGAATGACACCTCATTTCCAGTCTTGCCTTCCACTCCTGTTCCTCCCACAGTTTATCACTTAGCCAAACTAAACAGCCTGATTCCAGAAGGCTGATCATCACCGAATGCCTTTAGGAGAACTGTGGGCATTGGAGCTGCAGACTCGGCAAGTGCCTGGAGCAGTTACCGACCTCCCTTCCATTTCTTAAGTATCGTACATGTAATTCCCTTGTACATGAGATCAAAGCAGAGCGGATTTGACTGGAAAACCACTGGCTTGGTCCAATTTTTATTTCATTTGTCTTAAAAGTGAAGAAATCGCCCTGGCCAGGTGGCTCATTTGGTTGGAGCATCATCCCGTGCACCAAAAGGTTGCAGGTTCAATCCCGGGTCAAGGCACGTATGGGAGGCAACTGGTAGATGTTTCTGTCTCAAGTTGCTGCTTACGTTTCTGCCTGTCTCTCTCTCTCTCATCAATAAACATATCATTGGATGAAGATTAAAAAAAAAGGTGAAGAAACCGAGGCCCATATGGGCGGGAATTAGTATGCTCGATGGGCCCACGGCTGGCCAGGACAGGTAGAACCTACGTTTCCCAACACCTACTCTGTTCTTCCCATTGTTTCTACCACTAAATGATGCACACGGAGACGCTCCATAAAAGCAAAACTAAGTGTAGCAAGTTTTCAGATCCCTCTATTTCTGCTTAAGAGAAGACGAACTTATACTGAACAAGGATCGTCAGGCCTTCTCCATCCCGGTCAACTAGGGATATGACATAAAGAACAGGGGCCCAAGGTTAATCCCTCTCAGTCTGGAATTTTCCAAACACCAGAATGTTTCCCACTCAGACCCATGCCCAAGGGAGCGGCTGGAATTAGCCCAGCGGCCAGAGACGGGGGATTGTATCCAAGGCCAAAGGGTATGTCTCCTACGACACTCATGAGATCCTATTAGCTGGTGTTTCAGGCTATTAAAAACTATCAAGACGTTGGCTTCCCTGGGAAACCACATTCTGTCCGGGCCCTTAGTCACCACGAGCGGCAGACTGAGTTGAAGATGCTGTGCGGTCAGAGCCGCTTTTGGGGTGCTGGCGAAATGGTGTAGGGAAGGTCACTGCTTCCTGCAAAGCAGAGAGGACAGGGGCCATGGAACGTTAGAGGAAGGAACCTAAGCCACCACAAGTCTTACCCATCCAGGCGAACCCTGCCTTGCACCTCTACCTAACTGTCCCATCAGGTCTCCTCTCTACCTGGATACTACCAGAGGGCAGCACGGCTGCGTAGGGTCGGAGGAATTAACCGCAGTGAATGTTGGCTGCAGAAAGACAGGGGAAGGGGAAGAAACAGTCCCAAAGGAATGGGGGACAAAACTGTCCTCAGGGGTCGCAGCAGGGAATTTCCCCACCCTCCAGGGAGAGGGCAAGGAGGAGAGTCCTGGAACCAGCACGGGGAGGCTGTGGCCGAGGCAGCTGCCTCCCCCTCAGCCCCCCGCTCCCCCCCCCCCCCCGGCCACCATCCTCACTGGACAGGGCACTGAGGCGGGCCACCAAGGCAGCTGGCTCCGGGGGAGTCCGCCACACCCTGCGCACAGCCTGACCGCTGCACACGGTGAGACCTGGGGCAGAGGACCTTACTAAGATGCCCACAACATGGAGATGATCCTGTACTACCTACCTGGTGGGGTGTAATAAGCAATACAGGTGCCACACAGGGCCTAGCACAAGGGAAGCACTGTATAAATGTTAGTTATTGTAGTGTGTTTTACACTCTCGTCTTCCATCACTCCTGAAAAATTGCAGCTTAAAGGCAGCGACCACGCCCTCCTTGCACGCACTGCGTGCACCGCAGAGGCTCACGGAGCCGAGCCAGCTGATTGACGGTCGGGCACTGGGAGGGGAGGCCCTGCTCACGGGATTACAGTGGCAGCACGTTCCCTCTGGTGCTCAGAGAAATTCCCCGCAGGCCCTTTATTAGGGGAGGAAGCAACAAATCCCCGTGCCTTTTAAAGAATATCAAAGTGTCCCCTACGTTCTCCCATTTTACAGATCAAAGGAGAGCGCTCTCTAGGGCAAGGGAGGGCCAGCAAGGCCCGGGAACAACGAGGCATCACGGCCTCCCGGGGCTCGGTTCAGGCTTGTGCTACCCGGGAGGCCGCCCAGAAGACCGCCCCACCTGCCCCTTCCTCCCGTGGCGCCGACCTGCGAGCGGCAGCTCAGCCGGTGCCCCACACGCCCAGGGCCTGCGCGCCTTCTCATTTCTAAGTGTCCAAGGGGAAGCTGTCTGATGCAGAAGCAAGAGCCCTGTTAGCAAACGTGTGTTTTTTAATCAGATTCGCTGGGTACTCTGGGCTCACCTGTCCCCTATTTTCTGACAAGGTGTGCATTTCCGGGCGGGCAGGGGTGATCACGTGGCCGCCTGGCCGCAGCCACCACCCCTGCCGGCTGCAGAGTCAGGTTACCTGGAATGTCGGGCACCTTCTCCCAGGCTGGGAGGAGGCCGGAAGGCCTGGGTGCGGGAGTGTGGGGCGGTGGGGAGACTGGGTGGAGAAACCAGAAACCTGGGAGGAGGGAAACAGGTTTCTTTTTTAAGCACACCCGAGCTGCAGGCGCATGTGGAAGAAATATGCCAGTTACTTTTGTTTGTCTTGAAACAAAGAGAAGGGGGGGGTGCTTTTTTTTTTTTTTTTTTTGGCCTGAAACTATATGTGAAATGCATACCTACAGTTGCAGTTGTACTGGGTGGGGACCGAGGTCTTTGGCAACCATGCCCTCGTGGGGCAGATCAGAAGGGTCATTGTATCAGCCGTGGCTACCGAGGATGCCTGTATAAAGGGTGCATTATGGAGCACGCACCTGGCTCCTGCAGAGCCAGGCCCTGAAAAATTGTTTTTCAAGAGCCATCGAGTGAGCAACAGGACGAAATCTTCCATTGGGTCAGAACAAGGCCGTGCACAATGTACAATCCCAGGTATTGTGCGAGGCGTTCGAAGAGCCCCACACTCGCCCAAGTGTGCCTGCCAACCCTGTGCATCTCCTGAGTATCCATCCCCCAAGTTTCCCCTTGAGACAAAGGAGGAACAGCTTCAGTCTGATCTGCAGTATTTGGGGAAATCACACCCGGCTACCTTTACGTAAGTCAGCAACCTGGAAGACAGGGGCAGGAGAGTTTGCCCTTGAGGAAGGCAGACGCCTCTAGAGGGGAAATGAGCACCTTCGGATTAAAACTTAACTGGCAAAGGAAGAAAAATCAGACTTCCTTTCTGCCGTCCCCTAATACCTTGAGGAGTTCAAAGGTTTTCCCAGCCTGCAGCACCTGGCAATTATAATTACACAGTAAAATACCTAAGGTTACTGAATAACCTCCAAAGGAAGTTACTCCACATAATGACAGCGATTTCTCTGAACTCGATGTTAATAATAAGGCCTGTAACACTATGAGAAGGAAATGGTGGCAATTGGCAAATGGAACTCTGTTGCTCGGTAACAAGAGCTGAGGCCTGAGCAGTCAGTCTCCTTACCTCCCTGGGGAGGGGTGAGAGGAAGGCCCAGCCCCGCCTGCCCGCTGGGAAAGGAGCTGTCCCCGACTCAGAGTGAACGCGTCAGTCCGTGGGAGCCCGGGCCGGCACAGAGGAGTCTGGGAGACAGAAGCTCCCTGAGAATCAGTGAGCAGCTCAGTGAAGGAGTGGGGTGTAATCTGTGAATACTAGGTGTATCCTCCTTCACGTTACTTAGTAGAAATCACTGCTACCCAGAGAAAACGTTCTAGCAAAACCCAGCCAAGGGCTCCCGCTTCCCCTGCCTCTCACTTTGGTTTGCTCCAGCCCAGATGCACCCTCAGAGCCCCGGGTTCGTTTTTTCTGTTTTGGAGCAACTGTGGCAGGTCAGAGATGAATTAGAAAAGGAATGCAATTAAGCCAACCTGAGTGCAAATGCTCCTGGTAGAGGAAAAGTTTCCCAGATTGAACTGCAGGCGTCTGCTGAGTTGGGTAATTACGGGCAGTGTGAATTCAGAGATCCTAGAGACAGCTTCTCCCAGCTGGTCATTAATCAACAGGAAACAGCCCACAGCAGGGGCACTATTACCTGACACCATCCCAGGAGCCAATTCAGTGAGAGGCTGAGATAAGACCGGGAGTTGTAAATTCCTGTTTTATGGTGGGGTTCTCACATCGGCCAGGGTGTCACCTGGACAGCTTTTAAGAATACAGATTCCCGGGGCCCCACGCCTGGATGATGATCCAGTAGAGCTGGGATAGGTGCCTGGGGTACCTGCCCTAACCTCTCCATGGGGTTCTGATCTTCAGCCAAGCGTGGGAACTGCTGCTCTAAGCTATGTTAGGGGCGGTCTAGGGTTTAGACGGAAAGATAAAAAGTGAGAGTGAATCCTTGGCACTTGGGATTTAATATAGTTCGATGATTTCCCTAAGAGAAACTCATCTACACATTTTAAAAAGAAAACGAAGTATACTCGTCCTAAGTACATTGTTTTATCATTTCATTGTTAATATTTAAAAACAGCTAACTGAATGCCATACCAAAAACAAAGGGCTTTCTAACCATATTGTTTAATTGAAGCCTATTTGCTGTCATTTGAGCATCCTCCTCAGTAGGCAAATAAAATCACCTGCTGTGGGAGCCCCCCAAAAGCTCACCCTCTGCAAAACCCCAGGTGGGCCAAGTGTGTCCTTTGCCTGGAGGTCCTAATCCAGAGTCAGCGGTGCTGCCTGGCAGCCCTCGCAGACGCCTTTTCCAAGTGCCCTTTACCTTGCTCCCTCTGCTCCCCCTCTCCTTGGCCCTCCGATTTCTTTAAAAATAATAATAATCCTATATTACTTAGCTGCGGGGCTTAATGGGCTAATGTTACAATGCCTGAAAAACACAAACATCTTTACAAAAATTGGTTGGGAGGGACTTGATTCAAAGGAATGACTCTTGGGTAGTAAGAGGATGTTTGGGGCAGATTCAGCTTCTGGCCTTGAAAATGACACTTTCTTACACAAGGATTGAGCCTTGAATCCTTCGGATTTCCACACTTACTATGCACAATGCGAGGAATTACAGATTGATCACACTTTTTATGTTCAAGAAATTAAAAGCGGCCCATCAAGATAATTAAAATAAGCACCCCCAAAATGTGTGGACCACCTGAAGCACCAGAGGCGGTCCCTCACGAAGGGTGGAACTGACAGCTTGACAAAAGCCCTTTTTACTTCCCCCGAGTGCCACAGGGGCCATCAGCGTGCTTCTTCATAAGCCGGAAGCAGATCCTTTCATGTACTGGAAGGTTCTTTAAAAGAGACCACCACTCTGCCGCTACATCCACACTCTGGAAACCTCCACGCTGGCGCTGATTACTGTTTGACGTTCCTCACCTCCATCCCAGGTCCTATGCCTCGGGCCACACGCCCTCCTGAGAGGTCACAGGGACTGCTAATTCCCTCCCTACCTTAACTGAGGTGGTCCAGCACAGTTGAAAGCTGTAAGAGCTATTCGCTCCTTACAAGTCATGGTTTGAGTAATGTCAGCCTTCCGGAATGAGATGGCCAGGAGAAAGGAGGCTACCCTGCCCCCTACCCCCGCCGCCTCCCTCTGTGTCTGCGCACCTGTGTGTGAGTCCGCGGATGATGCCTCTGCTGCGAAGGCGTTGGAGTACCTGCCTCCTGCGCAGGGTCACAGGCTTCCTGAGGGCAGGAAGTGGGCTTTACTCAGACTCACTTTGCAGGTGGCCCTCAGCACTGTGGGGAAGGAAAGATTCCCTCCCGCCCTCTTAGAGTCCCGAGCTGGGCCTGAGAGTTGAATTGACATAAGATATGTTAACAGGAGAAAAGCATATCGATTTATTCAACACAAATTTTACGGGACACAGGAGCCTCATAAGGAAAGGAAGACCCAAAGAAGTGTGGAAAAACCTGAGTGCACATATACCAGGTTGAGCAAAGGGGGACAATTGTGGAGAGGTAAAATGCGTGGGGAGACTGAAGGAAGGTAACAGTTATTGCAAGAGGGTCTCTGTGTGCAGATGGCTCTCGGCCTCAGCTCCCTGTCCCTGGTGACGAGAACGTCCATCCCTCCTGTCTCAGTGAGGGCGTCTCTCACAAGGAGGTGTCATCTCTGGCTCTCAGGAATAAAGGGGAACTCAGAGCACCCTTCTTGTTTTTAGTGCCTTTAGCTCAAAATACTCCTTACACCCTAAGAGGCGTATTTGGGGGAGGCGTACCCTGCCATTCCTCAACACCGAGTCTGTTGAAGAGTTAGCTGCTGGTGACTAAGGAGTCCATAAAGATCTGTACTTCTTTCTCTCTATTAGCCATTGTCTTCTCTTAATTTTTTTCTCTTTTGAAAAGAAGGCAAAATATTTCATGATATACTTTGTCACTGAAACCTTAGTGTGAATTATTAAAGTTGGTGATTCTTGTCTGGACTAGAAGCACCAATGGCCCCAAAAATACAGGCAGAGAGGAGGGACCAACATCAGTAAGAAGAGTAGGAACTGTGAGGGGACACCTTTTGCCAGCGCTTCCCTCTGCCCACAGGCTGATCCTGAACAGTCCTCCTGCTCCATATCCTTCCCCCCCAGAGACAGACGGTGGGGTGGTGTTTTCGTGATTCGGGTGAAGTGAGTTGGTCCTGTGAACTATCATGAGGATGCTGAAGATGACGTAGGCGTTCCACCTGGGGCTTGAAATGGCAGCGATAGCTTCTTGCAAAAACGCACCACTCAACAGGAACCCATGGCCGTCCTGGCAGTAACGTGTAACAGCTTCATGCAGAGAAGGAGGGAGGGGTGGGCAAGGTCTGCAGGCCAGATTGCGGAACCTGGAGTGCGACAGACCTTTGTTAAATTTCTGGTTCGTCATTTAGCGCTTGGATGTACAGTCTCAGTCACATCCCTGCCTTCCAGCAGCATCGTTGCGGGCGCCCAGGCGCAGACCCCAGCAAGGGTGCAACAATGACCACGAGTTGTGTGCACACTCCCAACATGGAGCAGGCTCTTCTCACACTTGGAATCCCTCAGCCCACCCTGCAGACCCTGCCTTCTTCTTTTTTTTAAATCCTCACCTAAGGATATTTGTATTACTGAAAAACATTGAGGTGAAAAACATCGATCAGTTGCCTCCTGCATGCTCCCCAACCAGGGATCGAACCCACAACCCTTTGGTGGACACTCCAACCAACTGAGCCACCCAGCCAGGGCTAGACCGCCCTTTCTTCCACACAAAAGACCACAGGTTTTGCTAAAGGTTGAGTCTTCACAACACAAGAAGGACAAGAGATTCAATTTTTTTTCTTTTCAGGTGATCGATAAATGTGGATAGACAACATAACAAGTTGTTTCTTGGTTTGGCAGCCTGCATGTGCTCACCTCTAAAACTGCTTCTTCCGGGGGCATTGGGGACCTCACACGAAGAAACCTCACTCTTCAAATCACACACTTTGAGAAACCTGGGTTTTTGAAACCCTGTCGGGACCACAGGACTGAAATCAAACAGCTTTAAGCTGAGTGGGTTAAAGCAGCCCAGCTTTGGCCCACGGGCCAATCGACATTATTCCCCGATGCTCTCCAAGCCCATAACGGGTTTTCTCTTCTCTGTCCAAACTAAGCAAAACACTTCGTGCTCACTCAGAAATGAAGTTCGGTCCTGCTCAAGTGACCTTCACATACACTGTGTTCCAATATTCCATCTGCTGGCTCAACAAGATACATTCTGCTTTTTCCCCCTCAGAAATGACAGTCTTCTTGTCTCAACAGGAGAAACCACGGTATTTATAGTCTAAAAATCAATAAACAGGAACCTCATTTAAAATGGAGTTCGGGGGCTGGAAGAGGCACCTGTCACTCAACACACACAACTGACCTCAACAGGAAGAGACAGTACCTATACCTCACAAAGGAAATGATACTACTGGACCCCTCAGCAGGAGCAAGACTCCTCCCACCCAGTACTGGCTCAGCCAATGGGAGGCTGACATAACTCAGCCAATGAGAAGCCATTATACTTCCAACTTTCAGTTGCCTCCAATGGACTCTTATCTACAACAGCATTTCCAAGACCAGCAAAGAGCATTCCTCTCCTTTGTTTTTCTAGACTGGCTTGCGGTTCACCAGGAGGCCATGTGGCTCAAGTTGCCATGCTTTGTCATTCCTGCATACACCCATTTTGCTGGAGGAATAGCTGGCTGTCCTTTGGTAAAGGTCACCACGTCCTTGAAGCCTCTGTGAAGCAGCTCTGATCCTCTGAATGGCCACGTGTGGGTAACTCCATGGCAGTGTCACCTCAAGGACTTGGGTACCCCCCAGACCGTGCTCCTAAAGTAGTCTCATGCCTATGGATGGTTTGCCCCTGCTCTGTGCCCTCTAAAATATAGCACCTATGGCCCCTGCTTACAGGGGGTCCAACCTGCAGCCCGTGGGCCATATGCTGTCCGGGATGGCTGTGAATGCGGCCCAACACAGAATCGTAAATTTACTTAAAGCATGATGAGATTTGTTTGTTTTTGTTATTGCTTGTGTATTGAATGTGTGGCCCGAGACAACTCTTCCTCTTCCAGTGTGGCCCAGAGATGCCGAAAGGCTGGACAGCCCTGCTGAGAGGAAACACTGAACACTGAGGTGGTATCAGCACAAGGTGAGCAACTTCCAGGTGTCTGAGCTGATTGAGCTGCGTCCAGATGGACACAGATCAGGACATTAATGACCCCATATAATTCTTATTTCTTGTTCATCTTCAAGCAAATCCACTTCCCAGGGACTGGTAGTTCTCTCCGTTCTCCTGGCCCCAGGGTAGGGGGGAGGAGGGGACTGAAGGAAAACTCTTTGTACCTCAATTCCAAGTCCACCACTGGTTGCAATCAGAACTGCCTCCCAGCCCCCCAAATCACAGCTCAGTGGCTTCCCTGGGATTCCACTCGGTTGCACTTACTGTTTTCACTTTCTGGGCACGGAACTCCAGGCCTGTCGTCTTGAGCTGCCCTTTCTCAGTCACTTCCTTTTGCCTATTCTGAGGTCACCACGTTCTGTCAATTCCAAGTCTCCTCCCAACTCCGTTCCCCATCCGCCTTCCGTCCATAACCTGCCTCCAACAACGAATAATCACACTGCGCTGTATTTCACTTATGAGGCATTTGCTGCAGTTTCATCAAAATAATGTCCAAATTAAATTGGTTTATACTGGAATGTCTCATTCTCTCATCCTAAAAAATATGTTGCATAGTAACTGTAATCTTGTCCCCAAAATGCATTAGCTAATGTTTGGATGATGGGAAATATAAATCCATTATTTTTAATGAGAAAAAATAAGTTGTTCCTGTGTGTCTGAAAATCCCAGCCAATTTCTCCAAATACCCCTAAAACATGCTTCAACATCTACATAATAATGCATCAAGGGTTCCAGCAAGCTACAAAACACTTAGCACACTCACTATCCAATTATTTAACACTTAATGAACTCATTAGTGGGTATATTTGTATGCAGTACTTGATGGTATTGCACAGAATCAGATATGAATTATGTTTTTCCTCCTGCCATAAACATGCACTGTAAACAAACAATGAAGTGATATGTTAAAGATACTGAAAAGTTCAAATAAGACTCAGCACCATTAGATAAACAAGACAGTTCTTTTTGAACGGCACCGGCTTGAAGAGTGGCCAGAGCGAGGTTTGGGCTGTGGTCACCGCGGCCATTCGGAGGTGAGAGGAGAGGAGTAAAGAAGCACGTGTCATTGCCCAGAGCTTACTCTTAAGGCCCGCTCTTCTAGACTTCTTGGACTCACCCAGGTTCCTCAGAGGCCTTTGCACTATCTTAAAAGTCATTTCACCTAGTATAACGGAGAAGAGAACGCTGATGCGCAGTATGTCTCATCAACGCACAAAGTTGGTCCTATGGAGGGAACAGTGAGGAGTCTTGCTTAGACTCCAGGCTGGCTTGGATGTGAAATCGTTACAGTAAGTTGTAATTCAGATAATGAACCTCTTAATGCAGGAAGTTCTTAATTCAGGAAACAGGGGTTGCTGAAATCGAAACCAATTTATTTAAAAAAGGAAAAGCAGATACAGCCAAGTACTGAGAAACTAGAACACTCAATTTTTAAGAGGGTTTGGAATAGGATAGCAAGGGAGCTATAATTCTTCAGTTTTTATGGTGTACTATCACTTACATACTTTGCTTTAATCCTCTGAAGTTGTTTAGAAAAAATGCAACAGATATCTGGAGAAACCAACTTGACCTCTATTTTTTAACTTTTGCTCAAGATTTAGCTCTAAACATAAATATTTAATTACATAAACATATTTACCTGCACCATCCGTATTTTCCAGTCTTCTGGGACCAGCCACCCCCGCTTCATACAAGGGAAAACTGTGCCTCCCGCATTTGGATGGGTGCGTCAACCCCATGTCCCTGGCTGTCCCATCAACTGCAGGGAGGTCCCCCACCCAGACCCAGGCCTGGGCAATGGGGCAATGCCCGCCTCGCTCAAGCAACTGGGCCAGCAGTGAGCACCCACCCGTGCAAAGGTGAGTCTTTCTAAGCCTCTCTTTTCCAGACTGTCCCCAAACTGAAGGTAGAGGAGGAGCTTTCTCTCTTTTGGCTGAGCCTTGCCCTAGAGCTCTGGAGCTGCGTGCGTGTGGCTACCTCCATTCAAGAAGCCATCTGAAGTGACAAAGCATGAGTGATGACAAGGAAAGAAGCCACCACTTAAGGCAGAGAAATGAAAAGGCAGCCCTGATGTTCCCAGTTCCAAGTCCAGACAACTCTGAAGTCAACCCAACCTCTTCCTTCCTTCCCCTGGATCAAAGCCGCCAAATCCCCCTTTTTGGACGCCTTTATTTGAGAACAGTTTCTGTCACTGCGGCTGAATGAGTTCTGACCGATATACCTATATATCCAGCAGGATGGGTTAAGCAAACATATATTCATGGGCTCAGCGTCATGTGGTCGTTGAAACAATGAATGGCATGCAAAGATGACCTGCCATATGAAGTGAAAAAGCCTAGGTACCAAACAATATTCGCAGGATCAACTAATTGTGTCCAAAACTGCAGTAACATTTGCATGGTAGATTTTTTTCTGGGTGTTGAGACAGGTAATTTTTCTAATCATTTTCCACATTTTATCATTTTTACTTTTATAATAAGAAAAATGATCCTAACAACCAAGACTTTGGCATCATCTTTTTATAGGCCTAATGTATGAATTGAAGCCTCATCACCCACCCGTTCACTTTGGATTTTACTATGCTCCTCCATTTCTAGATGAGCTTCCTGTAACACAGAGACACATCCATCCCTTCTCTTTCTCCAGCCCTGGGATTCTAAAAGATGACATTTATAAAGATGGTAAATAATCAGCACCTTCCGCCAGCGCAGTCAAAGGCTCTTTGGCTAGTAGGGCAACGTGCAAAAGAAACACTTGATCTAAATGAAGTCATTTGGT
Source organism: Desmodus rotundus (assembly GCF_022682495.2). Taxonomy (NCBI): domain Eukaryota; kingdom Metazoa; phylum Chordata; class Mammalia; order Chiroptera; family Phyllostomidae; genus Desmodus; species Desmodus rotundus. Next base: position 3,942,765 of record NC_071395.1, on the reverse strand, counting down.
AACTTTCTAATTATTTTTCTCCATAGTAACACATATAAAATATGAAAAATGTTTATTCAAGTTTTTTTCTTCTCTTTCATAAGTATTTCAAAAAGCCTGAAGTGTGTTTTATACGTCCTTAAACATTTCACCGCTCAAGTCCAGGGCTCTGCTCCCGTCACCAGACTTGGTTACCACATTCCTGGGGAAAAGCACCAAGAGCTTAAAATGTTTCTTTATGGAAATTTTTTTTCTCATGAAAAGGATTCTGAAATCTTTGGAAGGCGTTTCTAAAATAATGTCATATGAAAAGTCAGCCTTTTTTTTTTTATTAGACTTCACCCACAGAAGAACCCCGTGGTCGTTTTTCCTAGTACAATTTAACCCCTTCTCTCAGGAACTGAAGCTGGCGCACGGGTGAGGAGGTAGATCTAGAGGCTTCTGTGCCCCCGTCACCCTCCTTTCACCCCAACAGGAGCTGTAATTGATAGTTAGGATTTTTGCCTTCACCTCCAGGGGCCCCGCACGCTGTCACTGCAGGACTCAGGCTGGCTGCACAGCCCAGAAGTGCGCAATCGCCTCCGGGCGCTCCGTGCTGATGTTGCTACGGAGGATGGTTGGGGGTGACCGGCCCATCAGCGCCCATCCCCCAAATCGTGGCTCAGTGATGGCACTCAAGCAGGCAGAGCCGCCTAATACCCCAAAGGCTGCCCGGCAAGGTCACGGCTTGTCGGCGTGTCTCCCTGTGATGTCCGTCACACAGGGAGGCCAGTTACAGCCCTGGCCTTGAATAATTATCCCATTTTGAAAGGGCTGTCTTTTAAAAAGAGAAGGATGTGTGACAGAGGCTGGATATAGCCTTCCAAGTCCAAACTGTTTATTATCCGGTCCTTTACCCACAAAGTCTGCGTTCCCTTGGAATCGGAGGCCCCGTGACAGAGTGCAGCTGTAGAACTTGGGTGCTGCAAGCTATACACGTCGTCAAACAGTCACAAGAGTGTCCTTCGGGCATCTGGGCTCGCGGAACACACAAGTACAGCCCGTGGAAGCGGATTTCAGGTGTCAGCACGTGGCTCTGGGCTGTGGGGATGCGGCCCCAACACAGACCAAGTGCAGGCACTGACACACACCCGTGAGCACGACGCACACAGCACTCCTCAACCACGGGGGTCATCGAGCACTGCTGTGGGGCCAGAGCAGTGCCCGCAATGGCAGTGGAGGGGGCTACAGAAGAAACAGAAACCCCAGATGCACACGTGGGAGACTGCAGGTGAGAGGGAGCCCACTCAGGCCACGACTGCACCACACAGAATGCCAGCAAAATCACAGTGTGGCCGCCCAGCTGCCCACCTCTGGTCTAGCTTTTCAGCTCGTTTTATCAGCTATTCCCCTGGCAGGTCTTGCAAGCCCTACCGACCCTTGCCGAGAGTGGAGGTAACGTTAGCGTGTTCCTCACGTACCAGGAACAAATGTCTTTGTGAGGGGCATTGTGCTGCGTGCTCTAGACGTAGTTTTTCCTCTGAGCCTCTGGGAAGGCAGATGCTGCTGTCCCCACTCCGAGTTACAAAGACTCTGAGCGGCACGCCCACGTAATGAAAGCCATCTGAAGTACATTTAGTGAGTCTCATGGGAACAGTCTCTGATTCATGTCAATCTTCCTGCCAAGTTCATTGGACATAGATCCCACGGGACATATTTTTCCATCAAGAATCCAGAATCCTATTGGAAACTAAATCTAATAAAGTTTAGAAATTGTTCTTAGTTATCCCTCTCCTTGGAAGGGACAGTTACAAAACTACAAAAATGTGTCCCATGTGGTAATGATGGAATTTGCATCATGATTTAAAGGCCTCCCTCCTCTAACAACCCCCTGGGGGGACCTGAGCAGCCAACTAAGGGCAGTGGAAGTCAGAAGACACTGGACTGAACCCAGGACCAGAACCAAGCTACCGCAGCTGGATGCACACTTTGAAAAGGGACCTCGGACCAGAAGTTGCTGGGTCTGAACAAGGGCCCACTGACCTTCCCGTTGTCTGTTGTTTCTCCCACAGGGAAGTGCATCAACATTCGTACGCACTTTCCCTGCAGCTGAACAACACGGCAAAGCTCCGTTCCTTCCTCTGGCGCGTTGCCAGACTTCGTGTGTCTCCCGGTGCACTGCCCACACAGGACATCTGCTACGGCGTTCCTCCTGTTCCAGCTCCTACCGGGCCGCTTCGCCGTTTTCACGTGGGGTTCACGCAGAGACGAAAAGTGCTGCAGTATCATGGGAGACGCTGGGGTTAGCTCCCAAATTCCCAGTTAATCAGTGGGTGAGCTGTCCAAGGACACGCAGAGTAATAGCATGAATTCTTGACATGACTCAAGAAAAAAACCACATTTTAAAAATGCAAAGAGATTTTCCTCCACCCTCTTTTCTGGATGGGAAGCTGGTTCAAAGAAAAATTATGAAATGGGCAAAGCTCGTTTTGACTGCCACACACCATCCTTTCCCCTGCCCACCACCACACTTCCTGGTCCTGGGGTCACCGTCCCGCACACACCACTCACTGCTGCTCTCGGGGTGTTCTGTCCTCTCCTCACTAACCCAGAGCCTCCCAATTCCCAGTCTTACCCACCTGGCATCCCCAAACCTTCCACAGCCATCGACGCACAATAAAACTAGCCCCCACCCCCACAGGACTGCCATTCCTTCTGTGCTAATCTGCCATTCACCGAGATACAGCAGGAGAGGAGGTTAGGCTTAGTGAGTCGGTTTGCATTAAGACGGGATTAACACTTTAAAACATTATCTCATTTTATCCTCTTTTTCCCCTCGCTTATGATTATAGAAAATTTTAAACTTACACAGAGGTTGAGATAACAGTACAATGAGCTTGCCATAGCCAGCGGTACCCAGCCTCCCACCAGCACCCTCTGACCAATCCGCGTGTCTCATCTCTGTCCCTCACCCCCCATTCCCCATCACAGTAGGCTGTTTAGAACAAAACCCTGGGTGCCACATCACCTCACCTATATGGTGTGCCCTCCCTCCTCTTTTTGACACTGGTTCTTTCCTTCCCACCACTACAGATTCCTAAATATAAATAGGACCTTAGTCATGAAGGATTAAGACATAAAATAAATGCAATTAAGTTACATTTAATCACTTCACAAGTAAGAGGGATAAAGAAAGATCTTGCTTTATGTAAACTACTTAAATCTGAGGTATTTCACATTGTTTTTCCCATTACCACCCTAACTTATGGCTATTATGGTTTTAAGGCTGTTATACAAATTGTGTTTTTTTAAGATAGGGAAAGAAACAAATATCACAAAATGAATAATACCATCTTTTATACATAAAGTTTTCATTTTACTTGTATATTCAATGCTAAAGTTTAAACTTATATTCTACTCATTTTCTGATGACTCTGCCAACTAAATTATTAAATTACATGGTGAAAAGTACAATAGTCAACCTAAAGAGATAAAAATATAAAGGTACAAAGCAATTGTCTTTTCAATATGACAGATTTGAAAGCATTTTCACAAGCTTAATCAGAAAAATTGAAGCCCAAATTCAATTATGTCATTTTTATATTGAAAATTCCATAAACTCTGAAAGTTATTTTTAAAAGCCAACAGCTGAATATTATTAACATGCTATATTTCCAATCATAAATACATCTGAGCCACTGTATTCACTCTCTAATTTTTTTTAAGAAAGGTTTTGCCATCCTGGTTTTGAAAAAGAAAGAATATTCTCCAGTGAGTATATCACTCATTATCATGTAACCATTAGGTGGTGGAAACAGATCTGAACCCAGGTTGAATCAGGTAAAAATCCCTTTATTCTACATTCTGATGACTCCCCAACCTTCCAAGAGACAACAGCTTTCTTAAAATAAGATGTTTTCTGTGTCTGGTGCCAGCTGGGCGCTACCCTTATCCGAGGGATCACTTCATAAGGTATACAAATGTCCAGTCACTGTGGTGTGCCCTGGAAACTAACATAACATTGTATGTCAACTGTGATTGAACATTTTTAAATAAATTTTTTTAAATAGGACATTTTCTAATCTAAACAAATCTCTAAATTGGCGGAACTACTTTCTGTTCCCAGGTCAATTCCTTTAACTCCAACCCACTTCTGAACCCACGGATCTCCAGGAACTCCAGGTGTTTTTCCAAGACACCCAATGCCAGGAGTCACGGCTCAGACAGAGCAGTGGGGGCAGGTGTAATAAGCACTTCCTGAGTGAGGTGACTCCTACGTACACAACCTGTAGATAGGAAGACAAAAAGCACCCTCAGGGAACAGCTGGAACCAAGGAAGATTCCAGATACTGGGATTCACAATCAAAACTATAGTTTAAGCAAATTACAGCATCATAGCTGAAAGCTCTGGAGGAGAGAGATTCATCCCAAAAAAACTAATACCCTTTGAAGATTAGGTTCATGTATGCATCGAGCCTGAAGTCTATTGCCTCAAAGCATCTGCCCTGTGTTAAATCATGAATTACAGACCAGGTAAAAGCCAAAAATCGGTAACCATCCAAATCCATCGATGGCAGAATGGATTGAAATGTGCGGCGCATTTATACTGGGCAATGTTATCCAACTACCCACAACAAAATGAACAAACCTTATATAATGTTGAGCAAAAGCAAGTCAGAAGAATTATTCCTTATATTTTTCCTGATAGAAAGTTGAAGAGCAGGCAAAACTGAACAATGGCAAGAGAGAACAGGGACAAAGAGCCCCAGAGTTACGTCCCCACGGCAGTCACCTCTCTGTGGAGGGACAGCGCGGTCCCCTGAGGACCCGAGCAGGCCCAGCTGGGGAGTGGATTTGCAGGGGCTGGTAGGGTTCTGTTGCTGGAGTTGGATGGTGGTTACATAACTCAATTTTCAACCCTTTGTTAATACATGTCTATTATACTCTTTTATGAAAGTACCTTATATTTCACAATGCCAAATGTTTTTTTTTTTTTTAATGGCAAGATATTTGAGCCATAATCTGATTCTATACAGCTGTAGTAAGGAAAGAAAAAGAAGGAAGTTGCTAAAAATGCTCCCAAGGCAAAGATAAGGAACCAGGCCTCTGTCTTCTCCTTTAGATTCTAAGTCACACTGGGGCCCATGGTGGCCACTGTCAACCCAACGGTGGGTGTTAAATAAATATTTGCTGACATTGAGGGCTTAGGTGTAAACACCAGGAGCTGCCGCACACAACATATTCTCACGGCACAGTTTTCAGCTGACCAGAGGGGTCTCGCTGTGGTGCAGAACATAGGAAAGTCCCATTAACTTGCCAAGGTGACAGAGTTTGGGAGCTTGTTCTGCTGTCTCAAACCCAGCACGGATGGTCAGTGGGTCGGTGAGTTAGCACAACATTTAAGACAGGCAATTTGGCGATATTCATCAAAAACCTTCAAAATCATGTCTTTGGACTCAGCAATTGCACTTCTAAGAATTCACACTGAAGAATGAGTCGTGGAGTTTGTATGCAAAGACTTAGCTGCAAGGATATTTGGGACAGCATTGTTTGAAACCAAAGCCATATACCCATCTGATGGCAGGGGAGTTCTTGAACAGACTGCGGTCCCCCTGCAGTGGAATTCCATGCAGCCACTGAAACGGATGTTGAAGAGGACTACTTTAGAACATGAAAGTATGTCCATAATACACTGTTATTTTAAAAATCCGTTTATAAAGTTCCGTGTGTCATTTAATATAGATAGGTAATTAGGTAGGTAGGTAGGTATGTGGATGGATAGATAGAAAGACAGGCAGGCAGGCAGGCAGAACCAAACCACCCCAAAACTTAGTAGCTTTATTAAAACACCTATTTTGTTCTCTCCCCCATTTCTGGGTGCTGCCCATGAGCGCCGAGGTGAGCAGTCCTCACGTCAGCCTCATTTTGGAAGCTGCTGTGGGGGTGCCCTCGCCCACGGTGCCCAGGGCTCTCCCGGGCTAGCCCTCCAGTCCAGGCACCTCCCCTCAGTCCTAGGCAAACCGAAATGGTTATTCTCAGACTGGCTGCCACCAAAATGATGACAGTGACTCTAGGCGGTGGGATTATAAGGGAAATGTTTTATTTCGCTTTTCTACATTTTGTACATTGTATCATACCTATGTATGCTTATAAAACAAAAAGAAAATTCACTCACACTTCATTACCTGTCACTCAGTCACGTCTAACCCCCTCAGTTCAGCAGCAGGCGGAGCTTGCTTTTGTGCCCCACACACAGAAATTGGGTGACACAACTCAGATCATCTGGAAGGGGCTTTAACTTCACAGTGTGGGTCAGTGGCCCCCATCCTGGTGTCCGGCCCCCCAGCTGCAGGAAGGACACTCACCTGGCAGCGAGCCGAAACCAGGTAAAGCAGGAAGATGTTGGGGTTAAAAAGCCCCAGAAGTAAGTCCAAGGTGGTTGGGCTCATGTCTGCTTAGGAATTGAAGCTGTCAAAAAACAAAATTCAGCGGAGCACATTTGAAGACCTAATTGGGCCCTCTTAAGGGTTTCAGGAACAGGGCAGCATCTGGTCTAGCACATGGCGGGTGCTCTGCTCAGAGGGGTGCACCGTTTTTTACCAGAAGAGAGTGTGGCAGCCGGCTAGTAACAAAAGAAAGGATTCTCTTTTGGCCAGGACATCTTCTTTTGGCTGGTGGGGGAGGGGTGCGGGGACCAGGGGGAGGGAAAGACAAGGGTTTACTATACAGATTGCCTCTTCTTCCAATGGGGGATGGGGGAGTAGGGCCCCGGTGACAGGTGACCTCACTGGCAGGAAAGTTTAGGCTGTTTGACCAGATGACATTTGCAGTAAAGGGGAACTGCAGGGAAGTCAGGTGTTAAGACCAGGTTGGGTATCAAGAGCTTTAGCACAAGGAACATCATTTGGGGCCTGTGGTTTTGTCTTTAACAAAGCATGTTTTTTTTCCAAAGCCAGGTTTATCTATTTATTTAAAATATATTTTAAAAATACTTTAAAATAGGTTTTACTGTTCCATTCCAAAGTTATTCTTCCTTGGCTTAAGTTTATGCAATTTTATTTCATATACTAGCACATTCATTCTAAGATTTCAGACCCTACAATATAAGTCCATTAAAAAATAGTGTAATACTTTAGCTACACGGGCTAACTGGTGGAGACTTCAGATCTGTACGTAGTCTAGAGTCCTTGTTACATATATTCTTCTTTCCCCAATTTGAAATCGTCCTGGTTTTGCTGCTCATTAGCTAAGCAGCCACAGGCTAGACTTATTTCCTTTCTATAGTGAAGGCTCCCATAAGTTTAGTTAGCCCAGAATTAAGATGATAAACTTAGCTAGCATTATCCTGTCTCAGCAAACCAACGTCAGCCTTGCTTCTCCCCCTCCTCCGAATTACAAGCACACACACACACACACACACGCACAGAGTGTTTTGTTTTCTGGGAACTTGCCTGTCTGCCTCAAGAGAACTGTCATCAGAGACCCCTCCTGCCTTCAGAGGAAGGTGACCGATCAGCCGTGAGGGAGGTGGGGAGAGAAGCAGACGTAACGTTCTGGTTTTACCTGTGAACTGACCGTTCACAGGCTGTGAGCAATTTGATGGGATAGCCATGGCCTGCTGGGCATCAACTGCTTCGCCATCGAGGCCAACAAATCCACATAAATTCCTGGATGCTGAGCATGTCGAGAACAACAGCGAAGTTGTTCCTTACCAACCAGGCCCTGTGGCTCTCACTCATGTGGCAAAGACACATCCAACACGACAAAGAGGAATATCTCTTCTCCAAGGTTCCCCAAAGAATTTCATCCCACATGCACCGGGAGCTCACTGGGGTTACCTCCTTGTGGCCCAGGCCATAGGAGGTCAAATTAGAAGAGAGGGTGTTTCCTGAAGCAGCATCTGAGCCTCCCTCCAGGAGTCACATGGTCACGTCTCAGACATTTAATTTCCACTAACACAGAATGCAGGCTCTGGAAAGGAGCAAGTAAAGGAACCACACCTCATTCCACAGGCTTTGGAAGGGCTGTCTGGGGTTGCTCGGGCTTGGCCCCTCAGCCTGCTGAGGGTGTGGATTCGAATCCCCTGCTGTGTGCTGTGGCTGGAAGGGGGACTAAGCAAGAAGAGCCCAGTACTTTCAAAAGGGGGGGAGCACTTTCTCTTGGTATCACAAAAATCTGTCAGGTGATTCGCCCCACCCCCTTTTCAGGGGCAGGGAGGGGGAGGCTGACACAGGACCTGAGCGAGCTGAGCCCTAAAACACTGAACTGTTGTGTAAGTCTTATCTCATAGGCCCTTGAACTCTGTGTAACACATAGGAGTCACGTGTAAACGGGACAAATAGAGGCTGTGCGACAGAAGGGTGACAGGAAGCCAGTGGAGAGAAAACCAGAAACAAAGAAGAACGATTAAAAAGTTGGTTTTCTATGAGACTTTCCAGTAAGTTTTATTTCCTTTGGACTTTGATATCTTGAGATATTCCAAGACACACATGTGCCTGTCCTTTAAGCTGATACAGCCTTAGAATGGCAAAAGATCTTCGAGGTCGCCGGACTTGGCTTTTCACAAGTACTGGTGCACGCCAGAGTCACCTAGCTGAGCCGGGGCAACACACAGATGTTCCCAGGTGACTTCGTGGTGCCGCCACATTCGGGACTCCCTCATTGGTCCCAGTCCCTAGGCAGGCACCTTCATTCAGTAACAGACAAACAACTCGTCATGGGCTCTCATGGACAAGTTCAAGTGCTGTGCAATAGCATTGGGCCATTGGTGAGTAAGAGGTTCACAAAGCTCCCTAAAGTGCAGAGTACGCCTTTCTCGGTATGTGCCCCGACACCTACTGTCTGCGCTGGACGGCGTGATAGGACTAAACGAGGAGAAAACTATGATGTAAATGGAGAGGGAATGTGTGAACTCTTTTCAGCTTTACTTTTCTATTCCAAGCGGATCTGTTGTTCTGTGAGAACTTATTCTGGGGCGAGGGTTTGCTAAGCACGCCATACTGCAATAAATGGCAAGACCTGTGAAAATCACCCCGCTTTTATTTACCGCACATGATTTTAATCAACTTGGGTAGTCTCACGTATCTAAGCTAACCTAAGAGTAGGATCCTAAATAATTTGATACTTTTCCAATATTTTTCCCATTTGTGGACAATGGTGAGCATTCGATATTTAGTGTTGATACAGATTCATGTTATTCAATGGAATGTAGCTCTTAACTATGTTAAGCCTCCTATGAATTCTAACAATGAAAAGAATTAAACTTTGTTATGTAAATGAGCAATTGTTTATTTTAATAAGTGTGAACGCGAGCACACAAAATGAGCACAGGTGTTTCGGTGTGTGGTTACTGTGCGCTGGTCGGACCCCAGTGGTTAGTCATTTCAGCCAAGAGCCCGTCTGAGAACCCCAGAGCGGCAAGAGCTCACCGCCACCCATGTGCCCTGGCTGCCACCTCCTCAGCCGCAGAGACCAGCAGCCCCCCGGCTGGGAGGCTGCTTTTTGAATATTCAGAAGCCACGTACACACTCGACAAGGACGTGATTCAGTGCAGACACTTGACTAACTCTTCTTTTGACGATTTACAAAAGATTCTTATGAATTTTTGTTGCTTTGGTATGGAATAAACACAGTAACCACCTATACGATACCCACACCTAGTTTTTCCAGGGATTCAGTCACATTGCAGGCTCAGTCACGCCCCCCACCCTGGAGGAGGTGGTGGTGTAAAGTGAGCTCTCTCACTGCGACACAAAGCCAGGAGCACGGGGGTTTTCTCATCCTCCGACAATGGGTTACAGTGGGATTTTACTATCTCAGCACTAGTTGCCCTAACCCAGCAAGTCTGGGGAAGCACAGGCCTGGAGCTGACCTTGACTGTTCCGACTGCTAACTCAGGGTGTGCCGTGATGGCTCTGGCCCAGGAGGTCCTATATGCCTGCAAAAGAGTGATGGATGTTTGATAATGTCCATATAGGACACAAAAGCCATCAGTACCAGTCACCTCTGATTTCTGCCACCACCGGGCATTGCCCCTGTCAAACCACCTCCTGTCCTCCCATGTGACGTACATGACAGCCAAGTATGGTCAACAGAGCTCTGCTGACAGCCAAGGAATCCTCCAACAGAATGCGCCCTCCCCGAGGGCTGGCTGGGCTTACGAGATGTGATCTCCTAGAGCTGATGGCTCAGCTTCCAGGGCCTCCTGGGGAATACCGACACTGAACTGGGGCTCGTGGCCGAAGAGCAGGGAGGGGAGCTCCTGGACAGCACAGTAAGGGAGCAGGAATGACGGGGGTTGGCAGAGGTTTGTACCATCCCTCAGTCATACCTCCTACCCTGGTGTTACATCTCCTATCTCCCTGGTCAAGGATAGGTATCTCTGGGGGCAAACCTAACAACTAAATAACAAGGCATTTAAACAAACATACTAGCTCTTATTCATCTGTTCTAATGCTGTCCTCCTTCGTGGGAGTACCTGGAGGAGTTACGCAAACTAGGCTACCACTGGTCAAAACATCGTGGTCTGCCTCAGAATGGCCTCCAGAGTTGGCCTTTGGCTCAAAATAATTTTATACAACCAGACCCCCCCTCACGCACTGACCTCTTAGTTTTTAAAAACCTAATCCACTACTATAAGATAGAATTGTGTTCTTATTTGGGATATTCATCCATTCACTCATTCATTCATTTGTTTAATCAGCAACGGTTTAGTGAGCACCTACGTGTCACCACACCGTGTGCTGAGCACACACACACGTGAGAACCCCCCCACCCCCAGGAGCGCACGGTGCAGTGGAGAGACAGAGCGCCTGCTGCTCTTTAAATAGGAGAAGGCGCACACCACGATCACGTCATCAAACCATGCTCTCCTGCTAGCACAGAGGGGGAGCGATGATTCAGCTTGGGTATTAGGGAAAGGACATTGAGATGGTAAATCAGAATATAATGTAACAATTCTAGGTTAAGGTAATAGTAAAATAATTAAACTATAAAAGTGCATAGAGGTATGGAGCCAAGACAATTTAATGAAGGGAAAATGATCTTTTCAACAAATGGCCTGGAACGACTGAAAATCCACCTGCAAATTATGAATTTGGACCCCGAATTTCACCCCATACAGAAAAACTAACACAAGTGAGTGGATTGTAGACCTAAATGACAGACCTAAAATCATGAAACTCTTAGAAGAAAACCCAGGAATAAATTTTTGTGACCTTGGGTTAGACAATGACTTCTCAGATATGACGCCAAAATTGCACAAGCCACCAAAGTGAAGATTGGTTAAATCAGACCAAATCAAAATGGAAAAAAAACGAACAAACAAACAAAAACCTGCACTTCAAAGGACACCATCAAGAAAGTGAAAAGTCAAACAGCACACAGGGAGAAAATATTTGCAAATAATGTATCTGATCAGAGGCTTCTACTCAGACTATAGAGAGAATTCTTACAACTCAATATCAAAAGACAAATTACCCAATTTAAAAGTCGGCAAAGGATTTCAATAGACGTTTCTCTAAAGAAGACAAGTGAATGGCTAATGAGCATGTGAAAAGATACTCTGCATCATTAATTAGTAGGGGGATGCAAATCAAAACCACAATGAGATTCTCCGTCACAGATAAGATGGCCATAATCAAAGGGAGACAATAACGAGTGTGGGTGAGGATGTGGAGACGTCAGAACCCTCCTGCGTTACCAGTGGGAATGTAAAATGGTGCGGCTTCTTTGGAAAACAGTTTTACAATTCCTCAAAATGTGGCCCGCAGCATTAGTACCATATGACCAATTAAACATACAACCACACACAGACGTACACACTAACGCTCATAGTAGCTTACACTAGCCAAAAAGTGAAAATAATCCCAATTCCTTCAGCTGACGAATGGGTGAATAAAATGCGGTGTGCCCACACCACGGAAGTGTACTCAGTCACAGAAAGGGCCGAAGTACCAACACACACGCTACCCCAGAAACACTATGCTAAGTGAAGGAAGCCAGACACACGCGCAGAACCACGTATGGAATAGCATTTGTTTCTTTAATCTGTGTTGGCATTCATTTTGCAGCTGATTAATAACCATTTTTGTAACCTCATGGATTTAGTAAATACATTTACTTTAAATAATCAGAGTAGGCAAATCTGCGGAGGGCAAAGCAGACTAGCGGCGGCCTGAGGCCGGGATGCAGGAGGGTGGGAGGAGGGGCGGACGAGAAGCCACTGCTGGGGGGCAGGAGTTGCTCTGTGGGGTGAGGAAGGTGTTCTACGTATCCATCAGGTGATGGCTTCATAGCCTGCACCCGGACTTCAGACCACTGCACTGTACGCTTCTCAACAGGTGAACTTCATGGTATGTAATTATGTCTTAACAAAGCTGTTAAAAAGTACGCAGGGGCGACCATATAATTTATCATCCAAGCTGGGACACTTCTGAAAGTGCTAAAAAGGTTCAACCAGACAGGACCCAGGTGTAACCCTAGACCATCCTGCGCCGACGAGGATGGAGGGTCAGTCTAGGCTTTAATAACTGCATGGGAATAGCACGTAGGGAGGGGACAAAAAGAAGAGGCCAGATTGTAGAGAGCCTGGAATGGCATGCTGGGGAATATGCTGGAGAGAAAAGGCAACTCTAGCAACAAACAGCGTGAAGAACCATCTGAAGGAGTATGAAAACTGGGCGTAAGCCCAGTGAGACGTTTCCACAGTCAAGGTTAAGAGACGGTAAGCATCTACATTAGGACACGGGCTGTAGAGATGGAAGGAAGGGACAGATTTAAGAAATATTTTGGGTTAGAAAGTCTGAAGGCATTTCCTAAAGGAGAGTTCCAAAAACAAAACAAACAAACAAAAACAATCCTCAGTAAGTTCAGTAGGAGTAGCATCCCTGAAATGAGCACAGAGCCCTCCGCAGTCTGTGACCGCGGAAGGACACGTGCTGCTGTGCTTCGTCCCCACCAAGTCCGCACCTGTGCAGGATGGACCCCGGGAGGCCAGGGTGGCCCCAGACTTGTGCGCTGCTTTGTCAAGTTATTTCGTGTTAATAACTGACCTGCACCCTTCACATTTCTGACTGGAAAGCTATTTTCTCCTGACACAGAAGTGGAGGAAAAGTAGGTAAACGGTGGTCCCAGTGAGTAACCTGGGTTTGTTTTTTGTCTGTTTGTTTTGTTTTTCATTGATGATGGCTTAAAACGTTGTCTCAGGAGCTTAAAAATGGCCCACGTGGAAGTTGAGATGGGCGTGGACTTCCATAGCTATGGGTCTACGGGATACTTTTAAAACTGGGACCAAGTTTAAAAATTAAACAATTTCATGATTACATAAACCAAGTTTTGCCATCCTTATACGCTATCAGTAACTGTACCTGAAATAAACTGTAGCTTGGGGCTCATCGTAAATGGCTTGTGCAAACTTAACACGTGCCTTAGATCACCTGAACACTGACTAAGTGAGAGCCAGAGGATATGAGACAAAGTTATTAACTACTCCCCCAGCAGATAGGGGTCAGGGGCTGGAGAACTAGAAAGAAAAAGAAGAGAAATCAATGAATCAAATCCTCTCCCTGCTCCCAACTTCAGTGCTCTGGAATGAAATCTCTGCCCCGAGGGCTCCTAAACCCCTTTGCTTAAATGAGAAAGTTTAGACTCTATTCCTGGGGGGAAGGGATGGGAAGACGCTAAGGATTTAAATTAAGCCAGGTAAAAGCAAAAGAGCTCTGATTTTCATCCCACAATCCAAACAAGGAGATGGGAAAGGCTGAAGACACGTGGAGACTGAGCCCAGATGCCCCCAAGGTCACGACCCGGCCTTCATGATCAGAGTTAAAGTCGTCTTCAGCACCTTATGTGAAACAAGAGAGGATTAATCATGGAAAATGCCTGAATGGTTTGCGTGAAATTTATGGTTATTTAGAAGGTCCCAGAAAATAAATTTTCAAACAAGACTAAAGATATATTTTTTTTCTGACTAAAACATATATTATTCAAGACTCTTTAGGTTACACATGAAAGGAATGCAGGTTGAATCGGTCAAAGCACTTTTACTGATCGGCAGAGGGGAGTTCCCACTGCCCACTCCACTGAGGTTGAAGCGTAGGTGTAGCCAGGCGATGGGAGGGCGGCGTTTCAGAGGACAGGTCACTCCCAAGCTGTCACTGGAGCACCAAGTGTGGGGGTGGGGCAGCAATGTGAGAAGTGGAAGAACCAGGAGGATGCAGCAGGACCGGGAGCCCCGGGAGTCAGCAGACTGACTGCAGAGCGTCTTTCCGGTCCACTTCGTGCCTTCAGACCTATGGGGCTCCGAGGAAGAGTTTCAAGAGGAGGAAGTGGCGTGACCTGACCTGTGGCTCAGAGCACCCACTTCCCAGCGATGGGGCTGAAATCTGGAGCAGCAAAGGACCCGCTGTCCACCAGGACGTCGCCCCAGAGGGTGACGGCAGCAATGAAAGCAGGATCAGAGAGGGAGATGGCCCGAGCTAGCGCGCCTTCACTTTGGGATCTGAGCAGGATGGAGGTCCCATTCGTCAGAAAAGAGAATTCAAGTGGGAGGTGGGGTTGAGAGTGAAAGGCGATAAACACAATTTTAGGCACACTGAGTTTGAAATGCTGTGGAACATCCAAGAGACCAAGTTCACTCACATACCTGTTTTTTTGCACTTGAGAATCATCAAGATTATGAGTGGTAGTCATTATACATTATGTGCATATATATATATATATATATATATATATAAAATACCTACTACATTCCAAGCTCTGACCTAGGCTCTGGGCATACAGCAAAACCCAGAACAGACAAGGGCCCCACATTCTAATGGTGTGAGTGGGGTGAGGATGGGGAGACATACAACTGCCACTTACACATGTCTAATTATACAACTACACAATATCTGTGGAGAAAAATAAGAAGGACTGAGTACAGGTGCAGGGCCAGCACAGGTGTCACAAGCGAGACAGTCAGGTACTAAATGAACAGAGGCATGCATCCTCTCATGCTGACCTTTAACTTGCCTCCTTCGGTTTTATGCCCGGGCCATCTTAATTGCCTCACCCCAGTCCCGGTCCTGACTGTTCATCTTCTGTGGACAGCCAGGGAAGAATTCATTTGAAAAGTGATGTTTGAGTACAGCAGTGAAAAAGAAAAAAGCCAGGTGTCCCCATATTTAGGGAAAGAACATTCTAAGCAGAGAAAACTGTTCATGTGAAAGTTACGAGGCAAAAGGGTACACAGAGTACTCAATAAAGACCTCTCAGAAATCTCGCCAAGGGGTAATACACAGAAGAGACGAGAACCAAAGACAGAACCCTTAAGAAAGCACAAATTAAGGGGTGAGCAAGGGGCGGAGCCTGTGAAGAAGATGAAGAGTAGGCCCACAGAGAGGGGGGAGAGATCCGGGGGAGGGGCTCTCCAAGGAGGACAGAGGTCAGGTGAGAGAAAATGGGACTCTCTATGGTTGACAACCTGGAATCCGTCCTGCCTTTGGGGAAACCAGTTTCTGACCTAGAGAACTTCTCTAAATGAAGCCCACCTCTGAAGGCAAGTTTTGGTGCACACTTTTAAATGCTCCTCTTTCTGGCATGGAAGGACACCGTAATTATTTGCATTTTGGACAAACCTGAGCAATGCAGAAACTAAAAATAACAGTTCAATTCCAGCACTTTTGATCCAGACACCAGAGTCTTCTAGGAACTGATTCTATAGCTAAAGCCTCTGAATTGGAGTCCTGGCTGGCCAAACCCTCTCCCACCAACGGGGTCAGTGCTGACGTGGCTGTCCCCTCGGAAATACACAGTCTTGTTCTCTGACCTCTGAGAGGCCCAGGTCGGTCCCGCATAGCACACAGGAACATCCTGAGGCTTCTTCACCCAACAGAAAGTGAGTGCCACCAACCTCATCCCCTGAGCTGGTGAATGAGCCCCATTTCCTCACCATGAGTGAGCATGAGGCTGCGGCTCAACTAAAACCAAAACTCTCTGCTAGAGAGGGTGGTTTCCTTTCAACTGCATCCCTGCGCTCTGGGGAATCTGCGGCTCACGGCCTCATCACCAAAATTCACTTACCAACCAAAACACAGTGACAACTATCAGCGAGTGTATGGGGTTTCACGGTTTAATCAGAATCAGAGAGAGACCATCCCTGGAATGAATTCCAACAAAAGCTTCATTATATAAAATCAAAAGAAAGCCAAGAAACTGAATATACTCAAGCTCACACCTGCCCATGGAAGAAGAAGAAAAAAATAATAACAAGTCGTATTCCATTTTTCACCATTTGGAAGGAAACCCTATAAAACTTAAAAACTCCAAGCAAAGCTGGCTTTCACTGTTGAATTTCTAAACAAATTTGCTCACTGGACAGTACTTCAGCATGTAAAAACACTGGCCCCCCCACTCCCACATTATGCACTCATTTCTAACATGATAACTTGACATTAGCTTAGATTTCTCTGCAAAAAAAAAAAAAAGCAGAAATAAATAAGTAAATAAATGAAAAAGAAAATGCATTGTAAGCTACCCCTGCTGGCTGATACCTGATTCCAGCTCTTTTCTGCTCTACAATGGCTGACTACGTGGAAAGGAAGCAGGAATTCATGGTCAAGGGTCAGTTCATGGACTTGGGGCTGCGATGAAAGAATGTCCTTGGATAAGAAACAGAAGATCCTTCCATTTGGCCACTTAGAAAGCCTCTTGGTGGCAGCCTAGGTAGCAATTAATTCACTGCTCCAGGTGCCACATGTGTTGTGTATGTTCTTAGAGAGGGCTTGGCAGGACGACGTGAGGGCACCTGTGGCCACGAGGCAGGTAAGAGACAGAGCCTTTTGAGAAAACTAGAAACAGACTGTGAGCATTTAACGTCATCAAATGTTTGCGCTGGAATTAGAGACCCAACAGACACCTCTGTCTCTTTCTATAAATGTATTAATATGCCCAAGGTCTAAATGCCTCAAGATTAAAATACTTCAACAATCTATTTTCTAAATAGATTCAAAACCACGAGACAATAATCTGCTTCCTGTGTAATCTGTGCTGAAAATGGAAAATTGTCTGATTGTTATCAGCCGGTTGTCCAATCAGATTTCTCCTTTGAGACTAGAAGAGGCCAGTGGGACCCTGACTGTGGTGGTTTATACAAAAGCTGGGGCAAGAAAAATAGGTCATGTGTGCAGGCAGTTGGTTGACCTTGTTTCACACTGACTTGGGGTGCGTCCCGGCATTCCAAGGGGCCCTCAGCCCCACCGAAAGTGGGGTCCTGCATATCACCAGGATAATCAGAAAAATGCGTCTTGTGAAGCTTGTTCAGGGGCTCCACGTGCCCAGTCGCCCACTCTTGGGCGGTACCACGAGCACATGGGGACATTCCACACCCTGCTGTGGGACATTCTGTAAACCGCAGCTGTATCCCCAAGAACACAGGTGCGGCCCCGGCTGTGACAGCCGCCTTCTATGAGAATGGGATGGGGGCGGGGTGGGGGGGTCCTTTGCAGCAAAGGACCCTGAGGACGGACCCTTTCCTTTTGCACGGGAAGCACTCGAGACATCTGAACTCTACGTTTTATGTGGAAAAGGAAGTCAGGGGCCTCTGAAAAAGAGATCTTGTGGGACTTACACCAATTCCCCAGCTGCTCTCCAAGCCCAGATGGTGTCCCTACAGCAGTGATGGCTCACCAAACAGAGCAGACTCACTTCCAGCAATCGCATTTAAAACAACTGCGGAGACGCACGGGCAGGGCTACCCAGATGCACCGGCATCTCGGGGGTCTCTCCCGGACAATGCGACAGGGGACTGAGAGCAACAGTTAAAAGAGCGGACTACCTTAAGTCAATGGAAAGGCGCATTTCCATATTTTGAAACAAAGGGGTCTGCACCATCTGTCCCTGTCTGGGTGCTCCCGCGCCCCCCTGAGAGGATTTGCGAGGGATTCAAGTTCACCTTACAGATTAAATAGTCGCTCGGCAGCCTAACCCGGGGCCCAAACAATGGCCGCGGGAGCCCCTTCCTCCTTCCTTCCTGCCGCCGTTCCGCCTGGCTGCACGCGCTCAATGCGCGAGGCTCCCCCGCGGCCAGAAGTGGACTTGACCGGAGCGAAAACCAACAAAGGCAGACTCTGGGGAGCAGCGGAAGCGCCGGGCACAGAGTCAACCAGCGAGGCTCATTGAAATGCAAATAGGGCGGCCTCCCCGGGCGCCCACTCCTGGTGCCCTGGCCGCGCCCCGCGGTGCGCCCAGCCTGCCCTTCCCCAGCGTCCCCGGCAGGCCCGGCCCACAGCTCGGTCGTGGCTTTAATTTCTGCAAATCACCACCCTGTCCCCGTGGTCATTATCCTTTCTCTCCCCCGTAGCCCTATCAAGGTGTCCCTAGCTTTCCAGGCAGGTTTCCCATTCCTGGCCAAGGAGCCGAAACATTCGCTCGGCTTCTGAGCTTAAAACAAACAAATAAAAAAATTCCAAAGTTCCACAGTGGCGGTTAGTTTTTTTACCCCTTAAATATTTACTCACTTAACCTTAAGTATTTACTCACTTAAATCTTGTTCTCTTTCTTTTATCCAGAAAGAACCAAACAAAATTTTTCAGGTGCAAGATAGTCTGAGCTGAGAAGGAAGGTCTGGCTGATGGGCTGCTGTCAGTGCTTGAGTGAAAACCAGCCCCGCCGGCACTGGGGGACTGCTCCCCTTGCCTGGCCCCTTGGTTTACTCCCACTATATAAATAACACCAGCGTGCCGTTTGTTTTCCACTCTCCCCGGAGTTTAAAGTCAGGGCATGCACGGTTGAAACTCCTACTGAACAGAGGAGTAAGGATATTATTTTCTTGACAGAAATAAAAGGCTAATTCGATTTTTAAGCAAACTATGAGCTACCAGCAATAATTTCAGAATAAAACTCAATGGTATTTAAAGGTCACCTGAAAACCTAAGATGCCTTTCTACAGGATGCATATTTGGCTGCAATCCAGACTGTTAGGAATAAGAATTGCTATGACTGTAAAAAATATGATGAAGTAAATATTTATTTTAAAGTCCCTCAACTTTGTAAGTGTAACAGAACATAATCATATTTGAACATGTAATAGATGTGTAATTCACTTAAATACAGATTGTTTTGCTAAAAAGCAACTAAAGAAATATTTATACTGTACCATCTTTGATTTTACATGAGAATTTTATAGTGCCTCCTTATCTACCTTACCTTACCAACACACACACACACACACACACACACACACACACACACACCCCTTTGGGTGGGTAATAAGGGACCAATAATTGCCGCATTGGATTGAGCTAAATTGAATTGGCTTAAATTGAGTTGTGTTGGAGCTACAAGACAAGACATTCGGAACTGCACTAACAGGTGAGCGTCGTGACACGTCAGGAGTGTACATCTGGCCGATCTCCGTACCCAGGCTCCCTTTTACCGGAGTACACAAATACTACCTGATTTTCAGCCAGAGGACCACCCTCCGCTACTCACAGCCCAGCTGGTTCACATCCACGGCTCCAGGGCCTGGCTGGTGCCCAGGATGCATCTGCACAAATGAGAAGAACACAGCCCTTCCACCAGGCGCATGAAGCCCACACCCAGCAGCAGAGCAGCAGGCTTGCGCAGCGGGTCTCCAGGGCTGCGGGCCCCCAGCCAGGGGCCCTGTGCCTTTCAAGGTTCTGTGCCACCCTTCCTGTCTCCTGCTCTTACTGGCACACCAGCCCATTTGACTTCTCAGGCCAACGTGAAGAGTTCCAGGAACAGGCATGCGAACCGAGTTGAGCTCATGAAAGTCTTTCGCTGAAATTATTAGAAAAGAGGGACTCTTATTTTCTAGTGGAATTGATTAAATGGCGGCCTATGGACATGAAGCTGCACTTGACCATGACCATCGTCAATGGAGAAGAGTCAGCCAAAGGCAAGAGGGAGAATCAGACCGAGAGGTTGTTAATGTAGCATGTCCACACCTGGGGTCACCCACGTCTGAATCAATCCCCCTTCTCAGTTCCGTGAGCCAATACATTCCTTCTGGGAGTGAGCCAGTTTATCCTTCTGGGAGTGAGCCAGTCTAAAGACTTCCTGTCGTTTTCAGCCCAGGGAACCTTGACTAGTGTGTTGCCACAGTGGGGAGAGGTAAATCTCCAGGAGTGGCTGATTGTGTCACTGAACTTGTTTTGGGTTTTGCTATCAGTGCGGTTCATGCTTCTTTCAGTAACAGGTAAGTCGGTGTAAATCAACCTTACAAACAACCTCTCCACTTCCCCTGCCTCTTCCCCTTCCGTACAGAACACGTTAGAATAAAATACAGGAAAGGATTTTTACTCTCTTCGGGATTTGAAAACTTCCCCATTGTTCAATGCAGGGTACTAAATGGGGGTTTGGTGGGAAGGTGGGAAACTGCCCAAGGGGCTAATCCTCTTAACATGTTTACGTTTGACTTAAGTAGAAGACATATGACACATGGAAATTGGTTTTTAAAAATCTTTTCACACCTATTGAGTTTAATAAGTTTGTAACTAGATTAATAAATAAGAGACCGCATAGGCCAAGGGTGTCAAACTCATTTTCACTGGGGGCCGCATCAGCCTTGCAGTTGCCTTCAAAGGGCCGAATGTCATTTTAGGACTGTGTAAATGTAACTACTCCTTAACAGTTAAGCAACAGCTCGGCGCTGCCGCCGGGCAGAAACAAGGTGCCGGGCCGGGTATAACAAGGTGGAGGGTCAGATTTGGCCCACGGGCCTTGTGTTTGCCACCTGTGACATAGGCAGTGAGAAGTTAGAAAACGGGAGTCACTGAATAACAATAAAACTTCACTAAGAAAAAGTTACAGGAAACCAAATGCATTTCTCATTTGATAACCAAAGGGGGAATTTGTTCTTTGTTCCCAGAAATGGATGATAGAAGACGAATCATTTGTCAGGGATGCAGTGGAAAGAATTCTGCCTTGCAATGAGAAATGAGACTGGTTTCTACGTTCCTTTCCACTTTTGTATCCTGATGTTGCGATTCTAAGTTTGTAGATGTGGCAAATGTGAACTTGCCCTCAAATTAATTACTATCTGACAGGGGATGTTATCACCCCTCCCACAGGATCACTCATTTGTGATTATCATTATACTACTTTCAATTGGGTTTATTAGAACCTGAAAAATTAGATCTTGTTTTCAGTAAAGTATAACCACTTGAATTGTTTCCCGTTTTAGCCCTCAGCTAAGTTCCTGTTGCTGTTTTTATTTAAAACCCTAAGAACAGAGGATTTCGATATGGATGAAAATGAAGAGAAACTGCAGTTCATTTTTCTAGTTCCTGTTCTTTGTTATTCTTGGCTGTACTATCCTCAGACCTTAGAAGATTGGGGGGAAAGCCATTAGTTCTTTGTTTTGTAAATATTGACTTCTTTTCCTTCCTCCCTGTGTGACACATCTGCTTTCTATTTTTATATTTTAATACTAGTACCTTGACATGGCTCCACTCTTGCTTCCCAATTCCTAGTCTGTAAGAAAGGATGCACAGTGAACTGGACTCCCACCTGTGCAGCCTGTGATGTCTGCTGAGTTTCATCGAAGGGAGAAAACGGTTAGAGGTACAGCAGCTCCTCTAACACATGTGAACAATAACTGTAAGTTGAGCACCTCAGCGTTTATATAACCTCCATGTGGCGTGACTTCCTGTGCTACAGAGGCCTAGAAGCTGAACTCCACATTTCCCAGACTCCCTTGCAGCTTGGAGGTCCTATGAGATCTAGCTTCTGCCAAGCAGACAGACCCACTCAGAACACAAAGGTAGAAGTGAGCAATGTGGGCAATGGATATGCAGAGGGAGCTCAGGTCTCCTGGAAAGAAACAACGTCCGATTCTTCCAGGGCAGCTGTTTTTAGAGTCCAGTTTCTATAGTTACAGGTTCCAAATGACAGAAGAGTTTTCTTCAGAACATTCCTATGTCAGACTCATGTATTTCTCAAGGCTGCCCCGCTCCTGGCTGTGTAGCAACCTCCCAAGCCTGGGTCTCTGACCCTCCTGCAGAGTCTCCAAACTGCCTAGAATCCGCTGCACCTGATGAGAGTGCATTGCATATTTAATGGATAAAGTACTTGGTGACAGGGGCGGCTTTCCAGACTGAGGGGAATAGAAGCCTGACATTGGCTGTCTGACTCGGTTGGATTTGAAGGCACGGAGGACCTGACCAAGACATCGGGACGGCACAACGGTGCAACCTGTGTCATCACTGCCCTGGAGTGACCAGAAAGCTCGCTGAAAGCCAGGTCTAGAGGACCTAGTGCAGCTGCTGTGCAAAACAGTTCGACAGTTCCTCAAACAGTCGAGCCCAGAATCCCCATAGGACCCAGCAATTCCACTCCCAGGTATAAACCCAAAAGGACTGAAAGCTGGCATTCAAACAGACGCTTGTACACCACTGCTGCTGGCAGCATTAACAACAGCGGAAAGGCCCACCAACGTGTGAATCAATAAGTACAGTGGGTACATCCAGATGATGGAATATTACTCAGCCATGAAAGAAAGGAAATTCTGATACTTGCTGCAACATGGATGAACCTTGAAAACATCGTGTTAAGTGAAATGAACCCATCCACATTGCCCCTTGGAGGCCCTGTGGCATTCACGGCCGCCCCTGCTCTCTGTGGGTGGAGGCCACCCCGACGTGGCCACCCTGCTGTACTCGCAACCACCTCGCTCTCGATTTGCTCTACACCACACTCGGTCTCTGTTGTCCTCCTCACCACTCTGAGAGAGTCCAGTTCTGCAAGGCCATCTCCTGTCACTGGGCCTCCCCAGCAGAGGAGACACTCAGGCCCCCTGGCCAGGGCACAACCAACTGATCTGGGGAAGGTGATGTCCTCCAGACTCTCCCACGGAACACGCTTGGGACGGCCAGTCTTATGTGCCCTCTTGGCGAGGCTGCAAGCCCATTTATTCAACAAAACACGAAGCTTTGGTGTTGCTGTGTGTGATGTGGGGAGAAGGAAGCCGCAGGCCAGGACATAGTCGGAAGGCGACTTCTTTGGAAGTAAACAGTGTCGTGTTATAGAAAGGAGCTACGGCAGGTAAGCCGTCACTGTTGATATCAGGAAGATATGAAGAGGGGACATTACAGATACAGTAGAGATTTTCTGATCTAAAGAGAAACCCATGAAAACTAAATTTGAAAACATAGACACAAGTCACATTGCCTTGACTGAAAAGGGCTAGAAATGTGAGGGAGCACGTGAGTAGGTCCCTTCCATGACAAGAAAGGAAAGAAATTGTTCTGGTTTGTGAGTGATGACTATCTATTTAGAAAAGTATATGTCCTAGAGAATGCATGCACTATCCACCTGATCCAGAACATACTATTAGAACTAATATACTGGCAAAGTTTCTTTTGTACAATGTACAAAAATCTATTTTATTCCTATACACCAATAATAAATAGTGAAGACATAATCTTTTTAAATCACGATACTTAAAAGACCTTGTAATAAATGTCAAAAAAGATGAGCAAGACCTACATGAGAAATTTTTAAGACTTCATTGAAGAACATAAAGTAGAGCCTGATTTTTAAAATATATTCATATCTATATATAAAGTAAACATAAAACTTTATGTATGTAAATGTTCATAGAAATACCCGACATCAGAAATACATTCATTTTCCCTAGATGAATTTCTAAATTCCATGCAATTCAAATAATACAACACAATAGTTTTCTTTTCTTTCCCTCTTTTCCTTAACATACATGTTTTTAATTTGTCAAGCTGATCCTAAATTCATGCGGAAAAGCAAAGATCCACAAGAAACATTTTTGGAGTCAAAGAACAAGAAATGTCATCTGGTTGCAAAGTAACAAAAAAGAAAGTTACTTCAAGTGGCTTAAACTCTTGGTTATTTTTTGTACCACACAACAAGAGTGTATTGACCTATGGAAAGAAAATGTGCTAACGGGAGCACTGGAGTCCGAACCTCTGTGCAGCCAGTCTCTTAACCTGTTATTTCTTCGTCGGAATTAGTAAACCGACATTGTGGGAGTCCATCAGTCTCTATGAGCTTCACCAACGAGTCAGCTCCTGTAGAAGGACCATTTCCAGCATGGTGAGAAAGCCAACTGTCCGATCCTATGCGTTCAGCTCATCACAAATTCACGAAGGAAGTGCCATGTCTGGGGCCACCTGACAGGCAACCACGAGGCCTTCTCAGGTGGCAGCTCTTCCACTTTGCCACGTTTGAAGCCTTCTACTTGAAACTTGGTGCCAATTCCATGTTTCTTCGCAGGCATTCTAATTTGAAATCCAGCTTCTCATGTTAATCTGTGCGAAGGGAGATTACCTCTCCATCCCATACAACAGCCCCCCCAAACTGCTCACGATGTTGCTAGCCCCAAAACTGCACGGACGCAAGAGGAGTGGGTCTTCTCAGGCGTCCCAGACACAGGGTGTCCCAGGCAACTGGGGGAGTTCCGCCACTCAGGTGTGCCGTCGGCTTCACAATAGCACGCGGCGCTGGGCACTGCCTGGAGTGGCGCCCAGTAAATGTTTTGGTTAATTGGTTGTCACAGGAAATAAGATAAAACCAACACAGCAATCCATAATTTTTGGATATTAAAATTCCCAGAAATGTCTCCTTACTCTCTTACTCTCATCATATGCCGAATAGAGACAGATTAAGTCAAGCCAATCAACAGATTAAACGGTTCGACGTGGTCAAAGGAGGCACGCAGCCCTGGGACGCACAGGCCCTCTCTCGGCCTTGTGCTCCTGTGTCCAAGCTGACCCTTTTCAGAATAATTACCAGCACATCTGAACTTGACACTGAGAAGTAATTAAATGCACTTTGGTCTGAAGTGGGGAGAGGATGTGGGAGGGGGAATAAGTTCCTTCTTTCTTTCACAGTCAAAACATCAAAGAAAACGAGGGCTTACCACGCCGCGGGACACTGCCCTGGTGGGGTGGGAGGGGGGCGGCCCTTGGGGCTCTCCAGGGTACCTTTCTCTTCTTGTTGCTGGGACGGACTTTGCTCCTCAAAGACACGCCATAAATCACCACTGGAGAGAGAATTTACAGCCACAGAGATGGAAAGGGGGGACAGAAGAACACCCCTTCACGGATACAACGAGGAAGCCTGAGTTTCCAGCCGACTGTGGGGAGACAGAAGCGGGAGGCAGCTGGCTAGGAATAAGAAACAGCTTGTCCCCAAACAGATTCCTGCCTTCGTACGGTGGCTGGGACCCATCTGTTCATCATGGGATGCGGCCCAGGCGGGGACACAATGTGCTGGTGGCGGTTTAGGGCAGGTTGGGGAGCAGGGGGGGAAAGAGCCACAGAAACTTTGCCAGAATCAGTTGCCTTCTGACTCGCCACGCCTGACCAGGTGTTTGCAGACAGTGGCACAATCCACAGCCCAGTCTTCCCAACCCGTCCTGGGACCAAGGCTGTTTCTTACCGGGGAGGATCAAACACAGACAGAAGACATGATTTGGGACATGTTTCTATGGAGAGAAAGCCAAAAACTATGAGAAACTGCACTCCTGGCATATTTCTGCTTCTGATGATCTCAGTTGTGATAGAATCCAAAAGAAGAGCAAGAAACTGTGAATCTCATTTACATTTGTGAGCAACAGGGAAGAAGAAATGAACTCACTATGCAATCTGCTTCTTAGACGTTGTGGGCTTTCAACATTCTCCCCAATGGGTAACCTTGAACCGACCTACATTTATTCCACCATCGGGTCGATCTCCTGAGAGGTAAACAACTACTCACGTGTCCATACTGCGTTCGATATAGGTGTTTAACTTCCATTACTCTCCTGCATCTGTAAGAGCTTTAATTTTTCACTTGCATCGGTGTGGCGAAGCAGCTTGCTGCTAGGGGAAAACCTCCCTGGGCAGGTGCCAGGCGTAATGGAATACTAGCCTGATACATTAACTGGCACGTTTATCTTTTGATAGTTTCTGTTACCTTTTAACCCTGCCCCCTTCAGGCACTTAGAGGGGGGGTTGGGGGGGTCCACTCTGTAATCAGAACTCTGAGAACCGGAGGGTCAAGGCTTAGACCCCAGGCATTGGCCAGAAGAACTGAGGAACATATGACCAGTTGCTACCATGTAGCCTTGTCTACGTCTGAGTGAGAATCACAGGCAGAACTAAAGCATTTCGTCCATCGGATTCACCTGGAACCACCTGGCTCGGCCATCTGATGTTTACTTGGTGTCTCCTCTCCTGTGCAAGACTTACAAGGAATGAAATTATACATAGGCTCCCTTCCTGTCCTCCAGGAGCTTCAAACCTCACCGAGGTGGGCAGACACACAGCCGGAGCAGTCGAATACAAGCGCTAGGTGAAAGCGCTACTGGAGAGGAGCCATTCACACTGCAGCACGCCCCCGTATGCCTGGGTCCGTCATCCTCAGGGCCTGTCACTGCTCCGTGTGGGTCTCCCTGACTACACTGAGCAAGCCTTAACCTACCTCTATACAGTATCTGTCCCAGCACAAGGCACGGGGCCTGCCTGTTCAAAGCAGATTTTGTTAAATGAAGGAAGAAACAAACAAACTCCTGCCAGGGTCCGTGTTTGTTCTGTGATGATGTCACATCTGATTTTCCTGCAAGAGTTTAGAGAAGTGGGCTTCGTGCAGACCTGCTCCAAAGCCTGGGACTGCCTGAGGCCTCTCGCTGGGCTTCAGGGGAGGACTTGGGGCGGATGTGGAAGGTGGAGGCATTTCCACACAAATGCCCAGGCAAGTCTTGGAGGCCCATGTCCTTGGCCCAGCGGATGCAGACAGGTAGGGAGAGCATCTCAGAGTTTCCAGAAGGACAGCAGGTTGCAGACAAGGGTGTGAAAACAACTCCAAGAGTTTGGAACCGGGGGCTCCCTGGCACCTCCTCTGACCTTTGGGGCAGCCCCTCTGACCTTCAAGGGCAGCTTTACGACCTCTGCACTGGTGCACCCCCTCCTCCCTTACCCTCAAGCTCTTCCAAAGGTCGTATAAGTTCCTAACTCTGAATTAAACTCTTTAAATCTAGAACATAAAGACTGGCTTCTCTGTTCCTGGTGCCCATCTCTGGAACATTCCATCTCAGTGATTGCAGATTAACTTTTGTGCAAAAGGGAATCAGTCCATACAGAGAAAAGACTAATGTGTTCACAAAGGCAGTTGATTTTCAGTCAATGATTCTGGTTCTGCCATAGAGCAGACATCCTCTATGGCTGAGTACTACCGCCTTTCAATTTCACGATGATAGTTTTATGGGGCATCACCAATAACTTCATATGAATCCAGGCCTCTTAGCAGCTTATGTTTTTATTCCCATTTCTAGGTGGAAAAGGGAATAAAACATGTAAGAGCCTGTCTGACATCTCACATTCCTTACTTTAGAGTAACATTAAAAAAAAACAGTATCATTTGAAATAGAAAGTTTCAGAAATAATGGCAGTTTTTTAAATAGCCAGCTTCCTGAATGTTATAAGAGGCCACACTTTGAAACTTAACTTTCAACTTAAAAATACAAGCCACACATATTCAACTCATTAATTCTAACTTGAAGGGACATTTTATTGTTATTTTCCTGAAGGTTTTTACTCAGATTTTCCACTTTTGGCACTTCCCAAGGCAAGCTGGTCCTGGTGTCTGCCAAAACTACTAAGCTCCCTGCAGATAAAGCCAAGGGTGTCACAGGACCAGCGACAAGACGCCCCGACGCACAGCTGAGCGCCCTCCCCTCCTTCCCTTTCCGCAACAGGCTCCATAGTCCCGCTGTGGAAGCGCCAGGGCGCCCTACACACAGAACCACGCACCTCCCCCGCAACAGCCCAACTTCCCCGGTTCGCTTTGGCCTCTTCCCTCTGGGAGCCCCTGTCCTGACCCCAGACAGCCCCTGTCTTCCCCGCTTCTGTCCCAGGCCACGTGGTGGCTGCCAGGCTTGGTGTCCCATGTCCACAGTTTGGAGCCCTCCCGAGCATC
Organism: Desmodus rotundus; assembly: GCF_022682495.2. Classification (NCBI taxonomy): domain Eukaryota; kingdom Metazoa; phylum Chordata; class Mammalia; order Chiroptera; family Phyllostomidae; genus Desmodus; species Desmodus rotundus. Next base: position 3,914,874 of record NC_071395.1, on the reverse strand, counting down.
CCTGTGATGGCCAGGTCCCCACACTGCGTTCCCTGTCTTCCATCTTCATTATCCTGAAGTAGGGCCCACCCCCACAGGTAACCTAGGAAGAGGAAGGGGTCTCACGTGCAGGGAAACCCACGACGGATGGGGGGACAGTTGGTCCTGAGAGTGCCATCACTTAAACAACCTCCAAGGCACATCAAAGGACCCGCTTCCCAGGAAAAAGCCTGTCTGGGTGACACGAGTCTCAGATTCCTCTTCTGTCGCAATAAGTGCCAGCCCTTAGAGCAGTGGGGAGCGTCCACGTGCGTGGAGCACCGCGCACAGTGACTGGCGCCCCCGAACAACTGCGGCCGTGAAGCCGGCACTGATTGAGCAGCACACGCTCAGCACGGGAAGGAGCCCGCAGGCAGCTCGCTTGCTGGGTGCCTGGGGCCGAGGCCCTGCGCCTCTCCAAGGGCTGCGCATGCACGGGCTCCCTCTCCCCGAGCCACAGCAGCGTCCCCAGCGACACACGCGTCCTGCCACCCCCCACATTCCAGGTGCCAGCCTTGCAGTTCCAGAATCACACGGACCCCCTGTGCTTCCTGTTGGATCTCACATGCACCCCTGCACCCCGCCCGACTTAAGAACACGTGTAGAAATTGTTCCACCACACCACACCCTCGTGCCACTCTTTTGGACGGTTGACCAGACAGACACACACGGGGCACGAGGAACGTCGCTGTGAAACCGAGGGGCAGAGCCGCTGCCCGGCCGACAGACGGCTGCGCCGCCGGGCGGAGCTGACACAGGTGGTCAGGTTTCTGAGCACGCGGGGAAAGAAGTTTCACTTGGACCGCGTTCAACAGGACCTGAGCCGGAAAGACTGCTCCAGTCTGGTGACATAGAGACGAGTTACACAAGGTGAACAAATGCGCCTCTCTTCCAGGAATGCCTTTCACAAGCTGTCCGATCTGTCGGAAGCCTCAGGCCGAGAGCGGGTGGGAGAGGTTTCTGCCCTCGCCCCGCCCCAGCACAGGCACCCTCACGGCCTTCCCCTTAAAAGGTGCCACGTCGGGGGACCTCACTGCCCTGTGCCTTCTGAGTTCCTGCCAGCAGGTCAGGCCCGGGGCGGAGGTGGCCTCCGAGGGCCTGGCCCTGGTTTTGCCCAGGCCACACGGGTCTGGAACGGGAACTGAGGCCGGGAACGGAGGCCGTATATGCAGCACGCTCAGCCCATGGAGGCCGCCTGGCTCCGGGCGCACCGGGAAAAACGCGCGCAATGCTAGACCGGAGCATCGGAGAGCTCCAGCTGGGCGGAAAGACAGCGACTTGAGCTTTCCTGCCTCAGGGTCTGTGATCCTTCGGGACTTTTCCAGGGAAAAAAATTCCAGCTGGGCTGAAGAGATGGAAAGAGTGAGAGCAAAACAGAAGAAAAAAATCTATATAATTTTATTAAGCAATGTCACACCAATAAATTCTTTTAAAAGTAAAAGAAAAAAGAAAAAAGAGCCCTGGGCAGTGTGGCTCAGTCGGGTGGAGGGTCATTGTGAAGAGAGCGCCAAAGCTGGGCACGAACCACCTGGGCGGGCTCCCTGCGTGCCCCACGCTGCCCCGGGCGCCTGCACGGGCGAGGCGTTTCACGCTCCCAGCGCTGGAGCCGGCCCTGCACTTCCTTCCTGAGCTGCCCCCCAGCTGGCAGGAGACACGCGTTCCCCGCCCCCCATGTCCCCGCCTGGCTGGCATCTGTAGCCATTGTTCGCGGGACTTCCACCCCCGCTTCTTGGCCTCACAGGATGTCGTGCCTCTGCTCCTGAAGCAGGGGCTCTGTGGCTGTGCTGTCTCTACGCTTCTCTGTTTTTATAAATTGACACAGATGTGCCTCTCTGGGAGCTGTTTTTCAGCGGATTTGTACCTCTTTCTTCTCCGGGGCTGTTCTCACACACTGCTGTCATTCATTCGTGTTCCAGCCGCATCTAGCACGGGCCTGATGAATGGGCTTTTGAAGCAGTGGCCAACGGCGCTCAGGCAGCACTTCCTGGAGGGGGGGAGGATGCGTGTGTCTGCGCGTGGATCTGGTCGTGCGTGTGGGAATGGGAGTGCGTTGTGTGTCTTTGTGTGTGTGGCACTGTGTGCACGTGTGTCTGTGTGCATGCACAGGCACGTCTGTTTCTCTGTGTGTGCATCATGCATGTGTGTGTCGGGTGTGTTGTGTCTGCACGTGCACGTGGGCACATATGTGTCTGTGTTCATGTGTGCGCGTGTGTCTGCATACATGCACGTCTGTTTCTGTGTGTGCATTGGGTGTGTTGTGTCTGCATGTGTATGTGGGCACACATGTGTCTGTGTTCGTGTGTGTGTGCATGTGTCTGTGTGCATGCACCTGCACGTCTGTTTCTGTGTGCGTGCGCATCGTGCATGTGTGTGTCGGGTGTGTTGTGTCTGCATGTGTATGTGGGCACATATGCCCCTGTGTCTGTGTTCATGTGTGTGTGTGTATGTTCTCCAAATGACGCTATGACAGAGGCTGCCATCGTGTATAACAACACAGGCTATGGAATCAAACAGACCTCAGACAGAACTCCGGCTCCTCTGGGTCCCTAGACAGACTATACTTAATCTCCTTAAGTCTCAGTTTCCTTATCAGTAAAATGGGAATAAAGATAATAGCTATCTCGAAAAGATGACAAATTATCTTTTTATATAATATAAAGTTATCATCACTTGCAAAATGCTACTTGGCATTATCGCTATTTTTTCAAACTTGCCCTGTGCACACCACATCACCTTCATCATTTCACAGCACTCTGTTACTTGACCTGGCGGCTCCGCACCTCCGTGGGTTTCCCAGGGGAATCACTCGTGTGTGCAAGGAGAACTTCACGAGAACGGCGGCAGTGTTGTCTGCGACAGCTCTCAGGGGCTGCAGCGTGTCCCCCAAACTTAGAATGTTGGAGCCCTGGCCCCCGGGAACTCAGAATGCAACTGCACTTGGAGGTGGGTATACTCAGCAGAACAAGTATGACAAAACCACGGTGAGTATAAATTACCTAAACAACACAACCAATCAAATTAACCTAATTAAACTTTACGGAACACTGCCCCCAACACCTGCTGAAGATGCAATTGTTTTCCAGGCACATCGAATGGTCACCCACATAGGCCATGTGCTGAGTCACAATATATAATTCAACGAATTTCAAAGGCTTTAAACCTTACCACATATGTTTTCTGACCACAATGGAAAAGGAATAACACCGGGTCATTTTGTGGGCAGGTAATGAAAAAACTTTCCAGATAACTGTGTCTGAGAAAAACATGCCATCAAGATTACAATAAGCAATAAAAATAATTCATAAGAATGAAAAAAGAACTAAAAGGATTGGAAAGTCTTAGGAAGGGAACCATGGGGAGAGAGGTTCTGTGAAGGAGCCGCCGCGGCCATTACTTTGATTCTTCTCAAGAGTCCTAACGGCGAGACAGCCACAGCAGTGCCATCCCAGCATCCTCGAGATTCTTCAGGAACACCTGCTGCAGAATGTTATGTTTCATCAGTGTTCCTTGACCTTCTGTGCCTACGGAAGACCTGGGGGCTCCTGTTAAACTGCAGAGTCCTGTCTGATTCATTGGGGCCGGGCTGGACATTCTGCATTTCTGAAAAGGTCACAAACCCATCTGCCCGCCACACCTCCTGTAGCCAGTTTTAGGGGACACCCATCCAGTCATGTAAAAAAAAAAGTGGAATCTCATGGTCAAAGCCAACCCATTCACAGCCCTTTCATTGTTAATTACAAACTGGATTTATAGCACACATAACAATTTATTTAATGTATTTGAATCTTTAGAGTGATTTTACCACAAACAAAAAACTAAGGAAAAAGTGGGGAGCAGATGAGCAGGGAGCTATCGGTCAAGCAAAGATAAAACTAGAAGCTGGAGGGAGAGGCCCTTCATGTCCTCTGTCCCTGTGTGGGGACAACTGTCCACCACACTTCCCAGGAAAAGAGAGTTATGTGAAGGGCTTTGGGATTTTCAGGTGGCAAGTTCAATGTAATTAAAAATACTTACAATTTGCTCTCATGAAATACGCTACATCAAACGCTTTCTAATACAATTGTAAACAACATGTGACCTTAGAGAAGGAACCTATATATATCTCCCAGAGGGAAATCTGGGGGCCACGAGACCCCTTCAGGACTTGGGGACCAGCTGGGTGAGACCTAGAAAGTGCCAAGAAAGACCCTTTGAAACTTAAGGCACAACCAAAGGGGACGCAATCAGCCCTGGCCCCCGCAAGGCGGAGTGGATGGGACGTGCTTATTTTTTTATGTCAGTTGCCATGGAATTAAAAAGAAAACCTAATTCAATGAGCCAATTAGATTCTTTCCTTCCATCATGGACCCACTCGACTCACGTGCAAAAACACCCAGGGCCGTAGGCCTGGTGTTTCCACCACAGCGTCTACCCAGAGTTCCTGCTCCCAGAAATCCTTCCTTTCCCAGGGAGGCGGCCTTTTGTTACAATCGTCCACTTTTACGTGGAAATAAATGCCAACTGAGAAGTTGCCATAATACAGAGAGCGTCCACAGACCCTTCACCAGGGTCCTCCCGTCGTTAACATTTGGCCCCATGGTCTTTGTCGCCGGGAGCCATCTGAGACTCAGCGGATCGCACCGCGGCCCTCACCCCAGAGGCCTCGGCGCACCTGCCAGAACGGGGTGCTCTCTTACAGGACCACAGTGTGTCTGTGGGCCTCAGCAGACTTAACGTCCATGCAGCGCTGCTGTCTAATTGCCATCTGTCCTCCACCTTTGCCACCGGCCCCAGCGATGTTTTTTATAACATTTTCCTTCAGAACTGAACCCAGGCTAAGGTCAGGTGTCGCGTTTAGTTATCACGTCTCTTTGGTGTTCTTCAATTTTGAAAATTCCTTTAGTGTCTTTTTTTTTTTGTCATTTATGACATCAACATTTCTGAAGAATTCATTTTCTTTTTTTTTTTTAATGGACTGTCACTCATGATTAAACTTAGAGTATGCATTCCCGGCAGGAACTCTCTCCCAGTGATGTTATGTTCTTCTCAAAGGATCACGTCCAGAAAGGATGGTACTTGTTACGGTAAACAACAGTGTTTTCATAGCGTCTTAGACGAAATGTTCAACTTTTAAAATGAGCCTATTCATTGAATATGTCTTTTTTCTAAATTAAGCAAAATGTGTTTATTACGTAAAATGAATTTTTTGTTTGGAACAAGGCAGCCTTCCTATATTGTATGCACGTATTTTCTGAGCTTTTCTTCTGTCACCTTGCTTTATGATCCAGCATTCAATGCCTGTAGGCTACTCAGTAACCTTCAGTAGCTGGAGAAGGAAAATTTCCAGAACCATCTCCATAACATGCATTAAGTCACTTCCAAAGAGCTTCCCAAAAATGCCTTCTTTTTAAAAAATATATTCAAAATTAAGACATCCAAAATGAAAATATCTGCATTTGCTTATTTACTCAGAACCTTCATTAAATTAAACAAACCGTGTAGTTTGTGTTGCGACAGACACTCACGCTCGTGTCTCTGCAGTGACACCAGTGAGCACGGCATGACGGCAGGGGACGCAGGCTCCAGTCTCCTACACGCCGCGTCACGGAGGGGTTCTAGAGAACGGTGCATCCTGACAGCTGCTTTCAGTTCGCCGTACTTTTTCTCAAAGAACATTTGTTTTCAATTTGTCAATAAATAAGGGAAGAAAACACAGCTGAGGGGCCCAGTGTGATTTTTATGGAAGGTTCATTTTTGGAAATCTGATAAGCTTATAACCACATATGTTTAAAATCATTCTAGTATAAAATTCAGAAACTCGGTATGGAGGAATCCTCCTTGTCAGGCCACTCACATTTTATCTATCTATTTCATCTCTTACTTGGCACTATTGGTCAAATATTTTGTGTTTTTAGACATTTTAGGGAAAAAATGTAAGTACATGTTAAACTTGACAATGTTCATACAAAACTTGAGCATGCAGATGTTACTTATCGACCATACTTTAAAATTGTAAGTGCGAGGGCAAATAGAAATGATGTATGTGTGTGTAAACGATGTGGAATGAGAGAATTGTGCTCACAGGCCCACCGGAAGCCCAGCAACACATTGGGTGTGGGTATGTTTATTGTTAAGAAGGTCTGTCTGATACTATTCTTCTAAAAAGGGTACATACTTAGCAACACAAAACAAACAAATGAGACATTTTAAAAGGTCTTGAAGATAAAAGACACTTCTGTGTTAGGCCATGATCTGGACAAGAGAATTTAATTTTATGTGTACTATAAATTCTCTAGTAGATAAAGTGGACCGAACACTTACTTATGTTGGGCCGACTGCTCTGCTTTGGTAACTCAACAAGCGCGTTCCAAACTGGAAATATGCTTGTTATACGTACTACTCATTCTGTAAGAGCGTGAGCAACTCCAGTCATGGTTTTCTTAAATTAGAATGAACTAAATTTCAAACACTAGATGAACTATTTAAGAGCATTTGATAAGAATTTACTATAGCTTCAAAAAGTTCTAGAGAATTCTTTTTAACAAGAACTTTTATTACCATTATGCTTCCTACAGTCCAGTCTATAAAGATAAACTTTGACAGACCGCAGAGACAAAACGCACACTTCATGTTAATGGGATCTGAGTTTCTCTGAATAACTCTTTTAGGACTGGGAGCCGTCAAAAGAGGCATTCCTCGGTCTCCACCTATTGTTGGAAGAAAACGGGCTGAGGACCGAAGCTCCGTCTTTGGGCGCACAGATCTACAGAGAGTCCAAATGTGTGATCTCCCCACCTGAAATCCTAGCCAAACGTGGCGTGCTTCACGACTCTTCGATAGAGAATTACTCCTGGGAGAAAGGGTTCCAACTTCCAACTATGGGACGAGTAAGTCCTGGGGGCCTCATAGCCTGGTGTCTGTACTACCAATACTGCATTATACACTTAAAAGTTGCTGACAGAGCAAATCCTAAATGTTCTCACCACACACACACACACACACACACACACACACACACACACACAATGTACTTTTGTGAGGACAGGGATGTGCTAACTAACCTTATCCTGGGAATCATTTCACAGTATACACGTGTATCAAACCCTCTCATTGTATGCCTCAAACTCACACAATGTCGTGTCTCCATTATCCCTCCATAAAGCTAGAAAAACAAATAAAAATTACTTTGCAATGACCACCAGATTAAACTCCTCTTTGAACGATGTCTCAAACACCCTTTCTGAAGGGTGGCAACTGGTCAAAGCGGAGAGAAAGGAGTCTGACGGCTGAGACCCAGCCCTGCTGTTCCGCGTCGGAAGACACAGGAAGACACCCTTCGTCACAGGTTTTCTTTTTTGCAGGTTTGAAGATTTTTGCCGAAGTCCCACTGAGATACAAATGAGTAAGAGAGAGGATTTCCTTCTGCACACAATTGAGAAAGCAGGTGCTGGGTAAGAGGGAGTTTACCCAACTGCCAAGGAAGGACACACTTCAGACTTGTGAAAGGTTACTCATATCTGCCATCAATCACAAAGAAGCTGCTTGTACTGTAAAACAGAAGACGTCAGAATCTGGAGAATGACAAAGCAGTTAGGAATGTGGACTTGGGAGCCGAACACCAAGTTTCAATTCTAAATTAGCCGCTCATTTGCTCTGTGTCCTTGGGCACTTTGTTTGGGTCAGTTTCCTCATCTGTATAATGGGAATTGTGCTCAAACTTACCTGCTTCTTAGCCCCGTGCCGCTTTCTCTGACACCTCCAGTCCTTTGCTCCTCCTGGCGTTTGAGTCTCTGACCTCAAACAGGAGCATGCCTGTCCCATCTAATGCCCTTCACATAAGCTGGGTGCCCTGTCCACCCCCATTCTTCCCACTGACCACCGAAGTTCAGGGGCTTTTACGACCGCTGCCTCCGCTCTCACACAGCACGTTGTCTCCTAAATCACGTGTGACGTGGCTGCTGGGCCTCGTCTTTGAAAAGCCAATTGCTGCAGATTGTGTGTGTCTGTTCTTGCTTGCTGCTCCTTTCTCCCAAAGTCTCCCCTTCATCCTTCCCCGGACAATGTTCACCTGGGTCCTCTCTACCTCTCATCTTTGTTCCTTCCTTTCTCATCTCGGAAATATGAATCCTTTCCCAAATCTAGTCCTTGTTGAATGATCTTACTCATTTCCAAGGCTTTAAATTGCCCTCCATTAGTAAGATTCCTAAATCTGCATTTCTAGCCAGGACTCTCTCTGGAGCCCTAGTCCTGCATCCCAAGCTACCTGCGCGACACTTTCAATGGGATGAATTGCAATCATTTCAAACTTCACACCTGAAAGTTCGCTACATGCACACAAGACCCCGGCTTCTTCTCCTGGCTGCTCTGCTTCTGCTGGTCATCATACCTGACACCTCAGAGTCGCTTTTAATCTGCCCCCTCACACCCACTTAACTTCTAAACCCCACACGTGCTTCCTCCCCAGTGCCTCTCCTATCTGTCTCCACTTTGCTCATGGCCTCCCTGTAATCAAGGTCTTTACATGCACCTTGATCTCAGCACCCACCTCTGAAACGGCTCCTCTGCCCCAGCTATTCCACCCCACCCAATCTACCCTATACATTTCCAGTGAGTCTTTCTAGACCATAATATCCCCATCCTGCCCTAACATCTGTCAGGGCTTCCCGAAACCTACAGGACAAACACATCTAAGCTGATAATCAGGGTCAGCCCAGCAAAGCCAAACCTACTTTTCAGAGTCGGCTCCCACAATCCTCCTTGACAGGCAACGTGCTGCACTGGCCGTGCGCCACAGCACCTCCGGGCCTTCGGTCACTCCCTTGCCCGCTCTCTTCTAGCTAAGTCTGCCTGCTTCTTCTGTGCCTGCGCTCAGTGTGGCTCGCTCCCAGGGCTGGGGTCCCTCCCACTCCCCAGGTCTCAGAAGCGCCCTGAACCCTGGCACTCTCCTCCACCACTCACCTTCCAGCGAGTTTGGTTACTCCTGGTGGGCGGTTCCGTTTGTGTGGTTCACTCTCGGCTTTGGAGGCCTTTGGGTAAGAGTGCCATGGGGTCATTTGGAAAGATGACCCTTGAGGTAGAAAGCAGCCTGGGCGGGGTGGGGATGGGAGCTTGCCGGCTGGGAAACTGGGGAGCCAGCCAGTGCAGGGTCCAGGTCTGAGGCCCCATGGGTACATTTACTGAAAAGCTGCATCCTGAACCAGATTTTGGAGCCTTGTGCAAAATTAAAGATAGAATGAGTTTCTATTACTAGCTTGGAGAATACCAGTAAGGCTTCTTTTTACAAGAAAATATGGAAATTAACTTGGTTTTAGAAAAAAATAGTGAAAACATTAAAATGGCCAGAAAAGTTGTTGACTTGGGTGTTTTCTGGGGAAGGGGTTCTCAGGAACCACTGTTGATAATGAACTTTAGAGTTTTAGCAGGATTTCAGTATGGATTCTGCTTTTCCCCTCCTGGTTAGCTTTAAAGCAAAGATAGTAAAAGGACAAACTACATAGTTAAATTTGGTTAGACTCCAGCAAGACATTCTTTGTTAAGGCCCTAACAATGCCTGGGACGGGAAATTATGACCCAGCCCAAGCACTGGCAGACGGAGCTGATTTTTACAGAACATTGTCTTTAAATGATACAATCCTTTGACTATTCAGGTCATCTACATTCATTTACTGCCTAAGTCAGCTCATGAAGCATAACTGTTCAAAACTCAGCTTTGGGAAACAGGCAAACCAAACGCAGTCGCTATGGTAATTGGGACTTCCTTGTTTATATTTCCCACAGTGCTTTCCTATTAATAATTTTCCCCTATAGGTGAAATGTCAAGGACACTGATTTTTGCATCCTGCATTTGTGAGAGCTGATCTCTTCTCAGAGCCTCTATGGAAAAGTTCAAGGGTGTGTTAGCCCTGATATGTGTAGCAATGAAATGCAATGTTCTCACATGGTTTTTTTTTTTTTCTTTTCCTTTTTCAGGTTTGCTTGTTTTTGTGTTTATTTTCTCATGGTTTCAAAACTCACTGGACGAAATTCCCAAGTCTGGAGTTGTTTTCTGGCACGGCAGTCACTGAAGCTCGGTATTGTTTTGTTTTCCATCCGGAACATCCTCCAGCTCCAGGCAGAGGGGAAGGGGAGAAGAAAGGGGGAGCAGGTGCAGAAGTTCTATTCACGAGGGTGCTGACCCTCAGCAGGGGCGTGACAGGGCTTTCAAATAGGATTAGACACCCAAACAAGAAAAAGGTCACACTTGACATTTCCACTGGAAATACCAATGCAAATAGAGCTGATCCAAGAGCCATTTTTCACACACACAGACACGCATGCACAGTTTTAGATGGGCTTTACGGAAAACTAGTAAGTCGCAATGAATAGGTCCCTAACGCTAAAAAATACCAATTATTGGAAATAGGGCCCCACGATAACAGCAAACATGAGTCAACAGGTTCCTTTGAGAAATAACTTCTCTTCGACTTATTTGTTATTTTAAAGGGTCGGTCTTCACTTTCTCGTGAAGGGAAAAGTAAGAACGGAGTTGATGGGGGATTTGGACATTTTGATGAGGTTGCGTTCAAACTCAGTTTTTAAAAGTTAGTCCGTAATCATATCAACCTCACATCCCTCTGCCTCCTGCATAACTGATGATAGAGTCATGACAACCTTTTTTCTCGATTTTCTGTTTTGTTTTATTTTGTTTTTCCAAAGATAACTGACCAAAGCATCTCATACTAAAGTAAAATTTGGAGGCACCAGACGGAGGAATTCTGTCTCAAGCTGCTTCAAGACCCACTAGCAACCACGGTAGATCTCCAGTGGCTCACTGGACAGACGTGGGCTGCCCACTGACCTCTCTGCGTGATCCTGAGGCGAGCTCATGGCCCTTTCAGTTCTGAAAACGTCCATCTTTACCCGTGCAGCTGAGATATGTACACTCATTGATAATGTCCCCAAAGTGTATGCATCAAACAAAGGTTTATTCTCTCTCTCTCTTTTTTTAAAACTGATTTTAGGAAGGGAGGGAGGGAGGGAGAGAGAGAGAGAGATTTTTCCATTTATTGATGCATTCATTGGTTGCTTCTTGTATGTGCCCTGACCAGGGATCAAACCCACAACCTTAGTGAACTGGGACAACTGAGTTCTAACCAGCGGAGCCACCCAGCCAGGACCACACAGGCTTTGTTCTCAATACTAAGAATGCTGACAGGAATAAGTAAATTCTAGAGGCCTACACGCATGCAGTCACACAAAAGGGGCCCAAGACAGATATACCTGCTGTACAGATTCGTATTTGAACATATTAGATTCACAGAAAAGGAGGTTCACCTATACACAAATCATTTGTTAAGTTCCTTGAACATTTGACTCTGAAACACATTTAAGTCAATTCGACCACAGAGAAACAAAACCCTTCAGTAAAGAATTGTCCTGATCTGCTAGAATGGGACATGGGGGGCTGTGTGTCAGTATGTCCAAGCTCCACGATTGTCCGATGACCTCGGGTGTGACAGTGTTTCAAATCGAGATGATGTGATTGGTAGTCTTGTGTTAGTCAGCGTCACATAGAGCAGCCCCCGTGTCTCACTGGTACAAGATCACCTGGGTGACAGCAAAAACAGAGGTGGGGGAAAGCCACTCGCCCCTGCGCCCTGGCTTGGTGGCTCAGTAGGTTGGGTGTTGTCCCGTGCACCAAAAGCTTGCACGTTTGATTCCTGGTCAGGGCACATACGGGAGGTAACTGATCGAAATTTCTCTCTCACATCAATATTGCTCTCTCTTTCTCTCCCTCTCTTTCAAATCAATAAACGTAAGCTTGGACAAGGATTTTTTTAAAAACCACCCTCCCATGGGAAAATTATGATTCCATTAAGTTACTTGAAATTATTTTAAAAAGGCTCCAAGGATGCTCATAAATACCTAAGTTAGCTCCAAGGGACCAGGGACCCCTACCTCAACCTGCGCGAGCTTCCACGAACTGAAGCGACACCATGAAGCTGGGATTCAGCCTGGAACGTGACTTACCACATTCTCATCTCACAACTGCAGTGTGATGATCTAGATTGTGCCTTTATCCTTAATGAAATCCAAGAAGCTGCCACCGAGAAAATATCTGCTATTGCAGATCAGCTTTCAGGTCACAGTCGCAGTCGAGGCTGTGTGTGAAGCGCCTGCGAAGTTCAGAACCTGCAGGCGTTAACTACAATGGAGACCGTGCGGGCAGGGAGAAGCAGACTGCGGATTAAGCTGAATTTTGGAAAGCTTCGGTGCAGCCATTGCTGGGATTTGCCAGCCAAGAGAATTTGTGTGAGTTACCTTTAAAAATAGTCTAATAGCAATATCTAATTTTACCTTTGGGTGCTTGCCAAAATAATCTCACCTAAGGGCTTATGGGGCTATTTCTGCTGGGACCCGTTAAGGGTTCAGCTGGTGACACAATCGTAAAGTGAAATATGAATCGGGAACTGTTGATGATCATATTTCATAAAGTCACTTAAAGCCAAAATTCCTAATTATGAGAATGTCACTTCTTTCTCTTTACTAAAGAGCTACAGGACCTCATGAGAAGATGTAAAATGCATCTTGGGAGACGAGGTGAGAGACCTGAAAAAGAAGATCAGATCACTCCCAACTGTGAGATCACGTGGCAAGGAAAGAAAATGTTAACTTTGCAATATAATGTTTGATTGTTTTTCCAGTTACAAAAGCAATACATGCTGATTATGTGAAATTTGAAAAATGCAAAACTGAAAATAGTAACCTCCATAAGAAACCACTCCTTTGGGGCTTTTATTATGCATAGGTGTACAACCACCAACAAATATAAGTATTTATTTTAAGCATTTCACAGACATTAGCCCATTTACACATCACAATAACTTTACTGGGTAGACAAGGCTTGCTTTTAACCTCTGCAGGTGGGGACCAGCATACAAACGGAAGGCCTTTCTTTCCAGTACCCTGCTTTATCTCACAGCACAGAAATGTCACACACATGTACGGACCCTGCAGCTTCCTCATCCCAGCTCCATCTGTCCCCACCTCCCTCTGCTACCCCTTCCCTAGACAGCAGCCACATGGAGCCATTGTCTACCTTGTGAAGACACACCCGAGGAAGAGTCCCATACTTCCCTGAGTGGGCCCTGCTGTGTGGCTCCAGAATTCTGGGCTCCAGGGTACCCAGACTATGGGCAGACACTGGCTCTGGGAGAGTGGCCATGTCCCCCCGGGACCCACAGACTCCCGGCCACATGGGGAAGGTGAGGTCAAAGGAAGGTAGAACAGGGTCCCTGGAGGGGGGAGGACCAGTGTGCCAAGATAAGGCCTGGGTGCCCAGGTCTTCAGGCGGTGCTGGGAGTAGATATTGTCCCCTGTGAGTGGCAGAGGTTGGCCTTGAACCTGCATTGGTCCAATCATAGGCCTATGCTTTCCATCTGGATTCCTTACCTTTGACTTTGGTGCATGATAGAGGCACAGTGGTTTCAAATGATGGGCTGTGAGGTTCTGGAAAGGGCTTGAGCTTCTTGAAGTTTAAAAAGAAGTCAGCCCTGGCTGGTGTGGCTCAGTGGGTTGAGTGCCGGCCTTGGAACCAAACGGTTTCGGGCCAGGTCCCCAGTAAGGGGCATGTGAGAGGCAACCACACATTGGTATTTCTCTCTCTCTCTTTCTCCCTCCCTTCCCCTCTCTAAAAATAAATTAAGTCTTTTTAAAAAGAAGTCAAAGCATAGAAAACCTCTCAGAATGCTTACATTATTTTGCTGAGAAAGAAAACAGAGCTACTAAGTCTACTTTGATTAGAGTTAGGCTTATTGAACTCCATTCTGATGTGGCCCCAGGAACAGAGACTTTAGGGGACTCAGTGTGCCCACAACCTCTTGTGCTAGAAAACGTGACTGGGGAGAGCAACCCTGCGAGCCTTCCTGTAACTTCCCGGGAGGTCTGCTCCCATCCCACGAGGCCGATTTTTCACAGCAAAAACACGATTCTTAGTAGGTTTGCATCCTGCCTCTCACAAGGGAGCCCAGCTCAGCACTAACAGGCCCCAGGAGACCTTCGGAGCCTGGAAGACGCACCATCCTTTGTCTTCTGTGACTAACACCAGTCCCTGGTGCATCGCACAGCACTTGCCACGTAACCAGGTGGCTCTTCAGCTCCTCCCTCCTCCTTCTCCTCCTCAGAGCTGTGCACCCCCTGGATTCCCGCTTCGGCCTGGGTTCATTCAACTTTTCCCCTCTCTTCGTGAATAAGTCAGCTGTTGCTCTCATTTCCACGCAGGTACCTTTGAAGAATGAGTCATTCTGTACTTCTGCCACTTTCTCTACTCACCGCATTCGCTTCCTTTCCATCGTTAACAAAGCCATTTCCCTTTTTGTCTGTCTTTCCTCTCAATTTGCTCAGAAACGGGTCCCCGCCCCGGAGAACCCCTAAGAAGGCAATGTTCGCCGCATTCCTTTGACCTCACCTCTCTGTTGGGTCACCCTTTCCACGCCACCTACCTGGGGACTGAAAACACTGTAACACAGGCCTCAGCATGGTATAAATCTGTGGCAAATTCTCCGCCTTGTGCAGATCTGCAGAGAGGTGAGGGGGCAGAGAACGCAGAGGGGGGCAAGGTCACCAGGGACACGTGCTTTGTTTAGATCCCCGGGTGGACAAATCACGGAGAGTGACTGCCCGACAAGCACGCCTTCTGACTGTGCCCGTTTCTAGCTACCACCCGTGACATCCCGCTGGGCAGTCCCACGGCCCGCGTGTGAGCAGGGGGGTACGGCCTGCTCCCTGACACGGCAACGCTCTTCTCAGTTTGCCAAGTTCTCACTTCACTGGACACCGTCTGTTTCCTTCAGAATGGTTTTATTTTGATCTTGGTTGATTGAATGGATTCAAGTAACCCAGCACATCACAACCCTAACTCATGGAAATACTTAAAATTGCTTACTTTTACAGATCTCCAGAAGTTTCACTTAGAATTCACCACAAAGATATTAAAGAAAGGAAAATAAAAATTAAGTTTCCAGAGTACTTGGGTAGTAGAAGTTGTTTTGAGAGAAATGTCATTTCTGCAATCACTTTCATCTGAATTTTTTCCACCTAAGTTATTTTTAATTCAAGAAAATTTACTAATTATGAACGTGGGGGATTTTCCTTCCTTTGTTTTAAATAAAATGTCTTTATAATCCAACATAATCAGGAAAAACCCACCAACATATAAAATTGAACTATTTTCTTAAAGATGAATGTTACTTCTCTAACATGTGTAACAAGTAATGTGACATATTTTAGGCTGAAGATTTTGAATCTTTTAAAAATATCCCTTGTTCACTCTTAGTAATAGGAACGATTGTCATTCTCTTCTCCAAACATCACTAGAGTTTAAAGTTCAAATGCATTTTAAACCATTTAAAGATTCACATGGTTTTTCTCCATTGGAGAGTGACGGCACCTGAGAGAGGCGTGCCGTGTTCCACGGCGTCTGTCTGCACGGCCACCTGGTTTGCAGTGGATGGCCAGTCCGTACTGTTTTAAATCAATGAAATTTAATATCAGCTTTAAGCTCTTAAAATTTGCCACTTGAGAATACCAAACTAAAGAAACAAAAATAAAACTCCATTCTCCCCATGACTATGTAAATCTAGCGACCCAGCATCACCAAAGCCTATTTAACACCTTAAATGCCTAACTTATTGTTAAGGCATAAGTCACTTACCACAAGAATAGAACGCGTGGCAAAACGAGAGCCTCAATAATTTGGACCAATTAAGTTGCTGACCAGCTGGACCCCCTCGATGTATCTCCCTAATTTTTAGAATGTGATTGATCTGGATCTAGCTACAGAAAAGAACATTGGTTTTATGAATAAAATAACACCTCCTTTATCCCACATTACCAAAAATTAGGCATTTTAATTTTGTTGACTTTGACCATTTTTGAGAGAAACCTTCCTGAGTCTAAAATGACCTACAAACTCCCCTTCCGTGTTAAGGAACATAAACATAATTTAGTTTCCTTGCTGGCTTAGGTGTGTCCTGTGAGTGTCCATCATTGAGCAGTGAGGTGGGCAGGCTGCCGGCCGCTCACATAACACCATGCCTCTGTGTGGTGACCTCGGGTCGCGACACATTCGGGAGCACAGCATCCCATTTAATGTACAGTAAGTGGGCCCAGACTGCCCGCCTTTGGAGCTCCTTTAGCGTCACTCTGCTTCTTAACTCCCTTGCAGGTCTTGGATGGTCACTTCCTGCTGTGCGTTCCTCCCAGAAACTCCTCCATGTCAGCCTCTAATTTTACAGACCCTGGGACACTAGACAGCCAGGGCTGTTCAAACCGCCTCTAAAACAAACTGAGGAATTCCACAAACGTTGGTGTTCACAAGCTCTAGTGCCTGGGTTTGCTGATATCCTTCTGGCCGCCACCGCGCCAGCAATCATAATCCATCCAATAAATATCTGTCGAGTGCCTCCCCGAGCCAGAAACCATCCGAGTAAGAGGGTCGCAGTGGGTGATAAAGCAAATGCAGTCCCTGCAACAATGCATGTACCATGCAGTGGGGGAGGAAGGCACTAAACAAGTGAACAAGCAAATAAACACTTGACTACAACCACGGTCTGAGTGTTCTCGCTGTGACTGGAGCTACCACAAGCCCCAACATGATCATTACGGTATAATTACCTTCTATTCATAGTGCTGAGCACTTCGTGGCGTTTTCAAGATTTGACTTCATGCTGCCCACAAAAGTGCTGGGAGAGAACCTTCGGCAAAGGAGAAACCGAGGTGTGGAGGATTTTTCATCATCAGCGGCGCAGCCGGGCTTGAACAAAGGAAATCCGTCACCCTCCACTCCCATCCCATGGTGTCCCCATTGGGTGACAGGAGCCACAGCCCCCTTGCCATCCCTGGGGCTTATGTATCACCTGTAAAGTCCTCCGACATTTTTTGAGCCTAGTTCACCTGCGAGCCTAGAACTTTGTGCTGGGTTTCCCCTTTCCGCCTCTGCCCAACAAGCTATTTAACACCCTTTGCCCGAGCCACGCAGTCAACAATTACGGTGATAAGAATAGGTTCTTGCAGGAGGTGGAAGCTGAGAGATGTTTCGCTTCAACCATTGGATATCTGAGCAGTACTCTCCCGCACCGTGAGGTAGGAAGCACTTGGAAGAGCAAGACAGGAAAGGCAAGTTCGGAGCCATGTGAATGAAGATGGGGGCGGACCCTAGTTCTGAACAAACAAAGGAGGGATCAAGGGGAAGAGGAAGGAGGACAGGACTGGGATTTGGAAGTGATTGGCATGAATAGGTGATAGAAAGGACGGCACTGAAGGAAGGCCCCTGAGGAGGCTGAGGCAGAGCTCCTGGTGGCCCTGAGACGGTGGCCGGGCGTGGAGACAGAGACACCTGGAACTGCTCCAGCAAAAGGACTTCCAAGAACTTCTGAGACCCACCCCCCCGGCTTGGCGAACAGAGTGCGGCTCAAGTTGTACAACGGCCTGGGTGAAACTGAATATTCAGAAAGGCTGGAAATTATAATAATTCAACAAGTGCCTTGTTTATTTCATGACCAGTCGAGTATCTGGTGAGATGCCTGAAGCACCCGTTTGTTTCTGTGTGATGTTTCCCCATGACTTTGTTTTTAACTCATTCTTTTACTTTCAACCAATTTTTAGCAATGGGTTTCAATCTGCTTCCTAATCCAAAGGCAGGTTATTGGCTCACTTTTGTGACTTTCTGGATTATATACAGAATAATCGGCAAATCTGCTCTGTGGCCTTTATTACCAAGCCTCTTCGCCTCCTTACACTTAACCTCATGGGTAACTTGCTAGCACATTACTCTTTTCAGTGAAAGTACAATTGTATCTCTACACAGACATGTCATTCCCGAGAAAAGCTGAAAATACACATTGCTCTGTCGAGTGTACAGAGAATCGGCTTTCGGGCGTGGTGATAAGAGAATATGGTTTACAGCTTTCACGTACATTTGAACTCTGATAGCACCGCACACCTCTGCCCTGATGTTGAGATGCTGATGACGGTTTGTTGGCTTTGCCACTATGAGGACTCTGCGTTCTGTTCGCTTTTGTCTGCTGTCCCCGTGGCAGGGACTTCAGGAGCATCACCTGCGTCTCCCTCGCTAATTTGATAATGGTGCCCGTGAGGGGGAAAGTTTTTTGTCTTTTTGAAAGATAATCAACAGAAGTTGATCTCCTGAGTCCTAGTCTCTGTGCTCTTTTCCAAGTTTATAGGGAAGCTAACTTCCTCCCGTGAAGAGTTCACAGCACTGTCAGTTCCCACAGTGTCCCCGTGAGCTGCAAAGGGAAGTAGCTTCACTTCAGACGGGAGTCTGGCGACCCAGTCGCAGCGCTGCCGTGAGCGACAGTGAGCAGCAGACTCAGCACTGCTCCGCCACCCACCCAAAGCCCCAAAGGAAGTTGCCAATGTTCTCCCCTCCCACCTCAGCCGTCTGACTGATTCTCAGAACAGCACCAGAGCTGAGGACACCCTGCTTTGGAGAAAAAAATGTGGAAGGAGAACTCAGTGCCGTTTCTTGGACCTTTCGAAAAACGCAAATACCCAAACCTATGGTCAGCCTTCTAAAGACACACAGAGAGCCACCCTACCGACCCACGGATGACTGAGACCAAAAGAGGCCCACAGACACGTGAATGGCATGCTTTCATCTCACTCCATGATGCCTCGACATCCGCCTTCCGCCGGTCAAGCCCGTTTTCCAGGCTCCGCCAGGAAACCCACCAAATGACAAGTTATCTGGCAAACTGTTTATCGATACTGTCTGCTAATAAAACTGATCAACAGTATCCATTGCTCTTTTATAAACATAGAGATATATACACACACACATACACACACATCACCATCTTCTCAAAATTATTCATTGGTAAAGATTGCATGTTTTCTGTTGGTTTTTTGAGAGCACAAATAAAGAAGGAAAAGGGCGGCGCGCACCAAGTGTTTGTGACAAGTGTGCACATGCACTATTTATGAGCACAATCATTCTTACAGCACGGAAGCCAGGTAATGAAGCACCTGACGGCTGGCCTGTGTCCTTCTAGAGCGCTCATTTGCATGACGACGAGTTCCTGCTCCTTCATCTATAAAATGGAACGGGGAGGCTTACTCATCTGCACTTTCCACCCTTAGCTTCCTTTGTGGTGAAGGCTGATGTACGTATTTCCACACGGTGTGGCAAACACCGTCCCTCCGTGTGACTAACGGTACAACAACTCTCAGGGGCCGTTCACTCGGCACTAACAAGTCTCTGAAACAAGAACCCGAGCGGGCGCCTGAAGTGAAGCGGGGACGGCAGCACCATTGTCAGCCCCCACAGCTGAGCCAAGACACCGCAGAGCCATTGGCAGCACGAACCATCCATCCGCACAAAGGTGTAGGGACGCACGGGTCGTGGGAAGGCAGGAGTTGGGAAGAGAAGACATTTGTCCCCCCTCGGGTCAAGGGCTACAAAATATCAACATTTTTATGTTAATAACATGTGAATAAATGTCAAAAAAGAATCACAAAATTGTTCTATACCTGTATAGCAGAATATTAACCTCAAGTGAACACTAAGAGTTTTAAAACAAACATTTCAAACTACTCTACTAATTCTAGTGGATATTCCTGGGAATTTGAAAACAAAAGAAATTAACTCCTATGAAAAAGACAAAATCAAAAATTCCTTCGTTTAATCCAGGAAGCCAA
Organism: Desmodus rotundus; assembly: GCF_022682495.2. NCBI lineage: Eukaryota > Metazoa > Chordata > Mammalia > Chiroptera > Phyllostomidae > Desmodus > Desmodus rotundus. Next base: position 3,895,182 of record NC_071395.1, on the reverse strand, counting down.
TAGTCATGGATATTTTCCCTAATTTTAAAATAAAAAATGAGTTAGCTTTTAGTGATTAAGGACATCTCAGTTATATGGTCTATTACACTTGTTATTTAGAATAATTGAAACCTGCTGGAAAATTGCTCTCTGAGAAATATAATAGTACATTTGATTAATATTTTAATGTAAGACTATACATTCAAGTCAATTTAATAGTATATTTATACAGTTAAATACCATATAGTGAAATCCTGAAGTAATCTCCTATTTCTCTGAAATACACGGTTGTTGAACAGAAGTGAGTTAAATATGTTCAAATGAATTTCAAAATTTACCATTTGTTTTTCAGTCTACTAAAGAAAAGATATTTGCAACCAGGATCCACTGGTCAGCTTCATATTGGAGAACCAACCCCCCCACCCCGCCTACACCCCCCTCCCCACCCCCAGCCTCTTCTGAGGCCTGAGCTGCAAAGCCTGGCATTGTTCTCCCTGACACCCGATCAGCCCGCACAAAACAGCAACTGCGGCCCCAGAGCAATGGTGGGGGGGGGGGGGGAGGAGGGCGGAGAGCCTGGTGCTATCTACTCAAGGGCAAAAGGTCACTTCCGAACAACTGGGCAATAAAAGATTATTTCTAGCGACAAAACAGAGAGGCCCAGAGGTGGGGGGTAGAAAGTGGGGAGGGGCTGGGGAGGAAGGAGGGCAAAAGGGCTCGTCTGGGGGAAGGGGCACGGCCTCCAGGCAGCAGACGGGAACCACCTGGCTCCAGGCTGTGCTGAGGGGGAGAGGGAGAGAGAGAGAGAGAGAGAGAGAGAGAGACAGTCCCTTCCAAGGGGCCAGAGACTTTGGGCTGAGAGAGGCAAACTTTGTAATGATATAAACCCAGCTTTCCCAGGCCTAGAAAAATCCGAGGGAGAGAGAGAGAAAGGAAGGGGAGATGAGAAATCCTTTTCCAAATAGAAGTCTGAGCAAATGTAGAGGATATATTGCTTTTCAACCCATCAGTTCAGTAAATAAACTCTCTTGATAACTAAGCAAATGATCCAGCTACTGATATCTAATTGTTATTTGAAGTTAACCTGAAGGTAAAACACACAGACACACTTAATTTTTTAAAGACCATGAGGTCCCATTGTAATGACACAGTTGTATCACCTTCTTGTCTAGTGTCTGCTTCACCACCACCTATGTCTCCTCCCTCCCCAATCCACCTCCAACCCGCCCCCTCCAGCCCCCACCAAAGCACCTCTGAGTGGCTGCGGGCAGGTGAGGGGCTGCTTACGTTCAGCCTGATCGCCTGGGTCCGGGCAAAGCTAGGATTAGATGGGGAACCCTACGTCCCCCAAAGAGTCCATACTAAGTAAACTGTGCGCTCCATTCCCTCATCTGTGACTGATTGATTGATCGATTGATCTACCGCTGAGTAACTACCAGCTGGAATATAAAGCGACCAGACGCAGAGACCACTGCCGGCTGCGTGGCTGCAAATAGGAGACCCTGGCAGCCGTTGGAAACTAACTCACAGCGTAGGAGGCTTAACCATTGTCGATTTTTTTTTTTTTTTTGGAGGGGTGCAATGTGGCTCGCAGACCAGCTGGTCTGAGGGAGTTCCAGGTCAGCCACAGTATGGTATTTACGTTTCTAAATATGAACATCTTTTAAAAATTGTTGTGTCCAAGAATCGGGATTTGGAAGAAATGTCTGCCAACCACACCAGCCAGACCACTGGAAGGGAGCCGAGCACCTAAGTGTCCACCTCTCCTAGGACGACTCAACCTTTGTCCCTCCTACAAGGCACATTTCATATAAGGAGGGAACAGAAACACAGAAAACAGCGGTACGTGCTTTCTGACATCCTCAGAAGCATGGAAAAATATTACAAAAGAAAAATAATGAAGTAACATCATAAAAAATTATCACACAAAGATTCATTATTAAGATTTCTTCTTAAGAAGAACACCATAGGAAAATTTAAATGCATATTAAATGTAAATATATTATGACCATAATAATGGTGACCAACAGCTTTATCAGATGTCCACGGTGCACTGACCACTGGAGAGTAGGTGTCATGTATGGTCACAGAGGGGCACTCAGCATCCACCTCTGCAAGAGTTTTGGAACTAAAAGTGAGTAGCATAAACCCACTTGGAAAGCATGTGAACAAACATATAGAACAAGCCCAATACTAACTGTTCCTAATGCTTAAGGAATCCTAGGATGAAATGCGCTCGGGGTGAGGTCGGCACCCTGTGGGAGACAGCTTCAGTGGTGACATGAATTCCAAATAGAATTTCAGAGACAGAGGGACACAGGCTTTGGCAGAGTAAAGACGACATTGGTCCTTTCCAGCCAAGGAAGATTAAAAGCGGAATGACAAAGCCTGAGTGTGTTCAGTGGGATGTGACTCTCGGCCTGAAGAGACAACAGACAGGGCAGTTGGGATGGGGACGGGGCCGCAGGACAGGAGGGCACAGAGAAGCTGTAGTGTAACAGTCAGCAGCTTTGAAGACAAATCAAAATCACACCCGCCCCATTAACATGGATATTATGAAAAGAAAAACAAATCACCAGAATAACAAGTGTTGGTGAGGATGAGAAATCTGACCACTTTGTACTGCTGTTGAGAATGCAAAGTGGAGCAGCCACTTGCTGGTTCCTCAAAAAATTAAATAAAGAATTACTATGATCCAGCTATTCTACTCCTGGGTATAAACTCAAAGAAACTGAAAGCAGGGACTCAGACAGAACCTTGTATATCCACGTTGTTCGTAGTAGCACTATCCACAGTTGGCAAAAGGCAGAGAACACCCCAAACAGCCATCAGCAGGTATTTGGTGTGTGCATACGGTGGCATGTTATTCCGTCTTAAAAGGAGGGAAATTTTGGCACTCACTACACATGGATGCACTCTGAAGACATTACGCTAAGTGAAACAAGACAGATCCTGTATGATTTCACTTACGTGAGATACCTGCAGTATCAAATCATAGAGACAGACAGTGGAATAATGGGCACTGGGGGGTCAGAGAGAGTGTAATGAGCAGTTACTGTTAAATGGGTGTAGGGTTTCAGTTTACAGTGACGAAAATGTTCTACAGATGGATAGTGTGATGATTACACAGCAATGTGAATGTATTTAATGCCCCTGGATTGCAGACTTTAAACATGGTTAAAATGGGGAGTTATGCTGTGTATAGTTTATCACAATACAAAATATGCCAAGATAAAATTTTTAAATAAAAAATGAGCTTCAGCTCTGGCCAGGTAGCTCAGTTGGTTAGAGTGTCGTCCCGATTCACCAAGGTTGCAGGTTCAATCTCTGGTCAGGGCCATACAAGAAGCAACCAACGGATGCAAGAACAAATGGAACAGCAAATCAAAGCTTCTTTCTCTGTCTCCCTTCCGCTCTCTCTAAACATCAATAAATTTAAGAGAAATTTTAAAAGATGAGCTTCGAAGTCAGTGAGGCTGGCTTTAACAACCAGCGTTGCTACTTCATAGCCATGAGACCATGGACAAGGTACTTTCTCTTTGAGACCCAAATGCTCAACTATGGAATAGAGGTGATGGCCCACGATCCCGTTTTATAAACACAAGGAAAAAAGGGAAAGTGCCCTAGCACTTAGATGTGAGTTAACTAGGATTCTTCAGAACCACAAATGAAGTTGCTGTGAATTCACTGGCTTATTGCAGCAAACTACTAGGCGGTAAGGCAGGAGGCTGGCCCTTGGAACAAACGAACCAAGGTGCTGCTATCCAGTGCCATCAGGTTCTTTTAGTGTGACCTGTCATCTGCCTGGAGGTTTCTCTGACTGCTGGGGATGATGAGTAATGGGATTCCAAGCACACATTCTTACACTTTCACAACTAGACAAAAAAGAGCTCTTCCTTTGCTCCTATTTGGAAAAACCCTGGGGAAAGACTTTGATTGAACTATCCTTGGTCACACGTCCATCCCCCAAACCAATCACTTAGCTAGGTTAGGAGAGTGAGAAAGCCCCTATTAAAAGACAGGTTGAGGAGAGGGGATGGAGAGAGAGAGAGATGTGGGGAGAGTAGGTGTCAACTAAATAGCCCTCTTATTGGATGACTATTTCAGCCAGCTCAGGAAATGGCAAGCTAGATTTTATATTCAAGATAAACAGAAGCACTTTAGAAACCTGAGCAGAGGAATGATCATTTTATCTAAGCAATATGCATTTAGTTATTTTGAACTAATCAATTAATTTAGTCACTCACTTATTAATACCATCTGAAATGAGTTACTACATACTGGATAATTTTCCAAACAACTAAGATTACTCTCCCAAGCATTAATAATTTTATTTTGAATTTTACCTAAAATATGTGATAATCACTTTATGACACAATATAAAAAATTTGGGGGTAAATTCAAGACCATTTATTATGGAAATAAAATATCATACTGTGTTGTAACATATCAATACCCTCAGGAACAATTTCGTGCTTCAAACTGCTCACATCCTTCACCCCGAGGCCCAGAGGGCACCTTCAAGGCGACAGTCACTGTCGCCATTTTTCTGCCTCAGAAAACCCCCTTCGCCTCTCATCCTTCACTCTGCTTCTAACTGCTGAGCGTTGAAAATTCGGATAATTCATGATGGTGAGTAAAATAAAACTCTCAGTGTGTATTTTAAAGGGAAAAAAAATGGCTTGTTTTGGTCCAAACAGTTATTGTTCAAAGATTTTATCTTCGGGTTCACAAGAGTGTTTTGGAAAGATGGAAGCAGACCTTTGCCTGAAATCCGGGTACGCTGGACTATTGAGTCTGGAAGCAGTAACCTTTACGTGGGACTCCAAGATGCCTGGGACACTGGAAGTGCCTAACCAAGTTATTGAAACACGTTTTATAAAAATTAGTTATATAAAAAACATACGTTTTCAGCTGTGAGGTTTGGATATATATCAACAGAAGAAATCCGTTAGAGTATCAGCGAGGCAAATCTGTCTGGCCCCGGAAATACTGACTATTGACTTCTCAACTAGATTTTCTGAAGATGTATCACTAGATTAAGAAGCTCTTGACTCTAAACTCGGTCATTAAGGTGACTGATAAAGCAGCTGCCAAAACAGGGAAGTCCCGCCCGGTCACTCCAGTGACCCCGATAATTGCTCGATGAGCTCCACAATCTCTCTCCAAGGCCACTTCGGTTCCGCTGTCACCGCGTACTGATGGTCGTGGTGGCAACGGTGAGTCTAAGGGGAAAGGGCCCAGGGGCAGCCGGTAGCCTGGGTGTGTTCTTGTCACTGGTCTCAGTCTTGAGGAGAACATGTGACCTTACCGCCCCTTATCCATCAGCAATCAGTACATGGCCTAGTATTTTCAGTAGCAAATGCTCAAGTCCCCGACTTCATCAAGGAAGAACTTTGAAGGGGAGATCAGGGGCACAGGAGAATCCCAGAGAGCAGCCTTCCTGCTTTCTCTCTCAGAAAGCCTGGTGGGCCTGCACAAGTCTGTTTTCTCACGTGACGAAAGGAAGGACTAAGTGACGCCACGTCAAGATGAACCCGGGGCAAAGACAATGCAGCTCCTATGCGCTCGGCACCCGCCACCCCAGGGGGGTGAACCCGCAGACAAAACCTGCACCTCTGCCACGGAGTTCGCTCTCTCCGGCTCTGTCAGCTGCAGAGAGTTTGCAAGGGAACAAGCCAGGCCATAACCCGCCTGAGAACAACAAAAGGGACACTTGTCCAGACACTCACTCCCATTGCATCGTGCCACTTCACAAATTACAATGAGTCTAGGAAAAGAGGCCTGGCATCCAGAAGGCAAGGCAAGCGTGTCGTTGTTTTCTGCTTTACATCACATCTGCTTGAATCCACCTCGTGAGGTATTGACAAGCCTGTCAGATCAAACTACGCCCAGTCCATGCCAGACAGCCCAGTAACTTACGACATCCTAAAAAATGTTTTGCTATAAACTGCAAAGCATCTCAGCCATCAATCAAGGTCTGATACTTTATTTTAGGGACCAAGCTAAGGACCTCTTCCCTTCCGCCGCCTGTCTAGCTTACTGATAACAGGCTTCTGATACAAAGATTGAAGGACTTTTGCTATGCTGCCGGCGTATTCATTTCACACCACTCTAGATACACAAGATGTGAGATGATTTACTACAGTACAGATATACTCTAACCTCTCAGGTGAGCAACGAGAATTTTGCAGATGAAAACATGAATAGATGATAGATAGATAAATGATAGGTAGACAAACAGGTGACAGGTAGTAGGTAGGTAAATAGAGAGATAGGTAGGTGATAGGTGGGTAGATAGACAAGTGACAAGTAGGAAAGTAGGGAGGTAGGTAGGTGAGAGGTAGGTAGGTAGATGATAGGTAGGCAGATAGATAAACATAGGTGATAAGTGATGGGTGGGTAGGTAGACAGATAAATAGGTGACAGGTAGGTAGATAGACAGGTGAGAGGTAGGTAGGTAGATGATAGGTAGGTAGGTAGGTAGATACATAGAGAAAGAGAGAGAGAGAAACAGGTGACAGGTGGATAGGGAGACAGGGAGATAGATAGCAGGACGCCAAGGAGAAAAAGGACAGATGTCCTTCCTGAGTCTGCACATGTGCTAGGATGTGACTTCAAGGCCTCTCACTGATGATATTAATGCTTAAGGAAAAGCTGAGTCTCTTCGGTTTGAGAAAGAGACTGTCATTTCTAGAAAGGGAGTTTGCAAAAGAAAAGGTCAAAGAAACCAGGAACAAACATGTGCAGTCCTTTTATTGTGCACGTGGAGGACCAGCAGCGCTGAAAGCCCCGTGTGGTTCCGATGTCGCGCTCCGCAGGACCGCGGACGATGGTGCTCTCAGGAAGCTCGCCACCTCCTGGTCCCTGCCCCGCGGTTCCCTGTGGAGTGCGCGGCTCCGGAAGAAATTCTGCATTGCCAGTCACTGGCTCGCCAACCCTGTCTTAAATACTGGCCTAGAGCTGGGGTTGGTGGTGAATAAAGCGAGGGCGAGCGACCCAAATAAGGATGATGCAACCGTGTGCAGGGCAACTTTGAGTCATGAATCAGAATCGGCCCTTTCATGGTCATTGTCAGGCTAGAAAGATCAAGCACTGACCTCCCTACTTCCCGTCCGCCCTCAGGATGGAACTGACTCTCTCCTGGCCAGTGTTTGCGCCCTCACCCCGACTCAGGGAACTGTTTCTGCAAAGGTGCCGTGTTTCAGTTTGCTTCTTCAGGGGAATGCAGTGCCTCCTAATTCCTTCTATGGATGTGCAGAGGTGGGGCTTACAAAACAGTTTTGCAAAATTGCTCCTTTTTAAAAAATTATTATACTCCCTTAAAAATGATTCTACTTTATCATTTGTCTTGTTTTCTGTAGAGCCAATGGGCTGTTTCATTGCTTTTTGAAAAAGTAATAAAATAATAAGTCAGTATGTGCAGGAGTAATACAGAAGGCCAAATAAGCTTCCTATTCCCCAACGAATGCAGAAGAGACTCGCTACTTTTTAACACCTCAGTCCTGTGGCAGCGGCAGCCGGCCCTCAGCATGAACTTCTAACTGCAGCTGGTGCCTGAGCCCGAAAGCTCACCTCTACCTTCCCTTGCCCTTCACCTGAGAACACCAAACTCTCGTCAATGTGAGTGCTGGGTTAGCTGTGATTAGGAAGAAGGAAAATTTTTTAAAATATGAGAGCCCTTAAGAATGAAAGGCTTAAAGAATCATTTCCATCACTCAATCTCCTGTTTTAGCTTTTACTACTTTTTTTTTGGTTTTGGAGGTGGGGTGGGGGAGAGGTCGTGCATTTGTTTGGTTCGTTGGTGCTATGGTTGTAATTCTCTTTTACGACTTAACAAAGCTACTGTGCTTCTGAAGCTTCTGGTCAGGGGCTTTCGTCCTAGCGTTTTAAAACTTAGGGCAAATGGCTTTCTCCAGCCCTGCTTAACTCGAACGTGAAACAGGAAACTGTGAGGTCGTGTCTGGTAAACCATCAAAAGCACTCTGTTTAAAACAGAGAAATTAAGTGAGCTCATTGCTGCTTTCAAACACCTTAATTTTTGGCAGAACACTCACCTATCTAGGAGGCATTGTAAAAGGTTACTTGAGTAAGATCAAAATCAGTCACCACTTCATTCCCTGGCCGGGAGCTCAGGTGGTCGCAGCGTGGACCCCCTTGCCTCGTCAGGGCACAACCGAGAATCAACCAACAACGCACAAATAAGCGGAACAACAAATCGGTCTCTCTCTTCCTCTCTCCCCTCCCCACCCTCTGACATCAATAATTTTTTTTTAATTTTTAATTGGTCGTCACTTCTTCCTAAGGGCATCAGGTTGGTTTAGCAAAGAAGTGCTTCCATCAGAAAAGGTCGAGAGCCACGTTAGCATTCTAGCGTGGGCGTGAGGCACAGGGAGGAAGGTCCTTTGTCACGAACAAGTTCGCTGTCTAACCATAAGTCGTATTTTCAATGGATGCTTTAAGCAATCACTTCCTCTACAATGGGAATGAAACATGCACTGATTTTAATAACGGTGATGACAAAGTTGGCTACGTAATTCCAGGCCAGTCACCACGGGGAAAGTGATGAGCTTTCATCTTCAGAGACAAAGTTTCTGAAGGGAAATTATTAGCACTATTAGCGCGGTAACTGCAGGGCGGGGGAGGGAGAGCAGGAAGCCGGCTTGCACAATGAAGCAGCAGAGACTTTTACAAGTGTTCTTTCTACTATTTTGCTCTAATTGTTGGCAATGTCAAATGATGTTAGTTTTAGGTAAAAGTTGTACGTTTTTGCCACTGAACCTTTCCACTCTCGTGGGATTCCAACGGCCTCGGTTCTCTTTTTCTTATCCTTTGTCTTTGGTTTCCTCCCATAAAGGTGCCTAATTGGGTAAGTTCGGAAAGCTGAAGGAACCAACCTGTGTTTCCCCCCTTACCAACTCTTCTTACGAAGAAGATGGAAAAAAGGGAAGGAAATGAGATAAAGTATAAATTCTGGGTCTTTTCGGAGTGGCTGTTTTCTGACAGATCACTCTGAGTCCCGGCCACATTCGGGACCAATGTCCCCATTCTAAACGGTTCCATGCGTCACAGAAAATACCAGCGTGAAGAGAAACGGTGAGGAGGGTTTCTACCTCTAAACATGCATTATTGAAGGTAAAAAAACTAGGAGATGGGTAAACAGGGCATTCAAATAATTGTTCAAGACCCCCTGTCGCTAGGAAATGGGAAGTGGGATTATGTGGGACTTTTATTGTCTTCCTGTGCTTTTCCTACATTTTCAGAAACAACGTCAGATTGAACACGTGCTACGTCTGTCGGCAGAAGAGAAGAGTTGAGGGCTTCCCTGTTTCCGGGGCCAGGTCGGCCCGCCCGGCTCTCGGTGGGGTGAAGAGCTTGCACGGGGCCCAACGGCCAGTCCAGGCGCACACCTTTGCTGCTGAAGGGCCGCTTCCCCGTGTGCATCTCTGAGCGCAAGGCCCGGCTCCCCAGGCTGGGGTCTGAGCCCACGATCAAAGAGCAGCTCTGGTTTCACATGACACATAAGTTCTCTACCGGAGCAACTGCTCTTAAGGGCAAATGAGTAAGGTGACATTTTCATGCCACTAGTTGGAAGTGGCTTGGAACACAAAGCTACCGATTTTTAGTTCAGAGTTATGTTCCCTCTAAAAATAAGTTGCTTGGGGATCTCAGGCGTGACCCAGTCTTCAGATTTTCACCACGAGCTCCGCGGCCACATTACGCTAGTCTGTGCGAAGGGCGGGGGCTGACATTGAGAGGACTGTTTCCCCAAGAGAAACCCCCGCCTGTTCTGGTAACAGACCTGGGAAAGAGGCTGCCCTACTGCTTTAGGACAGACGGCACCATCTCCCCATCTTAATGCTTTAGTCAGAATGTGGGGCAGGGAGCTTGTTCATAACTGCCAAAGACCTCATAAATCAGTGAGGCCGTCCGCACGGCCACCAGCCCACTGTCTCAAAGTGGGCGAAACACGGGTGGGGCACAAGGAGGTTCACAGTTGTCCAAATGGGAAGTAACACCATCAGTAACGAGTGACAATACAGAAACAGACTCTGTTCCATGTACAACTGTAAACCTACGTTTGCCCGCCCCCCCGACCCTGTGTTTCCAGCAGAAGGGCAGCCTCCAAATATTGAGTGTTCAGCGTGCGGTGTTGAAGGCCCGTCACACCAAATCTGTGATGCCAGGGCAAGACACACTTTCTCCGACACGCCAGACGGCTCGGACACTTCCAGCAGAATGTGTGCGGCCGATAGTGAAATGCCGTGGCAAGTAAAAATCTCTTAAGCTGGCATGACTTCAACAAGCAGGTGGATTCTCCCGCTGAATGGACAGAACAGAAAAAGATTATCTTGAATAAGTATCAAGGTATGAAAACCGTTCACCTCATAAAACAGATAGAGATATAATAACGCATTCTGAGCCAAAAGATGTGGCTTCGAGGGACAGCAGACCCAGCCGTCTCTAAGCTGTCTTGGTTAGTGGTCCGTGTTTTAATAATATTTCCTCTTTCTTCTACTTTCTGAGTTTTGTACTCAGTCAAACACAGGGTGAGGCAAAAGGAGGTTTACAGGTGTGAGAACGTAAAAGAGTTTGTCCTCGCATTGTTTACTAATTATGGCGTGATTTCCCACACGACCACCTGTAAACTTACTTTTGCCCTGCCCCAGGTGTGACCCAGATACTAACGCCACCGCGTTGATGCTCCGGCAGCTATTGGGCCCATAAAACCACGGCACAGTGTCTAAATCAGGAGCTGAATATGTTCTTCTACCTTTTATCGGCTCTAAAAAATGCAGAGCAAACATTATCTATTGTTAATTACCTGTAAAGTAGGGCTTTAGCCACTTCCCCAGTTTCTAAGAGCCCAGGAGTGAAACCTGAAAGAAGTCCCCCATTGTTTGCAATTGTGCAAGGGCCAGGAGCAAACAGGGCTCAAATTGCAGCCTGAAAGGCCACAGGAAATTGGCATCCCACTAATCTGCACTCAGCCATTCAAAGAAACAAAGCCCGCATTCCTGCTGAAGAACTCTCCGCAGAAACCCAAGGCAGGTCTGTTCAGCCGGACCACGGAAGAAACCTGCAGGAATACAAGTTTTAATTCGAGACCCATGGGGCCTGGCTCCAGTTTCCTGCTTGGGGAGTTCCAGGCATCATTTAAAGTTCTACCTCATCCTTCCAATTTCCCCCCAAAGGAGCCTTTATCCTCGGAACGCTTTCCACCTAACAATCTGAGCAGGGGTGGAGTGGGCGGGGACAATATACTAAGAGGCCAAGTGTGCAGGACAGATAGCTGAGTTATGAGGCACTGAAAAAATCAAACTCCAAAGCAACTGACGTGTGCTTCTGTGTGTTTGGGCTACACCACTCCCTGCAAATGCAACCCCACGAGCGGCTTTCAACCAGCAGGCCCAACCCCTGACTGTTTCGTCGGGGGCACTGACATTGTTTCCCTTGGACTGTCAAAAAAATAACAACAGCCAACACAACAACAGCTGCCCGGTGTGGACGAATCAAAATTATACCTATTTTTTTTTTTTATCGGATCGGCAAAAGATAAATTGTTTGGTGTGTTGTAGAATTTTAGTAATTAGTGTAAGTGCGCCATGACATGAAAAACGCTGAAAATCTCCGTTCTGCACCATAGGAATGGGATGCAATTAAGAAATCGGCCGATTACCTTCCATACGAAACAGCACAATTTAAAATGAAGCTCCTTGTAAAATTCACGTATGAAAATAAGAAGTGTTTCAACTGGGTGCTTCATCACCACAAAAGTCACAGGCAGAGCCCCGGGGGTGTGGGCAGGCGTGGCTTTCTCACTCTGCTTACACAGCAGCCAGAGAAATGACAACGGCATAAACTGACCAGTGACGGGAGCCAGGGCCTGGTCCTTAACTTTACCAGTAAATGGGAAAATTGGATTTCTCCCCTCTATCAGACTGCCTTACTCATAAAACTGGGCTAAGCACAGGTTTGTTGAAATAACCCCAAGTTTTATAAACCTGGGCACTTACAAAAATGTTACGTGCAATACACAATTTGAGATATTACTGAATTTACTGACACCGGTGTTGTGACTTGAGTGATAACAAGTCACGTATCATCATACATGTTTCTAAAGAACATTGAAAAGCAGTAATAGCCGTTGTACATCAAAAACAAAACAAAACAAGAGAGACGTTCTGCTGAGTGTCAGGCCTCTGCCCGGTGCAGCCAGGGGAGTAAACAATGGTCTGGCGTGGAGAGCGTTAGCACCGAAGACGCTGAGAAGCCTCCACCATCGCCAAGACTCCCAAATCAACTCAATATGAGTCACTCTCAAGAGCACTTCTGACTCTGACTAGAAAAGACCAAGTGGTTTGCATCATGAATAACTAAGAATAGATTCGTGACATGAAGGAGCCGGTAATTCCAGGCACGTCCATGTCGGGCCTACCTGAGACGGTCACAGAGGCTGCGCGGCTGCGCTGGGCGGCAGGGAAGCGGATTCAATGGCCTCCAATGTCTGCCTCCTCCGGTGCGGAAATGTGACTGCCCCAATTCCTAAAACTAGTCTCTTCTGGAAACTTTAACACCATCCCTAATAATATTACCAAAGTTCTCTGCAGCAAACAATTACATAATTTTTTAGAACATTATTTACCAATACGTGCAAGACTAAAATGGCTTAAAGGAGGTTACAGATCATATCAGAATATACATTTTATGCATGTAGTAAATGTTCCTGTGGTCATAAGAACAAAATCAAAGTATGGGTTTGTACGACTCAAGCGTAAAGTGCGGGGAAAATCATCGAACGCTTCCTGAGCGCCTGCCATGGGCAAAGCCCCTGGGGAGCGCAGGTACATCTACAACACATCTCAAAGAATTACAGTATAAAAGGAGAGGCAGGGCACGAACTTTGAAGAACAGCAGAAAAATCTGACCACAAAATGTGCCACTTGGGCTTAAAAATTATTCTCAGCTAACAGTACCAAAAACAGTAGATGCAAGAAGGGTGCTCTGAGCTCCCCTTTATTCCCAACAGTGGGAGGTGACACTCTCCTGTGAGAGATGCACTCCCTGCACCAGGAGGGACAGACATTGTGGTCACCAGGGCCGGAAGCCCAGACCGAGGGCGACTCACACACTGAGACCCTGTGGCAGTGACCCACACGCAGTGCAGCCCCTTTCCCGCAGCTGGCTCCCTTGGCTCAGCCTGGTCTAGAGACAGCTCAGCCCAGCCACTTCTTTGGGTCCTCAGTTCCCTGCAAAGGCTCCCCGTGCCCTTAACAACCTCCCTGTTCTGCTCCCGGTGATCCATCGGAGGCCGATTTAATTCTCAGGCCCCGCCAGATATGGTCAGAGGGCAGTGGTCAAGTTCTGCCTCCTCGACATTAAAAAGTAAACATTAAATCTATGAGCGGCGGGCACCATGCTGTTACTAAGGAATTTCTGGGAGAGAGTCTTTTGACGTGATTCAGTCCGAGGAGGAGGATTTAAACCCAGCTACACAAGGAGAGGATGAAAAGGGCAAAGGCTGGCCCTGAGGTCAGGATTCAGAGGTGGGTTTCAGGCACATGGGGTGAACCAGGGCCACAGGCTAGAAGATTTATCTGGCAGAGAAGCCAGAGAGCGGGGTGAGTGCGCAGTGGGAAGCACACAGCACAGCCATGGTCCCCATGGAGTGAGTGTGCCCTGGACCTCCCAGAGCCATGGTGACCGAAGGAAGGAGGGCGGGGCCGGCCGGCCAGGGAACCCTCGGGGCTCCGAGGAGACATACACTCTGATGAACTGGAAAAGATTAATTTTTAATACGGTTATTTGCTATGCAGTCATGCTGTAGGCCAGGAACATCATATGATAAATGACACAAATGTTTCCGAGTGTAAATCATCATATTCCAACGAGGCAGCCACTGGCAGACGCACATTTTCCATTGGGTCAAAAGGACCCAAAATTTTATTTGCACACAAAAACACAGCCCTGTGTTTTTTCCCCTTGAGAAACTGCCCCATAGGTAACGTCGCAGCGGCCCCACCGTGAAGTCACCGCACTAGGCTGCGCGGCCCTGCGGTTGACTTAGTCATTTGTTGTGCCATAGGAAGGAGGTGACAGTTACTGCCTGGCTGGCTTGCAGGGCATAACCTCAGAGGAACTTCCTCACACTCTAGAGCAGAAAGGGATAAATGTTTGTTTTGAAAGATAAGCATGGGTAAGTAGGAAAAAATGCTCGAGGGCAAATACTTTTGAAAAAAAATGCTTCATGAAAGAATGTTGGGTTTTGTTTTGTTTTGTTTTTTTCAAGAAAGGCAAGTTCAAGCAGACCTTTTTTTTTCTTCTTCTTCTTCTTCAGGAGCACTGCCTGCTTTTCTTCTTCCCCAAATTTGCCAGGTTTTACAATCTGTAGGAAGCATATTTTCCCTAAGGATGAAGACACCCCCCCCCCCCCGCCCCAGTTAAAATCTTTACTTAAGAAATCAAGGGACATGACGCCTCATTCAGTGACAAGGGGGGAAAATCCCATTGTCTGTATAGGACACAAGGCAATGTGGAGTTTCACACTTGACTTTTTTTAAACTAAACTTCTGAAATTAAGCAGTGCCAGCTTCCCTCAAATTCAAGTTATTCTGCTTTATAATGATCGCCTCTCACAAAAGCTTCTGCAAGTCTCCGCATGTGCTGCATACCACCTGTGGAAGGTAGAAATTTTACACTCCAATATTATCATTTACAGGCGGTTCAAAATACAAGGAAAAAACCGGCCAGTTCCAAGCCCGCACTGGTTGAGCCTTTCCTTCCTACAGCTTCTGCAAGTGGGCACCCACTCCAGACACGCTCACACACTTGCTATTTTCCCATGATGCCACGATCAGGCCTCTGTACTTGTGCACCTGATGGATGATCGCTCATCCCTCAGGCATCCACCATGAAGCCTCCCCAGTGGGCATGGGCAGACGTGGCTGCTGCTCCAGTGCCCCAGTTGCCCACCACCAGAACGGTACCAATCACGTGGCTCTACCCTCCTGAATGACTCATTACAGACTGGGATAGTCAGCACCAGAGATATTGTTGAATGAATGATTAAGCTGGTGACAGAGCCAAGCAATTCTTATTGTCCCTCAAAACTGCCAACATTGTTGGCCTTAGAAACAGTACCCAAAACCCTACAAAAACCAAAATTCAACGTGGTCACTAATCTCAGCACCTTTCCTTAACAGGGAAACTTCTAGGAATAAATCTTGCAAGGCGAACGACAACAAATCATTTATTGAGTTCCTACTCTACGGTAACAAGCACTGTTCTAGGTGTTAGATGGCAAGAAATTAAACTGATGAATTTTAGTTTCACCTTTATTTTATCTTCCCCAATTGAGTTGTGTTTCTGCTACTAAAGTACAAAAGCTAAAAGTGGCCCAAAGCAGACACAAAGAGGAAATTAGAGGTAATTCCAAGAGCAGGTTTAGAAACCACAGAGAAACCAAGCAGACGTTCACATACTCTGTAAGTAACTCTGACACCAGCAGCTTTCTCTGTCAAGATAGGCCTTGCCACGTATGGAGGAGAAGGCACATTCTCGGTGACCTAGAAGGGCAAACTGTGAAGGCACCGAAGTTCCAGCTCACGCGGAGGTAGGCAGGACCGAGCCTGGACCCAGCTCCTGTGCTTCCCGAGGGCCACCAGAGCTCCGGCAGGGAGGGGAAAGCAGGCCTTTTGGCTTCAGGTACTATTTTGACTGAATTGGCTGGTCAATCAATTTTCATGAAGATATTTTTCTTGATTAAATAACAGATTTTGTAAACAGACCACTTGTACTATAAATAGAGCACATCCCACTGGAAATCAATTCTACTCCACAAGTTCATTCCTTATTAAGAAATGTTGCATTTTTATCAGATCTCGTGTACTTGACTTATAATCCATTAGCTTAAAAACGAGTTAAAGGGTCTAAGAACATCCTCTCCAAACACACACAGTGGCCCCTAAGTTTTCCTACCTCCCGCATCCTAACACTGAACTTAACAACTCTTCTGACACGTGGGCCTGTTTTCTCCTCCTCTTTGTCCTTCCCTCCAAAAATCTGTGCACCTCAGCTCCCCGTCAGCACCGAGAAAGCCTAGATTCCCTCCACACTGAAACACAGCCACCTTCTACGATCTTGACCTGAAAGATCTCCAGTCCTCAGCGGTCCGTATACCTGTCCTCTTTCCTAGTTCTCTGTGAACCTGTGTTTCACCCACATTAGAACCTTCATCCAATTCTTCCTGCCAGGCCCTTCGGCAAATACGCAGCTGACGACCGCCCTAACATTCCTGACCTCCTCCAAAGCCACCATGTCTTATAGGCCCCTTGTTCTCTGCTTTAACTGCCCCTCTCACCGGCTGCTGCGAGGAATGTCTAGATAAAACCTGGAAACCATTTAGTAGCCCACAAAAAACTCCCTTTGTGGGTGTTGATGGTGCATCAGCCATGCCCTAAGGAGCCACCCTAGACCCCTGTTCTCAAGACCCAAGTTCAGTCCCCAACGCGTCTTAACTATTGACCAAAGAGTATCCTCTACTCACCAAAATCCGGGTGCAGTTCCCTCTTCTTGTCTTCAAAGTAGATTGTCTTTCTCTTCTTTCATCCTTCACTCGGGGAGAAGTGCCTCTCCAACCTGGCTGAAAAGGCCCCCCTGCTCCTTCTTCCGTCCTCTCCTCCCACTTGGGGAGCTGTGCCCCTTCAGCCATTGCCTCTCCTGCTCTGTTGCCTTCACTCTCTTTCTACAGAAAGGCCCAGGTTTCTGTTACTTTAAAAACCCTCCTCACCTGCCTCCACTTACCTCCCTACCTCAAGTTTCTAGAAGAGTCCAAGCTGTTAGGTACTCACCATCCACCCGTTTCCTCACCCCATGCAACCTGGCTTTTATTACCACAATTTCACCTAAATACCACCCACCAGATTCAGTTGGGAATCTCCACAGCTTTTGATATTTAATGACTAGCTTCCATCTTGAAATTTCCCTTAGATCTCAGACATGCCAGTCTCCCGGGGCCTATGCTCCTCAGTCCATCCTCACCTACTGGCCCCGTACCCTTCCTGCCTCTGCTGCCTACACACAGGTTCGGTCCTCCAGGTTTAGTCCGCGGGCTGCTTTAATCCCATCCTTTCCCGTATCACCCCCACACGGATGACAGGCCACCACCCACCTCCTTTAGACTCCACTTCTTCCCCAATGACCAGCTGGACACTCACCGGCACTTTAAGAGTTGATCCCAAGAGAACCCAACTTTTCCCGTCCCATGTGCCTCCTAAACAAATTCCCCGCATTTCTTCCAGCAAAAACACTATGTGCCCATTCAGCCAGGTCCCCGAGCTCAGTTCCATTTTCAATTCTTTCCTCCATCTCAAGCCCACATGCAAATAACTAGCAAGCCCTACAGAGGGACCCTTGGTCATATTTCCCACACTGGCCCCTTCTTCCCATTCCCACCAACCTTCAAGCTAGTTCCGATCCTTAATACCTCTGGCTTTCTTTCTCTAAATCTGCCATTTTAATCCCCCACAATTCCCCTCCACATACCTGTAATCTATTCCACCTGGGGAGCTTGTAGGACAAAGCGACGCCGAAGCCCCAGCCCAGAGGTTCTGACTGGCTGGCCTGGCGGGGTGTAGGCGCTGGCAGAGTTTGTGGTCGTGTTTTACTCTCTGGTGGTTTTCACGCACATCTGAAGTCTGGGACCCCTGCTAACCACACCGGAACTCAGGTTTCCCAAATGCACACCTTGCTGTCCCACATCGAACTCCTTCGGCTTGTTTCCTCTGACTCCCCCCCATGGCCCTCAGTTCTCTGCCTTGGACGACCACGAGTGCGTGGTGCTTTCACAAACTTGTTCAATTTTATAGCATAAATTCACTGAGACCCTGACTTCAGGTGAGCGACCTCTCTGCACCTGGCTTTCTCATCTCTCAGTTAAAGATGAATTAAATGGCTGTTAGGTTTCCTTCTAGCACTAAAAGTATGTTCTATGACCATTTCATCAAAAGAAACTCTTGGAGTACTGGTGAATGATGGAGGCTTCTGGCGTATCTGCCCAAATCACCCAGTTCTAGATTCCCTGACAGTCTCCGCAGTAGGAATCAATGCCACGCCCACTTGACAGTCTGACAGAAAAACACGGGTCTTTCGAATAGGACAAAAAAGAGAACGTTTGGATCTGCTCTTCAGCGACTGTGACCGCACTGCCACCAGAATAATGGTCAGAAGCACCATCACACGAGTTCTGAAATCTGGATGCCAAGTGACCTTACCTTCCACAAGCCGATTCCATTAACGGGCTCATCGAAACCTGGCCAGAGGAGGCACGCGTGCCGCTTTCCAATGGAGCTGCTAACCCTGACATGAACACATGACAAGTAATCGTGGCAACGCAGTCATTTGCTACTTGTTGCTGAGAGCTAAGTGCAAATAGTAAACGCAGAGATGCACCCCGTTCCCTGACTGACGGGCACAGACACTCATTGCGCAGGGAAAGCCCCTGGGAAAGAGGACGCAATGGTCAGAGGAAGGCCAATGCACAGCACAGCCCCCACCGCTGGACCCGAAGGAAACACTGCCCCGCCCATGTGCAAGCCCCGGGCCCTGTGCCCCCGTCGCCGGAGGTCCCGTTCCAGCCCGGCCTTGGGTTCCACACCCTCAAAATGAAGACTCGGCGCTAAGAAAGCTGCTGGGAACTGCCTGATAAAATCCCCCAAGAATACAGAATACAGTACAAGAAGCTCCTCCTCTGGAGAGTGCTCTGATGAGGTCGGAGCTGGGACACAGACTTCTGAAACCTCGAACCTTTTACCTGGTGACCTACTTGTTCGCATCCATAGCTGAGGAGCATTGAGCAAGGCAGACTCAGGTCCAGTCCTAGCTGTCAAACTCTTCTGCATATAGAACAGCGTAGCAACATGGCTTGGTAGTTAGTAGTGTGAGAGAATATGAGAAGAATCACTAACTTGCCAGTTACGCACATCGCTATTTCAATTATATCTAAACAGTGGAATAATGGAAAGAACACTCCTCCAACTGTTTCGAATATCTTTTCAAGCTATTCTAAGGTTCCAAACTCTCTTGCAATAACAAAATCTATATGGTGTAGAGTTTTAGATGAGAACTGTGTCCATGCCAATGTTTCAACAAGGGTTGTTTTTTGGTTTTTTGCTGAGGAGCTGTAGCTAAAAACTTCCATGAAATGTAACACTTTATTTTTAAAAAAAAAGATTTAGGAAAAGGAGACAATTTCAAAAATTAAATCAATCTTCTAGGAAGGAGCCCTCTGAGCTGGTCCCAACATGAATTTCAGGGTAAAAACACGATTCGTTTCTAACTTCCTTCCTTTCACTTTGAAGGTCCCTGTGCTGTAACTTTTATTTTCTTAGCTGTAACTGGAATGTTCTATGGTTTGAGATTTGAAAACCATAGAATAATTGTAACAGGCTACAATGTCAGGATTCACCACCTTCGGCCTTCACAAAAAAGGAGCATGGCCGCCCCGTTCACACTTCCTCTCTCTGCTAGGTTGCATTCTACACACTCTATTCACAGGAAACTACTCAACGACAGCGACCGGTCTCAGTTTGATTCATGATTAAATTCTCTTGAAAACAACTGGCAGCCAGAAAAATATGCTGGAAAGGAACTAACAAAAAATTCCTTCTGTCAAACTGCCGCAGTCGAGGAAGAAAACGAACGTGGAATGGAAAGGAGGTTAGCCCACCTGGTATGCGATTTTTCATTTGGCAGACCAAATCCATGGCACGTGGTACTGTGGGAGATTTCAGCTTTGGGGATACCTTCAGAACCTCAGATTCAAAAGTACTTAAGAGGATGCACCCTAATATTTTCTCCTTCTAGGTGTAAACCGTCACAAAGGAGGAAGTGTTGAATCCAAGTGTTTTGGCTTTGCCACCTGACAAGCTTGTCTTAGTCTGCGCCTCTGACCTCTCACTGCTTCCCAGGGTGGGCCAGACACCGCGGTAGACCCCAGCGCCATCCCCTTGCCTGACTGCATTCCGCACACACAGCCTGAAGTTACAACTCCCCAATGTACTGCATGCCCGTGAAAGTTATACATTTCTCTCAACAAGAACTAGAGTTTCTCAGTCTGTTGTTAGAACTACAGACTGTCCTTACCCCAGCTCCTAATTGCACCAAGGGTCCGAATAATAACAGAAAAAAATAACACAGTACTTTGAGGGAGTCTGTACTTTAAACACATCATTCATTAAGGAGCCAAATCTCAATGAAATACTCAGTGATAAGGGACCGGTGATAACATCACCTAACTTCCGTAGGAGAGGAAGTCAGTTTACATTTTGAAAGACTAGGTGATGAAGTAGCGTCTAGAACACGAATATTCATCCAGACATTAGAGAAACAATTTGATCAAATGCCACGATGCTACCTAAGAGGCTTGGGGGCTTCGCAGAGGGGCAGCATTAAAGCAAGCTTCTATCAAGTAGGCCTTGTCTGATTAAAACAAAACCAAGGCATATTTATGAAGAACAATACTTCTGCAACTAGGAACCAAATCATCCAAGAGATACCAATCAAAACACAACAGCCGGATAAGAGTTCTGGCAGACTGAAGCCTGGGTTCAAATTATGCCAACATGTTCTCAAACGCAGATCACCCCTCAGTGTGAGGTGTCACGTACGCACAGGCTGTTGGTGACACCAAGCGTGAGGAGTCCCTTGAACAGAATGTTATCAGGCCCAAAGATACCAGCTATACACTGGCTTCAGCAGACTAAAAACTAAAAATATTTACTTTTTCTCCGTAAAAGTTTCAGACTCCTTATCCCACAGGACATGACAAGAAATCACCAGAGTAGGCCACATTAGAGACTCGCTAGAGGACGTGAAAAGGTCAGGGTGCTTTTAAAACAACCAGGTAGGGAGGTTTTTAAAACAGGAATGCTTTTCAAAAACTCTCTGATATGTGAACTATTCCCTTGGCGTACTGTAACTTCTAGAATGTCTTATCAAAGCGGCAATGCCTGAGACTCCCAGCCTGCTACAGAACTCAGTGCTCTTAACTTGTGCTGATGAAAACTAATTTCTGATTAACCCAAGTGAGTTAAGATAAATATTTTTATAAACTTCTAGATCTGTCCCGTTCCAAGAAACTACGGCACACACAAAACCCCTTGCTTACAAAATAGTCAAAGTGGAAGTGACTGTTCATGCTGATTACAAAACATTTTCACTTTATAGAGATTTGCTTAGGAATTTGTTGAAACAGAATTTGGATGACTAATTGGCTCACTGAATTTTCCAGGAAACAGCTAGTTTAAAATTTGAGCTCACCTGTGGTCTAGATTGGGTACGGTAAGGGAAAGAAATTAAGTGGCTTCGCTTGAAGAAAGAGCCAAGGCGAACAACCAAAATCACCAAACAGTACCAGCCAATAAATGAAGAAATCGAGAGACAGGTTCAGTAATTCGTATATTTCTGCATCATAGTTAACATATGTACTTTCTTCGCATCGCCTTATTTTCCGTTATGTATTGATATCTTGTTATATTCAGACATGAGTACATTTCAACAGTCTTTTGAAATAAATATCATAAAATAATAGAGATTCGCATAATAAATATTCTTTACAATAAAAAAGTTTAACAGACTTTTGTCTTAAAAATAGTCAGAATTCAACTTTGTGATTTATACATAAAATATACAAAAAGCACCACAATTTGTGGTTAAGGCCATGAAAACACAGAAAAGACTAGACGTCCTCAGCTGTTAACGAACCAAGGGCCCAAAGGGACCATTCAGGAGCCCAGATCCCTGTAGGCGGCACACGCCTCTGACACGTGTGGGCTGATCAGCTATAAATATGAACTTCAGGAACCCAAGCGCCCTCAGCGACAGGAAGAAATCTGGTGAAAAGTGTGGGGTGTGGAAGGAAGGTAGCTGAGTCCTTCAAACAAATATAAAAGCTAGAATACGGATCAGCAAGATACAATATATCTCCAATGTGAAGATTTACATTGTAGAGTGGATCTAACATTACGTACAAAAAATAACAATAATAATTATAATACCTGGCATCTCTCGAACAAGATAATGCCAAAACCGAGAGGAGAACTCTGAGGGGCAAGAAGGCCGTGGTTAAGGGGAAATCTGTGAGTTATAACAAAAACGGGGCCCCGGGCTACTTACGGTCCAACGCTATGAAGACAGACCTACTTGGAGAGATAATACATAGCTTATTTAAGCAATTACACGGCGACTTCTTTAAAAGCCAATTCACCTGCTCCCAGAGCAACCCCGTGAAAAAGAGCTCTAAATCGCTGTCACCTGGGTCTGTGAGGGGACGTCCGTGGGGACAACTTGGGGAAGTTGCCTGCAGACCTGAAAGGCTGCACAAAACCCCAGCGGCGACTCCCGACAACCTCTCCAGGGCGTGGCAGAGGCTCTTGTCCTGAGCGGGAGACAGGGGGGGTCCCCCAGTCCACTCTCACCGCCTGTCCACGGAGGCCGGCGTCCACGAGGCCAGCCTTGGGAACAGGCGTGGAGAAGGCAGGAAACGAGACCGCCGGAAAGGAAGTGAAGCCAGTATCTAACAGCATCGTTTTCAACAGCCACACCTGGAAAGTCAGGGGTTCAGGAGGCCCAGCGCACCGCCCCATCAGGAGGGCTTCCCCCGCGGGGGCCGGGAGGGGCAGCTGTCCAGCTTACAGTAGACAGTGTTGGAGTTCTTGCACCTGCAGCCCGGGCGGTGGGTCCAGTCGTAGCAGCCCCGGCACAGCTTCAGGCAGGCCTTGGCGGGCGGGTAGCAGAGCAGGCACGGCAGGAACAGGGCCATGGCTCCCATGCACAGGTAGCGGGGGCAGCAGTGGGACTGGGAGCAGGAGCAGGGGCTGTCCGAGTAGGAGTCGCCCTCGTCGTCGTTGGAGCAGTGGTAGAAGACGCCCTTGACCAGGCACATGCAGGTGCCGTACTCCACCATGCTCTCGGCGGAGCAGAGGCACTGGCGGTCGCAGGCCAGGCAGGACGGCAGGGCCCTGGGGGCCGTGCACTCGCCACACTTGCACTTCCCGCACTGCTCGCAAATGAACTTGTGCTGGCTCAGGTCCTCCTTCAAGGAGCCCTTCAAGTCGTCCACCAGCAGCTGCTTGGGCTGGGTCCGCACTGCCCTCTCAGAGCGGTGGGCAGGGACAGGTCTGGCAGGCGGCGACCTTCCCAGCAGCCCCTGCTCCGAAGACGCGCTGCTGTTGCTCCCGGAGCTGGCGGCGCTCCCGGTGCTGGTCGATCTGCTCAAGACGGGGCCTCGGGCGTGGTGGGCGAGTGCTGCGTGTCCCGGGTGGCCTGCGGGTCTCTGCTCGTAGTTGTTATTCACACTGATCGGTATGATTTCATGAGTCCTCTCCTGCTTTTCTTGTCTGGGAGCCGTTCGCGGGGCGGGCCTTTTCACCACCGAGGGCCCTTCCGTGTATTCGTTGCTGCCTCTGATGGCCTTGATCTGGTCCAGGGACAAAATAGCAGCAGGCGGGGTCTCTCTGTCATAGTCCAGCCGCTGCCGGCTGGCCAGGGCAGGCTGCTGGGTCACGACCAATGACCCGCCACTGCCATGCTGGTTTGGGGGATCCATGTGTGGTGGTCTCCGACGCTGGCAGTCAGTGGAAACCTGGCATGCATCTGAAATCCTAAAAGGAAATCAAACACACAAAAAAACAGAGAGAGAAAATAAATGACAGGAAGTATTTGGGGGAAGGGGCAGACAAACCCTGTCAAGTCACAAATTGCCTGAAGCACCTGGTAATGATCACCTTCATCAGCGCATGACAGTGATGCTGGGGTCCTGGCCGGGGTCCAGCCCCAGAGAGGCCGAGGACCACATCATGGGAGAAGAATGTGAGATGTGAGCAAGAGCCCCCTGCGCCATGAAAATCAGGTTACCTGGCTTTTACAAAGCGGAATAAGGGAGGAGGACCGCCTTCCTGTTGGTGAATCGAACAAACAATTAAAATGGAGTTTGCCCGTGCAGGGGATCCCAGCGCCGGCACTGGAGTAGAAAGCTCGGGGCCATCTCACCCGTGTCTCCACAGAGGGAAATGTCCACGGACACCCGGCTTGGGTGCTGTTGTTTTTGTGCCATTTGTTTGGGGTTACAAGCGTCAGATTCATGCTGAGGAAGTCAGGCTTCACCCATTAAAAACAGAGATTTTGTTTTTAAAACAGCAAAGCAAAATGGAATCTGGAGATAAGATGCCACCTTCTGTAGCAGACAGGATTTTCAAGCTCACTCGTTATTACCATACAAGACGCAAAGTGAATCTGGACGCACGCAGCAGTTCTTGGTGTTTACAGCCACGAAAGGGCACGCACTCACAACTCCGTGTGCAGTTCTGTTCACGTTAAAGCGTACTCGCGTTTGAAATAAGGAGAGCAGTTTTAAAAGTGTAGGCGAGGGCTCACTCAGGCAACAAGATAACTTTCCATGCACGACGAGTAAGCGTCAGGCCTTCAAAGCAGTTAAGGGGGAAATCCTGGCCATTTAATTACCTATTTCCTCGAATGTAAAGAGCTGCATTTTATAAGCGAGAGCCTGATTTTCAAAAGCACTGCCCGCTCTGAATCAAAGTGTTTCTTGTAATCAAATAAGAACACTGATAAAAAAAATCCTGATAAAAATAAGCAATTGTTTCCTTACCAATAGTAAACTATTGCTCATTTATAATGCATTCTTCAAAAAACAAACTACCAAACATAAAAACCTTTCCGTTCTCAGTCAGTTGTAAACTAGAATATTTTTCACACGAATTCCTTCCAAAGTCTACAGATGCGACCCGCTTCAAGCCGAAAAAGAAAAACGCCCATTCTGCGCCGCCGCCTTGAGCCGGAAAACACCAGCTTAAGGAATAAAAGCAGAGAAAAGCGCACATCTGCTAATAACGAGAGTGAAGGGGTCCCCAGACTGACTTAGAGTCTAACTTCGGGGAGTCCCCTCCCTCATTCTCCCAAACTCGGATCGCCCAAGGTTCTGCTTGATTCTTCCTCCTCTGTGCCGGGAACCAACTCGCTCCCAGCCTGCTGGGTTCGGCCCTGCAGTCCCGAAGGGCCCGGCTCCCACGGCCGAGTGTGGGAAAGCACTAAGGCAGAGTCCTCTCGGCAGGAAACGCGCTGGAGGGGTTTCAAGAGTGGAGAGAAAACCCCAGGCGCGGCTGTAAGCTGCGTTTTCACTGACCGTGGTCACCAAGTCCCTGCCGCCTGGGAAGGTCGATCAGCACATGAAAAGAAAGTGAGCCACTTCTGGTCTGAAGCAAAGCCCCTTGGGCAGCAGGGACAGTCCCCGAGCCACCCCTCAACACGCTCCACGCTCTAGGCAAACGGTTCGCCCCGAGAAAACACGATCCAAGTCGATACCTTCTCGTACAAGCCCCTCACATCCTAAGGATCGCCGTGGATTCTCCAAAACTTGTTTGTGTCCCCACCGAGGTGGCTCACAGATCCCGAGCCGGCCCGCGACACGGACGGTACGCAGCGCCCGTTTGCACCTGGGCGCGCAGCGGCCTCCCAAGGCCGGGACCGAAGGCGCGGGGCTGGGGCCGCACCACTGCGCCGCCACAGCGCGGGGCCCGCGGGGGAGCGCGCCCTCTGCGCTCTGAGCCCAGAGCGCTGAATAAATAGTTGACGGAGAGGAAGGAAAAGGAAAAAGTTATGAATGAAAACAAGTCCTCTCCCCGGCTCCAGCGGGCTGGGGGCGGAGGCGGAGGTGTCCATGACTCGGAGGGCGGGCTGCCCTTTAAAGGGGCCGTGCCCTCCCCACCGCTCTGCGCTGGCAAAACGGGCAGAACGTGGGGCTCAGGCACGCAGGCTGGTCCTGGCCGAGGGTTGATGCGAATTCTGGGGTATGCCTACCCGGGCGCGCACACATCCACACAGACGCGCACAAGCGCGCGCACACATCCACACAGATGCGCACCCCCCCCTCCCCGGCCCCGCGCGCCCCCGGCCCTGTCCGGTGTCGGGTCGCACCGCGACTCCGCCACAGAAAGCCTGACGCCGACACAAATCAAGAAGCTCCTGGCCCTTCAGGGAGTGGCCCAAAAACCTCCTCGAATCCACCTTTCGAGTGGAGGTGTCCCCCAAAAGGACGCTCGGGCCACGGCCTTGTCTCTCTAGGAAACTGGGGACAGAGACCCTGCGTCGTTGTCTTCTGCCTGCTCCCGCACCTGCCACCCGCCCGCTCCACACTCACCTAGGCCGCGGTGGTGGCAGGGGGCCCAGGTCCCGGTGCGGGCGGCGGGCGGGCGCCGCATCAAGCGCGGCGGGACGGGCGAGGGGGCATGGCCCGCAAGCCGCGGGGCTGCAGCGCTCCCCGCGGCCCCCTTCCGGCCGCAGAGCTCACGGCTCCGGCGCAGACAGCTCACAGCTCGCCCCGGCCGCGCGGCTCAGCAGCATCCACTTCTGGGCTCTTCTCCCGCAGCCGGTCCGAGAACCAGAGCGCAGTCCCTTCGGAGGCTCCAGCTGGGGAGCGGCGGGGAAGGCCGTGCGCGGACCGCAGGGCTTCTCGGTGCCGATAGCTTCTCCCGCGAAAGGCAGCGGTGGCCACGGGCGAATATCCGCGTCCCGGACGTTCGAGTCTCCCCTGCCCAGGACGGGTCTCGAACCGGAGTCTTCAGCAGGGTCCAGGAGCGCACGCCCGGAGGCCGAGGCCGCAGCTCCCCGGGGGTGGGTGTGGGCCCTTTTACCCGCTCTTTTAGGGGGGCGGCGAAGGGAGCGAGGTTGGGGGGCTCTCGGGGGAAGAGGCGGGGCGTAGTCCGGCCCCGTACAGGTCCAGGCAGCGTCCCGACCCTCACTCTGAGCACGTGGGGCGCCGCGTCTCGGGCGCTCAGGTCCTGGCAGGTCAGCCTCCCGGGCCAGCGCTCGCTCGCAGTCCTCCGACCGTCCCGTTGCTCGGCGGAGGTGCCTGCTACAGAGGATTGGAGATAAAAACACATTAATTTCCCACTTTCCAGGCGCGGGGACGCGGGGCGGGCCGCCCGCCGCCCGCTGCCATGTGCAGGCTGTTGGTGCTGGCTGTGATTGACAGGCGGGCGCAGTCGGCGTGTCAGCAGCGAAGCAAAGTCACATGCAGTCCTGCACGTTTTTGCCGAAGTGCTTTTGCCCCTTTGGAATGCCTAGGAGTTCAAACAGCGTTCAAGCGACGCCCCTGCGCATTGGAAATCAATACACAGAGACGGGAAATTCAGGTTTTAAACCGTGGCTTCGCCAACAATGCCTAAACAAACACACACTGGGTCCGCACGCCGAGCGCCAGCCCCTCTTCCGCACAAACCGCCCAGTTCGCCACACAGCCGACCGCTTCGGACTTTAAACTTGTTACTGCTCGGTAAGTGGGAAGTAATCAAAGGCACCCTGCGGGGGTGCCCTCCCCCCACACCAATGGTAGCATTTTGCTTCAAGAGCACTGGTTTTAGCAGTGGGAAGGCTACTGGTAATTCGAATTGCAGCAACCAGATCAAAAACGAGTTCAAAGAAACATTCAGTTCCTTGCAAAAGCCGACATTTCTCACCTAATCTTTCCTAAAACGTCTACGGAAGGAAAGGAAGGAAACGGCTCTTACCTAATGCAAAGGTTGCAAATTGCTTTTCAGGCACATTTGCAGCGGCTGTGGCTGTTCCTTATCCGGGGCAGGGAGCTCTGTCTGCTATCACTCTGCACACCACCGCTCGCCTTACAGAGCAATCCCCCTCCAGCTCCGCACAATTTCAGCAACTGGCCTCCACCTCCACCTCCACTCCAGGACACGCCTCCCGTGATATCATGTGTCAATCACACGGGCTGCCCGAAAACCTGGAACAGGATTTCCCCAGGAGCCGTTTCCTCTTTCGTCGAGTGCGCACCAGCTTGGAAACGCTGTCCTGCAGACCCAGGGCATAAACATCCCCTGAAAGGACGCCTCTGGGAACCCTGCAAGTGCAGCTTGTCACGGAAGAAACCCGCAGACGTAGTCATCCACCCGTACGTGTCAGTCTCTTAAAAGGACATGGACCCCACTTTTAAAGCCGAGTTAGAAAATAATTTTGAAGGATAAAAGAAGGTTTTAAAAAGTTCTATGTGAAGCCATCGCTTCTGATCAGGTAGAGAGAAAATGTACATTGACATCAAAAGAGGATAATACAATGTTACAGTTCCTACTGAAAGCGAAGTCAGAATGTGTACAGTCAGAAGGTGGACTTTGTACTGCAGGTGTGTGTAACAAATATGTCACAGAGGTGACGTGTCCTGCTGTTGATTTCATCACATTTGCTTCACCTTGACTTGTGATACAATTTCCCAAAAATCAGTCAAAGTTTTCAAATTCCAAATTCCTTCAATTATGAGATATGTGTGTGTGTGTGTACAAGCCTTTTTCAAAAACAAGCCTAACCCATTTTTTTAAATCAGCTAAATGACAGCCAATTAAAATGGAAATAATGTACGAAGAAATTTTATAATTCTTACTGATACATGACATGTTGAAAAAATCATTTTAATCAGTAGGAAACTTTTTATTTCCTTTGAAACTATCGGATTTTAGATATTTATCATAAAAATCATGTACTTAATGCTGCAGTGAGGATAACTACATGTGAAATTTAAGGTAATATTTTTTACAGGTACTACATATAAGAAGTAGCTTAAAGTCTTTAGGAAAACAAAGCCAAGAAAATGAAACTCCAGAATTAAATCCTATGTAAATTTGAGTATTGAAATTTCCAGTTTAAAGTAATTTTTAGAGCGCCTTTACATAGCACGTAATTCTGTGGAAACAGTGTTTTTTTTTTCTATGCTGGGCTTACAGATGTTTGAGCACCGAAGGTGTGTTTGAAATCACCTCCAAGGAACCCGGGGCACTGCTAAGAGCATCAGCAACCAGAAATCATCACTAGAAAACAACACAGACCAAGAATTAAGCCAAGAAGGGACATATTCACTCCTACTATTAAAAAAACTGTAGTGAAACAGGCTGTTTAGAAAGATAAAGTCAACTTTATGTATTTTTGGGGTTTTTTTTTCATAGATCTCATTGTATTTAGGGATATAATGAACTTGATATGAATGATGGATGGGACTCTTGACGATTGTGAACTGATCTGTAACAGTTGAATCAGAAGAACTAGAACACCACACATCAGGGTAGCTAATTCGGTTCTTCCCGGTTGTTCCCCAGCTCCCAGCACAGCTTCGGGATGCAAGGTCTGCTCACCAGAACGATGAAGCCAGGAGAGGGAGCACCGAGCATCCTGCCTCCATAAATCCTACAGAAATACATTAGAAAGATTCCTATTACAAATACACTTCAATCAACCACAGATGTCTTCCATTACCATTTTCATGAGATTAAGCCCTGTTAATTATAAAAACATAAACTCCGTGACATTTTCTCTATAACGCTGTCTGCAACATGGTTCACATTCTATTTAGAAATCAAATATTATGCTGCACAGAGTTGACCAACGACCCTTGACATCATTTAGCACTAAAACACCTCAATATGATTTTCTTTCAATACTAGATTACAAATAAATATAGGAATAGCCCTGCCACCCTGGTCTAGAAGACATTTAATAAAACCTACCTTTCCTTTGGATTTCCTACCAGTATAAGACTTTGTAAAATTCTAAATTTTTAGCTTAAAATAAACATCGTTCTGCATTTAGTAGGTTTAATTACAAGGCAGGTTACAAATGGATAGCTGGAGTATGAAATTTTCCTGGAAGGGAAAAACAAAGTAAATAAATATCCTTGGGAAAGCCTCACAGTAGTTTCCAGTTTACTGAATTAAGACAGGTCTGCAAGCAGGAGAAGAAACCCCGACTTGTCCTTCACTTTCACGTGAAAACAGGATCAGCCACCTCTTCTGCTGATTGGATTTTTGAAAAAAAAATAAAGTAAAATGAAAAAAAAAATCCAGTATCTCCACGCAACCGCTAGTGATTAAAAAAAAAAAAGGGTGGGGTACAGACAGGCTTCACATGTTCATTTATCTACTTTATTTGCCAAAAGAGCAGACTCATAATGTATTCGAAACTCTTGAAAAATAATACCTTCTTAATTCTCGTAATGTGTCTGTAGGGCCATGATAACAAATACAATATTTTATCTTGTTGAGAAGCAAACAAGAAAAAAAATCACAGAAGTTGGTGAGTTAGCCTATAAGTATTTAATAAATCAATGAACAACCAGGAATGGAAACTAAGTATCTCCTTTTAGGGCAATAGTCACTATATTACTCTACTTCCCAGAAAAGCTGGCAAGCACAGGCCATTTTATTTTCAGTTTCCTTTTGTAAACAATCTTTGTCGTTGACAGAAATAGACCGACATATTCTGTAAATTTTCCATAAACATTCTCTCCATTTTCATGAGCGAGGTTCTCATCCTGCCCTGTTTGAAATACTAATGTTCCGTTTTGGATCCAGATTCTGGAAGTGGGCACATCCAGCAAGACCCCGAGCACATCGAACTGAATGACTTGCAGAGCCCCTGTCAGCTCTTTCACTCCACGCCTCGCCATCTGTGTCCTTTGTCACCAGCAACTCTATTTTCCGACAAGTTGTAAGAGAAGAAAGACACGCATAGGGAAGGGCTCTGAATTGGTGCCTAAGTGTTACGTTCCTTCACAGAGACTCAACGTGACGAGTTCAAACAAACTGCACCACCACCACATAGCGAGGATCTTACTAACTAAAGCCACATGGTGAGACTGTATAGGGACACGTCTTTGCCCTGGTACAAAGTGGTCTTCATTTGTCCTGCAGCCAGCTGAGGAGTAAACACTGTCTCCTCTCCTCTTCCATGACAGCGAATGTTCCCTTCGGAGCCCTCGCTTGTTCTTCACTTTCAAAGGAAAACAGGGTGGCCATCTCTTCTGCTGACATGGTTTCTGAAACAAAGAGTAGAGTGGCCCTTATAATGACCACCTGCTGTCATCTTCGATTCTGGTCAGCAAAAGTTATACTAAGCCTTCATCCTTTCAATTCCCATCTACGGCTCTCTTCACCATCAGAGACAAACACGTAAGAACCTCCCTTAATTTAAACCTGTAACTGCCCCAAAAGTTAGAACAGGAACAAAACAAAACCATGTTTTCATTAAAACAAAACCAACTTAAAAGGCTTGCCCACTTTAATCTTTAATTCCTATTGAAAAAACCAAAGGCTATAGTTTCTCCTTTCTATGGGAAAATAAAAATAGAATATTTTTTTGGTGAAGTGGCTTGAAAAAAGACAACACAAAAAATTTACAAGACCTTTTTTATTTTTAAAAAGAGAATCGATCATGTTTTCTTTGATTTGCAATTCTCTTGGAGCATTTTAAATAATTCGACTTATAAAAACATGTCATGTGGTCTGTAATAATCGATAGGATTCGTGGATTAAATTCGGAGTACATCCTTCCTCTACGTTATGATCTATAACTTTAGCTGATATACCATATTGTCTCACAATGTCCTCACATCAGGTATTGCAGGTATGAAAAGGACACGGTAGTGGGGAAACATTACCGAACGTAGGGTGGGTTGCTATGAAGTTCATGTCCCAGCTTTATCACTTTCTAGCTTGGTGACCCTTACTAACGCCTCCTAGCCTGCTTTCTGATCAGTAAGCTGCCGTAGTAACAACGTTTTACATTCCCAAGTCACCCTGCACCTGGACTCAGTATGTAGGTGGTACTTTTTAAGCTTCCCAGCTCTGTGTAAATTCTTGTAAGTGATCTCATTGCCTCAAACACCGTATGATAAATGTTTTGGGTCCCCTCTTTCTGGGTGCTTCATCTTCAAATAATAAATGCATTTGTCTTATAACTGTTTTGACTTAATTCAGATTTACTGTTGCTTTTCTCAGGCTGAACTCTTAGGTCTAAATATGTAATTGAATGCCGTGTGTGTGATCGAGCAGCTATCTGCTAATAACTTCAGGTTATGGAACTCAATGAGCCCTGTTCACTTTAATTCTATCTGGAAGTTTTAATCTCTTACATTTTACTTCTACTTGAGATAATGGTCACTGCAAATATTAACAATCACGTCTACAAATCTGTAAACTCTGTCATCATTAAAAGTTAAAAAAAGCAAATGCGTGGTTTTTAAACAGTAATTGAATAACAATTTCCAAGTTGAAAGTAAGTAGCAAAGTAAAAAAAGCGGATGATCCTTCTACAATATTTTCCAGAAGTACTTACCTGCTGCTTCCTCTTGACAGTCTCCCAGAATGCTGATGGCGCTACTAAATCCGGCAGACACGGGTGCGGATACAGCTTCTGCCGCTTACCAAAGTACTGCGTGAATCCGAACGTTCTGTATTCCTTTGTACAGGTGGCAGCGGAGGTTACTTCGTACAGCCAGCGCCCGTCAACTCAAACCAAACCTGTGAAGCGCCACCTATTGTTGGAAGTAAGTCATTTCAAACCTCAATCAGAGCCTGGGAAAGGCGCCGGAGCCTCGGCATTGGGGGTGCGTGGCCACGGTGGGTTAGGGTTGCGGTCCCACCATGCTGCTGTAGGCTGATGTGGGTGTTCTGAGCGCGCGAGAGGTGGGCTGGGCTAAGCTACGATGTTCCCTAGGTGAAGTGTGGGAAATGCATTTTCAACTTACGAAATTTTCAATTTTCGATGGGTTTAATCAAGGCGCAACCCCGCCGGTAAGTCGAGGCGCACCTGTACCTTTCGGAGCCCACTACTTGGAGCGGGGATATATCAGCACTAATGCGCTGGTTAAAAGGCAGTGGCGCTACTTTATTATAACTCCATGGCCATTGTAACTTCAGGTAGGCACATGTTTTTATGTCTTGTCGATTCCTCAAAAAGCATCCAGCATCGAAGGTGATGCCAGGTGGTCATTACGAGAGCCACTCCGCTCGTGGCTGCAGGAATCAATCGGCAGAAGAGACGGGCCGTCTTGTGTGCGTTTGGAAATGGAGAACGGGCGAGCGCTGGGAAGGGCGCACTCACTAGTGTAGGACAGGAGACGGTGTCCATTCACTACCCGGCCGGGCGCCCCCTCCCCGACCCTGCCCGCTGGGCCACGGGTGGCGGGAAAATGACGCCTCTGGGAATGGCGGGTGGCTCCCACCCAGGCCAGGCGCCTGGGGCTTCGGGCCTCTGCTGCTCGCTGCATTCGCCCTCCTTTCCCGCCCCCCCCCCCCGGCCCCCCAGTAGGGAGTTTCACACGCATCTTGCTTGTGAGGCAGAGTCCCGCTCAGGGCGCATGGCGCGCAGGGCGTCCGCGCTGCTCGTGCTTCAGGTGCGGCGTTGAAGGCCGCAAACCTACCTTTGAATTCAGCACTGCTTTGGGGGTACACAATACAAGAAGAAAGCAGAGGTTTCTACCGAGAGGCACCTGGAAGTGAGAGGAAAGGAGTTCTGTCCCTTAGTGACACGCCCCTCGCGCGTGTGGGCGCACAGACACGCGGGCTAAGCGTGAACAGCAGGACAGCGCTGCGGACCAGGGGTGGTGCACGGAGCTCCTGGGTGGGGATATGAAACCGAAATCGGAAATGAGTGACGTGCACTCGAGGGTGGGATGCATTTCCTGGGTGATTTCTTCCCTCAGGTGATTAATTAATCTGCTTGCCCCGTCTCAGTGTAACCAAGGGAGCGTGGTACCTACACAAATGATAATTATGCATTTTTCTTCCATGTGGCGCTAAAATGCATGAGAAATCTGCTTGCTTTTTTTTTTCCTTACTAAAAGGAACACTGTGGAAGCCCCTTCCCTTGGGCCACGGCCGCAGTGGTGTCTGCGGGAGGATGTCACCCAGAAGCGGAGGGTCCAGTGCCTTGCCCGGCTCCAACCGCCCGATTCTCACTGCCGAGCCCTGGCCTGGGCCGCGAGGCGCGTCCCACTACTGGGCTGTCCGCCAGGGAGGCCTCCTGCCTCCAAGGGATCCGTGTGAATTAAAAAGCCTACACCCAGCAAGATGGGTACTAAAAATGAGGAAAAAGCGTATGTCGGGAGATGTACTTTCAATGGGTGTGTGGTTTCACTTTTTAACATGCACTCACATCTTATTCAAGCTTCATCTTTAATTTTATACAGAAAGCTCACTGACACTGTGGATTAGCCTCTGGCCACCTGAATTTTCTTTCCCTTGGGCTACAGAGGAGTCCGTGGCTACCACGCTCCCTGGGGCTTTGGGTTTGCCGCGAAGGGAGTGAGGGGGAAGGAGAGGGTAAGGAAATTCAGGAAGATGGAGAAGGGTGTCTTCACTGGTGAAAAGTCTCAACAGTAAGTTACAGTTAAAAATAAATGGAGTACGGGGGGCGGGGTTGGCGGGAGGTGGGATGGAGCACAAAAGGACTCCTGGGCGTGGACAGCAGTGTGGTGATTGCAGGCTGTGTGGGGGAGGTGGGTGGAGGTGGGAAGGGATATAAGGGGTATAAATGACACTAGAATAAAAATAAATTATTAAAAAAATAAACATAGGCTTATGCCTTGTACACTACGTTTGAAAAAGTAAAGATCCAAAAGGAGTGAAATTAAATTCGCAGCAGCCTATTGTCCCCTAATTTTTGAATAGAGTCGTTCCGAGTTCCGCCTTCTCTTTTGAACTGTGGCCTTTCTACCGAGTAAGAATCACATCTACCAGGTCTGAATTATTAGGGGTTCTAAGTGGGTTCTGAATTAATGAGATTAATGAGATTTTTTTTTTTTTTTTACATTATCCAGGGAACTTGATCCTGGGGCAGGAGTTTTATTAACGAGTGGCCAGCCCTCAGTGACAGTGTGCCATTTGATGGGTGTGTTTTTATAAGGCCCTGTGCAAACACCGCTAATTGGCTCCCGCTCGGCTCGCTGTGACAGGAGCGGTCCTGAGCATACAGCACCAGCGGTCCGCGATCGTTAGCGGGCCGGGGGCTGGAACCCAGCCTCCTGTAACAGCGCCCTCAGAAGGCTGACGCAGCTGACGGTGGTCTGAAGGGTGTTTCGGGCTTGCCTTGAAGATACAGAGGGGTTTGGTCCAGACTGTTGCAATAAAGGGACAGTCACAACCAAGCAAGTCCCATGAAGTGTTTGGCTTTCCGGGGTCTGTAAAAATTACATTTACACCATGCTGCAGTCTCTGGGGTGTGCAACAGCATTCCGTCTAAAATTACAGTGCACACGCCTCACTTTAAAAACACTCCACTGCTAACAAATGCTACCCATCGTGGGAGCCCCCGTGAGCCGTGAGCTTTTTGCTGGTGGAGGGCCTCGCCCGGAGGCTGGCGCTGCTGACTGAGCTGGGCGGTTGCCGCAGGCTGGGGTGGCTGCGGCCGTTTCTTACAATAAGACAACAGTGAAATTCACTGCTTTGATTGATTCTTCCTTTGATGGATGATTTCTCTGCAGCATGTGATGCGATGTGGTGGCATTTTACCCACAGAGCTTCTTGCAGAGTTGGAGTCAAACCCTGCCACTGCTCTATCGACGAAGTTTTCGTCCCGTTGCAGATGTCGGCTGTCATTGAACAGTCTTGAGAGCATCTTCACCGGGAGCACCATCCATCTCCACAACCCCGCACTTGGCTCACCCGGGGGAAGCCACTCCTCCTCCGTTCAAGTTTGCCCACGAGGCTGCAGAGACCCAGTCGCAACTTCAGGCTCCACTTCTAATTCTGGTTCTCTTGCCGTTCCCACCACATCTGCAGTCACTGGCTCTGCTGTGGTCTTGAACCCCTCAAGGTCATCCACGAGGGCTGGAATCGCTCCTTTCAGAGTCCTGTTCAGGTTGCTATTTTGGCCTCTTCCGATGCATGGTGAATGTTCTCCACGGCACCTGGAGTGTGAATCCTTCCCAGAGGTTTTCAGTGCCCTTTGCCCAGGTCCATCAGAGGATAACTATCTGTGGTAGCCTCAGCCTTATGAAATGCATCTCTCAGGTAATACCCTCAACTGTTCTTATTCCAGAGTAGGGCATAGCAACTTTTATCCAGAATAGCCTCTGCACTAACAGTGTGGGCTTCCTAAAACACTGATCTCTTATTTTTAAACATAAAAACTCATCAGTTGCTTCCCATTCTCCCCAGGCTTGCATCCCAACTTGTGACATGGCCTTGGGTCCCCATGATCTGGCCCTGCGTCTGGGTCCTCGGTGCTGTAGCCATACTGGGGTTCTTGTAGTTCCTCGAATGTCCCCGAGGTTTTCCAACCTCAGAAGCTTTTCTCCCTCAGTTACAGGATGCTGCACTTCTTTGCACAATTTTGCACAGCTGTAATTCATCATTTATTTGCTTCCAGTGATTTGTTTAAGATCTGTCTGTCCTTTGTAGACTGCAAGGCACGTGTACATTGTGTTCACTGCCGCCAGGCGCCCCCCACCCCCGGGCCAGGTAGTCCTGAGGCTGCGACCGTGGATGTGTGCTGTTAGACAAAGGCCTCTCCTTAGAGGAAGGACCTCATCCATTCCCTGAGGATGGAAAGTTGGATTCCTTCTGTGTTCTGTAACACTCAAATCTCCAAGAATTGTTTGTATATTTCTCCACTCAAACACATTTTTGTGTCTTCTTGGGGGGGGGCGGTTCTCTCTGTCTCACCAATAACAGGGAGAATATCTAATAAATCCCCTTCTCCCATTATTGGCTCATTTGCATAAAGTTAGAAACACAAAGGTAGAACATAAGACAAACCATAATCTAAACTCCACATTTGTGATTCTCCCAAGTGGGAAGAACAATAAGTTAACACGGTGATTTGGTAAGTCAGCTGTTTCCTTCCAGATTAAGGACAAATCAAAAGGGTACATTCCTAAGACAACCTTCCAATCCAACGCTGCTAATCTGTTGATTTCTAACATTCAAGAAGCCCAGGAGAGATCCAACAGTGGAGTTCTTTGTGTTTCTTCTTTAATAAGTATTTGGCAGGACAGTGAGGTGGAGGAAAATGTTCTTGAAGGCACAGAATCCGGTGTCACTGGCTTACAAAGCGACCATTGGGACCTGAGGTGATTGGCCATCTGTTTTCAATTGTGGGTCAGAATTTCTTTTAATCCAGGATGTAATTAAATCCCTGGTATATACAGAGATATCTATTTCACATATATAACTCCCGAGATGTTTAATTATAAAGCAGTTGCAATCATTTGCACAAATCAGTTCCTATTACGTGAGTTTGACATCAGCTTTGCATGTTCAGAAGGAGACGTCTGGGGCTCTGTGGGGGAGGCTGGTGTAGTAACGGAAGGAGTCAGGCTCATCTCCTGGTTTTCCTGGGCCCACCAGGCTGCCACCCTCTCTCGCCTCTTCACCCAGTAGGAGGAGAGCAAGAGGCAATTTGGTCAAGTCTATGCACGGTGGGCTTGTAGCTACCCTAAACAGGTCTGAGTCCTAAAGGGATTTCCTAAATTCTTTGTTAAAATACGAACACGTTCTTTACCCTACTAATTACATAGAAGGCAACACTACTTTTAAAACAAAATTAAAAAAGCTTAACCCAGGTAAGCCAGGAGAAAATAATAGATCACAGTCATGTCATAACATCTATGCCACATAAGCCCTCTTCTCAGGTGCCGGGGAGGTTTCCAGGGGAGGGAGAGTCTGAGGCTGCTCTCCCTGACCTCGTTTTCTCTAGACCCAAGGTCACATGAAGAGGTGCATGTCCCCCGTACTCCCCATGTATTCCACAGCTCTGGGTGTTTTTTATCTGCACACAGGTATAGAGCCAAACAGTACGACTGTGATGGCAGTAAAACGAGTAAGCTGGGGTCTTCGGAACAATCACTGGCTCTGACATAATGGGAAGAAGGAATGGAACTGCGCTGACGCTCCTTTGTAAAGACAGCGTCGTCTGCAGGTCTTTTCGGACATGACAGACGTGATCCTTCCATCTCGGCGGGGGGTCTAGAGGGTGGAATTAGCTGTGTATAGCAAATAGCAAATAGTGATGCTATTTCACACTATTTAGATACAGTCTCTTCATAAAAAGACAAAAAAAAAAGGGACACTTGGTTGGTCTAGAAATGAGAAGACAAAATCTTTAGATTCCAAGCAAAAAATCCAGAAGCCAGAATGAAAACTGTTCATGAAAATACACTATTTCCAAGAGCTAGGTTTTATTATTTCCCTTCCTTTTATTTGAAAACATCTTCATCCCTTTTTAGTTTATAGATGTTTTCCATATTCTTCTCTCCCCAACACCTCATCTGCAAAATCCATATTTATCTTGTCTGTTTTACACTTTTCCTTCTGTCGTATGCCCGGGAGAGACAGAACAGCATAGAAAAGTTTTGAGCTAAGACGAGGCAGAAAAGGGGATTTGAATGGAGTGCCTGTGGCAGGAAAGAACCAGAGGCATTGGGAACACAGCAAGCTTGAAAATACATCACGACTCTCAGAGCACGGGCCCACTGGGCAGGCCTTGGGGACGTGGGAGGCAGAACCTCGTGAATGGCGTTTGGGTCTCATGCTTGGAGCAGGTGGTTGGCCATATGGAGAGAACCCCGGCAAGAGAACAAGGAAAAGAAAACAAAGGTCGAATGAAACCTTGAGGAGAGAGGGGCTGTTCACACATTCAGCAAAAATGATTGTATTACTGGAGCCCCGGCTGTGTCCAGGCCCCCTGCTCAGTGACACGGGGCAGAGGGCAGCGGCTAAGGGGCCAGCAGCCGCACCCCCACGTCCCAGTTCGCAGGGTTCCAGTGCGCTGAGGGGCACACAGGCACCGCAGCCACCATCGATGGTGGGGTCAGGGGGCTGGAGGACAAGAGGGAGAGGGAGGCAGGCTATGCTGACTGGGCAAAGGAAGTGGCCAGGAGGTGACCATCTGGGGAAGAAAAAGGTGTTCCAAGCCCAGCAGCAGGTCTGGAAAAGCCGGGTGGCCGTGGGGACTGGGAGGGCCCTGTAGTGCGGTGAAGGGAAGTGACAGATTTCCTGTCAAGAGCGAGAAGCCCAGGGCAGGTGGCAGCTGCAGAGAGGGCTCGGCCGAGGGCGGCATCACCGGGCACATAGTCAACTCCGCACACAGTACATGAGCGCACGGAGATGTCCCACACGCTCTTACACGCATTGTTGTGGAAGGAGGATTGATGTCCCCCCCCCACCCCCGACCCCAGC
The DNA here is from genome assembly GCF_022682495.2 of Desmodus rotundus. NCBI lineage: Eukaryota > Metazoa > Chordata > Mammalia > Chiroptera > Phyllostomidae > Desmodus > Desmodus rotundus. The sequence continues at coordinate 3,856,171 of NC_071395.1, read as the reverse complement.
GTGTCCATGTCCTAACCCCCCCGGGGCCTGCGACCCTGTGGTTACATGGCAAGGGGAGTCAGGGTTGCAGACGGAGTGAGGGTGTCAACCGGCTAGTGAGCGTGGGAAACATGGGGAGATTATTCCAGACATCGGGGTGAGCCCAAGCACAGGTGTCCTTACACGTGGAAGCCGCAAGCAGCCTAGGAGGTCAGAGGGATGCATTGTGGGAAAGACTCAACCAGCTATTGCTGGCTGTGGCCACGGGAAGAGCCACAGAACGTGGGAAGCCCCTAGAAGCTGGCAAAGGTGAGAAAACAGATCCCTCTACCCCGCTTAGTCTGCAGAAAAAACACAGTCCTGCTGACCGCTGATTTTAGTGGTGTGACTTCCCTTTTGGACTTTGGACTCCAGAATGCTAAGGTGATTTGTGGTGTCTCAAGCCACTTAATTGGAAAGTAATATAATCATTTTGTTTAACAGATAATAGAATTTGAATTAAAAGGGGTACTCAAAAAAATGAAGATAAAAAGAAGAGACATATATCACCAATATTAGAAATTAAAGATATCATTATAGACCCTGCAGTCATTAAAAGCAAAATAAGGGATTACTGTGCACAACTTCGTGCGTATAAATTAAACAATTGAGAAGAAAGGTCAGTTTTTCAAAAAGTGAAATACATCAAATTCAACCAAGATGAATAGATAATCTGAACCACTTTATACCTTCAAAGAAACTGAATTTTATAACAAAAAAGCTCAAGAAAAAGAAATTTCCACAATGTCCCCACCTAAGAATTCTAGAAAACATTTAAAGAAGAATTAACCCCAATTTTATACTACCTCTTCCAGAAAATAGAAAAGGAGAGAACATTTTCTAACTTATAATTTTATGAGGCTAGTATTACTCTCATACCAAAACCAAAAATGGTACAAGAAAGAAAACTACGGGCCAATATCTCTTATAAGCTCAGATGCAGAAATCTTTAAAAAAGATTAGTGAATTCAATCAAGCAATGTATAAAAAGAATTCTATACCTTGACCAAGTGGGACTTATTCCGGGCTTGCAAGACTGGCTTAACATTTGAAAAATCAATCAATATACTCCAGGTTTAATGATGAAAAATTACATCATCATATCAGTTGATACAGAAAAAGCACTTGATAAAATCCAGCACCCATTTTATGATTTAAAAACCCCACAGATTTCTCAGCCCATTAGGAATGAGAACAACTCACCCCACTTGGTAAAGGGGACCTCCAAAACACCTACAGTTAACATCACACCCAGGGCTGAAAGCTGAACACTTTTTCTCCGAGATTGGGAACGAAGCGAATTTGTTCCCTCTCATGGCTTGCACTGTGCCCAGCCCTGGAAGTTCTAGCCACTGCAGAAAGGCAAGAAAAAGAAATAAAAGCTATACAGATCAGAAAGGAAAGAAACCCAGACTGTCCCTATTTGAGATGACATGACCACCTGCCAATCAAGTCCTAGAACCAATAAATGCATTCAACAGGACAGGAAGATCAGCACACAGAGGAGGAGTGTCTTTTATGTAGGAACAACAACATGTGTTTAACAGTTATTTAACTAGAAAAAGTTATTTTTGACTAGACAATACTTTCACATGGGTCAAAACATAAAAGTATAAAAATGTGTACGTGCTCCGCCTACCTGGTTCCTAACCCTCCCGAAGAAGGACCCACAGCTATTAGATTCTCGAGTCCCCCTTTTAGAAGTTCTTTCTACTACTCACACAAGGAATTATGAATACATATCTTTTTCCATGTAGTTCATCATTTTTAATATAAACGATAACATTCTACGCACCATTCTTTACCTTGCCCTTTTCACTTGACATTATGTCTTGGAGATCTTTTCATCCCTGGGGACAAATGACTCCCTCCGGTTTGCACAACATGCTGTTGCACAGAGGATCACAGCTTCCTAAACCACAGGTGCGGAGGATTTTTCTAGTCTTTTCTATGATAAGCAATATCTCAAGGAACAAACTTGTTTGTCCTTGCAAGAACATATCTGCAGGACCAAACCTTGGAGGAGGGTTGGCGAGGTTTATGGAATTGTCGCTCTGTCAGGTATTTCCAAATCCCCATCCGTAGAGCTGGCACAATTTTCCACGCCCGTTAGGACTGTTGAAGAGTTTCTTTCCTCCGGGGCCTCCAGGCATACTGTGGCATCAAGTGTTTGCACGGTCGCCAATCAGATAGGTAAAAAAATGGTACCTAGGTGTGGTTGTATTTGCTGTGTCTCTGACAGCAGCAGGAGGGTGGAGCCTCAAACACCGGGTGTATTTCCTTTCCTGTGAACTAGTTGTTCAGCTCTCCACTTGTCTATTTTAAAGTATTTTCCAAAGACTTATTTTGAATGTATTTATTTGTATTTGCTACTATTTTTCTGTTTTCTAATTTGCTAATGTCTGCTTTATTTTTATACTCCTTCCTTTTGAATTTCTCAGCATATTATGTTGTTCTTAAGATGCTCAATTGGTTTTCACTCTGTGTTTACTGATACACGCAGGAAAGGCTATGAAGTTTCCCTCCAAAACTGCTTTAGCCACACCCTATATATCCTGACAAGTAGGCTTCCATTCCTTGTATTTCCTGTATATTTTCTCTATTTCAGTTTGCATTTCCTCTTTGAGCCAAGAGTTGTGGATTTTATGGGTTTGTTTTCTGCTTTCCATTCCTAGGTAGTAGGGGCTTTTATTGTAATTAATGCTTGGGCCACTTTCATTTGTAATCAGAGAATTTTGTCCACACTACTTTAACCTTGGGAAATGCACTGAGGTTTCCTTTGTGGGCTAATACAAGGTATCAGTTCAGGGATACTGCCCTGGCTGGTGTGGCTCAGTAGATTGAGCACAGGCCTGTGAACCAAAGGGTCACCAGTTTGATTCCCAGTCAGGGCACATGTCTGGGTTGTGGGCCAGGTCCCCAGTTCGGGGTCTGCAAGAGGCAACTACACACTGATGTTTCTCTCCCTCTCTTTCTCCTTCCCTTCTCTCTCTCTAAAAATAAATAAATAAAATCTTCTTAAAAATCTTGAATAAAAAGAAAGGTGACAGATTTTTGTCTGCGGCTCATCCTCAACATGGGCTTTGGAGCCTGCTCAGGCACAGACAGATCCCGATTAGCTTCTCGGTTTTCATCGCTTTGCAACAATAAAGTCAACTTCGGGACATGAAGACACTGAATGCGGCGAGTGGCGAGTTGCGGCCATGAACGTTGGGGCACAGATGAGGCCAGCGCCCCGATTCTGCGCCTCTGTCCCTGGTGCCTGGTCTCGCACGGTGCCCTGGGGACCCCTCACTTTGCTGATCGCTGTCCTCTGAGCGAAACTAATGGCGCCAGGCTTTGTGATTCAAACACGCTTCTCCCTCCCGCATCTCAGATTTACCGAACAGAGAAAATAATCTGTCCCACTCGGAAGTCTTTTGATGGGCGGGAACCACAGAAAATGTTAGCTGGTAAGCAAATAACATTTTTTAATAACAAGGCATTCTTCTGGAGGAGGCAGGTGTGAGGGGCAAGAAACAAGAGAAGGCTGGAACTAATAAAAAATACTGATGGGAAAAATATGCCACAGGGCGCGGGCTGGTGGCGTGTGTGGGGGGGGGGGTGAAGGGGGCCTGCCTTTTGGTTACCCAGGTTATGTAGGGGGAGTCTTATTATCAAGACTGACACACTTGATAGTGCATTTTGAGGTAGAAACACAGGAAGACCAGGGTGTTTATTCTAATTCAAGGCAAACAGAACACACCAGTGCGTGCTCGGGGCAGGCCGAATCAGGCACTCGAAGTTGAGGATCTGACCCAGAAGAGTACAGGGGACAACAGAAGGGGCACAGCCCCTTCACCGGGCTCAGGACACAGATTTCAGATCCTACTCTCAGCGCAAGTTCCAAGTTACGACTTAAAAGAGCGTGAATTGAAAGAACTCGGATGGACAGCCGGTACATGCCAACATTTAAAAACACAAATCCTTACTTAAATGGAAACCATGAACATACATTTGGGTAGCCCCTGACAGTTTGCAGAATATTTTAAAAATGCACGTCACTGGGACTCAGTCAAAGGGCTTGGGGGGGAGGCAGGAGGAGCTGCACTGTTTCACGGTCCAGGGGAACCTGGGCGACGTGTGAGGAAGAGCAGCACCGCCCCTTCCTGGTGCGGGAGATGTGACACTGGCCCGAAACAGGGCTTCTGACGATAAGGGACAGGAAGAGTGTTTCCTGGACCTGATGAGGGAGAGCTGCTGCTGGGGCGGAATGCACGGAGCCCCCCGGGGCACCGGCTGGACAGGAAGCACCCGCGGAAGCCCTTCTCCTCTGGCTGCCACGGTAAACCTTCTTGGTGACACGGCACATCCTCACATGGGAGCGTGCACCCTGTGGTACATTTTTGTCAAACTGCACACACAGGGGGAGGCCTCGCAGGCAAGGATGCTCTGTCCCCAGCACGTCCCAGCAGCGCTCCTGACCCCTGCACAAATTATACCTGACTCGTGATGCCCCCACAGGCGTGCCCAGGCCCCCCGACCCCTGATTTCTGGTTTACAGACCTGGCTGTTAGAGTCCCAGGCAATGGTGGGAAACCCAGAAGTCCGACTTAGAATCGGAAAGGTAAGGTGAAGCCTTGTCCACGGGGATGTCAGTGGCCCCTCTGGGGAAGCCGTGGGGTGGGAGGTGGGGGGCACACGCAGGAGCACTTCTGGGCCCACGTCCCTTGCCCGGGAGGCGATTACGGACTCTATTCACTTAGTGACAATTCACCCAGTTGTATATTTAGATCTGTGCGCTTTTCTGTATGCATGTCACACTTAAATAAAGTGCTCAGCACACAAGAAACAGAGATTCGCCCATAGACACAAACAGCTCCTGAAGAAAAATGTGTTTACCCCACCGGGCAGGGGCATCCGGCCCGGGCCCCGCGGAAGCACCAACCGTGGGCTTCGGCCGGTCAGCCCTTCCTCTCGGCCATCCCCTGACAAGTGAGCTGCACAATTAAACCAGCTCCGTGGCAGAGCACCTCCCCACCCAGCCGCCCGAGACAGTACCTCCGCCCGGGCTGTGTCTGGGCACGCGCGGCCGAGGCCGACACACGGGGCTTGGAGTGCTGCCCGGAGGTGGTTTACCTGTGATTGTGCAACAAGCTAAGTCTGTGTTCCTTTCTCAGGCACAACTGAACCTTTGCCAGGCAACTAATTGCCGGTCCTTTCCCACTGACCCAAATAAAAACACCGTAAATAAACTACGGTTCTGGAAAAAAAACAAAACCACACAAGCCGGTGTCCCAGTGACATCACAGCCCTGAGTGGGGGACCCCGCGTGGCACCCCTGAAGGGCCTTTTTCAGCCCCACCCAGAGTGGGGTGAGTGCAGAAAGGAGCGCAGTTCAAAGAAACCAAAAACAGCCACAAAGAAGACTTCTGCAGCCTGGTTCCAGCAGAAAAGGGAAACAAGGGCACGACCGGGCCCAGGGGCATAGGTCTGCTGGGAGGGCCCAGGGCACGGGTCCCTGCACCCACAGGCATGAGGGCCGAGAGCTGTCCACCTCAAAGAGTACGTTCCTCACGGCCTCGCCTTCCCAACGCCTGGTTTTCATGGGCTTCGGTGTCTACAGAGGAGCTCGGAGAGTTTGCCCTGGACCGATGTGTGGCTTCCGCAGGGGAGACCCCTCGGTGACCATGGAGAGGGTGTGTCCGTGCGGGGCCCCCAGGGCTGGGGATGCCAGGACAGAGCCGCAATCCTTTGGGAGTCTGGGGTCGGTGTGGTGCAGTGGGTCCCACGCTGACCTGGCCAGCAGGACAGAAAACAGCTTTGGGGGTGGGATTCCCAGTGCCCAGCTCCCTGGGCCAGGCCCAAGCGCCCCCTGAGCAAGGCCACTCTGTTCTGTCCCGTGAAGTCCCCCAACACCCTGGGGGCAGCAGGCCCACAGGTGCCACGGGCGGGGTGGGTGCGCCCCTGCGCTGCCTCTGGACACACTTGGTTTCCTACAACCGAGCACGACTGGGTGCTGAGGGTGCGGTGGGGGCCTCAGGAAGATTCAAGACGTGCCTCTTGCCCTTAGCGATCAATAAAGAAGCAACAGCACCAGACCAAATCCACGTGGGAATGCAGCCTTTCCTCGGTTCGCAGATGCCGTTTATCGGAAGACACAGCCTCCAGGAGTAACACCCTGGCAGAAAGCCCTTGGCCTGTGTGCGTGGAGCACAGGGTGGAATCCGACTCGGGAAACTCCGACACGTGCGGTCCGGGCCGTGCGCGGGCAGAGCCGGGGCCTGGGATGGGGGTGGGGGGCCGGACTCCGGAGAGCTGCCCCGCTGCGCCTGCACCTGCTGGCGGAGGGAACAACCAGGAGGCCGTGCCTGACGTCACTGTCACTCTGACGGAAAAGGGCTGACGGCTGTTGTATGTGTGAATTCCAGGAACCTGCAGGAACACGGACTGCGGCCATCCGGGTGAGACAGAGGAAAGAGCCCATCAATCAGGCCGGGCTAACGGGAGGCCTGGCCCTGGAAAGCAGGCTTCGGACGGGTCAGAAGAAGGACAGGCATGGCCTCGTGGGCCAGGAGTACAGTACAGGACAGGGGAATTCTGAAAGCGAACTGGCCGACGGGCCGAAACCAAAAACAAAAACAGAAACCGGGGTCAGATTGCGCACGTAAATAATCCCTGTGAGTGAGAACAGGGGCGGCTGCCACGGAAACTTCTCTGACTTGGTCCCATTTCCACAGGAAGTGTTAAAGGGCAGGCGGGTGCAGGCTGGGGGCGCTGGGAGGGAGGCGTGCGGCCCAGGCGCACTCACGGAAGAGGGCCCCACTGCCGTGCACGGTTTCCTCTGGTCCTTCACAGCCGTGCGAGGTGGATGCTGAGCGTTTGTTTCGGGCTGTGGCGCTGGCATGGGATGGGGAACATGCAGTTAGTTGCTCCTCATCCCCAGCTCCTGGCAGGCAGCTCCTAAACCCTGTAACTCACTCCCCAGGACTGGGGTGGGGGTGAGCGGAGCATCTTTTGTTATACACCTCCTAAGTCCCCCTCCCGCCACCCTCCCAAAGTCAACCACACCTGAGTTTATGCTAATGAGGAGATTGCTGGTGGGCCCCCAGGTAGCCTCAGCAGGGGTGGCTGGTGGGGGCGGGGCAACCTCCTCATTTGAGGTCTAGAACTTTCGGTCCTCCCTACACCCCCGCTCCCACCCTGGGAGTGGAGAAAGGCCGAATGTTGAGCTCAATCACCAGTGGCCAATGGTTCAATCAGCTGTGCCATTCTGCCAACTTCGTGAACTGTGTCCCTTGGTAAAGAGGGCGAGACCCAGTCGCAAGCAGAGAGCTAGGGCAGCAAGGTGATGAGCTGATCAGAGCCACTGGCTGACCCGCGGCTCCTTCCGGGAACTCAGAGGTGGGGCCCACGGTGAGAGGAGCCACAGGCGTGGGGGTCACAGGAACACACACACTCCATCGCCAACCGGCCTCAGGTCGGGTTTCCTCTGGGGCAATTCTCGTGCTTTACGTTTTACCTCATGCAAACTTTTACTTTGTTTATGGAGAGTGACCACAGCGATGCTGTTTTAAACACAGCAACCTTTTCTAAAAAAAATCCTCACCTGCGTATTTATTTATTGATTTGAGAGAGAGACATTGATCGACTGCCTCCCATACATATGCACCCCGACTGGAATCAAACCTGCAACCTTTTGGTTGCACACTCCAACCAACCGGGCTGCCCAGCCAGGACCGACCACGGCGGCCTTGATCCCTTGGCATTACTCAGTATAAGCTTGTTGGACACCAGGTATAGACACAGCCCGGGACTGAGAGGTGCAGTTTGGGAAAAGGAAAAGGAGGAGGTCTCCACCTTCGGGGACTGCCCCCCATCCAGGGGGTCACTGGAACAGTCAGTCCCAACGTGAGAAGCGGGGAAAGAGCCAGCAGGAACGTGGAGAGGGCCCAGATGGCCATGGGAAGGAGAGGGCGCTGCAGGTCGGCAGAGCAGGGGAGTTTCACCAGGAGGGGCGGGCGGTGCAGCGCTGAGGGCCTCTGCTCAGGGGCCTGGAAGATGAGGCTGTGAACTCTGCAGGGACACGAGGTGTCAGACACATGGTAGGGTGAGCAGCAGGAAAGAGAGGAGGCTTCTAGTAGCAGAGCTGCTCACGTGGAGCCCTAGAGAAGGAAGAGTCTGGATTACTGGGAGGTGAACAGCTAAGTCCAGCCTGAAAGGGCGGATGATCCCAGGAGACCAAGTTGGCAGGAGAGGTGGTGCCAGCCCCCAGGCTGTGCAGGGTGTCCAGGGCCGGTGGGCAGGCTGAGCACGGGACCTGGGCCTCCCTGGGAGCTGGGGGAACCGAAAGGAAGGAAGGGTGGGCCCGGAGGGACACACACTTCTTCTCTTTTGAAAAAGAAAAGAAACAACACCTATAACCCCACCACTTTGCAGTAATAACTCATTTTGATCTGTATTTTCCAAGATTTCTTCCCACTCACACACCCCCCTGGTTTGAAGCCCAGCTCTGCCCAGTCACTAGCTGTGCGTCTTGCACAGGGACTCCCCCTCAGGTGCCGCAGGTCCGGCTGTCCTCAACGGCTCATGGACAAGTGACCAAGCTCCAGGAGGGCGAAGCCACAGCCTCCGCCATCACCGCGTCAGTACCGGCCACAGCCGGGTAGGTTTAAAGGCCGCACAGCGTGGACATACAACTTTACCCAACCGTTCATCTCCTGATGCACCTTAGGGTGTTTCTAGTATTATTTTTTTCCTGAACAAACAATGTTGCCCTAAAACTCCCTTGGAAGATGGATCCAGGAAGACAGAACCTGACGTGTGAAATACTGAGATCGATCACGTGACAGAGGGGACACTGAGGATTCAGGGGTTGACTTAGGGGAGAGGAGGGATCAAAATTGGCTTAAAGATTTGCAATCGATATCTGTAATCCTTTAAAGACTGTCCGAGGATGAAGTCCTCTCGCGCTCCCCGCGGCCCCTCTCTGGGTAACCCTTTTGAGATGTTCCAACGACCTGCCCACACTCTCCCCTGCCCACCGCGGTGAAGCCAGGGGCGCCACACCACGAACAGCACATTGAAAACTGCCTCGGAGGGGCGCCATCAAAACCACCACCTTCCCCCCCTTCCCAGTGCCTGGGCCTGAGCGGTCAGGTACTGTGCCTCGTCGCTACGGGGTGAACTGTGTCCTGACCTCCAGCACCTCGGGATATGACCTCCTTTGGAGGAAAGGCCATCACAGAGGTAATTAAGTTGCCATTCAGGCACGAGCGTAGCCCTTCCTCCAACGTGGCCAGTGCCTTACGAAACGGAGAGTCTGGCACAGAGATGGCGCAGAGGCAGAGCCGCAGGGAGAAGAGGGCGCCTGCAGGTCCAGAGAGGCCCGGGGACACGGGGGTCCCTCAGCCTTCAGAAGGAACCGGCCCTAACAACACCGTGACTGACCAGGGTCTCTCAACCTCCAGAATGGGAGACGAGGGTCTCCACAGTGGAAGTCACCCAGAAAACTCATGGAAGTGCCATTTTTATTTGTAATTCGGATTAATCAAGATCCTCAATTCATAATCTATTGCCATCCTTGGGCTGGGAACGTCCCACTTGAATTTCGTTATTTACTTATTTTTAATGAGGAACTTACATCTGTGAAGCCATCTCCCAAAACAAAAGTAGGACTGGGAAATGACTCACGTCTAACCATATTTCCCCACCTCGTCACCCCTGTCCTCCCCACCGACAGCCTGAATCCACGGCTCGTCATTTCCCTGCTTTTCTTTCGGTACCTCTTCACTGCGCTCCCAGAGTGCCACTGAAAACCAGTCCATGGCTTTAACATGCACGAAGGGTATTGTGCGGTGTATAATCTCCAGGGCTTTCTTTGTTCCCCACAATCACGTCGCTATTCAGTCCTCTTGGGGCCTGTTGCTGTGCTTTGTTACGCTCTTGCTATTTTGAAATAAAATGTCCCCATGGCCGGCCTGGGCACTGGAAGGGCACTGACATTCTCACCCGCCCCCCCGCCCCCCAGCTGCTGTCCTGCTCCAGCCGAAAGGCCTGGCTGAGTCCCTGTATTGCAGGATGGTGGAGCCTCCCAGCTTCCCAGGTTCACAGGCCACAGGGACTTTTGGAGCTCACAGCTGCAGGGACCTTCCGTCCTCATTTGTCGTCATATCTTCGGTCACCGTGACGCTCAGAAACATGTCCCCAGCAGCCGGGAGGCCTGCTTACAATGAAGCACTTCCTTCTGGGAGGAAAGAAAGGCCCCGTGTGTCACGTTGCTCAGGTTTCAAAGGGTGAGTAAAGGGAAACGTTATTGTGAGTCAGAGTTTACCCGATGGCTTTGAGTAAACAACCCAGAATAGTCCTTCCCTTCGGGGTTCCTTTCCTTAGGACAGGATGGCCTGGGGGGCAGAAGATGCAGGGCCTGGAAACCACCGACCTGCCCTGCCCTCACTTGGGGACCTCGGGCAAGTCACTGAGCCTAATGGTGCTGACATGCCTCCTGATTCTAAGACGGGAGACCGCACTGCAGCCCGCCCTGAAAATGTCTGAGCGGGGGCCTAGGGAACCAGCCCAGTGTTTCCTCACTGTTCCAGGGAAATTTGGGGGGAACAAGGATCAGGGGCTCTATAGGACCCCTTTTGGCTGTGACATCCCCCCCCCCCACCCGCAGTCCCCAGTCCCAGAGCTAAAGGGCTCTGCAGATGAAGCTGCCCCGGGGCCTCCAGGGGGGGATCTTTAGGGCCGGTGGTGGTGGTTCTGGAGCTTTTCTGTGGGTTGTGGGCAGGACATTCTCAAACGCAGAAAACCGAGAGACTGGGAGAGGGCCAGGGAAGGAAGAATGGAGAAAGTCTAACCTAACCAGTGCATACGCGACACGATGAACTTCGCACCATGAACTGGGGGTTGGCAGCGGCGGCTTACGAGGCGGCTGGGGCATACGAAATGGAGAATTGGCTGGGCCAGCTGATTAATCCCATCTATGCCAGCGAAGTATTCCAGGATGTCCAAGGCTTTATTTGTTTGCTTATCTGCTCCAGACCCCAGAGGCTTTGCCACAAAATCAGGAAATGGCCAGAAAGGGGAGGTTAGGCAGAGGAGAGAGAGCATGCCTGCTGAGGACACCCGGGCAAGGCGGCTCACTGCTGCTAGTTCCAGGGTAGGGTGGCGAGCGCTTGTCTGAGAGAGAAGCAAATGAGAAATGTAGCTTGGTTCCTAAGAAGCTTAAATTTTCATCAGCAGGTTTATCGGCAGCAACCACGGATCCCCGTCTTATTTTACAGTGGTCTCTTCTCTTCCAGTTTTTAACAGCCCCTCCGCACTCCCGCCCCCAGTGCAAACAAACATGGGCTAGAAAGAGCCAAGCATCCTACTCTCTTTTGCAAAGACGAGAACCTTCTTTGGGTAAAGTGCTCGTTTTGTTTTGTTGCCCAGCACCTTGACAATTCCAAGAAAACATTATCCTTTCCTTAGAAGGGAGCCTCAGGCTTGCTGTTCCATTACCAGCGGCCTGAGAATTTGTATTACAGGACAGTGAGGCTTTTTTCCGTCAGGCATTTCCTTCCTGACCTTCCTCACAGAAAGTCCTGCTTTATTTTTAGTCCTGCTCTGGCCCCTGGGATCACACAAGCCCCTCAGTCCTGCTCAGCACTCTGGGGGCACCTGCCCTCCCAGGACGCAAAGGCCTTTGCAAACGGTAATTAGTTCTCACAGCCTCCCCCCCCCACACACACAAGGTACATACTTATGGTGGAACTAGGTCATATTCCTTACTTCAAATCTAAACATTGTTGAGTTTATTTATTTTTTATTATGTCATGAGAACCTCCGGGAAAGATTTTGGCCGTGTACATTTTGAAGCCAATGTTTAAACAACTGAAATTGTCCAGGAAATTCAGGAAACAACGTATTTTCCTATAATATAATGGGCATAAATATCACGATGTGTCCTGCAGGCACTCAGGGAGAGTCGCTTTTCTGTCTCTTCCGGCTTCCGAGAGTCGCCACCCTCCCCGGGCTGGTGGCTCCTTCCTCCGTCTTCCAGGCCAGCAGTGGAGCACCTCACCTCTCCTCCTCTGACCGATTCCCTGGCCTCCCTCCTGCGCTTCAGCACCCTTAAGATTACATCAAGAAGATCCACGCCCTGGCTGGTGTGGCTCAGTGGACTGAGCGCCAGCCTGCGAACCAAAGTGTAGCTGGCTCAATTCCCAGTCGGACACATGCAAGGGTTGCGGGCCAGGTCCCCAGTGGGGGGTCAGTGAGAGGCAACCTCACAGTGGTGTTTCTCTCGCTCTCCTCCCCTCTCTAAAAATAAATAAACAAAATCTTTAAAAAAATATTCCAACACACTCACCTCAAGATCCTTAGTCACATCAGCAAAGTCCCTTTTGCCACATGAGGTGTAACATTAAATTCAGTTTCTGGGGATTAGGACGTGTGTGTGTGTGTGTGTGTGTGTGTGTGTGTGTGTGAGAGAGAGAGAGAGAGAGAGAGAGAGAGAGAGAGAGATTATTCTGCCCACCACAAGCAGGATTAATTTGCTGTGGACTTCGTTTCCAAAGAGCCACCGGAGACACCTTCTGTCATTGTCGTTATTGTTGTCATTAATTTCAGCTTTCTTTTATATTCTCCCTGAAGTTAATTTGGGAGTTCTTCACAATAATCTTTTGAGAACAATGCGTAATTGGGTTAATTTATTCAATTAATGGAAGTGTTTAGGTCTATAAGTTATTCTCCTTGCAGTGTTAATTGCATCTCATGGATTTTGATATTTTCATCATTATTTTCCACATACTTTACTATTTTTCTTTCATTGAAGAATTAATTTTCAAAATGAATTCTGAACTTCTAAGTAGTTGTTTTTGTTGTTTTTTTACATTTCTTTAGTATCATTACAAGGTGGCCACAGAGCGCATTCTGCATCCGCTCTGCTTCTGCAAATACATTGCGTCTGCTAATTGTTAGACAGACATAGGGCGGGGACGGGAAGCGCTGTGCGTTCTCTGTTCCCGGCGTGGAGGCCTGTATCTAAGTCACTTGGATTCTCTGCATATTTGAAGATCATGTCTACATCGTTTATAAAGAGCTTCTTTGTTATTTTTTACAGCTTTATAATGTTCCATTGCGTGGATGGGCCAAATCTATTTAAGTACCCCTGTTGCAAGTATTTGGACCGTTCTAATAGTTTGCCATTAGAACAGACGAGGCTGTAAGGGTTACACTGCATGGTAAATAATGCACCATTCTGTGGGAGTGTATCTGTGGGATGTATTCCACACAAGCCCATTTCCTGAGCTCCGTCCTCTCTGAATCGTAACTGGATTGTGTTATTATCTCCTGAGTCACGTTGGCTGGGTTGTCTTAACATTTTTTGAGACTTCAATGCAGTTGAATTCTAAAATTCTTTTTACTTTCCTCAGCCTTCGTCCCTCCTCACATGCCCCAGCTCTATTTTTGGGCCCGGTGCTGTGTTTCTGCCCTTCCCACCTCTCCCCGGGGTTCCTGGCACAGCGCCCCTGCCGTTCCCGTCCCGGGGCATGTCAGTCTGCACTCCACACCCTCCCCCCCCATCCACCTGTCAACGTTTTCATCATTGTGATTACCTTGGCTGCAAATAGCATTTTAATTGCTGCGATCCGGTCCCTTCTCACTAAACTGTGTGACTGATTTTTAGTGTGCATGTTTTTCATATTTTAATGTTTCTGAAAACAGGATGTAATAATAATAATAATAACACTCAATTCGCAGTGTTTTATTCCCCACCCCACCCCCCAAAAAGGTGTTCTTAAATTAACAGCCTTACGTTGACGGCGTCTTGGAACCAGTAAGGTATTTCCTGCCCTATCGGACGTGCTCTGGGCAGACTGGGTGTTGAGCTTCCCGGATTCCTCTTAAGTTGGTCCGAATGTGTTGTACCCGACGGGTATCCTTTGAAACACGTAACACCTGGTCCCTAATTCAGTGTAGATGAACTCGTTTTTTCTTTCTTCCCACTCGCCTGGGTTTTGCGGTGTGTGATGTGTGCGGGTGGACACTTCAACCATCTTTCCAGAGGTGTTTACCGTGAAGTACGAAGGCGAGTCCATCATTCCCAATGACTCTGCACGCCGCTTCGAACCCTGACACGCATCTCCTTCTGCTAGAATTTGCTGGGGTGAATTCTGCTCCCTAAAGCGAGCCCCCGAAGGTACAGGCTGCTGGGGGGGTGTCTGACGGAGACGTCAGGTACAAAAGCCCATCGTGCGCACGGCTGTCCTGGAAACCGAAGGAAGGAAAGCCAGTGAGTCTGAGGTTTGGAAGTTCCCTATTTGGAAACTATGCGTCATTCCATCCACGTAAAACCTCCAAGGGCGCTTCGGTGTGTGCGCCTCTATAAAGGACAGACCCAGGGGAACGTGGCAAAATGGACCAGGACCCCTAACGGCCTCGCATTCCGGAATTTGAGTAACAGGCCAGGGAAGGGAAGTCATTGTGTTCTATCTTTATAGCAGCTTTTCCGCAGCTTTCTCCTGATTGAGATAAATGCAACATAGGCTCAAGTTTGGTTTTCCCATAAACCCAATAATTATGTTTCCAAAACGGAAAACATATACAGTGTTTTTAAAACCTGTTTTACACATCGGGAGTAACACAGACCTGAACATTTTTCAAGCTAAGTTAGGGCGGTCAGTGTTAAGCTTATAAATACACTTCCTTGCTCACGAAGAAGTAAAAGTTAGAACCCATTCTTCTAAGTTGTTGTTGGAAGGAAACATTAATTTCCCTACTCACACTAAAGTCTCTGGGAACACACACACACACACACACACACACACCCCGTCACTGTGAACATCTTCCAAACCCTGAAAAGAATCTGCAAAGTTGGTCAAAGACAAGCTTTTGCCCAAACGGATTCCAAAAAAGCATTTCCTTTCCTTGCTGAAGTTACCTTCTCCATGAAGTACACTGTGTGTTCAATCAGAAACGAAGCCCCCAAATGGGATCATACGCTGTTTCAAATCCATAAGCACGAGACCCTGGAATCAGGAAACCCTCCCGGAGATGACGTGGGGGCAAACTGGTATTAGTCACATCTGCCCCACCCCTTCTGCGACTCAGATCTTTATTGGTAATACTGTCAAAGGTAATACTTAGCTGTCTGAAGGTACACAAAATAACTGGTTTGCAATAGACTAGAGGTGTAGTGCTCTAAAATTTTTTTTTTAATTCTCAACTTCAAACTCCTTCCTCCCTCCCTCTGGAAGACATGGGTCAGCTAAACACTTTTACCAAGAAGCCTCTCTCAACTTGTTCCCCGGGCCCTACAAGCCTGACCTCTTATTTGCCTTCTCGCATTTTATTCCGCCACACCCGGCACTCCAGCGGGGGCTCGTGGGGCTGGGCTCCACGACAGGAGGGTGATGCTGGTTAGAGTGCAGTCGTGGCCACAGATGCGGTTCGCCCTTGAACCCTCCCGTGTCAGTGTAGGCTCATCTGTTAAGAAGCCTCAGGAAATACTCAGGCAAGCAAGAAGCACAGACTGCATTACAATCGGCGCTTGCATCCCCGTCACCCAGCTTTAGATAGGAAATGTTCTCTCCCCGAGGAAGTTCCTCCCCAGCACTCGGGGCTTCCGTCTCCATTCATGGAGTCATTCACTGCACACCCCCGTAAACAACAGACACTGCTTCGCACGCCTGCAACACGGAACCAATACTGTAAGTATTCTTCTGAAACGTCTTTGTTTCTGAGATTCACCGTTTTGTGTGCAGTTCTATTTTTCACTGCACAAAGTACTGCATATTCCATAGAGTGGAATTCCGTAGAGATCACTCTTACTGATGGAGATTTAGGTTGTTCCCAGTTCCGTACCACTTGTCAGCAGCGATGCAACGATGTCCTTACTCACTTCCTCATTGAACATGACCCTGAGATCCACCCCGACGTGCTTCAGGGCTGTTGAGTTACAGGGTCTCTCCAACGTGCTAGCTGCTTCCCGAAGCGGCGGCACCGTCGTCCATGTTCCCACAGCAGAGCGGGGGCTCTGCTGCTCCAGCTCCTTGGGGACCCTAAGCTCTGTAGGCAGGGTCTCTGCTGTCGTAATCTTTGGTGACCGGGCTGAGGATACAGTCCTCCAATGAGCGCAGCTGCAAGGGACCCCAAGGATGTTTCTAGCTCGGACCCACGCCTTCCCGCACACAGACCGAGTCTAGAGCGGCTCCATGAGGCCACCAGCCGCTGGGAGTCTGCTTCCCCAGTCTGCTGTTACACTGAAGGTCTTTAAAGGTGGGCATGCAGTATGAGGCTGTTGTGACTTCTATGTCGTGTGGCTGGAGGGTCTGAGTGGCCTTGCTGAGACTGTCTGTTGCCCTCCTCCCCACCACCCAGCCCTCGGCCCAAGAGCCTCAGCGTTGGGTCCAGCTTACTGCCGTGGTTTTTATTTTATTGGCAATAGGGCTTCTTTAATTTTCACGTTTAGGCCTTTGGGCAATCTCTTTTCTTATTTTCTTGTGCCCTCAGCACTTGTAAGAAGGAAGTTATGCTACTCTATTAAGTAAAGGGGGAGCAGGGAACACAAAAGTAACTCTGAGGTTCTATTTCCGCACGCGAGCCTTGTTTTCCACATCAGCAGGGCCCTCCGGAGCCCCCGAGTGACGGAGACGCCCCACACTCCCCTGCCCAGCTCGGCCGGCACCTGTCACATGTGGTTATCGAGTGCTTGCAATGTGGCTGACATGCATATGGACTAAACTTTTTTAAAGGATCTTATTTATTGTTAGAGGGGCAGGGAGGGGGACAGAGAGGGAGAGAAGCATCCATCAGTTGCCTCTCACATGCCCCTAATTGTTAGGGACCTGGCCTGCAACCCAGGCATGAGCCCTGACCAGGAATTGAACCGTGACCTTTCGCTTTGCAGGACGACACCCAACCCACGGAGCCACATCGGTTAGGGCTGAACTAAATTTTTAGTATTATGTAACTTTAGTTAATTAAAATTTAAACTTAAGTGGTCACATGTGACTAGTGTCTAGTATATTTGACACAGTTCTAAATAGTGGTAATATTCTCGGTCCCTCGGGCGGCTTTATGTACTAAGAAACCACCGGAGTCTGGGCAAAAAGCCTGGCGAATCTGTTTCTGATAGCTGCAGGACGAGGCAGCTCAGACCCGGCTGCAGAGCTCCGGCCACCACAAAGCCGTACATACGGCCCCCTGTCTCGGTCTCCTGGCATTTCTTGCCTGACTTGTGTTTCTGGGAATTTCAAAGATCCACAGTGACCAGGTTTGAGTGCACAGTCTTTCCACTGCCAGGAAGCCAGAAGCAACGTCCCACGACTTTTCAAGGATATTTATGGAGCATCAAAGTGTCGACACATTCCAAGGATAAAATAACTGGGAGTATAAACACACCTATTTAGAATGCAACCTGAGACATAGGATTGAGTACAATTTGGTTTATCTTTTAACTGAAAACTTTATTGGTGGCCTGAAAATGTGTACAAGTTAAAACATGAATACTTCGTATGGTTTACTTACAGCATTTAAATTTTCAAAGGACATTACGTTGTAAGAAATGACTCAATTCTTTTTTGTTTTCACCGTAAGTAAAGGTTAACATGGCTAAAGCAAAAATGCAGGTATGAACTGCAATGAGACCCAATGCGGATTTGGAAACCAGGCCACATAAGCGTGGCTGGTGCATTCGGCCATTTCACTGGCCTTCAGCAATAAAGATTTGCAAATAGTCTCCACCACGCATTCATCCACATGCCTCACCTATGTTCTCGTATAAAATCGGTGCCCGCAGGGGTGGCATTTGGGACCGCGCTGAAATGGACTCTGAGGTAAGGAAAGCATTTCACGGGATGAAGGAACCAGGTCCAAAATAAAAAAGCTGGAAGTCTGCATTATAAAACTGAGCACACATTTCCAGATAAAACGGATTAAACTCCTGTCCAGAGATTTTCATGGACATTTTCATAGTATCCACAGAATTTAAAATGTCTACAAGAGCTGCAGGCCCTTAATTAACACACTTGACATTTTGCTTCTTAAAGATTTAACATTCTCCACAAAAAAACTTCAAAACAAAACCAGTTTTCTCCAGGAAGCATTTCCAGCCTCACGAATACGCATGATTTTAGAGCGTGTGAAGCCCACTCTTCTCTTGGTAGTCTTCATAGAAGCGTCTCAGGGACTCGGGAATTCGGGGCGTCACAGTGCTCAGGGCTTGAGTGAAATGTCTCCTGCTAATGCACTTGGCCTTCATGTCTTCCTCCAGCGCCAGCAGGGCAGCCTCTCTGCAGACGGCTATGACCTGGTGGGGAGAGAAGGCCATCAGCGCTGGGTTTGGGAGCGATGTGTTTCAAATACTCACCCGGGGCAACTTCTCCAAGTGCATGGCTACACCTACCTTCACGAGCCTTTCTACTTCATCCCCAAACCACGTTAAGCACTCTGAACCGGGAGCGACAGAACATCCCCACCAGGGCGCTGGCTCGCAGCTGTGCAGCTGGCGTGGACGCGCAGGGCCAGGAGGCCGAGTGTGTGCCTGTGCACGGGGCCGGCCGGCTCATCAGCACACCTGGTCACAGCACAGGATCGCCACATTCCTTTCAGCCCTTGATGTCTCACTGACATGTGAAAGCATTTCTTTATGTGCATCTCTCTAATGAGTTCTTAAACCTCAGGAATATCCGACCGGCCTGGCTCCGTTTACTCTGGAGAGCTGCGTTAGAACAGAGCAGTGCACTCTGTTTGCTCAGCCAGCGGAGCTGAAAGAACCGCAGAGAATGGGGGCGGGGGTGCGGGTGGGGAGGGGGTGGTGGGGAGCCGGAATGGAGGCAGGTTCAAGTCTGCAATCCTCGAGTGTGTTTTTAAGCTCCCTGGGCTTCAGACAGCGGAAGCAGGCCGGTGGCAGCGTCGTTCTGGAGACACCGGACTGCTGAAAGGCACTGGCGGGATGAAGAGGGAGACTGGGAGCTGCGGGCTACAGGGAAAACAGTGGCCGATCAGGCTGTGCCTGTCTTCGGGGCAATGAAAGGGCGGGTCTGGCCACTCGGCACTCTCTCCCTGTTTGCTCCCCTGCTGAAAGGGCCCTCTGCTCCTGTGGCGGCCCACGGCTCCAAGGCGCTTGGTGGCCTTCAGGGGACTTGTGAGCATGCTCAGGGAGCTCTCCGAAGACAGCACAGGTTGAGGGGCTGTCAGACTACGGCAACGTGACTGTTAGTTCTGGGCTTCCTTAACGAGCGCCAAAGCCGACTGCCCTGGTTCTGCACGTCAGTGCTTTTCCAGAAAGAGCGGCTACCAGCCTGAAGGGAGGAACAGAACTTCGGGGTTAGTGCGACAACGCCATCGCACGCGCTGGCTCAAGAGTTAGCTTGAACGTAGGACACTAAGTAATGAGCACAGTGACAGTGTGGGGCTGCCCGGCATGGTAATCTGGAGATCCAGTGGCCCACTGTGTTCCTCAGAGACCTGGGGACCTCCCTGAAGGGAAGGCCGGGAAGGGATGGAGTGGGGACAGTTTCCCAACCCCCCCACCCCCAGTGCACCCCTTTCATCTGGGCTGGAACTGGAAGCAAGGGTCACAGGGCTGAACAATCTGAAGAGCCAGCGGGAAGGAGGCTGTGGAGAGGACCGGACTTCCCACTGGCCAGTGGAGTCCCGGCTCCAACAGAAGCCTTCTCAGGCTAAGTGGCATGGAGGGGCCGTCGCCTGGGCCAATGCACGTCGTGTGCACCTCAGAACTGCGCGCAGGAGCGCTGGACCTGGTGCCTCACGGCTGTGGACCCCTCCCGGGGCCCAGCGCGATGCCGGGCTGCGCGATTGCTGTGTGAGCGGGCCCTGCGGAGTGTCATCAGCAGCACAGCAAACGGAGTGGCCAGTGTGCTTGTGGAGGGTTGCGGGGTGGGGCGGGGTGGGGAGGCTGGGCTGAGCTGAGGGAAGGGCCTCTCAAAGCCCCGGGATTTGGTCACAGAGCCCCTGGGCTCATCCTGCCCGCACGGTGGAGAAGGGGAAGGGACAGCCCCGCAGGCTTCCTCTCTGAACGCACAGCGATCAAGCCAGGAGGAGAAGAAACGACTCTCCTCCTGGCATCCCTGGGACCTCAGGGACTCTGAGGCATGAGGGCAGGAGGAGGTGACAGGTCACTGAGACCTGGAGGGCTGTCCTTGGGGTCAGCTCCCCTGGGCAGGTCAGCGGTTCTTCCTTCGTATTGCTGCACACACAGATTTTTCTCTAAGCTGAAGACTGCATTCTGCCCTGATGTGACAGCTTCCGGGCAGGGGCCAGGGACCCTGCGGTGGGACGAGCTCAGAGCGGTCACGGCCACGTGAAGGCTGGGCGTTCGTGCCTCGGGGCCCCTGGTGCATGCCAGCGCCGGAGCAACTCCTCTACGACAAGCAGTGCTGGCCTGAGCCCCGACTGGCCACTCCGTCCCACCCGGGGATGCGCACGGCTGGCAGGCACAGCACACCTGGACCGAGCTGTGAGCAGAGCACTGAGAAACGCTGGAGCAGACCAAGTGGCCTTCAGAGCCTTGGAGGCAACCACGGGGAGACAGCAGCGGGGCCCCCGCCCCAAGGACCTCATGTGGATCTGTCCTAGGAATTCAATACTCTGCTTTGACAAATGTCATCCTGCCTTTTATTTACGAGGACACCCTGAAGAACCACTCCCTTCGGCAGTCCCTTCTGCCACTCTGACTTTCCTGTCTTATTTGTTTAGCAACCTACAACCGGTAACTGAGAGGACAGAGGACACCACCACCAACTGCCCAGTCACACTTTCGTCAACCCACGTCCTCCAGGCAGACCAGGTGAGGCCGAGCGGAGGACGCAGCCAGGCCCAAGGCCCAGCCCCTGTCTTCCTTCCGGCGCTGCTGGACCGGGAGGGCGGACAGCAGCTGCCTGCCGTGCGGGGCATGGTATTCGGGGCACCGTTTGCGCGTCCCTTGGTGTGAAGGGACGGAAGAAATGGATGCTTCATAAACCGGAGTGGGACAGTTTGTTGAGATATGAAACGAAGGGCACTCGCAGCAGCAGGAGTGACGTGAGCAAAGGAACGCCGAGGCAGGGACCGGGGACTGCACTGAGCCAGCCTCGGCAGCCAGAATGGAGAATCAAACACGAGAGCCTGATGCTATCATCAGAATTTCAGAAGTCGCGCGGCGACAAGGACAGCGGGGCTGGTCAGTGACAGGCCTCTCCAAAGCTCTAAGCCAGCTCACAAGCAGCCCCGGACAGCACAGCTCCCAAAGCTGCCTGGGTCTCTTTTTCGCAGGAAAGGGCTTCTTCCAGAGTAAAAACTGAAAAAGGAAACGCCGCTTGGGTATCGGTAGCCCTCCCCTCCCGACCCACAGAAGATAGCAGCACCTGGGGAGGCCCGGCTGCGGGTCCAGGAGGCCGCGGTGCCCGAGGAGAGGAAGTGCCACTCTCCTGCCTGCACCTCGACCCAGGCCAGTGCCCCCTGAGCTCCATGTGTCTCTCAGAGGGAGTCGTTCTGATCAAGTGAGGTTTAGGGAACAGCGCAGACGCAGGCTCCTACCGCACAGAGGAAGTGTGAAGACTTTGTGAGGCAGAGCAGTGAGACCCTGCTGCTTTTTCTGGAGCCCAGAGTTCCCGCAGAACCCCGCCCCCCGCCCTGCTCCGGCAGAACGCCTGTTCATGGCTATCGTTGGGGTCACCGGTGACCCCACCAAACGGTTCAGCCCAGGATCAGCGTGGCTCTCCCCTCTCTCACCCCTTTTTTCCTTTGCTCTCCCCTACTCCGGAACAGACCAAGAGGGAAAGAGCTGAGCAGGAGACAGAGGACCAGCCCCCCTAACCGGGCCCAGGGCGGCGCGCACCTGTGCTGGCCGTGGCCGTCGCTGCGCGTTTGCCGAACTGCACCCAGCAGTCCCCGAATCATGAACAGGTTTTCAAAAGGCTCGAGTTCCGTTCACCTTCCTCACATCCGCCCATATCCTGCATCACTTTCACTTGTGTTCCCATGTGACCTAGACTTTGTCCACTGTCCTGGAGCTTTTGGAATGATGAAGTCAGGAGCTGTGATGCGATACTGTGCCTGATACCGTGACGGACGCGCATCTTCAGCCATGTCTCAGTCTGGGGCCCTTCTAACTCTTCCCTCAGAAGCGATAAAAGTTGGAGTTTCTGGCAGGAGTGTCTGTGTTACTTTGAGGGATGCTTCCTTAGGTATGGAAATTTGTTAACACAGGGACTATGTTTTTGCTATGTTGCTATGGGGAAAAGCTGAACTGTGATTGAGATTCCCGAAAGTTTACAGATAACGCGGTAGTATACACACTGATTTAGAGGACTGAAGTGGAAGCTTTGTTATACAAAATCTGTGCAAATAGCCCTGGCCAGATGGCTCAGTTGGCTGGAGCACTGTCCTATATCCCAAAAGGTTATGGGTTCGATTCCCAGTCAGAGTGCAGAGGAGGCAACTGATCGATGATGTTTCTCTCACACTGATATCTCTCTCTCTCTCTCTCCCTCGCCCCCTCCTCTCTCTTGAAAATCAGTAAACATGTTCTTGGTGAAGATTTAAACAAAATAATAAGAGGGAATAAAATTCTCTAAACTGAAATTGTGCTCTCCCATCCCACCTGACGAGAGCACGCTGGCACAAGCAGTTGCTGAGGAAAGCTTTTTTCCCTGCGTGAAGCTCTGAAACAGCAAGGTCTTTTCAGACAAATCCGCCAATACGCCTCTGTCTGGGAACGAGAGCTGCAGGAACTGGGGAAAGAACCTTCGGTTTAAACTAGGACCTCCCCGTTGCTCATGACAGCTGGTCGGAGAACCCGACACGGCGAGCGGATGTCTCTCTCCAGTGGACACAGGGACCACACTGTCCCCTTCGGAGCTGGTAACGCACTCAAACCTCCACGGAGAGGCGGGCTCTCTGCTGAACCTTTCCCAAGAGGGCACAGAAGAGCCTCACTGGGAAGAGGCAGGTGAACAGGTGAATCCGAACTGCAGACTGGGATGTGGCACAGCCCGCTCACAGAGAAGGCTCTCGGCACCTGGGCGCCGTGACTTCTCCGGCAAACGGGGCTCTGGAAGCTGTGCCTGGGCCCTTCACCACCGTGTCCCCGCCCCCACAGGCCGCAGACCAGACCCTCTGGGGAAGCCTCACCCGCCTGCCAGTTAGGGTGCCTTCGCCGAGAGGTTTTGGCTGGCTCTGTAAAGCTGAGTTCTACTCTGTGTTCTTTTTCAGTTTTGACCAGAACAGTGATACCTAAAGTTTAAAAAATGTAAGTGCCTTGTTGCAAAGGTGAAAACACTATCTGTCTACAGAGGCGACAAAGGAGACAAAGACTGGCAGCGGCCCGAGGCCTCGCGGTCGGAGCAGGGTCACTCACTGTTGTGTCTGTGGCCCGACACCCACTTACTCGGTGCCAGTGTGACGCCAACTCTCTTTCCATTTGCTGAGCAGCGGCAGCAGACTATCAGATACCTGCGAGTCCCGCGAACGAACAGAAACTCTTTCTATAGAAGAGTTGGGCCTATCTGAGATGGGCATCTAGGCATATTGAGGTGAGTTCCTGAGAGGCAGAAAAAGACTTTTCATGAAGATGCTTTAGAAATCCTGAAAACGAAGTCACTGAAGGAAAGAGTGAGTGACTGTGTTCAACAGCAGGAGTGAAGTAGCTTGGTGGCAAGCACGGGACCGGAGAACCGTCTCACGCTGGGAAGGCAGGCCCGGGCACCAGCCGGGCAGTGACTGGACTGGGGGCAGCCGCCCTCACCAGGGGTGGGAGCAGCTTCCCAGGAGGGGAAGGCTCTTGACCACTGAAACTTGGGAAATCTAATTACCTCCCTTTTAAATGCAAAAGAGCAAAAGAGGCAATTGTGCTGCTGACTTCTGAATGCCACGAGAACAGGAACAATGTCTTACTTCACTGTGGAAAAAATGAACCCTCTAATCCCAGCCTTGGGCTCCTCCCCCTCCCAGGGGCCAGGAGAGCTGGACCAGGTGGGCCAGTTTAGCAACCCAGTCGCAGGCGCGCCGCGAACCTGAGAACCAATGTGCTTTCCAAGCAGGCAGCACATTTTAAAAATGACGTCATAAAGAACAGGCGTCCAGGCAAAGACTGTTCACCAAAAGCGAGTCCACAGGCAGAAAGGCCCCAGGTGTGCGCAGCGTTCTGGGTGTCGGTCCATGCGCAGTAACCTGGTTCTTCTCAGCGCAGGTCACTGCCTTCTTTTCCAGACACTGAGACCTGCCACCAAAGTCACTGTGAGCAGTCACCTCCATTTCTGGACAGGGCCTGGGTCGTGCCTCAGTTCCCGGCTCCTGACTGAACAGATGACCACAGCGGAGCCCTTGGGAGTGGTGTGGCGAGGCACTAGGCCTGCCTGCACTCCAGGCCTGGGACCGCTGGCTCCCACAGGGACACTGCAGTCCTGCCGTGCCTTTCACCACTGTGCTCCCCAGAACCTCCTGATGAACTGTACCCTCCCATGACCTCGGTGGAGCCTCGGGCTCCCCCACCCTCCTTGCAGGTACAGGAGCCCTCCACAGAGGCTGTGGACAGCTGGAGGCACGCTGCTCTAATCCGAGGTCCCAGGGAACAAGTGTGCCCTGAGGCTGGGGAGTGCACAGGCCGGCCAGCATGGACAGGCCACGGGAGGGCCGGGTGGGGGGCACGGGGAGGAGGAGAGCATGGCCAGCCGGTCTGCCCTGGGGTACAGCGGTCCACACAGAGGCGCAGGCTGCCCTCCACGCCCCCTCCTGCTGTCTGGTGGGAAGAAAGCCCCTCTAGCGAGGCCTAAATGTGCTTCTCAGCTTCTTTGTATTTCAAGTGTGCTAAAGAGCTTGAAAGAATCCACTGAAAGAAATGGGCTGCAGTGCTTGAAAAAGTCTTAGGTATTTTCAAGACGGCACATTTGTTCAAAGCATCCTCTGTCTGGAACACCTGTGACCTGTTGGGCCAAACTGGGACGCAGCCGGTGGCGGGGACACTGTGTGCTTGCTGTGTGGCCAGCCTGTCCTTTCACTTCCCCAGCCTCCCGGGATGGGGTGGGGTTAGGAGCCCAGGCCCAGCAGTGTCCGCTGCTCCCAAACAGCAGAATGGGACTGGCCTGCGCTGGAGCTGCTGGGAGAGGCTACCTGGAAGAGGACTCGTTCATTCGCCCAGCCCCACTGAGACCTGCTCAGAGGTGGCTGAAGGGGCAGGAGGGGGACACGGGAGAAATAAAAGATGTGGTAGAGGGAGGCTACTAGCTATCCTATCACACACTGTAAACCAACCTTTGCCCACCCTGTACATTGTGAAACAATCGCAACATAACATCCATCACTACACAGAGTTACGATTTTTTTCTTGTGATGAGAACTTTTTGTATCTACTCTCTTAGCAACTTTCAAATAGGCAACAGACTATTACTTAACTGCACGCCCATGCTGACTTCACACCCCCAGGACTCATTCTGGTGGGAAAACCTGACTTGGCCGTCTGCAGCCAGCCAAGGGGCGTCTGAGGGCAGGTCCCCGAGGAACGTGGAGCGTGCTACCAGCACAGGACGGGGAGAGAGGTCAGCGCAGTGGCGTGTCTTACACTGCTTCTGTGGGTGCCGTTCTCACCGACAGCAGTGCCGTCCCAAGAGACAGAGAGCTCTTCTCTCCCCCCGCACATCAATAAATAAAACTGGATTTGTATTACGGGATAGCACCATTGAGTAAGATACCCTAAAGTGCCCAGCCTACATTCACATTTCTTCTTCATTTTCCACGTCCAAGGAGGGCTCTGTTCCTTCCGACTGATAACACCCCTGGTGCCTGTAAGCCACTGGTTTAGAAACTCACATTATATTATTTTGTTTTAAATCCAAATAAAGCAGCATTGTCTTATCTGTTATATGAACTATGCTATTTCAGGTAGCCCTTCACCTATTTCAGGTAGTTCTGTGTGTTTATTAGCCATATAATAAAGACTCTCAACCTAGGGTCTGTGAATATCTAGGCGGACCTGAGAATATACCGAAACCTATGAAAACATGTGTATGTGTATGCATTTTTCTAGAGAGGGTTCAAAGCTTTCATTACATTCTAAACAAGAACCATAACCCCCAAAGGGTTAAGAACCACTGCATTATAGTAATTATAGCTCAAATTTTAAATCCTGCGAATGCTCCATAATCACACGTCCCCCCCCTTTCCGGACAACTTAGGACGGAGTGCAGCTGGGCTAGAATCTGCGCAGGGCAGGGTCGCACAATGGGGTGGATCGCGGCCAAGGCAGGTAGGGGGGTTTTGCTTTCTTAGACCTTCCTCTTCTTGTAACTCAGAAAAATGCAACAGCGGACCCTACCTGTAACACAGGCTACTGAGGTCTTTATTGCCACGAAGAGGAACTGAAGACCTATGTGTGCCCTGTTCCTTCTACAGAGGGTATTCCCTGTAAATGACCGAGGGTGAGGAGACACTACGGCTGCAAATTTCAGCACACTGGTTAAAAATGCGAAAGCCAAGTTCCCAAAGCAAGATTAGAATGTACAAGTGCGAGGATTAGCTGTGTGTGACTTTAGTTAACCCGCAAGTGAGCTGTTAACTTGGAGTGCTTGTCGGTTTTGATGTGTGGAAATAACACCGCACACAGGCATTCAGACACTGAGGGGTTTTCTTCCTTATCTGCAAAACCACATGGCCTGCTGTCTTCTAAGGAGTGAGACACACTCAGAGCTTTATTTCCCACACATCCATTGAAAAGGGAGAAAAAGAGAAATCTCTTAATTTCACTAATTTGAAAGCAAATAGCGAGGTACAGCTTTTGCCTCTTAACAAAAAATGTGATACAACTTAGAAGAAATTACAAACGCTTGTGAAGGAAAGCCCGTCACTGGCAGGTCAACCATTCTCATTACAGTTGCTCCTGGGCCAGGCCGAGTGGAGAGGAAAGACGGTCTGGTTTACGGAGGCTTCCACCAAGACCCGCACACGCTCTTCTCTCTGACCATGGAGTCCGCGTCACTCAATGCCTATGGAACGGGAACACTCTTTACTATCACCCGAAGTGCTCTGCAAGAACTGTGACCACGGGGTAAAGTCTGTATCAAGCTCGGCAATGACAAAAGCCAGAAAGTCTCCCGAGGAGAGATTAGAAGTGTGGGTGAAGACCAGACTAAAACCGACGGGAAAGGCCCTGCGAGCCGCCGCAGGCATGGAAAGGGCTGCAGGGCGAGAGGGCGGATGAGAGCGCCTGTAGCGAGGGAAGACACCATGACTGAAAAAGCTTTATTTAACGTAACGGGTGGGATTGGTTTGGCATCACAAACGCAGCGGCTGGTGTACTTAAAGAGCTAATGGTGGATTTTTAAAGCACAGATTATCCATCTAGTTTTTAAAAGTCTAAAGACAAAAAAAATGAGTGAATTTGAGTGCATATGTTTAGTGAATATCAGGGCTATACCCACACATTTTACATCATCATTTTAAACTAGGTGAACTGTCCTCAGATTTCGAGCCATAAAAAAAGAAAAAAGGCACCGCGGGAAGGAGACCAGCAGGCCTCTCTCTAAGGGAACAGTTTCCCCGAGACGAGTCACCTGGACACGAGGGGCTCTACAGTGGACACTGTTTCGCAGCCCTCGTCTTGGTGTTCTCTATCGCGAGTGACAAAGGACACACGAAAGCACTCCGGCGTGTTGAAAAGAGGAGAAAACGGCAGCAAGTGCCTCGGCAGGCTGTGCCTTCTCATCTGGAGGTCTCGTCACCCAGCCGCAGAGGGGCCACACCTCGGTGACCAGCACTGGCATCTGACTGGACAGAAACCATACACCTTTCACATGGTGCGTTCAAGGTGTCTTCCGTACACACTTTACAGTTACACTGAAGAATGTGAGCTGGGAGAAATTCTGAGTTACTTTACAGATCCGCCCTGCTCTCTCCCACCCACTCTGTTCTCTTCGGACAAAAAAAGAAACTCCACTGACATGCGTGTGTGCGCGCACACCCACACACACACACCCCCCACACACACTCATTTGCGGATGCAGTGTGAGTTCACAGGCGTGAGCCTTAGCGCTGTGCTGAGCACACTCTGCCATCAGTAGGTCCGAAGCCCACCGTTTATGAATCTTCCAAAAATTAACTGGGCTGTTAAGATCCCATCGCTCTGGCAACAACCCGGCATAGCTGTGCCTTTAGCAAAAGAATTCGGTAATAAAACGAGATTTTACATGCTGAAACAAAGTATTTTAAAACATCTTTCTGCTGATTGCTCTTTTGGTAATATCTGTGGAATTTAAAACCCACCCACACATACACAAATATTCCCATAGAAGATTATGCTAAGTTTTGGGTTAACCTCAGAACTACTAAATTTTTATATCAATCTTCTAATGAACACTTTAGATTTACCTTCTTTTAGAGTAAACCCAAGTCCTGAAAAGTCTTAGAGGCCGCATGCTCCCGGACTGCTGGGGCGAGCGTGCCAGGCAGCCCTGCCCCACCAGGGAGCCCCAAGCTTTCGTGCAGCCTGCCCGGCACCTCTGGACGAGGTGGGCGTGCCCCCCAGACAGGCGCCCCCGTCTGCGGATCACTAGGGCTCGCCTGCTCTGATGGAGACCCAGAGCAGCACAGCGGGCTTCATCCCAGGGCCAGGGCTGGGGTGCCGCTCAGAGGCTCCCTGACTTCGCCTCGGCTCCTCTCCGTACTTCCGCTTTGTGCCTCTCACCTGAGTGGGTTTTCCCGCGTGGCACAAAACGTGGCAGGGCAACGTGGAGCTTTGTAACTGTCAGGTTTAGCCACCGGCAGGTCCTTATTTTTCTCAGTTCCAGTAACCAAACCCCTGTGGCAAGTCTCTGATCGGCCTGGTGTAGTCTCCGTGGCTGGAGAAAGGCCACAGGGTCATTTCCTGTGCCCCGAATCAACTGTGTATGGGGGGGGGCACCCTGGAGGGACAGGACAACACTGTCATTTTCAGGGGTGGTGAAGAGCCTCGGGAGGCGGGATGTGGAGCCATGTGGGCAGGCCTGTGCTGACTGGCTGGGGGACGAGAGAGGACGCGGAGAGGGGCCTTTATCCTCTTCTGTGCACCGGAACCTGGGGTGCTCACACACTGCTTCCTCTCAAGTGCTGTCTTGGCAACACATTGCCTCCCAATGTTCTGTTCAAAAGCGGCCACTGTGGAACCGTGTGTGCCCAGTGGGCACGTGCCCTGCCCCCACTCTGGTCACGGTTCCAGCATGCACACAGCCTGCTGTGGCGGGGCCGCTGTCCCTAGCTGCCACTGTCTTGGGCTATACAAGTGGCTTCCAGGTGACAGGTGCCATCCGACTAGAAGGCTGGAACACCTCGAGGGCCACCGGTCAAGTTCTCCCAACTGATTATGGACGCCACAGGGAACACTAAAGCTGTTCTTTCTGGGCGATGACTTCAGTGCAGGCCATGATCACAGCGTGAAGTTATCTTCCTGTCAAATCTGTTTTCTTTCTTGGCAACTGGAACAGCCCCAATGAACATCAGAAAAGAAAACAAAAACTCAATTTTTGGGGTGGGGGAGGGGTCATAAATGGCTAATTAGACTTCAAGGCTCCAGTCTGGAGCTGTTCAATTTGGAAGTTTGTGAAACTTTTATTTGGAGACATTCCCTAAATCCAATTAAAATCATGCACGTGACTGGCAATGCATGTTGGCAAGGCCGAAGGAGGGGCAGACCGTGGTGGACACGTCCCCAGTGTGCGGGGCTCCGGCCCCTTTCTCCCGTCTAAGTGGCTGGAGAGGATTGGAAGTGTCTCCCACGACAGCTCCGCTGCCCTCGGTAAGAGTGCCAGATTCCTGCTGCAGAGAACGGAGCAGGGAGGCAGGGGGAGACGAGACTGGAGTCCTCAGAAGCAGTGGAGGAAGAGAGCGCACCCCACCCCACCCCCACCCCCCCCGCCCCCGTCTCATTTACACGGAAAGAGAAAGGAAAACGGCAGCAGAGAGAATGCCGTGCAGTGACCACTCATCCGCCTGCTCCCGGCTTTGACACGACCACCACGCGCCAGTGCAGGGGCGCCGGCGCTCCTGTTCTCGCCCAACACTGCGCTGCGCGCTGGGAAGCACATCCTAGAGTCATAATCTGCACTTAACGCGCAGACACTTCAGCGCACAGCTCTAAAGGAACGCTTTTTAAAAAAGGCGTAACATCATTATCGCCCATAAAAACAGCAGTAACTTCTTAACGTTATCAATATTTAGTCTCAAAACTTTGCCAATTACACATAATTGCATTTCACAGACAGTCTGATCAAACTGGGATCAAAGTAAGAACCACACATTAAATTTAGTTCACATGCCTCACATCTAAAGGGTAGCTCTCCCTCTTCTCCTTGCAGTTCCTGTTGAAGAAACACGTCCTCTATAGTTTCCACGCTCCTCGTTTCCAACAGTGTCCCCGGGGTGCGACTTAACACATCCCTCGGCCTGCACTTCCTGTCAGCTCAGAACGGGGTCTGGAGCCTGGGCGGACCCAGGCTGGATTCTCGGGACTGGAACCACGGGGATGCCTGCGACGCCCGGCCGGCGTTCTTCTTGTGGTGCGGCAGCCACTGGTGAGTGCCCGGCCCTCCTCCTTCACCGAGGGTTGGAAATGCTGCTATCCATCCTGCTTCTGTTCTTCCCTCTTCGCTCACTGGCTGGGATATACTTGGTCATTTGTTTTCTGGCTGGGTAGCTTTCCACACGCTCTTGCCACCTTTTTAGATAAATCTGAGCACACTACTCACAGTTTTCTCTATTTGCCTCTTCACTGGACCACTGCAAATCACGGAGCAGGTTACAGAGAGCTGCTTCTCGTTCTTCTGACAGCTGCACAGCTTATGCGACCAGACCCTGAGCAATGGGCACCTGAGGGGTTTTCCGTCTTCTGTTCCGTTTTAGGGTTTTTTATATGTCATTCAAAGTTTAATGGCAGTTGAAGGATAAAAGATTCCAGCATCTTGCTTTTCCCACCATCACTTGTCCAAAACTTTAGAAAAGGTGAGTGTTGGAAATCCAGTTTCCTGGCTCCTCTGCTTACCTGCTTCTCCCTATTTTTCACGTTGCTCATCCTGGAAGAGCCTTTCCAGACCTCCAGCCTCTCACAGGCCCCGGCCCAGCTCAGCCTCTCTGCACCTCCCAGAGGCGCCAGGCCACAGAACCTGGCTTTCAACTGAAGCCTGGCTACTGGAGTGGACCCCCACCGTCCCACCTCTGGGGCTGCCGGCTGCCAACACTCTGCCGCAGGTAAAGGAACGTCCGAGCAGCAGGCTTCTGGTGGGACCGAGGTCAGCTCAGGTTCAGCGCCTAAGCTGCTGCCAGGGGCGGTACCATGGGCTGGGGAGGCAGGACAGGACAAGGACATTCAGGATTCCTTTTCGACCCTGGCGATTCCAACCAGTGTGACTCTCCTGCCTTGACTTTTCAGGTACATGGGAACGCGGCTCTAACTCTCCAAAGATCACACACTCCCACACCACAGACAGTTCTGAAGTAGCCATGGTGTCACTGGCCCCTGGTTTCTAGCTTTTACCTACGACCTCGCAAAGAATGAATCCACTCTCACGTCTTCCAATGCCTCTGCTCCATGCACACATTTGAAAGATTCATGTTCAACTCAGGCTTTTGAAACATTCATCTTCCACTCAGGCTCCTCGCGCCCAAAGCCATCATGACCTGAAAACTGCTGGCCTCACTAACTCATTCTCAGCGACACACCCTCCTTGTCGTCCAGGCCCTACCCGTGCTAACACATGACCCTCAGTCTGACCATGTCCCCTGTTTCCAAGATTGACTTACCTGGAGTCATGTGAAAACTCAGAAGGACAATCCTACTCAGAAGGGGCCAACAAGTGGGGAGGCAGGGCAGAAGGGAGTCCTTGGCAGCAGCTCTGCCTGCTTCTTGGCTGCACCCTGGGGACACACATGAGATGAAGCCCTGGTGGCCCGCTGGTCGGATGTGACGATGTGTGAGACCCACCGAATAGGTGCCAACCTGAGCCTAGGAGAGCAGTGACCCCCACGCCCAGGACAATCAACCCTGATGAGTGAGGGGAGCTGATGACGTGAGCCCGGGCCCTCCTAGGAGACAGAGTGGTCCCACAAGAGAGGGGCCTGAGCCACACCACAGTAGCAGCACGGAGGGCTGGCATGAGAGCCAGAGGGAGGGAAGGAGGGAGGGTGTTCCCTGCTCCCAAGTCCCCTTGAGGCCCGCCCCGCTGGCCCAGCCGCCAGGGACGCCCATCAGTGGTGGTGCTTCTGTCACAGATGCACAGGCCGGTCAGAGCACAGCTCTTCCCTACTTCCTTCTGCAAAACTGCCAGCAGAACTACATCCTTGTTCCTGGTCCCCCAAGTGACAAGTCAGCAACAGGACTCCGTGACCAGCACAAAGTGTGATTTGTGAAGGTGTGACAATTTCTGAGAAGCAGAAAATCTGCTTTCTAGAATTTTTTTCAGACGCAGAAAGGATTTTGTAAGAAGAAACATTTTGTAAAAAGAAAAATTACTAGCTATTTAAGCCAAAAAACACTTTGCGGTGGCTTAGATTTCATACATTAGAAAGTGTACGATCGGCCCTGGCCAGGGTGGCTCACTTGGCTGGAGCGTCATCTTGTAAACCAAAGGTTGTGGGTTCGATCCCCAGTTAGGGCACACACCTAGGTTGCAGGTTAGGTCCCTGGACAGGTCACGTACGAGAGGTCCCCAGTCGGGGCACACACGAGAGACAGCCAACAGATGTTTTCTCTTGCATTGATGTTTCTCTCTCTCTCCCCCCCTTCCATAGCTATAAACAGACGCACTTTGAGTTGTAAGGATGTTGAAGCCAGTGTTTGCTTTAGAGGAAGGGAGGGCTGCTCTACGCAGCCAACTCACTCGGGGAAACCGAGGCAGAGGTCACTGTTCTACGCTCCTGGGAAGCAGGGACTTAAAGACGTGGAGTTTGAAGGGGGAAGAAGACAACCACATCAGCGCTGACTTAGGTCAGTGACGTGCCTGACCTATGCGAAGCCTATCATGCTGGGACGGCAGGTAACACGGATGATGACAACAGTGACCGGTGCCACTGCCACTGCCCCCTCCCCTTCCAGTGCTCAGACTGCACAGCCGCAAGTCATCCAACAGTCCAACCCCCCACTCCATCTACACGTGAAGAAAGCCACACGGAAGAGTCTAAGCACACCTGGCCCACATCTCGCAAACAGGTAAGGGACGGGTCCAGCGGTAAGCCCAGAGCTGCATGGCTCCCTGCCTCTGCGCTGCCTGCCAAACCCGCCTGTGCCCCCAGGAGCTCAGGTGGCCGGCGGCAAGGCCCTACATGTGAAGGAACACTGCTGAGTGAGGCACAGAGGTGGCACAGGGGGCTGTGTCTGGGGGCTGTGTCCAGGGGCTCAACAGCAGCCTCTTCGGGGGCGGGGGCAGTGTGGGGGGAAGAGAGGGAGAGGTGTTCCAGACTGCTCAGGTCTCAGGCCCAGGGAAGTGGGGGAAGGAGAAGGGCGAGAGTGCAGGGAGAGACGCAGTCCAAGAAATGGACCCTGGGAATGCTTCAGCTCCACTCCTGCCAGGAGAGGAGTCTGCACCAGCGAGGTCCGATGTCACACAGGAAACCGAGACAGTCCACGTGGAGAGCGGAGAGGGTTTCAGGAAGGAGGCTGAATCCAGGCAGGTACGGCAGGGAGGCCAGCAGAGGTTACCTGCTGCAGGTGAGGAGAGAGGGCACAGAGGGGATGGACACGTGAATCAGACCTGAGGATGGGAGGTGGGTGCATCAGCCTTGTAAGAACTTTGGCAGTAAAAGGAGACAGGTTGTAAACCAGGAGTAACAACAATCTAAGAAAGGTTTAAAAAAGAGTACATTACTCAAAAGAGGATGTAAAACAAGAAATGGTTGTTTCCAGAGTTAATTTTTAATTTCCTGAGTTCGCTGCTGTAGGACTCCGAACTACTGTGGCACTCACACCCTGGCACGCATCTGCACTCCACCGTGGGGCGAGACGCACCGCGGCTCAGACAGAACCAAACATCCTCTGTCAAACCCCACCACGTCCTCACACTCCGGCCCCCCAGCAATTCCAGCTGTAGCATGACGGCTACAGGTAGGACAGGTGCCCCAAAATGCAGCTCAGGAGAGTGTACTGGACGAACACTAGCACACAAAACCCCCATGCCATGTGCAGCAGCGACCGCTCAAAACCTTCAGACCCCTCATTGCCAAGTGCTCTCCCTTCGTGTTCACGTTCTACTTGCTCTACCTTAGGTCACCCCCCAATCATGCTGCCACCTACTACCGGTGATTCTATTAGACCTAAAAGTGTCCGTAAACAAATGAAAAATACTGACTCCCATTCCTGAAAGGCCTGCTTCCAATTTTCAGGAGGAAATTAAATAATGTATAAATCAAACACTGGGCCTAAGCCCAGGCAGCTGAACATCGTTCTGTCCTTTCAAGGCAAAGAGGAAGTGTCTGCTTTGGCAGCGAGTGCCAAGGGGGATGAAGCTGCGCCGTGGCCCCACGTGAAAGTGATTCGGGATAATCGGGGGTGCCTGCAAATAGGTGAAAAATGGGGCCACATACTAACAAGGAACTTTTTATGGAAGTAAAATAACGTATGATGATCAAACCCGCACCTTAAAAACGCAGCAGGTTGGGGACCGGCGTGGCAGTAGAGGGAAGGGAGAGCAGACCGGGAGAACAGAGCTGACCAGTAGAGGGAGAGCCAAATGTTTCCCGCCCTCCTCACTGACGGCAGGCTCCCTGTGTGATTTCTCTGCAATCGTAACTGTCAAATTCAAGAAGACCCAAGTGTGAAGGGAAAGAGGGGGTGGGGAGGAGAGAGGGAAGAGAGGCACGGGAGGGACGGAGGGAGATGGAGAGAGAGTATACAGGAATAACGGGTGTGGGCAGAGTGGCAGACGGGAAAAGTTATTCACACCAGGGGCCAACAACTGTGCCCCGTGAAGGGCCAGGCAGCCAGCTCGCAGGCTCGTGGGGCGCAGTCCCTCCTGTCACTGCTCACACCTGCCCTGTCTCGGGACGGCGGCCACAGGCAATCTAGGTCTGGTCCAACTTCGTGAGCAGTGAAACCAAAACTTCATGCATTTCCCCTTTTCTTTTAATTTTTCTTCAATCCTAACCATGTCCAGCCCCTGGGCCTCACAAAGCAGATGGTGACACGCGTGTGGCCTCAGACCGCGGTGTGCAGCACGCTCGTTCACACAGGTCACTCCCTCCACTCTACCCAGGAAGATCCTACAAAACTGCCAGGGGTTCAGGTTCGAGAACCTGCTGTTTTTTCAAGCTGAACAGAAAGATGGGAGCCGTGGCAGAAAGCACTCATTTTGAAGCAACGGCAGACTCTCTAACCCTGTAAAAACAAACAAATAAACAAACAAGCCTCTCTACTTGCTTCTCCAGCAGGGCACTCACACTGGCCTGGGAACAAAGCTGATGCTGTAAGAAATTCAAGACAAGTGCTATAAACCATTAATGTGCAGCAGTAGTCAGGGACCAAGAATGATTTAAAAATAGCACCCCCTTGATCAGAATGTAACGTTTTATAAACTTCCTTGGCATCATAATGCGAGTCTGGAATCCCACAGGAGTCTCCACTGCGGCTCTAGAGAGCTGGGGACCGCACAGGCGTCTCCGGGGGACCTGCACTGTACAGACCCCGGGGCGGGGGCAGGGGTGGGGGGAACACGCATGGCATGGAGCACCTGACCCCAACCTGCAGAAGAAAAGGGGACAGGAACAGGCAGGCAGCTGTGCTCGTAGCTCCTGTGAAGCAAGGTCATCTTCACACACCCAGTGTTGGCCACAGAGCCAACACTGACCCCCCATCCCGTCCCCTCCCTCCTCGGTCTCTCTCCTCCCTCCCCGCTTTGCCTTGACTCATTTAGTTGAACCAACAAAGCCTTCTGTGGCGAACTGCCTCCGCCACTCCAGCCCTCTGAGAAGCCCGTCCCAGTGTCCGTCCCTCTGTTCACCCCCTGCCTCCCCTCCCCTCAGCCCCACACCTTTTTACTGTCCCTGTACCTCTGCCTTTTCCAGAATGTCACTGAGTTGGAATCAAACAGTATGCAGCCTTTTCAGACTGGCCGCTTGGTGATACGCACTTAAGGTTCCTCAGGCCTTTTCCTGGCTTCTCGGGGCCCTTCTTCTAGTCGGATCTGATGGACCACGTTTATTTGTCCGCTCACTTCCTGAAGGACATCTCAGTCGCTTCCACAGTGTTTGTACTCATTCTTCTTTTATTTTAATACCTTTCTTCTGCTTTCAAGTCGGAGCATGTCAAAATAGGCTCTTAACTAGCAACCCAAACAACCTGAAAATAACTATGAAGACACTGAGGCCCCTAACAGAGGTGACGTGACTGGCCGTGGCCCTGAACCCCTCCCGGGCACGTGCCTGAGCCTGGCCTGCACCCCTCCCATGCAGAAGCTGCCCGGTCCGCACCAGTGCCTGCAGGTCCAGAGACCCGCCAGCCTCCGGATGAGGGCGTTTCACCCAGGCTTCACACCCCAAACGCTGCCTTTCCCCTGCGTCCAGCATTATCAGAGAATGTGACTCACACACCTCAAAACCATTTCCCAGTCATTTGATACGCAGGTAACGATGTACACTTCACAGTCACTCCAGGAGGTGCTGTCACCATAACCGTGATGCAGGGAAAGACGCCCAAGGCCAGGGGGCCCATAAACGGCAGAGACGGGGCTCACACCCGGGTGCGCCGAATTCCAGAGGCTGAGCTCTGGTCTCTCTGCTGGACTTCTGGTGCATGTGTATTGTATACCCATTTCTTGTAGTTGAAGCTTTAAGGAATCTATTTTTTTAAACCAGAGATAAAGTGAACTCACTATAAGGGAATAATTAATAAATTTCAGGTTTCTTTACCACGGTCCTACATCCCGGGGTCTAGCTGTCTGCAAGGTGCCAGGTGCCATGTGCACTATAAGCAGCACAGACTGGGATTTAAAACTGCTCAGCACTTCGGCAGACGACGCGCCGCGACGTGGAAACCTAACTACGTTCTGGGCCGTGCTTGTCCACCGAGCAGCGCAGCTGCTGTAAGCACGCCTCTGCCACGTGGTTTAGGCCTTCACAGCTTCCAACGCAGAAGGTGAGGCACAGGCCAACGGAGCCAGCCAGCTCAGACCACGGGCGGGACTGCCGCAGGACCTTCCTTTCCCTCCTCCCGCCCCCAGAGACCAGCGAGATGAAGAGACAGTTGCAGGGGAGGCAATTTAAAAGAACGAACCATACGTGAGCAGAACAGGTGACCAGAACTGACTGCAAACACCCCTAACAACCTCATCTGCATCCCCCACAAGGGGCTCACCACTGGTTCCGGCAGCCCCAGAAGTCATTCACCCGACTGGGAAGGTCAGACGCACGGGGAGGGATGGGATACTACACGGTGCGTCTGTCTGTGGTTGTTGACATGAAACTGGACCACCCAATGCGGTGAGAACAGTGGAAACTGGAGGTGAAAAAAAAAAGGCAACCATAAAAGGGTCTGAGAAAGAAGTACTGCAAAAAGAAAAAAGAGCAGACATAACCTAATTAAAATACAAAATATCCCCAGAACGCTTGGATGCGAAGGCGAATGCATCTGCAAAACTCAAGAAAGCACAGCACTCAATCCCGCAGCTTACGAGCTGCTTCTGACCCAGCAGCAACTGCGACTCCTCCTCTTACAGAAAACCACGCCCTCAGGAAACCAGATCGGGACCAAAGAGTCTCCAACCACAGTGCTGCCAGCACTCTGGCGCGACCCCGTGATGGTTCTTCATTCTGGGGTCTTGCCTAGGTGCTTCTGCCTAAGAACGGCGTGCAGGCAGTAGCAGACGCCTCTCCAAACCCGGGGACTACTCCGGCAGGGAGTCAACAGTCCTTCCCAGAGTCAATCAGTGCCCAAAGCACTTGGACAGGGAACTGGGCAACAGGATGTGATGGGCTTTAACAACAACTATGTACTCTCTTGTATAATTCACCCGAACCTCGCCCAAACCTGCTATCATCAGATACCTAGACGCACCCCAAGGGAAGAGGCAGCGAGCGAAGTCTCTGTCTGCGGGAGTGTCCGTTACTGCAGCGGAGACTCGGAGGGCCCGGAGACTCAGAGGGCCCAGAGACTCCCAGGGACATGCACGCCTCTCCTGACCGGACAGGACTGCACACTGGGAAGTGCAGCCAGCGTCAAGGCAACTGTGCTCTTCCCGCCCTTCCCTCAGCACGCGCTCGGCAGGTTCAAGCTGCCGGCCAGGCGCTGCTGGTCTTCGCTCATCGCTCAGGTCACTCTGAGATCCTGGTGCCTTTCTGCTGCAGTACAAAGGCGTTACTTCTAGAACATGGGAATGATTCTTGGACTATTGCAGAAGGGCAGGCATTAGAATAATTGAGAAAACCCTTGAAGACTACACTGAGCCACAACTCACATACTGTAAGCACTAATTCTCTGGGATAGTGAATATGGGACTAGGTTATCAAGCAGGTCAGAGTAAGTCTCTCTCTCTCTCTCTCTCTCTCTCTCTCTCTCTCTCTCTCACACACACACACACACACACACACACACACACACACACACACACACACTACAGCCACTTGCCCGCTCCTCCCCACACCCACTCCGCTCTCGAGACTACCAATTCTAACTTCTTAAACTGTTACTTTGGAGGGTGCCTGTCTTTAAGTCCTGACTCACCAACCTCAGACATTCTTTATGAATCTGGTGCTGATACACGTACATTTAGCGCATCTACACCTCCCCTTTCCTTTTTAAATCCTGGTAACAGTAAACAGCGCTTGAGCCTCTGCTGCTGCTTCTGGTATCCACAGTTTACATCTCGAGCCTCACTGTGTAAGATTAGGACGTTAACGTCACTTTCCTCCATGTGCTTCTCTGTCCCCTTCCTTCTGTTCTGGGAGCACCACCAGGCTGGGACCACGGCCTGTCTGCAAATGCAGTTAACACGGAACGGCCACGCAAGCCCTCTGCTGACTCCCCTATCCCAGCTGGCCCGGGCCGCGGGGCCCCTCTCCCTCCACCTGTCCCGCCCCTGAGCCGACCTGCTCCCCATCCCACTCCCCACCCCGCTCCAAGTGGACAGGGGCCCCGCCCTCACACTTGCCATCACTGCTCTTTCCATGGCATCCTAATTCCAGAATTTCTCACTTTGTGAACAAGAGCGCATGTTGAGTCCCTTCTAGAATATTAGCAAAACCTTTATTCAATCCACAGGTTTCTAAAATTTGGTTTGGCACACAGGCTAGGTTAAAAATCACTTTCCACAAGGGCTGAAGGAAATCTTCCAGCATCAGTACCTTTGTCTGCTCCCCCAATAAGCCTCCTTCCCCTGCTACTATTCCAGTGAAATACTGGATATCCAAGGAAATCAGGATGTGAGGGTGAAGGCTTTGGAGGTGCACTTGGGGTTAAATCTTGGGGCTGTTAACTGTGAGACCTTGAAAGGAGGCTCCTGTTTCTTCTCTGTAAAATGAGCATATTAATTTTGTACCTTATACGGTTGTATCAACTTAGGTGACTACGTGAAGCACTTACGTCTAGCACACGGTAAACGCTCAACAGACCTGTGGCAAACACCACTGATACTGTTAGTATAGTTCTGGTTACTGAATGTGTAATGAAGGCCAACAGAGAATCTGGTGGCTGTGGACTAACTTTTGTCTACCCTTTCCTCCCCAGTGACAGTCATTTACTGCCCAGGTCAGGAAGTCAGGGGAGCAGTCCAGGAGGCTTCCATTTCACACGTCCCTATAAGCTTCTACAGGCGGATATGCTCCCTCTCCGGCTGTGACCTGTCTAATTCCTGAAGTTCCAGCTCTTCTGGAGCGCTTCCCGGAGAAGAACTGAAGTTGCTGGTGGGGTTCGGATGTGCGATGACTGTAAGCAAAGCGACTCCGAACTGACTGCACGGCCACGGGGCGTCCAGTACTGGAGACCGGGGGAGGGTGACGGTGTGAACAGCGGGCCAGCAGGAAGGGACAAAGAGGGGAAGTTTATAGGCTCAAGACATAATCATGCATCATCATGTTTTGCAAATAGCAAAATCCTAAAGATGAGCTTCGTGTGTGTTTAGTGAGGGAAGGTCTCCTGAACTCACAGTGGTGTTTTCACGACATCCACACACACAGAAAACGGGTTATCTGTCAACAGCCATTTGCAACGGAAAGCAAAACATTTCCTAGCAGACAGAAGCTCCACGGTGTCACCTGACTGCCGGACTGCTGGTGTCACCTGAGCTTCAAGGCTGAGTGATGGCATTGTGGGCTGCCTTTGCCGAGTGGTGGAGGCATTTCTGAGTCGATAGGAAAGATCACCCTGGCCAGCACCGCAGAGAATTTCACTGTGTACTACACGGCATGTTATTGTTGATGTCGTGATTCTTAGTATGCGAAATACTGATTGTTTTAAACTTTTAAAAACGAGTACAGGTAAATCTTATTCATGTTCTAGCCAGAAAACCAAAATGACCAACATCATTTGGGGGCCATTAAAAAAAAAACCCAACCAGTGATGTATTAAGGATAAATCCCAAGGGAGAAGTTTAGCTGTAGGGCCAGGATGACTTTCCAGTGTAAGTCACAAATGGCAAAGGCGAAGCTTCAACTTCATTCAGCTGTGTGTGTGTCACAGTCCATCAAGTGAACTAGGGGTATGCAGCACCCAGGGAACTTCGTTGTAAGCAGTGAGTAAGCCAGAAACCAAAAGAGAGCAAGAGCAAGAGAGCAAGCTGGCTCAGTTGGTGGGAGCATCGTCGCACATACCAAAAGGCTGTGGGTTTGATCCCCGGTCAGGGCACATGCCTAGCCTGCAGGTTCAATTTCCCGTTGGGGCACGACCCCCCGCCCCCAACTCCCACTGATTGGCTGCCTCCCACACATCATTATCTCTCTCTCTTTCCCTTCCTCCCTCCCTAAAATCAATAAATATGTCCTTGCTTGAGGATTTTTAAAAGTTATAAACCATCTCAATTTTAAAAGGACAAAAATAAGCTAGTAAGCAAATATGGTAACTTCTATTTATAAGCACTTATAAAGCATCAATTGATTCAAATAATTTCTTTTTACAGAGAGGATACATTTACTGCCTTATTAAATATATTTTGAAAGAAAAAATGAATAATTCATTAAAGTTAAAAACTGCTTCCCTGGGAAAGATACAGTTTAGAGCATGAAAAGATGAGCCGCTGACCGGGAGAAAATCTTCAGTAAATGCAAACCTGACAAAGGAGTGGCATCTAAAATACACAAAGAGCTTTCAAAATTCAACAATAAGAAAAGAACCCAATTAAAAAATGGGCAAAACATCTGAACGGACAGCTCACCAGAAAAGACACATGGATGGCCAAGAAGCGCGTGCCGAGGACAAGGGCCCACAGGAACGCCGGCTCCCTGCCGGGGGGATGCAGGATGGCAGCCGCAGCAGAACACAGTTGCTGTTTCTCATAACACTAAACACGTTCTTAGCAATCGCACCCTATTCAGCCTTGACAACACCCCCGCAGAGATCAGTGCTACCGTGGATGAGACGGGGCGGCAAGTTTGTGACGTGACTTCCATAGCACGGTCTTTGGGAAACTACTGGAAGCTGTACAGGAAGCGCCGGGCCAGCTTCTGCGAGCAGCTGCTGTGCGTGTGCGTCGTCCTCACCCATTAGGACCAACTCAGCTTTGTAACAGGGAAATTCATTTCGAAAGAACACCTTCTGGGTTCATCTCTCCCCTAGTCTCCAGGTCCGACACTTAGGCTTATAACACAATGGGGAAAATGCTGAGGACTATTGTTTTTTATATCCAAGAGTGTTGACCTTTTATACTTTCAAGGATTCTTGCAAGAAGTTAATGCTGGGCAAACTAAACTCGATTCTTGCTTTTAAATATAAATCCACTCCTTTTGAAGTGAATAAAAATATGCCAAGGAGCTACTTTTGCTACTATTGAACAATGCCTGGTCCAAATGCCAAAAACAGTGTAAGCAATTAAGAAAATTTTTTTGAAGAAAAAGAGAAAATAATTAATTTATGATTTGCAACTTCCATAATGATAAAAGTGGCATGTGCGTTATACCCGTTTCTTGCTGCTAAATAATCAGGGAAACTCTCCTACAAATATAAAAACCAAACTCATTCTCCAGATTTTAGTGGGAAAAAGAGAGCTAGCCATTATTAAAGAACATAAGAAATAATATTTGGAGGTTAAAAACAAACAAAACAAATAAGGAGCCATGCAAATCTTAAGTTTCTACTTTTCCTTGTAGCATAAGGTAAAGTCTGAATCTGTTTTCAAATTTTCCAAACCTAGTGGAGGTTATATTTGGGAGCAACTACACCACAATTCTGAACACCCATTTTACAGAGTTGGTGACATTCTACCAGAACTGAGAATCGCTGTCACTCAGGGACATCACCATCACACACTCGACAAACACACGGCGTTGTGTGCTTCGCGTCCGGCGTCTGAGCCTCCCCGGGACACTCGCTGGGCTTCGCCCCTCACCTGAACGACAGCACAGGTCACTAGGAGCTCGTACCTCCTGACCAATCATTCCGGTCGAAACAGAGCCCTCCACCTTCAAAAAGTTGCTAGGGTCACTACTTTTTTCTTCTTAATTAACAAAACTTAGGTTAAGAAAAAAAGAAGTTGTACACAAGGAACTAGAAATTATGTTAACAAATATGTTGGTATAGGGATATTATGTAGACAGTTTGTAAAAAAAAAGAGAACTTTATACACTTGAAAGTAAAAAATAGTATAAATCTTTAACAAGGAAAAAATAAAAATAGGTCTTACAGATGTTTATAAATATGAACCAGCTGAAAAAAAGGCTGCACGTAACTCTGAAATACAGTTTGAATTCAAAGGCCACACCACTAAACTGAAAACATGCCACACACATAAGACGCTCATTATTAGCATCCATAAAATTGAAGGCAACAAAATACGGAAAAATCGGAAATTTTGTAATATTAGAGATCAATTACATTGGATTTGTTGGTTATGAAAGTGTAACAGAAGTAATTTATTGGGCACTGGCTGCGAATTTTGTCCAGGGACCTGGACACCGGCCCCATGAGGCCGGGCCGCTCTCACCCTGACGCACCAGGGGCGTGGTCACCAGCTAGCGAACTTGGCATCCGGGCTTAGATCTTCCTCATTCCACGACCCACTTGCTTAACTGATGCACCTGCACCCAGCACGAAGCGTTCTTAGAAGAAACAGTTTTCATGTATGTCGGTGGCATACTTTTTGTACACAGATATTACTATTCTAAGAAATTAGCCATCTATCGATCTCTTCGGGTATATAACCAGACAAAAAACTCTGCCAGATTCTGTATGACAAAATTAATAGTATATGTTGCATATCATTTTTATAATCATAAGCTCCTCTAAAGTTGGAAGAACCCCCAAATTTTGTCACTCTTTTGAAGATGAAGAAGCAAAGATGAAATGTTTGTGCAAAAATTCTGGAGAGCCAGCATGAGTCAACAGAAAGCCTGAGAAC
Organism: Desmodus rotundus; assembly: GCF_022682495.2. Taxonomy (NCBI): domain Eukaryota; kingdom Metazoa; phylum Chordata; class Mammalia; order Chiroptera; family Phyllostomidae; genus Desmodus; species Desmodus rotundus. The sequence goes on along the minus strand of NC_071395.1, from coordinate 3,812,696 downwards.
CTGGAGAGGAGACACCAGGTGGGTTGTTAAAACGCCCAAATCAGCGGCACTCCGGCCTGAGTCGTTCTCTGCAGATACAGATTCAGCCGGGGGACCAGGCTTGGGGACCAGATTATCAAGTAGGTCTTGACTAGCGTGTTTCCTTGCTAGACTGCTTCCCGATAAAGGCTGCAATATTTGGTTGTGAGATGCTGTGTGAAGTCTGTTGCCAGCCAGCCGGCCTCTCATCCAACATCCACTTCCTTTCTGACTAATGCTTCTTGTAATCTGACAGCAGTTGTGAGCACCTGGCAGGGAGTCAGCGCTGCAGGTATGGCGGCACAGGATGTTCTGGAGGATGACTCGCTTTGCTGTAAACATCCCAGCTGAGACAGCCCTCAGGTAAGCTGAATTAAGGCTCTTTTACTGCCAATTTACGTTGGAGTTGAAGTTTGGAAAGAGAGAATGTTTACATCTCTATAAACTAGAAGTTTGAAAAACTGTAACTTAAACATTATGACTTGAAACTTTTACTTACTTTCCTAATAAGGAGTTTAGGAGAAAACTGAGCTATTGTAGTATATTTCCACTTTATAACACTTTTTCTCCTAATGCCTCCAGAATCATAGATATTGAACTTGACTAGGTGTTCCGTTGAAAAGCAAAAAAAACCCAAAGGTCTCATATAAAAAAAAAAAAAAAATCCCTGGGCTTGGGAATCTCTGAACAGGTAAAACTTTCTTTTCCATTGAGTTGACAATTGTTAAAGCCTGCTAAGGAGAACTTTGATTAAAATCTGAATTCCGCCCTGGCTGGTGTGGCTCAGTGGATTGAGCGCCAGCATGTGAACCAAAGGGTTGCTGGTTTGATTCCCAGTCAGAGCACATGCCTGGGTTGCAGTCCAGGTCCCCAGTAGGGGGCGCACGAGAGGCAACCACACACTGATGTTTCTCCTCCTCTCTCCCTCCCTTCCCCTCTCTCTAAAAAAACAAATAAAATCTAAAAACAGACAAACACACCCAAAAACCTGAATTCCATGCACTGTCGGAGTTCTCCCAGGTCCCCAGTCCTCTGGTACCATGATTAAGATCTCTGGGCCCCACTCACAAGCATTATGGACACTGGCTGAGACCCCAAGACCCCAGGTTTCTTAGAAGCATCGCAGGGAAAGCATCACCATGTATGTGTCTGGAGGCCGGGCCCTAAGGGACAATTCATTAGGCCAAGGACACACACAACCACACAGATGTTTAGCCCTGGGAAGGACCGCAGAGACGCTGCCCACTCCTCATCACAGCTGAGAGCGCAGCCCTAGAGGTAACCGGGTTGGCCAAACGGGCACGGTCGTGAGTGGTCGCAGTGGGCCTGCGGGCCGGGCCCAGGCTCTCGCCGAGCTCGTTCCCTCAGTCAGCAGACTGTACACCAGTGGGGAAGAGGGGGCACGGGCGAGGGCTGGCTGAAAGGTGTAGTCCAAGTATCTGCTTCAGTGCATTCTGACTTTTGCTCTGAAGGGCTTTACCGTAATTCATGGACAGCAGGGCAGCCACATTTTAGCCCCCGAACAGAGGCGAAGAGAGAAGGCCTTCACCGCAGGAGCGTATATTCAAAGTTACCAGTGCTAGTATGGCGCAGAGAACGTACCCCGCCGGCCATCCACAGCCTGGCCACTCAGGGCAGGTGCTACCCTCACGCCGGCTGAGGTGCTACTGTTGCACAAAGACATATTTAATATTCCTAATTTGTGCCATTCACAAAGCGTGTTTGTCCAAGGGCTCAGGAAACAAATCTTAAAGTCAAAGAAACTACTTTCTCTACTTAAGATTAAAATCTAAATTTGTTTATTCAAAGAACATATACCAACCTCATATGAAGTGTTGAGCTAGGCACCGAGGGATATTGAACAGTGGCCAAGCCCCAGATGAGACAGCCTCCTAGAGGGGTAGGGTGTGTGCATACAGGGGTGCCCAGCGGAGGGGTGCATGAGGACTTCCTGAAGTAAGGACTTTCCCAGAAGCTCGTGCTCTGCTCTGCTGGACGAGCCTTTTGTCCCGGCAGAGAGCTGTCACCAAGGGGCACGAAGAAGGACCTTCCCATAATTCACACAAAGACGCTCGGGAGGCCAGCCAGTGGGGGCCTTGGTCAGAAGTCTGACGACAACATTGCTTGTTAAAATCTTCAATGGTTCTCCATTGCTCAAAGGACAAAGTGCAGATCACATGATACCCAGCGTCCTTCGCATCTGTCTGACCCACTTTTCCTACTTTATCACCAACTACGTGTACATGCAGACTCTGTCCCATTAATATCCCAACCTTTAACTGAGTCTGGAACGCACCGTGCTCTCTCATGCACTCTGCTTTTCCATCTGCCGGGAGCCCCGCTCCACCTGGGGAGCCCCATCTACGCAGTGACACTCAGCGAGTGTGAGGTGCCCCCTTCTTGTCTCCCACAGTGCTGGGCACCTCATGAGATGATGCCGCATGGCCACGTGATACAGAGCTTCAGTTGTTTATACATCTGCCCCTCTAATCTGCGCTGTTACTCACGACACCTGGGAACTCCAGTGAGTGAATAAAGAGAAACAGTTCCTACTTTTCAGTAGCTTACACTATTTTGGGGAAAGATGACAAGAGGTCACTAAAAGCAGCTGTGAGACAAGCACCTATGAGAACGGTGAGATGTGTCACACCTGCTGAGTCCACACGAGCAGGCCAGCCTGCACCAGAGACTCAGAGACGCCGAGGGGAAGAGGTCACAGGGAGTAAAGGTCTGGCTTCTGGTCCCCGGTCTGCCAGGGATGGTCTGCCAGGGATGGGCTGCGCGGGTCCTCCGACAATAAAGTGGTTTTGCTTGGCTCTAGATCTCTTCCACAGCGCTAAGGGGCTCAGAGATAATCTATACAAAACGACGTTTAAAACTAGAAAATGCCGCTGTAGGGAATGTTAAGACTGACATTAAAAAAAATCCCCACCTGAGGATATTGCTTATTGATTTACAGAGAGAGGAAGGAGGAGGGAGGGGGGGAGACAGACAGACAGACATCAATCAGTTGCCTCCCGTATGTACCCCACTGGGGATTGAACTCACAACCTAGGTATGTGCCCTGACAGCCAATCAAACCCGCAACCATTTTTGGGGGGTAGGGAATGATGCTCCAACCAACTGAACCGGCCAGCCAGGACAAGGCTGACATTTTTTGTTAGTAAAATGACTTGGAACCAACTCATAAATCTATCATTCACCCAACATTAACCTCCACTGACTGAGTGTGGGATGGCGGTCGCTGTGCTAGACTCCCGAAGTACAAAACCTAGTTTCTCTGTAGGAGACCTAACGGTTTTTGGGGGAGACGAGGTGGCTGCTCATGTTAAAATTACTACAAACAAAAATCAGCTAAGAGCTAAACAAGCGAAATATATATCAGAGTAAAGGAGTTCAAAGGAGAAGCTCTTTCTGGGTGGGGTGGGGGTGGTGATGGTTTAATGACAAAGCAGCGATTTCAGTGGGTTATACTAACAAAGACTATCTTGAAACTCTGGGATATAGAATTTTAGGGTAAAAGAACAAGAAAGAGGGAGGAGACCACAAGATCTCAAATCAGAACAGCGGAGCAGCTAGCTGCAGCAGTGTTTGCGTAGGACGCTGACCAGGCACGAGGAGGAGCAGGCGAACTCCAGGAGGATAAGTCCTGTGTGCTCCCACTCACCCGGAGACCGGACGCTGTCCAGACGCCCTCTGACAGCGCCACACACAGGCCACAGGGTGTGTGGCCCCGCTCCAGGATCTTTACGGCCCCGTACGGTTCGACGGGTCGCATACGGAGTCAAACTACGCCAGATTCTAACACACTGATCCAGATTTAAATCGTCAGGAGACTCAGGCTGGAGAGCACAGGGAGCCGGAGTGGCTATAACTGCTCCCTCTGTTTTCACCAAGTGGGAGAAAAGAGCGGATGTCAGAAGAAATGTTAATAAGCAAGAGAGAAAGCACAGGTTCTCCTTTTATTAGCCATAACAGCCCCAGCCCAGGGAACAGAGCCCTTCCCGAGTTAGGGAGGCACACTGGAAGGTGACTATCAATGTCAATCTGGCACGATGACCTTGAGCTACAGGAAGGTTCAGACCACAAAACAGAATTTAGGGCAAGACACATCATTTTAGTGAAATGGGGATAAATACTCGTATACTAACTTTACATGATGGGAAAGCTTTATAAAACTTAGTGTGAAATGCATTCAACTAACAAATTGCTTTAAAAAGACTTTCTAGAATAGATTCATAAGCAGATTTTTTTTTTAATTTTGAAGAAAAGGGTAAGAGGCAAACTCAATTATCACTTAACTTTCAGGAGAATTATCTGGCTGCCCAGGCAATGCAAACCACATTACCCACACCCCCTACCCCTGGGCAGCAAGCGGGACACTGCACGGAGACCGGACCGGGCGACGACGAGGACAGAGTGCCCACAGAGCACTCCTGCGTCGGGCTTTGTTCCCCGGCGCTCTGACATTTATCTTATTTCAACCTCAAAACACTTCAGTCACACAGATACTTTACAAATGAGGAAAATGAGGTTTCAAAGAAGTCAGCAACTTGCCTGAAACTACCCTGAAAGGAGCTACAATTCTATTAGAAGTTAATTCAATTGCAACATTAAAATGCTTTCTTCCCCACTTTACTGCCGCTCTCGGAAGAGGCCCCCTGAAACTGTGCCATGTGAAAGAGCTGCCGCGACTGCCTGCGCTACTTATGAGGTGTGCAGTTGGTTCCGGGCTTGGATACATCCTCGTCTCACTTAAGGACAGGAGCACTAAAAGGAGGGTCCCCTGCAATGCAAATAAACCTGCAGCTCCCACGTCAGCAAATCCTACCCAGAGAGGAAGCCCCGCCTCTCCCTGGCCACCCCAGCCCGGAGCACAGGGCACACGGGCAAGGAATCCAGCAACGGCTTTCATGTGCATTCATCTGTGATTGCTGGTTTCCCGACGGTGGGTAAGATAAAAGTCTTCCTACAGTAACTAGGATAATGTGATAAAAGACAAATGAAAAAATGGAGTGGAATCTGCTACAAATAACTTAAACAAAAATCAAAGCAAAAGCAAACAATAGCTACAACTGAAAAAGACTTATTATTTCCTCCTGAGCTGAATTCCCATCTGCTTTTAAATGGCAACATGTTTTTCCATGAACTGGGAGCTACAGCCAAGATGCCAGAGACAATGGGGTCCTGGCCACAGCGGGGTGGCGGGTGCAGGCACGGCTGGAAGATGCTGCCTGCCAGCCCCCAGGGATGCTCCCCAGTGGCCGCATCCCTCCCCCAGCTGGCAGCAAACTCCCCCCTGGGGCTCTCCTGAGGATTACAGAAATGCTCCAGTTCTCTGGACCCATGCCCTCCCCAGGGAGAGACCTCGGAGTAACTCAGAAGGGTGTAAGGAGCTACTCCAAATACTGGGTCTGTGGAAGCTTTTAAAGAACAAGGCTGACTGGGCAAAATAAAGCACAAGGTGGAAAGAAATCCTTTTTTAAAGTACCTGCCCAGCCCCACCATTCAAAGTACCACCAGTATCATCTCCAGTCCAATCATCCTCTACACTGAAATTAATATTAAAAATAAAAAACACTGATATAGTTAAAATAAACATTTTGTTTGTAAAAAAGAGACTGTCAGCAACTCCCTCCTCTCTGGCTTACCTGGCCAAGTTCCTGTTCATACAGCTAGTGGGGTACAATTACATAAAATTGCCTTTATGTAATTTTGATTAATCTACTCTCCTGTGAAGACAATTAACTGATCTGGGGTTTCATTTCTGTACCAAAAGCCGCCAGAGAGACACCCCAACTCTGAGAAGGAGGCTGTGCCTGCGGCAAGGTGCTCTGCTGCGGAGGCAGAGGGCTCCTCTTCCGACACGCGAGAACGGAGGTCTGTCTCACCTAAACGTAGCTTTGAAATCTTTTATTCTTTTTCCAGTTTAGTAAGTGTTTGTTAAATGTGTACCATGTAGTGGGTTCTCTGCTGAAGGATGCGGACTTAGCCTGGGGAGGAAGTAAATTAGTTACTTCAGTGGTACAGCCATGAGTCTGTAGGAGTCAGGTGACTGAGGTCCTGGCTTTGAATTTGTTCCACCATTAAAACAAAAATCAAAACTAACTTTAGCTCTCAACGTCACAGCGCCATTTCCATTTTGATGGAGACGGGAGAAGGTGAGATCTTATATTTTATCTGTAGCTAAATTTTGTCTGCCTTACATTTCCTATTTATTAATTTTAAGACTTAAAAATAAATGATAATAGTTCTCAAATGATAGGGCACCCTCCCACCAAAAAATTCCCCCAAATGGGATACAAACCCGTCTTGTCCAAGTCGAAAACCCCGGCACTAGTAAGATAGAGCTCTGGAACAAAGTTTCTGTGAAGTTGTAATAATGTACTGATTATATGAGGGCCGCAGTGGGATACCCTTCCCCTACCCAAGCACTACGGGACACAAAAAACGTAAACTGAGGATGAACAGAATTTTCTGCTGCTTTTCCCGTGACTATTTTTAGAAGATCTGATATAAACATCACTCGGAAACAACGTGCCCGTATTTTGGACTAAACACGGCATGCACCACGTGAGAACCAGCAAGCTGGTACAGTGATCGCTGGCACCGCCCGCGTTTTCTCCGCTCAGCCAGACAGAGCCCCACTGGCTTTGATTTTTGTTTTGCTCTTCCCTGTTCCTGCCATAAATTACTTCCGAGTGAGAAAGGCACATTTACACTTTGCTAACTATAACTACTCCTCCACCTCACTCAGGCCGAGTGAAAGATTTATGGTGTCTTCTCCTGGCCGTTTCCTGGAATCTGACAGACCGCGCCCATGCTGCCAGGCCCCGGTCTCACGTCCAAGAGCGAAGCCCCGAAACGCGGCAGCAGCCAGTCAGCAGCGGCTGCACGTTCACTTCAACGTAAGGGACGGTCATGCCAAGGAGACGCTCATTAGAATGACAGACAGGACTTAAAAGCGCACTTCATCTGCTTCTCAAGCTACTCTCTACGTGGCTTTCCCTCTGCCCACTGCAACAGAAAACCCTAAGGGGGGACATCAAATACACCCAGTTCATACCTGCGGCAGAACAATGAGTATATTTGGACTCTAACTGGCAGTTGCTTTGAGCTAAGACGGTGTGACAGACGAAGTCCAATTCCACGCGTAAACTGACCTTCGAACCCTCTGGGTACCACTCATAATCGGTGCTGTGTTCATCTCTGGGTTTACAGAGACAGACAGAAACAGCAGCAAGCAAAACAGAAATGCACAGTCCCAGGCTGCTAGATAACTCAGAACAAAAAGAATCTACGATATTTTGCTTTAAAAATATCAACTTCCCAGTACAAACCTGTATCAGTGGTATTCAGAGGTATTTTTGTGTTGAATTTGTCCTTTTCATAAGAAACGCTTGTAGAAAGATGCACAATTATTTTAATGGAATTGTATTTTGTCAATAAAAATAACGCAAGTAAACAGTTGCTAAGGACAAAAGAAAATGTTTATCTGCCCTATTTAAAACTTCCGGATTTTCAGAGTTCCTGCTGCCATTATTGAGTATATTCTCAGTTAAGGGCAGCTGTCTTTCCACTTACAGTTTTTATAAGAGAATTTTTTTTGTTGATCCACAAGTACACTGAGATAATTTTCCAAAAAGATAAAAAGTACACTCTCCGGCAAGTCTTTGGAACCACACAGTGCTCTCACATACCCTAAGGTCACGTTCGCAATCTCGGTGAGAAAATGGTCCAGGTGGCTACATGCTGTTTCCATCTGGTGGGTCAAGGGGCTGAAGTTCAGAGAAGGGCATATGGTCGGAAGCTGCTGCGTCAGGAAGCTCCCAAGGGGACCCCTGCTTCCAGCCCAGCGTCCTCGCCACTCGATCACGCTGCCTTTCCGAGACTACGTTTTGAGCCCTGGCGGGAGCCAGCGCAAAAGCACTGAGAGGCAACGGAGGTCAGGTAAAATGCTCACGCGGGGCCTTTCCTGTCTTAAGACTGATTGACACACAATTACCTGAAATGGCTGGCACCCCAAGCCACCGCTTTCCTCCCATCACCATCTTTTCAGAACTCTCTTACCTCTGCTCCCGAGTATGTGTCTGTTTGGAGGATGAGTTCGTTCAGATCGACATCCTGACTGATCGGCATCGAGTGAAACTGCAGGTTAAAGATTTCCCTCCTTGTGGGTGCATCTGGTAAAGGCACGTAGATGATTCTATCGATTCTTCCCGGCCGCATCAGTGCCTGGAAAGGAGATGGGGCAATTCGGCTTAACCAGGCTCGGAACTGACAGACCACACGGACGGCGCCCCAGGAAAGGGATGTCCAGAATCTCATGAACAACCGCTATTCAAAGTTAGTAAATAAAACACCTACTAGAGATTCTACGCTCTATTTTAAGGATTCAAATCAATAAACAATGTTCAGGGCACTTTTGAAAATAGAAGAGCAACATTTCTGAGTGGCTCTTCGCTCCTCGGCCACTGTGAGGTCGGCAGAGATGACTACTGTCTTTGGGGAACGCAAACAGGACTTGCAGCCATCATATCGGGAGAGACTTTTTTCGTAACTTCCTGCAGTAACTCTTAAAATATGGGTGAAGCTGCTTCAGAGAGCCCTCAAAAAGCACAGCTCTTATAAAAGACTCTTTCTAGAACTGAACACAGTCATATAAACTTTCTTCGTGTTTTATTGAAGGCTAATGCTTAAATCATCTGAGAGCTAGTAAGTCCATCTCTTGAGGAATACCGAGCAGGCATTATGCACCGGACACTGTGCCTGGAAGTAGGAGACAGTGTAAGCAGATGCAGGTGAGGTCCACGGTGGTGACGGTTACACGTCTAGGAATACCCTACAACCACTGAAGTGTGTGTTTTTCACGGGTGGATATTATGGTATGAGAAGTGTGTCTCCACTAGGCTGTTAAAAGAGATCAGGGTCTGAAACCTGCATGTGTGGGCGTGTAGAGGGGACGACAGACAGCCTCTGTGGGGAGGCAACGGGCGCGGTCACCCACAGCAGTCAGCTGGAGTGCCTTCTACTGGTAACGACAGGCTCCTGGAGGGTTTTACGTAGGAGGGTAAAAAGGTAAGATTTACATTAAAAGATCACTCTTGTGGGACAATATCGAAAGGTCTAACATATGTGTAATCAGTGTCACAGAAGTAAAGGAAGAGAAGATGTGGCAGGAAAAAAACCTGAAAAGAGCCCAAATGCCTCCAAACTGGTAAACAAACATAAATTTACATAATTAAGCAGCTCAGTGACTCTCAAGTAAAACAAATACAAAGAAAACCGCACCTGAACACACAGTAGTGCAACTGCTGGAAACCAAGGGCAAAGACAGCCTAGAAGACGCCAGACTGGATGCAGGGAACCACGGTTGGAGTAACTAACGGCTCTCAATCAGAACAGCGGAGCAACATCTTAAATGGCATTTCTTGAAGATTTAAGAGACGCTCACTTATGAACAGTGAAAACCAGCACATCTCTACATGTTCCCTTTTTAGGGCGAAGTATCCAGAAAGATGTGATAGAAGTAAACCCCAAAACCAAGGAAGAACCTGGCACGCGCAACTCCTGATTAAAAAAACAAAAGGAAAAAGAAACAGACCCTGCAAACGTCTGGGGGCTGCGCAGGGAGCAGTTCAGGGGGCAGGGAAGGCAGCAGGAGAGGGAGAGGCGGTGGAGGGTTGCTCCGCAGCACCCTCTTTAAACGGGAGATTTAGAAATACGAGACCAACCTCGTCGTTTTGGAACAGTCATCCTCTCACGTAATCAGAGCGCGCTCACACCTACCACGCGCCAGGTGTCGGGGCCACAGATAAGTCTCAGCCCTGGGCGAGGGCTCCGTCAGGTCCTGGGGCGCACGCACAGGAGTGCAGTGACAGTGACGGCGGCGTCCAGAGGGCAGCAGACCTGCCGCGGCCAGGCGCCGTCCCTCGAGCCAGACACTCGTCCGCTCAGTACGCACTAGGGCTGTTAAGGGTGTTAAGGCACCTGGAGACTGAAATTCTTTGTCCAAACACACGGCTAAAAACTGGTGGAGCTAGAATTTAACCCAGCTGAATTTTAACCCGTTGGGCCGATTCATTTGCCCTCCCTTTTAACCTGCATGCCGAATTACCAGTTATATACCTGGAAGAGTCGCAGAAGATTACATAGGAGAGAAAACTTTTCAGCTGAGACTCGAACTAGAGGTGGAGCTTGCCTGACAGCTAAGGAGGTGACCTACCACTCTGAGCAGAGAGAAGGACGTGTGAGCAAGGAGGCAGGAGGAGGCCCGGTGAGTCTGGCCAGCTGGGTGCTCAAGGGCCTGGGAGCCACAGGGTGAGAAGCCGCTGTAGTTAAGGTCGGGGAGCTGCACCCAAACTAGACAGGCCTGAAGTGCCTTGCTTGAACTTGACTTTTCTCCTGAGGCACCCTTCATTACTGGTTAGAAGACAGGAAGCGAGAGCATTGTCCGTTAGAACGATCACTTCGGCAGTGACGCGCACAGAGGCAGGGAGAAGCAGAGTAACCCTGCTGCTATGACATTCCAGATGAGGTCGTGCTGGCCTGACCTGACTGAGTGCACATCTGCTGAATGCCTCATCTGAGCCACTGCTGAGTGTACAGTGTGGACTAAAACAATACATACCCGCCATTCTATGTGGCCTACAGTCCGGTGGGAAAGTCAGAGAGTGAAGATACACAAACACGTAACAAGGAAGATGGGGCAGAAATGAACATTTCAAAAGCAATGTAAGAGGTACCATGAGCACCACCTATTAATCAGGTGACTTTCGAAGGAGAGAGATGCCTAGAATAAGTTCAAAGTTTCTTTGAAATAAATCAGAGCTGTTGCGAAGGATCCACCTCTCTCCCCAGCTTCTGGAACTCCCTTCTCCACGAATCATGGCATGTTGATGGTTATTTACTGGAGTGGAAGGTAAAGGCTCAGCGCTGCCTCCAGAGGGAGGAAGGCCCTCTGCTCACTTCCACACCCCTTGCTGATCATTCTAACTCAATGGCGGCCATGGAACCTGACTTTTCAAAGTGTCTGCTTTAATACTTTGGTCTGAATCTTTTTTTTGAATTTCAGAATCTTTTAAAAAGAGAAGGCAGAGCTATAACCGTGGTATATGGTCGGATAAATAAGAATTCTTAATGTGAAATACCAGAAATGCTTTTGAATCAGAAGAACAGCAGTTAATGGTATTAGTTCAATTCACTGGTGCAGTTACTAAAACAGTAAGAACACAGTGTCAGGAACGGCCATGTAATATAGGTGGTGGGCGTGTCCTCGAGTGGGAGTCTGCAGTGGGGCCCAAGAACTGGGGCGGGAGTCTCGGCCCATGAGCAGGTCACCTGTTACTGTGTGGGGATGTTGTGTCTTCTGTGTATTTTGAGGGGAGTTCTTGTCAGATGCACACAGGCCTGTCTGATTAGAAAACCACCTTCACTTTCAAACACGAGGAAACTGACGCTGACAGGTGTAGAGACTTGCCAAGGTCTTGAACAAGTTCTCTTGAAAAGGCAGTTTCCCTGTGATTTTTTTTTAAAACAATGGAGCTTTAATGTAGAGGCTATTGAATCTATGACCCTGGGACTGAAGGGTTCGAAGTACTGGGCTGGCCAAAAACTGCGTTATGTTTTTCTACGTAAAATAAAAGACACATTTTTTGTTTTCACCAATAACTTTTTTGATCTGGATATTTGGAGCATGTCGGCTGTCTCCCGCTATTGGCTTCTAGTGGGGCGAGGCCAGGGTGCTGCTAAACATCTTCCAGTGCATGAGACAGCCCCACAGCAAAGGATTATTTGGCCAGAATGTCACTAGTACCAAGAAACTTCGCAAACCATTTCTGACACGTTCGATCAGTCACAGCACTTCCTCCATACACTGCACAAGTTTGTTTTTCTGTTTCAGTTGCATTTTTAGCTTTCTTGAAATGATAAAGCTAATATGCCAAAAATGTTGCGTATTTTCTTCCATCTTCAATATTTAAAATGGCCGCACAAAAATTCACCAATTTTGATAAGTTTTTTTAAAATGCACACTGATGTGACGGCTATCACAATACAACCTAAGAAAATTGTTTCGAATGAAGTTCAAGACAACTAAACACCACTAGAGCCACTGTTCGGAAAAGATACAGCAGACTTTTCGGCCAACCCAGTATCAGGGAGCCTGGGCCCGGTTTTTCACTGAGAGCTGCCTCGGGGGAGTTCGAACAGAACTTGCTGTGGTGCAGACGGCACTCTTCCACCCTAAGGCCTCAGGACGGCATTTCTGAGGACCCGCCAGGAGGGTGCTAACTCACTCAGGACCCTCAAGGAGGAAAGCCCCTTCTGAAGCTCACTCTCACTGACAAGAGCAGGGGGGCTGGTTCCCGGTGGGCTGTGGGCCCAGACGCCCCGCAGCTCCGCCCTGAGCGGTGTGGGACCTGGGGACGAGCTCGGATGCACGCTAAGTGACGCTCCGGTGCTGCAGACGCGTCCTTTGCTGTGCTGCTCTTCTGGCTGTTAGAAAGGAAGGTTTAAAATGGCTGAGAGAATTTTCCCAGAAGGGTGAAAAAGATAACCTCAACTTTATAAAGAAATCAACTAAGCTATTCACAGGTGTATCCCCAGCAACTACAACAAGATCTAACATATAGTAGATGTACAATAATTTTTTGATGAAACAATTATTTGCATTTATTTTATTGTCTATGTCCCACGTCAGGACAGGAATTTTTTCCCCACTTGTCCACCGACACTGAGTGGTTTCATGCTGTGCTGGCAGGCCAGTAAACTAAAAATGTACCGATTCAACACCGAGACCCCTGACTTCAGCCCACTGCCTGCTATGTATTGTGCAATCTCAGGCCTCATTTCCTCCCCCCCAGTGGGGCATGACAGTACTTACTCCGCAGGACTTGGAGGACCATTAAGTGCAAAGGAAGACAGATAACGCGGAGCTTCTCTCGGATGGGTTTGCATCTGCATCTACCACGTGTCACGACCTCATCTTGCACCTGCTGGAAAGGCTTCCCCGCCCCATGTCTAATGGTGCTGCAGACACGGAGATTCTCAGTCACTCCCGGAGCCCAGGGGAGATGCACGGCGAGCGTCTGCCGAGTATCTCCTTTGTGCCAGGTACGGGGTTTTAAACAGCGTTTCTCTGTGACAACAGCGGAGCGTGTGTTTGTACTGACACAGACCAACGCGCCAGTCTCTGGGCCAGCTGTCGAGCGTGGGGCTCGCTCAGTTCCGAACATCCCGTGGCGCTGCGCAAGGCAAGGCTTGCCGTCTGCGCGGCAGGTGTGAAGGACAGTGTGCCACAGCAACGGGCACGCGTGATGAGGAGCACAGAAGGGTGAAAACACAATTCGACACACACACGTACTCGCACCTACAAGTCTTCCCCTAGCATGGTACATCCTCTCTCCATTTCTACTCAAAGGGGCTTTTTAGGGGGCAGGGAACTGGGGAATATAGTCAATGACACGGTGGTAAGTTTGCACGGTGACAGATGACTATCAGAATTGGTGGGTGACCACATTTGTAAGGTATGAAAATGCCAAACCGCTACACCGTGCCCCCGAAACACGACCACACTGCACACCAAGTGCGTGGAAATAAAAAATAAATAAACAGCCGTCTCCCAAAGGCAAACAGCATTTCCCTGGGACCAACCCTAACTCTTCCTCGCATGAACAGTGAAGTACTTTTTCATAAACTACAGAAGAAAACTAAAAATATTGCAACTCATCCTTCAAATATCTCTAAAAATTTTGTTTTAAAAAGTCCTCTGTAAGGTAGAAGATGCCCGGGGGGAGGGGAGAGGCAAAAGCAGGTTTACAGTTGTGAGTAGATGAAACAACTTACTGTTGTATTATTATCTATTATTATTTATTTATTATTTATTTCTGTACGAACAACCGTGAACCTACTTTTGCCCTACCTTGTACGTTGGTTTTTATAATACTGAAATATAAGTAAACGCGTAGGTTCCTGACAGGGGTGGAGGGTGGGGGGACACCTTGTCCCTGCTTAGCTCTCCAGCCCCCGCGCCCACTGTCTGGCTCCTCCCTGCTCCGTATTTTCTACCAACACAGAACTCCCAGCGTTCCCTGAAAACAGCCGCCTTCCTGCCCCTGTGCCCCCGCCCCTCTCTCTGTCTGAACAGCTCAGCCCACCCCTGCGCCCCGCACTCCTGGCAGATTCTAGCTCTTCCTTCCAATCACGTCTGCGAGACACAAAGGGAGATTTCTCTTCTCTACGCCAGCTCTGCACACGGCTCCCACGGCTCCCACACACACACTGCAGAATCTGTGTGCGTGTCCAGGCGGCCCACTGGGCCACAAGGCAGTGGGGGGATGTCGAGTTCTCCAAACGAAGGAGAAACCCAGCTCATCACACTGGAGGGTGCTCCAGATGACCAGACCGGGGCAGAGAGAGGCCAGGGGCCTGCCCACGTCGCACGTGAGTGGCGGCGCCCGGACTGGACCGCGGCGGTCTCCCCAGGAGCCTGTCCTTCCATCCGTGCCAGAATGCACCTCTCTGGACCCTCCCAAAGTGAGACAAAGATGACGCTACCAACCCAAGCCACGGTCTGTGCCTTGCCAGTCACGAGGGCAAGAATCATTTTTATCTAGAGCAAAAATACTGTTTCTTACTTTGACTCGAAGAGAATCAGGGAATCAAAGGATAACAGCATCACAAAGATTTCTTCTATTTCTAAACTCCTGCACCTGCTGAGAGGTTCGATCACCGCGGTCGCACACAGGTAAGCAGGTGGAGGAGCTTAGAGCAAGCACGCCCACAGCGTTCACAATGGTAAAGGGCGAGCTCCCATGGCGTTTCCAGAACCCTGGCAAACCCTGGCGACAGCGTTGCTAGGACACTCGTGCAGTCCTCACGGGCGCACTCAGGAGACATCCCTCCACCCACTTTACAGGAGGGTGAGGAGCTGCCACGGTCAGAGGGGTGTCGAGCGGCGAAACTGGAACGAGAACCGAGGCTCGGTACCACACCGTCAGCTCCCGGCAACGCAGCTGCCCTGCGCTGCTCTACCCGGCCACCCTCAGCCCACTGCTAGGCAAGCAGAAGTACTGGGAAAGCTTCGGCGAAAATTTGGGGGGAAACGTCGGTAAATACACCTTTGTTACTGAATGGTGTTGTTTTTCCTCTTCCTTGTGAGAAGGGCTCAACATCAGAAATGAAAGTATGTGTATGTGTTCCCCTGGTTAAGACGGGAAATGATAAAAAAGCACTTGAGGCAAGAGAACGACTCCACGCGATGGCGTAGAGACCCAGACACCCCTGGCGATCAGTCGCAGAGCGCAAACCCACGGGCCGTTCCCAAGAGCTCCCAGGGCTCTGCGCAACTCGCTGGGTGAGATGTGCCCGGGCTGGCAAAGCTTTGAAGGCATTTTAATATATATTTACACTCGCTGATGTGTGTGTACATTGACACTGCAAACCGATTTTGCGTATATGCACGTGTGTGTGCATACCTGGCCCCCAGGTATGTATGAACCTTGTTTTACCGCTCAAAAATGTAGGCAGAGATGCGAAGAGACCCTCCTGTCCAGCAACAGGGAGCTGTCTACCACTTCACAGAGGTCCTCCCGTTTTTAAGCAGTTGGGGAGACACGATTTCCAACCCAAATACTTAGCTTGGCAAGTCGGTGCTGTGCTGACTGACGCTTTTATAAGCACACTTATGCCACCTTAAATATCAGTATGGAAGGAGAGATGATCTGTTTTTCTCCCTCTACTTTATTTTGTGAAGGTTTGGGGAAATGGGAGAGAAGAGAGGAGAGCGAAGCAAACTGTTGTTCCCAGAACAGCTGGCTGCCAGCGGGAGCACAGCCCTGACAGAGGCGGCGGGATCTCCCGAACTCTTCTGCGGTGGGCACGGCAGGGGTCTCTCTGTGTGAACGCGGGCGGGAAGACTGTCCCTAGCCCAATGTTACCCATCTTTAAAGAAGCCTGGAGTTTCAAGTCCACCACATTCCCTAACAAAGCATTTGAACAAATCTTTCATGTGGGCCGTTGGAGTAATACGGCTTCAGGCATTAAAATTAACAGGACTCTTCATACAAAAGGTCTCAAACAGGCAATTCTGCTTTAATGATTTTTTAGAAAAATGAAAGAATTTTGTTTTGCATTACTCAATACTGCTCCTTGAGGTCAGTTAAGTACCTTCATTTGCCTTTTTTGTTTTGTTTTTTGTTGTAACAAGGCAGACTTCCTGGAGGAATAGTGCAGTGCTGGCCTGGTTTTCCAGATTTCAGGGTAACAGTAAAACTGCATTCATCTTGACATGTTTTTCTACATTTACCCAACTCTGTATCAGACCAAATATTCTCCCGGTCTAGGGGCACCCCGTGGAACCCCAGCTGCCCTGCCACGCCGGCACGTGGCACTCAATTTTGCCGGCTCCGGGGCTCTCCCAGCCCTACTGCCTGCGCTCTGCCAGCACCACCGCACCACAGAAACACGCTCAGCCCTCTGCCTGCTACCAGCCTCGTCCCCCGCCTCATCCTGCCTCCGCTCCTGCCCACCCTTCTCCCCTCGCACAGCCAGAGCTGTGTGAGCTCTGCCTGTCTCCAGTTTTTGCCACTCACCTCAGCTGACTCCAGTCTGTCTCTATCACTCCATCAGAATGACTTGCTAACACAATCACCAACCTCCAGATTGTTAAATTAAAAAAAACACACACACACACGAACTTTTTTCTGCCTGCATCTTGCCCAGGCTTTCAGCAGGACTTAAGAAACTGGTTTTGCTCTTAAGACACTTCTGAACCTCTGCGTGAT
The DNA here is from genome assembly GCF_022682495.2 of Desmodus rotundus. Taxonomy (NCBI): domain Eukaryota; kingdom Metazoa; phylum Chordata; class Mammalia; order Chiroptera; family Phyllostomidae; genus Desmodus; species Desmodus rotundus. The sequence goes on along the minus strand of NC_071395.1, from coordinate 3,795,894 downwards.
ACCTCTCGTTTTCCTGGATGCTCTTACTCAGCCACCCTTGCTTGCTGTTCCTCCCCCAACTCTACCTAAATTTAAAGGTTTGAGTTCTTCAGGGCTTATGTTTCACACTTTTTCCTTCTCCGCCTTCCCTTTCCCATCCAGTCCTTTGACCTGAACTGTCTACAAGTAAATGATTCCCCCAAACTACATGCCAGGCCCACATTTCTCCACTGACTCCAGACCCAAGTTTCTAACTTCCCACTGGACGTCTCTGCTGGGACACCACACAAGCATACCCCAACAACACATCCAGCATCATCCACTGTTTTCTTCTCCAAACCTGTGATACTTCCCAGGATTTCCCATTCTCAGTAAGTGGCTGTTCGCCAGCCAAGAAACCTGGCAACTGTGCATCTTGTCTCTCATTTTCCACTTTCAAAACTGCCAGATTCTGTGGATTCCAAATAAAATATCCGCATCTACTCCGTCCCACTCCCACTGCTTGACCCGCTCTCTCACGGTCGCCCTCGTGTCCCTCTCGTCACCCCCAAGATCGTTCCTACAGAATGCTGGAACGGTGCAACGACTGTTTGATGGAAATGGTGATTGCGGTCGCTCTCCACCCACATCCGGAACACCTTCCATTGCTTCCCACTGTCCTCAGAATAAAGAGCACACTACGTTCTCTCCAACCAGGCTCTCCAAACACTGCGCCCCGAGTAGAGTGATCTCCTGTACTCCACTCTCTTTTTCTGCTAACGGTCTCTCCATTCTGTATGGTCATCTGAAGACTCAGTAACTCAGGGGAGCCTTCGCCAATCTGCCAGACCAAGTGAGACGCTGCCCCTCCTACTGCTTCCCCAGCACTTGGTGTGTATTATACACAGCACTGAATACCTCTAATTATTTTTAAATACTTAGAATCATTTAATAGAAGTGCTACATACCATTGAGCTGGTTCTTGTAATATATATCATTTTGTTTAACTCCTGAACAGCTCCGAGAGGCAGCTGGAATAAACCATTTCCCTTCTTTGCTAGACTATGGGCTTCATGAGATCGGGGACTATGTTGGTATCATTCACTCACCCGTTTCGATACCCAGCCGGGACACCTTAGGTGCTCAATAAATCCTGCTGACTGCCTGCCAGCGGTTTTCAAACACACAAACCACAGCAAACAGCCTCCAGTTAGCTTACCTAGTAAATCAAGGTTACATAAGTGTTCTATTTTGTATGGCTTACAGAGGAAAACAAAAGTGGTTTTAGGTCAATCGTATCTAGTTTCAATGCTTAGTTTCCCATTCGCGAAGTGGCGACATTTACGATCCACTCCTTCGGCTTCTCCGAGCCCCGTTTTCATCTCTCTGGGATGCGGCAATCCTACTGCCTCTGAGGCTGCGCTGAGGGTTAAATGAGGTCACGTATATTAAGCCACCCGCACGACTTACACAGCACGCACTGAACAAACGGAAGCTGTCATTATCAGAACGACCTGGCTGTGTACATTCCCGTGTAGCACTTCGTCACCCCCGTGCTGCGTCGCGAGGTTTCGGTAAGTGGTCAGAATTATCATCTTGTCAGCTGTGTGTAGTTTCTCTTTTTTTCCATCTACTTGTAAGATTGTTCTCTTCTATCATTAGTGTTATACAATTTAATCATGGTATGCCTTATATAATTTTCTTCATGTATATCCTGCTTTGGGTTTATTTAAGGTACATGTTTTTCATCATATTTGGAGATTTTTCTGACCGTAACTTGAGGAAATGGTTTTCCGCCACCGATGGCTCTTTCCTTGTAAGTGCTCTGACCACAGGGAAGGTCCCAGCCTCCCCCGACCCCACCCCCACATTCTTCTGTCTGTGCTTCAGCGTGGAGACTTTCGCTGCTCTGTATACCTCATGTGTCACCAAATCCAACCGGTGAGTTTTCACTCTGACACTGTGTATTCCAGCTCCTCTGTTTCCATCTGACTTATTTCGCAGCTTCCCTTTACCTCCTCGGAACTACGCCTTTCTTTAAACCCTTAAATGCCTGCACAGCAGCTGTATTAAAAGTCTGCTACTTCTAGCATCCCTGTGAGTTACGGTCTATTTCTACTGACTGCTTTTCCTTCTACTTACGTGGCTTTCTCATTAAAAAGACATTAGGGAAGACTGAGGACAGAGGAGACGGTACTAGAATTTTGAAGAGACAGCAGAGGAGATGGTTGTCTAGGAGAGTAGAAAGTAAACAGATGGAATGAATGAAATGCTCTTGTCCAGAAAACTGAGATTCAGAAAAACTGTGGGACATCAGTTTAAATATCTTCCATGAGCTTCAATGAAATGTTTAGATTTTTTTGAGGGGGAGTTTGGAGGTTCTAAGACAACATAAAGCAATGGACTATTTTAAGTAATTTCAAGAAACTGAAAGGAGCTCCGAAGGAAAGGGTTAGAAGGAAGACGTGGCCCCTGTGCAAACAGGGCTGCTGCTCGGCCCCGAGAGCTCCCCAAACAGAGCGCACAGCCGCCCTCCACGTTTTTACTTAATTAGTTCACTGGGAGAAAGGGGGCTGGACTCCCAGACTGCAAGTCCGACCCCACACCAGGCTCCCGGGCCTTTGCCCGCTGCCCGCGTCTCTGCTGACGGGTGGCGGGGGGTGAGGGGGGGAGCAGGGCAGGACTGCTAGCCCTCCTCCCACAAACGTACGGGCCGGCCCAGTCACCGTCTGGACGTGGATTAGTTCAAGCTGGACTGCAGTTCAGGAACTCTCGAAGGATAATCTGGGGAAGTACGACAAAACCAGAAACAAAATTGCAGGTCCCCTGGCCTTCATCCTGAAGCCTAGCAGCCCCCTGGCCGGAGTCTTGTCCGCTCACAGGCCGACCCGACTGTCCTGCGCTCCCCCTCCCACGGCCCTGTGCTGAAAGAACTACCTGGAGAAACTTATGGAAAATTACCCTTTCTTGTAAATCCTGCTCCTCAACAATCTGCGAACGAGAAGCAACAGTAAACAGTCTGTGAGCAGAGCAAGTAAAGAGGCCTTAAGAAGTAAGTACCTCTCAAATCTTGGGGCCTTGTTTGCTCAGTACGGACCCTTAGCCTGACTCGCAGCAACGCACTCCGCTGTGTTCCCGAGGAAAGTCCCTTCACGAGTGACCGTAAGGGCAATTCTCAAGGCTGGAACCACGCGCGGCTGTTACGCCGACAACATTACAACGTGACAGCAACTGCGCACCAGGACAGCAGAGCGCAGAACTACTGGTGCCTGCAAAGGGCACCTTGCGCAGCAAGGAGAAGCATGTGCTAAACCCATCCCAGAGCTTCACAGGGGAAAGTGAAATTTAAAACAACAGACACGTAAGCAAGTGCTGTACGTTAGAGGGAGCCACTCCTGACATAATGTTGTAACTTACTTACCAGATCGACAGAAGGAAAATCTGTTACTCGACTGGCTCAGGTAATACTGCATTTCCTATAAAATTATGACACAACTGAGTTCAGGAAAAAAGTGAGCAAAAGCTGGAGCCCACCCCTAACCCAGGACCCTCAGCTCTGAGCCGCACGAGATCTCCAATCCGATCACACCGGCGGTATCTCACACCGTCGTCTGTACAAACTGTGGCACCGGAAAAGGTGGAACTGCAGACCCCAGTGGTCCAGGAGAGATACAGTGTGAGCCACACAGATAAGTTTTAACTTTCTAGTAGCTACGTTTTAAAATATTTTTTAAAAAGTAAAATTACTTTTAATAATTTATTTCATTTAATGTAACAATCCAAAGTGTTATTTAAATGCCAATGTTAAAATTATTCAAAAAATGTTTTATTTTCTTTTGTATAAAGCCTTTGAAATCTAGTATATTTTCTACTTCAAGCACTTTTGATTTGGACAAGCCCCATTTCCAGTGCTCAGTAGCCACATGTGGCCAGCGGCTACCAAATGGGACAGGCAGGACCACCCCCCAACACACACTAAATCCTCAGGGCAGCAGATAACCACAGGAAGTCTGTGACGCTCATTAACTGGTCTCCTCCACCCCTCACCGGAGAGGGCACCCCTGCCAGGCAGAGGCTGCATCTCCACGGACACTGGGCTCGCTCTTCTCAAGCTGCCGAGGGCGGAGTTTCCACGGACGCTCGATTTCTATCCAACACATTTCTGAAACTCAGTATCTGGCCCACCAGATCTCCAAGATGATCAATTTTGTTAAATCAAAAATGAGTAAGTTCATTAAAAAGACTAATTAGCCATTATCAGCTGAGGAACGGCTGGAATCTGAACAACAGAGCTGTGTTCCCGGTGCAAGTCTACGTTGCCCGGCCGTTCTGTGCTGAACTCGGCGTCAGCTCTGGTTCAGGTTCCTGTCAGAGGCCTCAGTCGCTAGGGAGAGCGAAGGAGCCCCGGCACTAGGCGGACTCCCACTTGCTAGGAGAAGTGTGCAAGGGACTGCACTGCCCCCATGGCACCAGGCCCCACACTGCGGCCCTCGACTTCCCAGCACGGATTCGAGATTTTCAGCTCGTTTCAGTTACACAGCTCAGAGATAGGAACAAATGTCTATTTATCACAGCTCTCCACCCACTATAGGGAAAAGGTCAAGGTCTGCGTGTTAGGTGTGACTGTTGGAAATGTGTGTTATGGGTGTGTAGGCATTATGTATTAATACACACACCACACGCACACCTCACGTAAGTAAAGGCACACTTTATCTTCCAGGATAGACACCGCGTTTGGGTTTCCATATTCACTGTCACACGTGAGTTACGGGTGCAGATGCCGTCCACAGGAGGTACGGGAAGAAACGATGCAACTTAACGGCTTCGCGGTTCTCACTGCTCAGGCGCGCCAAGCGCAGTGCAGGTAATGGTGACCCGTGCGCTTGTGTCGCAGGTTTTGATGTTTGGCTGCAGCGATGGTCATAGCTGACCATTTGTTTCCTCTAACACAGACACTGAATACAAAAAAAGGCCCCAATATTACAGTACCTTTCAATTCCCACTCAATTCAGAGTGACTCCGTAGCTAGTGCTAAAACTGTGCAAAGTGCTACAGCGAAGAGCAATCCCATTCCCAAGCTTCTGCAGTCGGAAGCAGCAGACTGTCAGAAGTAGGCCCATGTGCGTGTGCGTGTGCGCGTGTGAAACTACTGTTAGGTGAAGCACCTGCACTGAAAGGCTAAATTAAGCCCTTCATTAGCCAACCAAACAAACACTCGCCAGCCTGGCCCTCGACCCATCAACGCTAAGCAACAGCGCCCCGGCCTGCAGGAGCTTAGAGGACGGAGATGCCACGCGGACGGACGATTTCAATGCAACCTCAGACTTCTTAGAGAGGTTTGACCACGTTCGTAACAGCAGAATCTGTACAACTAACTCTTCTAACCCAAATTCTGTAACACAAACCTCTCAAACTGTACAGAGAGATGGGATTCAATTCAGCTCAATGAAGCAGCACGATTCTTTTTTCTAGTGCATATTAGCTGCCAGCTTTTGTTGCAGCTGCATCAGTCCAGTACAAATGGCAAGCAAATTTCATTTCTCCAGCTTCATGCTGTCTGTAAGGTTCACTACCACACGGGACAACCAGGCCGCTGAGTAAAACGGAAATCCCTCCGGGGAAGAAGCTGAAGAAAACCTTAAACTGAAATCCCTGGGACACTGTGCTGGTCCTGCTCTCCTGCTCCCTGCAACTCCTGCATTTTGAAAAGGAGGAACTCGAGTCCAACCTCCTCAAGTATGTGCGCCACGTGCTCCTGACATGCAAGACTTGGCGCTTCCTCATGCCGGGCAGAGGCGGCGTGGTGGTGCCCCTCGGACCTGAGCCGCAGCTGACCTCCGCCAGGACAGCTGCAGTTACCCCGCTCCCTGCTGGGTGAGCAGGTCTGATGGCTTCACTGCCCAGGATTAACCGACTGGGGTGCACGGAGCGGGAGAATGCGAGTGCTGAAGAGTCACCTGCTGCAATCCAGGATGACTTGTCTGACTTATTTTTAAACCCCACAGAGCTGATTACACAGTTCTCCTAAAAAAAAGCGATCATTTCTAAAAATAGCCAGGAAAAGCGTGCATGTGTCAGGGTAAAGGCCCTGGTGTGGGTGGGACGGCATGACACACACACTGTCACTCCCAGCATCCCCCACACAGCGGGCCATTCACTTCAGTTTCGTGCTGAAGCTCTTCCCTTCCATGTTTTTTCAAAGGAGAGAACTTCTCCTCTACATGTACCTAAAAATAAGTTGTTGAGCTCAAATCAATGGAAAGGGATGGTCTCCCTTTCCTGAAATTCACCAGGACAATGTTCAAAAGATGACTGAGTTCTAGAGGAGTACAGCCTGACAACGGCCACCTGGTCCCTGAGGCTGCCAGCACTCCCCTGCCTACCCACCCCCCAGGGGACTCCGCCCACAGCTCAGCTGTCTCTGCCCCCCTCCTCCCCCTGTCTCCCACCTCCCTGAGCAAGTTGCCCTCCCTGCTGAGCAGGCTCGCTCTTCAGCTCCCGTGCAGGAGGGCGGGCCCAGTGGGCAGGAAGGTGGGGCGGGGGTGAGCACGCAGCTGCGCTGGAAGTTTATGGGTAACCACCTTTTCGCAGGAGGAAGGTCACAGGCCACATGGTCAATGCACAGCAAGGTGATGCACATTCAGTTTGTTTTTAAAATAAAAGTAACTGCACTGCTTTCTCTGAACAAAAAAGTGACTCACGTTAGTGTAAACAATTTCAAAACAATACTGACTAACATTCATTATGTGACAGGGCAGTAAGAAGCTAGGAAAATTCCTGGGCGAGTGGAAGGGGGAAACAGGAAAATTAAACAAGGCCAAACAGTTTGAACAACTTGAGCCAGCGGGTGAATCGCAAGGCCTTTTCTCCCCTCACCAGGGCACCTGAGAGCAAGTTCTGTAGTTTCCACCTGTCCTCCTAGCCAGAGAATACACAGCTTACATCACCCCAGTCTGAGAAGTAGAGAACAGGGCCCCAGGTAGTGCCCTCTGTGCCAGCTAAACCCGAGGACAGATGAAGTCAGGGGAACAAGTAACGAAACCCCATTAAAGTCAGGCAGACTCATGACAAAAGGTGAAAGGGTAAAGCAGACCAGAGAATGATCCCAGCCCCGCCCCCATACACTCACTTTGATGCATCAGCACATGAAAGAGGCACCTGGAAAGCTGAGGAAAATTTTGCAGACTGCCCCCTAAGATTCTCACCTGAAGAAAAGAGATAGAAACCCTGCAAAGAGAGGGTGCAGGCTCGCTTCAGGGTGAACCCATGCCCCTTCCCCGCACAAACCGTTTACCTTCTCCTTAACTCTGTGGGTCCCCAGGGGACTTGCAACCAGGCGAGCAGCAGGCAGCAGCAGCGTGTCCTGGGCTGCCCCCAATCCTGTCTGCAAGGCCCCCTTTCCTCTGACTTCCTGGTGAGCTAACAGCAGCCCAGCCTGGGCTCTCTTCTGCTGCTTCTCCCACCCTAAGTCCTTCCTTGGTCTCACTGTCCCCAGCTTTATGAAATGCACTCTCCCAATCTCCTGAGAAACCTTTCCTGCCTGAAGTCAAGAACCCACACACTACAGGCCGGCCTAAGGCAGGTCGGCTCCAGGCAGGTTCCTGTCCGGCTACAGTAAGAACGCAGGTATCACCAACGTGACAGCACCACGAACTTTTGGGGGAACAGATTTCCGGACCATTGTAATGTACATTGCTTTACACGAAAACTGTTATTTTATTAGGGGTTGAATAAGCCACATGATCTCAGATTCCCTTTCATAGAGGAAGTCTATAAACATAGGAACTAAGTTTATTTCTTCTATTACCATCTCACGGAGAAGGTAATAGAAGAAATAAAATGCGAAGGGCCCTAGAATTTAGCCTCTGAGAAACATCACAGAAAGAGATGAAATTAGACAAACTCAGAGTATCGCAGTTCTTTGTAAACAGTAAGTTCTCCAAGGCGAAAAACAAAACAAATGCAGTAACTGGAACAGCCAAGACCAACAGGGGGATGATGTACGGGGAGTGGGATCGCAAGGACCGGGTGCCGGGCGGATGCAGACATAAACCAAGAGGCTGCGAATGAGCACCAGGAAAGAGGAGTGTGCCGACACCCCCGGGGCTGTCGAGGCTCAGAGACTCGAGACTGCAGCTGAGGTGACAGAAGGCAGGGGACCAGGGCCGTGGCAAGAATGCACATAGAAAAACAAAGCCGTCCTTCTGCCCTCACCTATTTAAGCTCACGGGGGAAGAAGGGCAATGACAAACAGTGTGGAAACGCGTAGTGGGGGGCACAGAGATCCGGGTTCCTCTTCCAGTCCACCACCCTCCCTTCACAGAAACCATTTCTCCCAGACCCTTTCTACTCTTAGACACATATATCCAGGCCTGTCCATTGAAAAGAACAGCAAAACGGGATTATCCTTTCTTGCTTGGTTTTAATCTGCTGGTCACAAATACAGGAGTCTTTACCCATAGCATCTTAAAGGAGCCATCGAGCCACCTGACAACCTAGGGAGCAGGTGGGCAGAAAGCTTTTCTGCAAGCTAAGGTAGCAGGACTTTCAAGATGAACCCCCATTCCATTACTCGTTTGAGCCTAGAAACAAGATTATTAGTCTGGGTGAAGACAATTATTAACAGACTAAAGATTTCTTAACACTCACTCTAAACTGTAAACAGTACAGCCCTGGCTGGTGAGGGGCAGTTGGTTGAAGTGTCACCCCTAGACTGGAGGCTGCAGGTTCGAGTCCTGGTCAGGGCACACACCCAGGTTGCGGGTTTGATCCCCAGGCAAGGCGCACAGCAGACGGCAACCAATTGATGTTTCTCTCTCACACTGACGTGTGTCTGTCTGTCTGTCTGTCTGTCTCTCAAAGCAATGAAAACATGTCCTCAAGTGAGGATTAAAAAATCCTCACACTGTAAAACAGTCTAAGTGGAAGTGGAAGAGTGTGTCACCACCAGTGACTCTCAGCTACAGCCAAACCACATGAATCTGAAGGGCCCTTCCCGACGTGTGTGCTGGGAAATCTACGAGATGGAGGTCTTCGTGATCTGCTGGACCAGACGGGCTGGCCCAAAGGACCAGCAGTCTCCACTGATGTCTCCCTACAGTTCTTCGTTCTGTCTTTCAAGCACCTGCTGGCCTTTTCTGACTTGCTGATAAAACTGGCACTTGCCAGAGTATTCTTCCCTCTCCCTCCCCAAGCCTGCCTTGGAAAGCTCTAAAAATAGCTCAGACAGGCTCCTATCCCGGTGCTCCTGGGGGAACAGGACTGAAACACAAACGAACCTTCCCGTTCATAAGCACTGTTCTGAGAAAACGGTCTTTAGCACGAACCAATGCACCATCTGCCTTATTGCGTCTCCCAGGACTTCTCCCCGCGAAAGCCCTGGGAGACAGAGCAGGTGCTCAACGGCACACAGCAGGTACTCAGTAAACAGAGGCAATGGATTGGGGTCGTCCTCTTCACTTGCACGTAGTTGTACTGTCGTGTGTTTCTGTGTCTGGTTCCTCACCTACAGGGTGAATCCTTCCCACAGGCACTCCGCTGACTCACGTTTCACCTGCACTAAGGGCTCGAACATATGGAGGTAGCTACGTTCCCGGCACTGCTGTGTACACTACTGACTGTCCTCGAGTAACAGTCGCTGTGACTACGAAAGGTGTTCAGTGTGCCCTACACCCATGATCGAGTATGAGGACTAATTATAACAATGCAACAGCAACACTTCCTGAGTCATTATCTCTAAATATTTCATAAACCTTAAATCACCCAACCCCTGTGAAGTAAGCATTATTACTGTAGCAACTTTACATATGAGCCAATATTGTCCAGGGTCAATCAGCTACTTAGAAGAGGTGGGATTTGAACCAAAACTATGATTCCAAAATTTATCATCTCATCCACACTACTAAGCTACACTACTTACGACTGCCAGATATTTTGAAAATTTGTAATTGTGAATAAAAAAATTGGTGAAACATACATAAAAATAAAACAGCAAAAACACACAGCAAGTATTATGACCCGGGGAACAGAGGGAACGCCCACACGTATTGATTAACGACATGTCTCAACGGTGTTGGTTCACTTCCTCAGAAAGAGAAAAAACAAACTCAGCATCGCGGCAATTCTGCGCCGCGCTCCCCCAGCAGTGTGCTGATGAACATTTCACCACGCTCTCCCCAGACGGAAAATCCCCGACACAGCAGCGGTGTGTAGCAATGGCCAATTCCCATGGCACGCCGGCCCCCATCGTAGCTACTGACCATACGAAAACTGATTTGCAGCAGCCCTGAAAATTTTAAAAGCAGCTCTTCCGAAGTGGCAAGAGCCATTCTGAAGACATCACTGGCCCAGTCCAACCACGTGCAAATCCACACACAGTGTCACCTGCAGCACGGTTTACGTAATGATCACTGTCTCACGTTTTCTCCAGCCCCATACGACAGCCGTGACTGCAGCAAGGGCCTCATTCAGAGAAGGCGAGAAATAGGATTTTACAAAGTTTCCCATCAGCGAAAGAGCCTGTTAAGAGGGTAAAGACAAGCTACACAGAGAAAAAACACTTGTAAACCCAGCAAAGCAGGACCCCGACACACAACAGCACAGTAACACTTAATCCAAGTAGAAAATGGGCAAAAGACACGAATGAACATCTCACCGAAGTGGTGCTATGGATGACGAATAATCACATTAAGAAGTTCATCATCGTTAACCATCAGAGAAAGACAAATTTAAACTATGAATAGATATCGCCGTACCCTTAAGAGAACCCCAGATGCTGGCAAAGGAAAAGAGAAGCTGGACCTCCCGCACATCACTGGAGGACGTGCCCAAGGGCGGAGCCGTGCTGCACGGCAGTCTGGCAGCTTTTGAAAACTAGAACTGAAGGTAAGTACCGCGTGCAGTAGGTGGAAGAGTGCACGCCCTGCTCCGCACGCGGCCGTTATCAATGTTGTATACAGGGTGGGCACAGGCAGGTAGACAGCTGTGAGGCTGCAAAACAGAGCTGGTTTTCGTGTTACTTACTTATTAGTTATTGTATTATTTGTATTGTGTAAACCTACCAAATTATTTGATAAAGATCAGCAAAGTTAAGCCTCGAGTACAAGCAGGGCGTTTGGTTCTCAACCATACAGTGTAGCTGTGTGGTTACAGTGTGCAGTGTGCAGTGTTACAGCGTAACTACCGACTAGTGCTCGCGCCGCCTTTCTGAGAGCGCGCACTTTCTGACTGTGGTTTCGGGGCTCGACCTGGCCGACGTGGCCTGTGGGTATGGGCCAGTTAGCTCGGGCAAGCCGAAAAGACCCCTATCTCTGTACTTTCCCATTTGCGAGTAAGTTTAGAATTATTCATGGAAATTGGTAAGTCTTAGGTAACCTTAGTGATTACCTGGCTTACAAAATATTTAAAGTCATTCCCTCAAATCCAAGGATGTTCACACTATGGCTACACTAGTATTTCCTGATTTGGTAAAGAAAATAGGCAATGAAGGATTCAATTTCAGGTATACCTTCCATTTTATTGCTTTTTGGTTCATTTTATTAAAATTAACTCACTGTTCCTTCATTATGAATTCTTAAATACCTTCCTCTCAGGGGAGCTGGCTCTCTGCACTGTGCTTTTAAAGTCTTACTTTGCAGGCGGAGCATTCACTACAAAAAAAAAGGGATTTGAAGTCGTGAGGAACTCACGTGAGGAGATGGGGTCCTTGTCATCAGGCCGGAACTCAAAACCAGTGATTAGTGACTTTGAGAAAGCGACTGGCACCTTGTGGTGGCAGCCACCTCTCCTCGCAGGGGTTAAAAAGCTGTCCCAGCTCCAGAGCACAGGAGCAGCCGCTGCACTGCGGACGCACAACCTGCCTGGACACGCTCTTTCTCCTCCGATGGAGTAACAGGCCCACTGTCTTCAGGGCAGCCACGTTCAGACCGTGAAGGGCACTGCTCCAAGCCGTGAGCAAGGCCACGGTGTGGCGGTGGCCCCAGCCGGGCACACTCAGGCAAACTCATCTACTCTTCAAAAGACGAGTCAGCTGGCCACACAGGCCTGCGCCCTTGGGGCCCCTGGGCTCGGCTGTCAGGACGCCCGGAGGAGGGGCACGAAGGGCTGCTCGGAACACAGCAGTCCCTGGGCTTCTGGGGGGGTGGGGGGAGGCCGAGGACGAGCGGAGAGCAGAAACCGGGCCCCTTTCAGAGGACCGGGCACAGATGAAACGCCGTGGTGGGAAACACGAGCCACGCAGTGCGGGCTGTCCTTCAGGAACAGGGTCACCCGGGCTGGTGTCCGGTCTCATTTCTTCCAGGGCTGGTGCGCACTAAGCCCTGGGAACCGAAGCTCATCTCTGAAATAATTGGAGCACGTAAGCTGCGACACATCTCTTAACTTTGCAAACTGGAAAGCAGGAAACGAAGGCCCTGCTCCACACATCAATAGAGAGAGAGAGAGATAAGGACACGGAACTAACAAAAGCCGTCCCGTGGCTGCAAAGGAATGTAAACAGGTTTTTCAGTCCTTTGGAACAACAGTAAATGAACCTATGCTAAAATATCTTTAAAAAATTCAGTCCAGGAGAAAACCGAAGTCTGGTTTGGTAAGTGTTCCGCACGAAACGGGACTACCCTGAGGTAGACGTTTTTATGCCCTGAATCTTAAGGGTCAGTGGGTCTGTGTGTAGCTTTGGGCTCATAGGAGAGAGCAGATGAACATCGGAAACCTGGGATATCATCGAAAAGCTTCTGTAACTTATTATTAACTAGTGCTTATAACATGACAGTATTCACTTCGAATTAAAGTTTTCAATGTATAAAAAGTAATGTGTCATTATCTATTTGGAGCTCTATTTTTATCTATTACCGCTATAATTCCTTCCACAAATTCAAAATAAGGATCCCATCAATGACTCTGAAAGTCCTTCCGTCTCTGCGGGTCATCCAAATCCCACAAGTTCAGGTTACACAGAAGTCCTTTTGTACTATGTAAACACCAACATTGTTATATTTCTTTAGTGTCTGGAAAGACCAGGATTCCTATCGTATGTCCCCAACACCTCACCTTCCCTTCTCCTGCCACTCAGTGTCACCACTGCTGTCTGTGGCTTGACCTATGGTCCTAACATCACGTGGCCCTTCCTCGATGCCACGTCACACTGCCACAGGAAGTCCCAGGATTGCAGCTCACTCATCTCCCGGATGAAAACCAACAAGGTCGACACAGTCCCTGGCCTGTCTCCCCCCAGCCCTCTCTTACTCTACTCCACAGCAAGTCACACACAATATATTGAAGACTGCAAGTCAATGCCAACACACTCCAACCTCAGACACAATTCGAAGAGTTGGGCAGGAGCCCTTCTAACGGGCCGTGGGCCCAGCAGGGTTCGACCGGGACGCCAGAGCCCCAAGGGCGACAGGACACTCCAAGGAGACAGGTGTGCGCGCACGCACTCGCCACAACGCCGAACCCTCTAGGCGCTGGAGTGGGGAGGGGGCTGCAAGCGGCCCTGCGCCCAGCGCCTGCAGCTTGGTTCCTGTTATCTATTAACTCGCAGTTCTGTCAAAGGCTTCACGACCCCAGAGCTCCTACCGTTTCCTGATGTCTGTAGTTCAGCATTCGTAAACTTATGCTATAGAGTGAACACTTTTAATTTTGTCTAAGTTAACACCTGACTCCCTCCATACACATCTGTGAAAGGAATGTACATATGCTTATAAAAAAGAAACTGGGATGAAACCTGTGAGCTGAATAGGGAATGTAATGTTTCTATCTTTTTAATTCTTGTCTTCATAACACCTGCTACATGCAAATAGCTACATTCTCTTAACCCAGGGAAGAGTTTAAGAATAGAAATGAATATTAGGGATAAGTAGGGAAAATACAAGTTATAACAAACATTAATGGTTATTCATATTATCTGAGCTCACGATGTCTAAAGTAAGAGGACCAGCGCCACCCTAAGTTTCTGTATTGCCTGGATTGGTGGGTTATACTATGTACTTGGGATGTATGTGGCTACGTATAATAGATGTAGGAATGGCCAATGTCAAGTGTGTGAATCCCAAGGTTTCAGACGACTACTCCAAACGACCGAGGACTGCAGGGGAGACTGCCGGTGTGCTTGCTTCTACAGCTCTGCAGAAAACCAGGAGGCGGACGTGCGGTCTTTGACAGCCAGGGTCGCTGCTGCTACTGGGAAGATCACCTGCGCTGAAACTAAAGGACGGAATTCTTGCCTATTATTATCGATCTTTTCAACTCATTTTATTTAGTGTTGTATGCTTAAGACAGAGCTTTGCATTGCCAGAAAAATGACCCCTACAAATCTAGAAATAAAGACACTATGGCAAGAATCATACTAACACTAGATGTTAGTGTTGGGAATGGAAATTACAGTGACATTGTTTCTAACGCTATGAATTGGTACTGAACTTGGGAAATCTCAGAAGAATGCTTCTGTAATTTTACTCGACGCTCTCATCCGATCTCCACGCCTGGTTATACCTGACTGGCACACAGCAAGTAACCAAGATCCCATTATGCATGCACCGTATGAAATTTTCAAGTTCATAAACGAGTGCAATGTGGGGAAAAATTCTGTGCTTTCTCTTTTTGTGTAAAATGCTCAGGAACACATGTTAAGTTGCTTAGTATTGAAAAAACCCGGCCAGCATCCCTGGGAAAGAGGGGTTGGGCATTTTAAGTGGACACGGCCTGCGGGCAGGGTAAAACTGGGGGTGGGGGCATAGACTGCCAGCATTTCCAGGGTGGGGAGGGAGTGCTGGTTTCTTTCCAGGTCAGATTGGCTGTCGCCGCGATCCTGACAGAAAGAGTTATTGGAGTGATGCTGTCTCTACCTGTGGCTGAGGGCCCGGAGGTGGCAGAACAAGGGGGAAGCACATCCTAGCGCCTGGTGGACCACCACCCGCAGAAAGCTGTGTCTGGGCTTGGTGTAGCCTTACTGCTCTTCTCAGAGGAGGATTAAGATTTTTACCCTAATAAGATCTGTTGTTAAACTTGAATTTTGTACAGTCTAGACGTTCAAACCAGAATGGTGTATCTGCGCACACATAAACTCCTCACCCCTCTCTCTACATGCAGAGCATTTGAACACACCTGCAGCTGAGAGTCTTCCACCCAAAAGGGCTGTTAATTAAATCTGACATTTCTTAAATGGAGATTTTAAACAAGTTATTTCAGTATTGGGAAAAAACACAAAATTTGAAATTCCTAACATTGACCTCTTGGAGCTTTATATTTGTGATGAATTTTGGTGTGTAATTTAAAAATGAGCTTCAATCAGATTCCACTGGATTCTCAGGACAGGAAATAGCTGCAAGAAAAGGGGAGGCTTGGGACCCAGTCTTCTCTCCATAGAGCAAACGGTGTGACAGGTTTACCCGTTTTCTTCTTCCTTGACTGACCGGCACGGTGCCCCAGTGACGACAGAAGTGTGTGAAGCAGTGTGCTTCTCTTTTCCTCTGTCAGCTGGTTTAAGTGTCCCGGTCACCATTTGAGGTCGACCACCAAGCTATCATTGGCTTACTATCCTCTCAGAAGCTAGGAGGGGACTGGATAAAGGCTGATGACACCCTAAAGCTATGCGGTCCAGTATGCCTCATTTCCCACACGTGCAATTCAGGAAGAATAACATCACGGGGGGTATCCTGCAAGAAAACAGATGTATGGATGGTAACCGAGTGAGGAGCGTTACTGTAATTATAAGGGGTCGTTATCTTTTCTACTACTTCTAGTACTGTTAACGAGCACCGGTCTTGCCCAAGAGCTGAGGAACGGAGCATGTGGTTTTGTTGTCGCCATTAAACTAGCAAGACCCACGTTTACGGTCATGCACTGATCACCGATTTTGAATCACAAATCAAAAATTGAAACATTATTCAAAATCCCAAACTCATAAACTTAATTGAATGCAACCAGAATACTGATATATTTCCTTTACACCTTTTTGAATTTTTCAAATCCCTTTGATTTTATGTAACTCATTAAGAGAGATTTGCTTTTCCTTACAGAGGAAGAATACTTTTTTAAAAATGCTGCAGTGTTAATGTAATGCTAAGTATCCCTAGAAAAGCTACTGTAAGTGCACCATTGAGGTTTCAACGAGTTTTTCTTGAGCCCTCCCTTCCGAACTCGCTCTCTCCTTGCTAAACCTGCTATTTCTTAGGGCAGGAACCCTGCCGACTCCCTCTGACATTCTTCCATCCTCGAGGCCCTGAGCCACCCAAGAACAAATACTGCACTGCATAAATTCTTTACAATTTCCCAGAACCACTTACAGAACACGGTACGACACGAGATAAAGCGGGCTCTGAGTTACGTACTGACATGGGGACTGTACAATTCTGTGAGTTGCCTCATAAGAGAAATTTGATGGTTGGTTTGTCCCTCTAAGACTAGTCCACATAACAAGACCTTTTATATGTCATTTCAAGTTGTGCTTGATAAAGCCGTACGACTCAATGAAGGGCAGAGAATGACTTGCTTTCCTCACCCTCGGAAGCGGAGGAAAGGGGCTGAGAGGCTGACAGGAGAGTGCTCGCTCCATTCCACCATCCCTTTCTCCTTTCGGTCCGCAGGGGACACTGGTTCTCAGGCCGCTAAGTCTCTTTTCCCCGTTTCACATTTTAAAGCCCTCTTGGCTTAAAAATATAAGTTTGTGTGTCGTCTGTTTTCAGGAATGGCTGAGACAGAGTATACACGTGTTTTCTTTTTTCTTATTTGGGTACGTGATGACATTTCTGTACTTCTAATTTTTGAGGTGCACTTTAAAGACGTTGGCTCTGGTGTAAGTTCTGATGAAATACAATTCTGTGTTTCATGTCCTTTTCCACAGGTTTAAAAGCAGAGGTGCGCGGCACATCAGAAGTTAGGATCAATCTTCTTTGCTTTTACTCTGACCTGGCGAACTTTCCCGGTAGTCGTACACCGGAGAGCAGCTTTGCTGTGGGGCTCGGTACCACTAAATGCTTTAAATGTTAAATCATTTACTCATCAGCTGTTAGATGAATATGATGCTTGTCCCTAACCTGTGGTACTTTAAAGTGAAGCTTGCTATTTACTGCTATGACATTCAGCACCTCAGTGCTTATTCGAAACAGTCAGCAATAATCGTCTTCACTCCAGATTCTCTGCACACTGCTCTAGAGGTCAGTGTTTCATACTTGCAAACATACAGAACTCTTGTAACATTAGGGAGTGTTCAGAAAACAGAAACCTGGAAGAATGCCGTTTTGAATCTTCTAGACCGGGGGTGTCAAACTCATTGTCACCGGGGCCCACATCAGCCTCGTGGTTGCCTTCGAAGGGCCGAAATAATTTTAGGACCGTGTACATGTAACTACTTTTATAAGGAACGTTTGTATGAACCCAAACCAGTCAGTTAAGATACTCTTCACAGAAGTGATGCCTGACAGAAACATCTAAAGGCGGGGTTCTGTTTCTTCTGAGTATGAAATCACTTGTGTGAATCCAATTTCAACCAATTTTCAATCAATACTAATCTCACTTTCAACATGAGCCCGTGAATACGAACAGCAATCCTCGCCCCTCCTCCTTTTCCGCACTGCGCTGTCAAACTGCCCGAGACAGCTACGGCACCCGCCAGCGGTCGGCAGTCCACAGAGAGAGCTGCCCGGATGAGGGCATTTATTAAGAGTAATGGGTAAAAAGTACCATTTCTGTGAACTTTGCGTGGAAGCAGTTTTTTTTTAAATCTCTTTACTCTTCACAACACCTACATGAGCACAGAGTGTATTCTGCAAAAAACATGAACAAACACCCCCAATACCACCAGACAGGACAGAAGCCAGGATTCTAGCCCTGACACCCACCCACAGCAGCGCCTGACTTCCCGCAGTCTCAGCCGACTCTTCTTTTAACCCCGTGAATACTGGCATTATCAGCCCCGTGCACCCAGCTCCGAGAGGAGGTCCCCTTACCGGTGCAGAAGAGAAGGAGGGACAGGTGCCTTCGACCCCTTCTCCTTCTGCTGGCTCTACAACACATACACAGGGAAGATGGCAATCTAACCGGAAAAGTGATACTTCCAAGTCCTCCATTCATCTCTGTGAAGTGTGGCCACGACCGTGAAATCCGATGAGGCTGGCTACAGAAAGCACACCGCTTTAGTTTTTGCCTCGACCATTAGCACACTGAGATGGAAAACCGATGAAACAAAACGTGACACATATTTTTCCGGAAGTAATGTGGATGCTGTCTGATGTCAAAAGTGCTATTAGTGAAGCAGAGCCACACCCGCCGCCTGAACCGCTGCGCAGTGGGTGCGGGCGGCAGTGCCAGGAAGGGCCCGTCCCCACCCCGCACATGGGAGGCAGAGGAGAGCCACGGCAATGGTGTAACACCCTGGGACTATTTCCTGGGAACAGTGTAACTCCCACCTTCCAGTGACCTGCGCAAGTGGGTAAGATTAACACAAACTGGGATCAAACTGGTGGACCAACCCAGGCAGCAAAGCAGTGGTGGCCAGGGAAGGCAGCGATCAGAAATAAAGGCTGGGGCGGCTGGGGCGGCTGGGGCAGCCGAGGCAGGGACTGCAGACAAAACGGGCAGGAAGCTTGTTCAGGGCGTGGCCACCCTGGACACTTCCTCTGAATATTCGTGTGCCAAGTGAAAGCTACCTGTGTTTGACAAATTGATCTGAATGGGACCGGTGAAGGTGCGCGTTAGTGGAGATTTCTGGGGATAGTTGGGCTGGAAAAAACAAGTTTAAGAAAAGGCTTCTGAGGTTCTGGTGGGAAGAGTAGGAGGCGCTGGTCCTTGGAGGACACCCCAGGTCCCACTGTAGTAAGCTTGTAACTCTGAGCAGACAAGAAAGGATGACAAAAAGGAAACATACAATCACAGTGGAACAAAATTTCCTACGAAAGACAGGGGGAGTACAGAAGAATGGGGATGCCACAGAACAGGGTTCCTCAATCCCAGCAACACCAACACTGGGGGCCCAGCCATTCTTCCTGTGTGGGGCCGTCCTGTGCGTTGCGGCATGTTTAGCAGCATCCCTGCCCTCCACCCAGTAGAAACCAGGAATCTCTCTCTCCAGTTGACAACTAAAATGCCTCTAGACAGTCAGATGTCCTCAGGGGGGCAAAACTCCCACCCTCCAGAGGAAAGAGTACTCGTCTTAGATGCCCTTTGGCCTCACAGGTGGTCCCCAGTTTGATTTTATTAGTTATGCAGTACGGTACCCCAGTTGCGTAATGTGGAGAATGGATTTGTCAGCATTCCCACCACTCGACCGCGAGGAGTCAAAACACTGGTTCTGCTTTTGGTTTACACTGATCTGTAAAATCATTCAGTATCTCTTAGGACATCTCTTCTTATACTTGGAACTGGTGTTAAAAACCATAAAGATAGGTAATCGTTTCTCACATGCTTATGTTCTGCTGCCTACAACAGGCTGCAGACGCCGGGGCTACTGTGGGTTCGGCTCCGGGCCCCTGGAAAAAATCAAGCATGCGCTGCAACGAATGAGGCCCGTGGGTTGAAGCGAGCCCCTCGACTGCTTGGTTTCCCAGGGCGCATGTGAGTTATCTTTCCACTGTGCCCCAGTCCACTACCCGTGCAATAGCATCATGTCTGAAAATGCACATACCTTAACTAAAGGATACTTGACTGTAAACAATGCTGATGTTAACCCTCATCTGAGTCTGCCTGGAAAATGGCACCAACAGACTTGCTGGAAGCAGGGTTGCCACAAACCTTCAATAGTAAATCAAAGCGCGGTAAAATGAGCTATGCCTACCTCGGTTTCTTTTCAGCAGAGAACCCACTCCTAAGCCTGGAGCAATGCCTGACACATCGTCGAAATTGTATTTATTGATGTAATTTAGTGTCTAATAAAAACAGCTGTATTGTTAGTAGGATTTAATACTATAAATCCAATTTCAGTCTAGCTTAGACCTGAGCCACTCACTTGCTTCATCTTAACTTTGTTCCCAGATTCTCCACGACTTATGTTTTCATTAAGTCTCCTAGCCTACGGGTGGACAAAGTGCATGTGATATGCTTATTGATGGAGATTTTAGACAGAGAATCACCTAAAATACACATGTTGAGATGGGACGTGAGTCCGTAAACCTGGGAATAACTGGGTGCTCCGGGTCCCTGACTCTGCCATGGCTGACTCTGCCACGGGCAGACCACTGTGCTCCGGTCAGACAGATACACGAAGATAAACACACTTGGTCCCTGCCCTTGGGGAGGAGATGTCCCGGTGGCTGAGACAGAGCGCTGCAACAGCGACACGTAAGAAGGGATGTGGCGTGCGAAGAAGACAACCACCAGGGCTGCCCACGAGGTGGGAAGCTGCCGCGGGCGGTGCAGCACCGCCCCGTGCTTCACAGAACGATCCAGGACTTGTCAGCAGGAGGAGGCAGGGCATCCTGCGCAGGGGAAACGCCACGCACTCCGGCAATGCCGTGAAGGTATGCGGCATCACTCTGTTGATCACAGGGTCGGAGCATGAGGTCTAACTCCTCTTCAGTACCTCCTGAAAACCCTAAGGCCCTCCCTACCTGGTGAATTAGTGACACGAAGGGGGTGGAACATAAGGATTCACCTGAGGACTCAGAATTTTAATATCTGGTAACCAAGCATGTACTGATACTGCTATTCTCTGGATCTCAAATTGGAAAAAATATTTAAGTAAAGCATATGCTGACGCCTGGATTCTGAGATTCAGCAGTTATATCAAGAAGCCAATAAACAAGCCTGGCCAGGAAACTCGGGGTGTATTTTCCTGACCATCCTGGCTGGGGCGGCGACGGCCAACTGCTCCCTGCGGTGGCCCTGTGCAGTCTTGAATGCCGGGACTGGCTGTCTGCCTTATTTACAACGCAATGACAACACGGTGGGCATCTGGGAAATGACCGACCTGCACCCTCCCCAGGCTCTCCCTGCTTCCCAGGCACCGCCCCTCTCCCCTCTCCCTCCTCGAAGAGCCATGCCCCGGCCCACCGGTGGAGTCTGCAGCGCCCAGGCCGCGCAGGAGCACATTTCCCGGCCCGCCTCCCCTACCTGCGGCCCATCCTCTGAAAGGCCAACAAACGGCACTTGGTGTTCTTACCGTTAAGGTGACTTCTTGGGAACAACCCCACACCCCCAACAACATACATGTTCGGTTCTTCTACTCCCTCAGACATTCCAACTGAAGTTCAAATTTGAAATGATGTATCTTTTACAAGGTTACTAGGTTTGAGAAAACTAAAGCTTACAAGTCGGAAGAACATGCTACCTTTGAAGAAAAGAAGGCAGCAGGCTTCCATATGTCCACCGGCTGCTACTGGAACAGGCTACGGCCATTCCTTAAACTCTAAAGGCTGTCTCACCGGCAGAAAACGGCATGGTCACACTGCCTCGTTATCAGAAAAGCCGGTGTATCTTGCCAAAGTAAAAATACAACTTCCATCCTAAATATTTTTATTCAACTTTTCTATTGCTTTTGCTAAAATCACCCTTTACATTAATTATTCTGTAGTCACAATATTCATCTAAGATGAATCAATATATTCTCAGTACCAAGAAGACTATCATCAGTTGTAAACTCAAACAAAAGTGCGTGAATCACAGCGGAAGATCTAGCCTATTATGTCATTAATTGTTAAAACTGTGGGAATTTTGGTATTACACTTTTATGAATTTGTGACTTTGAATGTTTATTAGCATTTTGAATGATATACTCTTGTAATTTTGTCTACCCTCAAAAAACACCCGATAACCCGTGTGACATTATGATACATTCCAAGAACATTGAACTTCACCTAACAGAAGTCCCTTTGAAACACATCTGAAGAAGAGTTCTGATAATTGGTCAAGAGGCCAATACGACACTTCCCTTCTAAGTAAGTTTTTGAAAGTAAGGGCTTGTTGTGGCACTAAAAGGATGTTTTACAACTTGATAACAATGAAAGAGGAACATGCTTTTATCTGAGAAAATTAAAGCATACCGATCGTAAAACCTCCATATTTAAGAAAAGATGCTTGCTGACGTTCTAAAAGGCAAACAGGAGCGCCTGATGCCCAGGCACTTTAAACTAAGGTCCTAGAGAAGCCGGTAAATATTTGAGAGGTTACCTTGTGCAAGGAACTAAGTGAAGAACCAGGCTGTCTACCTTCTAGAGAGCAACTGATACTTTAGTGTCACCAAAGTCCGGGTCTGGGTTCTAGCCAGAAAGAGTTCCCTTGATTAACGGGCCATCGAGTATCTACCATTTTCCAGATGTTACACTAGGAAGCATTACCGGCCTTGTTGGTTGTTATTTAAGGTAGTGGTTTTAAATAAAAATTATTATTTTCCTATAATAAAATTTACGCAGGAAAAACTAAGTTATAAAAGCATGTAGTTTAAAAGAATGGTTCACAATGATTTTGTTTTATAGTTTACAAAGGATTTTCAGTATCTACATTTCAATCAGAAAATAAGCAATTTTAAGAGGTAGGCAGAGTTGGTGTCATTTCCTCAACTTGATGCAGAGGAAATTGAAACCGAGTGGTTTGGTGGCCGGCTTGACACCACAGAGTCTGGCAGGCAGCAAATCAAGGACTCACGTTCAGACTTTCTGACACAGCGCAGGGGCAGGCGGCTTGGCCCTAGGTGATACTCATCTCGGCATTACAGAATTTAGTTGAAGCGCAAGCAAATCATTTTACATAGTAACTAAACTGGTATCTAAAATGACAAAACAAATGCAAATGCATCGCTGTTTCACAGACCCTCACGCTGTCAGACTCCCAGGCTATCGTCATAAAAGGGCCACGGAAGCCAAGGCCAATGACACCAAGCGTGCCAAGCCCCAAGTGCGTTTGGGCAGAGCTGGGACTGGAACCACGGGCTCACGCGACAGAACCAGTGGGCCAAATCTGTTTTGTAGGACACTCGAATTTGGAACGGCTACTACATTTTAGGGAGGTTGTGAAAAACAGAGGGAGAGGAGGAGGAGAAAGGGGGGAAGAGGGTGGCAGAGCCTCAAATTCGGGCTCTGGGCCTCTACAGAAAAGGTTTGCTGAGCCTGTGGAGACACTCAGACTTAAGAACACAAAGAACACCACCGCCCCCCGACTCCCCCCCAGCGCTGGTACCTCAGGTAACAGCACAATCTTAAAATGTAGTTAAACTTCTTTATAAAGGGGGAATAAGACACAATATTCTTTTCTCCTTCAAATCACTGAAAAGTTTTAAGGTAAATGGATTTCAGGTTTGAAACACTTGTATTCTCAGTAACTTCTCTGACCACAGAATCATGGAATTTACTACTTGTCTACAACGTGTAAAAGCTAAGAACAGAATAGAGAATTCTCGTGTGAATGCCAAAAGCATGCATTTACCTTGCCTGGGTGATCTGCTCCTCAAAACACAAGTCAGACTCCAGCCCACGCCCACTAGACACACTGGGTCTCAGATGTCGGCAGTGACACAGATGAGTTCCCACTGCGGTGCCAGCCACTGTCACTTTCAAAGCCAAAGGCCTGCCCACCTGTGAACCTCTATAAACACGGAATCTGCCTGCCACCACCAGTGGTTAAGGAGATTTTAAAAAATCACTGTAGTTCCAAATGTCCCTGTAAAACAGCTCAATCGGTGGGATACTACCAAATTCTTTACAAGTTTTCCCTTTCCTTTGGTACCACATGCTCACGCCACCTTCCATCCTTTCTGATAAACTTCCCCTGGAAAGAACACTACTTCCAGTTAACGATTTTAACAGGCTGCCCAACGCTGGAGGCAGTGATTCTCACAGCAGTTGCGAGAGGGTGACATTTCTGATGTGTGTGGGTACGTTCCACTCCTGATTCGCAGATACTAATGGAGTCCTGCTTCAAGTGTGTGTCAGTGAACGTGAGGAGTTGGAGAACAACCACGTGAGTTATTTAGGTGAGGGAGCGACCTGTCCACTCCCATCCAGCTTCCTCCGGGCTGCCACGGTCCTGGTCTGGCCAGCAGCACTGCTTGAACAAGTTTCTCAAAAGGTACTCATTCTTGCTGACTTCTGCCTGGGCCTCACGATCGGAGTCTTCGCTGCAAACACCGTGTGGCAACCACGTGATGGGTGTAAAAGATGCAGGCAGCAACTGTCTGCAGTGCTGCTTCTTAGGAAAACGTGAATCTGGGCAACTTATACACAGCCCAGTTTTGAGAACACAGTTCCTTCTTAATCCTATCCACACAAAACACGTGCGGGACTTGCTAAATATTTCTAGAGATGAAACACACAGAAGTTTTGGGAAATGAAACCCAGGAGTGTGAATGAGTAAGTTCTACAGAAAACACTGGGGCTTCCGTCGAGAAAATAGGGGCCTTATACAACACAGAGGTTTCGCACATTATGTTTAATAGGAAATTCCAGAGTGGTTCACCAACTGAGGTATTGTTCAGGAACGTGATGGAGGTATGTTGCTTCTTAAGTCAAAATTCACTATGTTTATTGGTAGATATGGAAGAAACCTGGGGATCTGCCATGGATTTGCAGAGGCAGTGTACTAAAGAGTAAGTATCCTTACAAACTAATCCCAGGGTTTTGAATGCTTACAGAAAAAGCTCTGTATTTCCTCCGATAATGTTAATGAAGGTTCGAGTAATTACAAAGATGATTAAACAGGATTTGGTGATGTAAGAGCTACCTATTATACTCGCACATTTTCCCTTACCTGACAACTAAATGCCATAAATTAAGAGAAAGAATGTTTCAAAAATAACACCAGAACACAGTCAACGAAGAGTAAGAACTGACAGTAAGACAGGACAGGGAGGCGGGGTGTCCCCCACAGGTGTCTTGGCCAACCTGGACAGCACACCTAGGAAGCCGCAGGCCCCCCGTGGACAGAGCGTGGGAAGGGGGAGACCATGCACCAGGAAGACCCCAGGACCCAGACACCTGTGGGGTCACGTGAGAGCTGTGCAGAAAAGTGCCAAGGTCAAAATCAAGTGTTTCTCCTTCCTAAAGATTACAGATTATGTTCTTAACACCACCCATAGATACCTGCTACAGAACTGGGGGTGAATTCTCTCCAGACACTAGGACATCTGCTTTTGCAAGAGGCACCAATTAAGAGACCAGGAGTGGGGCAGGAAGTCTCTTTGCTCCTGAAGAACACAAGCTCTCTTCCACAGTTAAGAAGTAAATGATGGCACTATAACACGATTGCAGACACTCATTTGAAGGTTAATGCAGAAACCTTTTACCTAAGATGTAATAAAGTTTCTCTGAAGCTAATATGAGGTGCATTTTTAAAAATTTCCAAAGCTTTTGGGTATGTTTAAAGTTAAATCAAGTTCCCACATGAAATATTAATGCTCTCATTTTACAATGGTGGGCATGTTTTATTTCAACAAGCAGCAACACGCCATCATTACAGTAGCTCATTCCTGCTGGGGGAAATGAAAGCAATTCAGGGAAAGCTAGGAGGAGGCGGTCCTCCTCCCCCACCTGCACAGGCAGGGGCCCTAAGTGCAGGGAGAAGCTGGGCCCCAGCGCCCACTCCTTCCCTACCAGCTGATGCACATGCCGGTTCTGGACCTCAGCTGAGAACCCCGCTATCCTGATCTTCAGCCTCTAGCACAGGAGCAAGGGGTCCCCATGAGGCTCCCCTCACAGTGTTGCCTTTGGCCCCAGTCTGCTTCCCTCCATCCTCACTGAAGATGAAAACCCTGCATTTGCCCTGGGGCCTTGGATCTGTATTCACCCTTGACTAATAATACACACTGCTGTTTATTTCTGTGTTTGATTTACATACATTATACGATGCCACAGACCCTGCCTGCTGTCAGCCTTTTTCAGCAACCTGTGTCTGGTTTTCAGTTCTCTTCGGCGGAAGCCGCGGGGTTGGGAAAGAGCGCAGCACAGACAGGGCTGCTGGCAACAACCAGCACTGGCCCAACACGCCCTCAGTGTCCCGCTGCACCCCCACCAGACAGGGCCACTCTGTGACGACGGTGGGTCCTTACAGAGGGAAGACCACCACATGATCACTGTGTTTGAACAGACAGAATGGGAACACTGTCCAAGCCACAAAAACAGCCACACACCCCCTACTCTCCCCTCCTTCTGGATATCAAGGAATGACCTCAGCTTCCCAACAGTACTGACCGTTGGCTGGGGCAAAGTTCCACTGTAAGCTCACTCTCAGTCCATCTGAGAACTTTCAAGCTCAGATCTAAGTCCTCCAAGCATCCGCTCGCTGGGTGCCCACAGTTCTCCCCCTCCCAGCAGTGAGTAATAACCCCAGCGTGTCCCACTGCAGGGTGTGGGGGGGTCCTTGGCTGGACGGTGCTGCTGGTACCTTTATTTTATTGCTTCTCACAGCTCCAAAGTGTTCTAGAGAGTCCATCTATCGTGTTTTATGTAACCATTCCCCTAGTGATAGACACTTAAGTTGTCCCCAACTAGACACTACCTGAAACAATTCTGCAGCAAACATCCTGGGACGTATGGCCTGCCCCAGACCCGAGCTGTGTCCCTGGAACGTGCACACAGAAATGGGACTCCTGGGGGGCAAGTCACACACACACTTTGCTGCGGGCTGTGCGACTGTTTCCGAGCTGGCCACGTCAGCCTGGGTTCTGCCAGCAGAGCCTAAGTGTCCCCAAGACCCCTATCTTCACCTACATTTTGATTTATCAACTGATTTTTCAGAAATTTCTTCCTAAATAGACGCATGTGAAGTGGTGTTATTGTTATTTTAATCGTCATTTCTCTACTTAGAACATTAAACATCTCTCCTGATAAAATTGGCCAATTAGGAATTTCCTTCCGTGACCTGCCTAGTAATAATCTTTGCTTTTACATATACTATTTTTCCTTCTTATTCTTAAATTTGCAAGTATTTTCATACAGTCCACAGATTTATCTCTTTGCAGTTTTGAAGTTGAAGATATCTTCTTCCCTTTGTCACTGTTACCATAAATTTGGTTCATCCCATAATTCGCTCAACAGAAATCCTTAGTTTTGCCACAGTAAAGCTATCAATTCATTGCAAATAGTTTGCACTTTTAGGGTAGGGTTTAAGTTCTTCTACATACTGAGGATGCAAAGATATTCTCTGACATTTTCTTCTGTTACCTCCACAGGTTTACCTGTCATTTTAGGTCTCTGTTCTCACTGGCGCTCATACAGCACATGATGTGAGGTCTCTGTTCTCATTGGTGTTCATACAGTACCTGATGTGAGAGGTCTCTGTTCTCATTGGTGTTCACACAGTACATGACATGAGGTTTCTGTTCTCATTGGCGCTCATACAGCACATGATGTGAGGTCTCTATTCTCATTGGTGTTCATACAGTACCTGATGTGAGAGGTCTCTGTTCTCACTGGTGTTCATACAGTACATGATGTGAGAGGTCTCTGTTCTCATTGGTGTTCACACAGTACATGACATGAGGTTTCTGTTCTCATTGGTGCTCATACAGCACATGACGTGAGGTTTCTATTCTCATTGGTGCTCATACAGCACATGATGTGAGGTCTCTGTTCTCATTGGTGCTCATACAGTACTTGATGTGAGGTAGGGCCCCGCCGTGTTGTCTTCATCCAGTAAACCAGCCTTTCCAAGCCCCTACCTAGCGACGTGCCTCCTTCCCCACGGAGGGTCTTTCTGTGAGCACTCACCTCGGTCTCATCGGTGCTGGCTCCGTGCCACTTGTTAACATAGGTAAAAATCTGGTCCAAAAATTCATTGCTCTTCTGAGTATATTTCAAAATAGACTTAGCTATTGGTGGATCTTTCTTGAGTTCCTCAAAAAAACATTATAACAACTTTGGTTGGATTTATATGTGGGGAGAACTGACATCTGTGTGTTGGCAGGTGCCTCACCACCGATGAGCGGACGTCCTAGAGCTCTGCGGTGACTCACATCTTCAGTAATGTCCCCTAGTGACACTTCACAATCTGTCCTATAAAGTTGTGGATCTGGAGGTTAATGCCTAAATGCATTATAGTTTTGTAATTTCTGAATTCGTAGTTACTGCAAGTGCGGGATACAAAACTACTGATCCCAAAGCACAGAACTTGCTTTTGTTAGTCCTAATAGTTTGCCCATGTAGACATTTATAATCTCTAAATAAGGACTGTTTGGTCTGTTGTATTTCTCTCTTTCCCCTCTCTTCTCTCTCTGTCCATCTTTATTTTACTTCATTTTTTTTTTCTTTGGATTAGCCAGATCTGTAGCAAGAGTATCAGTATTAACAGGTATGTTTGTCTTGCTTTGTCTAAAGCTTGTTTACAGTTTTAGTTTTGATGTTTGCTATAGGTTTGGTATAAAACCTTTATGAAGTTTGTAGTTTCCTTATATCTGTAGTTTATTCTATACTTACACAATTGGAGTTAAGTTTTATGAAGTACTTTTTAAGCATTCTTTTAGATAATTATATCATTTTATATGTTTATTATGTATGTGTTTTCAAAATATAGATTTCATTGATTTTTTTAAAATGTTAAATGATCCTTAACTTCCAGAGATAAATACTGTATTTTTAATTTCTCAATTATTTTCATTTATTTTTATTGAATTTATTGGGGTGGCACTGGTTAATAAAATTATATAGGTTTCAGGTATGTGATTCAAAAGCACACCATTTGCATGTGGTCTCGTGTGCCCGCCACCCTACATCAAGTCCCCCCTTTCCTGTGCTGTTTCCATTAGTCTTTTTTCCTTTGCTTATCCGTTCACCCTTCTCACTCAGCCTCCCCCCTCCTCCCCTCTGACAGCTGTCAGTCTGTTCTCTGGATCCATGAGTCTGGATTTTTAAAAAACCTCCTGCTGGATTTAGTTAGCTAGTATTTCATTGAAAATCCCCACACCTGTCACTGGGAGCGACACAGGTCTGTAAGTTTCTTTTCTCACACTATTCTTTTGGAATTAAAGTTGCACAACATGTGCGAAATCAGCCAGGCAGCACCACCACCCCCAACCTTCCTTTTTATGTTTTGCACGGGGTGGCGGTAGTTTAGGATGGGCACCTGCATGAGAGAGCAGCTACTCCTCCTGGAAATATGGTAGAATACGCTGAAAAACCTACCTAGCTCGGGGACGTGTGCCAGTTTATTCAGGTGTTCATGTAGAATTTAGGGAGAGATTGGATTATCATTTCGATTTCTTTGACAATTATGGGTCTATTACATTTTCTACCTTTTTTACATATTTACTTTCTGTTTTCAGCCCAGTGGTTTCTTATAAGGTAATTAGTCATGAATAGGTTTTTGCCAATCAACACTCTGAGTTCACATGATTCTTCTGAGCATTTATTTATACTTAAAAAGTAGGAAGTAGTGCTTTCCAGAAGTAAGGGACTTAAGAAACAAAGAAAATTTGAACCTAAGAAAATTTGCTGAAGGCCCCATAAGCAGGTAGAAAGGTTTGCCTCTGAACCTGGTTTTTTCATCTGTTTCATTTGGATGGCCTACATCAATGCTCTTCTTCTGCTAGCACATTACAGGGATACAGAGAAAGTGGTTCAGGCACACACTAAAGAGGCAATGTCCCACCAGAGATGTGAACAGTGATTAGGGATACACTTTGATGGCTAAGTTTAGGATTTCTGAATAATTAAGGCTAATGAAAGCCTTCAAAGTTAGGCAGCTAATTTATTATGTGAAGATTTATCATCTATTCTCTTGGTTTCCACTACTACAGTATTTAACGTATCTTCTATGTGCTAAACCCATAGGCCATAATAAGGTTTTTATAAACTGTTAGGACAAATGCTGACGTGCATCGTACTTTGTTTATCACTGAACCCAGGCCAAAAGGCACTAATTAGAGCAGTTCTGCTGCACAATGTTTATGCACTAATTACCCCACTTCCTAAACCAAATGTTCCAAGAAGCACTAAGAATTCACGGCAGCACGCGCTGGCTGCAGCGTCCAGTGTGTGGCCTCACAGACAGGAAGAACAACAGACTCTGAGAGAAAAGGAGGGCAGAGGAGGAACACACGCTGCCAAGTGTGGTGAACCAGGCGTGCTTTCCGAAAGGGCTGGTGAGCACTGTTATGTGAAACAGCACAGATATTTCATTTAAGTAAGTGTTGAGGCCTCCAAACTAAAAAAAGATATATACGTTTAGAAACAAAAATGTTACATGCAGTAACGGCAAGTATGCTCCATATAGTCAAGGCATTATATATATATATATGCCTTGTGTGTACATATGCCTTGTGTATTTTCTGGAATGTATTTCACATTCCAGAAAATATTAGGGAAAAAAAGCCACGGAAAAATACAAGTTAGTAATGCAAAGCCCTGTTTTTGAAATTTAAATATTTACTGAGTGCCTTCTGTGATCCCAATGCTGAACAAGGTATACGTTTCCTGCTTTCGAGGGCTTGCAGCCTGATGGGGAAGATGGATAATTACCCAAGTACAGTGTAGGGTAACAGATGCTACGAAATGGTGGGAGGTAACAGCCCCCAGAGAAGGTCCCCCAGTCTAGGATTTTACTGTGTGTGTGTGTAAACAAATGAATGGATTTTAGAAGGAAGAACTTTCTGGAGCTTTGCTATCGTATCTGTCCTCTCTCCCTGCCTGTGTATGGTACACTGGCTGCTTCTGTAGTTCTTGCTCTCTCCCACCTCCCACCAGTTTGCCTTCTTTCTCTTCCCTCATGTCTAGTGGGATTACCTCACCTATTTTTATTTCCCCACTTAGCAATGAAGTAAAACAATTTACTTTTTTGCACTGATAAAAAATTTGTCCTGAAAAAAAAAACCAAAACAGTGAGAATGCTGGAAATAACGATAATAATAGGGTTAGCGATGCCCCGGTTGTTCTAAGCACTTTAAAGTGCAAGGACTCAGGAGGCTGAAGCCACGCAGTGTACTGAAAACAGGAGCTAATACCCACTGGGTGATTATCAGACACTGTCCCAGGCCTATCTGGTCCCTCCACAGACACAATCTCACTCAACCCTCCCAGTGACCCCGGTAAACAGGTAGATCAACAACCCCATGTTAAGGATAAGAAAACTGAAGCACAGTGAGTTACCCAAGTCACATACTTTTAATAACAGGAAAAAATATTAAGAAAATGAATTTTGAAAACAGAAGAAAAATCCTAAATTAAGTTCCTTTCATTGTTCTGTGAGACTATACTATCTTGGTCGAGACTCTGGAGAAAAACAACAGTTCTATGCTTCAAGCTAATAAATCTGACTCAACGCAACCTCATCAGTCCAAAGTGCTTTCTGGTTCTTTACACAAAAAGAAAGAAACTCCTATGTCATTTTCCAATTGTGCTGCTCAGTAATTCAACCAATCACCTTCCTTTCAGCTGACATAAACTCAAAGTTAGTTTTTATTCTCTTTACCTTCTCAGCCTTACCACAAAAAAATCAGGTAACGACATATCAAAAAGAGATACATTATTAATTAGTTATAGATGGAATCTGACAATAAAAATAAATAAATAAACCCCCTTCGTCTCCATGTTTTCTACAAAAAGCACACACATTTCATGAGTATCTCAGAGTAAACCTTTATAATTGTCTCCTCTTCTATGCAGGCAATGCTGATTTGCATATATGCAACTAACTAAATAAAGGCACCCTGTTGTTTTGTGTGCTGCTATAAAATTACCAACATCAAAACCTCCCCCAAAAGCTTTAATTCACAATCTCGTTTTCTGACTTTAGGGGAAGTGAATATCTCCCCAATGATGGGGAAGCCCTCCTAGAACGCTAGAAGACTTACTAGTTCAAAAGCACATGGAAATTCAGATTAGGAAAGGAGGTAATTAGTGCCTGCAGCTTTGTTTAGGGTTATCAGTGCCAAGGACTGCAGTCAAAGCGCACAGGCAATCAGCCCTGCACATGCTAATTAGGTGATGGGAAGGCCGGAGCTGACTACTAAAAATACCACAACTGTCTGGAGCCCGAAAGAGAAATTTGCTTTCCCCACCAAATTGTGTTTCCAGCTCTGTGACTTGAGCTGTGTGACCCGAAGCCTTTCTAAGCATTCTTGAAACTGTTCAGGGTGAACAGTTTTAATCTGTGCCCACCCACTGTCCCAACCCTGCACGAAAGCCGAGGGACAACTCGCAGCCAGGTCCCCGGGCTGAACAGAGTGTGGAACCTGAGATGGCCACACGTGAGCTCTGGAATGGTAAATGCTAAGGCAGAACTGTTTGTTCTCCACCGAACCTCAGATTTCTGACAAGAAGAAACACAGGAAAAAACTTGTGGAATAAACATAACCCAAACTTAGTTCTCAAGCTTCAACTTGGTCCTTGCTGCCATTTGGTTCTTCCTTCATGAGCCCATTCTCCCTGGCCTCACTGGCTAATGCAAATCCTTCCCTCTCCCCTGAAGCTTCAGGAAGTCTCTGTCCTTCAAAGTGGGCTGAGGGCTTCAGGTGTTGAGGGCGTCATCGACCTTGCTCATGACCTCAACATTCCTGGTGTTTTAGACCCATCTTCCAAATCGGAGGAAGAGCTAAGTTGTGCCCACACCCCTTTCTTCCTCACCATTCCCACCCACCCCGACCCCCCACACCAGGCTAACAACTTGCGAGAAAGCCTCTTACTCCTGCTGCCTCCAACACTACAAGACTACACCGTCTCAGCTCTGCCTCTTATCTCCCAGAATGTTTTCAACTCAACAGATACTTGTAAGCGGCACTGGCACGCTGGCAAGCACCTAACTACATGCTAGGCACTGTGCTAGGCAACGAGACACCACTACACCAAGACGGTGTCCTTAAGTGACCCAGAGACTGTCTCCCTTTGTCTCCAAACACCTACTACTACTTATCTTCCACAGCTCTCTCGGTCTTCATTCCATCTGAAGCTGATACGCCCACCCACCAACCCAACCCTGCACGAAGGCCGAGGGACAACTCGAAGCCAGGTCCCGGGACTGAACAGAGTGTGGAACTGAGATGGCCACATGTAAGCTCTGGAATGGTAAATGCCTAATAACTGTCTAATAACAATCCACCCAGAGTTCACAGTCCAACTCAAGTCGCATCCTCATGTGCTTTTCCTGATCATTCCCCACTGGAACAATCTCTCCTTTCTTTGTTCTGATCATCTGGCACTACCCAGAAAGTAAAGTCTACTGGCAGTTGCCTTTCTAGATCTATTTATTTGATCTGCTTATTTGAGAGGAGAGGATGGTTTTACAGTCGGAACATGGCTCAAGGCCAGGCCCTCCTTGTTTGGGATTAAAATGACTTTGAACAAGTCACTAGTCCTCCCTGGATTTGGTGGTTATTTGTAAGCATTAATAACTTAAAATATAGGTATGCGGGTTGGTATTAAATATAGATTCTCTTCCTCATTTGCTATTCATTGATTGAGACCTTATAGCATGTGAATACAAGAGTGAGAATTTACTAACAAGCCCGCATTTCTAGGCTCCTCCCTGCATGCTCACGGGAGGGCAAGGATCACAGGCGAAGGTGGGAAAGGGGTCACTCCAGGGAGGTAAGAGCTGCTCCTGTAAGCCTTCACCTACCGGCCTTCCAGCAGGAAGAAGCCCTTACTCTGTCCTCTGATGACGTCACAAGCGGACGCAGACTTAACACTGCAGCTGCTCTACCCGTCGGAGATGCGGAGATTCGTACCAGCGGGGGACAGGCACTGCCTGACCAGGCCCACAGCCAACCAGCGCGCGTCGCTGCGCGCAGGCATTCCTCTCTGAAAATCGTGTCCTACGGTTCTACACCAGAGACAGACTGATGCTAAGGTTCTCTGGTGTAGAACCTTAGCATCACCGGCTACTAGCTTCAACCACGCACACGAAAAGCAGAGAGTACTCGTGGCAATACCAACTGTTCCTTTTCCACAGGAAGCTATTTATCAATCAATTAATAGTATTTATGTCTTTCAGTAGATACAAAAAAAACTTTCAGCTTTTCCCTTAATGACATCAGACTTACAAAATGACATAATGCTTATTATATTTTAAATGACTTCTATCTAAATATATACACAAATTATTCCATGTACAATTATCCCCATTTGAAGTAATATTCAATTAATAATTCTTTTTGATTGTTAACTTTTTTATAAAGATTTACTTAGAAGAAAATGGGGATGGCTCTGTCTTTTCTCCTAGTAAAATAACTGTGGAATATCATTAATATGCCAGGCTTTCAGTACTGACCTATTATTACCTTAGACAAATTGTTTTAGATACCAGCAACCCTGTCTCGCACACATTTTTAAAGGTAGCAGGATATTAACTTAAGGTATCATTTGAAATGACAACAAAACTGTAAATAAAGACTTGCTTTTTCACTTTCCCTTTATCTGTTATCATTTAAGAAAACTCTACACTGACCTCTGAAATTTTTTCTTCATTAATAAACTGCTTAAAGGAGAACATAAGGTTAGATTAAAAAAATAAACCTCAATAGTTTGAAATGTAACAGATGCCCCATCTTATCTCCAAATATCTTACCCTCAAGATTTTCTAAGTTTAAAAAGCACAGGAAGAATCTGTACACAGGACTTATATGTATTAGGGAAAATTACAAATGAAATTCCACAGTAAACAGCTACTTGGAAAAGTATCTCCAAGAAACAATTAATTAACTAATATAAAGAATTTAAACAAATTATTAAGAAAGATAGTAAGATTTCAATAGCTAAATGAACAAATTTACATACAGAGAAAATTTATACAAAAACACCCAATCATTAATAAACATTAGAAAACAAATTTTTAAGATGCCATTTTCACCAATTAAAATACGGCAATAAAGTGATTCTTAAACACTTGGTTGGAAAGTAATACTGTACAAAATTTCTAAAAAGTCACTACCAATATGTAAAAAGAACATTAAAGATAGTTATACCCTCACCTGGCAAATCCACAGAATGTCACCATTAAAGGTAACGTTTAGAATAGTTATAAAGACATGAGAAATTTACATTTATAATGTTTAGTGGAAAACACTGAGTACAAAACTGGTTAATTGTGTTTCAATAATTTATTCAAATGCCAAAAAAATCTGTTAAGAAAAATATCAAAAATATTATCACTGGTTATCTTCATAAGCTAAGAATACATATTTTTCTTTTGTTTTTATTTTATTGTATTTTCAAAACTTTCTACAAAGACCATGTTCTTGCTTTACAAACATAACAAAATTATATATAAAATATATGTACCTGCATTTCTTCTTATTGAACCTGAGTGTTAGAAATTCCACTTTAAGAGATGCTAATAAACCTTGAGGCCTTTCAGGGCCTTGGGACGGTTTTGCTAACATGCAAATACACGAGCTCATCGATCTCGCTTCACGAAAAAGTGTGTTTAGGGCGGGAGCTGGAAGGACAGGAGAGCCTTGCGCAGTGACAGAAGCGGACTGAGGCCGTGCTCGGTCCCCCAGGGCTGGCCTGGGACGGGCACAATCCGGGCACACTCCTGACGGAACCGCCTCAGCTTCAGCTGCCACCACCACTGGCAGCCGGGCCGGATGTTCCTGCAGTGACTTCACCTGCCCCTGAGGAACAGCAGGCCAGAGCCTGGGGCCTAAGGCGGGGTATTTTTGCCTCTGATGCAATGGTTCTCGTACCACGGTTTGCTGCCATACTCTCCAACATTTGATAAGTTTAAAGGTGTGCCTTCATTTTGATGATGATCTCAAAAAATTAAAATGCTAGATCACTAAAATGAATCCCTCATGCTAGGCTACTACTAACCTGGTTTCAGCATCTAATGTGTATTTGTATTTCTGATTGCGTTGGTACCAAGCTATCACGGAAAGTGACAGCATTTAATTAAGTTCCTTCAGCTGCAATTTGTAGGTAATTCTTAGAAGCCTGAGGGAATTATCTTTAAAATGTGGCCATGCCATACTTAAATTTAAGAAACACCGCTGCAGATTTAAACCTATAAATAGAAAAATCTGACCAAGAAGGACAGGAAAAAAGCTACTACTATGTTTTATTATGTTAATAATAGTAGGTTCCTATTATACTATATTCAATGTACTGTTCTAAGTACTTCCCATCATTAACTCATTTAATCCTGTCAAGTTTAAGACGAGTTTCATTGTCTTCCACGGAGGAAGAGTAACTTGTCCAAGGTCACCGAGTTACTGAGTGACAGGGCTGGACCCCAACCCAGAGTTCGGGCCCAGAGCCCTCATCAGCACAGGACACTCCTTCCCACGACAAGCGCGCAGAGCCGCCCGGACGGCATCTACACAGCACGGTGTGGAACTCCAGTTGGCCGGACCAGGGGTAAATGGGGCAAATGGGGATGGCGCAGCTGATAAAGAAGGGTGGCAACCTTGGCCGTAGTCACAGTCCACAGGCTGATAAAAGTTTGAAGTTCAGGAAACCGAAAAAAGCAGTCTAACTCTCTTCTCCTGGACTAGATGAGAAACTTCTGTCGGTGTGTTGTGAGCGTGCCTCAAAAACCAAGAGCTATTTAACCAATTAACTCTATGTACCCAAACGAGTCCCTCAACCACCCAGGAGTTCACAGCAAAGGCAGAGTTTAATAAGATTGTAGCCATCTCTAGACTGAATGAAAAGGAGAACTTTAAGCCTTCTGAGAGACAGTAACAGAACCTCACACTTCACATTCTTATTGCCATTAAAAATATATTTGGAACTCCAAAATCATTCAGTAAGTAAAAGCACCATTTTTCATTTGCTTCAGTATCATACCTAGAAGAAGGAAAAATGAACTAGGAATCACAACAAAGTCGAACTTTTATATTAAGTGAGTTTTAGTCATGACACCTTAAAGTGTTGCTAATTATAAAATAAATCAGAAATGCTCAGAAAGTTCTCAAAGGCCAAATAATTGAATGAATTAATGAAGTGTTGGCATAGAAACCAATATTCAAAATCTTGAGGCAATTTAATAAATCTTTTTTTTAAGGAAAGCCCTTTTTTTAATTTTGTTTATTTATTTTTAGAGAGAAGGGAAAGGAGGGAGGGGGGAGAGAAACATCAATATGTGGTTGCCCCCCACTGAGGACCCGGCCCATAAGCCAGGCATGTGCCCTGACTGGGAATCGAACTGGCTACCCTTTGGTTCACAGGCCGGCACCCAATCCACTGA
This sequence comes from Desmodus rotundus, assembly GCF_022682495.2. Classification (NCBI taxonomy): domain Eukaryota; kingdom Metazoa; phylum Chordata; class Mammalia; order Chiroptera; family Phyllostomidae; genus Desmodus; species Desmodus rotundus. The sequence continues at coordinate 3,758,901 of NC_071395.1, read as the reverse complement.
GCCACACCAGCCACGGCACAATTTAATAAATCGTAACCATATATTACCTGTACGTAACCACAATACATTTTTTGCTAGGCACAATGGGGACATGATAGAAATACCATAGTTTTCTACCCTTCAAGGCCTTGGGGAAAGGAAATTAGACGCATGAACTAATCAGAGGAGAATTCAAAACAGAAAATAAGTATCAGCACCGGGGCTGAGAGCAAGCGAGATGGGCGAGAAGGACCCCTGGGGTTCCAGCAGAGAGACGAAGTGTGGTTCAGAATCCTGCAAGAGCCCAGAAGGGGTGGTTTTCTAAATAGGAAGGACAGTGCGGTAAAGTTGCCAAAAGAACAAAGTGAATTAGCTCAATAATAAGGAACAAGCCTGATCAGAACCAACAGTCGGTGTAAGTGCACTGTGATATTTGGCGGAAGATGAGAGGGTAAAAAACTAGGCCTAAGTGGCAAACAAATACCTCCTGTCACCCGAAGGGCAGAGCTGTGGAAGTGCTAGATAAGGCCCGGAGAGGCAGAATTACAGCAAGCGTGCCTGGACACTAGGGACTGGGACTCTACTTCTGGATAAAACGAGCCACCTCTGTCCTCACTTCATCTACTAACACTGGGACGTTTCCCTTCAACGGCTGCATAAGAGGGGCAGTCCATCAGGTGAGTCACCCAGGAGCTGGCACCGCACACGGGAACAGCCTCCCTCCCCTGGGGCGGAGGAGCCCAGCCAGGACCTCCATCCAGTCCATCCCGATCTGTAAGACAGGTGCTAACAGTCACGAGTGGGGAACCGCCTGTTCATACGCTTCAGGAAACGAAGGGAAGCCGGCACTGAGGTTTTCCTGCACACTGGACTCCGCTCAACACGGAAAGCCTAGGCATGACCTAACTGAGCACCCTGAACCCGAGGAGCTGACAGATAAATAACCTGAGTTCCGGCTGGGCAGGGGCTGCTGTGGACGACCTGGAAAGCACCGGAGCCGGCCTTCTGAGGCCGGCCCGCATGACCTGTAAGCCCATGTTCCTTCTGCTTGCCCACTTTGTGTCCATTCAGTACATTTATTCAGAACCTTTCAGGTGAAACATTAAAAAATTGCTACGTTTTCATATCAAGTATGTTCTAGGCTCTTTTCTATGTCCTGAGCAAAACATTATCTGTGTAATAACCCTGGAAGAGAGTTAATTATATTCCTGCTTACAGATGATTAAACCACGGCCCAGAGGGGCCAAGTATTAATAATATGCTGAAGTTAAAGAGCTAGGAAGTGGGAGAGCCAGCTTCAGGTTCGAATGCCGGGTGTTGCCCACTGTTCTTCATCCTGCAGCACAACTCCTCACTCACTGGGTGTGCATTTTAAGAAAGATCTTGCTATTTACACATGGGTACCTAAACCCATGTCTCTGCGTTTCCTGTGTATCTGAGAACTACAAGCAAATCCCCACACTTTCTGAAACACTCGTTCAGGAACACAAGCCGACAGCGCGGCCACGAGCTCCAGGACCTCGACGAGCCCAGCAATCCCTCTTCCTTTACCCCTGCCATTTAACGTGCTCCCCAAATAAACCCAATGGACTAGTAAGTTGTTCTTTTCAAAACATCTGCCATTGTCGACACAGTACTTCTCATATACCCACGCATTTTTCAGTATTTCTGATGGACGGCCTGCTACAATTGACAGCCAGCTTCTCATGTTAAAGAGCAAAGTTGCTTATCTAGACCTTACGCGTGGTTCTGATACCTGAAGGTAACTGAATCTGTTTCTAGGCCCCGTTTCTACGCGGCAGACTTTTCTTTCATGCATTTGAAGGCAATGCTCACGTTTCTTGCCAGTCTCTCCAGGTTTTGTGTCCTGTGTCTCCTATTAGACTCTGAGGTCAGAGAACACACCTTACTGAGCCAATACGGTGCGTGGCAAGTACCAACTTCGTTGCTAGCGTGATAGAAATATGCACCACTTAATCAATCAATTCAACAAATCTTCAGTGACCATCTGGCATGTCTCAGGCACCATGCTAAGCTTTTGTGATGTGAATATGAAGAGATGGTCCTTCCTTCAAGGAGCAGACAATGCAACGAGAGAACCGAAGTTCAAAACAAAACAAACCACCACCTGCTCCATGCAAAGCAGCAGCCCGAATCTCTCCCGGGGCAGTCAGGAGACGTGGTTCTTGAAGAATGAGCAGGAATTCAGCAAGCAAGCTAACAGAAAGGCTGATGCTTGTTCGTTCTGACTACGGCGGTCTTTAGAGAATGCTGTAGGCAGCAGGTAAGTCAAAGAAGATACTGCACAACGAGAGGTCGCCCCAGAGTGCTGCCAAGGGAAGCCTGGAGCTCGGAAAAGGCAGTGCCAGCATTAGTAGGCCTAGGTGATCAGCAGTTAGGGATGAGCTGATGTGAAAGTGATAGTGCAGGAAGCTGGCCACAGCCATTTGTGTCGTCTGTGTTTTCAGGAAGAGGCGTGTCTTTGTTTTGCCTGCAGTAAAACCGGTGACTACGGGCAAGTCTGTACTCCACCCAAAGTGAATCACTTTTGTAAAGGATCTGAGTGTTGTGCTTTAGCTTTGCGTTTACAGGTGAGGGTGGGCAGCTTCTTTACTACCATGTATAGGACTTGAATTTGTCTCCAAGTAGCACAACTTGGCAAATAGGAAGGAAAGGAGGAAAGAAGGCCGGCCAGTCACCACACTGCTATTCTTTCTCCAAAAAGAGTACAGATTAGAATTACTCACACCCTTCTTACAACACTGAACTTCATTCTGCTCCTTTTCAGACTCACTATTCATGGAAAAATAAGGGTCAAATGCTCTATGCTAGCGTTCTATCCTTTGTCTTCAAAACCCTAGGAGAGTCTCAAAGACATTGCTCCAATTTAAATGTTAAGCCTCAATTTCTGATCTATCCCCCTGTTCACAACTGGGTTCAGGCTTAGGCCCAGGCACTCCGCTGTGGGCACGGTTCTCCCTCTTCACCCAGCCCAGGTGCTGCTGCCTGGAAGTGACCCCACTGCTCCCAGGAGTCTGCTGCAGCTGGGCTCGCCTGCCTCCATTCCTCCTCCTCCCCTCCAGACAGGGCCTCTCCCTCACCAACCACCTGCGATACTCCAGGGGTCTAAGGACATTCCTCCGTCCTTCAGCACCACAGAAGTCGGTATGCGTCTGCGTTTTCCGCCGCAGTCATCTGCAAGGTAGCCATCAGTGGCACCTGGACCGTACACTTCTGTGACGTGACTTCCATCTGACTCGGCTCCTGCATGTTACATGCAGCAGAGTTGGCTCCGCCTCCTGAGGCCCCCGTGGACGAGCGATGTCCACCGTGTCCTCTCCTCACGGCCCTGCTCTGCCCCTGGAGACTCAGTCTGTGGCTTCTTTTATGGGGACCATCCACCTCAACTTTGGTCTCCTCTTTCCCAGCTGCCTTCTCTTTGCCCGGCATCATTGGATGTATCCAAAAATCCTCCCCCACAGAACTGTGACTATTTTAACAAAACTGCAATTGAGTGAGAAATGAGACTTTTAAAAACAACATTTGATCGTTCCCAAATGGGTCTGAATATCACCATTAAAAAACTTGTTAAAACCTTTACAAAAGAAAACTACATAATACTGTGTATTATCTGTAAATCCTTCAGAGTTAGTTTCTCAGAAACACTCACTAGTTATAATCAAATAACAAAGACACACACTTTGGCGGGGCTGTGACTTACCTGAGTTTGAAAGTGATGCGGTTAGAATTATTCTTCATCACAGAGTGTGACGGACAGAACACTGGGCCCTAAGAGTCAAATCGTGTTCTCTGATCTGTGTTTCCCCACTTGAGAATAAGAGGGTTAGAGGTGATTTAAGTCCCTTCAACACTTATCCTCTGTGGTTTTCAGTAATATCTGGATAAAGATCATCTTTATTGGTAGGGAAATATGTAGATTCTAAAATCTAGGACACTGTTGTAACTGTAGCAGCTGAAATTGAACCTTGTTTTGAGTTAGAGAAACCTGCTTTCTCCCCGTTGCGAGCCATGAGACGTTCTGGCACTCGGACCTGGCATTCCTTCCCTTTCTCACTGACTTCCTTCCTCTGCTTGCTGCAGACAGGTTGCAGCAAGTAATGCCCTCTTTAGGAGAGATTTATTGTGCTCCAAGGTTCCTTCTGTATCTCCCTCCACTGACATGATGCAACAATGAGCATGTTTGCAGACTGCCTGTGTACTCTGTATTTCTCCACTTGAACTTCTCTGGGGAGCCACTACATAATAGGTGTTACCACACCCGGAACTTCACTTGTCAAGGAGAAAGATGAAATACTGAAAAGATGTTTTGTTCAACGCCACTATTGTTATGTCTCAGTAAGTTAATAGCTTAGTAAACCCCAGTCCTCACGCTGCTGCAGGTTTATATAAAAGCACATTGCTACAAAAACTCTGTCTCCTCTCCCCTCCCCCCGGCTTACACACAGAAACACAACCTTTGCTCGGAAGTTCCCTATTCACCTTTTGTTGCAAATACATTGCCACAGACTGATTCCAAGAGGATTCTCAAACTTTTAAATGTCCAAAAGAAATAGAGAACACAATCTGAGATGCCAGGTTATTATATTTTCTGGCAAAAGTGATTTGGACAAGTCAGTTTATCTTCTCCAAGCTTTAACGATTGCGTGCGTCAGGCGAGGATTGGGCCCGTCGATAGTTTCAGCCCATTCTCCAACTCAGCACACCCGAGACGACCCTACTCAGCCTCACTGTCCACAGGGGCTCGCCAGCCTGGCAGTGCTGGGGGGTGGGGACGGGGAAGGCTTGCAGGTGCACCTGCCAACCCCAGGGAGGGAGGCCTGTGTTTGCAGGGCAGTCCCCCTAACCCCCTCTCTACTCCCACTGCCATAGGCTACTTAGCCCACAGGTCCTTTCCAGGAGCCGTTTCTGTGACTATGAATGGAAAGTTCTCTTTCAACAAGACCGTATTTCATTACTTAGGTTGAATAGGTTTTGCTCTTTCTGTATTGGCAGTTTTTGTTCTTTCCACACTTTAAAGATGTCATTCCATGGTCTCCTGGCTCGCACCGTTTCTGACAACTCCTACCTGTGTTCCCGTATTTAACATGGGTTTGTTTTTTTAATGTTTGCTCTTCAGATTTTCTTCCTATCATTGGTTCAGCAACTTCATTCTGATAACCCTGGGGCTTCCTAAGTTATTAATTTACTGAGGCAGAACAACAGCAGAGATGAATGAAACATCTTTTCAGTATTTTATCTTTCTCCTCGACAAGTGAAGTTCCAGGTGTGGTAACGCCTGTTATGTGGTGGCTCCCCGAAGTTCAAGCGGTTTTCTTGTGCTTGTCGTGCTTGACTTTCTTTGTGCTGCTTATCCTTGGAGCTCCTTTCATCTGTGGGGTGGTATTTCTAGCAAAGCTAAACATATTCTGGCCACTATTTTCTCAAATATATTTCCTGTGATCCTCTCCGCAGTCCACCCCAGGAATTCAATTTCATCTACGTTAGATCACCTAATAATGTCCCACAGGTCACTGAGGTCTGCTTTTTGTGTGTTTGTGGTTTTGTTTTCGCCCTTTTTCTGCGCTTCGGTTTGAAAGGGCTCATTGGCCAACAACTTGATGTGCTCACTGATCCTTCTTTTGCAGCATCTATCTGCTGGTAAACCTGCTTTGATGAGGCTTCAGTTCAGACTTTGCATTTCTCAGATCTGTAACTTGCCTTTGGTTAAAAAAAAAAAAAAAGAAAGAAGAGTATAAACATGGTATTTTAAAAGTAAATGGTGGGGGTTCCTAGTGAGTAGAAAGTGGTTTATCTTGGGGAGTAGAAATTTGAGAACGGGGAGGAATGTGCACGAGACGTGTATTTGCTTCCTCTGTAGCCTTGTAGTTCTTTTTGACCTTCAAACGCATGACAAAACGAAATGGAAACAGACACAGAAAACTACAGCTATACATACACATATTAAATGCTTTTATGAGTGATATCATCCCTCCCTATCTCCGTCTCTCCCCAGAGCAGAAACTTTTATGTCTGAGAAGTACTGGGATGCAGGAACCCCCACCTTTTCTCCACCTCTTCCCCCTTAGAGTGGCTTCCTGGAAGGCCACGGCGGAGTGAAGGGTCGTGCAAGAGTGAGACTGCAGAACCACACTCAGTCCCCCTGCTCTGCTCCCTTCCAGGACCAAAATCTCATCCAGCGGTCAGACAGCCATTAAGAAAACTGTCGTAGGCAAGGCATTTCTGAAATAGCTTACGTTATTCGAAGTAAACTAGACGGTCAGCTCTCAAAACGGAGTGTAAAAACAGTAGCAGTATAGGAAGCTGTCGTATCACCTGCTGTGGATTACAGATGGCTGCGAAAACTTTCCTGCTCCCTCTGTCGGGGTTGATTCTGTTCTCCTCCCACCAACACTAGCCTGTGAGATGCTCTGACCAAAGCCAGGCAAAAGAACTAAGTAAAGGGATCGGTGTGACTCAAGAGGAGGCCTCCAGAGGTCTGCAGCTTTCGACCTGCTGGGCTAGGAACGCTCCATCGAGAACCCAGCTGCCACGCCATTAGGAGCCCGTGCTGGCACAGTGGCCACGTGGAAGCACTTCAGGGTACTCCAGGACAGTGCCCCAGGTACGCCAGACACATGGCTGAGCCACTCTGACATTCTGGGCCAGTCGAGCCTCCATTTGAAAGCGGAAGCGAGGGCCCAGCTGGTTAGAGCATCGTCCCAATATGCCAAAGTTGTGGGTTCCATCTATAGTCAGGGCGCATAGAAGAATCAACCAATGAATGCATAAGTAAGTGGACCAACAAACTGATGTTTCCTTCTCTCTCTCTGAAATCAATACATAAAATTAAAAAAATAAAATAAAATAAAAGGGGAAGCTAGGACCGGGGTCAACTACCCACTTAGATAAAGGAAGAGCTAAAAACTATTTGAATAATAAAAGAAAAATTGGGGACATCTCTTTGCTGGTAAGACATACATTTAGTTACTACTGTGACAATTAAATAATTAAACATGTGTATAATATTTGAGACAGTGCCTGGCACTTCGCAATTGTCCAATCAATGTTAGCTATTACAGCCACTGTCAGAGAATCGCTGCATGTTTCCCTGTTCACTTCCTGCTCCTCGGGCCTTTATTTTTTCCTACAATGTCTCTTTCATAGTATATCCTTTCTATGTTTTTTTCTTCTTCCTCGACTCAGTACATTTTCTGAACTAGAGGACTCTAATTCTTTTGCCTAGGGTTTTACCATTTTGCGGCAAAGATTCATCTGTCTAGGTTTAGCTTCAGCTCACTTTAGTCACCGTATTCTCTATTTCCCCACTTCTAAGCACGCAACTCCTCTAATTACAGAGCATCAGCGACCTCTCAATTATAACTCGGGCAAAGTAGAGAAAAAACAGTGCTTCAGTGTGTGTGTGTTCTATTCGGACTTCTATTCTATCAGGTCACACGTTTGCCAAGGTAGATGGCAGAACACGCAGAGGTTCGGGACAGGCTGTGGCGGTGTCAGAGGACCAGCCAACGCTGGTTACTACAGAAATGAGATCCATTCATGTTGGCAGCAAGTTGAAGGACTGAAGACACAGAGCTAATGGCACACATTAAAATACAGTAAGGCAGTTCCTGCAGGCTGGCGAGGGACCGACTCCTGCATCTGTTGCCCTTCCTGCATTCAGATCCTCCCACCTCTCTGGCTGACCTCCTTCCAAAAATCATTTATACTCGCCCGCTCTTCAACACTCCCTGGAAAAGCCTCGCTGCTTAATTTTAAAAGCATCTCTCTCTCTCTGCCTTCACTTCCCTCCTTTTCCCCACAAATGCAGAGCTCTGGCCTCAATCAGTGGGCACATGGGAGCTCCCAGTGGTGCTAAAAAGGGACTGTATGTATACTTGGAAAAGAAAACTGAGATTGTTGCCTTCACATGTATTCATGTTTAAATAGTTGTAAAGGATGTAATTTCCAGAGTACTATAAATATTGAGATTTTAAAATAAGACCCTTGTATCAACTCTTTCTAAAGTATTCAGGAGGTTTGAGATGGCCGTGATCTGATACTACCATCTGTTTAAAACGGGCTGTGAGAAACTGTGCATCGCTCTGTCTTCTGCTGAAACTGGTATTTCTATCCCACTGCCCCACGAGAATGTCTTTTCTTCACGGAGTAGTTTGTAATAATTCTCAGAAATAAAAAATACGTATATACATTAAGCCTTTTTAAAATCATACTAACATAAGGTTCTAAGGATTAAATTTCTTCTGGTTTGAATTAGCATTACAATTACTTACGTACAATTATAAACGTATTAGAGATTTAGGGGAAATGCTAGGCATAAAATGTTAACATTTGGAAATTCATTTCTTAAGGAGACAGATGAAATGATCTGATTAGTCTCCTCCATGATGTGTTCTTGTTAACATGGGAGGCTGTTATTGTTAGGATTCGATTCTTTTTCAATTCTATTTAATTTTTGATAGAATGAAGTACAGACAGACCTTCTTCACATAAATAAGTAGGTGAGATTAGAAAAAATTTTGGTACAACTTCCTCAATTCTTTGAAATTTGAGTTACATATAAGATGGCAAAAGAATGACCACCGAACGCCTTTCTTCCCTGCAGCTCCTGAGAAAACGAGCGCGAAACCGGAAAACGGCCATCACGACGCCCTCCAGACCCCACTGAGAACGCCGGCGCTGCAGAGGCGGCCACCCGCCCAAACCTGCTACCTGTGTTTCCCTCAGGCCTCCTGCTTGAGGCCTTGGCGGTTTTCAGAGAGGACTGTGGGAAGGGGAAATCTCCACTCCCATCACCAGTGGACTCTCAGGCAGGTTGACTGTAGACACGGAAAATCTGGAGATGGGTTTCCTTAAACTACCATTCCTGCGCACACCACGCACCCTGCATGTAACTACCTTCCCTGGTTTAAAGAGAGTAACTTCTTCAGGACTGCTCATACGGCATTTAAGTGTTAGCTAAGATAACTGAAGGATGAAACTGTAATACAAATATGTAACATTAAAAAAACAAGATCAAGTTTTCCATAAAATGTTCTGTATCTTGGAGCTCCCAGCTAAAAGGAGGGAAAGCAGCTCAGGCTAGAAAAGGGTCTAGAACTGTAGATCTACGCTCGGGAGAGGTTTGCTCCAGGTTGTGAACTGCGTGGAGTGACGCCGAGAAAGCTGTCCTAGCAACCCTCGGCATGCGGCTGGGGCGTAACACGAAGCAAAACGGAGGCGTCTGGCATCGGCCCAGCGCGCTCACAGGGCAGCAGCAGGAGAGCCTGGGGTTAGGTAGCACGGCGGCACTAGGGGTGCCACGAGTAAGGGGGTGCCTTTTAGGAGCGTGCAATTCAGGGACACACAAACACGACCAACAGCGATCTTGAAGCCACCTACATTAGTCGGGCAGCAGACACTCTCGAGGGAGTGTCCTACAAGAGACTGGAAGAAGGAGAAAACAGATTATCCAAGGCTGGGAAAATGCCTCCTTCCAGTGCACTTTCTAAGCACGCCCCGCTTTTCCATGGGCCCACCTACCAAAGCGAGACCAGAACTGTCAAGACTCCTTGATACGGTAGGTGAAAAACAGGAGAACATTTAGAACTATTCATAAACTAGTAACAGCAATTTCATCAATTACCAAGAAACAGGATTCAAGTCCCTCTCAGTCTGAAAAATTGACGGGACAGGTTCTGTATGGATACTCTTCTTTCCAGTGAAGTTTTTCTTTTGCTCCAAAAACTGACTATAAAAACAAGTATTTTTTTCTAGTTACTGAAACACTTCTGCTTCTAATCATATCTAACACTTTAAGACAGGTTAGAGGAAGGAGAGAAAATACCCCTCATACTTACAGAGTTTTACAATTACCGTGTGGTTGACAACAGGCCCACTTACCAGGCATCTTCCTTTTTCAACTAAAGCTGGAGTCTCTCTAGATATTAAGTTATTTACTGGCTTCCCTTGCATCTGGCCCCCCGTGCGGGACATAGGATATGAAACTATAATCTGGCCTCAGATAATAACAGAACAAAAGCCAGGGAAAGCATAATTAGCGTTACTATATTACTCAGAGCATGTACATAAACCGAATTAGATAATGTATACAGCTTATCCTTAAATTAATTGAACTTTGCTGAGCAAGACAGAACGTAACTGTTAGAATACTTAAAAGTAAATGAAACCAACAGATACATAGAGAACTAAAGATTCACGAGGATGTACTCTTTCCCAAACCTCCGTCATGCCTACAAGGCTACGGTACAATAAAAACAAAGTGACTTCAGTGACTCCTAGAGCAACCAGAAAAACCGTCCTCCCACTGGCCTGGCTTATTCCTGGGCTCCCCCACAAGTTTACTACTTGCCCACTGGCAAACTGCCTAACACTTTCTGTTCCCCCATCTTTCCACTAGGAAAAAGGGGTTCGTGGTATGTCTTGGCAAAGTAAGACAACGGCCTGAACTTACTGGCAAGAGTGTAAACTAGACTTTCTGGGGGCGGAAATAGGACACTCCTAAGAGATACATACATATACACAATGTACTTTCCTATTGAACAGATTAAACTAATATTAAAGAGTAAAAAAGCTTTTATATAAACATATTTATTAAGGAAATCTACAGTAGCCACTATTTCTGGATTGGTTTAGATACAATGTTCCCCCCGCCAAAAAAAAAAAAACCCAAACCCAGAAGATTCAGTAATAAACAATTCTCAAAACCTTAATGTTTACATAATTTAATATTTATGATGGCTAGATTTAACTCTGACTACCTCTAATCTTCAGTAGAACATACATAAGAACTGTAAAAGTAATTATTATTCTCAAAGCCCATAACCCTTGGCTTGTTTCCCACCACAGAGTACAGTTACCATGCATTTTTCAGTAGTGCTGCTAAAGCTGTCAGCACAGATACGTAGGTCCTCAAAGTTATCCCACAGTAGCGACCGGAGACTGTAATCACCCGCGGGGGCCATGGCGTCAGCTAAGCGGTCCCTGAAAGCTAGTGTGCCTGTGCAAGATGGGCCACCCGCTGGTGTCCACGGGAAAGAGGTGAAGTGTATGTGCACCCGCCTGCAGGCACGAAGCCAATCGTCCGGCAGGGTCGGTGGGAGGAGGGCGCTTGTGGCTGCGTCAGCACAGAGCCAGAGATGGGCTGGATGGGACCCTCCTAGAAAAATCACGTGCCTGGGTATGACAAAGGGCAGGGAACTTCAATTTTCGGTCTTCCCATTTCCAGGTGAACACGTCCCAGCCTACCCCTCTTCAAATAGACTCAAATCAAATCAGGCCAGTTAAAAAATACAAAAAGGTCAGTCTCCAAGTTCAGGAATCAGAACACTCTAACAGCTACCTGCCAAAAAAATTGGAAAACCCCTAAGAAGCTGGGTTCCCGCCCCTGGGTAAGAACCATATGAACACAACCACGACAGATCCCTCGAGATCTCACGAACCCCGTGCTGAGGAAGGCGTACTAACCATGGCACCGCACCGCGCGAGAGAAAGGAGGGCTCAGCGGGCCTCCCGAAGGACTGCTGCAGTTAGGGCGCAACTCATTTACAGTGAGAGCTGACGACAGCTGTGGGCGGGTCCTGGCAACCTGCGAAAAACCTTCAACGTCAGCATTAAAAGGAAAAGATAAGACAACTGAGAGCGTAACAACTTAAACTTGTAAGTGTTAAAGTCAAACACTTATCTGTGATATTTTAGTGGGTTGGCCAAAAAGTTTGTTCACTCCCTCCCCCCCCCCCACAAGATGGCTCAAGTAGTGGTTAGTTGTCTTTAACTTCACTCCAAACAGTTTTGTTAGATTGCATTGTGCACCTGTCATATCAGCGTGCATTTACAAAAAACTTATCAAAACTGGTGAATTTTTGTGTAGCCATTTGAATACTGAAGATGGAAGAAAATACACAATGTTTGACATATTATGCTTTATTATTTCAAGAAACGTAAAAATACAACTGAAATGCAAAAGAAGATTTGTAGTGTACAGAGAAGGTGCTGTGACTAAGTTTTGTACTGGAGATTTCTTCTGGACGATGCTCCATGGTCGGGTAGACCAGCTGAAGTTAAGAGTGATCAAATCGAGACATCGAAAACAATCAACATTCTACCACACAGGAGACAGCCGACATACTCAAAATGTCCAAATCAATAGTTATTGGTGAAAATGAAAACGTGTCTTTTATAGAAAAAAAACATATGGGCTTTTGGCCAACCCAATAACATTTTTTTCTTTTTCTGGAGAAAACAGTAATAGTCGCTATTGTGTCTGAAGGGCTCACATGTAACGGGCTCTGAGCCTAATGGTTCAGATGTGTTCCCTCATCCAATCCCCCAGCATTTCTGCACAGAAGGTGGCACCCCGGTTTCACAGATGGTCACACAGCATCTCACATCACACAGTAAAGCCCAATTAGAGTTCAAGTCCAGCTTCCAGTGATTTAAGACCTATTTATACTGTAGACTATTTTAAGGGAAAAAGCAGCTATGGCAGCCTGTAAAAAGTACTTTTCATAACTGCTCTTGGTTTTTCAGCTGTTGAGAGATTAATGCAGAGATTAATGCCCTTTCAGTGTTAATGGCAGAAAGAACTACCATTTCCCTGAATGAATAGTCACAAGAAGGGAGTGAAGTTTACCAGTTAATAATAACCCTATATAATAAATTGTTCCAGACTTATATGAAATCAACACACACATATATAGATTCCCTAAAAAATAGTAATGTAAAGATGAAATAAAATTACTAATTTACAATTTTAAAATTACAATACACCTGCTATAGTCCAATGCTAAAATCCACCTGGTGATATCTAAGTTGAACACATTTACTTACATGACAAAGGCTCACCAGGACTCTGAGAGCGCCAAGGACCACTGTAGACCAGACCACGGAGAACACGGGATCAGCACCCTTGCATCCTAACTACCAAGGACGCAAGCACGCACATGCAGCGGCATGCGTGTGCACGTCATTCTCTCCTACACTCCACAACGAGGGGCTAAGTAACAGGGATTTCCTGTGTGCTACTCAGTGCTACTCAGCATTTAAAAGAAATTTAAAACTTTAGAGTAACAGATATATTTAATACTAAACAGCCAACCTCTTTTGCAGAGGTCTGCACAAGCCAACAACCTATATTCACTGTCGGCTTTCCCAAATATCATAGCATTAAAGAGAGGGGAAGAATGTCAAGAAGGCTTAGATGGCTGCATGAGTCTATCCATTCAAACAATCGGCCTGAAGCTCAAAGTACAAACACCACCGAGAAATGATCTACACTGTATTTCCCCTCATTTCAGGGGGAGCCACGCTTGCCACAAGTGAAGTAGCAGGCTATCGGACTGTGCCACTGAGTACAGAATGTCCGACTTGTCAAAGTCGGGGTAAGAGGGACCCCCGTGTTACACACAGGACCTGTATCACTCATTGCGATTCCTGCCTCCAACCTCAGACTCATTTATATGACGTGGGCCAAAACTTTATGTTCTGTTTTTCTCTTTGATAGTTTGACCTGCTTTTGAAAACCAGAAAAATATAAAAGAGCAAAAACATTGAAAATTCATAGGGTCAAAGATAGTTTTCAATGATTATTCTCAAAATTCAAATCCCAAATTTGCAAATTCTTACATATATGCTAAGTGGCTGAACCATGAAATCATTTTATGCTTGCTGCGACAGTTCAAAATTGAAGACAGATCAGAAATGAGCTTTTCTAACTTGCTACTCGATGCAGCAGGTGTTTAGCACAATCAACCCTTCTTTAAAACACCTGGCGTAACAGGGCAGTCCCTAACTCCCAGCACCAACAAGTCCACTAGGTGAACAACTCTAGCTCATTGGAAAAGGATTTCATTTGCCCAGAACCTTTTTAAAATCTGTCTCTTCCAAGAAGAACTTCAACTGTATGAAGACAATGACTGTACCCACATTTACTCTTCTCTTCTCCAGAATACAGCACGCTCTGGTCTGTACCTGCGCATCTAGAATTATTCACAAACCGCGAGGTCCCTAAACCGTGCCCTACACTGTAGGTGTGACTGACCAGGGCGCAGCACCGGACGCTCAGTCCGTGCAGTCTGCTGCTGTGGTTACCGCAGTCTAAAACGACACGAGCATCGTCCTAACAGGCTCGTGACAATGTCGTAGTAACTGTGAGCTCCAGTTTCCACGTCCCATCACACGAGAAAAATCTCTTTTATCCTACATGTGTTTACTTTGCTGAACTTAAGTGTAAAATTTTAGGAATGTTTTCAGAGGACTGTTCTATCTAATGGTAGGATTATTTTTCATATTGCCGTAATATAAAGTTTAATATCTTGTCTGAGCTTATAACAAAGGACGTATATATAAAGCAACGTGATAATCGGCAATCCACTTTAGAAACTATTAAGTATCCAAAGAGTTACTTTTTAAATAGATTTTTGAAAGAATGAAATTTAATTCAGCATTTTTCAATTTAAGAGATTTGTAATGCCTTTAGCATTGCAAGAACAGTTGGTTTTTTTTTTTTTTTTAACTCATCCTTTGAGGAAGTTGTTATGAGACAGAACAGGTGTGAAGCTCTGACTCAATAAATAAACCGAAACCATCGTCCTATATCAATCATTTAGACGACTATTTGCATTATTTTCTATTATGATGTTGGATTGTAGGTAAGAGAGGGAAACCAGAACTTTAAGTACAAAAATCCGTGACACTATGTAAGTCTCACACTCCCAGCCACTGAAACCGAAAGCAGATTCTATTTTTAAAATAATAAGAGTGGTCGACAAAAGGCGGATTTCCTCACTTAGCCATCTCCCTGTATAACAGCTTAATTTCCTACCCAGCATTTACTCAACCGAATGCTGGGTGCTCTGTGAACAGGTCCGCTTGCTTTGTGTGACAGGGACAGAAGGGAAGAAAGGCACGCTAGGTCAGTGTTTCTTTTCCTGAAACACCCCAAAATGTCAGCCTTCAGAAGCGATGACGCGCCAGAAGGGTGAGTTCTGTGACCCAGCGATGGCCTGTCAACTGACCACCTGCCTGGTCCCGGGACTTTCTTGGGCACCTGAACAACCATCCCCGGACCTACCGCAGTGCTCACAGGGTGCTCGGCACAGGCGGACCCGGCGGGGCTAGCACTCGACAGACAGATCTGACACGTTTTGACGGCAGTGAACAGGGCGAATTGTCTTGTTTTACGCTTTGCGTGTCTTGAAAAGAGAGAATGTGGGTTCTCCAACTTCAGCCCTATCCCTACTGGGTATCTACTTACCTCTTTGTGGGCACAGTTTTTAAAACTACTTATTTTATCCTAGAAACCTTTCTTTCAAAACCTTTCAGCCATATCAGAAGCCATTCTTCTGATATGGCTGAAAAACAACAGATCTCATTTGAAAACAGGACAAAGTTCCTAGTAAATAATAAGCTTACAAAATCTAATTGAATGTATAAGCTAAATAATTCAGAAAATTAGTGAAAATCGTTCACAAAAATCAACTGTTCTCAGATTGGTACTAAATAGTGATATAATAATGTATCGATTTTTGCAGAACATAAAATACAACCTAAGTTCTGCCCTGCGTAGAAGATAAAAGCTCACCTCGTAAGGATCGGTCGCTCCTTCACAGTGGCTTTAAATCATGTACATAATTCAGGTGTTACTTTGATTATCTGACACCTTAAAATGGATTGCGTATCTTAATTTGAGGATGAAGTTACCACTGAAGTATATTCTTTATTACCATATCTGTAAAACCAGAATTCATACTTTTACTTCCAGCTTTTCTGAACCACAATTTTGTCAAGCGGATCAGGTTTTAGCCTCCCAATGGTAGTGCTGCTTTTCGCAAATCTTTAAAACTCAACTGATTCCAAAAAGGAAAGCAGCTTGTTATTGAACAATGCTGACCACCACCACCACCACCACGCTGGTTAGAAGAGGCCTGGTCACACAATAGACTCACCGCTGGCTGAGTGACTCTTGTTTGAAGGACCATGAGCACTAATTCTTCAAGAACAAGACAACAGCTGCTACAGAAGAAAGAGAGGTGCCGAACTCAGAAGATTTTGCGTCTTTTAGCTCTACATCTCTGAAAATAAGATTTCATCTTAGTATTTGGAAAATCTGTCTCTTTCCCTACTTGAAAGGACTATTAATACAATCACACCTGAAGGAGAAAGGCAGCTATTGAGCTGGTTGGAGCGCTAACCTGAGCACCAAAAGGCCATGGGTTCAATCCCCAGTCAGGGAGCATGCAGGAGGCAACTGATCAATGTTTCCCTCTCACATTGCTGTCTCTCTCTCTCTCTCTGTCCCCACCTCTGTAAAATCAATAAACATATCCTCAGGTGAGGATTTAAAAACACGGTTATAAAATCACACTTATTAATACTTAGAGATAAAATATTAACTCTAAGTAGACTTTGAAAAGTTGGGTGTGAACAGCGTCATCAGCAGAGCAATTAATGCAAAAGTATTCAAAGAAACAATAATAAAGGCATTAGAAGATGAACTGAGATGGAGTACTGAAAATATGTCAATAATTCAAAAGAAGGAAGAAAAAAACCCAGGAGAATGAAAAACAGAGGGATGAACAAAAGCAATTAAATCACAGAATTAAAACCAAACGTACCGTATTTTATACCACTAACTGTAGATGCCATAAAAACACCAATCAAAAAACCTGAGATTCTCAGATAACATGACAAATAAGACCCAACGAAATGCTATGTGAAACTCAAATGAGATACATAACAGACACATTAAAATGAAAGGGGAAAAACACCATGCAAACACCACCCAAGAAAAGTGGGGTAACCAGTTGTACTATCTGAACAGCACTAGACTTCAGAACACGGAAAATCACCAGGACTGTGGGAGGCAATACACAATGGATGCACCTAAGAAGGCGCATCAAAACACACGAAACAAAACTGACACAACTGAGAGAGACACAGGGAAACCAGGCTTATGCCTGGGGCCTTCGATATTTCTGCCTCAGGAATCACCAGACCAAGCAGAAACGCAGGAAGGACAGGAGGAGACACATTCCACACAACTGACCAAAGTGGCCCAAATGACATCTGGAGAGCACTGTACCCAACAGCCGCAGAAAGAAGGAAAACATAAGAGCAGAAATCAAATAAATTATTTTTAAAAAGCCATGAAGAAAAAATCAATGCAACCACAACCTGGGTCTTTGAAAAGAGCAATAAACCTGATAAACCTCTTCCAATTAACTACTAAAGAAGCACACTTATGTTCACAAAAGCACTGTTCATTCAAAGCAAGAGGTGAGAGCAACCCAAGTGTCCACTGACAGGTAGACAGGCAAAATGTGGCACATACACACAACGGAATACCACTCTGCCTTAAAAAGACAGGACATTAGGACACATGTCACAATACGGATGAGCCTTGAGGACACTATGCTGAGTGAAAAGGCCAGTCACAAAAACACAAGATCTGTGTTGGTCGTGTTTCTTAACCTGTCTGTATCTGTTTTTCATCCACAGGATCAAGTACGATAGTTGTACTTCCCTCAAAAGTGAAGAGCATTTAATGATTAAAGTACTATGTATGATGAATTTGCAATGCCTCTGAGAGGTCTAAGCAGGAGGTTCATTGAAGAGAGCAGAGCAAAGGTCTGAGCTGAACCCAGCGCAGCCGCAGCCATGTGGCGCCTGAAGCCATGGATGTGAATGAGGTTGCCGTGGAGAGAAGGAAAAAGGGGGTCCCAGCACCCAGCCTTGATGGCCTGGGACACTTTATGGCTAGGCAGGGGAGAGGAAATATGTAAAGGAACCAAGGGGGGACAGAAACAGAACGCAAGCCGGGAGATGACTGGGTTGTGCAGAACAGTGAAGGGAGACTAAGAGGAAGGAGTGGACAACGACACTGAATGAAGCCGACACAGGGGCTCGGGCCGCCAGTTCTTCCTTTCCCTTCAGTAACAAAACCCCTCAATTCAAGCGGCACTCCCTGCCAATCAAAACAGAAAATATATTTATTACAATTCCTTTGTAGCTAAATATGGTCATGTGTCTAAGATACGTATGTAAATGGCGCATGCCACTTACGGGTTATGTCCTTCAAGTGAGGGAGCGAGCTCTTTCCTCACCTCCTCTGCCCTGCTCACCCAAACGATAAGACAGTGAGGTTTTCTGTTTTGTTTTGTTTTTCAATCTCGCAGCCTAAGTGATGGTACAGCAGCAAGTTAGAAGGCATCTGAGTTTCTGACACCATGGAATCGTCATGGCAGCTGGTGGCTCTGTGTCTTAAAATTACTCCCTTTAAAAGGCTCTTTCTTGCAGATGCAATAGCCTTAGTATTTCAGAATTCATCACAGCAGATTTATGAGAAAGGGCATTTTTGAAGAAGAATGTCAACATATTTTAAAGCAAATATTTAAACAAATGGTATAACATATATACATTAAGAATTACCTGATCATAGAAAGTACATGATACTTTTCTACAGTTTGAAAGTGACCAACAGGCATTTTAACCTTGTACATGCAAATGCTTACGGGCGATTCGGGTTTCCTGGGTTTTAGAGTAGGGGCTGAGAGAGAGAATCAATGTACGTAATTGGGTCATTTCCCATGATAATGATGGGAATAATGAGAAAGAAGAAAAAGAACCACTGACAAAAACTTAGACACAGGTCTAGTCTATGATGTCTGTTTGGGCGATCATTTAAGAGTTTAATCATAACTATTTTTTTCTGTCATTGAAAAGAAAATTCAGTAGAATTTTAATTGAATTCTTAGCTATCATATTTAAGCATAAGGTTAAAGTTACACAATTGATTTTTATATAGCTTAATGACTCACATTAAATAATAAGATAACATAAAAACTCCCAATCTAGCTTTTAAAAAGTATAATCTGTGTTCTAAAAACAATCTCCAAAGTATTTCTTTACAGGAAATGTTGGAAACCCTGCATCTTGAATCAAAGTCTGATTTAAGTATCAAAAAAGGTATTAAGCGTTGAGGAAAAAAGTAATAATTATTTACTAGCTCTGTTTCTATGTTAACCTCTGATGCTTCCATACCAGCAATTTCTAGCACGCTACCCGGCAGACGCCTCTCTCTCAGACACAATGTGTTTTTTCTGGCTAGCTGCATTCATTGTGAACTAGACGCATGCAGAGTTAATAAACGGAAGGAAAAGCAACACAGAGTTGGCCATTTTAAAATTATATTCTTAAAAGGTTTAGGGGTATCACTTGTGGAACACAAAGAGATTTCCTTCTCTCACAGCATTCCAGGACGCCACTCTTTCCTGCCTACCAGCAGACAAGATTATACTTGTCTGGAATGTCAGTGAGGTATTTATACAAAGGCACTTTTTCAGAATCTTCTTACTGTGAACACAAAACAGGAAATACAGTAATACCACCAGTATATGTTAAACACTGTTTAGTATAAACTGCGTTTCTCCCTTAACAAGAGGAAGAGGTGAACGTGAGCGCGCCGGTCAACACAGGCCGCTGGCTGTTTGCAGCGGCCCGAGGAAAGGTTCCGAGAGACAAACTCCACAGAACTTGAAGGCCTTGCCAAACAAACTACGTTTCAGTGTTATACCACTGCCTCTAATAAAAACTCACTTTTTCAAATTCACAGGGGCAAATAAAATTATTTTATAAAAGTTAATATTTTACTGAATATTAAGAAGTTAATTTCACTGAAATACAGACCCTGAGGCAGGAAAAACAAGTTTCTATGTAAAGTGACCATCCATCAAAAACACCAGATAAAGCCTTTCATATTCTAAAACACATTTTTCATTTAAAAATATCTTATTTACCTTCCATGAATTAAAAGATCAAAACGGTTCAACAAACCTGCCTACCGAAGAGTTTTAAAATTTGTAAACAGATTATAAAGTACAGTTGGCATCCCCAGAATAACTCTTACAGGGGCAAATTTTAATTTTCCGTAAGACAGAATGTACTTGGGTTTCACTGCCCCCTGCTGATGTGGAATCTCTAAAACTACACAGGGTGACGTGATAAAAGCATGATTTTAAAAACATTTTTATCTGAATTTCTTTCTTTTATGGATTCCAGAGAGAGGGGGAGGGAGGGAAAGAGAGGGAGAGGAACATCAGTGTGAGAGAGAACACTGAGAGGCTGCCTGCTGCACACTCCCCAGCGGGGAACCGAATCCGCAACCCAGGCTTCCGCCCCAGCTGGGAATCGAACCCACAACCTTTCTGTTTGTAGAATGATGCCCAACCGACTGAGCCACACCAACCAGGGTGCAATGTTATTTTTTAAAAACCATGTTTTACTCAGAAATTGTTTTTAATTTCTTAGTGAAAACTAAGGAGATTTAAATGATTCCTGTGTCTTATTTCCATTCAAAGAGCAAATATTTGTGGAATATCTATTACCTGATGCTTATCAAAAATATTTCTTCTCTCTGACCTCAAAATACTTACGAGGTATCAGGAAAAATCTAGAAAAGAATAAATTATTAGAGAAAATCAAGAACTAAATTACGGACTCCCAGTAAAGATGGTCAGCTTCCTCCCATGACCACAGATCTCAAAATTAACAACCTGGAACGGTCAGAAAATTGAGCTGAACAAAAGTCCAACCACCAAGGATTGAAAGAAGACACTTTCATCCAGACAGGTAGGGGCAGAGCTGCAGAGACAGGTGGAGAGGTGGCACGGCGTGGAAAGGTGGCGACGACAGTGGCGATAGAACGGACGGGCAGGAGACCTTGGGAGTGAGCAATCCCAGCCCCAGGCCAGACCACACAGCCCAGGGTTCTAGCACCAGGAACATAGAACCCCATTACCTCTGGATGTAAAAAATATCGGGGGGTGGGGTAGTGGAAGAAACTGCTGGTTTTTCACCACTTAAAGGGCCAGATGATCTGAAAAAATATGCAAACCCATCCACTCCAAGATTCACCACCAGGGCAGCAGCCAGAAGGGCTCCAGATGCACACAGGAAGGGGGTGAAGTGACTGGAGAATGGGTGAGCACAGGGAGAACCACTAAAAGCCAAGCAGCAGCACTGTCCCTTCTCAGAGCCCTCCCCACACAGCCACAAAGTGGGGAAGAGGGTTGCCCCGCCCTGGCAATTACCTAAGGCTCTGCCCCACACAATTTACAGGCTCCTTTTCTACACAGGCCATGCTACTAAGACAGGGAGTAAAAGCAGCCCTACCTAATACACAGAAACAAACACAGAGAGGCTGCCAAATTGAGGAGACAGAGAAAAATGGCCCAAATGAAAGAACAGAACAGAACCCCAGGAAAAGAACTAAGCGAAACAGAGACAGCCATCCTATCAGATGCAGAGTTCAAAACCCTGGTTATCAGGATGCTCAGAGAACTCCCTGAGTATGGCAGAAAAATAAAGGAAGAGATGCAGGTCACACTAAGTGAAATAAAGGCTAATCCACAAGAAACCAACAGAGAAGGGAAGGAAGCTGGGATTCAAACCAATGACTTAGAACATAAGGAAGAGATAAACATTCAACCAAAACAAAAAGAAGAAACAAAAACTCAAAAAAAAAAAAAAAAAAAAAAAAGAGAACAGGCCGAGGAACCTCTGGGACATCTCCAAACATGCCGACATCTGAGTCACAGGGACGCCAGAAAGAGAAGAGGTAGAGCAAGAAACTGAAAACTTATTTGAAAAAATGAAAGAAAACTCCCCTAATTTGACAAAGGAAATACACATACAAGTCCAGGAAGCACAGAGAGTCCCAAACAAGTTGGACCCAAAAAGGACCACATCAAGGCACATAATTAAAATGCCAAAGGTTAAAGTTAAAGAGAGAATCTTAAAAGCAGCAAGAGAAAAGCAGAGAGTTACCTGCAAAGGAGCTCCCCGAAGACTATCAGTGGACTTCTAAAAGCAACTTTGCAGGCAAGAAGGTACTGGCAAGAAATATTTAGTGATGAAAAGCAAGGACCTACAACCTAGATGACTCTATCCAGCAAAGTTGTCATCGATAATGGAAGGGCAGATGAAGTGCTTCCCAGACAAGGTAAAGCTAAACGAATTCATCATCACTGAGCCATTATTATATGAAATGTTAAAGGGACTTATTTAAGAAAAAGGAGATCAAAACTATGAACATTAAAAAGGCAATGAATTCACAACTGAACAAATATCAACAACTGAATCTAAAAAAACCACAACAACAACTAAGCAAACGACCAGAACAGGAACAGAATCAGAGATATGGAGATCATCTGGAGGGCTATCAGCTGCAAGGGGGGAGGAGAGAATGGAGGGAAATGTGCAGGGATTAAGAAGCTAACTCGTGGGTATAAAATAGTCAAGGAGATGTTAGGAATAGCATAGGAAATGGAGAAGCCAAAGAACTTACACAAACCACGGACATGAACTAAGGGAGGGAGATTGCTGGAGGGAAGAGGGGTACCAGGCAAAGGAGGGGAAAGGGGCAAAAACCTGGGACAACTGTAATAGCATAATCAATAAAATATACTGAAAAAAAGAGAACTAAACTAAGTGGTACTGAAGAGAAGCAAACTAGAGGGAAAAAAAGATCACTAGGGCCAACTTAGTTCAAAAAATCCAACTTAATGCAAAAGGTTGCTTAAGACCGAGACAGCTGAGGAAGGTAATGGGGATGGCGTTAGACAAATAGGAGCAAGACAAAATAGGCACACGCCTGGAGGAAATACTGACATAGTGCGTATGGAACATGGGCACCAGAAGACTTAACTGCCAGGATAAACAGATAAACGTTCAGTGAAAATAGAAAATACTGGTGAGAGGCTGGGGCCCAAGTTTCTAAACTACAAAAGCCAGAATGGAGAGCAGGACTGGAGGCAAACAGCAGGGAACGCTGGGGGTTTGTCACCCTGGGTAAAAACACTCCTTTAGAAAGAGCACTGGGAAAGAGAAGGAAGACGAAATGGAGGAAGGAGTCTGGAGGCAGAGAAGCCGGGTAAGGGGACAACAGTGGTAATCCAGGGAAAGAAGGCAACCATAAGGGAAGCAATGGAAAGAGGAAAGCAAAGTGAAACAGACCGATTTGGGGTTACAAACCAAGCTGGGTGCCTCACTGGATTCAGATTTTGGTGCAGTTCTCATGCCACACTGATTGTTAGCTTTAACCGACATAAAAAAGGAGCAGTGCGGGAGGAGTTAGCCGGTGGGGAGGCTGCGGTGTCATTGGAACTACAGGGGTGCGGAGTTTCAGGAGACACGGGTAGTCAGCAGGACCAAATCTGTGCGTAAAGACAAACGAGAACCCTAAGAAGCCACTAGGGTTTGCTTGATAGTCACCGGCAACCTTCTCAAGTTCACCACGTTTAATTAAATAGTAGTCAGGAGTCACTAGAGAGCTGGAAAAAATGTTAGAACTGACATGAGCTACAGAAACTAAGTGAGGTGATACTTCTGGGGACCATGTCTGTCCCAGATTAGGGGAAAGGAGGAGCATATAAATAATAAGGCAGGGCTGTGTTTAGTTAAAAATGGGAATACACAAGGAAGTTCACAACAAATGGTCTCAATTATCTCTAAAAATCAGTTTCCAAGCTCATTTCTTTAAAAAGAATGATACATGATATTCACAAAAAACTTGGAAAATGTTTGATATCACTTTTCTACCCAGGAGTCCAGTTTCTAGTGGAGATGTCCAGTCCCCAGGGATAGCTTCATTCAGCCAAGGCCTCTCATTTTTCTCTATCTGTCTAAAAAAACCTGTGTGCTATTTCATAACAAAGCTCAAAGCAGACTCGCTGCTGACACCGCTTCCTACACATGTAAGCACAGTCCTTCCAAACATGTTTTACGTGAAGACGTCTGGAATTGAGTGTGGAGCTCCAAAGCAGGCCACACCAACATGCCCTAGGTAAACACGGTCACGGGAAGACCTCGTGGAAAAGTCACGTGTGTCCTAAGATAAAACAGTAGCTTGTTTTGGAAACACCCAGCAAAACCGTGATAAATTCTGAATTTTATGCTACACTTTCTTTGCAAAGGAATTTCTGTTAAAAGAACTATAATACTTGAAGTTAGATTTCAATGAATGCATTTGCTTGCAGAGCAAAACATTTGCAATGCTTCTGGCCCAAGTTCATTATCTTGTATCACTGTACTATCAGTTTTTAAGAATGAATGTCAAAAAATGAAGTTTCCTCTCAAAACTCACATTCACAAAATAATGAAATAAACATCAAGGCGATCAGAGGCTCAACAAGAATATATTATGCTTACTGGAGAATACACCAGTTGTTTTGAGTCAAGGCCTAATTCTTCCTCAAGACTGAATATTCCGGACATACCGTAAACTGATAGGAGATGCTAGCGCTAAGAGACATTTCCTAGGAAAAAATGTAAAATCATCAAGAACTAGTAAGTACTTGTAAAATGCAGAGAGGTGCTGCAGTGATTATGTGTCTATACAACAGACCAAACTAAGTTTTCTCTAAACAGGAGGAGATCTGAAAACATCTTTTTCTTTTCAAATTGAAAAGGATTACATAAGTTATTAAATATAATTTTAGAAAAAGAATTAACCCTTATTTTCTTCTTTGAATATTATCCTCTAGTCTTTATATAAATTAACACATTTTATACAATAGTTATATTTTAGATATTTTAAACACCTTTTGGTGAAATGGATTTTTCTCAGGCAATAGCCCTTTGAGAAACAAACACAAGTTCCTCTGACAAGAGAATTCCCTGCAAAAAAATGTATAAATAAAATAAAGCAGTCGACTTTCATGAAGTAAAATATGGTGAAATGGTAGGAGTAACAATTTTAAACAAGGAATGCAAAGCAGGTTCTAATGTATTGGGTTGGCCAAAAAGTTCTTTTCTTTTTTTCTGTAAAATGGCTCTAGTAGCGCTTAGTTGTGTTTAACTTCATTCAAAACAATTTTGTTAGATTGTACTGTGTCAGCTGTTATATCAGTGTGTATTTTTTTAAAAAAACAAAATCAGTGAATTTTGGTGTAGCCATTTGGATACTGAAGATGGAAGAAAGTACCCAACATCTCTGGCATATGAGCTTTATCATTTCAAGAAAGGTAAAAACGCAACTGAAATGCAAAAAAGACTTGTGCGGTGGGTGGAGAAGGTGCTGAGACTGATCGAACGTGTCGAGAGTGCTTTGTGAAGTTTCGTGCTGGAGATTTCTTGATGGACAATGTTCCACAGTCGGGTGACCAGTTGAAGTTGATGGTAATCAAATCGAGACATAACTAACAACAATCAATGTTCTACCATGTGGGAGTCAGCCAACATACTCAAAATATCCCCATCAATAAAGTTATTGGTGAAAAAGAAAAATGTCTTTCATTTTACGGAAAAACCATACGGACTTTTTGGCCAGCCCAATACACTGCTACCGGCCACACCTGGATGAAGAGTAGAGGGGATTTCAAAGTACAACCTACAAGCAAATACACTGGCCGACAACTGTGTGATCAAAAAAGATGATGTGGCCAAGATCATAGCTTTGTTCTCCATTCAATTAAAGACATTAACATAAATGCAAAGAGACAGTCCTGTATAAAGAAATACTAGTTTATCAATACGTCCAAATCTTTCTTCCTGGTAGTTTCCTGCATCAGACATTAAAAGTAGCAGTATTGTGTCCAGAGGAGCATAGTTAAAACACACATGTATCTCAGAGCAAATCTAGCTGCTTCATCAATATATCCTGAGGAAATATTTACCAAATTGGGTAAATATTAACCTGGACACTAAAATCTACAGATCGGAAGCAGAGGGCGACGGGCAGGCAGCTGGGGGAGCACCAGGGGTGCTGGGACATCAAGGACAGACACAGGGCGATGGCGTCCTGGGGGACAAAGCCAGTTTAAAACAGAAGCAACAAGCAACCTTGAACACAGTGGTCATTTAGAGACTGAGAAGGATGGCCCTGACCGTGTGCTCGGTTGGTTAGAGTGTTGTCCAGGCACGCGAAGGTTGCCGGTTTGATTCCTGGTCAGGGAACATGCAAGAATCAACAACCAATGAGTGCTCCAGTAAGTGAAACAAGAAATCAACCTCTCTCCCTAAAATCAATTTAAAAAAAAGACTTAAGAAAAAAAGTTCATTATCTTCCATGGGGACACAAAAAGGCCTGTGGAATTTGACTCAACTGAAACAGTCTACTTGGGCAAAGGTTACAGGAGAAAATATCTTGAATCTGATGACAAAGTAAATAGCAGGAAGGTGGTAGGTACGTGGACATGGCAAATTCGTGATGTTGCATGGGAGGAAATGAAATGCAGAAAACAGTGAACTAATTGCAACATCTTTCTTCGAAGAGAGAGTGAGCGGCTGGCTGGGCAAGAGCATGACACACAGATGTCTAGCCCAGTCTGGCACAAAGTGGATGAGTTAGAACTTAACATTAAGACTTAGTCTTAACTTAACGTTAAGTTAGTCTTAACATTGAGACTGCCCTTACGCCACTGCTCTCCCAGTTTAATCACAAAGGAAGTGCGTATCACGGAAATCTTAATTTCCAGTACAGGATAGTGCCAGCTGGCAGGCTCCCTGTCCCTGAGTAAGATTACCCTCCACAGTGTCCCTACTTCCTCCTCACCTGACCTTCTGTCTCGTGTTCTGGGTGCAGACCAAGATCTGTCCCACGCTACCGCTTTCCCTCCCTTCCTCTCCTCCTCCATGCATCAATATTTACTGGGCACTTAATACGGCCAGACACCCAAACAAGCACAGTGGCATATCAGCGAACAAAGAAAAAATCCTGAATCAAAAATTCTAGTAAAACAATTGTTTAAAAATTAAAATAATGTGATATAAATAAATATTATATGAACCAATAAAATATGACTGTTAAAAGTACAATACTATTTCTGAGAAAACCAAGGCAAATGCTCAGGAAAACTCAGTAATTGTGAATAACTAAAGTAACTGTTAGTTTAATGTAAGCAGACACCTGTATAAAAAAAATAGGGGCACTGAGTGTGCTTGATGCTCTCTCCCTGAAAAAGTCAGACACTGACATCAGGGCACTGAGGTTTAGATAAGAGACATCATAGAACTCCAATCAGTGGACTGGTCCCAAAGAGAAGATTTGCTGTAAAACAGACAGCAAATTATTGCATTTTGAAAGATTTTAATGTAAAAATGAAATCATTAAACTTTATGGGAAATACATTAACAATTCTCTATTTAACTGACTTTTTAAATTAACCACTAACTACTGGTACCAACCTAGAAATCCTGACACAGTTGGAACTACCGAAGAAAGGGCAAAATGGTAGAACCACTGTAGAAACACCCAGATTACAGAGGCGTTTCCAGTGGCACAGCAACCCTTCTGTACAACAAACTGGCACAGGTACCAAGTAACACAGCCAGGTCAGCATGGCCAAAGACCAGCACCAGCCTAAGTGCCCATCGACACGGGGCGATCTCTGTGCGGTTCTGCGCCCACGCAGCCCACAACAGAATGAGGACAATACCCACATATGCGAAGGAACGATCTCCAAGACAGAGAACTAAACAAACAAGGGAAGTGCTGGAGAGTGAGCTGAGTCCCCGCTGTCGGTGTATGTGGTGGGGGGATGGGAGTTGGAAACGGTAAGTAAAGACACATAATTTGCTTGTACTGGAAACAACACTGGAAGTAGAAAGACTAATAAAAATGAAGTGAGAAATATAAGCGTTGGGATGCAGAGGTAGGAGCAAAGTATCACCATGTGTATCTTTCCACACGGTTTGGATCTTTGAATCATGTAATATGTGCATTACCTATTCAAAATATCACCCATTTATTCTTTAAAAATAAAAAACCAATGACTAAAGAATATACAGAATATAGGATGACATGAAATTTATTATTTTGCTTTCTGCTATCAGTGAAACAATTTATTTTACACATTACAACCTCTAAGAGATGGCCAAACTTTGCATTTTTTACCTCTAGCTAAGAGCAAATTCCTTATCTGAATTTTTCTTTATACTAACTTCATAGCTCTGGCTGGTCCCTTAATTAAAAACAAAACAAAACCAAACCCCTAAGAATACTTTGGGGAGTGACAGAATGCAGATCTCCTGTCTGTCTCCACCAAAGAGACAGCTCGTTCTTAAACATGTAAACAAAGGTAAAGTAACTTGCTATGATTTGTGACTCCAGGCTGCGTTTTTTTCCACCTGTTCTTGTTTTACAGAAAACATGACTTTTTCATAACATGCACTCAGTTAATTAATGGGGTATGAGTGGAATAGCAGACAACATCATTGTTTAAGAAATAAGATCAACTGCAGTATTTTTTAATATAGTGGGATTAAGAAGATCGCTTACGCTTCATCTCCGGTGTCTGCTTTTGTTTTAGCACAGTGGAAGGAGTACTATTAGGTCTCTCCGAGGCCCTGTGCTCTACCCCACGCACTACTCCCACGCGTCTCCATGGTCGTTAAGGTTGTGCCCTGGATCCGGGGCCAGGATTCGAAAGTCTGAATCCTTGGAAGGCAGTGTAAAGATTCTTTATGTCTCTCTGCTTTGCCTCCCCTGAGTCACCTAGGATGTTTGTTGTATGTGTTCATCTGTGTGTGGGCACACACACTTCGTCCTACTGCACCGCGCTGGGGCCGAGCAGACGGCGACAGAGGTGCAGTGGCTCCATCCGGGAAATGAACGAGGGAACGCAGCTGCCAGCTGAAGGGCAGGCTTGCTTCTAATTCTTTTAATTGGGAACAGTTTAGTTTAGCGCCAATGCAAATCACCGGATTAAAATTAGCCAACATCTACCTGACAAGTTAAAACCCACCCGACTTTATAGTATGTTAGACACTAAATAAGCTAAAATAAACAGATCGTGAAGGTAAAAAAAAAACCCACAAAATTCCTCATGTCCTTCCATAATGAAGTGGGATTGTTTTCCAGTCCGCTGAGACCACCACGTTGTCTCTGTGAACATTTTCCAAAGAACGTGTGTTTACCATCTCCACAAATCCCCAAATCAAGGTCTAAAGCTGTTCTTCTCTCGTATTAGTAATTCAAACAAAACAACATTTCCTCATAAAACACTGTGAACTTCAGTGTGGCGATTCATTTGGAAAAACTCCCATCAAGATACAAATCCCAACCTCAGCACTTAGTTGGGGAGCTGCCCTGTCCCACACAGGACACGCCGCCTGCGGAGGCCAGCCTCACCGCAGCCAGCAATGTCTCCAGACGTCACTGTGTGTGCTGTGGGGTGTGGGGACTGTCAGGCTGTCAACCACTGCTACAGACGTTGCAAATCCCCCACCATTCGAAATCTTCAGGAAAAGAATAATCGGCGTCCTGCACAGCTCAGACACCCACTGCTTAATGCAGAAGCTGGTCCTGATAGTTTTTGTCTGGTTTACACAGTCTTTTTTTTTAAATTAATTAATTTATTTTTATTCAGTTATAATTGTCTGCATTTTCTCCCCTTCCCTCCACCCTACCCCAGCCAGTCCCACCTCCCTCCCCCACCTCTACCCTCCCCCCTGATTTTCTCCTTGTGTCCTTTATAGTAGTTCCTATAGACCCCTCTCCCCATAAACAAATCAACAAACAAATGTTGGAGAGGATGTGGTGAAAAGGGAACCCTAGTACATTGTTGGTGGGAATGCAGACTGGTGTGGCCACTGTGGAAAACAGTATGGAATTTCCTCAGAAAACTAAAAATGGAACTGCCCTTTGACCCAGCAATTCCGCTGCTGGGATTATACCCTAAGAACCCTGAAACACCAATCCAAAAGAACCTATGCACCCCAGTGTTCATAGCAGCACAATTTACAATAGCCAAGTACTGGAAGCAACCTAAGTGCCCATCAGCAAATGAGTGGATCAAAAAACTATGGTATATTTACACAATGGAATTCTACGCAGCAGAGAGAAAGAAGGAGCTTATACCCTTTGCAATGGTTTACACAGTCTTTTGAGGTTTTTCTTGTTGTTTGTATCTATAATCCTATCCTAAACTTTCATTCAGTCAAAATTCTAATAACTTTTTAAACATAGAAATGTCCTCAAAAAACGCTCAAATTGTACTCACTGCTGTATATGCCCATTTTTTTTTATTGAACTTTGACCAAGATGAAAAAATGTAAACCTTCCAAATGAGGCCCAAGATTGGCAGTTGTGAGGAGATACACATGGAAACTAAAAATGAAGTCCAGGTGATGAGGGATTTAATTATTGACACTCTGCTTGATTCATGAGCATAATCACTCTCCCCAAAGGCTGAACTGGTGAGGGTTCTGCAAGCTGTTAAACCCGTTTATAGCCAGATTGTTCTAAAACTGCGCATGAGGCTGCAGCACACTGGGCTGCGCTAACGCAGGGGGAGGGTTAGTCCCTGGAGAGACTGTCTGGGGAAGTGAGCAGAGACTCTAGCTGACAGCAGAGATAACACAATTCAGTTCCAGGCCAAAGCACTGTATTTGTTTTTGTTGTTTTTCTCCTGTCCTATCAGCAGCCTGTCTACATGGATTTGTCTAGGAAAAAGGTAAATAGTAAAGCAAGCAACCTCTCCATCCATCAAAATGATCCTCCCAGCAAAGTTCTGGGAAGGACCATCTTTTTAAATGTATATTTCTATCATAGTATGTTACTTAAAACCAATGAAAATAAGGCACATGCAGAGAGATAAGTATTTGTACAGAAACGTAATTTCTTGAAGTCCAAAAGACAGAGAAAAAAGGTTAAGGACAATGATCAAATATTTGTAAACATGTAAAACAGGAAATATAAATATGTGAATAATGTTCTGTCGGCCCCTAGTAACTAAATTGCAGTAGATTAGTTACAAACCAGATTTGGCTTCCAAAGGCCATCTATGCACTAGCCTTTTAAAGGCTAGTATTCAAATTATCCTCTAGCTCCGAGGACTGAGAATCTAAAGATACTTGCTATACAGATACCAACTTCGTCAAAAGTAAATGGCAAATGCATACTGCAAAATGGCAGCACCAAGCAGCACACAGGGAACCCTAAACAGTTTTTGTGCTGTGGGGATACTTTTGGAAGAAGCTTTAAAACACTGGAAGCAGGGAAAAAATGTCAATGCTTGGAAATCAGAAAAAGAAGTATTTTTTTTAAATTCACTATTCTGTGTTTAAGGTTCTATACTCTACATTTTGTGCTTCTAGCCAACCATTCAGGAAAAAGGGTTCCCTAACACTATTCTCTCTGAGGGAAGAGAGACTGAAATTTGAATAATGCAAGTACTTAGGTTTCACAAGATTTAAACAATACATAAACAAATGTGGACCATAAAAGATCACCTCCTAGAATCAAGGATGATCTTGGCCAGCATTACTGAATAATGCGGAGAGCATCCAAGGGACACACCCCACAAGAGGACTGCACCCCACCTGCATTTTAATCACAATGATCTGGGGAACACAGAAAACCAAGAGAAATGAACAATGTAGCTCACCAACCTGTTCTGATTTTTGTTTATCTCCTTAATTTTTTTTGACAATTATAGAAAATAACTAAATACCCATCTTTTAATTTAATGTTTCTTAAACCAAGGACAAGGACCTTCCATCCGATGGGAGGTTCTAATAACAGTGCAGTCCAGAGCTCTGAACTCATCCACCAATCACTGGACAGATATTAATTTAAGGTGAAAGATATTAATCTTTGGAATTAATAAACGGTATTCAGAAGACCCTCCTGTCACAGTAATAATAATTATAACTATAAACAAGAAGTAACATTTATATGATGGTTAAGGGTGTGGAAACATCTCCACTACATTATTATACCTGACCTTTCGCTCTTCCCTGGCTTTATGATCTACTATAAAAGGGAAAAGTTTAATTTGCAATGAATGAGAGTTAAGAATAGGAGGCAGCCATAAGGAGTCATTTGAAAGTTACAGAATCAGAGAATACTAAAATATAATTTCCCGATTTTTAAAATCTATCCTTTTCATATGCCGCCATGAGACTTGAATATACCTTTTCCAGGAATGCTAGCTCCTTCACTACCCTGTGGTTTCTCAGTCTTTCATCAAATCAAAGGCTTACTTAGTCCTTTGCACGGTACTACTGAATGTGAACTCTGAGGGCTACCCAGAAGTTTAGGTGTCTGCTCACCAGGTGGTGTCAAACTCTCCCCTAACCAGGATGCGAGGACACAGAGGTCACAGACCCTCGGATCGCGGTTAGAGACAATACATTACTTCCCATCGCTCTGAAAAAGGGAAACTCACTAAATGGGGCAAAGTGTTCATTCTTGGGCAAACAAACATCTGAAAGTAGAAAAACTAAATTTAGTAAAATAAATGTACGTGAAGGGCTGCAGAATGAAGTGGTCCTAGTTTCCTGGATAACATGGCAGGCTAATCCTGGTCAGTGATAAGAAGAAAATGAATTACAGCAATAAAAAGTTCCCTAACAACCCAGTCCCGTTAGAGTCATTTCACATAATAAAATGGCCTCTGGGTAATGCCTTCATGCATAACACTTTCACTTAAAAGCTTCTGTACACCAAGTATTTTAAACAAACTTTACAGATGGCGTTGGTGCCTGAGCGGCTGCACAGGGCCCAAGAACTGTGGGGATGAGAAAGTGTAAGGAGAGAGCCCAAGTCAGCTTCAGACGGAGAGCAATAGCTCCACCTTCGAACGACGGGCAGCGCAGTGCCATCCCTCCGCACGACACTCTCATGGGTTGTTCAGAAGCACACCCCTCTACGAGAATTTACGTTTTAAAACCCTGTGGGGGACCTGTTACGAAGCACACAACTCTGAAGCCACGTATGGAGTGCATTCCCTCGGTACGCATCCTGACAGTGGGCGGGAGAGTCCCGCGCGGAGGGCGAAGAGGAAGGCGGTGAGTGGCGTCAGCCCTCCCTTAGCAGGCGGCCTGCGGGGCTCGGGGACCCCGGGACCTCAGCACCGCTGTTCAGCCCCTCTGAGCACCGATCTCTCCTCTCCACGCCGGAACGGAAACACTGCTGGGCGGGCCGCGCTGTCAGAATTACAGATGAAGCTGCCTACTCAACCATAGGTGGTAATGACTCTTTTGGCTTAGAGTAATATTTCTGGATTTTTTTGATTCCCTGCATGAACTCAACTTTATTATTTTATTTTTTACTTCAAATATCATACCTAAAAAACCTCCTGCAATGAAATACATACAAGCACATAACATCCATTTATTCATAGATCTACCTGTAATAGTCCACGTCCACGTTATATTTTTGTTTAGACTGTATTTTTACGTTTTTGTTTTCCACGAAGAAAACCCTTGCTGCTTAGGAGGACACTGGGCTTTTCTCATGTCTGAAGGGGCACAGGTTTAGGTCACAAACGTGCATGCGGAACAGCAGCTCATGGCAACCTGGCTGCAGATTACTGTCCCCCACTAATTCTGCAAACCACGTGGGCTGCAGATTACTGTCCCCCACTAATTCTGCAAACCACGTGGGCTGCAGATTACTGTCCCCCACTAATTCTGCAAACCACGTGGGCTGCAGATTACTGTCCCCCACTAATTCTGCAAACCACGTGGGCTGCAGATTACTGTCCCCCACTAATTCTGCAAACCACGTGGGCTGCAGATTACTGTCCCCCACTAATTCTGCAAACCACATGGGCAGGGCGATCAGCGACCACCAAAACATACCCATGGATGTACCTGAAGGAAGAGAAGTTTTATGAGGAATTATTCTTAATTACTTTAGTGGTGATTAAGCGCACAACCACATTACTTCAAGGCCGTCAGAAGAGTATACAGAAGCTTTAATCTTCGTGTGCATTTTTCTGTTCAATAAATGTATAACTCAACTACCCAAACTGGCTTTTACTAAACATGTATCACTCTCAAGAAAAATCTATGTGAACAGTAGTATATGTAACTGGTGATACAGCAAGGAAGTAAACACATAGGAAATACTAGTATTCTCAGTGAAGAACATACAAAACAAAGATACACAGTTTAGCTCCACAAATTATTTTCATTTTGAATCACCTAATTATGGCTGACATGAAAAAGCTGAGCCTTTCCAAATGCATTCACGCAGCTAATCAGAGGAATATGGAAGGCGAGTCTCTTTCCCACTCGCTGCTAGTTCTGTGCTCCATCCAGCACTTGGGTCCATCAGGAAACCAAACAAAGATCCCGGTCCTTCTGCAGCTTACACTGGAGCAAAGGGAGATGGACGGTAACAAGCACCCGTGAGCACCGTAAACGAGGGGACTCCAGAAAACCCCTGGGTGGCACCGACGGGAAGCAGGGCACCAGAGAGAGGAGGGGAGGCGACGTCTCTGCGCGGCCGGTACCTGGTTGGTGCTGCCCTGAGGTACAGTAGTTCCACGGCCTCACTCAAGTGAGAGCTGTGTGAGGAGTGTTTCCTAGCGCCTGTAACTCCCGTTAGTTTTTTGCAACCTGTGTCATAGTGGTTATATAAGATGTCAAACATTTTTGTTGGAAATGTTTGGTTTTGCCTGTCCCTATGACGTTGCCTGGCACGTAACAGGTACGCAATAAATACTTGCTGAATGACTCAATCCGAGCCACTAAACAAAGTTCATCTGAGTAGTGGTCCAAAAATTTAGTTCAGGGGCCAGCAGACTTTTTCTTAAAGGGTCAGACAATGAATATTTTCATCTCAACAGCCCAACAGTCTAAGCAGCAATGGGTGTGTGACTGTGTTCTAATAAAACTTTATTTTCACAAAAAGGCAAAGAACATGGTTTCCCAATCTCTGCCTAGTTTACTCTGTATCTATCAAATTGCCTCAAGTCTTCTGTTCAATTTCCCTGGAAGTATCTCCTTGCTAATGCTTACTTTTTCAATTCTAGTCAACTCAAACACAGCAAAACACAGTCACAACACACACACACACACACACACACACACACACACACACACACTTCACTTCTCCCTCCTTTCCTCCTCTCCTGTTTTCTTCCCTTCTCCCCTTTCGATTTTTTTAAGTGAGGACTGGTACACTTGAAACAAACTACTATGTTGGCTGATAATGGCCATAGTTTTGACGAGCGAGAACACACACACACAGCACTACTAGTATTGCACAACCACTGAGCTAAGGAGCGCTGGCGCTGTGTAAAACGCAGACAGCATGCTTCTGCTACAGCTGACCAGCACCAGTGCGCTACCCGCTATCCTGCGTAGGTCGCCCAGCACACGCTCAGCCTGCCCTTCTCCCATGCTCCCACCTCCTGCCTACCCAAACTGGCACAATCTACACTCAGGTTTAAGTCATTTTTGTTAAATACATGCTACAGCAGAACACACACACACCCCTGTCACTTGGAAAAGCAAAGCCGGTTCCCTGGCTCCCTGAAGCTGCACCCTCCGGCTGCAGGAGGGCGGCCTCTGGAAGCAGCTGGGCCTGCACTGGGGCAACACTTCAGGCACAAGTCTCCACCTCGTGTCGACAGAGGGTAACTGCAGCACCGGGTGCAGGGTCGGCAGAGGACCGAGATGGCAGAGGCCGGGGAGGAGACCTGACCCACTCTGGGGAAAATGCTGGCTCGGAGCTGCTGAGATTTGGGGGTGGTTCGCACTCTGTGATTCTAATACTTTAAACACATGCCTTACACACACACACACACACACTCTGAATAAAATGACAGGCATAAAACAGGCACATTACTGTTAATACTGGATATGTACTTTAGAAATGACCAAATTAGCCCTTCTTCTAGTGACTTTAAAACATTCATGGCTTCAGCTTTCGGTCTTGGTCCCCAAACGGAGGAGTCTAGGGGTTTTAACAATGTAAGATAAGAAGCTTTTTCAAATTTAAATTAAATAATCATATAGCTAGACATTTTCCTTCTAACTCAGAATTATTTTTACATTCATTGAAGTTTATAAAAATAGCATATAGACTGAAATATTACAGGCTGATGACGCATCCGTGAAAGAAAAAATATGCAGCTCAACAAGTTTTCCTTTCTCGGAGAGTAACAAATACTTGGCAAAAACTTAAGTGTTCTTCCACTGTCACCCCAGGACTTTATCACACGACAGCAGCCTTAAGGCTGATTTACGACCCCCCACCCTTTTCTGACAATCTAGTGGTTTAAAAGGAAAGTAATTTTTGCACACCTGGATAATATCTGCTTGCTTTATAACCTGTTTGAAGAAAGGAACTTTTCATTAACAAGAAATCTGAAAAGGTGGTACCTGAAGAAGCTTAAAAAACAAAACACCACCATCAGAAATGTTTAGCAAACAGCATCCTTTTATATCGCATTTACAGTCCTGGGTCACAAAGAAAGAGGACTGTAGGGCTGAGTAATACATCAGGCATTTCTGACAGGTGCAGAGGCTAAATAACTTCAAAGAACACACAGTGCGAGAGCAGGGCCAGAACTGGGCCCGAGAGCCCGCACCTGTGTCCCATTTCTTCCGCTGCCTCACGTTCGCTGTCAGTCTCAGGGCTTTCTGTCACGCTGTGCGTGTAACGCTCTCGTCTCTACTATCTTTGTCATCTGTCCCACCTGCCAACCTCACTATCCTGCAGACTCATTTTCCTGGGCATGCCACCTGTATGATGCAAAAGCCCCTCTCCAACGTGATGTGTACTGCAAAACCTCAGCTGAATATGAAGGTTCGGGAACGGTTTTGCCCCAAACACAATGTTCAAGGGTGAAAATCACACAACTCTTCATTCAACACAGTACTTCTAATATCACAAGTTCAGGAAGCTGTAGCTATAAATAAAAATGTGGAGGCAAATGAGGAGGATATTAATTACATCTTTCAGTCCTACATTAAAGCTAAGAGAAAATAAAATGGTTTAAATACCTACAGGTTTAAACCAGATTAATGCTGAACTCTTCATTTCAACATTATACAAATCCTTAAGAGTTTATAAGTTTACCCAAATTTCGTTAAATTCAATGCCATGTCTACTTCCATCAGAGAAAACAGAAAGCATTTCTTCACCTAAATACGTATTCTTAAGGTAAACTATGTAATTATACTTCCAACTGTTCTTCCTCAATGCACTATCTTCAGGGTAACTCTCCAAACACATCCCGACTCTCTGTGCTAATCGAATGAATCATGAAGCTCACCTAAACGGGGGGCCTGGCTGTATATCTTAAACCGTTTTTCATAAGTCAGAAAGCTACACAAATTCTCCTTGGTTTTTAAGACATGTGATGGCTCTGCTATCAACGCGCAGAAGAGACACACAGAAAGGAAAGGCAGGAACAGGATGACCTGCCTGACAGGTTAAAAAGCACCACCGAATCTGCTGAAATGCATTTCGTAAGACTTCCTCTATTCCTGAGCCCCAAAGCCCTGGCAGCTGCTGCCATGGATGCTCTGGGGAAGCCACCTGAACTAAAGGAAAAGAAATCTCTGGGAAGCATATGAAAAGTAGGACAGGCTAGGAGGTGCTGAGTTTGAAGGAAGACCTCAGGATCCGATCAAAGGTGGCTCAACTTCTAAGACTGAAATGGAATTAACAGCACAAGTCCAAGGCAGGGAAGCCAGTACTTGGCAGAAAACTGAGAGAAGATCTTGATTTTTTAGATTGGTTCCTGACGACCTCAAATTCAAGAGCATTCAATAGCAGCCGACGGCGTGAAGTAGCTGAGGATAAACCACCCCAACCCTGGAAGGCACTCACGGCAGCACAGCGCTCAGGCCAAAGGCAGGGAGAGCTGAACAAGACCACGACCCACCGTGGTCCATTCACAATCTCGGAGACAGCGGACAAAATGGACAACAGTTTAGGGAAACAAGAAAGAGTAAGAATGCTGGAGATGGGATAAGAGCATCACAGGAAGTGAAAGAAGACACCGGCCTAGAGAAGAGAATGCTGGTCGGGGACACAGACGTAAAGACAAGACACATAACACACAGTTTTCAAAAATAAGGAAGAACCATATAAAAAAGGGACTAAAAACTGCTCTTTATAGCATCCTGGAATAAAATCAGACTGCTGGGTAGGAGCTTTAGGGAGACAACCAGCTGCTGCTTCAGCAGAATAAGGAACTCCCTAAGCGTCTGAGCGACCGATGAAGCGGTCTGTTTCAGGAGCTGATGGGTCCCCAGCAGTGCGGGGAAGTAAGCAGGCAAAGGGTGGAGAAATGTTGGGGAGGAACTGACTAGTGGGGTCAGGGCATCAAAAAAGTAACTAGACTATCTAGCCTTCCAAGTTCTCTCCAGTCTTAAAACATATAGTTTCAGGTCTTGGTTATCAAGGGCAATATCTTATTTTGTTACTGTTCTTTCTCTAATAGAAAACTAAATTCACTATATGCATGCTGAACCATCAAATATTTACCAAATATATTTAAACAATAGATACTTAACTTCTCAAAATTCAAATATCGAAGCCTGAAAATCCCAATGATGACAAATACTAAAAAGGGCATTGAATGTACAATTACAAAAAAACAAAAATCAATGTAACTGTAAGATTCAGGTGCCATGAATATTTACATTATTCATACACTGCCATAAAAACTGCATTTCTAGATTTATAGATCTTGGTGGGTCACTCAGTTGGAAAGATAATTATTTCATATTTTCTAACATTAAATATTAAAAGAACTTTCAAGAAGAGATGAAACATACTCGAAAGAACAACAGGTTAACGCAGTCTTCCTACTAGTGTGGGTGTATTTTTGGCTGAGCATTATATTGTTGACTCATAATTCATCTTCAGAAAACTCATGCAATAAATATATTTAAACTTAGATATATTTAAATATATTTAAATTTAGAAAAACTGTGGAGCACATGTATGAACAACACACACTGGAGACTTTCCTGAACTTCGAAAAGCTTTTGAGGGAAGGTCGATGGTCAGTGAACCTTTTCTATAAACATCCAATGGCAGGGACCTGAGGCTTCAGAGGCCAGGCCCCCCTGCCAAGCCCCCTCCGCAGTGCGCAGCAGCCAGAGCCCCACGGACTAGTGCGGCCGGGTTCCAACAGGGCTGTAGGTGCGGACACTGAGGTGTGACTTTCTTATCATTGTCACATATCATAAAACAGTACTCTTCTTGTGAACCATGTTTTTCAACCACCTCAGTGTGTAAACCCATTGTTAGATCATGGGGCATACAAACCAGGTGGCGGGCCGGGTCCGGCCCGTAGCCACGGTGTGCTGGCCCCTGGGATAGACAGTCTTCATGTTACTGACATCGGAATAAGGTAGAACCTCTGGCCCACTTCTCTCCTCGCTCCAGCCCCCCACCCCCAAAGCTGAGACCCTCGCAGCTGCCGTAAAAGGACAGCAACGCTGAAACTGGAGGATGACCTTGGGCAGCCGCCCCCGTCTGACCGCACTGCAGCGCAGCTTCTCCCCCCAAGGACTCTCCGAGTCACTGCGATCCACACGGTCAGAGAGTAGTAAGCGTCCTCTCCTTGAATACTCCCAGGAAACGACCGGTGACCCCCAGACTTCTTTCTGGGTCGGGCCAAGCAGCCTGCCGACGAGGGCGCCCTGCCGACAGGGCTTGCCAGTTGTCATCAGGAAGGGTGAAGAGAAAAGCTGTCCCCAAACACATCTGCAGCCTTCCTTCTGAAGGTCTTTTTGGAACACAATTCACTTGAAAATTGGAAGCTACATATATTTAGCTTCTCATTTGTTGACATTTCTAAATATGTTAATGAAATTTTCCCAAGTATCAAAGATATCCATAAAACCAACTTCTAATTTGCAATATTTAGGAAATAAAAAATGGTGTCATATTTAACTCATCAAGCACGTTTCTTCTTCCAGAAAAACTGAAAGGGAAGTCCGTGCCGGTTTATCACTTCCGTGACAAAAACACACCACGTGAGCAACTAACTCTGAAGCCCAGTTATTCAAGACCTCTACATAACTCCCCAAACTTTCCTCAGCTCTTCCCTCAGTCCTTCCCTTAGATAGCTAAAAGTAATCAAAGGGCCTAAATTAAAAAATACTCATAAAATTGAACAACTTTGAGGCTGCTTATCATCTAGGAAAGTAGACACGACCAATTTTCCTTCATGTTCAAAGGCATGAAAGGCCCTGACTACAGGCAGTGTCTTCCAGAGGGGCCACACGGAGAACAGTGTGACTCGGAGAGTCCGTGCATTTGCCTCTCACCTGAGCATCAGTGACAATGGAGTTGTTCGCTGCTCTGAAGTCTCCTGCTGCCGGCGGAGACATCCAGCC
Source organism: Desmodus rotundus (assembly GCF_022682495.2). NCBI lineage: Eukaryota > Metazoa > Chordata > Mammalia > Chiroptera > Phyllostomidae > Desmodus > Desmodus rotundus. The sequence continues at coordinate 3,718,809 of NC_071395.1, read as the reverse complement.
CACCATCAATCTAAAGACACCGTGTGCTCGACACCGCTCTCTGATCCATCTTCCCCTGCCCTTCACTTCCTGTCATTCTCAGCAAAACCGACACTTGAGGCTCAACTTCTCTTCACTCACCTCTAAGCTGGAGGAGGGGTGAGGGTAAGAGGTCTGTGGGAGGTCTGGTGGCATCTTTGAGATGCCACCAGAGACCCCAACAACCACTCCCCTCAGCCTAGTGCGCTGCAGCGCAGCTAACAGGGTTGACGTGTAAATACGACATAACAGGAAGCAGAATAATGTGATTCTTAAGCTGTGTCTCACTTCCTTTGCTGAATCACCATAATCCTCACAAACTAAAGCTTAAATTGGCTTTAGTTTCCCCAGACTACAAGAAACTGAAATGTTGTCCGAAAGAGACACTAACTACGCACGACACACGGGTCGCATGATGACATGAACTCCACTCCTCTGACAGCCCCAGAAGTCCCCTTGTTCTAACACACTTGCGCAAGGCCACCGTGCCAGCGACGCTACAGGGGAGCGGGCAACAGGACAGTGCCAAATGCCTTAATTAAACGTAGCCAAAGTTAAACTCAGTGTTTAATTGTTCTGACACCAGATCGGTCCTTCCCCCTCTCCCTTTCCAGGTTTAGGCTAAAAGCAAAACCTCTGCCTTTTGGTATCAGCCCATGAAATGTGCTTTAATTCTTCTGTTGCCTGTTCTCTTCCTACTACAGTTTCCTCCAGACAAGACAGGTGGTGAAAACTATGTCTGTTCATTTCATAACAGGAAATTGTTTTTTGGTTTTAAAAATTTGCCTCTTAAGACTGTTTTGTTTCTGCCAGTACATTCAGGGCACATTTTGGACACCATGTTCTAATCACACATGTGCTGAATCTTTTTTTATGGTTCTATTACATAATATACAAATAATACTCTACAATAGTTCTGGGGGAAAAATCTAGAAAGGAAATAGACTTTCAATATACCATATATCATCTGAGTAGTAAAAAAAGGCATAAAAAGTTTAAAAAGGCATATTCCATATGAATATGAAATTCTACCTGAAATAGAAAACATTAAAATATTTTTTAAAAGAACTTCTGGTTATTTAGTTATTTTGGCCCTGGCTGGTGTGGCTCAGTGGAATGAGTGTCAGCCTGTGAACCAAAAGTTCACCCGTCCAATTCCTGGTCAGGGAACATGCCTGGGTTGTGGGCCAGGTGCCCAGTTGGGGGCGTGCAAGAGGCACCAACAAATCAATGTTTCTCTATCACACTGATGTTTCTCTTCCCCTCTTTCTCCCTCCCTTCCCCTTTCTCTGAAAATAAGTAGCCTTTGTAAAAAATAAAATAAACATAAAGTAGTTACTTTAAACAAGTACAGGATAGATGTAGACCATTTAGGCCATGTTTCCATGAAATGCATTCGAAGTTGTACCTGAAAACACAGCATCTCATTTGATGACCTTGAAACCATTCCTCCACCCCCTTTTTTTTTAATTTTAGGGAGAATGGAAGGGGGAGAGGAAGAGCGAGACAGAAACACAGATGTGAGGGAGAAACATCGATTGTTTGCCTCCCGCATGTGGCCCGACAGGGATCCAAACAGCGAGCTTCCAGTTTGCAGGACGACAACCAGCCAACCGACAGACCGAGCCACACCGGCCGAGGCTGAAACCTTTCTTACAGACACGTTTCCCCATTTTCCAATTTTATGTTTTGCCGCTAGTAATTTTATTCTTACCTATTACAAATCAATTATTATAATTTTTCAAAAATTTGAGTAGTTAAAGATCTTTAGATTCCCTGAGATGCAGTGAAAATAATCGTATCTAATTAGTAAATGCTTTCAACGTCGTAATTTAAATGTGCTCATCCAAAATGAATTGGTTAAAAGACATGAATTCTAATTTTAAAAACTAATAAATTTCTATATGTATACATGTGTGTACATATATGATACATGCATCGGTACACACACATGCATATAGACTTATCTATACACACAAATGCATATCTTTGCACTTCTCTCTGAAGCCTCTTGAAGCAAAGTTTAATTAGTTAAGAAGTGTTAATTGTGTAAAAATACTGGCTCTTAAAACATTTATTTTGGACAATTAAGTGTTTTTAGGACTGAGGCATTAAAGGTAACATTTTATGAAGGATCAAAATATGACTAGAATTTGGGCAAGATACTCCCCAAACTTCAATTTCCCAAAGCCTGTGATGCTGAAGAGTGTCACTTATGCATTGCTAGCAATGAGACACAGCACCTGCCTTCTGGGGCAAATATTAGCAGGCAAGAAACACGAAAACCAACGCAAAAAATCCAAAATGTAAAAAAGAAGAACTACATCCATCGTTTCAATCTCACATTTTGGAGAAAAGTTCTGCCCAAAATCTGGTTAAGTGTTTCCTTCAAGAGATCCAAGGTGGCCACAGACTAACATACCCTAAGAGAATGGAAGCCTCTAGTTTGGGGGTTCTGGCTTCTAAAGGAGCCTAAAGAAAGGTCCTCTGACCTTAGACAGGCCCAAGAATCATTTCTCATTTCTAGGGTTATCTCAAAAATTTTTCGAGGTCTTTGGTACCAGGAATCAGTACAATCTAGGCCACATCTCACCTTACTGTAAAACTCAACAGCTGGGGTTCAGTTTAGGTCTGACAGAGAAAAATGTAAAGAAAACATTATAAATCAACCATTCCACAGTGTTACACACACAGAGGACATGAAAACGTATATCCCTCAAAAGGGGAACGCACCTTGTTTTGCCCTGGCTAGTTTACGAGTGATCACATGTGCAATCTGAAGGCGTATCTCGGGACAAGGTGAAGCAGTGAGATGTGCATCTGAGAACAGACCTCGGGTCCCACGGAACACAGGCACTTCAGAGGGAGCTGGTTAGCTGCCGGGCATGACAGGCAAGGGTAAACTGGCCTCGAGAGCGAGGGTTTATGCCCGGTGCCCAGGAGGGAAGCTGTGGGGGAGGACACTGAAGAGCACTGTGGCAAGACGAATTCTACATTCCAGTACAGGCAGCTACAAGGCCATGGTCCCCCGGAGGACAGACACCTGCCTTCTCCCAGTCACTCAAAGGCTGATCTAGGTGCTACTTTGAGGGGCCTCTGCACATATAATCAAGGACCGGGATCAGCTGACTCGAAAGCAGAGAAATTTTACTTGGGGGTGGGGGGTACCTACCCTCATCAGGGGAGACTAAAGAGGTAGCTTTCCCTGGAAGTGGAAATGGATGCCATGAGAGGGATAAAACACAGGGGGGTCGCTCCGCTGCTGTCTGTGAAGATGGAGGGGAACATGCGGGTGGTCTCCAGGAGCAGAGAGCGGCGCCACACCAAGGCCGGTAAGGAAACTCAGCCCCCCCAGGCCTCCAATCACAAGAAGTGAATTCTGCCACACCCATGTGCCCCTGGAAGAGGAATACCAGCTCCTGCCGAGAACTGTTTCAGCCTTCAGTGAGGCCCCTGAGCAGACAGCCCCATCGTCCGTGCCCAGATCTGGACCAACCCACAGAAACAGCAGCAAGTGGGTGCTGTGCAAAGCTGCTGCGTTTGAGGTGTTTGTTATGCAGCAAGAGAACTAATGTGAGCACTAACCAGGCTAAGTCATACAGCTGGACTTAGAAGAACCCAGAGAAGTTTACTGTAAGCTCAACGTCCTACTTCAAGGAATGGATCAAACACTAAAGACAAACAATATTAAGGAACCAAAGAAGGGCACTGTTAGATCAGGCATGCAGCGCAGGAAACCTGGGAAATTTCAGACCTCATTAGCCATGGAGTCACCAGGAGACAAATGTCATAAAAATCAATGTAGTCTTAACAGGAAAAAGATGATTTTGGGGGGGTTAGCCCCTTTATTTGCGAAACCAAAAGGCGGGACTAGGTCATCTTTATGGGCTCTCTCCCCACCTTTTATAATCCTTGGTCAGACACAGCCCTGCCTATTTTGCATGCGTCACAGAAGCCTGGGCACTGACCCAGACCCTACAAACGCTCAGGGCTCACCTCGCTTCTTACAAAACGCTGCATCAGAAGAAAGGGCAACTGAAGGGTCTTTGTCACAGAGCAAAGTACCAAAGAGGACGAGAGCAAGGCTCTCTTTCCACATAAAAGTTCCTCTGATGTTTTCAAAAGGGTGATTCTCTAACCCCCGCTCTGAACACTGAAAGTCTGTGTGTGCATGCACAGGCTGGAGGAGCTCGTAAGGTCAAACAATGTTAGCAAAAAAGGGGGAACTGGTTCAGCTCTGGGAGCAAATTATTACTCTCAATTTAAGTCTTTGCTTAAAAAGGTGCGCATTCAGTATAAATCAGACACTTAAAATTTAATTGGTTCTTTTATTAAACTATGACCGGGACGGGGGGAGGTAGCAGTAACTTAAAAGGGTTGCTTTTGCACCTATAAGGTTTATTTAATGTTACAGCCTAAGTAAATTCTTAGAGAAGGAAAATTCATTGTCATTTTTATTCTAACTGCTCTGAAATCAACTGCCAGGCCAGGACTTCTGGAAAGTTGTTAGTAATAACTTGAGTCTAGTATAAACAGCCAGAAATTTATCTTAATATGAATGGAGATGTTGAAAACTTCTAAAAAAAAGTCAGAAGAAACAATAAAAACAAAAAAAACCCAATCAGCCCTGGCTGGTGTGGCTCAGTGGATTGAGTGCCAGCCTGCGAATCAAAGGGCCGGTGGTTTGGGCAGGGCACGTGCCTGGGTTGTGGGCCAGGTCCCCAGTAGGCAACCACACATTGATGTTTCCCTCCCTTCCCCTCTCTCTAAAAATAAATAAATACAATCTTAAAAAAAGATAAAAAAGACTCACAGAACTTCAATTCTCCAGAGAAATATACCATCAGTTTGGTGTGACCATGGGGGAGGGGAAATTCAAGGGGTTGCAGAAGAGTTTCATTGACACCAAAATCATAAGCAACAACAAAAAGCCATAAAAGCTTTTCTCTTTCCTCTTCATTTCCTTTAGTTTAAAAGCTTTCAGCATCCTCTAAATAAAAAACTGATTAGGAAATAATCTGACATTCAAAAAAGTAATCAAATGACCCCGTTCTTGACTTTCCAACGCCCCCACAGCCTTCCCTCTTACCTTGTCTATCCTATCTGGGCGGTTAGTAGCGGCCACAACCGTCACGTCCTTCAGCTGCTCGATGCCGTCCATTTCCGTGAGGAGCTGAGCCAGGACACGGTCAGCCACATTCCCAGCACCTGAAGAGCTGCCATTTAAACACACAGTGTAAAGAGTATGTTTACCTATCCCCAAATACACCATTCTTTTTAAAATATTGTACATTCTGTAATGAGAAAAATCATGTCTGCTTCAAAATATAAAGTGCATGCTTCAGAATACATTACTTGTTGAATTATCATATCCCCAAACTAACTATATTCAAACCATTTCTTGTCCTCATCATCAGCCAGGTTCATTTTCTCCCCAATAATGACATGCTGTGTGCGCGTCAAACATGAAAGAGTGGGGAAGAAAGGTATGACTATTTAAAAAGAAGTGGGCAGACACGAGAAACTTCAAGGAGACACAGTTGGTGGGGCTGGTAAACGGAAGTCTCCACGGAGTCATGGGGGAAAGAACTGGAACTGTCGACACGCTGGGTTTGAAGTGCCCGTGGGGCATCTGGAGAGGTGGACACGGAAGAGGTCAGCGGCAGAAATACATCTCCTGAATTCTTTGCTGTAACGATGGTACCTGGAGAGGTGGAGGTAGGACAGATCACCCAGGAATGTGCAGTGAGTGAAGAGAACTGATGGATGACGGACAGACACTGTCACCAGAACTTCAGGAGGGCTATGTGTCAGTGTGCCCAGGCGGCCAGGACAAAATGCCACGGACTAGGGGCTGAAACAACGGGAATCCACTTTCTCATGGTTTCGGGGGCTGAAGGGCCAGGGCGAGGGCTCTCTTCGGGGCTTACAGACGGCCACCCTCTTGCTGTGTCCTCACATGGCAGACGGAGAAACAGGAACCAGGCTCTCTGGTGTATCTTCTTGTAAGGACAGGAACCCCGTCGTGCTGGACCTCACCGAAACCTAGTTACATCCCAAAGGCCTATGTCTCGGACTTTTTTGAGAAAGCATTGCTCAGCACTTCATTAACTCTTCTTGCAGCTCTTCAACAGATGAACGCATTCCAAAGCTTGCAAGTGCTTCCTTACAACGAAGATGATGTTTCTATGAACGTAAATGCGGGTCACAAAATTTCCCAGTTCGTCCCAGTGTTTAATTTTTTAAGCAATGACACTAAAAAACGGTGAAGTCAGACTCTGAGAACCAGCTGAGGGTTCCCTACTTGAGAAGGGAAGGTCTGGTGCTTCCTTGGTAGACACAGTGCTAGAAAGTTGAGGTAAAAGGCTGGAGACGCTACTGCTCCTTCGAGGACTTCCTCATTATGGGCAGGTACGAAGGAGGAAGTTCCATTAGATTACACACACACACACACATCCTTCTAGCTTTAGAATTTATTATGTGACTTTGTGATGGTATTATGTAGCACCTAAGTAATTTAACTCATTATTTTTAATAAAAATATGCATATTCAGAAACTTATTACTGACAGCCCCAATCGAGCACTTCTAAACCAAAAGAGGTGAACTCATACTTGTCCAATTTGCTCTTTGCTGTCGGAGGAAATGGTGGCTGTAAATAATGTGGGAGATGAGGTGAAGGGAATTCTTTGGATTCCCATTACCCCATACTGCCCCGCCCTTCCTTTCCACAGATCATTGGGAGCTGGCCGGAGAACACCACAGTGAAAATGTTTTATGGGCTGAGAAATATTCTTGGCAGAATTTCAAAGCTGCAGTAGGAAACAAAAATCATAAAACTGACATCCTAGGAAATCAACTCCCGGAAAAGTTTGAAAACAAATGTGTAATCACTAACATAATGAAATGATTTTATAAAACTTTATTATCTGCTAGAGACAGTCAACATGAAAATGGGGGAAAATGCTCAGCTATAAAAAATATTGAAGCTACACTTTCCCAAACATTGCTACTTCTTTTCTCTTAAGAAGTCAAGCCACTTTTTCAAACTGTTCAGATTCAAAAGTCACATGAAACCACAGACCAAAGGGACTCTATATCTCAAAACAAGTCAGGAAACCACAGCCACAGACCAAATCCAGCCAGCTGACTGCTGTTATTTGACCCCGTGCTCCCCGGGGCCTCTCCTGTGTTACAGCAGTGGACATGCGCAGTTTCAGCAGGGACTGCATGGCCCTCAAAGTCGGAAATACGTACTCTCTGGCCTGCTACAGACATCTCACCGCCATGCTGGTAACTAGTGCACCGACTTTTTAATTTTTCAATACTCAGCATTTCATAAAAATGATAATTTATTTCCTTTTCAACTCCTCCAATAAAATAAAATGCCCTATCATCATATTTCTAAATTATAGACCAACATCTCATTTACCCAATTTAAAATTTTCAATGTTTTCCTAGTATACATATTAAAATGTCACAAAGAGCTCCAAATGCTGGGCATCTGAATTTGTTTCTTAAAACCCATCTCCCACCCCCTCGTAGTCATTACTCAGGCTTTGAAGAGACCTAGAAAGTCCTTAAGGAGGCGAGCCGAAGAAACGCCACTCTGAACACCAGCACCACCTACAATGATTCTCTTGGTATTTATGTAAAACGCAAGCCAATTTTCATTTTAAAGGCAAGACAGAAACAATAAGAGGAACTACCTGTCCTACGTCACCAAAGAAAAGACTCTCGGTCCCCAGTCCGATGCCGCAACAGGCCGTGTGTTGAAGCAAAGTCAGACCCGCCTTCTCTACGGCCGCAGGACTCAGCACAGACGCGACAAAGTACTCACAGAGCGCCACCGAGCGTCATGAAACTAGTAAAATGAAAAGTCCATTGGACACTTTCCATTTCTTTTGCTGATTTCTTCAGCATTTAACACTAAAAGTTTACCAATATGAAAACTATGCATGCCAGGGAACAGGCACTGTATTCAGAAACTTGAAACACAGACATACAAAATAATAGTGGCTAGAATTTTTAATAAGTGGGTTTTGTTAGAGTTTGTAATACGTAGAATTATTCTTTATATAATTAGATAATATTTACCCAGATAAACACACCCAAATCCTGACAGTGCAAGAGGCCGTTTGAAGAGCACTAAACCAAAAACACTAGTTCCAGTCTTGTTGAGACCTCAAAGGAGTTCACGAGCCTCTTCTCTTAATTCTAGGGGCTTCTGCTCCTTCTGAAGAATAAAACCTTGCACTAGATGACTTGTAAGAATTTTTCCAGCTATAAAACTTTATGATTTTATGAAATTTTAAAAACCACCATAAAGATCACATTAAAACAATTTAGAACCCTCTTTGAAAGTGTCATTCAGAGAAATGCTGCCTACAGAAACTTCTGCAGGGCTTAGTGCCACGAATGCACGACTCTCCCTGCGCTCTGAACACACTGCAAAAGGCCGCCCCGTTCCCTGACCTTCACTGTAAACCGCAGAGCTCTTCTCAGAATGCTGCTGAGCCTGGAACCCAGGCCTGCACTGAAAGCTGGCTCAGAACCGCTCGCTGTTACAGCCACTCCAAGTGGAGACCCGTTCAGTGTGGGAACAGCCATACCAGTCACCGGTCACCGGTCATCGGTGTCACAGATTCCCCAGTGCCTCCCGGGAGACATCCAGTCAGACAGCTTCTAACTGAGCACTTAATCTTTTTCATTTTCCATATACTCGTATTTTTTTACATTCTAGTCCTAAAACAACATCCTAAACAGTATTGTATATAATAGCATTAGTTTTATAAAACAGAAGAAATCATCCTCTCTTTCGCCCAAATAACAACACTCTCTTACTTCTATTTCTAGAACATGAAGTTTTTTCATATTTAAAATTTCTGAAATCAGAATGTCTCTTGGAGTTGGTTTCTCAGCACCATTTCACAGTTTAAAGTGACCTTTTCGTCACTACTGCTACATCAGTGACCTGTCTCACAACCGATGGCATCTGAGGTTGATGGAATCTCATGGGGTCTGTCACCTGTAGAATACTTCTAACTTCCAAAACACTTCCGTTTCCTTCGCTGAAGTATAAACTCTGTTTGGCAGGATTCATTTTTATCCCTAGCACTACATTTCTATGTGAAATTTATTATTATAAAAATATCTATGCAGAAATTATAAGAAATGCTGAAGTTTTTTAAGTGGTCACAAAATTCCAGGTACTATGTAAAACACTTTCAGGGGTGCCCAACCCATCCATGGCCAGGATGGCTGTGAATGCGGCCCAACACAAAATTGTAAATTTACTTAAAACAGTATGAGATTTTTTTTTGATTAGGTGTCACAAGGTATTTAATGTGTGGCCCAAGACAACTCTTCATCTAGTGTGGCTCATAGATGCCAAAAGGTTGGACACCCCCTGGACAGGTATTTAATGCCAACACCCTAGACTTTGTTACTATTAACTCCATTTTGCAATGAAGAAACTGTGGCTTACAGAGGTTAAGAAAATCGCCGTAGGTCCTGTTCACTGTTTTCTCCCTAACACCAAGCTTGCTGCAGAATGAGCATTGAATAAACATTTACTTGAAAGGAGTCGAACAACAGCCCAGTTAGACAGACAGGGTCATTACTATGCAAGTCTCTGAGAAAATGCACAATAAACACCAGCTTGAAAGGGAAGACAGTTAACTACGTAGACCTGGAATTCTGGAATCGGTGGTGTGGTCCTCAGGTCAAAAAGTGGCTGAGGGGGTCTGCTCCTGAGCGTAAACACCTGCATTCCAACCCCAGCTCTGCCACTAGTGAGGCAGGACAGAGGAGTATTTCCACATCTAAATGCCTCAGCTGCCTCCCCTGTAAAATGGAGGTGGGAACGGGGCCTACACACACCGCCAGGGCTGTTGTGACTACCGGAACATAATACAACAAAAGGCCACAACTAGGTGAGTGACAAAGGGATTATTTGGAAGCTAATTAAGTAAACAAGATGGGTCCCTCCAGCTAGTGACTCTCGGTTCCGCAGATACTTTCCCAAAGAGACATTCCGCTGGTACAGCACAGAAGTCTGGGTCCCCCAGGCAACCAGTGTGTCAGCTGATGAACCTGATTCAAGACCTGTGACACAGGAAGGTTTGTTTGCTCCAGGAGTCTCCGGCTTAGCCAGTGGCCATGTCCTCAGTCACAAGAGGCCAGGCCAAGAGAACCCAGTCCCTGGGGCTCTCCCACACCTGTCCACTCCTGGGGACAGGGCTGCTGCCCAAGACAAGGCTGCCTGATGAATTACTGCCCAGCTTGCCCTTCTGTCTCCACTATAAACCTTAAAGAAGGCAGGAAGGTAAGGTAGCTGTTGAGGGGGGAAGTGCGGGCAAAATACCGAAGACAATCGTCAATTGTATAATATTTTTGCATTCATGCAGGGGTCTTTTGGTGAGTTTTTTCTTTACCTGTAAAGCACTTAAAAGTTTCTAGGGCCTAATAAGCACCAAATGAATGTTGTCTAATATTATCAGCCCTGTATAATTCAAATCCCTTCCCTACCTCAGCGTCTTACTTCCTCCCATATTAGCTATTTTCCAAAGAGCTGTGCTGCTTTAAAAGCATTTCCAATTTTCCCAAATGTTACAGAGATCATTGAAGCGCTTTGCAAAAGGAATCTTACATTTCCTTCAACTCCCAATATGAAATAAGACCAAAAAATCTTATTCAGAACACCGTAATTTCAATGGGCACACAGATAAAGAGAAGTAAATGTAAGGCTTATTTCTTTTCAAGCCCCAGGTAGATTTAAATGGGCAGGAAGGAGGATAAAGCAGTGACTGCAGTCAGACACTGTTACAAGTGTGAGAACACCAGTCTGAAAGCAGATGCGTGCAGAGCTAAGCAAACAGCATGCCTCTGCTCCACTCAAATGTGCTGCCTGCAACCCTCCATTTTCCTGGCCAATCTGAGTAACTTTAAATAGTCAGAACTAATTGGTTTAATATGCACAGGAGAGTAAAAACTAGTAATATATCGTAATTCTCTGCTCAATTTATCGGGCAACTGAAGTTTGGAAACCACCACCTTTATAGGAAGAAACAGTCTTCTTACACACTGTAATGGCTAGACGAGCCATATGGGTTTTATCTAAATGTCATTGTTTGAACAAATGAAAACAATGACTGTTCTATAGCCCGATGTTATGCAGAAATGTCTCCTAGTTTATGGAATTTTTTATTTTTCTATGTTTTCCATTTCTTTAACAGTGCATAAAATTGGTTTGGTATCTTTAAAATTTTATACTTTTGGATCCATCGACAGCTGTTTTTATAGTTCCTAGAAACTGTTTAAACAGCTGAAGAACAAAAACACACAACATACATGTGGAGGTTTTATTTGCTTTAGTTCAGGTAACAGCAACCTCATTCGATAAAACAACTGCTTTCTAGGCAAGGGTGGCACATCACAAAATTCGGAGGAAACCCCCTGAAAACAGCATCACTCTGAGACTCTTGTGGCCAGAACGAGCCAACTATGAGACTCGCTGCAACTGAGGGGCAACCAAACTCTCTTCTTTGGACCATTAGCATTACATTTGCTTACCAGTCTCGTCTTTGTTTTCTGAAACGTCACATGCCTTTGACCCCAGATTTTCCACACAAAGGCAACCGCACAGAACTCATTTGTACTTGATCTGATTGAGCCACTGAAGGAGGGAGGCACACAGCACAGAGTAAGATGGACATACACTATCAGAGGAAATGATACCTAAAGGATGCAAATCATTAGCATCTGGCAAATTCCCTCTGAGCCTAACTGCCTGCAAAACCAGGAGATTTCTACCAAGTGCCTGTGTCTGGTTTCTCGTACCATTTTATTTCAAAATAAATTTGTATTCTACCTCCCATCTGGTTCATATGTAACGTTGTATCCCACCCTGCTCCTTTTCAGGCTCCGTGAACAGATGTCCCTAATGTCACATGAATGTGGCAGGTCGCACTGCTCCAGCTGACTTCTCTGGCTTCTGTTTCTTCTCTTATAGTTCAGGTGAACTTGAGCCATCTGCAGCCGTGCCATCTCACCTCGGAAGTCCTGAAAGGGCCCACGCACATTAACTCATCAAATGAAAAGACGGGCGGGCGCGCACAGGAGAGGCGCGGGTGGATGGAGAGAGCAGCAACGCTTCCTACCGAATGCAGGCCTGCGGCTCACTCGGCGCCCTCTGCTGTCACTGCCGCTGCCACGGGCGGACTTTATAATCAATGTATGCTTCCGGAAGCTATGCACAAGGCATACAAAAGATCATTCTCCAACTTGAAGGACTTGTACACACTCCTTAAAGGACCTCTGAACATTTGTAGAGAAAAAATTACCACACTCACAAATAGTTCTGTGAGATATATATGATTATATGATCATAAATTTAAACTATTATAAATAATTGTCTTTATTGCCTGAGATTCAGAAACAAAACTATTAATTTCTATTCTATTGTACCTAATTATATTTTAGGAAATATTACTTAATCCAGAGAATACTAAAATCTGTATAATAACACCTTTTATTATAATTTGGTTCTACTCTATCATGTATTATACTTAATTGACCTTTGTTTATAGTTTTAACCATATACTTATAAAACTCAAATTTTGATAAATGGTGCTAAGGATCCCTCTACAGATAATAAACTATAAAAATTAACTCAAATGCCCCAGATGAATATCAGTGCATATGAAATTGTACGTATGAAGTAACTAAATGGGTGTAACAGAAAAAAACTACATGAATGGCAAAATGTTTTCTTTTAGGCCCAGTGGACTAATAAAGAAAGTGGGCATCAGAAGTGTGCTGACTCCGCCCCACAACTGCCGCTGCGTCACAACAGGCCTACAGGGCCGTGCTTACCTGCCCCTTTCGACCGCCAGGGCGTCCAGCTCATCGAAGAAAACGATGGAAGGAGCCACCGCTCTCGCTTTGCGGAAGACCTGGGGGAAGGAGCGCCACGTTAGCTAGAGATCAGCGACCTCCAAAAAGCCCCGGCACGGGTTTGTTTGGAAACGGTTTAGAACGGAATCTATGATGTACGAGCAGCCCGGTAAATACACACCGCACTGGACAAGACAGCAGCAGGCACCCACCCAGGCCCGTCTACAGGAGCTACGGAGGCAGCGTGCTTGCACAAGCAGACAGCCTCCCTGACCCCCAGGCCCCCACTCCCGGCTGTGTGACGTCGGTGGGTGGCGGGCTGCTCTGACCCACAGTCTCCGCACCTTCCCGATGCAGATGGGGATAGATGCTAGCCTCCGAGGATTATTTAAGAACTGCATAAAAAAATGATGCAGAGCATTTAGCGCAATGTCTAAAACACAGTAGAGCTCAGTAAATGATAGGCTGGATTATCATTAACACATGTTTAAAAGAAAGGCCATAAACGTGTAAAATTAGCCATAGCTTTACTTATAAAATACAGTCAAACCTCAGCTCCTGACTGTCTTGTTCCCGACCGCACTGCTCACAGAAAAACCTCTCGGTGGTCGTCTAACACACCTGCAGGCCTCCGGCCCCCGCCCGGCAACCCTTTTGTGCTGATGCCCGCATGGTCAGTCACGCGTCTCTCTCGGGTGACAAGGCAGACTTGGTTTTCAAGCAAATCGCTTCTCAAACAGTTTTCCGGAACAAATTAAGTTTGAGAACCAAGGTTCCACTTACCTCCAAAAGTCACACACCTTGTTCACCTCACCAAAGACTTTACAGGAAAGGAATACTTGATGTAAAGCCAGGACAAAAACCACTAAAAAAAGACCCAAACCTGGAAGACCACAGGCTGGACAGACTGCCAGACCCCCGACACCAGAGACAGCGAGAGAGCCACGAGGGCGGCACGTGGGTGGCCAGAGTCCGCAGGGGTGGGGAGGGGTCCGAAGGCGTGTCCCCTGTGACCTAGGCCCCCATTCTCTTGTCATAAGCATAAAACTACTCGACAGCTACCAAAACATTAATAGTAAGAAACATCACCTTTTTCATTTTAATCAATGATGGTGCTGCCATTATCGATTAATATTTTATACAATTACCATCATTTACATGTTAAAGAAAAAACAAAAAGTAACTTAAATTTTTTCTCAGATGAAAGTGTTCCCACTCTAACACTCAGGGGTGTCACAAATGCAGACTGCCCGATCCACCGCGACGCAGGCTCCTGTGCATGCCGCGCTTCTGCGAGGACACAGGGAGGGGCCTGTGTGAGACGGCACCCCTCTGCTCGGCAAAGTCAAGGCTTGTGCTCAGACTGCTGCGGCGGCCCGACTCCAGCGCCTTGACTGTGCATGAATTTGGCCTGGGTGACTTCTGCAATAGGAGGGAGCAGCCTGTCCGTCAGGCGCAGGCTTTAAAATTTGGAGGCAGGGGCGGGGGGTGCATTGTCTAAATCACCAGGCAACGTAAAAGAAGTACAACAGGAGAGTACAGTGGAATGTCACATACCAAGCTTATTTGATTTGAATTTAAATATTCTGAGATCACGTGTTCTTTTTAAGTGTAGACATGTCCTTTTTAAAATGAAATGCTGGTACTTGCTTTAAAAATCTTTGGTAAAACTAAAGGGTGGTAATACTAGGAGGCTTAAAAACAAAGTATTGATCAAAATTGCGTTTTTAAATAATAAAGTAATATTTGCCTAAAGAAAAAAAATGCCACTAGAATTGGGATGTGGAATTTCGAAATCTGTAGCCCAAAGGAAAACGGAAACCACACGGAGGACAGAAGTGTGCTCCCCCAGGCAGAGCACCCCTCCTGGTGCGCCTTCTTACCTCTCTAACAGCTCTTTCAGACTCGCCGACATACTTATTCATTAACTCGGGCCCCTGCACGAGAAGAAAACAACTGTTCAGCTCGAGGAAAGAGCAAATACATCCATTAAGTAAGAAAAGGTGGGGGAGGGGGGAAGGAAAACCAAAAATCTGCTTTTAATTAAATTAGTTCCTTCAGCATGCTTATTTTCACTGGGTATTATTTGCACCTCAGAAATTAAAGCGACTCCATGTTCCAAAAACTGCACATCGATACAAAGGAGAGGCTGTGACCACACATGTCTCGTTCATCTGTCATGCTCTGCAGGCATGGTGCGGGGCACCGAGGACGGAGCAGTTTAACCGGAGACCGGCAAAGGTGACACTGGACTCCCAGGTTGAAACACTGCCTGCTCCGAGTGGGTCCACTTGTTAGGGTCGAAGTCCACGAGATCAACAGACCCAGGGCTCCCGGCCTTAGGACCGCACGGAGCTCCTGGAGACGGAGTGCTTCCACGGGAGAGGGAAGCACGGCACCGCGACGGGCGCCACAGGGCTCCCCTGAGCGTGGCCGAGGAGCGCTGCTGTTGCGCCCCTGCTGTCCCTTGACTCAGCTACCCAGACCCCGACGGCGTGCCTCTCCAGGGCCCAACGTGCCCCTCTCAGCCGTGCCCTGGCCAGAGGGGACCTCTCCCGTGCAGCAGTCCCAGGGCCACGGCAGTGTCACGCCATGGCAATGACCCTGGTTGCCCCCAAAGTGCCTATTCACTCAACCTGCCTGCATCTTCCTTAGCGATCTGCCCCTCGGCGCTTCATCTGGGCGATGGGGAGTCTCTCCTGCCCTCTGTGTCCAGGCCCGTTAGAAGGGCCCCAAGGATGAACGGTGTGACTCTGAGTAACAAAATGCTACCGATCGTTAGTGAATGGACCCCATCAAGAGGTTCCCCGTAAGAGTGGCGGGTCTCCCAGCAATATTCTACCTACCCCTGGTTCAAATGTGCACATTTTCCGACATTCAACGTTTCTGAAGTCTGACATTTTTTTTCTTTCTTAAACACCTAAACTATCACATGTGGTATGGAAAAACAGTAGGCTTTATTTTTTATCGCATACCTATCTACTTTCTCATGTTCCATAGTCATCACATCACAAGAAGTCATAGGATATTGAAAAAAACACACCGCTGCCTGAGACCCACAAGCACGTCCCTCAGATACCGGTGGACGGCTGGCCGGCAGGCCAGATGTCCTCCTTAGCTGTGGGAGCACTCTCTCACCACACTCACTGTTCTTCCCAGCACCCGGCTTCTCAGGACACCCTTGCCCCAAACCCAACTGCAAACCCAACAGGTGCTGCGTGTGTGGGCTTGTTTCTCTTTCTACAAACACCTTATTTGGAACAAGGTTTGCGTTCTATCCCGTGCACACCACAGCTCCAGGCACTAAGGGGATGTACCCAGGCCCTGGCCTGAGCACAGGCTACCCGATTTACACCAATCAAAAACCACCTGACCGAGTGCAGCACACCGGCAAACCCTAGCTGAATGTCAGCCAATGCTGCAAACTGGCACAGGTGATGCTTAGTTTCCGTAAAGAGACCATCTCTTCACGGAGATGGCCACCACACAGGACTGTGCTGCCGGGACCGAGGCGCGCAGGCGCCACTGAAACACACAAAAGGAACTGCACCCAGTCTGGAACGCTCCTGGAAAGGAGACACTGCAGGCGAGTCCTTCGTGGGCTTCTTCTGTGCCTTCCAAGTGGGAAATACATCAAGACCCAGGAAGCAATCAGAAAGGTCTCTGATGAGGCCAAACAGATGGCGTTGCGTACACTTGGATTGTGGGAAAGCTCTTACGGAAACCAGCCCGAGGAGAGCAGACAGACAGCCGGCGGAGGGGAGGCAGGGGCTGGGTGAGAAAGGCGAAGGGGTTGAACAAAGAAAGAAAGAAGGACTCCCAGACCCAGATAACCATTCGCTATAGAGACCAGGGGGTGGTCAGGCGGAAGTAGAGGAGGGTACAGGAGTAATTAAAGGGTGAGGGAGGGAGACGTGACTTGGGGTGGTGAACACATACTACAACATGCAGACAATGTGTTTTTACATTGTACACCTGAAACCTGTACAATTTTATTAACCAATGTCACCCTAAAAAATTCAATTAAAAAATTGGAAAAAAGAAAAAATAAGCCTACGGTAAAATTAGTTTCATTATACATCATTTCCTTTAAGGTTCCAGAATATACTGACAATGTTAAGCAAGGGCTTACAACAGTTAGCTGACCCCAATCTAGATTTTAAAAAATCATCAAAAATATCAATGACACAACTCCTGAGTAAAAAACCTGGACTTCAAACTATTAAGAAAATTGATCAAAACATTAAGAAAAAAAAAAGACACTTAAAAAGCAACTTCATAATATCTAGTAATGTTTAAGATGACCAATGACAAGAGCTTCTACTTCAATGTACGAGAATTATACAAGAGTGTATTATTAAAGCACTGTTTACAAAAATTAAACCTGAAAATAAAAACATTAATATAAAAATGAGTGAATAAACTGAGTGTTCTCATAAAATGGAGAACTACACTGTCAAACTGTGAATGAAAGGCTGGACTAAGGAGACAGTTTGGAAGCAGATGAACCAGCAAGAAAGCTGTTACACGGGCAAGTGCCTTGTAACACTTAAATGCCTTACACATTTACACACCAGAGTCAGAGAGTTCTAAATGCTCTGCCAAACTTTTTAAGGTCACAGGAAAGTTGAACTTTCCCGCATTGATCATTAGGTGACTTCTGCGCGGTCTCGCCCTGCACGATCACCTTCCCGGTCCTGCAGCACAGCGCGGAACAAGGCCTGCCTGCTCACAGCATAAAAGATAAAGTCAAGTGAACGAAGCCAGAGCTGTTCATTCACATATGATACCGACGCTTTTACCCAGAGGGGACTGTGGACAAAGTTCAGAAACTGAACAAGAAAACGAGAATCAGGGTCCACTCAATAAATAAGCTTTAGGTAATTGGGAGAATGGGTTTGTGCTGGGGGCTGGGGGTGGGGGGCGCGGAGCGGGAAGAGTGAGGAGGAAGGAGTAAGAAATGTTTATGCAGAATTTATTTGGTTTAGGGTGACTAATTAGGCAAGTGTGGCCTGATCACAATCAGAAAGGAAATTACTGGTGTCCGTGTTGTTTGTATTATAATCACCATCATCCCAACTCTGCGTTACTGTTACTGTTCTCATAGCAACTCTCCCTCAAAGTCTAGGGCATGACGTGAAACAGTAATCCGGTGAAGCCATTTCTCTACACGGGCAATACGTTCAATGCATTTATTCAGCTTCCTAATTATTTGGCTTAACTGAAGGCAAGCAGTCAGAAAATCTGGAGAAACGACACTGTTCTCCACAGACTGGCTCTAAAAGAGAATACGGCTTGCACATCACTGCTGGAGAGCACCAGACTGCGACCTCTGATAGTCTGGGAGAACCCGATCAGTAGCCTGCGTGTGAAAGACCACCAGAAAGACCACCACGTGTTGAGCACCTGCTGTGCAGGCAGACAGACTTGATATTCTGGTGAAAATGGGGCAATACAGTGAACGGCCTCAACCAGTGCAGGCTCACTCCTCTCCTACATGGAGGAGGGCTGTCAGCAACCTGTGGAGAAGGCACAGGGCTTCTTCCCTAAAAAGAAGCCAAAGAGAAAGGAAAGAAAACATCTGAAACCTAACCAGACCGAGCACTGTGCAGACGGCCTGGGTCAGGGTAACTGACGCCTCGTCGCTCCCTGGCAGTGAGGACACTGTTCAGGAGGCCACCGGGGCCCTCGGGGCTGTGTGCAGAACCACACTCGCACCCATGGATGTTATCTGGGAGACTTCGCAGCCCCGGAAGCTAAAGTGATATGTGATGTGGGTCCAGAATTCTCTAAAAAGACCAAGCAGTACCATCATGAAGGAAGGTTATTTTGAGCTTGAAGTTCAAATTGCTAAAAATCACTGTATGCTGTTAAGAATACAGTGATTTTTGACGAGTTGCAAAAGACTAAATTCACTTTCAAAGATATGTACTACATTTTATTCTAACACTAACACAAAACTTAAGGGACCCTAAAATGGGCTGCTATACTTTTTTAGTCAATTTGCAACCAAATGTACATCTAACCCTTAAACACAGAAGAAAGCAGCAACTAGCAGCATCAGATAATATTATAAAATCTTGCTAAAGGCTTGATGTCTATTATTCACCTTTACTGCTTACCACATCCTCTGAGATGGATGTTCTTATGATTATAGCTTTACAGAAAAAAATCTGAAGTGCAAAAAAACTAAGTAATTTGCACAGTCACATGGCTTAGAAAATAGCAGAACAGTGACTTGACTTCCTTCACTGTTCATCACACCTGACAATTAGAGAAAATGCCCCAAGTGCTTAGCCACCAACAGGCACGAAGGACAAGCGACATCTAAGAGAAGCAGCACTGTGTGCGCTGGCCACAGGAAGTGGTCAGAGGAAGGGAGGCAGGAGCCACGCTGTCTAACCTGCCTCACGGAGAACCTAGGAAACCCAGGGCCCAGGGGGCGCGAGAATGCTCTCGGCCCTGGAGAAGTCAATCGGCAGACAGGACGGGGAGAATGCAGGCTCTGGTTCCCAGACTACCACTTTTTCTAAAAACTATGATGTCCTCTGTTTTTGCCAAGTCCTTAAAAAAAAGGGAAATGTCCTCTTAAGATTTTACATAGTACCAGCAGTTCAAATTGAATGGTGTTTGTGGGAGCAGACCTTGTGGCAAGGGCAAAGTCTAACTCTCAATAAACAGCTGCTAGCAGGGGCACATGTGCGCCCCACGTTTGCTCATAAGTTACTTAACTCTTCAAAAAAGGAATACCTAAATCCCTGGAATGGATCAGGCCATGAGGCTGGATAAGGTTACTTCTTTTCCAATTTCACTTACCAGACACTATGGAGTATCGGTCCTGCCGTATTTCACCTGCCCAGATTCCATGTGCTTCACTGACAAGGGTGAGCAAGACCAAATACCGAAAGGAAGTGAAGTACCATAAACTGGCTTAGTTGGGGGTAGCACTCTTCGCTGTTTCCATGGCTGAGAGCAAGTGCTCAAGTTTACAAAACAACAGAAATAACATAAATATATGTAAAACATTTGTCCAGCCGTGGAATCCAATGCGAACTAAACCAATCTTTTACTGTTTCATTATTTTACACCGTATCAGTGACAAATTCAAGGGTAATACTTACACCTCATGTTCTCACAGCTTTGCCCCTTTAATCTGCTGGGTCTCTCCTGGTCTTCCCAAGGGCTTTTTAAATGTGTCTGACACCTGCCTGTTGCTTTTGGCCATTACAATTCAAATCAAGTTTTTATAAGTTCTAAAATGTCTAGGGAAGGCAAGTTAACCTAAGTGTTAACTATGGTTAAATGTTACGGAATATGCTCGTAAAAACCCAAACTCACGAGATAGAGTTACATATATGTACTGTAAGTGAAGGATCTTGAAAATTAATAAAAAGAACAGCATCAGCACATACAGAAGGCCATTTTGGGAAAGCACTTCAAAGAGTCTGAAAACAGGCATTAAATACCAGGCTCTGGGTAAGAAAAAAACCTAAAAAGCAACAAAGGCTGGCAGGGAAGGGAAGGGAACTCAAGCTGTTCCTCCCAAGAAGTGTAATCCAAGCTCTCCCCCAAATTCACCCACTCCTTAGGAAAAAACAACCCTTTTTCAGAAGGACGCCATGCTGACCGCGCACAGGCTGGCAGGGAAGTGTCCCCGTACACGAGCCCACGACAACCCCAGGTCTCTCCCAATCAATCTCCTTTACTGTCTGGACGCAGAACCTGCGGCACTGGGTCTGGGCGTCCGTGCGGCCATCTCTAGAAGGGGCCATTCTCTTGAGCCACAAACCCATACTTACAATGGCCGTCGGGACCTGCCTGCCGTATTGTTTAAGGTATTCCAAACTCCACACGCCTAAATCCCGGTTCAGTAGCCACTCCCCACCTCCCACCTGCCTCTCCCCCTCACAGGCTAACGCCTCCCACAGTTCGGGTATTTCCACCTGCCAGTCACTGGAAGTAAACAGTTTAATCACCTGGACTTCTCCCTTGGTTTCTGCAATCGGTGTCAGGATTCTAAATGCCACCCATTTCCTTGTACCACGTGTTCAGTCACGTGTGTCTCCCGCACTAACTCGGGCTGACAGCAATCTACCACATCGCCATTCACCATGGACAGTACCTGGCACACAGAAGGCGCTTAATGTATCATTTGGAGTTACTGTTGCAATTTAAAACATTTACAAATGTTTTTAAAGTGTTATAGACATAATACTGTAATATTTATTTCAATTCTAATTAAATTCCATCAGAAAGAGACTGAAAAGAGAGAATAATCTCTCAGCTGGAATCTATGAATAAAAAATGAAACCAACCCAATAATAAAATTTTCTTCTGTTAGTAAGTAAATTTCTTAGAAGTCTAAAAGCATTCTTCTCTTTCTAAATCTCTCTGGGTCTTCTTACATTCCAATTGCTAAAGGTTTTGTTATTATAGGTCATGTTATTGTCATTTTGTGCTTTTAGCCAGATGTTATAGAATATTTTCACATCAATACATCTTTTTCACATAGCTGTTTCATCAACTGATACGAGCCCACTTCAAAAAAAATTTATTAACACACAGTCTTTAACATGTGATGTCTCAACACATCCATTCATACAGTGTACAAATAATGCCAAATTTAAGTGAATCCAATTAACCTCTACAGAACTCTGGGACGCTGACAATGGTACAGGAGCTACTCTCTCTGTCCTAGGAATAATAGGTTACTCTTCCCTAACAGCCATTCCGTGATAAAACTAAGGATGTGTCTTCATTCAGTAACAACGCTAGTAACTGCCGATTTAAGTGCATGGGGCACATTAGACAACCCTATTGGGAGAAGTTTAGGGAATTTTTAAAGTTAAAAACCAAAAGCCCTAACGGAAATGACATAGAAAGTCAAAAGGTTGCAGGCTATAGATGAGCCCAAATGGCAACAAACCTACAGAAGGAGAAGAAAGAGTTAAGGTCCACAAAAGGCACAAAAGTGAACACCGTTCCTGGTTGAGACTCTAAATTAGAAGCTGTACCCCAGGTGAAAGAAAAAATAACCGAAACTGTAAAGGAAAGTATTCTTTAGAGTGTTGGGGCCTGGGACTAGGGCCAGAACCAACACGCACCTTCGCAGGCTCCAACGGGGAGCAGCAACGCCATAGGCGAGCCCTGGGCGGCCGAGCCCAGGGTTTTGCTCAGTAACTTTCCGCTGTCACCACAAGCGGGATGAAGGACAGGAAAGGTCTCCTCCAAAGTCCTTCCCTGAGGAATCCACCGTCTTCCACGTGGTTCCCCTCCCCGCATCCCCCTCAACCGGTGCAGGGCCGGACACCACTGAGCGAGCGGGTCTGTACCTTCTGTTACAGTCCCTGAACGTCCATGACATGCCCAGATCTGTGACGCTAACTTTAAAATGCTGACTTAATTGGTAGACTTTTTTGGCAGGCGGGGAGGAAGTTTGAGACTTACAGAAGAGTTGAGCAGACAGCACGAAGAATTCCCATATGCCCACCGCCATTTCTTACCGCACACTCAGTGTTCCCATTATTAATACCCTATGTTAGTACGGTACACTTGTTACAAATTAATAAACCAATACTGACGCATTATTATTAACTAAACTCCACAGTTCATTCCCACTTCCTTAGTTTTTCCGTCCCAGGATCTTGCCCAGAGACCCTAACACTGTATCCGGCTGCCATGCTTTCCTGGGCTCCTCTGGGCTGCGCGTCTCTCGGCCTTAACAGTGGCACCCGTGCCAGTCAGGTGTTTGACTCCTGCCTTTCCATTTGGGCTTGCCTGATGGTTTTCTCACGGCTGCATACCAATTCCAAGTTTGGGAGGAAGACCAGAGATGAAGTGCCCGTCTTATCACTCTCCCACGAGGCACAACCACACCGTCAGCACACCTAATCCCTGAGGACGCCGGATTGGGTCACCGGGCGGAGGTGGTGGCTGCCAGCATCCCCACTGGGAAGCAGCTGGCCCCGAACCCCGCTGCAGCACTGAACTCCTGGGTTGGAAAGGAGTCCTAAGTACAGCCCCACACATAAGGAGCTGGGGTAGTTACACCCTCCAAAACTTTTTCACCTACCTTTTTAATACAATCCTCTCAAAGAGCCTAGATGGGTGAAAAAATGGAGACTTAGAGAACTTGTTTAAGGTTACACAGGTAAAACTGAGTGCTTGAGCCAAGAATCAAACCAAAGCCAGCTGGGCCCTGGCCTGGTGCTCTCTTCACTGCAACATGCTCAGTGTCAAGGGCATAGGTCATATACAAGGAGGTCAATTTCCGGCTCCACTTCATTCAACCACTAGCCTTTTCCCAGGCACTGCCACTCTGTTCATCAGGTTCCTGTTTCTGTGGCAGTGATTAACCTGTTGTATTGACTCAACCAACTCCCCCCGAAAAGCCGTGCTATTTTTCTCAGTCTTCCTTGTCCTGGGCAGGGGTGTCCAGCCTTTTGGTGGCTCTGCACCATATTGGAAGAAGAGTTGTCTTGGGCCACACATTAAGTACATTGTGACTTATAATCACAAAAACAATCTCAATGTTTTAAGTAAGCTTACAATTTTGTGTTGGGCCGCATTCACAGCCGTCCTGGGCCACGTGCGGCCCGCAGGCTGCAGGGTGGACACCCCTGCTGGAGAAATGAAATTTTATTTTTAAACTGGGTCCCAGAAACATCTGTCTTCCCACTTCTCTGAAGCTGCCCCATGGAAACAGCCTGAACCACCTTCACCAGTAACGTGGTGTGATTAACGGAAAGAGCACTGGACACTGGTTTTGTCTTAAAAAGAGGAAAAGGAAAGACCCTGTAACACAGTGGGTTCGGGGCTCAGGCTCCAGAGTCAGAAAGTCCTGAGGCCCAACTTTAGTCCCACCACCGCCACTTGGACCCGGGTACAGTCACCGACCTTCTTAAGCATCATTATTTAGTTGTGACCCTGGAGACCAATGCTAGAGCGGCCAGGACACAGACGCAGCCCCTGTGCGGTTTCCCAGGCAATGTCTGCAACACAGGAGCGCTCTGACCTCTAGACTAGCCTACCAACAAAAGCTCAAAGATGAACTTGGAACTTACCAAGTTCAGATTATCTTGTACCTGTCGTAACAGAATGATAGCGATCTGGTTAAATAAATAAAAGCAATTACTTTAAACTGTGCACTGCTTTAAGTAAAATACAGGATTTCCTGAAAATACACTGTATTTTGTGCGATTCCTCTCTGAAACCAGTGTCAGAAGAAAATCTCCCCAAACAGTCAAGGACACACTAAAGTCACCGCGTCCTGGTGCTCACCAGCACAGCTAACAAAGGCCTCGCTCACAGTCCCCATCAGAGGCCCAGCCGCCCTTCCTCCGGAATCAGCAACAGGCGCCCCCAGGAAAGCAGCCCAGCGGCACCCGGGGAATTAATCTACGGTAACGCTCCAGACAAAAGCGAGAGAGGGGCAGAGAGGGAATTTCAGCTGGAAAACACTTTGACGTAATCAACCCAGACGACAGACTACACGTAAGCCTATGTCAAGTGCCCCGTCTGCACAAGCACACACAGATGCCGAAGGATGTGAAGAGCCCACACCACTGGCCAGCGTGACGGCTCAGCTCCGAGTAGAGCCCGAATCTTCCAATCGCTGTTCCGACCAGATGCACAGAGGAAGCTAGACGGTACTTTCATGCACTCAGAAAGAAACGTTTCAAGTCTTTCAATTCTTTGTCTTAGGAATTCCAGGTAATTAATTAACCCTGAGAAAGTGTTAGGGAGCCCCTCCTTTCAATATATCTAAATTACTCGAGCTTCCCAACTGGCTAAAAAATCCCTGTGTCTAACTATTTTTTTCTAAGTACTTTCAAAACGTGTAAGACTTGTTATTTCAAAAAGCTCAAACTGAATTATAACGCTGAAAACCCTCAGTAACGTGTATGTTGGAACCAAAGTGCACCCTTTGTTGCGTGGGAAGGCGAGAGAGAACGACACAACACGAATTCCCAACTGTGGGACTTGGGCTCCCGTGCGTAGGCTGCGAGATGCTACTTTGGTTCTTCTCGCACCATCAGACCAGGATGAAAGCACCGGTGACTGTGCAAAGAAAAGCAAATCAGTTTGATGTGTTTCCTCCAGCTTTTACTTTTGAAAAATTTTAAACGTACAGGAAACTTGGAAAAATGGTGCAATGGACACCCACTGTTCATTAAATATATCCTCTACCCAAATTCAAAAATAATACTGTGGAACTACAATAAATTCTATACCATCAACCTCAGATGAAAATCAGCTACCCCTAAGTCGCCTTCTCACGTTTGCTGAAGGGAAGGAATCACAGGATGGGTGCTGGGGGCTGGAAAAGGCAGGAGCAATTTAAAAACTGACACCATACCTTTATGGCTAGGAAATTCAGTCCACTTTCATTGGCCAAAGCCTTGGCGATCATCGTTTTAGAGCATCCAGGCGGCCCATACAGAAGAACTCCCTTCGGTGGCTGAACACCCATTCGGGTGAAAGACTCCGGGTGCTTCAAGGGCCATTCCACGGCCTGCTTCAGTTTCAGTTTGATGCTCTCCAGTCCTCCTATATCTGACCAGGACACCTGCAAAACAGAACATTTCCTAAACGCACGTTTGCCAGGACAAACAGAGAACTTAAAAAAAAAAAAATGCAAGAGAGGGAACAGAATCACTGAAAAACCAGGAAGATCCTAAAAAGAAATTCCAACAACATCAAGATTAATTCGGAGCCCGTAAAATGTAATCTGCATGTTACAGAAATACGAAAGACAAACAAAATGCTTCT
Source organism: Desmodus rotundus (assembly GCF_022682495.2). Taxonomy (NCBI): domain Eukaryota; kingdom Metazoa; phylum Chordata; class Mammalia; order Chiroptera; family Phyllostomidae; genus Desmodus; species Desmodus rotundus. The sequence goes on along the minus strand of NC_071395.1, from coordinate 3,693,124 downwards.
GCTTGCAGGTCTTACACAAATCACTGTTTCAGTGTCTGAACACACTGTTAATTCTACCTTCTATTCCGGATGGCTGTAAATATTAGGTTTCACCTGTCTGAAACGGTTTGAGTCAGTGACCCAAGGTCTTGTCCATACACGTAATTTCTTGTATTTCTTTTTTAGCAAATACCTGCGAATATATTTCTATAGGTCCTTATGGAACACATGATGTTTTCTGTCTTTGGCATATTAATGAAATACCCTCAAAATTTCGTTCCTTTCTCAACTATGAAATACTCCCCGAACAAGATAGCTCTTTACATACTATTTACTTAATAAATATGCATTAAGAGCTACATAGCAGAGGATTAAGAAATAGGAAAATAAAACAGGAACACAGGCTTCAAAGAACTTAACAACTACAGGTAACACACACATAAGTAATCGTAGGACAAGGGAAAGGATCCTAAGCACAGTAACAAAGAAACAGCAAAGGCCTGTGGGAGTTCCCAGGAAGAGAGATTCCTTCCAGCCAGAGAGCGAATCAGAAATCCAAAGCTTGAGGCACGGATAAGATCTGGAAATGTGAAAACAGGCAAATGGTCAGGCAGAGGCCAAGGTATGAGGAGAGACTCAGAAGGAAGTGTGACAAGGGTAAGAGAAAAGCAAACTGGGGGGAGAGTAAAAGTAGAACCGTAAGTTGAGGCCATAGAGAAGTACAGGACCCTGAAGACTGGATGAAGGAGTTAAGAATCTCTTTATTCCCTTAAGGTCTCCCGACGGGGCTCAATCTGGAAAGCGATGTGCTCCGACCTGAGCGTCGGGAGACTGACAAAGTTCAGAGAGAGTGCAGGGAGACCAAGTGCCAACCGATCGCAAACACCCTCAGACACAAGGAACTAGCCTGAACGAGGGTGAGCACGTACAGTGACGAAGACGCACCAGAAAGTCACCGCGGGTCTCCAGTGCGGGTTCTGAGGGCGGAGTAAGAAAGGGGGAGAGTTTAAAGGTAAAGGTGTCAAGAGGCATTCATAGAATGTGGACCACAGAAAAACGATCTCCAGGAGGGAAAATAAACATAATAGATATTTTTTAATTAAAATGCAGGACAGCATATTCAAAAGATGAGAACTGAGGAGGTGAAATGTAAGCACTGCAAACAGAAGAGATCTCTACACACAAACAACAGAATCCACGAGATCCACTGAGACTGCTGAGTGCAAGCGGGGACGGGGATATTGGGTACCAAATAGAAGAGATCTCTACACGCAAACAACAGAGTCCACGAGATCCACTGAGACTGCTGAGTGCGAGCGGGGACTGGGATATTGGGTACCACCCACATTTAAGAGGCAAGAGGAAATGAAGAGGAAGAGAAGTCAGAAAATGACCCACAAATCCAAACAGTGGGGGAGGCTGTTTGTTTCTTTGTTAATACCAGGAAAAGATCACTTCCCACCTGAACCTGCACGGTCTCTTGGCCGTTTTTCTTTCGTCCACAGAACCAGGAGAATGCTGTACCCCCAACCCTAATCCTGAGATCAGTTAACTTTTTTTCTAAATTGCTGTCTGGGGGTTTATTTTAAGAAGATCACTGGATTAAAAGGAGTGGACATTCTTACTCTCTGGTCCCTTGAGGCACAATGCCAATCTGCTATCCCAACCACTTCACGCATTTTAACAAGAACAAGTGGGGCTTGGAGAGGTGGAGAAACGGAGTCTGGAAGCAAGCACAACGGCCAGGACTGAGACTTTGGGCAACTGTGCGACTGAGAGTTGACTTGAAAGAAAAAAAGAAACATGTCTGGAAATTAAGCGATCCACGTAATTATTAATTCACTTCCAACTATCTTCCACGTGCAGGACTTGTCTTTGGGACTATAACGGTACACGGATGAGAGAGATCGCATTCTCAAAATGCTGTATGTGGTAATCTAGACAGGGGTAAGAACAGGAGCCTAGAAGACACAGTCTTTGTCTACAGATACAGAACACGTATTGACACAAATTACTACAAAAACTACCGAAAGTATATGAAATACTCTTATAGTCCCCAAATACGCGAGAGGGTGAGGACGGAGACTTGGATACTGTTGCATGTACGTGCGACACGCCCAGGCTGTAGAACGTGGAACAGCAGCAAGCCCCTCATGTGACCATAAAGATAACTGATATACAGTAAGTAAAGCCTACAGAAATTACAAAGGACAATGTAAGAATTATCCCGCCCCCACACCTAAAAGTCAGCATTGTTACCATTTTGGTGCAGAACTTTCCAGCCTTTCAAAATCACACGCACATGCGTGTGTCTGTTTTTTCAATGAAATCATAATGTATTCTCAATTGTATATTCGTACAATTCCCAGGACTATTGTAAGAATTAAACAGTATGCTATCTATTAAATCAGCCACACTTTGCTAGGCACACAGTACCCATTTAATAAATACAAGGCATTATTTTACTTAAAGGTCTGAAACACAATGATGATAAACAGTTATATTCCGAAGGACTAGGGACAGAAGATAAAAGATCAAACCATCACATGCGTGGCTCACAAGCAATATATAATTACCATCATTTTTCTATTCTTTTTCATTTTGTCTGATCACTACATTTCTTAAACCAATGGCAAACAAGTTTTAAATTTTAATTCAGCACCAGAGTGCCAATAAATGAGGTCTGTAGCTAAGACATGAATTCAAAATGAATATAACTCAGCTTAAAGAGCTTACAGCTGCACAGAAGAGTCTTAAAGCCCAGGATGCCATGGGAAAAGTTAGTCTGCCAGAGAACACACACCAGCATGAAATCATAAAGCCCCAGAGCTAGGACAGGAATTCACGAACTAGTCAGTCACTGTCCCACCTTCAGTCCTTTTCTCATCCTGCAGCAAACACTCTCTTACGCTCTTCTAGATTTTTTCGAATTTCTACACCCTTCCCTTTCCACTCCAGTTACACTCTGTCATAACTGCCACATTACTCCTACATTCTAACCTAAATCACTGCTGATAGTAGTTGGGTCCTTTTGTTCTTATTTTGTCCTAATGAAAACAGTGAACAGCTGCTCACAGATGGCTTTGTAACTCTCTGAATTAGCAGTAAAGTTAGAAGGGAAGGAACAGCTGTCAAACACAGACAGAGCAGGGAGACGAATTTCCCAAGGGAGATGTCCCCACCCCGCCAAACATCTTGCAGTACTTCCTGAACAAAACTCTAACAATACGCACCAAAAACACTCAAACCACACACCCACAGAGGATCAGGCTAAGAAAAACAGAAAAGAAAAACCCTTGTATGGACGAGACCCAAGGGGACCAAATGAAAGCCAACACGCTGGACTGCAGACCGCGGGAGAGTCAGTGTGAGAGGGACCCAGTAACTCCAGAGAGGCCGGCAGTGTCTTCGCACATCTGTGCGTCCTCCTGCCTGCTAGGTGCCAAGTTTTGCACTGCCGGGGACAAAAATTCTTTTGAAAGTGTTATTTTTATAGAAAATATTGAAACAAAGAATACTGTTCATTTTGTTCTTTCAGGCTAACGAGTCCAACATTAAGGACCAGAAGCCAGGCAGCAGCGAGTGAGTTGGCGCCTGCTCCAAATTCTCTGCTGGGCCATACACTAGCGCATTTTATTTTGTTTTGAAATCATAAACATACCAAATTACTACAGACACTACATAATGCAGAAAGAAAGAGGTTGAGAAAACTCAACCTCCAAGATCCAAACGAAAAACAGGAGATTTCTAGATGCTGCTTTAATGGAGGAAAAGCCAAATTAGGAAGCAGTAGTATTCAAAATGTATTCTCAGATCTAAGTGAAAATAAGTGAGAACTTTTAGCTTTATATCGTGAAATGACCGGTATTTTCCCCTATGCTTTAAAAACGTATTCTATGGAGATTTTTTTTAAAAAACAAGTCAAAGTCCCAGTTCTCCGACGGGTCATAACCCATCTATAGCCCCACTCCTCCCCCACCCTACTGATTAAAAATAAAAATTTCACTCAAAATACAAACCCCAAGGCCATGCGGACTCTGAAAAGTCAAGGAAAGGGGGTGGACCGAGAGGCCAGGGAAGCCTGGAGTGGCGCCCTGCAGGCCGGGCGAGAGGGCCGAGCATCCTGCGGGTTCGTCCTTGGCTTTCCTCTCCAGACTCAGCGTTCTCCTCTGCCTGTTCCACCTCCATTGTGCATAAGCAAGGTCAGGTTCAAAATACCTAACAACTCCACAGGTAAGAGAGCACAGGGAGCTGAAAAGAGCAGGTGAGAAAGAATGTAAAACTGTACAGCAAAACTTTGCCACTAATTGCGAACTACCACTGACCTGGGTGACCTTGTTCTTCGGTAAATCACTTTCAGCTCCTCGACGAAACGCTATAAAAACTATGGGAAACAGATGCTCCTGAAAGTCCTAGTTCATATGGGAAAACATTAAGATACAGAAATGATTCAAGTAAAAAAAATGCACATACCCCCCAAACACGGAAAACATGATCAACTTCAGGACAAACACGCTGACCCTGACCTCCACCCCTAAACCACAACCACATCCCCAGCGCACCTGAGCAAGTTTCCTCCGAGCTATCCTCATCGAGCTGCCGAGGCGTGAGGTCAAACCTTTCCTACCTCACACGTTACTACTGAGTAAGCCCCCTTCAGACCTCAGACATTTACACCTTAATCCAGCTTACAAACGGGTAACCACTTCCAAAAGGAGCTTTTAAAAAACTACTTTTGACAGATAAACAAGTACAGAAAAAAATCTCATATAAAAAATGGGAACTTTTAAACAACAACAACAAAAAACACAAAAAGAGCGCCATTGATTTAAAAAATAAAAACTCACATCATAAAAGTGATACAAAATTTCACCTAAAAAAAATCTTCACATTTAAAATATTTTGTATTTTTCTAATTCATCAAATACCATAAATTTAACTGTGATCAGCAGAAAATGCTTTATTTAAGGAAGCTGCTTAGTGATTCTTGCCATTCTTACTATGGCACAGTGGGCCTGGGAAGAGATAAAGGAATGCGGATGGAGGAAATGAAGAACACGGGAATAGAGCAAGACTTCCACAGACTGGCCCCCACTCCCAAGTGCTAAGCAGCGTGTTTCTCAAGTGAATTTTCACATCAGCCATATGTAACACATGACCAAATGTCTCTAAACTGAAATAAATCATATAAAAGGCCCAGGAAAAATGATTTAAATAGTAAAAAATTTTAAATGAATTAGTTCTGATTATTCTGATTTGGGAGTTTACTATAGGCACGAATGATCGCCAAATGAAGGGCTCTGTTATAGAAGCCTCTATCACCAGGACCATCCCAACATAGCGCCTCGTACACCACAGAAGCTCAAGGTCTGGTAAAGGGACGAATTAACGGGCAGACGTATACTTCTCTGTAGCACCTTAAAAGCAAAGCAGCAGAAGGGTAGAAATGGCAGGCAGACAGCCTGGTCGGAGGTGGTACGAGACAACCAGGAGAGAGTTAGGGATATCACAGCACGTGTGGTTCCGAACAGTGAAAAGTGTCACCAACATGTGAAAGAGTGCAAGGGGATACACGCTTTCATGACATTTTGTAGCCCAGATCCGTCCAGACGATTGGGCCGTAAATTCAAGCACTTTCCTCTGATCTCCTCTGATGCTTGGCTGACAATAAATGCTTGCAGATACGGAAAGAAAACCCCTCTCCTGCCAAGACTGGCCAAAGCAATGCTCCAAGTTTTTGTCAAGTAGGAGGCCAAGAGGAGAGGCCCCTCTCTGTCAGAAAGCTGAGCCCACACATGCAAGCAGAATCCTCAGCAGCTCTACCTCTGTGTCCTGCAACACAGACCAGAAAGGAAGCCCCCACATGGGGCAAGTACCCCTGCCGGCCAGAGGGCCAGCGTGCTGGGGGAGGAGGACGGCACTGATGTTTGGCTGGACAGGAGAGAGGTATGAGGACAAAGAGAAAAGGAGAAGTCAGAAAACAACCGTTGAAGCACAGCCTTAAGAATGAATGGTCAACACTTAGAAAAAGAATGAAAGCTCTTTTCTCGTAATTAAACTTGTCCCTGGGTGCTAAATGTGCTCCGTGTAATAGGCAGGGCTATGAATGTAGTGGGGCAGGGCCGGCCTCGGAGAGGATGCCACAGGACGATTCTGGGGAAAGAAACTGTCTGGAGAAATTAGAGATTGTTATAAGCATATACTGAATACAATGAAGGTGAAGCAAGTCTCAGAGAACTGTGCAAGCCTAGGTGGTAGTTTGTTGAGCAAGAATTATCTTCCCTGGGATAAAAGTTGTCTAGCTTTTACCTTTTGTAACTTCTGATAAGCATGGGGCTTCACGTGTTACAGGTGTCAACAGAAGACCAGACCACTGGAGGTGGAGTTGGCAGAGGTTTCAAAATCAAATATCCGTTCATTTGCTCATTTACTGACTCCCTCCCTCCCTCTGATACATTCATCTTACTGCGAAGGCTGCTGGGCTCTGGGCACAGCAGCAGGGTACACAGAGTGAAGGACGAAGGGTGCACATGCTCTCTACGCCGTGCAGCTCACAGTCCGGACGAAGAGGCAGGCGTTAAGTGAATACACCAATAATTACTCAAATTAAAAACTAGAAAAAAATACTGGACATTGTAAGAGCACATAAGAGGGTCAAGTACAGTGTTCCAGATACCCTGACATTTAAGCAGTGGTGTGGAAGCTGAGCAGGAGCGAGGCAATTCAAGAGAACGAACCAGGCTGCTCCACCTCACTTTTCAGCCCGCAGTGGGAGGAAGAGATGCATAGGAGAGTGAGGGCAGTCCTGCCGGGGAGCAGGCTAAGCTGCACTCCAGACTCTAATCTGGTAAGAGGGGCTGCCCTGGCTTCCCCGCCCCACCCCCTGACTGGTTACTGCTCTGCTTCCTGGCAGCCTTTCCCCACAACCTTCAGGTGAATCTAAAGTGCACATCAGAGGTCTCGACGTCACGGTAAAGAGGAAGGCTGTAGGTCAGTCTTCATGGGTAGGAAGAGCCCCTGAGAACAAACGCGCAGGTGGGCAGCACCTCGGCTGGAATTCTGTTTAAGTACTCACGAGGGGCTGGAGGACTTCTAAATTAGATAACTAAAGGTCCCAAATTAATACTACACCCTTCTTAAGCTGTGATGAGAATAGATTTCACCTTTGTGGCCTTCCTCCCCAAACCCTGGAATCCCAGCCTAACTCCAATAAAAACAGCCAGACTCAAACTGAAGGGCATTCTGCAAAGACCTGACCAGTTGACCTCCAAAGTGCCAAGGCCGTTAAAAACAGGAAAGTGAGAAGCCCCGTCACAGCCCAGGGAGTTCTAAGGAGGCAGGTAACTAAATGCACTGTGACGGCCGACGTGGGGTCCTGAAAGGGACAAAGGACATTAGGGGACACAAATGAAACCTAAATAAAGCATGGAGTTTGGTAACACAATAGCGCCCAAGGAAGGTTGGACTCAGAAGACTAAATGTGAAAGCCGAAACTATACGCTCTTGGAGCAATTACAGTGCGAGCCGCCGTGCCCCTGGGTTTGGCAACGGTTTTTCAAATGTGACACCGAAATTACATACGAGAAAAAAATACATACATTGGACTTCATCAAAATCAAAACATTTGTGCTTCAAAGGACACTACAAGAATATGATTTTTTAAAAAGGAAACTGCTCACTGAAAGGGAGAAAATGACTACAAATCATTTATTTCTGCTGTCAGGTGTCACAGACCTAAAAAAGAACTTGTATCTAAAATACGTAAGAACTCTTACAGCTCAATGATAAAAAGACAAATAACCTCATTAAAACTGGACAAATAATCTGAATAGACATTGCCCCAAAGAAGATACACAAAAATGGCCAAATAAGCAAATGAAAAGCCACTAAAAATGCAAACAAAGCCACAAGAGATGCCTTCCACACCCACTAGGTGGCTATCACGAAAAAGACAGAGGAGACAAGTGCGGGCGAGGCTGGGGACGCGCTGGAACTCTCCCGCACTGCTGGTGGGGCTGTGCCGTAAAACCCCGCGCCCACTTTCTCAAAACGCAGAGCTACCAGCCTCCCAGATGCTGCACTACTAGGTGCATGCCGCCCCCAGGACAGGTGTGCACAGATGTTCCCATGTTCGTAGCAGCTTTACTCACGAGCCAAAAAGTAGAAGCAACCCAAATGTCTATCAGCTAACGGATGGATACATCGAGTGTGCTGTATCTACACACTGAAGTATAATTTGTCTGGAAAAGGAATGAAGTGCTCAAATATGATACAACATGGATGAACAGTAAGAACTTTATATTAAGTAAAAGCCAGTCACAAAGAACCACGTCTTTTGATTCCATTTATATGAAATGTCTAAAATAGGCGAATCTCCAGAGAGATAAAAAGAGATAGGCAAATGGTTGCCGAGGGCTGGAGGGAGGAGGGGCCGGTTGGGCAGTGGCGGGTAAGGGCATCTTTGGGAAATGATGGGAATGCCCCGACACAGCTCTGACTAGACTACGCCGTCCAGTCAACCCTTTGAGCGAGCGAGCTGGTATGTGAATTACGTCTCAATGGAGCTGTTACCAAAACAACACTTATATGGAAAGGTAAAAGGACTATTTCTGAAAAAATAAAAACCACTATGAACCAAAATGCTTCACAAAATGTTCATTCAATCATTTAACACATGTGTATGTATTAATGGTTGTTACTACTTTCAAGCAGCAGGAACACAGAGGTGAGAACAAGACCAAAGACCTCAAGGCATACGTGTGTATTTTGTGTGCGTGTGGATCAGGGACCACACCACAAGCCCCATGGCACCTGAGGGGTCAGGCGGAGGAGAGAACAACGCGTGTAAAATATGGAGCGGCTCAGCAGGACCAGAGTGCGAAGTGCCGTGGGTGCAGGGAGGCGGGAGCTGGGTAGGAACGCCCACTTGGAGGCTCAGCCTCTCCCCCCCCACCCAGGTGATCGACAGAGTGGTGCTGATGGCCCGTGGACCAGAGCAGGAGCTGCTTTTGGAAAGGCCGCTCTGAGAGGCTCTGGGACGGAAGGACTCAAAGGCAAGCCCAGGTCCGCGCCTGGAGAAGGGGTGTGAAGCGTGTAGGGCCGCAGGAGAACCACAGGGCCCCTGCCGAGGGTCTCCTCTGCCCTGAGGAACAGTGGTGCTCTAGCAGACACTCATCAAGTTCTGCTGAGTGCTGATCGCCTACAAGCGCAGCATTTTCCCTAAACTCAGAAGAAGACGCCCATAAGACACTGCAAACTAAGAGTTTGCCGTTATATTTAAAAGGAAGAGTGTTTGATTTCACCAAAGGTACCCATGATCACAGCTGAGAAAGGAAATCGGTGATCCTTCCACTAACTTCTGTTACCTCCTCCTTTCTGCTCCTACAGAATCATGAGAAAATGTAAAGAAAGAAAAGTGGAATGCAAGAGTTAAACTTCTAAAATATGTAATAAAGCTAAAACTACAACCTTGATTTTGGCACAGAGTATTTCCTGGTTAAAAGTAATCTACTTTCCCAAATGTGCTTTCCTGTGCAATTGTTACTACTTAAAACTATAAAAACGTACAAGAGAAGCTGGCAAGGAAGACTGGGATCTTGGGAGTGATAGAAGACACTCTTCTGTCTAGACAACAAGAACCCAAACCAAAAGCAACCGAATTCAGAAGCCCTGCCAAGAACCAACATGGAATTAATAGAATTTCCACAGGTTGTACTATCTATTCCAAAAAAAGCAATCTGTTATTTAGGAAAGCATCACAGAAACCCTCAATCCTTTGAAACTGTAAAAAATAAGGAAAATAGAGAACACAGTGCTGTTTTTAAAATATAGAAACTCAAATAAATTCCATCTAATTATCCTGGGGGTACATGAAGAATGAACTGTAATTATGGTCAATTAAACTATTTAATTCAAATCTCTGCACCAGAAAAGTAATGCTAATGAGCTCATCCTATGAAATTTACCTGGCTTGTCACATTCTGATGATCTGCTCTCATCTGAAAAGGTGCCAAATGAAAATACATCCGTAAATTTTGAATATGTAATGAGTGAAACAGACAGGCTTTTGATTATTCATACAATTAAGAAGTTTGCTACTGCCTAAAAAGGGAGTACAAAGGGAGTGTTTGTTTAACTAATGACATGCTCTGTTCACCCAGTGAGACCGCCCACTACCTGCAAGTTGAACCGGGACCCACGTTCACAAGTGGGCTTGGGGCCACACAGTTAGTCCTGAGGTTCTGGGTGCAGTTCACTTTACAAAAGTGGGCTCACATGAAAATAGAGCCCTATCTTTATATTGGCTTTTAGCTTATTCTGAACCAAATGTCCAAATTCTGGAAACTGTAATCCAAAAGCAGTATCACAAATACAAAGATGGATTATTTCTAAATAATAAGGGACAACCTAAAACTACATAAAATGAAATAGGGAAAGCCGGGGGCGGGGAGTGGTGGATAAGATGCATAAATGAATTAAACTTGATAGCAATTAACTTGTATATGTTTGGTGAAGAATGCTATGTCCCAGTGATAATTGCTAGGGTGTACATGCAATGATCTATTGCAAAGTTAATGTACAAATACAAATACTAAAAGCATATTTTTTCTTTACCTTAGTAAGAATTCTTAATACATTAAGAAAACATGTTTCTGCAGAAAATATAAAGGACTATTCTCTATCCTTCCAGAATAGACAGCTTAGAACTGTTATAGGCACTTTAATTACAGAAATGTAATACCCACTGAACAAATAATAAGGGCTAATATTCACTCCAGAAATCAGCTGCTTTACAGAATACGAAAAATCTGAAGAATATTACGTGAAGAATAATAACAGACTAACTGTATTGTACCTTGGTGTAGAAGGAAGATGACATACTTTTTCAGATGTATCTGAAATGAACCATCTAATATGTTTTCTCATGAAAAATTATATTCACTCATTCATTTAGCAAACGTTGATTGGGCATCTCTTATGTACTGGTCATATTCTAAGGACTAAGGATAAAAATAAAAAGAAACTGCTCTCATAAAACTTAAAATCCATTAAAAACTCATCTAGCTAACACCTGTTCTCTAAACATTTAACATTTTTATAGGAAAGAAGGCATATTATAGTTATTTTTCATTTTCTTTTTAAAATCTCTATGTGTCTAAATATTATCCAGTATTACTCCTCACAAGAAAAGAGGACCTCTTCAATCAAGAAAATAAACTCTAGTAGGAAGTAAAAAAGAAAAGAACTGAAGTGAAAATAAAATAAGATTTTGCTTAAGCTCTTTGTAATTTAAAATTTTTATCACATGGTTATAAATTAGAACAACCTTTTTGGAAAAAACACTTGATATTCTACTAATTCAACTTCTACAAATCATAAATGCAAAGACTGGGCAAAAACATGCTTATAACCATCTAAGAAAATAAAATATTTGAGAATGGAAGGATAAAACAATTACAGTTTATCCACATAGGTCTGTTATTTAGTCATTAAAAAGATGTCAGCTAATAAATTTTAAAGTAAAATGTTTACCATATAATTTCAAGTGAAAAAAGCAGAATATAAAATTATACCCTAAGATTAACTATATTAAGACATCTATATGTGCACAAACAAATCTTAAAAATCTACTGAAACAAAATATTAACAGTTGTTATCTCTGGGTGACAAACTGAACTTTCACTATTTATTAGAATTTTCAAGGATTCTAGGAATTCCTGTGGTAAAGAAATACATTTGACTTTAATCACCAATTAATTGTAAAATACATTTGACTTTTAATAGACCAACTGGTATAATCACCATTTCAGAGCGTCCAAAAAAAGGAAACATTAATTTAAGTAAGTGGCTGACACCTACAGTCCCCTGAAATTAATAATGTATTACATTATAACTGGCAACAGCCCCATCTTAAGACATTTCTTTCACACTTAAATATAGCTAGGCCAAGTGTGATTTCAAGGTTTCAATTTCACACACTAAAATCTCTTCTCAAAAGATACTGAATGCTCAATTTACTATTTTAAAATGTTCACAATTAACTAGCTACTTGAAACATGTTTTCTGTAGCAAAATAAGCATTAAATTTTCTGCAGAAATAATTTGGGAGATATTTTTGTAGATGTAGTAGCCAGAAATCAGAAGGGCGAAGGTTAGGAATTCAATTACAGAAATGTTGACTTCTCGGGAAATCTTTTACAATCTGAAGCGAGCACAAAAAGCAACCCAAGCAGCCCTCGACCAGGGCTGGCCCAGCCGGCTCGGCTCGTGAGCAACATCACAGGACACCGTGGCCCGAGGCCAAACCATGAAGTGCCAAGTGGAAAATGGCACAAGTCCATGGGTTGTAAATACTGTATCAAAAGAAAATATAGGAAAAAATCTTTCATTAGCGCAATTAAAAACGCAGTTATAGGACCAGTTCCTGTGATGAATAAATCAGTTCAGCAGGCCCAGGAGCTGACAACCACTGTTGAAACACATTCTCCACTGGCAGCGACTTCACGTGCAAAACCTCACTGCATGTTTTCCTAGTTCCTCCGGTTTTTAAACAGTAAGGTGTTTTTGGATGGTACAGTTGATTTACAACTCTATCATCTGAAACATGTGGCATTTTATGGTTAAGCATCTATCTGACCCATTATATATGCAAAAGTAGCCAATAAAATACAGATAAATACTGCAAATAAAAGTATTCATACCAATGTGCCTAAACTCTAGACCATAAATTCCAAAGAAATGAGAAGTTTCTACTAACCCAACATCAATCATTCATTATTTCATAACCCCATTTGTCAAATTATTCTTACTAAATTAGCATGTTCTGCAACAGAGCTTCTAAAAAACCCCAAAGGTAAGCTGTCAGTTCAGTAGTGAATTTGAAAATGTTTCAAAAACATTTCAAACCACATTAACTAGCCTAAACTAGCAGCTAGTCCTTGGGGATGTTCCTACTCTAGGGCACCGCTTCCCAGACTCAATGTACAAAACAATTGTGTTCTATTATTTAAGAAGTTAACAAGTGTCTGTATCACTTAGCTTTTGCTAACTACCCCAAAATTTAGTGCCCCAAAACAAAAGACATTTATTACTTCAGATAACTCTGAGGGCTTCCTGGCTGGCTCTTCTGGTGTGGGCCAGCTCCAACTCGGAGGACCTAGTCCAGCGGGGCTGTCCTGCATCTGACCGCTGGTCCGAGGGCCGCACTTGGGAGGGCCTCAGTTGAGAGAGCACACCTCCGCCCTATGCAGTCTCCGGTCCCGAGGAAGGAGCACAGCCTTCTCCCGTGACCCAGTGACCACGAAGGGGCTGAGAGCAGCAGGAAGGCAAGCCCCCGGCATTCTCAAGCCTGCTCGCGAGGTCCACAGCCAAGCACAGAGACCAGGGGTGAGAACTTGACTCCCTCTCTTTTACGGTGGGAGCTACAAAGGTGAGGTGCAAAGGGCAAACACAGGGTGATGGGAAGACTCTGTGGTCATTTTTGCCATCTACCACACTGCAGAACGGACAAAGTCTCTGCTCCACATGGTCCGTGACCAAATAAACGTCCATAACAGCTCTTTTGACACTTCATATTACGTATTAGTGTATTAAAACTGTTCATTCTCTATAAATATTAATATATTCAAAGAAAATCATAAGGCAGTTTTTCCCCTGAATAACAGGCCCACTTGGGCCATGGGGGACATTAACAGGTGGTCCACACAGAAAAAGTGTCTCCCTTGCGCCCCCCCCACCCCCCCACCCCACAGGTCCCGGCCACCCTTTAACAGTACATAACGCGGAAGTCTGGCTCCCTCTTCAATTCCAAAACCGCATTTCCCAACTTCCAACTGAGTATTTCCGGTCAGATGTTCGGCCAATACCTTACCAAACTTGCAGCTCTAGTTTGAATACACTAACAAGAAGTCCAGAGGCAAAGGCATGTTATTAGTATTTTCATTAAAACTCCTTTTTCAAATTTAGCCTAGGAAACTAGTTTCCCTGGAGTCCCAGTTTCTTTTAGAGTTTAACGCAGTGTGGCCTGCAAGGGGGTACAAACAACTCACGTTTGGAACATCAACTGCAACCTCCCTCATGGCACTGGGCCTGACTTCATTCATCGCCTGCAAGAAATCAGGCAGAGTGATCTCCACCAACCCAGCCACCTTGCTGTCGGGGAGCTTGGGCCGTGTCTTCAGGACTCTCCGCAAAGCACAGAGACCTGCAAAGGGAAGAGTAACACAAGATGTATCTTCTACACCCTGAATACAGACTGAACCATTACCACCCAAAACGAGCCCACGCCTCATGCATGGCACAGCATTTCAAATGTGTTGTGCTTGTGTGGGGGGCGGGGGGCGGAGAGGAAGGTGGACGAATGTGGGGGATGGAGGCAAAACTCCAAGCGCTTAGTTTGGCAGGGAAGAGACCACAAACTGATATGAAATATGACAAGATAGGTCATTTACAAGTGTGAAATCAAACCTATAAAACAACCTCTACAAAAACGACCATAAAGGCTCATCAACACAATCTGTTTGGAGAACTTCTTTCAAAGGGGTGAAGTACTAAACGGCGCAGGAGCAGGGAAAACTAAATAAGCACAACTTCAGTAATAAGGTGTGCGTTGCGCTCAACAGCAATGCGGTGGCCTGAAAGAATTTAGGAAGTTCCTACAAAAAATCTCCTATAAACGGAAGTACTCCGAAGGCCAGAAGAGTCTTACTCTTCTTCAGGTCCCACGTAGCTATATGGCAATACTCGTCAATATGTCTGGTTTAGACCAGATACCTCACACTTAAGCAGAACTGTGATACGAAAAACTAAAACAAGGGAAGGGGTCCAGTAATTTTCCAGCCACATTTATGTCACATAAGCGTAAAGATCAACAATAAAGAAGGCCAATTACTTTCACTTGAAGAAGGGGTCTGGAAAGGGAGGGCAATACTACATGGTTTTAAAAAGGATATACAATATTATGATACAACTACACATTTATAAAACAACAAAACCTCTGCGCTTTCAAAGACAAACTACAGAATTTAGAGCTGGGCAAAACCTTGAGGTCCATGAGGGTAACGGGAAAACAGCAGCGGTTCCACAGGGGACGGAAAAGGCAAAAAATGAAGTCCTGAGTTTTCAAAAATCAACAAATAGTAAAGTACAAAGATTAATGCTGAGACGAACACGACAAAACTTAACACGTCCAGATGAGAGGTGGCCAGATTACGTGGCATACATACGTAAGACAGAACCAGAAAATCCGTGGGGTGCTCCTGAAGCTGAACTTGACAAAGGACAGTGACAGACACATGGCACATGTTAGGGAAGGAGAAAAGATGAAAGTCAAGGAGATGCTCATGCCCTCTCACGTCACGGCAGGGACGTCTACCGCAGTGGGGCTCTGGTGGCCGTTTCAGACAACCGTCGCAGAAATCATTGGAATATGCCTTTGTTTCAGAAATGAGGAGAGACTAAAAGGTGTCTCCTCCAAGTTCAAACAGTTAGACTTGAAAAAATGAACTGATGTTAAACCGATAACATGGATATTAAGGCCAAAGAGGCGGCAGAGTATTCCAGACAGAGAGAACAGAAAGCTAAGGCCCAGGGACAAGAAGAACATAACGCCTAAGACCAACCATGAGGTCCTAAAACAAGACAAAACCCCAGTGCTCACTCACTCTTACAAATATGAAAGAACATGTTTTAAATAACCTTAATCCAACGTTCATAATTTGTTTGGAGGTATGTGACAAGATAAAGTATGGCAGATTGTCTGCCAGAAAGGAACAAAGAACAATGGGTAAGTTACAGATTTGCAAAAGCTGTCGGTCACAGGCCTTCAGATGTTAAACGAATGTCAGAGCCATCCTATTAGCAGCCAGGCCCGTGCTCCTCTGTCTGCCGCTAGCTCAGGTGTCACTTTACATAAAACTGCCTCTCTGGCCATCAGTTACCTCATCTACTCAATGGAAACATGAAAACCCATCTTCTCTAAATCATGTTTTCAGCTTTAAACTCCCGTGATGCTGAGCTGAAACGACTGGACACCTGCCATTCCTCAGGAGGATGTACTAGAATCTATGCCAAGAAATTAAATTTTTAAAAACACGCATTATTTTTAAAGCACAAGTAAACAATCAACCAGAGAAGCAAATGGACACATGTACGTCATCAAGGAACATAGCTTAGAGCAAGCAATCTGTGACATGTCCGTTCCTTGTTATGTTCAAAGTTTTTACAACGTAAACAAAAACAGAAGCAATACTTCCCTGTTCTTAAAAATCTTTGAAACAAAAAAACACGTGTAGCTAATTAAACAATAAATGTGTCATTTTGTTTCCATTATTTTATTTTCCAATGCTCTACAAAGTTGAGAATAGAAAACAAGACGCAATGAAGAGAAGCAGGCAGACTGCCCCCGGCAAGCCTGACCCACCGCATCCCTCCCAGTGTAGAGCTGCCCCTCCTGCCCCACGACGCCACCCAGATACACGGCTTCCGGACCAGGGCCGTGACTCCGAATCCACGCTCTTCAATGCCGTCTGCTCCAGACCCAATCAACAAGCACCGTCTAGCCGCACACATATGGAATCCCACAATTTTACACTCAAGGCTGGCTACGTAATGATGTTATTTTTGAGAGTGCAATTAAGTTCCTTTATTGAAAACTAACAATAAACTTTGACTGATTCCAGGAATAACAATGCTTTTTTAGAATTACTACCTAGTGTACAGACAATTCCACGAAGTAACAGAAAACATGAGCATCTGGATCTCAGATTTGATTTGTAAGGGTTGAGCATAAAATTGCTTAATGATACACTGAAGAACATAAAGTCTGCAAACAAGTATAACAAAATCTAAGGCTCCCTTTGTAAAGTGTACTTTCCTCAAAATATCAGAACATCAGAAAAGTTCTCTTTTATCTGGAGTCTTTACTCCCCTCTCAATTAGGTATTAAGTACAGACGAGGTGGTATCACTTGGTGTGTCCCTGGAGAGTCCCACCCCACTGCGCATTCACAGGAGAGGAACAAGTAGAGTCCATCACAGAGGCACAGGGGCTCTGCCTTCACTCACATTTAAAGTCAGGGATGCGACCTCTGCTGATCAGAGGAGCCAGGTCTGCTCTGAACCACCACCTGTGTTTTGTTTTTAAGATTTCATTTACTTATTTTTAGAGAGAGGGGAAAGGAGGAAGAAAGAGAGGGGGAGAAACATCAATCGGTTGCCTCTCACATGCCCCCAGCTAGGGGACCTGGTTCGCAAAGCTTTCCTTTTTGGAGGACGCCCAACCCACTGGGCCACACCAGCCAGGGCCGCCACCACTTTCGAAAGTGTGCGGCAAGGGAGGCAGGGAAGGGGAGAGGCTGTGACTCCGGTTCACAGTGAAAATCTGGCAGGGAGGCCCCATAACAAGCCACATCCGTCTCCCGCCCACATGTTCTTACTGATGGGCAAGACCTTCGCTGGTCCAGACTTAGTAAAAGTCACTACTCTAGCCAGGCAGAGAATTCTTCCAAATTTCCCCAAAGTCTCTTACACTGAAATAACCACAAATACTTCATAAAACACCAGGAATATTGCCAAAATTCAGCTTCTACAAATGCATAAATACATATAAAATACGAAACTTTTTTTAAAAGAAAGGCCCTACTTACCAAGGGCCTGAATGAGCCATGCCCACGCTGCCAGCCTTTTTCCAGCCTCGTAAGGACTGTTAACAAGGTGTGCCGCCCTCTCCGTCACCCGTCTCCAGCAGGCAGAGAAACTGGGTGCGAGAGGTCACGCGGCGTCCCAGAGACACTCGGCAGCAGAGAAAGGCCAGCGCTACTGTGGGAACCTCCGCCGCGAGCTTTCCACTCGGCCCCACTCGGTCCCTGGCTTATTTAAAAACACTGGATTTTCACAAAATCGGAATTTTAATTCTAACTTAGAAAACACCATTGGAAGAATTCCAAACATGGTGGAAAATGTTAGAAAGAGAACCTTTCATAAGAGTTAAGTACTCTGTTCACAGCAGATCCACCACAAATTCCCATTAAAATAAGCTATTAACAGGTGGGATGGAGGGCCAACAGCCATAAATATCTCAGAACTCTGGTATAAGACAGATAAAGTTCTCCATCTCAAAAAAAAGTTACGTCACAGTCATTAGATTTAGTATTCTTACTACACCTACTTGAGTGTAATACTGATAAAGTCACTGTCTGAATGTGAACTTTCAGTCTCCCTGTCTGGCGATGCTGTCTTATCGATGCCCAAGTATTTGGTATGAACACAGTGAAATGACATGTAATCAACACGAACGCCAGAGAGATAAGTTTGTAGAGCAGTGAAGCAAATACTTCCTTTCCCTGTAAACAAAATGTCTGAGTCCACCTCTTGGAAAAATCAGCTCTATTTATGTTCACTCTCCTAAAATGGCTCAGGCAGCCTTAGAAGGACAAGTTTATAATAAATCCCTGTATTTGGAAAACACTGTTGCTAAGCATCTTCTAACATTCAGCTGAGTTTACATAATTCACGTCTCTGCTACATAATCAACATTTCATGTTTTCCAAAAAAGTGTAGTGTACTTATCTAGGTTGTTAAATTTAAAACATTATAAATTTTGAGGGAATTAATAAAAGGCTACACAACTAATTAATTGCGCAGGCAGCTTAATCCCAGGAGGAATACAAACACAGACATTAAACGTCAGGATGTGTCCGAGCTGAGCTTGTCAACAGCTTGTGCAGTCGAGATAGAACATTCAAACTGCAGTCACTCTCTGCTTTAAAAAGGGGGGCTACAGACACCAGGCTTTTTGGACAGGTCACGACATATCAAATCGTGCGCCAGCGCCGAAGTTAGTTAGAAAGGAAACACAACATTTGAAAGTAAGTTTCAACTCAACCTATTAACACTCTATCTGCTCAGACAGTAAGAGGTCCGAGCGTGGAAGCAACATGACTGTGGTGCTTCCCACTCTCACACTCATTACGGAGACCAAGGTGAAAGTTACGGAAACTACTCAGCACCACTGGACAGACCGGAAGAGCTGAGAGTGAGCACACGGGGAGAGGCAGCGTCCCTCTGCCAGGCTGTGGGGAGCTGGCGAGCCTGCCAGCGGCCCACTGCCACGGGGATTTTGACCTTTCGTACTCTGTCCTGCAAACAACAGTCGGCCACACAGCTCGCGCAGGTTTGGTGAAACTCGGAATCACTGCGCTGCATGTGACAATCAGACACGTGTGCTCTGCGCTTTGTTAAAAAGGGCAGTTTCTCCGACTAGAAGGCGGTGTAGGAAGAAGGAAAACCGTCAGACGGCCAACACGTCAAAGCTCCCAGAACCCACAGGTCCACGCACCATAAGCAAGCGTATGTTCCAGGAAAACCTTATGTCTATATGCTTACTTCTATTCTTAAGTGGTAATTCTTAACTGTTTCCTTAATTGTGGCTTTTCGATCTTTCAGAATTGTCATTTTTAAGTTTTATTCAAAACCTCAGTATATACCTGGAGGACAAAGGTGGACATGCACTTTCTCACAGAGCAGGAGAGTTACATGACATAGTTTGGGACAGTACATTGCTGTCACATAAAAACTCTGGGAAGAAACTCTAAACTAGCAGAGGTAGCCAGAGAACTGCATTCCCTAAATCTAACCCAGTCACTTAAATCAGTCACGGAGAACCGACAAAGTCATAGTGCTGTCCGCCCTCGATCAGTGGCTCTCAGAGTGCAGTCCTCGAACCAGCATCGAAACCAACTGTAACTTGACAGAAATGCAAAAATCCTGCGCCCCACCCAGAACTGAGCCAGCAGAAGGGGGCCCAGAACTGTGTCTTTAAGGAGCTCCACAGGGGATTCTCACACAGGTTTAACCTGGAGAACCACGGGCCTGAATTGAAGTTCAAAGCCATCCCAGGCCAGTGCAGGGCTGGCCGCCTCACAACCGCTCGGGAAACATAAATCCCGATCCCAGTTCCCCACCTGCCTCACTCAGTTAGGTACTTGGGGGCGGGGGGGGGGGGGGGGGGGGGACGGACGGACATGTAGCTTCCAGGTGAACATGATGCGTAATGAGACTTAAGAACCAACGTCTGTGTCCGGGGCTCTTGAATGTGGTCCCCAGAGCAGCAGCAGCACCAGCTGGGAGCCTGTCAGACACCCGCAGGCACCAGTCCAGATGTCCCGGATCAGAAACTCAGGGAGTAGCGCCCTGGCTGCCTCTTCACTACATTCTCCACGTGAGAACCTCTACTCCAAACATCTGTCCTGAACTGAGAAGGTGCCCAAGGCTGTTGCTCTGGAGGAGCAGGAGCCTCCTCACAGCTCTGGAGGAGTGCGCCCCACTCCCCGCTGTGCGGTGGTCGTTCTCAAGCTGTCTGTTTAAGCACAGCCTGACTGTGGACAACGAGAACGCCGCCGGGGAAGCACTGGCTTTAAGCAAAAGGTAGGAGAAGTCCAGTCCGAGCCACAGCTGAGAAGTCCTGTGCGTGGGGAGCCAACCAGAACTGGAACTGGAACTGTTCAGGGAAGTGGCAGCAGCTACCGAAGGGGGGGATGCAGGGCGGTGCACCTGGGCCACAGCTCCTACAGACGGTGGCCACTGTGTCCTGAGCTCAGAGCAGGGGTTTCCGAGGGCAGCAGAGGGGAGAGTAAGGTGAAGCAGAGGGGAGAGTGAGGGTAGTAGCTTCACCAAACCTCAGCTCCGAGGCTCAGAAACATGTTCCTTCGTGCCCCGAGGGGAGCGGGGTGGCTGCCCCAGCTCTCACAGCCACTCCCACAGACTTCTGGGCCCCATTGTGCACCAGCCATCACAGATATTGCCCCCAAATAGTGAGATGCCACCATGCTCTTTTTAATGGGACGACAGCTCTACCTCTGTGTGCAGCTCCAAGGTCGATGCAGTGACTGTGACTGCTTCCACCGGCCAAGGACACTGACAGCGCTGAAGGGGTGGGGGGCACCAGGTCAAACTTCCCTAGGTGTTCATTTCAAACACCGAGAGCCAATCAAATCAACTGCTCTAAATGCAGGTGGGATGCCACACGACCTGTTCAGTTCTTTTTACTTATAACTGGGAGTGTGGTTCAAATTTACCATACAGCTGAGTTTCCTTCTATGCTCAGTAAACACATCATAATATATGGGGATCCCTTGCATGTCAGTAAGTGGGATACACTTGCACCTGTTCTACAGCAGAGCTGGTGTACAGACGGGAGGGATGAACATCTGCCTTTCCACGCTGTCTCATGCCCCTTATTCTGCCTGCAAAACGCTGAGCTTTCCTCTAAGCTTTTCAAATGCCCCTTTTCTATGTGATAACAGCATTTCCTTTCCCCTCAGGGACGTCACCACGCTTCCCCCAGTTTTCTGTGTACATATCTCGCTGTGTAAGTAAGTGTTCACAGATCTCTTTCCTTCGTAAGGCTGTGCACAGACAGTAAGAATCCCGGAGTCTTCTAGAATGGGTACGCTAGACAGTCAGAAACTGTCTGATTAAGGAGGCTGAAGAAGGAATCCCTGCCTAGAAGGGCACGTCCGAAGCAATGGCTGTGGAGTACCCCGGAGGTACCGCAGGGTCGGCTCCACATCACCCCAGCAGCGCCAGCATTTCAGTGAAGCGAGTGGTAATCGCACTGCTGGTGGAGGGGCTCACCTTTGATTTGTGAAAACCCATCCGTGGGGTGCCACCGAGCGCAGGGCAGTAGAAAATGCGTGCCTGCGCCCAGACTCTTCATTACCACCTAAAGGAACGAAGGAAACGAAGGTACCGCTGACGCCTGTTTCCCGATCACCAGGGAACTCAGTTCCATGACCAAACCCACCATTTCCTGTGAAGCACGAGCAACCAGACGGAAAGGGCCCTGTCCCAGGGCCTAAGGTCCCAGAAGAGTGTCTGCGTAACCTGCAGTCTCCTCCAACACGGAAATCGTGATGGCGACCAAACAGAGTGAAGTAAACCTGATTTCCCCACCAAGAGTAAGACTGACAGCCTCCTGAGTCTCTCCTCCAAGTCTTCCTTTCCCACCTGGTCTTCATTCTCCGCGCTCCTTCCGTGCAAACATCAAGCCAGGCCAGGAGGACCAGAGGACTAACGGACGCATCTTCGAAGCGGACTGAATTAGATGAGCTGTGAATCAACGATCTGGAAGTGTAAGTTACCACACTTCTGTGCTAGGTTCTAAAAGAACTAAATTTCCAACTCAAGAATTCAAATTTTTCCATCCCCTGGAAGGGTCAAACTTTCCTTGCCGCACCTATGAAAACACTGGATAGGTCATAAACTGGACCAGCAGCACGCCACAACCGAACAGAATTCCTCCACGTACGAAAGGACTCAGACACAAATGCACCAGAAAAGGAGTAAACGCAGGGCACCTGAGGTTACTAGGAAACCAGAGGTGTTCTGAGGTATGTACCCAGCCTTTGGAGGCTACCAAGAAATGCACACATCTTCTCAGGAGGGGGGGAAAAGCCATCAGATAGTTTTCAATGAAGTCTTACTTGCCTGATCAAATATTCCAATAGCTTATAAACACTGCCCTGATCTGAACACCTCTTCCACGGTAGAAGCCACTCTGAAAAACTGCCCCCACGTTAAAAGGTCTTAAGGGCTTCCGAAGTAACTACAGTTGTAACAGGTGAAGTTCTTAAAGCCACAGAGCCAGCTGATTAACCACAGCCCGTAAAGGGTCTCCGGCGTAAACCTCACCGTCGCACGCTCTGAGGCACAGCGTTCTCGGAAGCACTCGGCACTTGTACGGCCCTTCAACAAATACAAAGCTGGCCCACAAGGAAACCCCCACCTTCTCGCAGGCACCCCCGTTTCCCCAGCACAGCGTCAATGCAGACGCCGCCGCGCACCTGTGTGTGCGGATGCAGCCTGAAAGGACGCAGGCCGCAACAGTGGCGATCTTGACGAGGGAGGATTAAGCGTGGTTTTTCTTTTTGATGGTTTCCTGAATTATCTGGATCTTTTTCTCAGTAAGCATATATTTTAGGATTAGAGAAATTAGCTGTTTCGTTAAGAAGTGAGAGAGAAAGTGCCGCACCCGTGTGTGAGCCAGGGCTATGAAGCCCGTGGACACAGACTAAGCACCCGGCTGCGCCCTCTCACCTGACTCGTTGCACAAGGCCTTCAGGTCCGCTCCCACGTACCCGTGAGCGCTGTCTGCCATCTGCAGCAGCTCGGCGTCAGTGAGGACATGGGGCACCTTTCGAAGCAGTTTCCGAAGGATGTCGAGCCGGTCCTGGGCGTTAGGGACTCCGATCTCGATCTCTTTATCGAATCGCCCGGGTCGGCGGAGAGCGGCATCCAAAGCGTGCGGGCGATTTGTGGCCCCGATGACTAACACCTGTCCTTCACTTCCTTCCTATCGAAGGAGAACAAGAACAAATTATTCTTCTAAAAGTAAAATATGCACACACACACATACCTATGTGCATGAGACACACATGCACACGCGCCCTGCGGGGGGGGGCGAGTGTCCAGGCTGCTAGGCCCTTGCACTTTCACCACTCATCCCACGTCTCCCAAAACTCAGCTAGGTGCTCCCTCTCCTGGGAGGTGCTCCAGCGCATACCCCTCCATCCCCTGGGCGTGCGTCTCTCCCGCCCTAGCAGCCTACCTCCGCTATCCCTATGAACACTAACACTTAACACACTACCACAGTTATTTTAATTTAAATGTTTTAAGTTGTCCTTTTCCCTTACTTGAAAGCAGAGACTATGGCCTACAGGTTATTCAAATAGAAGGCACTAGAATAGCTGTCAAAGAGATCTTCACATAGGGCTGTTTCTTTAATTGTGATACATTTTAAATTCCTGGAAACACCGGCAGCCATATAACCAACACGGGAGTATCAGCCACCCTTGACCACGTTTGGACTTTCTCTGAGAACGAAATTTGGAACAAAGTATAAAGAACAACGATCGTGATCAGCCACCTATAAGTACGATCCCACGTTCTACTCAGAAGACCCAAGTTAATGTCACAGAGACGGGCGTAGCTGAAACGTGCTTCAGAGAAAACTCAAACCCCAGCAGTCACACTGGATGTGCCAACAGAAAACGCACGGACCATAATGAAGTCAGAAGACAAATACAGGCCCTTGAACATCTTTGGACTAAATGTCACTAACACATCAGCGTCACGGACCAAAGGCAAGAGCCCCAGTCCCCAGCAGGCCTGCCCAGGGGCAGAGAGAGACCCTGTGCCTCAGTGATTAAGATGCCCCAACACAGCCTTTCACCTGAACTCCCACTCACAAGAATCCGCATCACAACACAGCTCCCCTTATATGCATGCCTTTTGGGTGAAGTGAGTCACCCATAAACAAAGCTATTTGGTCAGCTTAACAATTCTATTTCTCATTACAAACAAACTGGCGCCCTGGTGACTGTATCAGACATGCGAGTGTTATCACTGTGGGTCAGTCATCAGAGCCCCGCGGTCCCCAAAATACCAGCACTGGATTCTCCAGGCCCATCCCCAGAGAGCCAACCCTGAGACGTGACGATCACACCAAGGTACTGGCCCAAGACTGAGAACCAGCTGGTCCTCTAGCCTCCCCCTGAGAGCAACCCTTCTCTTGTGTTACTCTTAAAATTGTAACACACTGTCAGCAAATAACAGAGGCTCACCCTGGCCAGGTGGCTCAGTCAGGGGGAAACATCATCCTATACACCGAAGAGCTACAGGTTCGATCCCCAGTCAGGGCACACACCCAAGATGCGAGTTCGATCCCTGGTCAGGGAGCATGTGGGAGGCAACCCACCAATGTTTCTCTCTCACATCAGTGTTCCCCCCCACCTTCCTCTCTCTAAAATCAATAAACATATCCTTGGGTAAAGATTTAAAAGAAAGAGAAAGACTCAATATGAAACCTTCACATTATTTTCATGTGTTCAGTTTCTACCAACAGGCCGTACAAACCAAAAAGTTCTAATAGTCCATTCTTTTTAACATGCAAAAGGAGCACCTGGGATTACACAATTTAAAAAATTTCTTTAGGCTCTAACATGACTGTAAAAATAAGTTATTTACGACCCTGCATAACAAGTGTCTTCTTATGATCAATGATCGTCAGGAGTGCGGGCCTCCCGTCCCTCATTAGCACAGACCTCATTAACCCGAGAGAGCGTGCCCTGCCAGGGAAGCTGCAACAAGGCAGAGGCTTTCCAAATGTTGTGGAGACACAGTGTCCAGTGCTCTCACTCTCTTTCCTTTCACTTGTCCCCAGAGACTCAATTTATACATGTGCAAAAGACACTCATGAGATTTCTTTGCAAACTCCCCAAAATTTCACCACTAAGTCTTTCTTATCCATTTCTGATTCCAGTTTTTAAGTTAGTAACATTTGTTTATTACAAAATAAACCCACTGTTGTATTTTTTTTTTTAAGATTTTATTTGTTCATTTCCAGAGAGGGGAAGGGAGGGAGAAAGAGAGGGAGACAAACAATGTGTGGTTGCCTCTCGTGTGCCCCAAACGGGGACCTGGCCGGCAACCCAGGCACGTGCCCTGACTGGGAAGTGAACAGGTGACCCCTTGGTTCGCAGGCCGGCGCTCATCCCGAGCCACCCCAGCCGGGGCCCATTGTTGGATGTTATTTTATATGGTAGAAACACACGCCAGGTTACACTGCCCCAGCAGTCACCAAGAAATCTGCCCCGGAGAATCATCTCTTGGTCCTTTCCTCTAGTTTTTACAGCTAGCGTTCCCCCTCACCCTAAAATGACCCAGACCTCGAGGCCTGCTTGGTAGTTTTGCTGCCACACGTGCACAGACGACCGAGTCTCGACCCCTCCCACACAGCAGCAAGACCGGCGCTGCACTCACGGAACCAATGCCGTCCATCAGCGTCAGGAGAGAAGCCACAACTCTCTTTTCCACTTCGTTCTGAGTCCCTTCTCTTTTAGGGCAAAGTGCATCCAGCTCGTCAATAAAAATAATTGATGGGTGCCTAAAGACAAAGAAGCAAAATGAATTCTCTAACACACATTTAATGTTTAAATTTGATGCATGGCATTTCTATTAAAAAATTAAAGCTACCTAGTTTTAATTTTATAAATCCAACACAACATGTCACATTGAGGATTTAGTTAATACTATTAAAGATAAAGGCAGAAGGATGTTAAACTCATAAGCCTTAGACTACTTCTAGCCTAAATTACTAACTCAGCAAAATCGCACACCAGTGGGCCTGCCCCCCGCGGAGAGAAGAGCACAGAAAACAGGCTACTGCCCGTGAGGCCAGCGCTGTGCCCGGGCGCAGCGGGCCCACGGCGCCCGCCGGACCATCAGGCCTGGCTTAATTCCAAAGCCAAGGCTAGAGATGTCGTTCCTAGGAGAGGATTTCAAGTCTGAGGGAGAAAAAGTAGAAATGCTCTCTTTTTTTCCCTACCCAAGAAAGAACTTTCAAGATGGTCAACGCTCCCATAAAAAGATGTGAATCCTCTCATAAGGGGAACCTCACTGGCCAGGAACATAAGAATGACAACAAAAATATACTGAACAATGATGAACACCTGCAGTGTTAGGACTAGAGACTCTTACTTCAACTCTCCTACTGCTGGGAAAAAGTACTTTAAAAATGGAAGCTCTTTTGGTAAGATAGCAGTAATTATGGTAAGTTAAATACCCAGACAACGGGAGAGACACAGCTACATTATAAATATCACATTAGACCAAGTTATAAACCATACTCTAATGCTCCTTACCATGTAACATGGTAGCCTTACTTGAGGAATAATCAAGGAGAAGTGTTATATAGCAAAACATGTGTCCCTTTGACGCCAAGTATAGTTAAGTTTTAAGCACGAAGGGCTAACGCACTACGGTCCACAAAGGGAACTCCGCATGCTGACTGTGCCCAGCCCCCAAAACAAAGCCAACCGTAAATGTCTGTGCTCAAGCACAGCCACTGACACCAAATAACACTGTCTTGATACTTTTACCTCATGTAATTTTGAAAAATTGAGACATGATTGCCATGTAACATTACGTTAGTTCCACATATACAACATAACAGTTTAATACGTGTAAGTAATTTTTTAAATATTTGTAATAATTGTAAATAATTTTTGTGAAATGATCACTATGTGTAGTCACGACAGTTTTTTTCTTGTGACGAGATCCTTTCATCAAATAGTGATGATCTACTATTTTTACAACTCTCAAATGTGCAATAGTTTTGTTAACTATAGTTACCACCCTGTACATTGCATCCCATGACTTCTTTAATAACTGGAAGTCTGTACCTTTTGCTATCTTATGTAATTTAATAACTCATTTATCAAACTTCCAAAACAGCATTAGATAGAACTAGATTACCCAGAAAGTCATTAGATTTACAATCTATTCTAGTGCTACCACTATTAATTTACACCATCTATTCTGTCTTGCTTCGTGTAAAATGTTGGTGTCTCTACTTTGACGACCACGTCCTTAGCTACTAAGCTCAAACATCTGCAAACACCGCATACCGCTGAGTGGCTTCGGCAAATATCTGACGCAATCGTGCTTCAGTCTCCCCATAGAATCTGTAACAAATAAAATACATTTGAGGACCAACTCATGGTTTTTAAAGCCTTTTCTATAAAAGCTCATCTGACTTTCCAAATAGTTCCAGAATACTTAAAATTGCTTTCAAAAATTATTTTCCAAACAACTTGTACATATATTAAAAAGAAAATTGACATTTCAGCATACGAAACATCCAGACAGAATACTATGCAGCCATTTTTTTTTTTAAACCACATTTACGCAGAGCATCTTTGGTGTTGGGCGGAGGTGACCCCCCAGCAGGTAATAAATCATCATTAGTTAGGATGCCTTCAGCACCTGAGCCTCCACAAACCCAAGGACCTGTATCGGCTTTCGGACTGATAACCCTTCCGCTTTGTGCGGCTGATGCTGGTGATCTACAGGCAACCCAAGAGAACAGAAAGGACGTCCATCCGTGCAGCTACCGAGAGTGAGGGACACCGTCACAGGGGGAGAGAACATCTCAGGGGGACTCACAGCGCCGGACAGCACAGACGGAGCCTGCGGCAGACTTTGCAAAGGCGCATCACATCCCGTCTTAAACTGCAGTAACGAGGACACGACGACAGTTGCGACCAGACCGTGTGGTCAGCTGCGTCCTCTCAGAGCTGCAGCCACTGCCTCACTCTTTCTCCGAAGAGCGCTTCTCAACGTATTTCTTTTATTAAATCCTCTTATGAAAGTGCCGTGAGAATGAAGTTATTTTTACTAGGTATTAGATTCTATACAGTAGAACCCTGTAGTTCTATACCAGATACCCTGCGTTGTTGGATTGGTATGACATTTTTAATGTTTAAGGAAAATTGTGTACTTGCAACAGTTGCGCGAGTTTAGTTTTGTTACGCCAGTTGCAAAGGCAGAGTTTACTTCCCACCCGGCACAGAGCCTGTATTTGTAAAGAAAAATAAATAGCTGTGAGTTATTGTGAAGTCGCAGTCAACACTCCAGACAAATAGTTGGGGTTTTTTTTAGGCTGTGATGCAAGTTTAATTTTTTATCTAGTAGGGGAGGTATCGCCCTGAGTATTTTATCACTTCTAATAATTATGTCTTTATACAATATTTACACATATAGTTGTTTCTATCTGGGTCAGCACTGAAGAATAAACACAAGGAACCTGTGAGTTGGCCAAATGGACCTGGCAGAAGTTACTAAAATAAAAAATAGGGCGGCTTTGTTAGCACAAATAACAGAGCGGATGATGAATACAAGTAATAACCAGGTAGAGGGTGACGTGGTGGTCTGATACAGTAAGAGAGAGAGTCAATTCAACACTGTACTTAAAATAGGAACTACTCAATGTCCTGAAGAGACAAGTTAACTGCATAAACCAAATCACTCTTTACTAAGAAATAAAAGCTCTAAAATCGAGATTCCCAATAAGGAATACAAGCATTTCAAATGGTAAAAGACAGATAAATAAAAATACCCTAACCGATAAGCTAATAGGTTAGACACTATCAGCCATGTAAAGCTTAATACATCATTACTGCGGAAGATACCACATTTCAGAGACAAACATTTGTAAGAAAGGGATTTGAAAGTCAGCTCAATACCGTGGCTCAGGTTTGACACGGTCCCTAGTCTACGCTGTCAGACCAAGTCCAGACCAAGAATCGCCTGCTGGTCAATAACCCAGATCCTCTCCTATTCCTTTAGTTTTAGTACAATACCGAAGCCCAGGAAGGTACGAATGCCGAAAGAGGAGGAACAGAGCACATTAAGGATCACACCGCACTGGGAAACGATCAAGGGCGGGGGGAACCAAGGCGTGATCGAAACCAGAGTCTGGATGTTGCAGAACAGGTCCGAGTGCACGACGACAGATTCTATCACAACTGCGAATGCACGTAGAGACCAACAGCTTTCCGAGTTACACACAGTTCATGTATTTCGGTTTTCCGTTTCTGCTATATCTGACCCAGAACTTTTTTTAATTGAAAAGGTACTTCCACTCACCTACTAAAACAAAGATTAAATGAGGGAATAACCCAAAGAAAGTGCACTTTTTCTTTAAAAAAAAAAAGCACGTTATACTGAGGTCTGATGTTTTTATTGGACTGTAACCCGTTTGTTCTGTAAAGCAATGCTACAATGACGTGATGAACACAAGACCAGATGCTGTCATAGCTGTTTAAACACCAGAACTGCTCAATAAGTAAGTTAATTAATTACCCAAAGTAATTAATGACCTTTGGGTAAGGTCTCCATACTGTTTTGGGTTGACCTTACATAATTTAAACCTCTGCGATAAGGATTCTGTATCTGTTTCACTTCTAGATATTTATCCCATTCTCCAAATCATTGTAACTGGGGCTCAGTAGTAAATATTATCTGTGAAATTTTGTTTTATTTATTATCACCAAGTAATAATGGCATAGGCAGAGTTTATCATCATAATGTAAGTTTTTAAATTTCCAGTACTTTATTGTGGTTTTTCAAGATATGTAAAAATGCAATTATGTCTCATTTGTAGACATTAAATAGCTTGGTTAGTTGAGTAATCTCCCTGGAACTAAACTGAATCTTTACGATGGAACCCTAAAAAACACACTTAAGAAATAGATTTAACAACACTGTTTATTCCACTGGAGTGTGCACCTACTTGCTCACTATTTCCGGACCATTTATCACGGACACATAGGCCCCGACCTCGTGGGCGATGGCCCTGGCAATCATGGTCTTTCCAGTCCCGGGGGGGCCGTACAGTAGCACTCCTCTAGGCGGAGGGATTCCTGCGAGGAAACGAAAGGACAGAGTTCAGCATTGCCAGGTCCCTTGTAAGAGCTGTCATATGGATTAAAACACAAGTTGAAAATCTAAATTTACCTCACATCGCAAAACTACAGTAAGAGTCAGACCTTCTGTATTCTGTGCAGAAAGATGTACTGACTAGGCCAAATGCTGATCTCCGGCAGTAACCGTTTCTCTATCAGGGCACACCGGTAAAAATCTGGCTGGACACCACAGTGTTGCCGTGCCCCATCCCACATTACCAAAACTAAGTGTGGACAACCACGAGGGCATTGAGCAGCCACCAACCCCAATTTTCACCCAGCCAGCCATCTTGAAACGTGCATGCACTCCTACCAAAATGTCAATCCAAGCGTTCATTGTGTGTGTGTATACACACACACACACATACACAAACACATGAAGATTCAAGGAAAAGAAAAAAGCAGAGATGGAGATGGCATGCACCACATACACGCAGAGACCTGGGCAGGAGCCACAGGACAGCAGCCCCGGGACTCCCGGAAACCAAGCCACTCCCGTAGCACTTGCTTCAGTGCGGATGTCCGCACACAGCTCCGTTTCCCAACCGAGAAGTTCCACGGGTGCCTGGCCTATTCCTCCAGTCACTACGGCCGATCCAGCCGGACAAGGCACATATTGTAGATGCAGCAGGAGCAACCGAGCAGTGTGCGACTGGAAGAGACGAGGCTACAACTAGCTCACTCAGCCTAGGGAGGCCTGGCCGAGAAGAAAGCTCCCTTAACCAGCATCTCCCAAAGCAACTCACACCTCCTACCACACCTACCGCCCAGGAAAGAAAAACGGGTAAAAGGGAGAGCAATTGTGAGAGAAGTGGAATGAGCCAACTGCTTCTGAGTTTAAATTGGACACTCTGGGGTGCCATACACTGAGGAAAGCATACCGTAACTCCTGAACAGTTCAAGCTGCTTGAGAGGAAGTTCAATTATTTCTCTGATTGCTTTCAGCTGACCATTTAAGCCTCCTATCATGTCATAAGTTACTTTGAATTGGTTCTCTTGCTCCTTCGAATCTGTATGAGTTTTTGTAAAATTGACTCTGGTGGCTGCAGAAATGAAATAGAACGTATCCGTGCTGCACTGCGCTCCCAGACGGGCTACCTCTGGCACGCTCTCTCCGCTGGCGAGGTCCTCATTCCCTTCTCCGGCAGACGCAAAGCTACATTCAGGGGCTGTGACTTCCTCGAGCCCACGCCCACTGCTGCCACCAGGACTCTGTGTGACATCCAACAAAATGTCACCAGCTTTACTTTCCTTTCTGTCATCTACTGCTTTGCAGGGAGTGCTGCCTGACGGTGGGACCCGGGGCTCGCCCAGATCCAGCTGACTCAGCTGTGAGGGCAGGGCCTCGGCGCTGGCCTCGGCGCTGGCCTGTTCAGAGGCCACGGCCTGGGCGTCAGTGTCAGAGTCGCTCTGCAGCCGTCGCAGTACCATGCCGTCTGCCCCTTTCACCTGCAGCACTTGCAACTTGCACGGTCGTCCATAGAACGTGATGTACAGGAAGTTGCCGGGCAAAACAATCTTGCCATCTATAAAACAGTTTATCGAACATGTATGTTAGCACGACTTTTCACCCATTTAATGTGTAAGTAGCCATTTGTTTCACCTATTAAAAAAAAACTGGGAAGACTAAATCAAAGATGGAAATATTAATAAAATTACTGTCATAAAAACTAAAGGCCCTACTATTCCCCTATGAGGGAGCACTATCTGGAGATCCAAGAAAAGCAAGATGATTCTCTGAAATGGCAAAGGTTCTCCCCACTGCACTTACAAACAGGCAGCCTACGTTTGACAATAAACTAAACTCAATGGGCACAGTTACGCCAACACACCAAGGTGACCTCCCTCACTGGGAAGGGCAAGAGCTCGAGGGCGCGGAGTCTCAGTTCCCCCATGACTGTGTCCACAGACTCGGTGTGGATTCTCTCTGCTGCTCAACTACCAATCCATTAATGGGGGGGGGGGGGGGGGGCAGTGCGGAACACAGCCCTATCTTAAAAGGGCATTAATTCACTGAGGAGAATATTCTCTATGCTGATGTGGAAGAAACTATTGAGTACACCAGACCTCGAAGACGTGTTACTTTATTTGCTGCTGCCTTGCTTCTTAGAAAACTGTTTCAAATATGTCTCACCCAGTTTTCTCAGAAGACAATCAACCAGTTGTTCTTCGCTGATATCCACATTTTTGTCACTGTAAAGGGTGAGGTGAGGAAAATAGAAATAAAAATTAAGTACACCAGAAGCTTAAATATAAACTCACACATACATAGTTGTAATGTAGACCTAATCAAAAGCATAATTAGTTCCCAACCTGGAAATGATGTACACAATTCTGGACTGATTTACAATTTTCAGACAGTTCTTACAGCGATGAAAATCTCACCCTCAGTCCGATGCCCCAGTGGCCTAAGTCAGTATCCTCCAAAACGTAGGGGCTATCCGTCAGTGGGCCGTGCACTCGCCTGTCAACCCCACCCAGCACTCGTTAAAGGAAATACAAACTGTCAGAGTACATTACACATACAAAGGGCAAACGCTGCTTTGTAAAACACTATTTCATTGTGCACAGGTGCACGCGTGTGCACACGTGCCCTCTGTGTATACACACTGCAGATGTGTACGTACAGCAAATCCCAACAAAAAATGTTTGTTTTTTTACTGGGTGTCAGTCGAGAACATTTGAAAAACGCTGGCCTTCACTGTCCCTCACCAAACTTGCCTAGCGTGGCAAGAGGCTTTTATTAATAGCTTACTTCATTCCCTTGGTATAATTTATAAATTATCTTTCAGAAAAAACAAATCCTGTATAATACATTATCTGAAGAGGCAGAAATAAGGAGAATGGTACAAAGGAAGTTTATTCTGGAGAAAGAGCATGCCTAGAAAAATGAAAGCCCTATTCTCACTAACTGTACATGTCAGGAAGGCTGCTTGTTTGAGTACAGGGAACAGGCACACCTAAAACCAGGCCACCTGTAAGAAACATGTCCTGGGGGGGTGGGTTCTCAGAACACGCGCACTTCCCTCCTCCCCCTGTGGAAGCAGCTCAGGTACCAGTAGGAAGTGAGGGTTGGGCTTAGTGAAAGATGTATTAGCAGGGCCACCTGGGCCAGGTCTAAGCCACGCCCTCCACTTTCTCAGGAACAAAACCAATAGTGTTCGTTGTCTGCTACTCCCTTCGCGCAAATTCACCTACTGGCTAAATGCACTGGTAACCCCCAAGTCACTGCCAGCAGAGCTTCCCCAGTCATTGGTGGATGTGCACAGAGGAGGCAAAGCATCAGAGCCACACACCACCTTCCCGGCCTCTTGTTATATCGCTCATCACAGATGCCCAGAGGGCGGCGAAGTGTGCAGTGCCTGTCCCGGCTGCGGGACCTGTGGGAGGGGTCTGAATCCTAACTCCAGAAGCTGTCCGTGAGGTGGCCTCCTTTCCGAACTACCTCTTCTCTATTGTAAACTACGGAAAATAGAAAAAATAGAATACACCAGAAAAAGTTGTTCTAAGAGTTGATTATAATGTATATAAAAGATATACTTACATATTTATATATGTTAAATATAAAAACATATACACCCTTAGGAGGAATGGTTCAGTGTTAATTCAATGTTAGAAGCAATTTTACAGAACACACCACCTCAAATAACAAGAATTGACTGTGTATTCATATGAAAGAGAGAGGAAGAGAAATACAAGGAGGAAATTTCATGAGTCAAATGTATGTATAAACTAAAGAGGAAATTATATGTGACTCCCTAAATACTTACATTTACTTGTTTATAGAACTCTGAACCCAATTATACTTAAATTGTTTCTATTTATTAAACTCTGAATAGAAGATATTTACAAATACGTACAACAGGGGTGTCAACTCATTTTCACTGGGGGCCACATAGGCCTCACGGTTGCCTTCAAAAAGCTGAAATAATTTTAGGACTGTAGGAATTCAATTACTCCTTAACTGTTAAGGAGCTGAAATTACATTCAGCCCTTTGAAGGCAACCGAGAGGCTGATGTGGCCCCCGGGGAAAATGAGTTTGACACCCTGATGTGTAAGAACAGTAAAAACACTCAACCAGTTTTGCTTTTAAAAAAAGAATGGGTGCGGATACAATCATTTCCACTAGAAGGAGCTCTAAACTTACTATTGAAATGTTTCTGAAGGCTTTAAGCAGCTGATTAAAATTACTGGGTTTTCTTATTGGAAATTAAGTCTCTTATCTAAGCTCTGCTTGCTGCCACATTTATGACATAAGTTTTTCGGTCTTTTTTTTTTTTTGCCCTGGCTGGTGTAGATCAGTGGATTGAGCACGGGCCAGTGGACCAAAGGGCCGAAGGTTCAATTCCTAGTCAGGGTACATGCCTGGGTTGTGAGCCAGGCTCCCAGGAGGGGACTCGCAAGAGACAACCACACATTGATGTTTCTCTCCCTCTCTTTCTCCTCTCTCTAAAAATAGATAAATAAAATCTTAAAAAAAAAAAGACTTAAGTTGTTTTTTTAAAATAAAGTTTAAAACCAAGCTTCCATGGGAAACCCATACAGTCCCTCCCCTGTAGGTCACCATCATGACCGAAGAGGGTTACGTCCTCCGGAGGCCCCACAGTGAGAAGATCGAACACCCAGTCACCAGGGGCTGTGCCTGCAGCCCGGTGTGCAGAGTGAAGAGCAGTCCAGTGCGACCTGATGGCAACCCTGACCGCCCTCCCCAGCCTCTGCACAAGAGCAGGCAAGCTCCTCCCCCTCACTGGGCCTGCTCCCTCATCTGTGATGGAGAGGTCAGTGTGGGCACCCTGCAGGGTGTTTAGGGGACTAAATGAAAAGAAAAAGGAAAAATGTGTGCATGCACATGTGTGTGCCAGTACACAGTGGGTGCTCAACAGATTGTGTTCCTTCTCCTTTCTGCCTTTTATCATTTGTTAAACGGTTGGTAAATGCTCTGAAAATATTTTCCTGTTTTTAAAGAAAAAATATGCCAAAGCGCATCTACAAAAGTAGCAAAAGAGAAGAAAACATTTTCGAATACAGCTTGAAAAACATTTTGTGATTCTTGTTTTAAAATAAACGCACCCCAGAACTGTTACAGAGGTGATATTAAAGAATCAAAAGGCCCTGCCAGATGGCTCGGTTGGTCGGAGCGCCTTCCCACTCCACCATTTCCGGTCAGGGCGCCCACAAGGAGGAACAGATGGATGCATCAACAAGTGAACAACAAGCCCTGGCTGCTGTGGCTCAGTGGACTGAGTACCAGCCTGCAAACCAAGGATCATCAGTTCGATTCCCAGTCAGGGCACGTGCCTGGGTTGCAGGCCAGGTCCCCAGGAGGAGGCAACCACACATTGATGTTTTTCTCCCTCTCTTTCTCCCTCCCTTCCCCTCTCTCTAAAAATAAATAAAATCTTAAAAAAAAAAACATAAGTGAACAACAAATCAATGTCTGTCTTTTCCCCTTCCTCTCACTGTCAAATCAATCAATGAAATTTTTTAATTAAATAAAGTATCAAAAGATGCTCTTTTAAAAAACAGATCTTAATAAGATTTTTACACGCAAACTAGTCAAAATCCTATCAGAGACAGAGTTTCCCAGAGGATGGGAGATATGCTTTAACCATATCGATAGGCTGATTCAACAACTAGTCTTTGGTGAGGGGCCATTTAAAAATTTGACAGAAGTAACTGTTTCACTAGATTGAATAACCAGCGAGTTAAAACACACCATCAGGTACTCTGCCGAGCAGTCTCAATTAAAACTTGCTTCTTGCCTGCTCACAGTGGCCTACGGTACGCCCTTCTCTACAGCCGCAAAAAGACAGGAGCCCTGAGCACACGGCAGACCAAGATGAAGAGCGTGGTTGGTCCAACACCATCAGCAGTAACTCGTCTCACCCGAAGTCTCGGGGCACGCCCTAACCACAGGCACTGGAGTCCCCAGTCCCTAAGTCGCACAGCACTCGTCTAGCTTGTGCTAATGCAGGAGGCCACCTGCCACTCAACACACGGGGCCAAACTGAGATGCGCCGTAACTGCGACACACACACTGGCCTCTGAAGACTTAGTGTAAGAAACAGAATGGAAACATCTTATTATTAGTTTTCACAGTTGTAAGTTAAAATAAGATTTAACATGTAGTGACCAAATAAAATATAAAATTGTAATTGATTTCGTGTGTTTCTCTTTACTTTTTAAATATGGTTACTAGGAAATGCAAAATTACTTATGTGGTTCACATTTGTGACTCTCATTGTAGTATTTCTACTGGGCAGCGCTGGCCCAGCCACCAGAGAGAAGAGCCAGACCTGAGTGCCACGTCCATCTCCTCGGCCTGCAGCACAGCGCCCAGCAGAGGCTGGACGCGGATGGCGTCACCGACTCGGACACCCACGTTCTTCTGGGCTATCTCACTCAGGCCAACCTTGCCTCCAGGAAACCCGGACACAGGCCAGGCCGTGTACACCTGCCCAGGACACAGGAAGAAAAAAACATGAGAAAATTACTATCAGTGATTAATTCATAACTCACAGAGTATCTGCCAAGTACACGCATCTGCCAAAGGGGCTACCATCTGATACAAGTTGTGGAAGAATTTTTACAAATATTACATCTTTCTGTGAAGATTAGGAATGACCCCACAGGGAAAATGGTGAGAGATTTGAGAGGTGGGGTTAGGAAAAGAGACACAGGTGCTGCAGGTGAGAAGAGAGTGAGATAAGACCCTGTCAGGGAGATAAGACACCTTTCAGGTAGCCCTGCCTGGAGCACAAGCTTCCTCTAAGAAACAGGGAGGGGCCTGACTCCAGAGCTGGGAGGGAACTTAGACCTTATCAGGCAAATGATAAGATCCAGACAGTGGGCTGAGCTGTACACTCAGTGCCTTCTCTTCCCCAAGACACAGTGCAGCATGTTGAAAAGTCTACGCCCAAAACAATGAACAGACTGGGAGGCATGACATCAGCAGAGAAGAGACTCCAGCGCCTTCGCAGAGGGCTCCAGGAGATGCAAGGGCACTAGGAAATGAGGCGGAGACGACGAGGCAGAGGCAGGGGCCGCAGCAAACAAGAAACAAGCCAAGCTGCCAAAACACAGCGGCAAGGAGAAAGGAGGCTGCAAACAAGGAGGGCAGTCAGGTACTGAATAAAATGACATGACCTCGTCCCCCAGACAGTGTTTCTGTGGAGCCCATGACAGACTGGGGATGTAAGGACAACAGGGTAGGTCTCTCCTGCACCATGACACGCAGGGACCACCCTCCCACTGTGGTTGGACAGCAAAGGAGGGGAAGGCTGACGTGGGGCCATGGTCTTTAAAATGCAGGTTTTCGTTTTCTCCTGGTGTTGAAAACCACAATCAAAAACCCTCAAATCTTTCCAAACTAAGGAAATGACAAGGACTCGTACCTCTTGTTTTCCATGTAAACTGGTCAGCAGCACTGGTCGACCTATACATATATTTGCAGACTTCATAGTGCTGAGTCCAAGTTGAACAAGGGAATTCTGGAACTTTTTAGGAATTCTGTCATCTACCAAGAGGAAAAGAAAATTGTTTTTGTATTACTTTGTAGCTGAAGTTAAGGGCACGCTCTCGTTTGAAGGACAGGCACACCCTCCAGCCACGTGGCCACATGAGCGCACCGACCGCCCTGGATACACCACGGCTCCGACCCTCCTTCCTCTCAGCTCCAAACCAAACCTTTTCAGCATCCAGAGAGCATGAGCGCTAACGTAAAAACAGGATGTTTTATGGAACAGCTGACAGTTTTTGTTACTTAAGAAAATGTTTTTAATTTCATGAGGAACTGAGCATGTTCGCAACTGGAAGTCTCTGAGCTTTCCTTTCCGCATCACAGGTTCTGAGCTGAAACACGGAGCTGGTGCTCTAGACGACTCGGTCATGTTTCCACTTCCCATCCACGTAGTAACAGTCAGGTAGTTTTCGTTGCTCCCCGTTCCTAAGAACACTAGGAGAAGAGAGTAACCCGCAGGAGGGCACTCTTACCCTGCCCGGGCTGAAAGCCCAGCTGGCCGTGCCTCTGAAAATGCTGTGCTAGCATCTCCACCCTTCCTCCCCAGCCCCTGGGGCCTCACACTTGGTCAGAAAATGATGTGCTAACATCTCCACCCCTACCCACCCTGCCCCTCAGCTTCACACTTGGTCAGCTCTCCTTCCGCTGGCTCTCCCAGCACTTCCCGCTGCCAGTTACCCGCACTTCGCATCACAATAGTCATTTGTTTTAGTCTTGATTTTTCTCCCAAACTATACGCTGCTTTGGGACGGGAACTGAGCCACATTTATCTCTGTGTTGCCAGCACCTAGCAAGGCATCAAATACAGCTGCTGCATAATAACTGTGAAATGAATGAATGCAGTAGGTGAGTACGCAATATTTTTCTTTTCAGCAAAAATCCATAAAACACTTAATGAAATTTTAACCTGCCACGAATTGTATATAAAATTGCAGACATACACCATAATCATGGAGCTAATATTAATGTTCCTTAATAATCAGAAAAAAACAGCTCTTTTGTAATGAAAAATTAAGTCAATGAAAGAAAACCAATGATTTACATTACTCTCTGCTACAACAAAATAACTTCCCAACATACTTATTCTCCTCCTCTCAGCAGACAGACCGAACCTACCTACAAACATGAAGCATGACGCAGAGCGAAGAGCAACAGCACCGAGTATAAAATAAAATGAGCATATTTTGCCCTGGCTGTTCAGTGGATTGAGCGCCGGCCTACAGACTGAAAGGCTGTTGGTTCAGTTCGATTGCTAGTCGGGGCACGGGCCTGGGCTGTGGGCCAGGACCCCAGCGGGGAGGCACGAGACGTACCCACACATTGATGTTCCTCTCCCTCTCTTTCTCCCTCCCTTCTCTCTAAAAATAAATACATAAAATCTTTTTTTTAGACCATATTTCATAATATGAGAGACTGAAAAGAAAGTCAACTTTCCTGTGAGCGTCGGGTCTCTCTTGCACTTGGCCCATCAGCGACGGCAAAGTGTCCCCGGGGGGTGACCTCACAACTAACGCTCCCTCGTGACAGTCACCTCACCGGGTAGCAGTCCTCAGCAGTTGTCTAAGTTTTCTCCTCTGCCCCGCCCTACGCTGCACGTTCACCAAGCACTGGGACTTGACAAGCCACAGGCTTCTCAAAATACGCCGCGTCTTCCCTATCACCCACGGAGATCACGTTCACATCCGTCCACTGGCCTGATTCTCAAGGCCTCTCCGCTGTGTCCTCTGCTAGCAGCACAGACCCCACACGCTGCCCTCCACCCAGCTCCCGGCGCCGGCCCTCCTTCCTCAGGGACCGACTTAAAAACACATCTCGACATCCACTGCCCCGGGGACTAACTTCAGACTTATCGAGCACTAGTGAGCCAGATCAACTCACAAGCCAGTAAAAGTCCTTTCAGCCATCCGCCGTCCCTGTCAGGCAGCAAACCTGCACTCTGTGACTAGCGTGTGGCAGACACTACGCCAGACACGGGGGACACGGAGTGGACACAGTCCTTGGCTTCACAGAGCTCACAATCTAACAAAATAACAGAGTTATCAAACAATCACTGAAATCCTGCAAAACTATAAACTCAGTGTGCTAGAAGGAAAGTCTTCGATGTGTCCCTTCGGTCTGGTCTAATCTGGAAGAATAAGAGAAGGGTTCTCCAAGGAAGTAACGTATCCACCCAACTCTGAAGCAAGAGTAGGAAGTAATAATTAAATGAAGAGGGGAAGAAATCTAGTTCTGAGCAAAGAGAACAGCATGTACAGAGACTGTGGGCAAGAAGATCTCTTGGGGGCTGGGGAGGACAGGCAGAGAGGGAGGGGGAGATAAGCGGGCCGAGTGAGGAAAGTCAAGGCCACCCCTGGTAGCGGTGGCCTTACTCTGACAGCACTGCAGGCCAGGGAGGGGTGGAAAGTGGGCCCCAACAGGACCTTCGTTTGCAAGTCCACTCCGCTGCAGGGCAGGAAGGGACTGGACGGGCCAGCACAGGCAGCAGCCCAGGTGGGCAAGGCGGGTGTCCAGGGTTCCTGCAGAAGTGGTGGGAACGGAGCAAAGGAGAGCAGGAAGCGGGGAGAAGGGTGAGGTGACAGGTGGGACTCAGTGGAAGACTCAACCCGAGACAAGTAAGAGAGCCGTCAGACGTGACCCGGGTTCCGGACTTTGAAATGGGGAAACGGAACAGGCCTGGAGTCTGTTGTGTGGCAGGAAGTGAGTTCTTGAGGCCAGTCCTGAAGGACCTTGGAGAACTCCAAGAGCAGAGCGAGAGCCCAGTGCGATTCAAGGGGTGCGTGGTCGGCAAACGCGGCACTTCCGGTTCCCGGTCGGCGAGAATGAGAAAGACCGACTGGAAGCCGCGGGTGCCATTTGACAGAGTAATCTTCCATCTGCTGAGTCTCGTACAAATTTCCGTTTTTTAACTTATTTTTATCGTATCGTACAACAGCACTGACCTGTGACCTGTCGCAAATTTGAAAACCTTCCCTACTGAGTTGGAGAAGCACTGGTCTGGAGCCGCAATTTTCAGCCGGCAGGCCTCAAGAATTTTTAAAACATGCAGCACCTGACCGTTCAGTCCCAGGCACTGACCTCCTTTCCCTCAGATTGTCAAATAAAAGAAAAAGGACAACAGCCAACTCAACAACAGCTGTCCGGTGTGAGCGAATCAAAATCATACCCATTTTTTTTGTTGGGTAAGCAGAAACTGTGTATTCTGGTGTAACGCAGATTTGTAGTAGTTGGCCTGCCTGTGCCAGGCGATGAAGGAGGCTGAAGGTCGCTGCTCCAGAGGTCAGGGAATGAGGACCCGGAGGTGGTCCAAATCACACACAAATCTGCCATGGACGGGGGAGGACCGCAAAACTCAGGGCGGCGCAGGAACGTGCAGGAGGGAGGTTTCTAGAGAATTTCTAGGGACGAGGGCGGCAACAACCTGGTGGCAGGTGAAAGGAGAGGAGCCAGGACAGGACACTGACCAAGCACCCACCAGGGGAAGAAGAAAACCTAGAAGAGTCTCGAGATGCGTCAAGAGGAAAAGTCAAGTGTTTCACGGGGGAGGAAAGGCACCACGTCGAGAGAAAGGTCAAGGGTGGTCAGAGATGAAGCTGGTCTCGTTGATCTGTGAGTCTGTGACCTCGCAGACAACCGTGACCGTGACGGTGACGGTGACCAGGGCAGGGGCCGCCGGGTGAACACGGGGTGCAGGCCAAGCAGGGACCAGCAGAGGAGGCAGCGCCCGCCTTGGTGGCGAGTGCAGGCGAGTGAGTCCCGGGACCTTCGAAGGCGGGGCCCGGTAGGCGCATGTGCCATCCACGGTGAGGACGGAGGCGTCTGGGCCCCGAGTCCAGAGATACACTCGAGCTTTGCCGCTACGTCCGCGGGGGGGGGGGGGGGGGGGGGGGCAGACACAAGTCTCGCCACGCTTTTCCTCTGCTCCATTTTCGAAGCTGTAACACACAGAGGACTTAACATCCAAGTCTTTCCTGCAAATCTTTTCTCCCAACTCCCGGGAGCTGAGATCGAGGATAATGGCTTTGAGGTCACACGTCTGGACTCAACTGTCGCTACTGGCGTGTAATAGCTGTGAAACCTGCGAAATGGGCACGATGAACCGACTATCCGTGTCCCGGGGCGTCTGTGGAGATTAACTGTGAAGGCGACACTCGCGGGCAATGACGAGCTGCCTCCGCGACCCCCGACCCCAGAGCCCATGTATTCGTGCGAGGAAAAGCCACCTTTCGTCCCTGAAGGCGCAGGTTCGCCTCTCGAGAAGGATGTACGCACATCTGGACTGAACTGTGCTTCGTTTTGCTTCCGCTGTGCTCACTAGAAAGGAGCTATTTTGCCGTGAAATAGATCGGACATGTTACGTGAGGCAAAGTTGTCTCAAGTGCAACTTGGCGATTCAAGACAATTTACAAAAGGGACCCTGACGCTAGTCCGCGAGAACGCGCTCGTGCCCGCGCCGGGGTGGGCCTGGCCCCTAGCCCCCTCCCACCTCAGCCCGGCCACCCACGGCGCGCGGCGCCCGCAGGCGGACCGCGGGGTCCCCGTCCCCCCCAGGCGGCGCCCCCTGGGCGCCCGCCGCCCTCCCACAACTCTCACCCTTTTCTAAGAAGTTGATCACCGCCAGAGTCCCGGTGGCCGCCGCGAAGCCGGCTTCCGCACAAGCCGCCCAGGCCCCCGCAGGGGAGTGAGCGGCGGCGGGCGAGAGCGAACCGCTGTCGGAGCTCCGGTTGAGCCGTTTTCTGTTCTTCTTGGAAGACATGATCGGAAGGCAGCCTGGAGGCTGAAGCAGCGAAGCCGGCTCAACGTGCGCGCTTTACAGAGGGAAAAACTTCCGGGGCAGGAGTCAGCGAGACCCCACCCCCGCCCCGTAATACTCCGAGTGACGCGAGCAAGGGATAGGGGACCCGAGCCTCTGCGGAACCCGCCGTCTTCGAAGAGGCTTTTCTGCAAAGGAAAACGGATTAGGTGGACGGAACCCTCATTAAGATTGCACATTCCAGAAAGGCAGGCCTTTTCTCCTATCACCGTTCGCCTTCCCCACCCTGAATACACATGCGCTGAGTTAAACTGTGGGCGCGGGGGAGAAGAGCGGTGGGGAAGTCCCCCGCACGCCCACCCCGCTTCCTGGAGCCGAGCAAACAGCCCGGAGGAGCTGGTGGACAGGACTCGGTGGTCTCCTGGGTATAGCGCTGCAAAGGAAGAAGCCC
Source organism: Desmodus rotundus (assembly GCF_022682495.2). Taxonomy (NCBI): domain Eukaryota; kingdom Metazoa; phylum Chordata; class Mammalia; order Chiroptera; family Phyllostomidae; genus Desmodus; species Desmodus rotundus. The sequence continues at coordinate 3,650,123 of NC_071395.1, read as the reverse complement.
CGCTAAACTCCGGGCAGCTTGCGCGGCACTCTTCTGAGGTTTACGTTAGAACCTCCTCTCCGGGGCGCGGAGGTGGGGCGACTTGGGGGCTGAGCGAGCGGACGGCGTGGGCCGGCACGGGGATGTCGTTTCTGCCGTACGGGGGTTATCTGCGGGCGGTTCTGGCCCGGGCCCGCGACGCCCGGCTCTTGGTCCCGCACCGCAGGGTCTCGGGCGGCCCGGGTTGCGCGCGGGATCCGCCCGCCGGAGCCGGCTTGCTGCGCGGCCAGCTGGACAGATTCGGGGGCGTCTCGGTGCGGCTGGGCGCGTTGGACTGCGTGGACGCAGCTGCCTTCCAGAAAGCCCTGCAGGGCAAGTGCCTGGGCCAAGGGTCCCTGGCTCCCCCGGTCTCCAACGAAGTAACGGCGACCCCGACGCCTGCGCCGTGCCCAGGGGGCTTCCCGCTGGTTCCCGGCCCTTTGCTGGGAGACCTCCGAGGCGGTTGCTGGAAATGGTGATAATCCTAAACTTTGGGATCGGCCACCCTAGTTTCTGGTCCGCCTTCTAGCGTGTGACCTTCACCTTGGACAGGTTCTGTAAACCACCATTTCCTCTTCGGTGAAACTGGGTAATAGGAGCGCCTTGGGTCGCCTAGAGTTAAGTTGGATGAAGAGCGTAAAATGGGTAGCACGGTGTCGCCCATATTTGACGCTCAGTAAACTTTGTCAGTACCGTCACTTTATTCGTCACTTTTACAGAGCAGTGGTTCTGCCGGGCTCTCCGCCCGGATACTCTCACACACGTGCTGGACAGTGAGTGGACCAAGGTTCCCGGTGGACAGATTTGCACACAAATCGGGTCAGGGGCAGTGATAAATCAGGAAGGGGGTGGGTGGATCGTTTCCAGTAAGAAAACTGTCCACTCTGAACCGTAAGCCCAGTGAGAAGAAGGCAAGTTTGGATGGAGGAGCCTTCACTTTGAGATAAGCCTAAATTTGGTGGAACCACCTGTTTTTCAAACTGCCCTCCCCCACCCCCGCCTTAACAGATTGAAGGCATAACATGGAAACGCTGCTAGGGAAAGATCCTCACACTAACAGGAGCTTCAACTAATTTCAGTCCTATTATTGAGCAATATGGCGAGTGAGCATCTTTGTGAATACAACTGAGTTGGGTGGGGGGGAGTTGTTTGGTTGGTTGGTTGGGTTTCTTGTTTTTTTGTTATGAGTTTGTTTCGGGGTTTGAGACTTTCTATGAGTTTATTTGACCCAAACTGACGACATATGCCCCTGGAGTAAGATCTCAAGTGCTCCTATTTCTTTCTTTAATCATCTGCATTTCTAAACTACTGACTTCTCATTTTCTCTCCTGCTTTATGAATAATTGCTGGCTCCAGCAATATCGCCAGGAGAAGATTCAAGTCAGTGTTCATCCTCTAAAAGGTGTCCATATATGTGTGGGCAGATTCAGGTACTGCCCACATTTGTCACTTCTCAGTGACCAAAGGGGTAATCGAGCTCAGCGAGGCAGAGCGGAAGAGAGGGGCCTGGGTTTGGAGTCACACGTCCAGGTTGCAAGCTCCAGGTTCCCCCACATTGCTTGGCCACAGAAAATACTTGCCTCTGAGGTTGCCTATGAGAATGCCAGCCCAAATTACTAGATAGATGTGATCCAAGATAAATTATGTGAAACTAACTGGTAAACTCAGAAATACCATATACTTTTTATTTTTTTCAATAAATTCTCTTTCACTTACTTTGCTAGACACTATTTTAAGAACTTTACAAATATTCATCCACTTAACCCTCCTAACAACCCCGGGAGGTAGGCACTATCATCTTCGTTTTGAAGAGGATGGTAACTGAGGCACAGAGATTCTAACTTTCTGCTCTCTGGAATCTATTCCCACTGCACTGAACTGCGTCCCAGAGCTACCGCTGGTTCTGTTGTTATTGAGTCCAGCAGAACCGAAGGCATTGCCTGTAAAGAAGAACCCAAATAATCTGAGGGTTCCCGTGCACCCTGTGTCTGTCACTGTGTTAGCCACACTGGCTTTTCAAAGTGGCAGAACTGTTTAAAGAGTCCATATGTTAGAAGCCCACACTTCTCATTTGTAAAGTTTAAAATGAAGGTGTTAAAAGGAACATTAAAATGACATTTTAAGTCAGTTTATTAATTAGTTCTACAGCTTGATCACGGATTATGTGCCAAGCAAGTATTGTGTCTGGTGATATGAATATGAAGTCACCCCAGCCCTGACTACTCAGAAGTAATTCAGTCTGGTGGGAAAGTCACATAAATAAGATGGTCGCGATATAAAAGATGGTAGTTGCCGCGCTGCTGGTGTGATGAGGTCATTTTGGGATCACCCGCCCCCCCCCCACCCCCCCCCCCCCGCCCCATAGCTAACCAGTAAGGGAAGCGGATGCTCAAAATGGCTTCCTGGAGGAGGCGACACCGCAGATGTGTTTGAGTGTATCCCGCTGCTCCCCCTGGCAACCACTTAAACAGTGTTATCTTCTGCGTTTTAGCGTCCGTGCAGCAGTGGCGATCGGAAGGCAGGGTTGCGGTCTGGCTGCACGTGCCCATCCTGCAGAGCGCACTCATCACCCCGGCCGCCACACTGGGCTTCCGCTTCCACCACGCAGAGGCAGACGCAGCCACGCTGACCCTGTGGCTGGGACAGGGGCCCAGCCGGCTGCCAGGCTATGCGACACACCAGGTGGGAGTTGCAGGTCAGTTTCAAACTCTGGGTAATCAGCATTAACTTTTTAGAGGTTCACCCAGTTTCTGCTCACAGCTGAGCGGTGGTTTATTCTCATGGAGTAAGGGGATGAAAATGGGTATCCTTGGGACCATTGCTGGCGTTCTGAATGGAGGAAGTGTGCTTTCTGAATCAGCAGAGGGCAGCTCGACAACAAGCTAGTTCAGCGTTTAGTTTTCCAAAGGATGTGTTTAGACACGCTTCACACAGACACTACTCAAATAGCAACACTGTATGGGGACCAGGGAATAAATACATTATGGTGAAACATATTAGTACTAATTCTGTGAATTTGTAGAATAAAAGATAACTTGGGTAGAATTTAAGGTAAAGCAAACCAGCTTTTGAATGGTCGAACGTCACTTCTTAAAGACATTAAGTCGTTGTGCCAAACAGTTGTTTAAAATAATGTAATTTAAATATATTATCGAATTTCGAAGTTACTGATGAGCTTCAGAGACAGTCTTGAGAAAAGACTCGGCTTAGGTTAAGACAGGTTCTCAAATCATGGAGTTCATCAGAATCCCCCAGCAGGCTTGTTAAGCAGAGGCTTGGCCCAGTCCCCCAGAGCTCCATTCAGGGGGTCTGGGGTGGGGCCTGAAAATCTGTATTTCTGATAAGTTCTCTGCTGCTGCTTTTCTCTTTGAGAACCAGGATTAAGAACATTCCCAGATTTCCAGGAAAACTAAAATAGTAAAGAATCCTATGACCTAAAATAAATGGCAGCAGTAATATATATTAGCTAATTTAATCAGTAATAATTTTATTTGCCTTCATATAATTTACAAGAGTTTTAAAGGTAGTTTGCACCTTTGAAATCATTTAAAGGAGCTATTCCAGGATGTCCAGAAACTTTCCATTCGGCTCCACTTCGTAAGACTACGTGAAAAATTTGATGACGGCCTCCCACTTCACGAGAAAATCATACAGATGACTGTTCAGTCATTGGCAGAGACTTAGAGTTTGCCGTCACTGACGCAGAATTGCTCCCGTGTGCCCAACGACTGCCCTGCGAAGGACTCGTTCCTGACCAAGTACTGCGTATTGCATTAGAGTCAAGCTAGACCCTAGGAGTTCAGGGAATGAGAGTTCTGGAACTTGACCAGTCTTGAAGAAGAAGGATTTGAAGTGGCTTTTGGGGGTGGGGGTGAGATAATGTAAGGATGTATTCTGGAAAGGTATAGAGTTTTTTAGGTGAAGGGAAAACAATTGACAGCTGTTGCTATAAGCAACAGAAAGTAGGTGTGGCCAGTGGAGGGGCTCAGGGCCAGAATCTGCCACTTTGGCATATTGATTATTTTGAGAGAAGACAGTGGAGAAACAGCGACACAGGAAGGGCTCTCTGCATCCTCCATTCTACCTAAAAGTAGGGCATGAGTCTCTTATGCCAGGAAGAGAAGAGTGTTCTTACCGCCGCAGACAGGGGTGATGAGAAGAGCCTGTGTAGACTTACTAACACAACCCTTGCATTCCTTTAGTTTCCCGATATTTCCCCAGGTTTACCTCCCCTGGTCCGAACCCTGTCTTACCATGTCTCTGCAGTGTATTACTCCTGTTACAATGGTCTGACTGCTTTTCTAGGGTCTTCTTTCTATGAAGCCCTCCACCCCTACCCCAGGCCAGATAAAAGTATTAACATCAAATAAAATTCATATTTTTTCTCCATTAATCTGTCTTCTGTCAGTTCACTTCACAGGCCCCAGACCCAGAACCTGCGTGGGCAGCGGAGAAATCTTTCCTCCCCTGCTGGGGTCTGCCTCCGAGCCTTTAAAGCTGCCAGCTCCTCTCCCCTCCTGCTCTACTTCCCCGGGGCTTGTTTATCTCAGTCTTTACAGCTGAGGTTTCTGCTCCAGGAGCTCCTCAGAGAAGCTGCTGACCTTCCTGTCCAAACCATGTGAATTTTCTGTCAGTCCCATCATCCTTTGTCCCTCTATCCAGCTGTCTTCCTTTATAGCAGGTATCCCAGTCTGAACTTACGTAATCTCACATACTTAATTTCCCCACAACTGCATAAACTCCACGAAGGCAGGTACTTTATCTCCTGTTCACCGCAGCGTGCTCAGGTGAAAGACGGCGTCTGGCACACAGTGGGCGCTCCGTAGATGTTTCTTGAATGAACGGTTGGATAGGTCTTCAGGTGGGAACAGCCACCCTGGGAGAACACAGCTGTGGTGCGGTGGGTGACAGGCCCGGGCCCACGGGATGCGAGTCTCAGTGCTGTGTGAGCGTGGGCAGTCCAAGTGATGCCGCTCACGGGATGGGCGTGAGCAATCGCTGGGGCAATGCACCTGAAGCACTTAGCACAGTACCTGGCTGAGGAGAGTATGCCAAATAACCTCTGTTTAACCATCTCTGACCTCTCTAGATTTAACTTTTATGTTGTGACCAGCAGGGGTCGCTCACATTGCGCGTTAGCGCAGCTGGGTTGGTCTTTGGGATATTTTGCTCCTGTTTACAGTGAACTCATTAGGGAGAAGTTCAATTTGAGTAATGACACATTATTAAAATTTAAGAGACCTTGGCATTTCTTTGGCATTCTATCCTTTGTAAAGTCCAATTAAATTATAGTTTATGTTTTCTAATAGAAGCCAGCATTAATGTTAATTATATCTCACTTAGTGGTTTTCCTTCTTGCTTAAAAATACTAAGGCGTGTTTTCATTTCAGAGGTTACTGTTCCTTGCGTTACGCATACCTACCCCCCTCTATATTGTATCCCCAGAGAGCATTTACCACCTTCTCAAGTTCTGCGTGTTTGCTCTCGCCTCTCAGACACGCACACACAGACGCAATCGAGCACCCCGTGAGGACAGGGAGTTTTGTTCGCCACCGTGTCCCCGTCACCCAGAAAAGTGCCCGACGAAAATAGGAGCTCAGTTCATGTGATGTATAGAGAGCCCACACATGTTCCATTGAGATAAAATACGGAAAGAATGAATGCGTGTGAAGAAATAGCTTTTTAACACTCTCTTCCTACATTATGTAAACACAAATATCTTTAAGTTAGAGCATTTAAAGGAACATAATACCAATCATTACAGTAACATAAAAGACCCAGGATTGCCCCAATAGAGGTAGGGAAAAAAATGTTTTTGAGTCCTAACATCTTGACAAAGAATACTTAGTGTACTGCACAACACCCATGAAGAATGAATAAATAAAATGTACTAGAACTTAAAGCATATGTAAAATAAAGAAGTGTTGCAAAGCAGTATGCTGGTAGGTTATAAAGCCAGGTACAAAATGGTGAACCGGCTTAGGTGGATTCAGGGAGGCCGTGAGCCCAACGCTGACGTGTGTGAGATTCAGGTCACCAGGGGGCACAGCCCATGTGCCCTCCACAGTGATCTGGGGAATAAGCATGAGAACGGAAAGCCAACTCACTGACTCAGTAAATATCTTTAAGCATTTGAACTGGTCCTGACGCTAAAGTGCATGCTACCCAAGGATGGAAAGACGCGTTTGTGTAACTGTGCGTCCTCGAGACCAGACAATCTAGAGAAGCTCTGCAGGTGCCTTTACAAGGCAGCATGTGCTGGGACCATCGTTGGATCAAAGAACCTGTCAGGGGTGTCCAACCTGTGGCCTGCAGGCTGCACAGGGCCCAGGAAGGCTATGCGTGCGGCCCAACACAAAATCGTGAATTTACCTAAAACCTTTTTTTTCTCATCAGTTTTCGTTAGTGTCTGTGTATTTAATGTGTGGCCCGGGATAACTCTTCTCCTTCCAGTGTGGCCCAGAGACGCCAAAGGGTTGGACACTCCTGGGTCCTGGGCAGTCAAGCAACCAGCTGCTTGCTGGAGAGAGTTTACGTCTTCATGGATGAGGTGGTGTTGAACTAGGCCTTCCAGGATGGGCAGGGTTTAAGGACCACATGTAAGAGTGTGGGAGGAGTCTAAGATGAGTGAACTTAACATTTCTCAGTTTCTTTTATTCTTCCCTCCAACAGGAGCTGTGTTTGATGAGAATACTGGAAAAATACTGGTTGTCCAAGATCGAAATAAAGTAAGTTGCTCCTATTTATAAATTGCTTTCTAAATGTTCAGTTCTCTCTAGAGCAAAAGAAAATGTAGAAATTCTTACATGCGCAGGAAATTACACAAAGGTATTTTAAAAGTTATCTCTGAGTAGTTATGGATCACTTGGCTATTTAATCCCATAAATGCCTGTGTAGGCCTTGAAAATGTCGGCGTCCCCTCGCTATCGCTCGCTATTACTGTGCAGCTCCCGGAAAATTATAAATGGGTGTGTGTGAGTGGAAGACAACGCGATTTCTGACAGACTGCCAGGATATTCCTCCATTCACCCAACATTCGCCACACTCCTGCTCGCAGCCAGGCGCTGAGAACCCAGAGGTGAACGAGGCAGTGCCCCTCACGTCTGCACCTCGCCCTCTGCTTGGGAAAGCAGCCCTACAAGGCCTGGTGACAATTCCCTTTGCCCTTACAGAGCCCCACAAGAATTCTCAGAAGAGGTGACTTCTCAGTGGGTCTTAGAGAATGAATAGGAGTTTACCAGGACAAAAAAAACGTGGGGGCGGGGGTAGGAAACCAGACAGAAGATGAGAAGTGCGTGTGTAAGGGCACAGAGTTGGGAAGGCAGCAGACGTGGCATGTGAGTCCGCTCAGGCGCGTGGCTTGGGCGGCAAACGCTACTGCTCGCAGTCACGGATGTTGGGAGGCCGGGGTCAAGGCGCCAGCCGGCAGAATCGACGTCCGGTGAGGTCCCACTTCATGGTGCATAGACGCGTGTCTTTTCACCGTGTCCTGACCTGGCAGAAGGGACTCGGGAGCTCCTGGGCTTGCTTTTATAAGAGCACTACTCCAAGTCCCAAGGGTTCCACTCCTATGACCTAGCCGCCTCTCAGAGATCCCACTTAGAGTGCCACCTCCGCGTTGGGAGTTAGGACTCAACCTGAACCGGCGGGGGGGGGCAGGGGTGGTGGCAGGCAGAAATAGTCCATGGTCCAGTGTGGAAAGAATGGCAGGAGCTCGCTGTGGCCAGGAGTGCAGCCGGTGGTGAAACACGCGACCTGAGCGCTGGATGGGGAGTGGGACGTGAGAGCCTTGCACACCAAACCGGGGGTGCAGGCAACCAGAAGCACCTTGATAGAGATCGAATGTTTCCATCCTCACTCGTGCATATAAACGTGAGAGAGGATAATTACTCAGACTTCCTGAGACTTCGGCAAACATCGGTGGACAGAGTCAAACACGTTTCCCATCACAGGTGTTTTTAAATTTTAAACGACTGTTGGCAGGGAAAGCCAAAAGCAGTATTGCGCATTTCGCAGAGTGCTATGGACATGCACCCTGATGGGTGGAAGTCAAAGTGTTAGTTAGGGCAGGGTCTCGGACTCAGACTAAGCTTTACCGACAGAACTGTGTTGAGTAGGTCAAGTATTTTGTGCCTGGTCCTCATTAAGTCCCTTCTTCCTCCTCCCACCTTGGAATCTGTTGGGGGAGCCTAAAGGGGGTCCCCTGGCAAAGCAGAAATGGGTTAGAGGGGTCCCAGCTCCAGCATCACTAGGGGAGAGCACAGCACGGAGGGTGGGTTTGGAGCCGAGACAACCGTGGCATCAACTTGGTAGAAATGCGCGTCCCCAGGTGCCACCCAGACCTGCTGAATCAGAAACTGGGGCTGCTGCTCGTGTGCACAGGCCTTCCGGGGAATTCAGGTGCACGGTCGGTTTTGAGAACCGCTGCGCTAGCACACCACGCTCCAGACTCTTCATCTGCTGCTCTGCAAACCTGCCAGGGACTGGTTCTTCAAGAACGGGAAAGCGCTGCTTTTCAGAACCATGTTCCCGCTGTGCTTCTGGGCAGCCAGGTGTGGCTGAGGCTAGAGGCAAATTCAGACTGCCTAAGACTTTGGTTTCTGTATAGGCTCAGGGGTGTCCAACCCACGGCCTGCGTGCAGCCCACGGTGGCTAGGAATGTGACCCAACACAAAATCGTAAGTTTACTTAAAACCCTTTTTTTTGCTCATCAGTTTTTGTTAGTGTTTGTTTATTTACTGTGTGGTCCAGAGACGCCAAAAGGTTGGACACCCCTGGAATTACAAATGATACTCCTGCTTAGGGTTCTTTTTCTTTTCTTTTTATTTTTGAGTTATAAGCAGAGATCCATCTGAGAGCAACAAAATATGAAAACTGAGTATTCATGTATAATTCAGTGTTGTAATAAAAAAATAAAAAGTGTGCTACGAAAGCACATTCAGCTTCTGCAATTATTTTGATGTCGGGTAGAATTTAAGCACACTGACAGCTTTTAACCACGAACAACTAATTGGCAGTATTTCCACATATCTGAGCCATTTCTCCTCTGGGTGCCCCCTCTGCCCAGGCAAGTGTGTCTTGCAGAGGGAACCACAAGCGTGCGCACACACTCACACCCAAAGCTCAAATGATACTTAGGCCGTGTCCTTTCTCCTTCCCTACCCATGTACTCCCATCCTCTGCCCCGCCCTGGGATTTTGAGAAATGAAAGATCTAACGGTGGCTTGATCTTACAAACTGGGTGTGAAAAAGCCAAGTCCAGGGCGGGGACCTGTTCATTCACTCTCCAGGCACTTCTGAGTTCCTGTACTTACCACGTTGTCAGCTTTGTTCTAAACACAAGGCACACGTTAGTGGGCAAAGCGAAGTCCCTATGTCTGGAGCTCATATTCAGATGGCTAAGGTATGAATAACTAAAAAATGAATAATATATAAGGCGGTCGTGTTATTAAGAAAAATACAGTGGTACAGGGAGAGGAATGGAAGAGAAGGGGCTTGCCACATCGGCATTCATTTCCGTATGCCCTGCACCTGGCACTCAGTAAGTTTTGGTTGAATGAATGAACTTACTAAAAGATCTCTATGGCAGCTTCTGTCTCGTTGGGAACAATAATAATCTTGTAGCAGATGTGTCATCTAAATACAGTGGCTCTGGATTCTGGAAAGTGAGAGGAGCAAAATTAAAACTGGACCACTGGAAATAAAAGATAATCGAATTTCTGTCACCTGACCAAGTTGGAGTAAAGGAAGAACATGAAGGTCAAACAATGTGCAAGAACCAAAAAGAAGAGGCTAGCAGGGCCCTACCCTGGTTCCGAGAGACAGGGCTGCAAGACATGAGTAGTCGCTGGGGTTCCTGCTTACACAAACCCCCGGTTCGGATCTCAGCAGCCATGCCCAGGAAGTTCCTGAAGCTAATCGTCTGCTTAGGGAAACAGAAGATGTCTGTGAGTTTGGAAGAGTCATGAGAGGGCGTCAGAAAATAAATCATCCCTATTCGCCATTCTAGAAACTCTCATATGAACTGGAGTTGACCTTCAGGACAAGCTTTAAAAGAAACAGTGCTATTAAATTAGAATTGTTTTAAAAGAGAAAATATCTCACATTCTGTGAGCATCTCTGAAAAATGCCTTAGAAGTTACCCCCTTTGTTGAGATCCAAAATGCCTATTTCTTGGGCTACCGATTCCTTCCGCTGAGGATGGCGGGGTTTCCGGGTGATGGAGGGGACCACCCTTCCGGTGTCCGCTGTCTTCTCCTCTCCATTCCCCTCTGCACAGGTACTTACACACCCCCTCCAAGAACATCAGGTTTATCACTGGCAAGTGTGTAGGAAAAATTCGTTATCACATTCACCATTCCAAAATACAGCCACACATTTTCATAATACACTGGAATGATAGTAGTAAATCACTAGCATAGCATTAAGTCTCGCGCCAATCAGAAGATTCTGGAGAGAGAACTCACAAGCAAAAGGCAGATACAAACACGTTTGGTACCGAACTACAGTTCAGTTCAAATTCATAAGCCCTGGAGGGATGGGAAGTTTCCAACACAAATTCTGGTCTGGTTACATAGAATGTTCCAGTGAGGTCTGAAGGAAAGAGCGAGCAAAAGGCTATGAAAAAGCAACAAATAGTACTTAAGTATTAATAAGAAAATAGCCAGTCAACTTTTAAACCTGCTTAAAAGATGGATGGAATCAGCCTGGATTTTACTGCACCCGAGTGGGTCACCTTAGGCAAGTTATCCTGTTTTTTAATGCCCTCGGTGTCATCAATTCCAAAATAGATTACGGTCAAGTTTAAATGTGTGTAATTCTTTTTTTAAAAAAAAATTTGTTGGCTTGAGAGAGAAAGAGGGAAAGAGGCAAGGAGAGAGAGAGAGAGAGGGAAGAGACAGAGAGATCAATCTAGCCCGGGCTGGGGATCAAACCCGCAACCTTGGCATACTGGGATGATGTTCTAACCAGCAGAGCCCTCCAGCCAGGACTAAATGTGTGTAATTCTTACAGAAACATCTAGCAACATCGCAAATCTAATGGACATTCAATATACGTTAGCTAGTATTTATTATTATGTTGGTAAACCGAGTTAATGGGGAGTATTCTTTAAAATTAAATAAGAAGATATACCCATCTCTCCATTGATCAGATCTGCACCAACCGGGTTTTGAAATCATCCCACTTAGGCCTCTCTGTCCCTGAGACTGACTGCAGGCTGAAGCTTTGGGGGGGTAAGGGGAAGTTTTCTCAAAACAAGCTCTTTAAAGCTAAATGGTGCCAGAAGTTATCACAAACTACTCACCAGCATAAAAATATACTTAATTCTTCCATTGCTAAGGTTTATGAAATAATGAAAATCAAACTTGCGTGAGCTGTTTTCAGTCCTTATACCTAGCGACATGTTCCCCCTTCTAATAAGTTCATATCTCCAAATTTAATCAACAATTCATCAACAATTCATCCTGAAGTTTAGGAAAAGATTTTAAAAGTTGACTTTTATTGTTTTGGGACGCATTTGAACCTTTTGTTAGAAACAGAATTTATGGTGTGGAGCCCGCCGTCCTGCTGGACAAAGACTGCGTCGTTTCTACGGAGCCATAGCTCCTGGAAGCGCTTCAGAACGGAACTCCCCAAAGCCAGCGCCTCAACACAGATGTACTTAGAGGTTTCTGCACTCATAAAATAGACCGTGGCCTGCATTGTAAAGGAACCTCAAGTCTGAGCCAGACGCAGAAGGGTGGGAAGCCTGAATCCAGTGCCCACATAACCAGCCGTCTGTGGCAACTCCGGGAATCGTGCCACTGGCCTCCGGCCTGGCACAGCCGGGAAATGACACACGCTTTAAGAAGCTCCCGTCCAGGAAACGAGGGGGGCACAATGCACCCCGGCCAAAGTCCATGAAGGTGTGTGATGAGTGAAGAGCATAAGGTGCCCTGGCGCCAAGCTGCAGCACCTGAAGGAGTCTGTCCTAATTCCTCCTCCTCCTCCAGCTTCCATCGTGGTGACGGGTAGGAAGTATAACAGACCTCCGACAGGCAAAAATTATCACGGCAGCCACAGGAATATCACCTCATGCCATTTCATGATTATTAATTATTCGTTTAAAGATTTTATCTATTTATTTTTAGAGAGATGGGAAGGGAGGGAGAAAGAGAGGGAGAGAAATATCAGTCGGTTGCCTCTTGCACGCCCCTCAACTGGGGACCTGACCCCTCAACCTAGGCATGTGCCCAGAGTAGGAATCGAACCAGCGACCTTCTGGTTCACAGTCCAGGGCTCAAGCTACTGAGCCACATAATCAGTCTTCCCCAAGTTTATCCCCCTTCCAAGTTCCGATCTTCCCACTGCCCATTCCCTATCCTCCAAAAAAAGGACAAAAAAGCCTCACAAACTTAAACTGATCAGTTTTATTCATACTACCCATGAAATCATTAACACAGAGCAAGAGAGACCTTAGGATTAATAATACATCTGATTAGACACACAATACAGAAAATAAATGTGAAATTAAAATAGTATATATACTTCAGTGATTAAATTTATACTGTATTTTTCTACTTATTTATAGCAGCATCTGTAAGATTCTTCTATTTGTTAATAATTAACTAGCAGCAAAATTTTTAAAATTACACAAATTCAGTAGATGTTTCCCTCCACTGTTTCATTCAATACAGAATTCATCACATTAACCAAACAAAACCACTTCTATTTCCCAAAGAAAACAGTTGGAGAAGAATTCCTAAGTTACCAGTTTCCCACAAAAAGAAGGAAGAAAGAGGAGGGAAACTGGAAAAAACGTACATGCAATTATGAAAAAATAAACCTTGACCAATCGTGGGTGAATCCTGTGGCTCTCCAGGTGTGTGTAAGTGAGCAGGAGCGGGGTTAACTCCACTCTCTGACTTTATTCTGCAGCTGAAGAACATGTGGAAGTTCCCGGGAGGCCTGGCGGAGCCTGGAGAAGATTTCGGTGCGTATCTTACGTGTTGTCAGTTGGCCTGAAAATGTGGAGGACATGCATGTGTCTGCTCTTGCTCTGTAGTTAAGAGTGAGATTTTAAATTTCCTGTCTGGTCCAAACGAGAGGTTGCTTCAGGGCTGATAGGGAATTAGCAGCAAAACTGGTAACATGAGAACTCGTTCTATTAGTATAAAAAATGCCACTAGGAGCACACCTGTTGGCCCCTTAGGGCGGCTTCTGGAGCGATCTGTTTGAGAGTGAGCAGCTCTGGATGTGCATCAGGAAGGTGTGGCATTGGGGCTATTTTGGCCATGACTACAATTGTTGCAGTTAAACTGAGAAAATACAATTGCTTGACCGTTTCACCGCACGAGGATGAATGGTAATTTTTAAATAAACTCGGAAACAAGTGTGATTTATAAAGTCAATTATGGAGCCATGGTAATGTAATTCTTCTCTTCTTGAAAAATGTATCTACTATTTATTTCGAATAGTCAGGAAGCCAAAACAGTGGAGTGTCTCAGAGGAGAACATACCTAACGAGAGAATAACTCGTCACAACACCTCACTGAGTTCGACACTGAAGACAGGGAAATTCAAAGTGAGCTAAGAATCCTCAGTGTCACTGATTTTACAGGAAATAGATGGAAGAACGGAATCTGAGTTTTCCTGCCAACCCCTCCACCACTGGGCCAAATGCGGCCCCTGCCAGAGTAAGTCAACAGGTGACTCACTCGACACCAGTGTGACTTCTCCCCAACTCCCTCTTCAATACGCATGTCCCTGTTCTCTTCAGCCCGCATTTGTGGGAACACTTTCCTAAATTACCTTTAGATACTTTATTTAAAAATGAAGCTTGATTTTTTAAAAATGTAACAGATTAAAATGCCCTATACACAGTATATAGCCAGCTCCTAACAACCACTAAGTAAATTGGCTACATTCAGATAAGTCGATAGCAAATTCTGGGTTTGAGAGAGTTACCAGCCCAGATGCTGCTGGGTCTTCTGGAGAAACAGAAGAGGACTTGGTTGTGGGTGGGGTGCTGGAAGGGACAGCATCTACTCTAGGACCCCTGCCTGTCTCCCGCCCTCCTTGTGTGGTACTTGAGAGCATATGGACTGGGTAAGCCTCTGTTCGCTCCTCGCCCAGCCCACACTGGGCAGGGAGCGGTCTGTCCGCAGGTCTGTGCAGCTTCCCCTTCAGAAGACACACTGCCAGGCCACATCGATGGGTAGGCCAGAACCACCCGAGTCCGACTAGTTAAGAATCCGCCGCTGGTTTGGAGTATCTGTGGTTGTCACAACAACCCGCCTACCCAGAGATCTCAGTGCACGCCTCAGCCACGTGGAATCAGGGAGCGGCAGCAGGTGGCGCTCACTCTATTCTTCAGCGAAGTGTCGATGAAGCTTTGCCTTAGGATGATGGTGAATCCCCGAGAGCAGCAGGAAACGGTAACTGACAGCGGAGGCCTGGACTCAGGGTCTCTCTGAGGGCCTGTCTGTTCTGTGACGTGGTACAATAACAGACGTTCTTCCTGATGAAGCCAGATCACCCAAGAGTTACTCACTTCCTCTGAACTGTATTCAGGAACAGAACAGACTTCAGGAGTCCTGCCACCACCCACCTGCAGGCATTCACACTGGCTCAGAAGTAGGAAATGCTGGCTGACGGGGACACGCGCCCGCCTGGCCCCTCCGGGCTTCGATCCTGTGCAGTGAAGGAGGCACCACCGTCTGTCCGTCGCGTCTGAACGGAATGGTGAGGAGCACAGAGGTACCAGCACGGTTAGAAATGGAGGGGCTGCCTTCCCAGAAAACCCTGTGAGCCCTGCCAGGAGAGCCCCCCGCCTGGCCCAGGACCAGCGGCCGGTGCGAGTCCGTCAGTGCACCAGAGTCTGAGGGAGACACCAGGAAAGCCCACATTCTGCACAGTCTTTCCTGTTATTTTATTTGAGTTCAACCTGTCCTATCATTAAATATCACAAAATAGAAATAACAAATGTGAATTCCATTTCGTTACTGTGTGTACTAAACAAAATGCCGTGATGTATTTAAACATCTCTCTCAATTAGCAAAAATAAAAACATGACCCTTGCGGTTCTTCCTACGTTCTTCAAACCTCTATAGCACAGTGAGTGTTGTTTCCGTTTGGCTTACAGTACATTAGAGTAACAAAGGCATAGCAGAGGAAAGCACTTTATCCCGACGAACAGTTCAAAGGCAGGATCGAATCTGGGGAGATTTCCACCTTGAGTGGAAGGGCTCTCTTATCCCCGGGACACAGAAGCACTGGCTTCCCATCACTTCTCAGTCTCACTGCTGCTCCGCTTGTGTGAGGGGAAAGGACCAGAATTCGGGCAGCGCTGACCGGGCCCGCTGCTCTGGGCACCGCCAGGCAGGGCGGATTCCTGGACCGGCCCCGTCCTGTGCTCCGTGACAGACGAGCTAGAGAGGGAACCGAAGGCCGACTCCTGATGAGTGGTGCTGAGCACTAAAGGGGACCCCCGTGTTTACTTCTAAGAGTAAACACTGAATCAACATTGAAACAACAGTAAAGGGAGATCGGCAAATGACGTAAAATTTACAGTGCCAGAACCTGTAAGATTTCATAACAGATATTTATTGTATGCCGGACTGAAAGTTACTTTTCTTATTAAGGAAAGTTGTCCTTTTTTAACAAATTCTTTTGTGAAATATTTTACTATTAAATATATTTTTTAACATAAATTCTTTTATGTTTCTGGTTTAAAAAATGTAATTTATAACCATGTGTCATCTACGGGGTATCTCAATTACAAGGAAGTCGGCCTGCACTTCAAAACCAGCAGACAAGTGTGTTATACTCCAGAACACCTGCTGCGTGTGCTTCCAAAGCTGCTTCCCGGGGGCTGGTGGCGGGGGGCTCTGGGGCATGTCCAGGGACCAGGACGACGTCCGAGGCAGGGCGCAGGGAAGTGAGACAGTCTCCTCGCCTTCCTCTTCCTTGCCTACCTTCACCAGGAAGACGACTGAGACTACCAAGAAGGCAAACAGAATCTCCCACTCAACCAGCAAGAAGTGGCCGGCACTGACCGTAAATCTCTATGCAACTAGGACGCTCCCAGCGGACTGGGTGAGGAAGGCGGCTGTATTAGGGGAGAGAACGGCAGCAGCACAGAATGAGAGAGCCCACGCAGGGGGTTCATCTGGATAGTCCCCAAAAGCAGCCACCAGAATGTGTGAGTGGCGATAAACATCCTGTCCCGGAAAGTTGCGTATTATCAAAAAAACATGACCCCCTTAGAAAATATGAGAACCCTGCCATATTACAAAATTCCGCATGCTGCAAGGTTTTTGAAAACCTCTGACGAAGTGACTGCAGCGCTCGGGTGTTGAGGCATGAATCTAAGTTCTTCGGAATCTCAGGAAACAGAGAACATGCCCCAGTTGCCAGAGTGGGCTTCCACAGACAAGCATAACAAAAAGGTCGCAAAGGCATCTGCTCTGTGATTTACAGGCCTGACGGCCCCCAGCCCGCCCAGATCACCAGGAGCAGCCAGAGTCACCTCACAGGTCTCCACACCCGGCAGCCCTGGCCTTCTGCTAGGAGTGGTGGACTGCTTTTTCTCAACGCCGACACGTGCCAACTTGGGTGGTGCTGGTGGATGATCGGGGACAGAGAAGAGCAAAGACGTGTGTAGGAGTAGTAACCGCAGCTTTGCAACCTGTTTTCACCTTTTGGGAAAGAGAGCAGGAAGAGGTTAAAAATATGTGACCCCAAAACCACACAGGTGGGCAAGCCCCCCAGGTAGCAGCCAAAGAATTATTCACTATTTCAAAAGCTTCTTAGTGTGCAGTGGTGAGAAAGTACTTCGGTATTTCAGGGTGCCCAGGAGGCAGAGTCTTTATCGAAAACTTCACTTTCTTGAAGTCTTGCTTTGGGACCTTTGACAATGCTGCTTTAGCTGAAAATCCTTGAGGACGATTTTCTAAAAGTGTGATCGTTACTGACATGCACATCTTCCTCTCACACAGGAGACACAGCAGTTCGGGAAGTTTTTGAAGAGACAGGTGTGCGGTCAGAATTCAGGTCCCTCCTGAGCCTTCGGCAGCAGCACAGCCACCCCGGGGCCTTTGGGAAGTCAGACATGTACCTCATCTGCCGCCTGCAGCCGCGCTCCTTCACCATCGAGCTGTGCCCGCACGAGTGCCTGCGGGGCGAGTGGATGGACCTGGCCGCCCTGGCCGCCAGCGCCAACACCACGCCCATCACCCGCAGGGCCGCGCGGCTGCTGCTGTATGGGCACAGGGAAGGCTTCGACAAGGTCGACCTGACCGCGGACACGTTCCCGGCTGTGTACACGGGCTTGTTCTACAAACTCTACCACCGGGAACTGCCGGACAGTTACAAAGGAGCAGAGTGACAGGAGCGGAGTGAGTTCCCAGGTGCCCGTGTGCAAACGGGAGTGCGTGCACATGGACACTAATGCGTGCCATGTCATACCCGGAGTGGACACTTGGGGCTGGCTAATATCTGGCTTTTACATTCTTATGGGGTTGATTTCCATGAAGAAAATTTGTAAGTGTGCACATTTTAAAAGCCTCTTTTCAGAAGAACCACATGTATGGAAAAAATTATAGCTCTAATAAGCTTCACTGGGTAAGGGCAAATGCTCTATAAAAGGCGGAAGTCCATACATTTTCCAGGAATTCTTGTTGTTTTCTTTACTAAGGCAGCGGTTAAATATTCGACTATTAGATAAAAGGTTATCCAACCAGTTACCCAAACGGAGCCGGCAGCCGTACACGTCTTCCTCCTCTCTCACTAACAAACCCACCATGTCCCTCTTCTCTCGCACGAAGGGAGGCCAGACAGCGGCGTGAGGATCAGCTCTTAGCAGACATTGGGAGGAAAAGTATGGCTTTCTGCCCGGGTCCCGTTTTGGGGCCGAGTTTGTACTGCCCAGTCCGCTTCAGTGCCACGTACCAGCTGGAGTACTTCCTCGACCGGTAAGTATTGTAGTTATTGGATTCCAGCCGCTCAAAAAAGAAACACTCATCCGTAACACATTTCTGAAAAATACAGGAAGAGGTAGAGTTGTCATTGCCGTTGTTATTACTATACTTTTCACAGGCACTACTGGTGACCACTCACTGCCCATTCTGCGCACCAGCAGCAGTGCCGCTGGGTTCGGCAGGATGGCCAGACTCCGACACAGTCCGGCGGCTGGGAGGCAGGAGGCAGGACAGCTCCCAGCTTACCTCTTGGGAGGACGTGGCCAAGGACCATTACCACAGCGCCCCCAGAGACAGATCAGGTGTTAGGCGGCAAGACACACAGATAGTGATGAAGCCTCACTCGCTCAGACTTGAAATACCCCAGGGACATAGTTTCCAGGGCTCCCCACGAAGAGGAGTGTGGCCAGTACCAAGAACCACACCATACCTGGCGAAACATAGAGGCACAGCTTCCGCCAGGTATTTAAGCTGTGCGCGTCCCCCGCCAAGGGCAGGTTACCAATCGGGCCACATCAACTTTATCAGGCTCCCTGTGAAACAGTGTTGGACAGGAAACTTTCTCACAACAAGGAGAGGGGTTTTGTTAATACTTTACTCACAGAAACAATTAGTTCCTCAAGTTACAATGTTTTTTCTAGTAGTTAACATTGTTTCCAAGGCATAAAAGAACGATTTATTGTACAGAAAATAAAAAATATATGTAATGCCCCATATTGTATTGGAAATTATATATGATTAGTATATATGATTCTCATATATTAGTGTATATGATTCTCAAAACACCAAGAGATAATGAGGGACATACTGATTTCTGGCAGTTTCTTGTGGGGAGGGAGCTACTCTGCCTTTTGATTGCAGCCCAGCTATTAAGGACAGAGGACAGCTAGCTCAACAAATAGTTAGTTCTGGACATACTATCCCAAGTCATCCAGCCTAACAGGCTGCCACATTATTGCAGGTAAATGTTCAAAAATCAACTTCACGGAATAGCACTGATGATAGGTATTGACCTCTTGGGGTGGGGGTGGGGGCCCACCAAATGACTTAGTCACTTTAAGGGGAGAAAGGAAAAAATCATTTACTTTTTATATTACAGTTACAGATAGATGGATAAACTCATGTCGAAAGCCACATAATTTTACAGATATGCACGTCTCCACACACGCACACGCCAGGAACACACGCCCATGGGTTTGCATGAACGAGTGCCCCAGACTGCCACCTGCCTACACGCTCCAGTCCAGGGCACTCCAGGACTGCGAAAGCCCACACTCCAAACACTGGGACCTCTTCCCAGAGTCCTCGGTTCCCAGACAAGCTAGGCAAGGGCACAAGCTGTCAAAAAAGAAATATAAATCAACAAGCAAAACAATGGAAATAGCTGGTGTGATGCCGAAATGAAAAGGTTCTGAGACCAAACAGCGAACGCTAGTCCCGGGCGGCTGCAGTGAGGGTGTGGTCAGCTTCCAGGGCTGGAAATTTTACTGGATGTTTACTTGGCTGTAAGTTTTGATCACTGTTAATCCAGACTTTAAAAATTGAAATACAAACTCACCTGACTTGCCCATTTCTTTTTTTTTGCAACAAATTAATGAAGCGACTCAAGTCTTTCTGATGCACATAAACCCCAGGTAGCCTCACAGAGGACCAGCTCTGGGTGCCCAGGGCTCTTCTGTGTCACCCGTGAGGGCCCAGATGGGAACACCAGGGACACTGGGGTAATGTCGACACGCCGCACCTCCGCTGTGCCTTCGGTGAAAAGTACTACGCTTCTCGTGTCGACTGAAGTCACCCTTGCTCCTCTGTCAGTTTTCAGCACCACCGATAAAAATCTTCCTCTTAGCCTATTCTAGCTTTGAGCCCAGGAGTGCAGTGAGAAGTGAGAGTGAAAGGCAAGGCCGCTGAAGTCATACGGATAACGTGAAAGTCGGCACCGAGCAACACCGGCTAGCTCCCCAGAGGCAGACCCGGCCCGCCGCCCTCAGGCCTCGGGGCCCCGGTGCACTCATTTTGGTGTTTGGTCCACGTGCAGGGTGCCCCACCTTGCCAACCGGCACTCCTTACCACGCTTGGCCCGTGGGCACACGCACCCTGCCAGTAGCATTTGCCTTCTCCGCCAGTTCCTATGATTTCAGAGAAAAGAAACAGTACCGCGGATTAAGTGGACACTACATCATGGAACCCACAGGCTGTTTTCACAGAGGTTATTGTGCCTTTTCCAAAACAGCACAGACGGGGGGACACCTCGCTTCTGTGCCGAACGTCCAGACCTGTAAGTTTACTAAACCACCACCACGTACTTGGAAACAAACTGCCGTATTTTTGCAAATGGGTCACAGGGCAAAACTCGGCTGTCAAGAAAAGCGGGCGTTTGACGGCGCCATGTAAGTACAAGTTCAACCCTCTCCCTTCTCAGTTTACAGATCGTGTTCCATGGCTGCGACCTCAATGTTCCTGTTAAAACTTGACGCAGCAGAAGTTCCATCAACCTACACAAACATGTTTACAGAGTTTTCCTCTCCCCAGTGTTTCACAGCCCCCCATTGCAAACTTCGGGGGAAAGGGGATCTTTGGGGGAATGACATCACAGAGGAAGTGGGTAAGTAACTTCCAAGGGCCCGTGACAAAGTGCACCTTGCTTCAGGCTTATGTTATGCAGCTCACGAGCTGGGAAACCCCATAATTCACAGCTGCTGACTGCCTCCCTGCACCTCAGTCTCTATCACTATCACAACGGTCCTGTGGCACCATTATCGTAAACTCGTCAACAAACGAGGAATCTAAACCCGATGACCTTACTTATTTCAGATTGCAGGCGTCGTTTGCCAGTGTATCTATCCCACAGCTTTTCATCAAATTAAACGTTCCTTGAGTTCGGTTTATTTCAACTGAAAAATAATTTTAAGATACAGAAAGCACACGGTTCAAATACATGCCTTCGTTGAACGTGTGTGTTGTCTTCCAGGCGCTGGGACTGGTCCGTGGACAACACTGAACCTGCAGCGTGTCTGCGCCGCCCCAGTTCCAGCAGGTGGGGCCATGTGCGTGCCGAAACAGAAGCACTGCTGTGGGAAGGGTCACAGTGACCGGGTGAGAGGGGTTGGGATGGGGGCAGGGTTGCAGTTCTCAATTGTGCAGTCACCAGAGGCTGCGCTGAGGAAGTGACCTTTGAGCAAATACTCAGAGGGGAAGGCGTTAACCATCCGCCTAGGAGAGCAGAGCCCTGGAGCAGAGAGGGGGGACAGCCAGTGCCAATGCCAGCCAGTGCCAATGCCCCAGAGCAGGATCAGGCCTCCAGCGCGAGGGGCGGCAAGGAGGCCAGGGCACTCGCAGCCAAGGGCTGGCAGGGGAAGGGGTCAGACACGTGGTCAGTGAGGAAATGACACAGGACATTCAAGAGCCATGGTAAATACCCTGAGGAAATGGAAACCATTGTGGGCTTTTGGGCAGCAACGTGGCATGACCTGACGTTTTTCCAGGCCACACGGGCGCACAGGCAGATGCAGGGAAACCAGTGAATGGCAGGCTCAGCATGACGGACAGAGGGATGGGGACTCGGATGGTGAGACGCTGTCTGCGTCTGGATATACTTTGAATATAGTGGGTTTTATGGCAGACTGGAGATGTGGTGTGAGAGAAACGGAGGAATCAAGGATGGCACTGAGGTGTAAGCTCTGGAATGACGACCTCTCGCCAAACGAGACGGGAGTCGTGAGAGGGACTCACTGAGGAAGATGAGGAGCTCAGTGCTGCACACGTGGAGCCGAGATGGATAGGAGACACCCTAGCGGACACAAGGAGTGTGAGCGAGCATATCCTAGGCAACAGACACACCGCTTAACCTTCCTTCCCTCTTGCTCATGCTACTAACCACAGAACGGCACGCTGAAAAGTACTAACTAATGAGGAATGCGAGAAAGTGTGTGCAGGTACAGTAATCCTCGGTTCCAAAAGGTGTGGGCTCTGAACAAGGAATGGGGATGTAGACGTCTGAGACTAATATACCGCCACGCATTGGCGGTGGGTGCACCTCAAGACTTCCCTGGGGGTGATCCGCAGGGCCCGCCCGGCCGAGCGTCCTGGGTGAGGGCCCCGGCTGTCGGTGCCAATGATTTTAAAGGTGGTGTTGGGAGACTGACCCCTTGTAGGGGAATCTGAGGGAGGAAGAATCAGAAAGAGAATTTGAAAAAGCATCATCAACATTTTAAATCATTTGACTTGTTTTTTTTTTTGACTAGATATTTAATTTACTTTGAAATTTCAAAAAGAAAAAGAAGTGATGTGAGAAATTAATACGTACCAAAAACTCATCCAAGGAAATGGGCGGGGGTAGTTTTCTCACTGTTGGAGGCTACAGACCAGCAAGAGGGGGCAGCTACAGTGATTCAAGTCATACTGGTGGCTTACAGCTGGACACATCCGTGTGGCCCCATGTTTAGCTTAATGTATTTATAGGCATGTGTACATCCCCAGGTGAGTAGATGCCTGTGTCCCGGGCTCTGCCAGGTGAGGGCCCGGACGGAGACACACCTCAGTAGCAACAAGCACACCCAGCATCCAGATCTTGGTTCCTAACACCATTTTTCCAACAGAAGCAACCAAAGTATGAAATAAATATCCAGGAGGATATACTGACATAAATCACTGAATAACTAAATGGAGCACAGACAACCTTCTCACATAGAGAACCCCAAATGATTTAGGTATGTCACACCGCACCCCCAAAGAGATGGAGCACACCGCCACATCCCTTACGTGAGAACGGTGTATAGTGACTTCCCTGCAAGGAAGGCAGCCTGGGCGGGCACAGCGGGGCCGGGGGAACCCACAGTTCTCCCTGCCTCCGTCTCCTCTCCCTGTGCCGTTGGCTTCACAGCCTCACAGCTGCTAATCATTAGATTTCAACCTTAAAGCCATTCCCCAGGCTCTGTGTTTTGGATTGTTTGTTCTTTTACAGTACTTTGATTTTGTAGTTTTGGCTTATGAGGGAGTTTGCTCAACATGAATCCAAAAATGCTTTTGCTTGCACCACTTCTGAGAATTAAAAACAGACACGATGTCAGTATCAATGCCGACTATATTAGAACAAACTCAAACACAAAAATTGTGAAAAGTTAAACGGAAGTTTGATCTTAATCTTGTAAAACATGTATATATACGCGTTGTGTAACATTTTATAGGACTGGCTTCTAAAAGAAGCAATAATTCTTATGAGGCAATAATCTCCGCGTATAATCCTATTTTATCTCTTAAAAATGATATACATTCTTTAACTGTTGCATTTCTCTGACACATATGACCAGTATATCAATCTGGATAACTGAGCCCTCAAAACTCTAGTTTCCCTACTTTGCTTTGCATGTGGGTTTCATAGTAAAGGCTCCTAAGTAAGAAAGTTAATCTATAGGTTAAAGAAAAGTATTTTACTTTTATAGTAATGAAATGTGTCTCCTCAGAGAATATAAATAATTTTTTTATATTTCACTATTATGGATCAAAGCAGGTCACTATTACACACACCCAAATCCCTACTAAAACATTTTGCTTGGTCATCACTGTCTGTAGCATTTTATGGAAGAAATTTGGAACTTTCTACCAGATAAAGTCCAGGCAGATTTTTCATTTCAATGCTGACATTGAGGTTGTTTGGTGATTTAAATTTAAATCTATAATTACCTCATTATAGGCATTTTTTTAAAAAAACCTACAAATTCGGTGAACCCTTAAGAAATACTAAGTCCTAATATTTGTCCGGGACTCCCGTTGCTCATGGCGACGGAATTTTCCCTGCTGTGGAACGGAGTCAGGAGTCGGCTGCGTATCACAGAACTACCCCACGTCTGCCTCCAAATACGGCTTTTGTATTTTCTAGCTTTGAAGGGGCAGGGGGAGGGGAGGAGACCCTCGAGAAGTGTTTTCAAACAGTGAGAATCCTGTCTGAAGGCACAGTCACACCATTAAAATGTGAAGGCGCTGGAGAAAAAATGGGACAACTTTGTCTTTTTCTCGTGCCCCCAACCGGCAGCAATCTCTCTGACATGACTTAGAAACCCTGATGTTTTATGCCTCCAGCTCTTTTTCTGAGAGGAAACCGGAATGTTTGACCAGTCATGGCGGGAATCCCGCTCAGGGTGAAATGCAGAGCCCGCGCAGCAGTCTGGCAGGGGGCCAGGTAGGCGGTCGGAGACTGGGAAGAAGCAGGCCTCTGGCAAGTGCAAGTTCACAACCGCCGCTCCTCCGGGTTATAAGGAGCCCCTGCCCCTCCAGATGATGCCTACTGGTCCCAGCACTGGACTGATACCAACAGTTTCTATTGTTGGCAGCTCAAGGCCTCTGGGTCTGACTCTGAGAGCAAGGTGCCCCTTCCCGAGCCAGCAGCAGCACCCCGCTGGGTTAGGGGTGTGAGACTACTTTCTCACTGAAGACTGACACGGCCCCGGACCAGCGTGTAGGAGACGAGATCGCTGCTGGAAAGGCATGCTACCCAGCGGAGCGATGGGGTTAGAGGTTAACGGTGATCCAGCGATGGGAGATGGAACCACCAGCTGATGCTGCTTCTCAGAGAAAACTGATAAACCCTGAATTTCCCATCTGTGTGGAACAGCTGTAGCTTTGCCCCTACAGAGGGGTGTGTGATAAACTCTTAAGCATTGCCCAATTCACTCTCACAGCATCGACTCGAGGGAAAACGGCTGTGTTGGGAAGAGTTAGCACACATCCAAGGAGTCAGACGCATTTCAGCGGAAATTGAATGCCACGACCTTAACCTTGCGGAAGGTCCTGCGTAGCGAAGGAAGGACGGAGAAC
Source organism: Desmodus rotundus (assembly GCF_022682495.2). Lineage (NCBI taxonomy): Eukaryota > Metazoa > Chordata > Mammalia > Chiroptera > Phyllostomidae > Desmodus > Desmodus rotundus. The sequence goes on along the minus strand of NC_071395.1, from coordinate 3,625,335 downwards.
ATTTATTTTAGAGCCCTAGGTGCTTCTGATGGCACAGAATCCACGGCTGGGGAAGCTTGATGCCTGTTTACCAGGAGAAGAGGTCGGAATTCTCTGACTCATAATTTGTAGGGAATTCTGAAGTTCCTAGGCCCATTGTCTTAAAGTGAGAGACACACTTGGAAGGAGTGTATCTTCCGTTTTCATCACTTTTGACGACTAGGGAGCTTTCGATCATTACAGAGGTACCTACACTCCAGACTGCGTTCTTGATAGAAGACACCCCTCCAGTGTCTACCTTACCATCATCACCAGGTCACTGGTTCTTAGTCTGAACAAGTGGAAAGCCACAGGGGAACACTCTCAAGTCACTCGCTGAGCCAGATTAAGAGGCGTAGGAAACAGTAGAGCTTTAACACAGTCTGGCTGGGGGACCCATGTTAGTTATGACGAGCCTCCTCCCTCCTCCACCACCTTCACTGTCGGACAGTAGCCAAGCCAACCCCACTGCGGGAGCCAGAGTGACTCACACCACGTGCGATTGGTCACATCCGGAGGTGAGAAGAGCAGGGGTAAACTCCTCTTCCTCTCCCTACAAGGGTAAGGTCATCCAAAACTCCCCATTGATTCACAGTCCTGGAAATATTTAAAATGCTACTTTGGTGGAGCCCCAGCGTATTACATCACCCCTTGAGTTGACAACAGACTGGTAGAAAAAAGAGACAAGAGCAGTGGAAGAAGTGAATGCCCCAAGTAGTCTATCTCGTAGAGCTATTTTTCACTAGAACATCACCCATTCCCCTGATGTAACTGTCACCTGGATGCTGGGGACACCAAAGCCTTGAGTCAGTGCAGACCTCTCCTCTGAGCTCCAGACCTAGGCTGCTGGCCATGCAGGGCATCCTCTCCTGAGCTTCTCATTGGCCACTCAACCCAGACAGGTCTCCACGTGCACCTCTATCACCTTTTCCCAGAACTCGCTCTGGTCCTCGTCCTCCTTTCTCATCTGCCTTCTCATCCACACCGGAAACCCAGCAGCCACTTCTGGCTCCCCCGCCCCACCCCCCCTACCCCCGCTATACTCCTAAATACACGATCCATCTCAGGTGCTCACCCTCCACTCGGCCTCTCTGCCCCGCTGTTGGCGGGCTTCATCCTCGCCTGCTTAAACCCGTCTGTCTCCACCAGTCCTGGCCACCTCAACTCCATCCCCTAGGAAGTAACAGTTCAGGACCTATTATGTATTAGACCCTGATTTTAGTACTCGATATAAGTTATCTAATTTAGTCTTCACAAAAACTATGGGACAAGATCGTCAGTGTTTGTATTTTACAGGTAAGGGAACTATCTCTGGATAATTTGCCCACGACTGCACAGCTGGTCAGCGGCAGACCCAGCACCGACACCTGGGTCCCGAGCCCACATTCTGGAACAGTGTTCCTCAGTGCAAGGGTCTGCATGGCACATCTGCAAGAAGAAACCGCTGATCCACAAACGACTGCAGGATATAAGGATTTAAAACAATGAAACAAAACTGTAGTAACAGCTTCGTGGAGATGGCAGTAAAACGCAGGGAGCTGGTGGTCAGACTCAGGGTCGGCGCGTCCCCCCGCCCCCTGCCTGGGTGCTGCCTCAAGGAGGCTGAGCTGCCCTGCCTGCTTTGTCACCCCCTCAGAACTCAGTTCGCCTGTCTGTGACACAAAGACCATAATACTCCGCGCGCCATAGGGTAAATGTGGGTACACGTACCCACGGTGCGCTGCTTGTGACCCTTAATTAAGATTTAATAAAAACCAACACAACACGAACAGTGGGAAAACTAGGGAAGGGGAAAACCACAAATCCAGAAAGCACTACTTACGGAAGCCAGCAGGCGGCCGTCCTCCTTCATGGCGAGGTAGCGGTTGGCACACACCCCTTTGATAGACACGACCCCTCTCTCCTCCGCTTGGAGCTGCAGTTTGACTGGAAGCAATGGGGAAGAGTGAGCTCTGTAGCATCGTAGAAAGAGGGGCCATTGCCACATTCATGCCATGCAAAGACAGGGGACCCCTGAGTGACCTGGGGTCCGCTCCGGGAGACTGGGGGCGTGGCGTGGGATGGGGACACGTGGCAATGCTGTGAGGGTGAGAGGAAGGTCCACCAGAGCGGGGCGCCCCGGACCCTGTTCTCACTCCGGGTCTGGGAGCGGAGGGACCGCGTGGAGACTGTTTTCCCTTTGGTACACAGTTTGCCTCCTCCTGGCTGGGTTACTGCTTGACTGTTTTTTTAAGTGTACGTATTTGAAGAGTACATAAAATGTAAACCACTTGTGAGCATTTCCATGCCACAGCTTAAGTCTAAGTTTAAACTCTCTAAAGGTTATTTCTAACCAATTCTTCATAAATGAAATACAATCATATTGCTCACTATTATCTTTCGGTTTGTATTTCCTTGAGTTTCAGTATGTCTGACTTGTAGCTTCCCCATCAATCCAATACCAATGCATGTATCTTCCTTTATGGAGGGTATGTGATGTATAGCTTTTTTTTGCAAATATCTATCAAGTGAAAAACAAAATGTTTACGCTTATTTGCTCATACACTATAAAAAATGATTTTCTGAATAGGCTGGTCTGTTACACTGTATTATGAATTTGAAGCAGATTGTAGGAAAACCAAAAAATAGACATTACATGAGTATAACGATGATGCCCATAGACAAATCACCTAATTAACCGAATAAAAATGAAGTTAAAATTTTCTATCTTGCTGTTCCTGCACCTTCCTAATTTGCATTCTCCTGCCTAGAACAGCTCCCCACCACCACCCCCGACAGTGGACTGGGCTAACAGAGGTCACATAAAAAATAAAGTCTGGGGCCAAATACATTTACGACACAGCCATGCTGATTGCAAGAAAAGCATTTGGCCCTGGCCGGGCAGCTCAGGTTGTTACAGCATCGTCCCAATACGCCAAGCTTGTGGGTTCAATCTCCAGTCAGCGCACACACAAGAATCAACCAATGAATGCATCAATAAGTGGAATAACAAATCGATGTTTCCTTCTCTCTCTCTCTCAAAAAAAAATTCAACAATGTTTTTTTAAAAGCATTCAGATACAAACATCCAGGTAAACTGAACGTAAAAATGTGGGAAAAGAAATAAACTGCACGTCCCAGGTGCTAGAAAGCTGGTATGGCTGAGTTCGCGTCGAACGGCGTGGACTCCAAGGCAAGTGGTACAAGTAAAGGTGACGGGGCCATGTCACACGTGGGTTAGATACGTAGGGAAGACATAATGACCTTAGGTGTGTAGCACCCCGTTGTAGAACTCTAAAGTATCTGGAGCCAAAAACTGACCGAAGAAATAAACAAATCAGTAAGAACGTGGAACATATGGATAACATTATCAACCAATTTGACCTAACTTTTTAAAATTTTAGGTCAGGTAGGTTTCATTCACTTTATTCTCCTCTTAACATCCATCCAATGCTTATTTCCTAGTGAGCTTGAATCGCTCAAATCAATTTCCCTCAGCCGAGACCTTCTCTTTCTGAAGTCCCCACGATGTTAAGGAACATCAAGGGCTCTCGTCCTCAACTGTTGGTGCTCCTGTTTCCTTTTTTTTTTTTTTTTTAACAATTTGAGATATAATTCACACCTGATATAATTCCTTTAAGGTGTACATTCATTTTGATGATTTTTGGTATATCCGCAAGTTGTGTGGCCATCACAACTAATTTTAGAACGTTTTCGTCATCCCAGAGCCTACAGCAGTCACCTCCCATGTCCATTATACTGCCGCCCCCAACCCCAGAGCACCACTAACCTACTTCCTGTCTCTACAGACTCGCCGACTCTGGGTATTTCGTGTAACAGGATCATACAATCCCTGGTCTCTCGTGACTGGCTGCTTCCACGTAGCATAATGCTTTCGCGGTTCATCCACGTGGTAGCACACATCAGTGCTCCGTTCCCTTTTTACTGGCAAATAATATTCCATTGACAGGATGGACCACATCCGACTGACCCCTGTCAGCTCGCGGACCTCTGTGCCGTTTCCAGTTTGGGGCTATTACAAGTAATGCTGCCAAGAACATTCTTGCAAAGACTCTGCACAGGCACGTATTCCCATTTCTCTCGGGTCTACGCTGACTGTTCCGGAACGCTGCATTGCTGGGTCACAGGGCAACTCCGTGTTTCATCAGCCTGTTTTCCAAATGTTACACTTCCGGTTCCGATTTCCCCACATCCAGGCCAACCTTGCTTCAGCATGTGTGTGCGTGTGCATGCATGTGTGTGTGTGTGTGTGTGTGTGTGTGTTAATTACAGCCATCCTAATTGGGTGTGAGAGCCATCCCAATGGCTCTTATTTGCATTTTTCTGATGGTAATTACACTGAGCATCTTTTCATGTGCTTATTGGCTATTTGTATATCATCTTGAGAAAAATATCTATTCAGATCATTGGCTCATTTTTATTAGGTTATTTGTCTTTTCATCATTGAGTTTTAAGAGTTCTTTATGTATTCTAGACACAAATGTTTGACCAGACATCTGATTCGCACATACTTTTCCCCATTCTGTGGGCTGTCACTTTACTTTCTTGTTGCTGTCCTTTGAAGCAGAAACATGTTTGCTTCTCAGGAAATGCAGTTTTACCAGTTTGCCCTTTCACTGGTTGTGCTTTCGGGGCCCTATCTAAGGAAGCACTGCCCGACCAAGGTCATGAACTGATGTGCACCCACACTTTTCTCCTCCAGCTTCCGTTCCACCCCATCCACGTGGTCCCGATCCACTGAGTCAGTTTTTACAGGGGATGTGAGGGTCCAGTTTCATTCTCAGCTTGTGGGTGTGTCCAGTCGACAAGGTCCTACACCCAGCGTCTACAGAGTGGACACAGGGGATACTCCCCAGAGAAAATGATTGCCGGCCATAAACCGAGTCTTGAAACATTGAAAAGGACTGAAATCATACAGAGCATGTTGGAAATTAGTAACAATAACATATCTAGAAAATCCCCCCAATATTTGGAGATTAAGCAATATATTTCTAAACAAAACACAGATCAAAGAAATCACATAGAAAAGGAGAAAAGATCTCTAATTATCTGATAATGAAAACTCAACATGCCTACATGGGAAGTTATACCTTTAGATGTTGGTATGTGAAAAGCAGAAAGTTTATGAAAATCTAAGTGTCTCCCTTAAGAAGTAGAAAACGAAGAGCAAATTAAGCCCAAAGGAAGAGCAGAGGGAATATTGTGTAAAATTATACGCTTGAACACATACAGAGTAGTCAAAAATAATCCCCAAGTGTTGACAGTAATTTTGAAGAGGTGAAACAAGAAGGATATTTTACTCTCACATGCTCGACACTGAAATTTTTTCTGGTTGAGCGTATGCATCTTTTACAATGAGACCATGGGAGCGTGAGCGCTGTCAGAGCTCGGAACCGATCCCGAATGAAATACCAAGTGTGTGCCGTATTGACCACAGCTACGCAAACGGCATTCCTGAGTTCCCAGAGGGGAGGACACTTCCCAGTGAAAGGAGACGTAAGTAAGAGACCAATCGGTCAAAGGCAAGGTGCAAACCTCACGTGGATCCTGGTTAACACAAACCATCTGAAAAACCCAAAAATATCGTAAGACCACAGGAGAGATTTTAACACTAACTGGGTATTTGGGGCTTCTAAGGGAAATTTTAAATGCTTAGGCATGAGAGTGGAACTGTGATCATTTTTTAAGTCCTTCGCTCTGAGAGATGCATATGATCACTTGTGTATCTGGTAGGTGCTACCCGCGTACGTATCACTCAGGATATGATTTGTGTGACCATCTGAAAATGATCCCGTGACGTGGCCTGCTGTCCAGGATGCACCTCAAAACAACCCAGCAGCCAGGAGGGGAGAAGAGCTGGGGGTTCAGCTAAAACAAGCTCGGCCGTGTGCGGATACCCGTTGAAGCTGGTGATGGGCACATGGGGGCTTCATCGGGCTGGTCCTTCTGTTTTTGTATATATATTTGAGACTTCCTCTCATAGAAAGTTCTCTGGGTTATAAGAGAACAGAAAGCAGCCACAGGCAGATCGCTGGGCGATCGGTGTTCAGTTCGGGTAGCAATGGCTGAAGGGTGCTGTCTCTGACCATTGGGGCTGCTATAAAAAACACACCAAAAAGCAAAAACCCCTGGACTGGGCGACTTAGCAACGTGTATTCGTAACACGCATTTCTGACAGGTCTGGAGGCTGAGTCCAAGGTCAAGGCACTGTTAGATTTGGGGTCTGGTGAGGGCCCTTTTCCTGGTTCACAGACGGCGGTGTTCTCTCTGTGCTCACCCAATGGGAAGGGCTAGGGAGCTTGGAGGGTCCCTTTCACACAGAGACTGGCTCCACCCTCCCGAAGGCCGCACCTCCTAACACCAGCACAGTGGGGGCTGGAGTTTCAGCACACGCATCTGGGGGGGACACGAACATTCAGTCCACAACGGGCACAAGCACCGTGTCAGCGTTCCAGGTGCAGCCCCGGGGCAGCCCGGTGCGCACCCTCACCTGAGCGCAAGGAGGCCGGCTAGCCCTGCCCAGCGAAACCCAGCTCCATCCCAGTGGGCCTTCTGGTTGTCGCTGTCCCATGCTGGGCAGCTTCACGGGGAGGAAGGACACAGTGAAGCAGTCGTACTTGAGACCTGGAAAAGTGCCTCTCAGCAAAGCCGCTGGAACTTAGGACATAGCAAAGGCATAAGCCAAAGACACAGGGCATCCGGGGGCGGGACGGGAAGGGGTCTTCTCAGAGGTGTGGTTTTAAGTATTAAGTACTTCGAGACAGGGAATGAAAGACATTATATTACATTTCCACAGAAAGAGCACATTGTAAAATTTTCCACTGTTTCAGCAAATGAAACAATACAATGAACAGGCAAGCTGGCAAAACTCTGTTCTGAAAAACGGAGGACGACGTCATCCCCGAATTCCGACCCAAAGGCCCACTTGCCCCTCTGCCTACCCAGGGGCACCTCGACTCTCAGCTTAGTGTCTGCAGAGATAAAGGTGGCAGCCTTACCTGTCACCTTATCTAAAGACTAGCCCCTCTGTTAATATTTCAATCCAGATTTTGAGTTATATGCTTGAAAATGTTCTGCCATAGCTATCCAAAAAGAAAAAAAAAAGATATATTCTCCATGTTAATGATGTGAAGCCTGACACCTGGGAAGAGCTTTGTGAAAGACTGTGAAAGAGAACCTTCCTTTCTGCGGCGTGATGAGACCCACAGGGAGGCGCACGCTGACCTAGGCTCCGGAGTTACCCACTACTCTGGGAAACCTTTTGTGGGCGGCCCTCCTGCTCCCACCCCTCCGCAAAGGATGGCACCCTCTCCTCCACCCTCCCCCGCGGCCTGCTTCCTCCTCTCAGTTTCTCACCATCCTGTCTGCCCCTCCCACCTGCGAACCTCTGGAGGGAAGAGAGCTGAGCTGCCCGTCGCTGTGTCTGGCATGAGCACCGTGCAGGGCCCCAGGAGGACCCAGTGGAGCTGGGGTGGACAAAAGCAGGATGGCATGGGAAAAATCAGTAAAGAAACAATCTCAGCCACATCCTCGGTGTCATGCTGAGGTTTGATCCAGGTGCTATGGGAAGTCTCTCTGGGAGGGCTGAGGGCTGGGCTGAGCACTGAAGGTCAGGTAGGAGGTAACGTCATGGATGAGGTCCAGGGTAAGGAGACAAGGAAGAAAGGGTATTCCATGGAGAATCCCAGGACTGAGGCACGGAACAGCCGTACTTGTTCTAAACAGCCAGGTCCCAGGCAGCCAGAGCCACCAGCAAAACCCAGCCTGAGCAACACTCCAGGTCCAGCGATCCCGAGGACCCCAACCTCCTCTGCCAGAGGATGGGAAGGGACCTGAGACTTCAAAGGCTGAACACTCACATATTTCAAAGGCAAAACAAAAGCAGAATATTTAAGGATGCCTATCGGCGTGATGAAAGTATTAAGAAACGCAAAGAAGTGATTAACATAAAACTCTGTACACCTGAGCTGGGGAGGCGGGGACAGTGAGTGGGATGGGGACCCACCGAGGCTCCGGGGCAGCTGGCAAAGGCTCTGCTTTCTGACCTGAGTGATGGTAACCCGAGTGTTCACCTAGCGCTGATTCATTAAAGGACACATTTGCCTTGTGTGGTGTTCTGTATCTACGGTATGTTTCACGCATTTAAAGTTTTTAAAATTAGAAAAGAAAAAAAGGACCACACTAACAGACCCTCCTACACTGGACCCCAGATGTAGGTCCTTCCAGCGAGCTGGTGAGCACCCACTACATTCAGTTTATGGGCGCACAGAAGTCAACAATTTTGTCAACACAGACTTCTCTTGGCTTGCTAATGTTGATATTAAGTCCAGTGAAACATGAAAATGAAAAAAAATAAATACTGTATTATCCAAGCTTAAAATTCAACATTTTTCTTTCTGGTGTGGCACAAAAAACAAAAGCTATAAAACTACAAAATGTAATAATCTCATCAACAGGCAAGATCTCAGCCCCTCATTACAGAATTACATCTTAGACCCCATCGACAGTATCCGTGAGAAAGCTGTCTGTCTCTTACTCGGAACCGCCCAGCAAAGGCGCATTTACCCAGTCTCTCTAACGCGGTCCAGACAGGTAGCGACAGAACACAGTCTGTCCGCCATAGGGAGCCCACCTGGAAGTTCAAGGGCTCGGGTCACTGGCCCGCGGTACGCCGCGCTGCGCAGTATGAGCAGAGAGCCAAGTTCTTGCATTGTTGCCACCATGGCTCAAAATATTTTAGAGCTGCTTTTTTGGAATTTCCTTCAGAATCTGCATGGTTTCCTTGAGAATATGCTCAAGGATGGTAATCTTAAATTCATAAATACCATTTTGCAGGAGCCGAAAAGGACTTCAGAGCCCAGGGCACCCCTCCCCATTTATAAACGAGGAAGCTGACATCTACAGAGGTTTGCCCCTGGTAAAAAAAAAATTATATATATATATATATATATATATATATATATATATATATATACATACACTATACACACAATTTAGTGTATGTATATATATATATATATATATATATATATCACACTATATATAAAATAGTTCTTGGAAACAGTCAAGTCGGGGTTTCCAAGGACAGTGAATACATTTACTCATTCACTCGATAAACACGTACCGGTAACACCTTTGTGCCAGCTACTGTGCTTAGCAGTAGAAAGCACAAAGGAAAGTACAGCATCTCTTTGACCTTGAAGAACATCCAGTGTTGTCGAGGAGACGAGGGATGGCACACAGGTAAATAAATAAACAGGTTCGACAGTGTGCGTGCCACGAGAGACGTGGACACAAGCTGCCTCACAAGCACTTGCAGGGCACACCTACCCCAGCCTGGGAACCGAAGGTCTCCTAGAAGCAGTGACAACTGACCAGGACCCGAAGAATCCACAGGAGTTTGTTGGGAAAAGAGAGTAAAAGCCACAACAGAGGACCCTTACATGTATAACTGCCAAAGGAAAAAGGGCGAGAAGGCAGGCACATCGAGGGGCGGCAGGCCCTCAGGTGTGGCGAGCGTGGAGGAGGGCGGCAGGGACACCGTGGGGCTCCACGCGTGTGTTCAGGAGTATGATGTGTGAGAAGGGGTGGGAGGGTGAGCACAGTGCGCAGGGAAGCAGCTGGGATGGAGAGAAGGTGAGACATCAGTGCGCAATGAAAAAGACAATGCACAGGAGTGGCCGCGAAGGGAACAAAGGGAAGGGGGGTGGGAAGGGTGCAGAGTGCGTCCAGGTTTCTCTCCGTCTTATATCTGGGACATTACTGAGTCAGGAGATCCAGGAGGAGGGACAAGTTGGCAAGAGAAGATGAGATGTGATTCAGGAAGACACACTGAAAGTCTGTGAAAAGTCCAGACAGAAATTTCCAGAAAACAAGAATCTGGGGCTAAAGGGATCTACGTTCAAAAGGAAGACGTGGAGGTCGTAGCAAACAGGCTGCCTCAGGCACCCGGGGGGGCACCCCGCCCCAGCAGGGAGACACACGGCGGGTGAAGGGCATGCAGTAGATGCAAATTCCCGGGCAAAGGGCAGATTCCTAGGAGCACCAACATTTACGGGGAACTCAGAGCCTGGGAGAGGTGCTCAGCCCACACCCGTGTGGAAAGGTGTGCACACCCACCTGAGAGCTGTGCACACTTGCACACAGGCACACTCACACACATGGACTTGGAAACTAGCAGACAAAACCCTCACTCTCTGCAGATGGTACAATTTTCTACATTAAAAATCAAGAGACTAAATGCCACAGGATATTCTGGACTGGATCCCGGGACAGAAAAGGGGCATTAGTGGAAAAAGTGGTGAAATCCAAGCAAAGTCTGTAGTTAACAGTAATATACCGGTATCCACTTTTTTTTTTTTTTTTAAGTTTTGACCGAAGTGCCAAAACAAATTGCCACTTATGTAAGACGTGAACCTTAGGGAAAGCGGAGTGGAGGGATGGGGGAGCTCTCTGTAAAACCTTTGCAATTCTTCTGTATATCTAAAAGTTTTTTGAAATTACAAGTTTTTAAAAGTCATAATAAAATTTAAAAAAACTACTAATTCAGCAAGGTTGCTTGATATAAGAATACAGGGTGGGGCAAAAGTAGGTTTAATTGTTCATATGGAAAATAATATAATTAACAAGCAATAAGAATAAACTGTGTTTCATGTACTCACAACTGTAAACATACTTTTGCCCCACCCTGTATATTAAAATCAATTGAATTCCTGAAACCCACAGAAATGGTTACAACGTGTGATTACATTTTAAAAAGAAACCATTGGAGATAATAACTAAAGGTACTTCTATGGAGAACGTTAAAAAAATGTATTGTAAGTCATTTTTATAAGACGTACAAGGGGAGCTCTGCATGCTTACAAATAGGAAGACTCAATACAGGTACAAGGCCACTCCCCTCCCCAAAGAGTCTATAAATGTAATGAAACCCCAAGAAAGTGGTCAGAGGTAGAGAAGCAGGGCAGACTAAGAACCAAGTGATGAGAGACTCTCAAGTGGGACCTTCAGAGAGCCCTGGAGTGGCAGAAGGCGCAAAGGAAGCCAGGTAACGCCGGGCTGGAAAGCGTCCACTGGGTTTAACCACAGTAAGAATCTGGGAACAGCGAATGCAAACAACTTTTTCAAGAAGCTGGACTAAAAGAAGCCGCATGGGGCCAAGTGCAAGGATTTCGGAATCAGGCAGAACTGGACTCAAAATCGGGCTTTGCCCCCTCCTCGCTGAACGCACGTCCTCACCTGCACCACGGGAAATAATCGCTATGGCACCAGGCTACAGAGAAAGTTCGAGGAGGTCGGGTTTCATTCCATCTACAAAAGTTTTAGTAGACAGTAGTCATCAAATACGTGGGCTCTCCACCTGCTTCTTTTCTATTGCTTTGCTTTGAGATTCAATAAATTATCTTGTTTGTTAGGGGATCTTGCGCTTTACCAAGGGCGTGAGAATATCTCGAAAAGGGCAGGTATGACCTACATAACGTGGCTGGGGCATCCTTTAAAAATGTGTCATTTATGCTGCAAGAACGTCTTACCATAGCAAGGCTGACGGTTCCTTACCTACAGCAAATAAATTGAGTTTCTCTGTTCTCAAGAGAAATAAACTAAATGGTACTCAATGCAAAGAAAACGCAGACCTTATGCAACGTCTCAGCCTATTATCCTGTGTTTATTATTTATTCATCCAACAAAATGGTATCAGTTGCCCCTTATGTGTTGAGAACTATTTCAGGAGCTAGAAATACAAGCGTGACCAACAGCCGCAACGTCTCCGTGACAACGGTGTGGTGTGCCTTACCTGGGCCAGCATTAATGTTATTTCTCAATTAGGAAATTTGAAGCCAAAGTAAACAGAACCCCTCAAGTTAGCGCCCGAAGGTGACGGGAAGGCGGTTGTCCAATGTTCCATTTCACGGTTCGCCCCATCGGTCTGTCTGCTGATGAAAAGGACTCCCATTTCCCTGCACCCTCCTCTCAGAACACCGCACACACTTTAATTTCTCACTTACTCATGGAAAACAACTTTTTCATTTAAACCTGAGTGTGTTAGCTTCCCGATGGAATTATGTTTTTAAGTAAAAATAAAGAAATAACTGAGTTGGGTTTAGTAGTCTCCTTGGAACTGAGATTCCCAAGTGACTGATAACAAAATTCCAAGGCATTACCTGTGGGTTTCCTTCCTTCTCTCGGGAACCGTCCAGTTTAATGCTGCACCGGACACGGGAAACTCTCGAATGCACAGAGGCTGACAAAGGGGCCCAGGTCCCAAAAGAAACACATTTGCTGAAATGGAAAACCTTCAATCTCCATCTATATATATGAACTACTGGGGGAAATAATCGGATAACTACCAAAGATCAGTAACCCTAAACTCATCCACCCCTTTTTTTCCCTTTTGTGAACAAAACACAAATATGACTAATAATCTTCCAGTCCTTCTCATCAAACTTTCACTTTTTATTATTGCCTTTGCCTTTTTAGTATTGCCTCTTGCTTCATCCAAGAACCCAAAATCCAGGTTCCATTCCCATCACATCAAAACTGGCTAAAGTTTATGGATAAGAACATTAGACACACAGATAATTCACTGAAATGCTCGCAACTCCTCAGTTTGCAAAGGCTAAAACTGGACCTAATATGAAAGAAAGAAAAATAGGAATGAAGAGGGGAGGGACCGTAAAAATCCTTCCATTCCTTCATTACTACTCACTCAGGACACAGCTTTATGAGTCCATTCATAACCTTAAAGTAGAAACTGTTTTTGTTACGGGCCCCAAGACTGTGGATGATGACACAATGTTTAAAATAGTCTAAACAGATGTAATATAATATGTCCTAAATGCCAAATTTCATGCCACAATTATTACACTTCTAAGCCACACCATTTAATTTCTGCAATAAAAGGAACGGAAAAGATACAGCTGATCTATGCCAAAGATGGAGCTTTTGCAAGCAACTCCCATCCATAGAAACCTAGAAAGATCAATTCCCTCCACAAACTCCTCTTCTGGACTTCATGCTTCAAGTTCCAAAATGCATGTGTTTGGGCTGGCTGGGCTGCAGGTCAAGTGCGACAGGCCCGAGTCCTGGGGGCAGCAGATGACTCCTGATCCTTCCAATAACATGGCTCTTGTTTACAAAGGGCAATGGCTTTGACTTCTATGGTGACATCGGCTAATTAAATCAGACTGATTGCAAGAAAGAAGGAAATACTTTGGGACCTTGGGTTTTTTTTAATATATTTTATTGATTATGCTATTACAGTTGTCCCATTGTTTTCCTCCCCTTTATTCCCCTCTGCCCGGTACCCCCCCTCCCTCCATCCTCTCCCCCTTTAGCTCCTGTCCCTGGGTCATACATATAAATTCTTTGGCTTCTCCATTCCCTACACTATTCTTAACCTCCCCCTATTTTCCACCTACCATTTATGCTATTTCTTCCTTGTACCTTTCCCCCCATCCTACCCCCCTCCCCAATGATAACCCTGCATGTGATCTCCATTTCTGTGATTCTATTCCTCTTCTAGTTATTTGCTCTTTTTTTTTAGGTTAAGTTTTTAATAGTTGTGAGTTCATTGTCATTTTACTGTTCATAGTTTTGATCATCTTCGTTTTCTTAGATAAGTCCCTTTAACATTTCATATAATAAGGGCTTGGTGATGATGAACTCCTTTAACTTGACCTTATCTAGGAAACACTTGATCTGCCCGTCCATTCTAAATGATAGCTTTGCTGGATAGAGTAATCCTTGGATGTAGGTCCTTGCCTTTCATGAATTTGAATACTTCTTGCCAGCCCCTTGTTGCCTGTAAGGTTTCTTTTGAGAAATCAGCTGACAGTCTTATGGGAACTCCTTTCCAGGTAACTGTCTCCGTTTCTCTTGCTGCTTTTAAGATTCTCTCCTTATCTTTAATCTTGGGTAATTTAATTATGTGTCTTGGTGTGTTCCTCCTTGGGTCCAACTTCTTTGGGACTCTCTGAGCATCCTGGACTTGCCTGTCTATTCCCTTCGCCAAACTGAGGAAGTTTTCTTCCATTATTTTTTCAAATAAGCTTTCAATTTCTTGCTCTTCCTCTTCTTCTTCTGGGACCCCTATGATTTGGATGTTGGAATCTTTAAAGTTATCCCAGAGGTTCCTAAGCCTTTTCTCATTTTTTTTGAATTTTTTTCTTCATTCTGCTCCATTTGAATGTTTATTTCTTCCTTTTGTTCCAAATGGTTGATCTGAGTCCCAGTTTCCTTTCCTTCACTGTCGGCTCCCTGTATATTTTTCTTTATTTCATTTTATATAGCCTTCACTTCTTCATTTTGTGGCCATACTCAATCATTTCTATGAGCATCCTGATGACCAGTGTTTTGAACTCTGCATCTGATAGGTTGGCTATCTCCTCATTGCTTAGTTCTTTTTCTAGAGTTTTGATCTGTTCATTCATTTGGGCCATATTCCTTTATCCAGGTGCCCCTGTTACATTTGTAAGGGGTGGAGCCTTAGGTGTTCTCCAGGGCAGGGCAACCCACTTTACCTCATTGTGGTGCTGCATGTGGGGGAGGGGTAAGAGAGGGACCAATGCTGCTTGCTTGGCTCTCACCCCACTTTCAGCCCCTTCAATTGTGCCCTTCAAGGCGCTGTGCTGGTACTGATTCCCAGGTGGGTGGGCTTGTGTATGTTCTAGAGCCCTGTGGGCCCCTCCAATGGACTCTCCTATGAGACTGGGAGTTTCTCCCACCCTCGCAACCCCCATAGGTTTGTACATCCAGAGGTTTTGAGGCTTTATTTTCCCACCACTGGAACCCTGGGTTGTGCGGTCTGTCTCGCTCCCCAGTTGTTCTTTGCTCTTTATCCGCAGGTGAATGTGGGACCACCCAGTCCGCCAGCCTCCGCCTTGCCCGCCCAGGTCCTCTAGCTGCTACCTTGCTGCATGTCCTCTCCACCCCAGCTGCCTGTCTCTGCCCCTCCTACCAGTCTGGACGACGTTTCTTCTTTAACTCCTTGGTTGTTGGACTTCCATTCACTTTGATTTTCTGGAAGTTCCGGTTGTTTCTCATTTTTAAATTGGTTGTTATTCTTCTTTTGGTTGTGAGAGGAAGTGAAGTGTATCTACCTATGCCTCCATCTTGGCTGGAAGTTGCAAGTATCACTTTTGCTAGCTGTTTGCTGCCATGTTACAGAATTAGGTGGTAGAAAGAAGTTATGTAAAAACAACATATTTCTTGTGTCTCAGGTGGCCAAACGTCCACAGATGGTTGTGGTTTTCATAGCGAACCACTCCAAGAACTGTTCTGGTGCCCTGTGGTCACCACACACTTCTCTCTGTTTCTTACAGTGTTTACTGAATGAGCAGACTCCTCGGCCCAGGGGCAGGAACCTGTGCCACTTACGAGACGTCTTGCGCAGCCTGGGGCTGGCAGTGGGAGCGCCAGGTGAGGCCAGCGGCAGGCAGACCCAGGACGGAGTCACATCCTGATATCGAACACACGGCCAAAGCCAGACCTTCAGTCGGGGTTGGCCACGGCTGGAAGCTGAGAAATACCTTTACCAAAAAACAACTGAGCCTTCTACATTTTCATTCCGCATGCAAATCCATTCTTGAAGCTTCCTTACCCACCCCCTTGGTTTATCTCCAAGTAAATAGACTTCAGCATTCAAGCAACCGTGGAAACCCCGGTAGTAAAAGTGGGGTAACCAGCTCCAAGGCCCATAGGTCCTGTGCCCAGAACACGCAGCATGGAGCCACTTGGTGACGGGCCTCAGAGGAGCAGGGGCGGGGGGCCTGTGCTCAACTGCAGACCACGCATCCCAGCTCCCAGGGCCACCACCACTCAGCAGCGGCCCAGTTGGAGTTTAAACCCCGTGACACACTCACTCACACACACACACACACACACACACACACACACACACACACACACACACACAGTGGTGGAAATATGGCTGATTTGGAGTTTTGACCTGGCCAGAGCACCCTGAAGTCAGACACAGCTCAAGATGAACAGGCACTACGTAAGCCGCCTCAAGCAAGCACCCGACATGCCCAGGCAACGGAGCATGTCCTCACTCCGGCCTCTTCTTGGCGGCGATTCTTTCTGTCCTTTCGAAATGCTTCTTGGGTGATTGCGAGAGCCTGAGTTTTCTCTCAAGTGAACTGCCCCGCGGAGATAACGCAACCAGCTTGGCTGGCTGCGCGCCACACCCTGGGGACAGATGCCAACGCGCCGGGCTGTTTGTGTTCCCGGCACTTCCCTCTGGACCGAGAAGTTCACATTCATCCACAAAAATCACACAATTCAGGCAGCTCCAGAACAGAGAACAGAGCAGCAAGTGTGTGCCTGGGGAAAGGAGGGGCTGGGGGGGCAAGGGCAAGGCCTGGGGGGGAGTGGGCGGCCCCCCAGAGTGTTCCAGCCATTGAATGGCACTCTCCCACACTCACTTGATTTGACTGGGAAAAGGGAAAATCATTAGGAAAACACCTTTCAAAGCCGGCCTCAGACAAGAGTGTTTTTTATTTGAGTCTGATGAAAATAGCCAGGCAGCACGTCCCTCAATCAATGACGAGCGTTGCTGCAGCCTCCGCTCTGGAAAACTCCAGTTCCGGCCAAGAGCTCCAGGCCCATCTCCAAGACTTCAGAGGAGGCCCTCCCAAGGAAAGCTCTCCCGGCACCCTGCAAGGCAGAGCGGCTGGGCTCTGGGGGCTGGAACCCGCTTTCCGCCTCCCAGCCGCCGGTGAGAAACAGGGACCCTGCCCAGCTGCACTGAGAGTCCAAAGGGACAACACAGGGCCTCAGTGAGACGAGATCGCGGCTCTAGCCCAAGAACGCAGCTGCCGTGAAGTCCACGTTAATGCAGCTGCGAGGACCGCTGGGTGTTGAGCTCTTTAGAACGGGGTACTCGGGGCTGGAAGCTGGTGGGCTGGGAGACCCCTCAGACGTGCCTGCCTGCCCGCCCTTCCTTCACGGAGCGACTCGATGGCTGAGGGAGACTGTCCTCCCTGGCCCCACAGAAAGGCTGTCCTTTAGGACAGAAACAAGCAGCAAGGCCATGGATGGCGGGATGTGCCATTGGACTTTCCGAGCTAATGCTTCTGCGGCTATCAGTTTTACATGCTGTGTCCCGAGAGGGATGGGAAGCGAGTCTGTCGGTGCCCTGTTTTAAAATTTGACCTGGTCCAAAACACTCACACATCTAAAAAGAAGTATGACAGCTTTCCTTCCCACGTCCCCCACGTGCTCTGTGTGGGTCCCCTGGTGTGTGGTGGGACTAGCTGAGCCTTCACTTGCCCATGCACGGCTGAGTGTTTTAACCGTGAGTTTAAGTCACGAGCTGCGTTCTGCATCTCTCTCTACATTTAATACGTAAGCACACACATCCTTTCATCTGACTCTGTCGATGTTGTCTATTTTAACTTGTAAAAAAGTGCAAATTTAACTTAAGGTTTGCTTCTGTTCTTCAGCCAGCAAACACTTGGGAGGCGCCCCCCACCAAGTGCCCAGCCTGGCAGCACCGATAACAGTGAAGCCAAACGGGGTGGGCGTGCTCCAAAACCCAGCTAGGAGTGGTGCAGTGAGCAAGCGGCGGGTCAAGATTTTTTAAAGGAAGGGATTCTGTTAAAGGGGATCTAATTTCTAACCACCGCTCGGAGCCCCATGTCTTGTCTTCAGGATCTCCGCCCTGCCACCCCGCCCGCCCTGTGGTCTAAGACATTTGCAAAGTAGACGTACTCAGACTCTCTCATCGGGCACCTTCCCTCCACCTGCTCCGAGTCTGGAAGGTGGGTGACACCCCATAGTAAAAGAAGAAGAAGAAGGGGGAGATAAGTTGTATTTACATCTTCCACGCGGAAATATGAAAACTGCTAGGGAATAATCTGGGGAGAGAGTTGATAAAATGAGAACATCCAATTTAACACGCGGCACCAGCTCCCGGAGGAGAGCGCCGAATTGCTTATCTGACCGGAAGTGCAGTTGGTAGGTTCAAGCTGGCTGACCCGGTCAATGGGACGTTCGGCAAACACGGAGTAAACAGCGCTTCGACGTGGGAGCTTGCACTCCAGGGGCCTCTGCTCCTGAGACCCAGTCCCTCTGGAAAGGGGCCCAAGCTAGTCTCACGCAGAGACCACGTGGAGAAAGAGCCTCCCAGGTCTCCAGTTCCCCCTGCCGGGTGGGGGGGCATACAGGTATGTAAAGCCATTTTAGACCTTCCTGTCGCAGCTGCATGAGGAATCCCAGACTCCCGGCAGCACGGCCGTCCAGCGGAACCCGTCAATCCGTGGAACCATGGGAAATAACCACACGGCTAGGTCAGGCCATCACACTGCCAGATGCCTGTTACATGACATCACCGGCGCCCTGGAGGACAGGGGAGATAAATGGCGGTCACAGCTGACAGCGGTGGAGGGCTTGCTACCTGGCGGCACTGCGCGAGGAGGTGCTCCCGCAGCAGTCTGTGCGAACGCTTACAACGCCACGAACTCGGCAGCTATTACTAGGGAACCGGCACTTCCAGAAATGAAGTAACTCACCCAAGATCCTACGACGAGAGAGGCACAGGTGAGCTGTCAAGCCAGGCCGGGCGTCGCCGGCATGCACGTGAAAGATGAAGCCATGGGAACGACTCAACCTCAACGGAGGAGTGAGAGGGCGAGAGGGAAGGGAACGGCTGAGGGCGGAGCCAGGGCCAGAAAGAGCAGCCCTTGTCCCAGGTCTGCGTTTTTTCTCTGATGTCAAGAGCAGCTGTTCGACACATTCCAGGGGAGGACACACTGCAGGCCCTCTTTTGGAGGCCGGTCCCTCACCCCGGATGCCAGCCGTGTCTCCGAGAGCCCCGCCTGGGGGCCCCTCTGGCTAAGGGAGTCTGGCCTCCACGCCCACGGCTTCAGGGTCATTCCGGCCACGTCCGGGGCCAGGCCTGGTTCGAAGCACCCGCTCTTCTGCCATTATCGGCCGGTCCCCCAAACTCATTCTTGGACCGTCCAGCAGAATTGGATTCAAATATCCTTAGAGTTTGGCTCTTAGGAACCATCTAGTCCCGACCGCTCAGTTGAAGGCCAGGAAGCACAGCCCCAGGTTGGCAAACTGCTTTGCCCATGGTCACCTGGGGACCCAGGGTCACAAATCAGCAGTCCTCACCCTCCCCTCTGCCTGGGCGCTGAATCGCACAGAAGCATGTGAAGCATGTCACACTGCCATTTCCTGCTGTGACAGCTGGTTGAACTAATGCTGAAACCATGCCTTACTCCAAGCAGTGAGTTTCGTGTGGATGGGGCACGTTGGGGGAAAGCAGGGGAACAGATGAAAATACCAGCAAGTACGAGGACTTATCCTCCCACAGAAAGTCGTCTCATACTATGTAAGAGTTCACTGCTGTACTTTATAACGTTACAGAAATGTCACGAAAGTGCCCAAGTCGTAAAGCAAATAGCTTCTGGCTTTAGTATTCACACTTCCCACCCAAAAAAGGAGCCTAAAGTCACAATTCCTGAATGCCTGCCCTTCCCCTGGGCCACGGAAGCTCCCCACTGTGCTTTCTTTTGCTCCTTTCGAGCTCTGCCAGCTTTGGGAGCACTTTCCTGAAGGCGTAGCAAGTCCCCCCCACGGCCAACTGCTCAGGAGTCTGTTTCAGCGGAAACCTTCCCTGCGTCCTGAGGAGTGTGCGCTTGGCTGTTTCTCGCTCTTCCTTCTCTTCCACTGTCTGCCTCCCTGGTCCTGTCTGCTCCCCTGGCTTCGTTTACTTTTTCTGCTTCCTCCACAAGGCACACGAGGAGGCTGTGTGAGAGAACAGAAACCGGGCCCCGCATGCACCTGGAGGAAGGCTTTGGGCACTGAGAGTGATTCCACCGACTGTACTGAAATCTTATCTCAGGCCTCCGGAGCAGATTGCTCCGGCACCAGAAACAAACCGGGCTCATTTTGCTCAACGCACACCTTTTTACCGTAACAACCTATTTCCCCCAAGAATTTCTAAAGTATTCTCCTTTCTACCTCTCAAGGGATGGGGATTTTCATGTGAAGAAAAGATTATTTGGGGTCTGGGCACATTCTTCCCTCTGGGCAATATAAGGGATTAACCCCTAACTTGCATTTTTCCAATCGTGGGAAGGCCCAGCTGGACGTGTGAAGCCTCTGTGTGGCCTGCTAATGGCACCCACAGAGACTACTCTCCCGCTACCAGACTGAGGTCTTTCCTCCTTCAAGCTTCGCCCCTCCCTTCCTCCTCGCAGGTGCCACCCCCGGATGGGTCACTGCCACTCACTGAAAAGTTTAGAATCTGGCACCAACACCTCTTGTCAGCATCTTCAAAGACTTCCCTGTTCATGCAGATGACCCCCAGCCTCCCAGCCTCAAAGGTTCTTGTTTTATCCAGCCCAGCAACCTGCACGCCCTTGTGGCTCGGTCACCCTCCAGAGCTCGTCACCTTAAGCTCTACTGCAACACACCCACAAGCCCCTCTGTGGGTTCTTCAGCCTCAGGCCATCACTGAATGCTGACCCTGCCATCTCCCACCAGTCCTGGGCCTTGCTTCCTTCTCGGCCTGAACTCAGGGCCATCCTTCACTCCAGTCTCCTGCTTTCCCCCAGAGCTCTGCAAGCCGAGCCCCCAGAGCCACCTGCATCTCTGTGCCCACATTCACTCTGCTGGCCAGGCCCTGGAGAAGACATGGCCATCCAGAAAGGGGTCCTCAGGGGGCTGGGGTTCCCCCGCTCAGGTGGGCCCTTCCCAGGTCCCTCTCCTCTCTGCACAGCCCACAGAGCTGACGCCACACTCCACAGGCTGCCTGGCCACAGCCACCTTCCCTCCCTCCCACTTTCAGGGAAAGACTGATCACACAGATGTAAGGTCCCTCAACATGCCCGAACTTAACCACATGTCCCCTCACACTGTGCTAGTCACGCTGAGCTCACCACCTAGTGCAACACAGTCGTCTGTTTTTTACAGCAACTAAGTCACCAGGCAGTCTGTCATTTGGTGCCATTTTGCTACAAACTGGCACATTGACATCTGTGCATTTGGTGGCACCCTGGCATGGGCTGTGGCTTCCCAGTGGGGGCACCTTGCCCCGGAGGACAGAGGCCAACAACGAGGCCCAGTCAGGAGACCCGAGTGTCCAGGATGCAGGTCCGGGACATAAGCAGTGTGTGGCCCGCCGAACCCCACACCCTCACAGACCAGCTCGCTCCCAGCGGTGCCCACCATGGATTGGGAAGGTGGGCTGGCTGGCGTCTGCTGGCCACCTCCCCCCCTTCTGTCACCAGGGCGCATCAGGAGGCTCGGACAGCCCACGGCAGACACACCTCTGGGCCTGCTAGGGCCGCTGCTCTCAGCAACACTTCCCCTGTACAAGGACCGAGGGCGGCGCCTTGATTGGAGTGTCAGGCAGTCCGATCACAGGCCAGAACGTGGCTCAGAAACAAAGCCGACCTGTCCGCGCGCGTGATCACACGCAGCCTGACTGCCCCTCTGCAGGCCGGGCCCAGTGCCACTCTGTGATGAGGCGGACAGGAGGCCTCTGGAGCAGAGGGCAGCTGGCAGGGATGATGGACAGCAGCGACCCTTCCTGGGATCACCGGCGGTCCCAACTGACACATCTCCACGGGTGCACAGCACTGCAGTCCTGGTGGGGGTCGTTTTTGTTTGTGGGTCTAATCGAAGAACGTCCTTCCTTCTGGAATAGGACCACTATCCTTGTTTCCAGAAATCCTAAAGAAGCAAAGCCAACCCACACATGTCAGGGGAAGGGAAAGAACCAGGAGAAAGCGGCTAATGAAAAGCAGTGTGGAGGAGGCTCCTGAGAAAACTAAAAATAAAGCTGCCACGTGATGCGGCAGCCCCACTTCTGGGCGTCTGTCCAAGGGAACGAAGCGGCCGTCTTGAGAGGACACGTGCACCCGCTCGCTCACGGCAGCGTCGGCCACGGCCACGTGGGGGCCCCCGGGCCCCCGTCGGCGGGCGAATGGACACAGAAAGCACAGCACACGTGGGATACAGTTCAGCCCTAAAAAGGAGGAGGTCCCACCACCAGAGACGCCATGAACAAGCCTTGCGGGAACTAAGCCCCGTGAAATAAGTCAGAGGGACACAGACACATGCTTCTGTGGGGGATCTACTTAAAAACACTCAGGTACAGGGAACAGGTTGGTGGTCGCCAAAGGTGGGGGGACAGGTGGGCAAGATGGGTAAAGGTGGTCAAAGGTACCAACTTCAAAGATAAGTCAGTCCTGGGGACGTGAGGGACAGCGTGGTGACTACTGTGCGCTGTGTCCCTGAAGTTGCTGAGAGAGATGTTAAAAGTTCTCATCATAAGAAAAGAAAATGAGCCCTGGCTGGTGTGGCTCAGTGGACTGAGTGCCAGCCTGTGAACCAAAGGGTCACCGGTTCAATTCCCAGTCAGGGCACATGCCTGGGTTGTGGGCCAGGTCCCCTGTAGGGGGTGTTCGAGAGGCAACCACACATTGATGTTTCTCTCTTCCTCCCTCCTTTCTCCTCTCTAAAAATAAATAAACTAAATCTTTAAAAAAAAATGTGTGACCCGTGCCTGTGACTGTTAATGTCACCTGTCAATTTAGTGGAGGCAAGGAGCCCAGATATTTGGTCCAACGTCATTCTGGATGGTTCTTTGAAGGTATTTTTGGGTGAGATGAACACTTAACTCGGTAGACTCTGAGTGAGGCCACCCTCAGTAGCATGGACAGGCCTCACCCAGTCACTTGGAGGTTTCACTGGAACAAAGGCCAACCTCCCCTGAGCAAGAAGCGATCCTGCCAGCGGATGGCCTCTTGGACTTGAACCACAGCCTCTGCCCTTCTCTTTGCCAGCCTCCAAAATCGCATAAGCCATCCCCTTAAAGTAAATCTCTCCCTGCCTCTCCCCCGCCCCATCTCCGGAGAGCCCTGACTAACTCCGGACCCTCAAAGTCAGATCGCAGGTCACCAGGACACAGGCGTCTGTCCGGTCACAGCCCCAGGCAGTGGCTCCGCACAGGAGGGCCCTGTCCATGGACCCAATCCTCCCAGGTTGGAATCCCCAACGAAATATTTTCTAAGTAGAAAAACCAAAAAAAACCCCAAAAAACCGTAATAGAGAGTGGGAGAAAAGACGGCAAAGCCTCTAAGGAGAGCTTCAATTATTTTTAAAATCACTGCTTCTGCATTTCATTCATGCATTCGTTCACTCACTCACTCCTCGGTCAACACTCAAGCCCTGGGAATACAGTGGTGAAGGCCGAACAACTGGCCCTTCCCCTATGGCCAGGGACAGGGACTCTGCCAGTCACTGCCGATCTCCCTCGGTGTCCGGCTGAATGGAACCCATGACTATTTCCCGGCCTGGATATCCCACCTTCCCAAGAGATCTACGCCCCGTTCTGTAACAGATGAAGGCGTGGCTACAACCCATCATTTCCTAAGCCAGTGCCCACTGGGTATGCCCTCTGCAGAGACCCGGACCCTCTGGGACACTGGCCGCAGGGCTGTCTCCCAATTCCACTTGCATCGATCGCGTTCCCATTACGAAATCACTGACGTAGAGTGATGTAGAACTGTACGCATGGAAGAGCTTCCAAAACATGGAAACACACTCAAAATAGAATATTTCTCTTTTCACATAATTTTTTTGGTGCATGTCTAACCCCATAGAAGATAAGGAAATAAGGTTAATCAACCCTATATTTAAAGGTTAAATTTGACCCGGAGAAAGGCTCTCCAAGCAAGCCATTGTTTCTGATGAGGTGAAACGTAACACAGGAAGGCTGACTATGCAAAATGCAAGGTTACACCAAGCCAGAATCAGAATTTCCAGGATGAAAGGGACCTTCTTCTCTTGTGGCCCACCCAGTTCAAGCAGTCATCAGCCAGAACGCAAATGACACTCCCTGTAACACACACACACACACACACACACACACACACCCTGTCTTCCAATGAGCCACAGCTAGAATTAGCTGTGAGGAGGAAGCTCAAATGACATGGAGAATAAAAAAAATCTTAGGCAAGAAAGTAATAAAATCAATTTGAATACACACATATAAAGAAGATGCACAGCAGGCGTTAGAGTAAAAGGTATAAACTATTAGGCAGTAGAGAGATTAATTTAGTTTCTAATTAAAAGCACAGACTGTTTAGCAAGTGACACAGTTTTAAATGAAGGTGTTATTTGACTGTTCCTTTCTTCCTTTTCTATTTCTGTAATGGCCACCTAAACACCTACGAATTGTTTTCTATTTGCAAAATGATTCAGCTCAGAGGGGAGTCACTAGGCGATTTCTCCCACCCATCCTTGCAGACATCACATCACAAAGGCTGTGACTCACTTTGTCACACAGTTTCTACCCTTTTAAGAGTTTTCAGATTGTTGTGATGAATACCGGCTGGCTCATAAGTCGGAGTGAACTTTGGGATGAAATGATTTGTGCCATTTCTCATAGCCAAAAGGACACTAACGATGGTCCCAGACAGCTCGTAATCCTAATTTGTCAAATGATTCGCTGGTTTTAGACTTGAGAGAGAGATTTACAGATTTGAGTGCTTGATTCAAGTATTAATTCTTACGTCGTCATTCCTGAATTAGAGGCTTATTACCCGTTTTGGAACTGGCCAGAAGCATTGATGTTATTCAGTAGCTGAAAAGAAAATCTTCCACAATAAAAAGTAATCCTAACAATTAAGTTTCACCTTTATTGCTTCAAGGGGTCAGCAGAAAGAACTACCGTGATACCACAGTCCATGCACCCATTCCGCATGCCTCCCACTGAAGTACTTACGCCCACTATTTACGGTGGCAGCTCCCTGGACAAATAGAGGTCAGCGCCCCTCTTGGGCCCCCACCAGGTCCTTCACTCCGCGATGCAGCCCAGGGGCTCCTGGGACCAGTCGTTTCATCTCGGAGCGGAAAAGGGATGGGCGGCGATGTAATGTTGTTCGAATTTCTTATAAAAAAGTCCTTACCAACTAATCATTTCGGTCCAATACTGAATTCAGTCCAATACGGTGACGTGCAATGAAACCCCATCAATCTCTCAGAGAGCATCTTTAGACAGGGTGCAGGAAGGACGGGCCCAGGGCAGCATGACAGGAGTGGGCCCAGCGCGCCTCCAGGGCTGGTGGGGGCCGAGGAGGGAGAGGGCTTCGGAGCTGGAGGAAACGCGCCTGCTGAAGGCTAAGAGGGGCAGGGGGTGTGAGGTCAGGAAGGACGCCGGAATCCCGGCTCCTTTCGTGGGTGCACGTGGAACTGAGACAGTCTTTGAGAGGCCACTCTGGCTGAGGACAGATACAAAAATTTGGACCCGGTTCTTGCCTGCTGTCCCCAGTGCCGGGACCACAGGAGCATTAAGTGCCGCAGGAGAACAGGTGCTTCCGAGGACTGTGGGAAAAACAGAGGTGGAGACAGTGTGCTCTCCCTGGGGAGCTCGGGGAGAGGGTCACCCAGGAGAAGGCTCTGGAGCTGGATCCGAGCCATTCCTCCGGGAAAACATATGTGTGGGAGAAGTAGTGGTAAGAAACAGGGCTTCTCCAAAACCCGGGGCCACATGAGGAAAGGCCAGTCGTTGCCACGGTGATGGCTCTGAAGGTGGTTCTGAAGGTCAGACGCTGTAACTGAAGCCCAGAGTGCTGGAAGCATGGCGGGAGAGGGACGGGGTAAATAGAAGGAGACAGGATCGGGCAGGTAAGTCAGGCAGGGTCCAGTGCTCAGTGAGGAGAGGACAGGGGGCCTCAACGGATGGGGCAAAGGAAAATCACCGAGGCAGGGAGGGTGCCACGGTGCAGAGCTTTGGAGACTAGAAGAATAACTTCACTGCAAACAGAAATTTGTAGGAAGGGTGCACATTTGCGAATGTGATGCTCGGCCCTGTTTTATGCACGTGGAACTGAGGCTGTGATGGTGCATCGGTCCCTCAGCAGTGGGAGACTCAGGACTGACCCGGGTGGGAGGCCAGAGTCCGCAGGAGGAGGGTAGAGGCCAGAGCCGTGGGGAACGGGAAAGCCGGACGCCAAAAGACGTACAGTCTAGAAGAAGACAGCTGGACAGGGCAGAAGAAACTGGGGTGAGGGGGTGCAAGAGAGCCAGGGGAGTCTGTAGAAGACAGGGGCGGACAACAGTGCCCAATGTCCACACGAAGGCGACAAGCTGGGTAGGGTCGTGTGATTGGCACACACCGGGACCCAGAATGATTGACGTACAATCCAGAGTGAAAAAGAGAAAAGCAGACGAACCTGGAGAGGGAGTACAGGATTCTAGGAGACGGGCTGCAAAGAAAGAATGATCTCAGGTAATGCACGCTTACCTGAGAAACTTCTGTCACTTGGGACGTGACCGAACTCTTACCTGCTCTTGAAAGAAAACCATTCCTCGGGAGAGCCTTAGACCATCCTGGAAAACGATTCCTCATTCTACAAATTACCCCTGAGGGTTAAGGCCAATAGCCAGCCTCTGAGATGCCCAAACATTCCACAAATAAACTGTGGATATAATCCCCTTCGTTAAGACGGGCCACGTGTCTCTCGCCTGTGTCACCGCACCAAGGGAACGGCAAACCTCCACTGCGCCCGCGCTGTACACAGGGCTCAGCCCACGCAGTCACTGCAGGGTGTTTTCATCGGGCACCGTTAGCGAGCGCGCCCTGAGTGGAAGGCACGAGCCCTTCGCGACGTTATTTATATAGAGAAGTCGCGGTTTCTACTTTTGTTACCAGCATTGTGGATAGAGAGTGACCCACTCACGGGGCCGAGCCAGGTCCTGGATACTCTACACAAACTCCCTTTTCTACACAAAACCCTACTTCTTTCGTGGCTAACTTGAGTTATTGTTTAATTATAAATTTTAATGATCAATTAATGTATAGCTTAATCATAAATGAAATCAGGGAGATTCCTTTAACTGTTCGATTATGCCTGGAACACAACGATATTCATATACATCCTCTCCAGGTTTTGATTGCCCGAATACCACGAAAATCTGTGAACCTTTCATTTCAGAATTCTGTGGGATAAGTTAGCGTAGAGGGTACGTCAATAAGGGAAGTAAGTGGCCCTTTGAAAATACACACCCCCCGGATTTCTGTGAATGGGTGAGTAAGCACTAAGGACTCACCGACCAACTCAAAAGCCACCCTGTGCAGGAAGACTGACAGGCAGGACGAGACATAAATTAAACACTGAATATTGGCCGTCTGTTTCCTCCGGGCCCTCCAAATTTCCTCAGACGAAAAAACATCCCTGAGGCGTGCAGAAGAGACTAGTCCGGCTTCTAAGAAGCACAGGCCACGGCTCAGTGGGTGAGGATCCCCGGGAGTCGCCCCCGTTCGGCCCGCTCCCACGTTCCCGCGGCTGTACATCACCGGGCCCAGAGGGGGAGTGGGAGGGCGGGAGAGGATGCGGCAGCCGACCTCGCAGACACAACAAGGGGCACAAAGCCACGACGCCACAGCTGCCCTTCCTGGCCACGCAACACAGTTCTACGCTTACAACAAAACTCTACACGGGTGACTATTATTCCGGATTAGCTTCCAAAGCCCCCAGCGTTACATGTTAGGAGCACTGTCAACACATAAGTTAAGAGCAAGACCAGCGCCCTGACTTCAGAGTGCAGAAGATGACGAGCTCAACCACAAAACAGAACAAAGTAGAGCTGTTTGGACAGAACATGGGAGTGAGTTTCCGGTTCGGGCCTGACTGCCTGGATCTGCCTTTCGCCGGCTTCTCAGGAGGCCGGTGCTCGGGGTGGAGGGGCCCCGGCAGGGCGGGCAGAGCCGCAGCATGTGCCGTGCTGGTCCTAACGGTGCGAGTGGGACCTTAAGCCGCCTTTTCTAAGGTGATGCCTGAGAATCGATGGGCACACGGATAAGGTCAATTTTACAATTATAACGTGCAGAGGATTGGTCTTGTTTTGACGGTCACATCTGCAACATTTTATTTTCAAATTAAGCTCACAGACCCTGGTCACCCATTGAAAGGGGCATCATAACTCAAAATGCGAAGACAGAGAAGCCTGTGGTCACACACCGCTGTGAACGTCCACTCGCACAACGGCCACACGACAGACACAGCGAGGGCCCCCAGGGCCCGTCGCAAGGGGCGCTGCTGCCTCAAGGCTGAGGTCACTTGGCATCACCTCATTGTCCATGGCCCCTGAGGTGTGGCAACATCTATGACTCATGAATTGTGCTTTCACTGCCCCATGGTGACATGGTGTTCACTGAACGAGCTATTGAAGTCTTACTTCATTTGTTGACTGAGGACGAGCACAGTAAAGGCCGACTTCAGGAGGGCGAATCGGTGGGGTCCAGTGGCCAGGAAGGAGCCAAAAAGGTGAGGGGACAGAATCTAGTGCCATTTGCTCAACAGTTGCATTTACAGGAAGGAAGAGAAGGAAGGACGGCTTTATCAGCTGGCCCAGGAATACAACCAGAGGCAGCCTGTGGGCTAGGGAGAGGGGCTCGCTCTGTTAGCACCCTGCAACAGAGGACCCTACAAAGGGGGACCCCGAGGGTGCTCGCTCTGACGGGGAGGGTGATGAGGCCGGGGGGCAGGCAGGGACAGCGGTGATGGGCCAGGTGGGCGAGCAGCTCACTCCGAGGGTCACAGAGGAAACCGACAGGTGAACCTTGACACCCTGTTCTACAAAATGAGATCGGTGAGCCGGGGGTCTGGACTCCGTTGGAATGTCACAAGCCCACGTGTTTGTTTTGGTCAGGGCGGCAGGCCGAGTGCGGGCAGGGAGTTGTCAGGCCCCTGGACCCGACTGGCCCGAGGGGTGGGGGCAGCTCCCCTGGGCCTGGAGGCAGGGAAGGGCGGCAACAGCAGGCCCGTCCTGGGAGAAGCCTGAGGGCAGACCCACACCTCTCCCTGCCCTCCTCATCCACCCACTGCCCTCATCCATCCATCCGTCCCTCCGACCCTCTGTCCCTCCTGGACAGCACCTGGGACGTGTTTACTGCTAAGCTGCCCTCCCTCCCGAATGCCTTCGCCGGGGTCGCTGCTGTGGAAAACGCGCGCACCTTACACACCCCGTGGATGTCTGGAGAGGCCCACCAAAGTACCCAGGATGCCAGAGGACGGCAGGCGTGCGGCACGCACCGGGGGAGCAGACTGTCACCACGGCTTGCTGTCACCCAGACCCTCACAGCAGAGGAAGGCTCTCCCAGGACGAGGAGGAAGGGCGGCAGCAGCACGGGCCCGTTTGAGCAAAATGACACAAGCGAACACCCAGGTGTGGAGCGAAGCTGAGCCACAGGCACCTGAAGTTGAAACGCTGGGTTCAGGCCCCTTCCAGCTGCCCTTCATGCCCACCTCTGTCCCTCTGCCCATCTCCTCCTCAGTGCCGGCGCCACCTCCCCCACACCTCCCTGGCACCCCACACCCACAGCAGTTTTCAAAGCACCCCTCCAAACTTGCGTCCTGCTCAGCTCTGCGGTAAGAAACTGCACCTGGATTTGAGTCGCACTACAAGTTACACCCGGCACACGCTGCACTCCTCCTTTCAGAGGGCTTCACGCTTTAGACGCCAGCGGGCGGAAAGCCTTACGCCCAAGGAATCGTCTCCGAGTCAGCGGGGTACACCGGCGGGGAGGCGGGCTAGCTGTGGGTTTTTCAACGTTTCAAACAGGTCGAGACACCTGAGCTGTAATCAGTGGGAAACTGCCAACCACCGACATTCCTCCATGTCTGCCGGCCAGTTGCGTTTCCTCTGGGGGCTGGAGATGTGGCTGAGAGCGGGTACAGCTCGTCCACTTACTTTTCCTTATGTCTATCAGTCTCTCCTTGGCCTGGTTGACTACCGGCATCACACCTGACATGCCGGCAAAATACACTGCCGTCAAACTAATGCCCGAGTTGGGCGGCACAAGAGTGGCCTAAATTCCGCATTGTTGGGTTAGTGTTCTCGTCAGGCTACTGCCTGCTAAAAGGTGATGTAAAAATCAGTGCGCTCCACAAGCCTGGATGAGGACTTGAGTACTCTGCTCCGCACTTCACCACCTGTCTGCAGCTAGTCGTCAAGCAGGGAGGGTTTCTCGGCCTCAGCACTGTTAACACGGGGGTCAGGAAGTGTTCTGCCGTGCATCGTGGGGTGTTCACCAGCATCCCGGGCCTCACCTGAGAGATGTCAGTAGTACCCTTCAGAGTACGATGACCAAAAGTGTCTCCAAGCATTGCCAAATATTCCCTGGGCAGGGAGGGCGGGGTGGCAAAATCACCCCTGTTTGAGAACCAATGAGTTATAATAAGATTTCAGGAATGGCAGCCCAACCCACAGCTGGGAAGGAAAGTTAACCATGGTTTTACGAGGGCTGAAACCTGGCCTGAAGTTCAGAATGATGCTCACTCATGAGCCCCTACAGCGTTCGCTAACGGAAGCCCAGCACCCAAGACGTCAAAGAAAAAACTTGATCCAGCAACTTATAACGTGTCTGAGGGAAAAAAGAGGCTGGGGGAATCCCGCTGTGACCTTAACCTGGGGGAGCCTCCCGTCTTCTAGTCAGAGAACGGGCTCCTTTTTCATCACCAACGGCTGGTGCCCTGGACGACAATCCAGCAACCGCGACGTAGCTGCAGCTGGTCCGTGCCCGCCGAGCCAGCCCCCCAGACAAACGGCAGAGCAGGCTGCAGACACGCACGGGAGGGAAGCAGGGACCCAGCACGAGCCCGTACATCGGCCTGCAAGCTTCTCTTCAGTTTGGCTAGACGATGCGAGTGGCTGGTAAAATGTTTAAATTATGGCAGGCCTGAAGAGAAACACTGAAAACCTGCATTTTTTGCTTGTTGATACTTTGGGATCCTGTAAAGACCCAACTGCTGTAAAAGCACATTTCCTGTCCTCTGTCAACTCAGGTTTGGTGGCGGAGCTCTCTGGGCGTCCTCGTTCCCGAGTGGGTGGCATTCATTAGCTTCCTAACAAAGAGATGGTAGCTCGCCTCCTCTCAGGTAAACAGGTGATCAAATTCTCCACCTGAAACCCCTGACGGAAGGGATGCGTACACATGACCTTTTTAAACATCGGTTTGTTGTTTCACTGTATATATTTATGCATCACTGGTTGTTTTTTGCATGTGTTCTGACTGTAGATCGAACCCACAACCTTGGTGTATGTGGACGGTGGTCTAACAAACTCAGATGCCCGGCCAGGGCTTGAACGCACAGCTTTTACCACAGGTGTTTTACCTGCACCTACAGTTAAAATATCTCCTGCCCTCGTCCTCTCACTTCAAATCCCGGAGTGGTATTAATCAGCCCAGCTCCTGCACTCCTCTTCCTTGGCCACCGCGCTCTCGCAGTGCGGCCTAGGCCAGCACCCGGGGGTTGGGGGGCTCACTGCAAATGCAAACGATCGGCCCCCTCCAGACCTAAGGAGTCCCCGGGCTGCGCTGTGCGTTGTGACACACCTTCCATGTGGTCCCCGAGCCGCTTAAGGTCCCACAACCCGTGACTTCGGCAGTGTTGCCCCCATAACCCCCAACAGATGGTTTTTACCGAACCCAAGTGGCAAACGGAGCCCGCTGAGCACTTTATGTGAAGTCTCCAGCGCCCCTCGACCCCCAAGCAAGCTAGACGCTCCCTTGCGGGCGGGGCGCGGCTCAAGGGCCCACAGCGAAGCACTGCAGGTGGGAGACAAAAGTTTCTGCAGTTTCCTCACTATTGAAGCAAAGGTCTGTTGCATTTTATTCAGGGTCCCCCCCCTTTCTTTTCTGTTTCAGCTTTTGGGCAATTCAGGGGAGGGGGAAAAAAATGGACGGGGAGAGCTGCGTGCCAGCGGCTCGGGCCCTACCCGATGGGCATTTGAGGGCGCGATGCGGGAGGGTGTGCTTCCAGCAAAGGGCGCCTAACTCGGCAGCGTCCCCTCGGTCCTCCCCCCGACCCGCGGGGCTGCGTGAGTGCTTCGAGAAGAGGCCAGGACTCGGGGCGGCGGACACGCCTCTCCTCACCCCCGGCCTCCCCGACGCGACAAGTTGTCGGCGAGACGGGGAGCCGGCCGCGCGCCCTGAGGCTCTGCGCCCAGGGGACGGGTTTGTGGGGAAACTGGCACCCGCAAAGCCCGGGGGGCGCCTAACCCGACACCGCAGCCGGGGGAGGAGGCGGTGGGCGGTGAGCAGGAAACCGCAAAGGGCAGCGGAAAGAAACCGCAGTCCCACTGGGTCTGAGGGAAGGGCAGACGGGGCGCGGAGGCTGGAACGGCGTGGAGGGGGTACCCGGGAGATGGAAATGGGGTCCGGAATGGAGAGGAGGGTACCCCCCAGGAGATGGAAATGGGGGGCTGGAATGGAGAGGAGATGGAGTCCCAGGAGGCGGAGGTGGAGTGGGCCAGAACTCACTGTGTGGGTCGCTCTTCTCCCGGACCCCGTCCACTCGGCCGTCGGGGTGGATGCGCAGGAAGAAGCCCCCGTTTTTGCAGTAGAGCCGCTTGGGGTCCTTGAAGTGGCCGGGCGGGAAGGCGCCGCTGCCGCCGTCGTCAGGCACGGCGGGCAGGGACGTGATGCTCCCGGCGGCCATGGCCCCACCGGGGCCCTGCCGGGGTCCTCGGGCCCCTGGCACCGCGCGAGGAGCCGCCGCCCCTCGGCCCCGGCCCCCGACTCGCTCGGAGGCGCGGCCCCGGCCCCTTCCCCGACCCCCCAGCCTCCCGCCCGGCGGCGCTCGGCCGCGCCCGGGGGCCCCCAGCCTTGCGCCGCTCGGCCCTGCCTTCCCCGCGGGCCCGGGAGCACAGGTCTGGGGCTCGGAGTCTCCGCAGCCACCACTGTCCGGAGAGCCCGAGACCCAGTTGCAGCCGCAGGCAGCGAGACCGCCGCTCTGGCACCGCCGGGCCTCGTCGTCACTACTTTCACATCTCCGCCCCCGACACCCCCACCCCACGCGCAGCTCCCCGCCCTCCGCGCGCACCGCCCCCTGCCCTCTCCTGGCTCTCGGGGCCGAGCGCTGGGGCTGCAGCACGCAGGCGCGCGAGGGCGGCCCGGGGGAGGGGGGGGCCCTGAGCGCCGCCCGGGGCGGGGAGGTGCGGGGCGCGCGGGGGTTCCACCCGGCTGGTTCCCCCGAAGGCGCCCCAGGCCAGCCCCGCGCCAAAGAACCACGTTTAGCCTTTCTCCGCACTGCCGAGCTCTAGTGCGCAGCCAGCAGTGACTCAACCTTTAAAAGCTTAAATGCAACTTGCTACCCCGTCGTTTCTGCAGGCCAGCGTTTCGGTGCCGAGACACTCTGTCCACCTCCGAGAAGTAGAGGACTCGGAAGCGGGGGCGGGGTCCTGTGTGGGAATGGGTTCTGAACAGGTCTGCCCTTGAAAGAGAGGGGCTCGCACGGGACGCAAACTGCTACAATTGAAGGCACAGGTTGAAGTCATTTGCCAATGAAAGGAGAGAAGGAGGCCGGAGGAGGAGGATGGGTTGGGTTGCTAAGGGGAAAGGTGTCCTTTTAACCGAACTAACTGGAATGGAGCAACGTGGGGAGGCGAAAACGGGCCTCAAATCCCCACTGCGATAGAGGTGCGTGCTCCTGTCTTGGTCCCAAACTGGCACGAACCGTAGCTGAACGGTTGGGCATTTCCTGGAGACGGTAGTCTTGTGGAAACCCAGAGCTGCGCGGAATTGAAGTTAGCTGCACTTCGGTAGTTTTCGGTAGAATGTAAGAGGCTCTGCAGATTAGCAAACTATCCGCCCATAAAACTTGATACCCTGAGCGCCCACTGGTCCACAAGCGCGGTGGGAGATGCCCAGTGGGGTGGGGACGCGGAGGGGCATGCACAACTCCGATGCCACCAGGGAGCGCCGAGGCCAGGGGGAGTAAAGTGAAGGGAGGTTTCACAGGAGGGGTAAGTCAGCTTGGGGGCAGGTGGGGGTTAAGGAAAGCTTCTAGGAAGAGGTGAGAATACAGAAATTCCTCTATTTAGGAACATATTTAGTTTCAAAAGATTACCCATGAGTGCATTTGTTCATAAGTCTCCAAGAGGGTTTAGCTCCAGATGCATTTCTGGGCTGTTAATTAGGAGTAAGGGTCCATCGCAGCTTGGGAAGCAGGCATACCTCCCCTGGGCTAGTCTATGTTCTCTGACGTCTCTCTCTGAAACAGACAGGTTTTTCCTGCACTGAAAATCTGTTAAGACAGCTCCCACCGAGATCTCCGCAGGTCTCCCAAGGAATGCTTACCGCTACTACAGCACTGGAGGAAGAGAGTGAAGGGTTCAGTGGAGTCACTACAGACAAGCTGCGAAATTACTGAAGTCAAGTAGGTCCAGGCATGAGGAACCGATTCGGTCCCTGTTTCCACCTTCTGAGCTTTCCAGTCCTGTGTCGTCAAACCTCCAGATAACCCCGATGACCCCCTGAAGGACTAAGAAGAAGGAATGTTCCTGTATCCATCACCCATGTTGCCTGACACCCATCACCCAGGCAACCGGGCATCTGGAGGATCTCCATCTGGGCCCAGTCCAGAGGCTAACCATGCAGGACTGATTCTTCTCCAGAACGTACTTTTTAATTTATTACAGGAACTCTTGTCTTTTCCTTCTTGTTTGGAATACTGTGGGTATGGCCTAGCCGTGTTTCCGTTTCCAAACCCTAAGACCCTTGAATAAATCTTTATCGTTTACTTCTGGCCAAAGATTCCAGATTCCCTTTGAGTTCATCCAATACACAGTCTAGCAATTCCGCACAGAATTAAACACGCAGTCGCCGTGTGGCGTAGCAGGTCCGTCTCTACGTGTGTGTACAGAAGAAATGAGAACATGCGTGCACACCGAGCGTGCCGTCGGGCGGTCAAAGCGGCGTTATTCGTAATAGCCCTGAGTGGGAACAACCCGAACGTCCGTCTGCTGGCGGATGAACCAACGATATGCGGCACGTTTAGAGAATGGCGTGTGCTGGCAGTAAAAAGGAATGAAGTGCGCACACATACAATAGCAATAACATACGTTTAGGGAATGAACCTTAAACATAATGCTGGGTCAAAGGAGCCAGACAGAAAAGCCCACGTATTGTATGATTCCACTTATAGGAACTGCCCAAGATATGCAAGTCCACAGACACACAAGCAGATGAGTGCTTTCCAGGGGCTGGAAGCAGAGGGAGGTGGGAGTGACTGCTGATGAGTGTGGGTTCTTTGCTCATTGGTTTGCTTGTTTCAGGGATGAAAAAGCTCCGGAATTATATAGTGATGAATATAGTGACAAAGCACTGAATTATGTGCTTTAAAATGGTAAATTTTATGGTATGCAAATTATAATTTAGAAAAATAAAGAAATGCATGCTGAAATAAAAAATAAAGTTTTCTCCCATAAAGCAGAGAGAGAAAAAAAGAGAGATTACCAAGGACAAGGTGACCTGGAGATTCACGAGCCCCCAGACGACAAATAAATTGTTGCGGCATTTTGGAAGGGCAGTTTAAAAGTGTGTGCATCGAGTCCTTTAATTTTTGAAATTAAGTATCATTTGACCCAATGTTTTTGGTGCAAGAAATTTACTCTAAAGAAAAAAACAAACAAACAGATGAATACATTTAACAAGCTTGCTGTCCGTCACCACATCAATTCTAATGAAGAAAAAACGAGAAACTAAACAGTTAAAGGTGGAAGAACTAATATGAACAAACCATGTTGTGTTCCTACCGACTACTGTGCCCCGTGTAGCCTCATGGATGGCTCTGTGGGAGAATGCGTAACACGGAGGACCACCTGCAATACACTGTCACCTGAAAGAAGTAGTTGACAGAACTGTATCAGTATCTTTTGTGTACCCTACACTCCCAAACACAGATTAGAATGCCATCCATTAAAATGCTCATCCTGATTATTTTGGGGTGGCTGAGATTGTTTTTGTTTTATAAAAATAGCCTCTGGCTGCTCACTATCACAGCAAACATCTAAAACTGTATCTCGCCTATTTATTTGCTTTCTTTTTTATTACTAGTCCCCTCGCCCCAATAGAATACAAGATCCCTCACAGGAGGATCTGTTTGCCCTAAACATCACAGCGTCCTCAGGCCTAGAGGCACAAAGCAGTCTCAATAATTATTTCGAATGAGCGCATGCACTAATTTCATTTTAAACAGCTGTTTTTGAAAACCAGACTCCCTGTCTACATTATGGTCAATGAATGTGGAATCTAATGAAACCACACTAAACCCATTTCCTTATGAAATCCCACTAAAATGCGCATGTGACTGTCTTCTCAAACCTGGCACGTCACACGTAACCCTATCAGCCCTCATGCCGTACTCGTGATGACCGTCGCCTGTGGCGTGGCAGAGACAGCGGTGCTCACTGTCGTGCGCGCCCGAGGTGGGAGAAGGGTCAGCGTGCTTGCCTTCCACCACCAGGTGGCAGATTCCGGTCTCTCCGGAAAAATGTTCTGTGCTTGATGTTGACTTTGTGTCCTGGGTTTTAAAAATCAAATAAACAACAAACACAAAAAAATTCCTGAAACAGCCAAGGCTTGATTGTGTTACCTTTGGCAATTTTATTTTTAAATATTGTATCATTACCCCAACTGGATACCCGAGCTCCAGTCATTCACTGTCCTCAGGCGTCCGAGTGACAGGACCAGCCGAGAGACGGGGCCCCTCTCGTAGACCTTGGTTTTGCCTCCCGAGATCAACCACTAAGCTCCAAAAAATCAAAACTTAGGGCTGTGTTCCACTCCTCAGCTTTCCTTGGGGCCCCCTGGGTACCACTGGAAAACTGCAAAGACTTGTCCTTACGTCTGTTCAAGTGCGGGGCACTAGAAATTATTGTATTTATTCCCATGTAAGAGTTGGATGGGAAGAGCTACGAATCAGAGGAACTCAGCTTTCCTCATATCAGTTTCATTCAAATACATTATTATTAATAAGAAGTCTGTTACAAAGATGGCCCTTTACAGAAGGCCCTGTTATCCCGTAGAGTCCACGTAATCTGCTCGGCTTACAGAAAGTCTAATCTTGGTGTCCAGCTGTTCTTCTTTCACATTAGTTTACAGGGGCATCCTGACCCTCAATTCAGAGCACTTTTTTTTAATGTGTAAAAACTAGGGAACAACAACAAAAAAACACCTGTCTTCTTAAAGCAACCTCGCAAGAAGTGGGCACCCAGATGCACCTTTGGAGCAGGCCGTTCCTTGGTTCCGGGAAGCTGTGTGAGCGAACCCTACACCTCCACAGACTGAATGCTAGAACCCACTGCAGGTGCCGCCTTTGCTCTCGACAAAGTCATAATAAGATACGTGACACACTGGGAAAATATGCCGCGTCTGTGACGCCCACGTGACTCTTCCAAATATAGAAGAGACCTTAAGTATCAGTGAGCAAAGATCCGTGGGCAAAGGAAGAAGAGCAAGTAGTTCGTAGAAAAGGAAATACAAATGATACACACAGATAAACGCATACTATTTTCATAAAGCAACTTTTTAGCACATATAAAGGAAACGTGAAATGTGGATAAAATGCAAATGAACCCTAGAATGAGATGCAGGGCTCCACCTGTTGAATGGCCGCAGGCAGAAAGTTCGGTGCGGGAGCCGGGGGACGCAGGTCCTCTTGCGCCGCCAGTGGGGCTCAAACTACAGTCAAGTTCACGTTTGAAATCAGCACGCCGTCCAGTCCAGCAGCTCCTCCCCCAGGCATTTGTCCCACAGCCCACTCTGGCACGGGGACGACGATGTGGGAACGCATGCACTTCCGCCTAGGGTGCGGTTGCACAGGTGCGAAAAGCAGCAATAAAAATGGTCATCAGTGGAGGTTTGTAAGAGAAATTGTAGCAGTCACGCGTTTAATAATATTTTTGTTGAAAGCCTATCAGTACGAGATGATACTCTATGGTGAACGAGGGCAGTTAAAAACATGGACTCTGTCTACGTGTATCGCTGTGGAATGATGTCCTTCTGTTTCAGCAACTTGCTTTAGAAAATGTGCCGTGACAGGTAAGTGTGAGCTACCCTGTTCACACTTTAACTGCTACAGAGGATTCCAGAGTAGTGCCTCCACGCGCCCCACGCCCGGCCTGGCCGCTGGGAGCGCAGGCCAGACGCAGGTCCTTGTTGTGTCCTGTAACCACCGGCACGCCGGCCCCCACGTGCCTGTGTTCAAGTTTTTCTCCACAGTTGTAACTGGTCACGGGTCTGTTGGGCCCTGCTTTTCAGTTCTTAGAGACACAGACAAATCCACCCCCAAAGTGACTCGCTGGATTCCAGTCCCTCCGCCAATGCTCAGCCCTTCGAGGAGGCACCATGCTTGACACAATTTTAGCATCATCAAGCAGAGAACGCTACTTAGTGGCAGAGACAGCAAGATCAGAGTTGAAAAGCCATTCTACATATTAGAAAGGAATAACTTGAAATTAGCAATAATGCGGATACAAGTGAAGTTCTACGTCAAAGTTTAAGAACAAGAACACATGGGACAAGGGTAGCATGGTGGGATCTGGCTTGGAAAAAGCTCACGTGAAAAGAGACCACATGAAAGTTACATGTCCCTCAGCCTCACGCCGGGCCTGCGACCCCTCCGGAGACCAGGTCCGCGGGCACACCGAGCATCAGAGGGCACGTGCTTAGCAGGAAGCAGGGGTCAGGTCCTGCAGGACAAGCCAACACACCCGGGCGCCACGGTCGTGCCCAGAGGCCAGGAGGCCAGGATTCCTCTGACCTTTGAACAGGTCACACCTGGAACCCTCACATCACAAGGGGATGTTTCAAGACAGGGCGACCTGATCACCCTCACTGCGTGTTGTGACCATCACGCAAACCCCCACGCACCACCGGTTCTTTGGGTCAAAGACGAAGAGGGCGTAATGGCAGGAAGTGAGAGCGACGCTTTTCCTTCATTGCCCATACAGCATCCATTACCGCCGGCTCTTCCGCCGTTGGCCTTTGTAGATACAGGAGAAGGACTCCCGTCAAGTTCCTCCATCTCCACAGCCCTGACATTCTTCATCGCTCCTCGAAGAGACTTCTGTTTTCCCAGAAGTGTTCCCAAACATCAGTAACTTTGCCCTGGCCATATATGGTCAAAAAAGCAACGTGCACCAGATTTACAGCTGTTATAAACTCCAACCCATCCACACGGCCTGATGGTAGCCAGTGTTTGTGTTCAGAGGAAAGGACTGAATTTTTTTTTTCTTTCATCACCGAAAGAGCATCAGTCAGCTCTGTCTGTAGCCCACGTTCACTGTGCTCTCAGCCAAAACTATGACTTTGCAACTCCCCAGACAATGACTTCAAGCCTGACCCTCAGCGGCCATCCCCCGGGATGCAAAAGGTCATTGGAACACCTCAGGTACTAGTCACTAGGAGGATACAAAATTTCATCTCAAATTAGTGTTCTTAAAGTTAAGGTCTTCCCACAAAAGTAATAGAAAGAATGAGTAATGCTTTTATTTTTTTTTTAAAGCTGGAACAGGAGTTGACTGGACTTGAAAATTTCAAATGTTTTTTTTCCCAATATTTCTTCTATGATAGGAAAATTCATTTCATTAATTTAAACTCTCCAAAACACTATGCTGTCTGAAAAGCAGCATTATTAGTTTTTACAACTCTATGAAGCACAAAGAAGGAAATATTACTGTAATACCCCCAGCTAGCAATTATCATTGGTAACATTTTGCTAGTACATTGGGTCCCCTTATCTGTGGGGGATGTCTTCCAAGGCCCCCCGGGGATGCCTGCACCCGCAGATAGTACCGGCCCCTCCATACACTGTGTTTTTTCCTATACTCATACATATGTACATACTTATCATAGCATTTAATTTACAAATCAGGCACAGTAAGAGACTGACGGTAACAGCTAATAATAAAACAGAACAAGTATGACAATGTACTGCAATGAGAGTGGCGTGAGTGTGGCCTCTCCCTCTCTCTGACAACGGTCCGGTAACCCAGACGGCTCCAAATTAAGCAGTGGGAGAGTGGAGTGCACAGGGAGTACACTGGGCAGAGGAGTGCCCCACGCCCTGGCTGAGACGGTACGAGATTTCAGCACGCTCTTCAGAAAGGTGCGCAACTTTAAATTTATGAATTGCTTATTTCTGGAATTTTCCATTTTATATTTTCAGACGGCAGCTGGCCGTGGATAACTCAAAGTGTAGACAGTGAAATGTGGGTAAGGAGGGACCAGCGTACATCCCGCATAGATAAGTGGGCACGGATAGAGATGCAGACATAGCTTGGTTTGTTTGCTTTACAAAATCGGGTCGTACTGAAACCACGTTTGTGGCGTTATTTTCCGTTTCCCAGTGTATCACAGACATTTCTGTGTTACGTATTTCTCAATTTAACTTTCCTCACTGCCACTATAGTCTTCCCACTGCGTGGGGAATATACCGCCGCTTATTTAGCCCACCGGCTGTAGGCATTTAGGCAGTTCTCACTGTTTACATGATCTTACTGCATAATTTTGATTATCCCTTAGGATTAACTCCTTGTTTTTATTTCCTCCTGATTTCCCTTCCACAGGACGCATCGCACTTGTAATTGCTTATGTAATGTCTGTGAACCGATGGAACGTAATTAATTTCCAGCCCTTCGTATCGGAGACACTCAGTAACTACCTTTAATTAAATAAAGAATGATTTAAGACTTCGGGGAACATTTGCCCAGTTTGCATGAAAACGCTGTGTCAATTTATAGTTTTTTCCAAAAGCATAATGAAGGTCTCTTCCACCCCGCTCTACCTTCATGTATTGTCTTACGTGCAATCTTTGCATAACTTGGTGTGCAAAAAAATGGCAGCTCACTATTGTTTAATTTGGATTTTTAAGGTTATTATTGCAAGTGAACAGTTTTTCCTGAGGTCATTGGGCTTATTTCTTGTTTTGTGGTTCGTTGGGCGCAGGGTGGAAACTGCTAAGGAACAGTCATTCCAGCGTTAGGCGGACAGTGCCGGGAACACCCATGTCCGAAGCGATGCTCTCTGGTGTAAGATTCACAGGCAGTAGCTTCAGGTGATAAACAGCCAGGGTTTTGACCGCGAGTCTGGAAGGGAAAGGGTCGCACCTCTGCACAAAGGTGACCCACAGGCATCCCTGAGAGCTGGATATCTGGGGGAATAGAAAGGAAGGCCCAGTCGGGTACACTTACTCTTTAATTGTTCTTTTCTACTCATCACTCTCCGTATGTTGTTTGCATTTTTAAAGGAACAAAGCATAGAATACATACCGACTGTTCCACTTGGTCGACTATTTTCAGTGCTTAACTTTCTTTTTCCTACTAATGCGTTGGTCTTCCCTCAGGGTTCCCTGGTCATTTCTCTCCTCCCTTTCCTGACCTGCTTAGACTAGGATGCAGCAGTCCTGTCCGCCTCACTGGCATTAATGCTCTTTTTAAAAAAGATTTTATTTATTCACTTTTAGAGAGCGAGGAAGGGAAAGAGAAAGAGGGGGAGAGAAACATTGATCGGCTGCCTCGCACATGCGCCTGACAGGGGACTGAACCTGCAATCCAGGCATGCGATTCCCTGACTGGGAATCGAACCAGTGACCTTTTGCTTCGCGGGATGACGCCCAACCGAGACACACGGGCCAGGGCCTAATACCCTTCATGACATCAGTGTTAGGCTAAAAACAGCATCCAACTTTGGAGGAGAGTTAGTCATGCAATTTGTGTGGCCCTGCCTTCACTTACCCAACAAATTTAAAAAAGACCCAAACTACATCGCTCATACAGAGCAAAATGGTACATAGTTCTTTATTTTTTGCAGTTGATGAGAATCCACAATCTACTTCTGATTCCTAAGTCCCAGGCCATGGCTTCTGCGGGGCAGCGGCTGTGTGCAGGGCCAGCTCACTTGGAGGTCTGCAGAAGGTGTTCTTGTGTGAGGAAAACACATTTGAAGAGGAAGAGCACGCTGATATCTCAAGTTCAAGGGTGCTCTCAACACCACTGTCCACACATGCAATGGAGGGGGAGGATAATAGCAACTTGTGAACGCATTGGAGAGTCACAGAAAAAAGAAAGCCAGTGTGTGCAAGGCATTGGCACGGCACAGCTGAGACAGGTGGCCCTGCGCAGGGCTTGTCAGTAGGCCTGTGACTGCCGGCCCTCGAGTAGACCCTGGGTTCTATCCAGAAATGCTGCCACGTCGTCTTGCTCTGGTAGCTCTTTGAACTTCTGAGGCCATTTGGCACCTCTCCACTTTTTCCCAAACTTCCAACAAAGCCCCACTCTCAGTTGACTCCTTGCTTTTCTTCTTATTTCACTGAATATAATGGAATCAATCAAAATAGAATTCCCCCAACTTCCCTCCATCACACGGTCAGCCCACCTGCATCGGCACCCCTGGGCTCCCCTGGCCCCTGCCCTGCACCTGCCCAGCTCCACCTAAGTGAGTGCCGGGCACGTATCCTCTCATTGCTGGGGGACTTTCTCCAGAACCACTTCCCCCCGTTTCTCACAGTTCATCAGCAGCAGCATAAAAATATGTAGCTCCTTCCCATCTTCAGAAGAGCCGCTCCCTTGACCGGCCCCACACCCCCTCCCGATCCTGGCCGTTTCCTGCTTCCCGGTACAGCAAAAATTCCTCAAGCCTTGTCTAATACTTGGTCTCTTCCACTTCCACCCATTTGTTCCTCTGTTTTAAGCCTTTGTTTTCATCTAGTGCTTGAGCAACTGTATGACAACAAAAGTAATTACAACGAAAAAGACTTCACCCACATTCCATGAGCCTCAGACACGGACGATGACCGCACTCGGCTCCGCGCTCCGTCTTAGACTGGCCCGCCGGCCGATGTCCTCTCCTGACCCACTGCGCTCCCGGTCTAGGAATATTTTCATACTCCACTCTTAGCATGGTCATTTCCTGTCTTTCTACAGTATTTACAGAATTCACATTTTAAAATTAAATTTCATCAAGAGGATATGTGCACAATTCATTTCACTGTCCACTAGTTCGGGCCAGGCAGGCGGCTTTCACCATGGTCGCGAACGCCGCCGTGCCGTGGCTTCCCGGTGGCCTTTCTGTGGATCGTGTGCGTGCTGCCGAGGCGTCGCTGGAAATGTGGTGGTTAGTGCTCTTCCACAGAGCTCCCCCTTATCTGTGGGTTCGCTTTGGCAGTTTCAGTTACCCCCTCTCAAGTGCAGTCCACAAAACTAAGTGGAAAATTCCAGAAATTATTTTGTTTTAAAGTTTACACCTGCCATTCCGAGTGGCGTG
Source organism: Desmodus rotundus (assembly GCF_022682495.2). Taxonomy (NCBI): domain Eukaryota; kingdom Metazoa; phylum Chordata; class Mammalia; order Chiroptera; family Phyllostomidae; genus Desmodus; species Desmodus rotundus. The sequence goes on along the minus strand of NC_071395.1, from coordinate 3,582,245 downwards.
ATGAAATCTCGCATCATCCAGACTGCTAGTGCAAGGCTTGTCTCCTCCTTCCACTGAAATGAAATCTTTGAATCGATACGTGCATTTGAACTACCCACATCCTCCCTATTGCCCAAACCTTGAGTTGGGATGAGATAATCATAGGATTTCCATCCCAGACTATTACCACGTTTTCCCTCACAGAATCTCTCTCCTGTTTCAAAATTCTTCACAGAGCATAACCCCCAGTTAACTATCATCATCCATCTAGATTCAGTTGTAAATATTGTAAGATTCGTTGCTCATTAATGTTTCTTGAACTTTCCGTCTTCCCTATTACGAGGTTTGATTTTCATTTGGTTAGAGAATTTTGCTGAAAGGTATATGAATCGGATATTTTCAGAGCTCTGATTTTATTGCCTTGTTTTTCTTATTACCAAAGCAAGACACACAAGCGATGCAAACTGACAAATGTACAGGAGAAAAAAACTTTCTGTCCCCTCTCAGGTTCTGCATCTGGGGGCCTTTGAGTTAAACTAACAAAAGAAAGATCAACAGGCAAAAAACTATGTTTCTTTATTGATGCTAATATTTTTATGTGTAAAGGGGCTTCACAGAAAAGAGGTGACAACCCAAAGAGGCAGTGGGACCTAAGGGGCTGTATGCCATTTTCACAGGGGGCAATAAATCGCGGAGACGTGACTAGACAAAGGCAAGGGGGTGTGGGCTGCCATGGGTGGTGACTGTGAGGAGGTGGCTAGGGGCATCTGAGAGGGAAGACTTCCTCAGAGCAGGGGGTTAGGCCGAGAAGAGCCCCAGTTCTCCTCCTGCAGAAAGGATGCGCTCACAGGTGAAGATCTGTACCACCACTGCAAGGGAGGTGTACACCCTGCATTTAGGCAGAAAGCAGGAGGGCCTGAGGCTCCCATGTCAGCTGCGCCTCAGTGGCCTTCAGCTGGAACTGACCGTGTTCCACGGTATATCTGGGGCGGGGCAAAGCGGGACCTAGAGTACCTGCAGCTGGGGCCGGCCGCCTGGGTGTTTGGGCTCATGAGGGCCGAGGTCCTGGCTCAGGGCTCTGCCGTCACCATCCTGAAATGCTTAATTTTTGAGCAAGTGTAGGGGAGGGAAAAAAATGTCCCCTCCCCCCTTCTGAGCTCTTGACTGAGGCCCCCTGTGATAAAAGGCATTTTAAAAAAGAAAAAACAAACCAACATTTATTAAAATGTATACCTCACATATGCACGGGAGATGCCGAGGAACAGTAAGTAGCTGCTCAGATGGTCCACGGCCCCACCTTCAATACCGTCTTCAGCTGAAAACAAAAGGAAGATGCTGGGGGTGAGGCCAGCGGTGGATGTGACCAGGAAAGCAAGGTAAGGAGGGTGAGATCCCTCATGCAGTCTGTGCCTCCTCTGGCGAAGAATTCTGTTGTGATTTGGTCACCTGCCTCGCCCTGGAACTGAGAGGGGACCCTTGGGGATGGAGGCTCCCTTTCTGGCAACATCTACCCTGCTTGAGGGCGTCTGCTGCGTCTGTCATTGCTCAAAATAACCAGCTCCGAGTCACCCTCATGCCAACGGTGGCATATTCTGCTACCCCTCACAAGAGCCCCTGCACGTTCATGGGGCACGTACAGTCCTTTTTTGAAAAGCGCATCTTGTATTTCATATATTTTAAAATGAAATCATATTGTGCATATTTTACCTGCCCTTTTTCCACTGAAAAGTTTGTTTTGTATATCAATATGGTATATTTTCAGCATTTTTAATGTTTGTATAATATTCCATCATGTGGATGCACCATGAACTAAACTAATTATGGGACACACACATTGTTTCTAGCTTTTCAGTTTTACACGAGCCAGGAATTTGGGTTAACAGGTGGACTTGGGTTAAAATCCTTTCTCCATCCCTTACTAGCTGTGTCGCCTTAAAATAAATTCACTTATCTGCATCTCAATTGCTCATCTCTAAAATGGGAGAAATACTAGAAGCTCACAGTTTTTTGAAGTCTCAAATGAAGTACTACTTATAAACCACTCAGTACCTGGTGCACACTGGCTCCGTTAACTTTTCCTCGCTTCCTCCGTTGTGAAGTGGGAACCCTATAGTGTCCATCGCACACAGCACCGAGGAGCATTAAATGAATTACTACGCGAGAAGTGCATATGATCACTGAAAGGTCAAAGCCAGCCCCATTTGCTGCTGTGGCCCCATTTGCCTAGCAGGTGTGTGACCTTGTTAAATGTGACTGGCATTTTACTCTTCTGAGTTTGTCCCCAGGACTGGAAACTACTGAAAGCAAGAACAGAACTAACCACTCCCTACAGCCACAGGTGGAAGGTACCATCGGAACAATAGCAGCTTCCTGTTACAACACCCCAACTGCCCAGGGGCCTCACCACAGCCCCCCACCTTTTTTAATCCACTCATAATCCAATAAAGGCCCGAAGGCTCCACCCCTCAACGCTGGTGTGTCTCCCCACCACCTCCTCTCCCTTCTTGAAGAGTGAATAAACGTCACTCTCCTGACTTCCTTCTCCGTGAACTCTTTCACAGCTCCCGCCACTGGGCAGCCAGCCCGCGGTGGGCCTCAACAGTGCGATAGCCAGCCGTAAACCAACTCGGAGCTGGCTGACCGATAATGGAGCATCCATTCGATGACCGCACTGAAAGACTAATTCTGAATATTTATTTACAAACAGATAAAAATGCTTAAAAGGTTTGGGGTTTTTTGGCAAATATTTCTTTGACCCAAATACCTGAAGCCCAGAGGAGCTCTGTGGCCAGCCTTGGTTTGCTCTGGCGAGCTCCTGGAGCACACCGGATGGCTGTGCTTTTATTCAAATCGCTGAGCTCGTTTTCAACTGTGCCATTAAGTCTGGTTTTCAAACCAGAATAATATTCTTCTTCAGCTGTGTTTCCTAGAACGAAGAAAAATACTACTTTCCTTTTTTCCACAGGTTCCATATTACTGGGTTTACGTAGCTGCCAGACATATTTGGAACTAAGTTCTTATGTCTTTTAAAGTCTGCACTATTTGCAGGCATTGGGGACCCAGGGCAAGTGTCCACTGCTGCCTGTTTTAAATGTCTTGGACAAGCTGAGCGTGGTTGCTCTTTTTATCGTTTCCACCTCACTCTCTTTTCCAGGGTCCAGACCCTGCAAGCCCGGACATGCCCCCGCAGGGCCACCCGGCCGGGCAGAGTGATCTAGGGGTTCCCCGTGGAGCCCGGAACGCTCGCCTCCTGACTTCCTTCCACATTTGTTTTCCATTTGCCTCCCTGGCAAGCGTCCTCCCCTCCCACAAGCTCGCGGCCTTCAGTGTCTCCAAGACCAGCCTGCACTTGGTCCTGCGGCTGTGGCAGGGTTGTGCCCTGTCTTCTGGAAACTTCCCTGTTTTGGAGGCTCTGATATTTAGTTGGAGACATCCATGGCCTCCGGGAGGATTATTAAAGCAGAAATGCAAAAACAAAGGAAGAATTATTGTTCAGCTTTTGTGTTTCAAAAATAGATCTTTCAAACCCACAGCTGAAACAATAGTAAGAGAAGAAGAAAAAAAAATCAGGGCCTTTTGAGAGAGAAAAGATTTTCTTTTTAGCTCCAAGACATTAGTTCTAATTAGCAATAGAAAAATGGCCCCAATGAAGTTTAACAGAGAGGATACCTTGTAAAGTAAGCAAATGAGCAATGGGCCAAGCAGAGACTAGGGAAGCCTCCTGCACAGGGCAGGAGCCCCTCAGAGGAAGGGGCTGGCCTGCGGGTGGGACAAGGCACAGGCCCTGCGTCCTTTTGGCTTGGAACCCTAGGGGGCAGCTGAAGAGAATCCACCAGAAAGTTTTCAGAATGCCAGGACTGGGGAGCCTCAAGTCCTAGGATGCAGCGCAGGGCTGGGGGTCAGCCTCACAGGCACACCCTGAACCTGGCACAGCCTTATGCCTTGTCTACCCAGCAAGACACAGAGCCAGTCAGTGCCCCTAGGCCCCGTGTATGTGGGGGGGGGGGGATGGGTGGGAGGAGGGGACGGGGGGAGACTGGGATGTGGAGGCGCCTTGGTACATGTGGGAATCAGATGAGTCTCAGTTATGTTTCCGCTGATGGGACAGCTCATCTGCGGGACACCCATGTGGTTAAGAGCGGATAAAGGGAGACCCTGGATGACCCAGGGGAAGAGGACCAGCTACCCAGAACCCTGGCCCAGCTCTGTTTGACCAGCACACCATCCTGGGGTGGGGGAGGTGGAGGGAGGGTGTATGCTAGTTGACAATCGCTCCTAGAGCCACCTTCTCCAGAGAACTGCCCTCACCAGGGACAGCCCCTCACTGCCCCTGAGCACAGGGGCAGGGCCTGTGGCACTGCTCACAGGTGCTGTGGGTGCCACTTCAGCCCCCTAGCCTTTCCGAGTCCTTCTGTAACCACCTCTCCATTCTGCAAAGCCCACAGTAAATGGTGCTTTTTCCACAAGACTTCTCTGGTGCCCCTGAGCAAAATGACATCTCTGGAACTCCTCTGCCGTCACACGCCTCGTTTCTGGTGTCCATTCACCTCCGTTCTGTGCCATCACTGTGTGTGTGCGCGATTCGTCTCTCCCACCAGCCCCGTATGCTCCCGGGGGAGCAGCTCTTACTTGGCTTGCTGAGCCCCGCAGCCATGAGCTAACCACAGAGAGCGCATCCAACACACATGTGTCGCAGACAACTGAATTGAGAAACAAGGTTCTCTGGGTGATTTGGCACGAAGAAGTCGAGTGCGTGTGTGTGTCTGTGTGGAGAGAGAAACAGGGACACAAAGAGGGAGAGAGGCAGATTTAGAGACCCGAACTAACTTCCACCCCACAGATGCCTTCAAGATGCCAGTTCTGCCTTGTGTTGCTCCGCCTGACGCCGTGACAAAACTGACGAACGCTTTTTAATTTTAGTTCCTACTCTATTTCATTTTCTTCCAAGTTTCTATGTGTTTTATTTTCATTAAGTGCTACAATTTTATAGCTCAATTTCAGCTTTAAAAAATAATCAAAAGCATGCCTTTTTGGCTTATTACATAAGGTTCTTGACAATGTAAGTATAATAAGGGCAAATTGTGCTCACAGTCAAAGTCAATAAAAAGTTTCAAACCAAGTGTTTCCTATTAGTTAAACCGATTACAAAGAGTTTAATGCTGCAAGCGGTGACGCAGGTGCAGGGGTTTAATGCAACATACGCATTGCTCACTTTTTCAAAAACTCTTTCCGTCTCTCTTCTGTAACGTAGCTCAGGACATGCTGATCCTTTACATGAAAATTAAAGGAAGTAAGCACTACTATTCTGGAAAAACTTGACTATTATTAAAAATGATTGTCCGCCAAATTAAATCTTTTGTTTAAAACACGTAAATAGTGCGTATCTTTCCTTTTTCTTCACATTTTAACAGTGAGGATTCTAGAAGAGACAGACTCTTACAGAACAAAACCAGCAGGCAGGTCACCATGGGTCACTGAGACCTTCTGACCCTCCGCCCGCACTAGATGCCGGTGGGAAACCAATGCAGGTTCCGCACCACCGGGCGTCCAGTCTCAGGGGCGCTCCTGCGGACCGGAGGAACCGCGAGCCAGGAAGGAAAAGCACCGCAAAGAATCTGAGTCCACGTGGCAGGGGAGCAGAACTCTCCCTAGCCTCCTCAGGGCCCCGGCGGGGCTGAGCATGAAGGTGACCTGACACAGAGTAAGGGAGGAAACCAGGGAGGACATTAGGTGCACGGGGAGCCTTCGCAGGGAAACGAGGACCCAAAGAAGCCCCTGGGCCGAGCTGTGCTAGACCAGGCTGAGCCAAGGGAGCCAGCTGCAGGAAAGGGGCTGCACTGTGTGGGGGTCACCGCCACAGGGTCTCTGTGTGTGGGTGGCTCTCGGCCTCAGCTCTGCTGACGACAATGTCCACCCCTCGTGGGGCAGGGAGGGCGTCTGTCACGGGCAGTGTCACCTCCTGCTCTCAGGAATCAAGGGGGCTCAGAGCATCCCTGTTGCATGGACTGTTTTTAGCGCCTGCAGCTCCAAACACTCCCTGTGCCCAGGAGAGGCCTGTTCTGTGACTGTTTGGCCCTAAAGTGGGTTCTGGGGAAGTTCATCCCACCCCCCACCGTGGGTCCCTGACGATGACCAGCTCATGGGGAAAAGGACCTTCAGAGGCCCGGATACGGCGGGGAGCCTGGAACATTCTCCTGCTGGTGTCACCTGCTCGCCTCCTGAAGAGCCCACACGGAGCAGACTGACTGCAGGCCCACGGCTGACCGTGGGGCCGCCCCACGCCGGGTGGCGCTCTCCGACCCGTGCGCCCGTGAGCCCGCGCCAGGGATGGGCCAGGAGGGAGCCCCGGATCCTTCTTTCCGTGTAATGCGTTATGATTTTATCTTTAAATGGGTTTGCTTCTTCCCTTCTTATTTTTACTTAGGCTACACTTGAAAGATCCCGTTAGGACGGCGTAGGAAACACCAAGGCATCGTCAGACGCCATCTGGTGTGACCTATTTTCGGACAAACCAGAAAAAAAAATCAGTAAGCACACTGTTTACCGGAGCCGACCGCATTTCGGGTTTGGCACGTCCCCTCTGCGTGTCTAACACACAGAGCGTGCGCTGGCCGCAGGACGGGTTCGAGGAGGACTCCAGGAAGGGGCGCAGGCCAGACGCCCTGTGTCCGCTGTGGTTCTCGTTTCCTTCCTCTAGTGAAGGGGATCTTGCTCCGTAAATGCTTTGGAAAGAACCCATTTCCGGTGCCCGCTGCCTTGCTCCTCTTGGGTGACTTGGGAGCCGCATGGAACCTGGGCCTCGGAGGTGGGATTCCCGAGGGCGGGACCCCATGCTGCGGAACTTCACCTCCTGGCTGTGTTGGAGACACACAAAGACGGTGGGCTAATCACTGAAGCTTGAGGAGAAAACCTGCTTTTTAGAAAATGAGGTTGTTGGACTGTGTTTTCTAATCTTTTTTCTTAACACACCAGCCTCAAGCTTATGCAAAAATTTCCAATATATTTTGTTTGTTTAACCAAAAGGCAAAACCAAAAATGCTTAACATTTTCACCTTAACTGAACATTGTAATTCCAAGGCAGCAGTTTTGATGGAAAATAATGAGATAAAAAAATGTACACAGAGTGATTTGGGCCATGATGCTGACTTAAGTTTGGACGATACTTTGTCTATTTATTTATGTATTTATTTTTTTGAGATCCTTGCCCAGGGATATGTTCATTGATTTTAGAGAGGGAGGAAGGGAGAGAAACATCAGTCGGTTGCCTCCTGTCCACGCCCCAACTGGGGACCCACCAGGGATTGAACCCGCCACCTGCTGGTGTGTGGGATGAAGCTCCAACAACTGGGCCCCCCCGCCCCAGGGCCTGTTTGTTCAAAAGCACTTCCCAACCCCAAGTCTCTCCAACCTTCACAGCAATCCTGTCTACTAGACATTTTCCCGCAGGGCGCCCGGAAGAAAGTATTTGTTTACTCTTGTTATCAGGCAACAAGAAAAAAAATGAGCAGAAAATAGTATATCTGATAAAATGTTCATTTGTGATGGTTTGGGATTTTTTTGACTTGGGAAAAGATGCAGCACAAAACTTAAGCCAGAGCCGAGCAGGTGGCCTGGGGGGCTGGGGACGGGGCCTCAGTGGCACTGGCGTTGGGAAAAGCCCCAGCCGAGGCCTCATGGAAACACGGCTCCTTTTCCAGCGTTCAAAATCGCTTTCGGGCTGTGTTTCCTTAAACTACATCCATCACCGCTTCACTGAAGTCAAGAATCTTCTGAGTTGGAACAGCATCCATTTCTTTCCATTCCTTCTTTTTTTACTTCACTCCCCTTTTCCCTCTCTAACTGCTCTAAGGAACTTCATGCCATATTTGCTATAGAAGTGGGAAGAAAAAAATGCAGATTTCTTCTTTTCTTTTTATTGATAATGGGTACTGAATACTATTTTTCTTTGTATTGTCTGTGCCTAGATAAAAACAGTTTTAATCAGATGAGAAACTATCACATAGTAATTCTTGGAAAGAGTATAAAAGATTAACTTGTGCTTTACACACAAAACACCCTCAAACACTGAAATTCCAAGTGTTGACACGACTATGAAGAATCAGAAAGTCCATTCACTGCACATGTCAGAACTACTGCGGAAAGGGGAGCAGTCAGCACCTGCGTGAGGTTAGAGAGATGAAAGTGATGGCAGTTTATTTGGGGGGATCTTCCTGTGTTTTCACTTCCAATAACTGCTGGGAAAACTGCACGCAGAATTGAAGTAGAAGGCACAGGGGAGAGAGGCTGCACGGTGTCCTGGACAAGCTGACAGCATACGTGCTGTCCTTTAGAAATGCAGCCTCCTGGCACTGCGTTTCGGCAAAGTCCTCTAGCCGGGGCCTTCACTCTGCCCCTTTCCCCACGGCCGCCAGCGGCTGCATCCCTCTCCGGTCAGCTCAGACCCCGGGGCCGTGTGCACGGGTGCGCTAGGACGTCCTCCTCTGAGTCGGACTCTGGGGCCCGCTCCCCAGGTGTTGGTGGAGAAACTTTCAGTGAGCACATCGCGAAGGTATGTTTTGTTCTTCCCCGTTAATCACTGGATCAGGGCCCTCAGCACTCCTGCAAACCTCTCAACAGGAAAGCCTGTGTGCAATGCCTCTCCCGGGCTGCGTCTCCTTGCAATACCGCACTTCAGAAGCAGCTCCTAGTCAGGCGCCTGATTCCAGCAGTGAAGAGTAAGAAAATTTTGGAATACAGGACTCACTCGCTAGGCTGAAACACTGAGGAAGCCAGGCCAACCAGGGGCTCACGGCCTTTGGTAATTTCTAGTCTTTTGGTGACAGAGAGATGAACATGTGTATGAAGGACCTACTGGAGACAGGAAAAGAAAAACCTCCTCACATGGGAGACTCACTCCCTGACCTGCACGTGACCTGCGCGTGGTCTAAGCGCCTGGGCACGTTGGGGACACAGTGTTTGTCCCCAGACCGCCCAGCAGTGGGAGAGGGTGGACTCTGTCCGTGACCCTGCAGGCAGCCCCAACCACGCAGGCGCACAGAGACGGTGTTGTCCCTCCATTGCTCACAGCCCCGTCTGGTCACTTCTGCGTGCTTGCTGCGTGCCCACGTGCGGGGCCATGCTAACCTGTCTAAGCAGGCCTGAGACCGGGAACCGCTGCGTTTGCTAGTTCTGCCGTCACCTTAGAGGTTGAGGGGATCCAGGCTCCTGAGAGATCTTGAGGGGAAAGATGCTTTTAGGACTTTATGATTGGTTATTCTTAATACTTTTAAGAGTTCCACCTAAGCCTTAGTGTCTTACTGATTAATATCCCGTTGCCGTGAAAGCGGCAATGTCCTCGGCACTGGAAGTCCTAAGACACAAGGAGCACAGCTGGTCACCGCCGAGCTTTGAGACAGAACCCAGGTACCCGTGCCCCTCCCCATGCACAGGGCGAGCATCGAGCGCGCAGTCTGCCCTGCGGCCGATGGAGGGCCTGCTGTTTTGTGGGCACGGGTCTCTGATCGTGTAGCGCACTTCTGTAGGGAAGGTAGATTTCAAAGTCAAACCTCAGCGCTGTCACCTACCCACTGTGTGACCGTGGGGCCAGAAGCTGACCTCTTAGGGCCTCAGAATCCTACCCATACGGTGGGGCCGATGGCCTGCCTCCTACTGTGGATTGAGAATGGCACGTGGAGAACACTGAGAACAGTGAGGGGACGTGGTGGGTGCTGCTTTTGTTCGCCGTTATCCTATTACTGCCTGAGGAAGTAGTTGTTGGCACAAATGACCTCAGCTGATGTGCCTGCAGGTGCAGCTCCTCTCTCCACAGCTGGAGCCACGGCGAACACACCTGGGCGGAGACAGCTGTGGGTTGGGCCTCTCCGGCCTCTCTGACTCCCCCTGTGTTCTGCGGGGTGTCCCCAGCCTTGCCCTGCACGTCGCAGATTGCTTACACCTGGGTCGATTTTGCTCCTTGTTGCTTCAGATGAATTTATTATTTCTTTAATGATGCTAATATGACACCAACTCCCAAAGGAACTCAAGGGAGAGAGTAACAACCTCCCCATATCCCTGTCTACCTGGTCCCCAGTCCCATCACACCTGCCATTTTCTCGTGGGTCCTTCCAGAGGTGTGTGCGTATGTATGTAACCACCACAAACCACCACAAACCAACAGTTCTCCACGAACGGTCGCATCGACAGCCTCTCTTCCGCACCTTCTTTATAACACATCTTGGAGAGTCTTCACTGTTATTACATAAAGGTCTGCCTATGAGTGAAGAATACTGCTTGAGAAGAAAGATGCAAATTAAGTACAGTAAAACAATTAAGGGCTATGGAAGGAAACGGCTTTATCAGTAACCAACTACGTGGACTTCCCTAAGCCTAAGTCTCCTCATCTATAAAATGAGGAGACTGGGCAGAGAATCTAAAAATATTCTCTCTAGCTATTAGGCACAAAGCAAATTTAAATGATATTGGTTTTCTCTGTAAAATAAACAAACCGTTGACGTAAGAACACACGGCAGAGCCCACAGTGGGTAATGGAATGAGGAGAGCTCTGGAAATGCTCGACAGACCTCACTGGGAATAACAGACCCGTGTGCAGACCTTCGGGAATCAGCGGCGATGCTAAACTGACTCAAAGAATCAATTGTGGAAACAGAGGGTCAGGGCTCACCCGCACTGTGTTAGCCCACAGGCACGATTGCAAAAGGAAGTAGGAGTTTTCCAGAACCTTACAGTATTGTAGTCATTTCTGGAAACCAAAGGTCTTAAAAATATGAATAGTTCTACAGAAATCAAAGAGAAATAAAGTGATGAAATCCTGGAGCCTATGAAGAAAGAAAGTGGGACATGATCACATTCACGGAACTTGGAGAGGCAATAAACACAGGGAGCTTTCTAGTCTGGGACGGCCCATGGAGCGGCAGCGACTGAGAAAAAGTGACCAGCTACAAGGTAAAAGAAAGAAAGTCGGACTGACCTTGGGACATTCGATTTGATGGCTGGTGAAACATGTCGCAGTATGGTTTGCCATAACTAAAAACACATGAATTAGCTAATTCTCTGGCAAGTGATCTGATATGGGAATTTGAGGTCCAGTTTTTCTTTTGTTTGGGCTAATGTTTTACTTCCCAGAATCAAAAGCAATTATAAATTACAGGTGCTCTCAAAGAACTGAATTAAGTCTCAAAATATTAGCTGGCCAATAGGTACAAGACAGCATCTCAAAACAGGACTGAATCTATGGCAAGGCGGGTGTTCAGAGCCCCGAGGCCAGCGTCTCTGTGGGCATCTTTGGTGAACAAGTCCAATGTCGGCTGACCCCAACCGTCCTCTTGATCACTCATCAGAGTTGCTCTCATTATAGGTTAGGACAGAGTCTTCCCTGTATTCTCAAGGGCAGGAGCCTCAACATCCTTTAACCTTCTCTTGATAACTGTTTTCCTGAAGCACCAATCGTACGCATACAGCTCAAAAGGAACGACTGCCCGGTGAGCTCACCCCCCCCACCCCCGCGACCACCACCCAGGGCTGGAAATAGGAGCCCTGCCACACCCCCAGCCCTCCTCCTCAGCATTCTTGGTGCCCCTCCCCCACTGGCTGACTTCCAACACAGGTTCGTACAGGTCTGTTTCTAAAATGTACACAAAATGGTTAAACTGCATCTTCTTTCTGCTTTAGGAGCACCTCTGAATTGAGATGCACTTCACGCAACATGAAATCCCCGTGCTCAAGTGTCTGCTTCAGTGGTGCTTACTACATTCTCTGCGTTTGGCAACTGTCAGCTTTATCTCATTCCAGACCATTTCCATCCCCAAACACCCTGGACCTACCAGCGGTCAGTGCCATCGGCACGTCCCCTGCGCTTTCTGGCTTCTTTTGCTCAGCACTACACTTGTGAGATTCACATACTATGTTCCTAGCCAGTGGTTTTGACCAGAGCCTAAGAAGTAAAGTGCAGGTTTTTCTAATTAATGTTGGTTCCACGCACAATGCTAGTGGTTTCGATGATAATTACACACAAGTTCTAATCAGGGGGAGTTAAAAACACGGGTGTGTCGGCCCCACCCAGGTGAATATATGACAATCAGGCGTTAGCAGTGCTGATGAGGCTGAGCAGTCAGGGCTGAGAACAGCTCACCTGTCCAAAGACTGCACCTGGCCAGAAGGGGGCGCTAACGAGAAGACAGCGCCTCCTGGTCCCTCAGGTGGCCTGAACTAGAAGCCTGCGGGGCAGAGTGTGGGGATCTCCATTTTGACAGTGGCTGGAGTGCTTCTCGTAGGGCAGTTTTAGACTCTGTCGGAAACTGGTCATTACTTCCGAGAAAATAAACGACTTCATCGACAGAGGTTCGTATTGCTTTTAAACAGAAAGCACAAGTGCTGCCTTAAAACATTTTAACACAAGAAACTAAGACTAGGTGGATATTTAACTGGAGTGATGAGGAGGAAAATATATTGCATCTGCCTCATCTCTTTAGGTTTTACATTAGGCCAGAGTGGGAACCTATTGGGAAGTGGCCTTTCCCACCCCCTGTTCTGAGGTTAACCCAGGAAACAGACCCATTTTCAGACATAAACCAGACTCAGTGTTGTCGACAGACTTGGAGATTCCCAACCTGCCTGTCATTCGTCAGGGGCAGTGGACAAGGAGTCTTCTTCACAGCCCCAGATGACGCACGGGGAACGTTTGGTGAAGAGTAGGACAGGAAGCCTCCACATCGTCAGGAATGGACTTCCTAACGTGCTGCATGCGGCGGTGACTACTCCACATACCGATGAGGAAGAACGTGGGGAGCAGCTGGAGCCCCGCGCCAGGGCGAGTTCCACGGACTGCGCCTGGGGCAGGCGGAGCTCTGCACACCCTCTCCCTGCGCAGCGCTGTCTTCCCTTAACGATCTCCTGCAGGATTACACACCTGACCTGCTGATTTCCCCTCATCAGCTGGGCGCTAACAGTGGGCAGGTTGGGTTACTGAGTGCGGGAGTTCAATCCGTTAGATGATGTGTCGGTTGTCCCAGTGCGCTAATAGAATTTTAAGATAAAAGTTTACCTTTATGTACAGAAAAGTTGTGAAAATGACTCAGAATACTCCGCAGCTAGTTTCCCTTATTATTAACGTCCTCTATTAGGACGGTACATTGCAATTAATAAGCCAATACTGACATATAGTTATTAACTGGAGTCCATACTTTACCCAGATTTCCTTAGTTTTCACCCAATGTCCAGGACCCCAAAACTCCTGGCCGTCAAGTCCCCTAAGTTCCTGTGGGCTGTGACGCTCTCTCAGACTAGACTCGGTGTTTTCACAACCTCGACAGTTTGGGGCAGTGCTGATCAGGATTCTTTAGAGAGTCACCCACTGCCAAACTCTTAAAGACAACCCATGTGTCCCTCGGCTCCACCAGTGCATTAGAAACATCTGACAGAGCAGTTCCAACAGAGTCAGTTCCAACTGACATCAGAACCAGCTCAGAGGGACTTTACCATCTGGTCTTACTACTAGAGAGACTTGGTACAACAAGACAGAATAATTACGAGTAATTAGAATCATTGTCATTTCTAAAAGTTGGGACTTTACAAAATAGTAAGAATTACAATGATTTACCTTCCTCTGGGTTCCAATCTTCATTGTTTTTACAAAGCCATAATGTTATCTCAAGCTGTTTCTTAATTCGTCACTATTTACAAACTCGTTCACATGTGGAAGTAAAATGCGTACTTGACTGTTTTAATTGTAGTGCAAACCTCATTCCACCAGCGCAGTCCATCCTGTTTGCCCGAACACAGCCAGTGTGGGATGTTTGGTCGGCTTCCATTCTTCTGACACTGTTACAACCTCGGTACAGGGACGAGTCACGGTTGGACCGTCCGCATCCTCTGCACCATGTTCCCAGGGCTCCGAGCTCTGCCTTTCAGCCGGCTGCTGCTGGGACTCCCCGCAGTGCTGCTTTCAGGCTGCTTCATTATGTCCTGCGTCAGGGGAGCAGAGAGCACTTCCCACGTCTCCTTGTGCAAACCCTGTCTCCTTTCTGAGTGGAATGTAAATGCCAGCCTTACAGATGAAATTAGAGGAGAAAGTTGTATTCACTAATACGGCTCTCAGGAGGGGCTGCCCCTTTTTGGGGGTTTGCCGCCGCCCAGGGGGAACATGTGAGGGGTCTCCCAGGACTGGGAACGACAGTGCGGATGACCTAGGAAGAGGGCGCCGAGAGATAGGCGGCAGGGACGGCAGGCAGGGCAGCGAGGGCATGGGAGGGGTTCGCCCTGCGTGTGGACAGCTGCCCTCTCTGCAGCATCTCAGACCCTGAACGAAGCTCTTTTCTAAACCCATGAAGTGCTGGGTGCGAGCGGGTGGGTGAGCTGTGGGCACTCAGAGTGGGGAGTAAAGGGCGGGAGCGGAAGGCGCAAGCAGAGGCCACTCAGACCCACGGCTGGGAGAAGCACAGGTGCGTGTTTGGGGCTCGATGACATTCTGCTGAGGCCTTGTGACGCCCGGGCGGCTGGGTCTGAGATGTGGGCCAGGCCCACCCAGGTTCAGGGAGACCCCCGCAGCGGCCTGCGGCCTGGGGGTGCACATTCACACACTGCAGACAGCACGCTTCTCAGAGGGCTCCCGGTCAGCGACCTGTTTCCAGTCTCGCGGTGTGAAACAGTGTGCCGTGTGTTCACAACTCTTCTCTCTGTAGTGTCCACCAGGTTACCTCCCATCCGTGTCGCCCCAGCTTCTTTGGGTCTTACATTTTATATCCTCGTTTCTTGCCGACTTATCTTGTACTTTTGAACCCACTGTAACTTAGTGATATGGCTGCACCGACCACAGATCTAAGTGAGTTCTTCCTCCCACTGGAAAAGGAACGTCATTCTCTCCCAAGCCCTTCGGGTTGCCAGTAAAATAAGTAAGTCATCACAATGGTTGGAATCCGTAAGTGGCCAATTTGGAAACCCCAACATTATGAACATCGCATATTAAAAGTTTTTGTGATGGATTTTAGTCTGGCCTCATCACCATACTCTTTTAAGAAGAGATTTTTAAATATTTTTGCCCCCTTTCAAGTGAGATTCACTCTCTCTCAAAATCTTTCAGGGGTTTAATCTGGTTACAAGAATCACAAGATTCGGGGCTGGGAGGTATAGTGGGAAGAGGGCTTCTTTCCACTTTGACTTCAAGGTGGGGGGCCAAGACCTTGGGTCACCTCCAGAGTCACGGCGAGTTCACGGCAGAGAAGGGACTCGGGCCCAGGGCTCTGGTGACCGCCTCCAAACCCACACTAGCGTGAAAGGAGCGGCCCTTCACTTTCCCTGCCCTTTTTTCATGCTCCCCCAAACTAAACTCGCCTGGGCCTTCAATCACTCTGCGGACTTGAAGCCAGCAGGTGGAATTTTAATTGCACAAGAGTGGAAGTTTGCCACCTACAGGTCAAAAGAATGAAATCTTTTAGGTTTTCCAGAGTAAAGTTCCAACCCCCCTGCGTGTTTTGAAGCACTTCTGTGGGAGAGGAGCTCTCAGTCTCGTCCCGGACGGGGTTACAAAGGGCCGCTGCCTCCACCACCCTCGCTGTCAGAGCGACAAGTCTCTACTGCATTCTTTTCTCAGCAGAACACGGGGCTACGGCAGCAGAAAAGCATGCGAGCACTGAACGGTATGAGTTCCTCATCAGAAAGGCACGAAAATGTTTCTCAGCAACCGAAAACATATTTTCTGTCGGCATTTCCTCTTCACTGCTAAGAAATACCAGAAAGGGCAACGAAAGCCCGAGCGTGATGCTGGGACAAGTGGATGACCATTCGGAAAAAGTTCTCTTCGAGTTTGTGCTGTCTACCCAACTAAATTCCAGGAGATGGACTAAATATTTAAATGTGACAGATAAGCAAGACCATAAAATTACTAGATGTCTGTATAGGTGATTGCGGCGTAATCTTGGGTTGGGAAGACCTTTTCACACATAACACCAAAGGAAGGAAATATAGAAATTTCACAAATATTAAAAAATATAAAGAAACATTACTGCCCTTTCTTCCTCACTAACAATAACTCGCTGTCTGCCAGGCAGCAGGTGAAGGAAACCGCAGCAGCCCCCGGCTGGAAGGGCATGATGCCGCCCAAGCTGCGTTACCGAACTCGAGCTGCGACACTGGGCCAATGTCTTAACAAACTGCCTGACGGAAGTGGGCCACACGGCAGTGCGTTTAGCGTGGGCCCCACCACGGACTGTAGAAAACACCTCTGCACCCACACGCGCAGAAGGGGCTTCGGAAAACCGCCCCTGGGTGCTGATGATGATGATGATGGCCTCGGTGTGTGCGGAGGTGGGGAAAGACAAAGAATTTTGCTGTCGAAGAGAACGGGAAACAATAAAAGATGTGCCTGTGTTTGTGTGTGTGTGTGAAAACCCCAAGGTGGAGGTGTGAAGAGGGAGGGCGAGAGGAAAAGGCATCCACAGTCAAAAGGGTGAAGAGAATGGGGCCTGGCCATGGGGAAATACAGAATGAAAAGTGTTTAGGAAGAAGAAGGTGCCAGAACATGGAATAAGATTGGTCAGATGCAAAGTAGGGGCATGTCCAGCCTGGTCCAGGGGCCGGAGAGGGAGACCCCGGCAGACACTTCAGGCCAAGGCCCCCTGCTGCCCGGACAGGGATTTCCGTGTCCCGGGAGTCAGCCTAGGAGGGGAGGGGGCAAAGCCTCTCATCTAAAGAAACAGCTTCGCTGTCTAAAAGCGCCATAGAAACATAATGCTAAGGGCCACAGGTGAGAACTCATTAACAGAGAAACTAGGTATTTTAGAATGGCTCACTGAAAAGTATTTCACAATGTTTGCGGGGATGTCACTAAAGTATGTTACTTTGTTAAAAGTCTCAGTATCACCCCTCCCACCCCCTTTCAAAGCCATTAATTTCTCATGTGGATTCCGGGGCAGTTCCTGGCTCTGTTTAGTTGGGCGGGTGGGCTGGGGTCAGAGTGGCCAGGGTCTCCCAGGGCCGCATGCCTGGCCGTCACCAAAGGGAGGCTTTCCACGACCGCAGCTTCGCAAGCCCACGGATGCTGGTGAGGACGTGAACTGACCAAACTCACAGAGCTGCTGCCTAAACCAAGACGCTAATTTTGTGTTCGTACTTGTGACATAACCACCAGAGGGAACAGAATACTCATGTGAGCTGAGCCAAGAGTTTTATTCTCCTGAGACTTACAAAGTCTGTGTTATAGTGAGACTTTGTGTCAAAGGAAAGGATGATAAGATTTTACTGAATAATACACGCAAATACCAACTTCACACACACAACAATGAAACCCACCTGACAAAGCGAGGTGGTCAACTGCCTGCATTAGTATCAGCGGCACGCACAACCTGCGCAGGGAGAGCAAAGGTGTCCCTATCTACTCGAGTAAAGGAGTATATTCTGTTTCTAAACACTGTCCACTCAACATTATTGTAACTCTGAACAATATTCCTAACTGGGATGGGACCTGCATGAGGCGGTCACGTGATCACAGTCAGGACAAACACTAAACCCAAAACCCCAGCCTTGCACCCGAGTACGAGGATAACTGAGTCACATTCCCTAACACAGGTCTGAATCCCCTCGGGTTTTGCCCCGTGCGACAACAGAGGCTGCAGCTGCTCGGTGGCACTACCTGTGTAAGTCAAACCCACCTAACGGTGATCCAAATCAGGTTTCACAACGAATCCCGAAGCAGGGGCCCGGGCCTGCTGGGGCCACATGCCCGAGCGGGGAAAAGGGGCGTGGGAGGAAGGTCTCTCCACCGGGGAAGGCGGCTGCTGTCCTGGAGCTTCTTGGCAATGACCCCAAAGATCAGCACTCAGTCACAACTCCCGCCGTGGGTCGTAGTGGGTAACTGGTGTCAGACTACATTCCAATAAACAGGCCTATGGGATTTGGAATTTACAGCCACTAATTCACCACCATGGGGGATGTGGCTGAGGCCAGCACTGTGCACTGGCTTCGTCGTGCAGTCCGGGGTGGGCAGCAGCCTTCATTAATGCTGTGTGAGACCCACGAAATGGACCTGGTATGGACCGAACACCCTGGCTGTCGGGGGAGTCAGAGCCGCCCTTGAGCGGCGCACTCACGGGCTCCCAGTTCCGCCACCGCAGCAGCAGGACAGGCTGAAAGTGCACCGTCTGGCGAGGCTGCCAGGACGGCTCCGGGCACACGGCGCACTTCCTGGGGACGCCGTGAGCACGAGGACCTGCCCCGTCTTCACCTGCTCCGTGTCCCAGGCTCCTGCGACGCTGCACAACCCTGGCGCATTGGACAAAGTACAGGCTCGTTCCTGCTCACTGTAAAAAGTGACATCCCCAGGCCCAGGTCCTCCCCTGTGACACGACCCATGTGCAGTTACTGACAGGCATCAATTATGTTCTTCTTGGTGACAGCTAGCACGTTGGGCACCACGACTTGGCTACCAGGAAACTTGTTATCAGCATGATATATTACAAAGATCATTTCCCAAAGACTTAGCCAACAACGCTACAAAAATAGAAAGCCCTCCGACTCCTGTGATTGGATCTGTGTGTGGCCACGCCCAGTGACGATTTCACTGTCCGTCTGAAGCTCCAACAGCACGAGGTCCAGAGCGCGGCGCCACGCCTCCATCTTTGGCGTGACGGTGTCGTACACCCTTGGGCTCTCTTCCAGATCATTGGAATTGCCTGGATTAAAAACCCCACTACTTAGTTTACTATATTCTTTCAAAACGTAAGACGAAGGGGAGCCAGAGTCCGCGGCGTTCTGCACGTGGTGCTGAATGAAAGCCGCAGCTTCAAATTCTGACTGACTGGCAGCGTTACGCATGAGAGTCGAGAGGTACTCACGCCACCCGCTGGCCAGGCTCCTAAGCACAGTCGGTCTGTGGAGCGCGGGGGACGAGGCCAGCCCCGGGGCAGCGTTCGGCAGCCCTCCCGAACGCACGTGGTCTCCTTCGGTCACAGGCTGCTCCGCGAGAATCTGAAGGTGGCTCAGGCACAAAAACTCAACGGCACCCCCTCCGAGGAAGACCTTTTGCTCTTTCAGAGCGTAATGCAAACGGTGGGCGCAGGCCCAGAACCTGTCTTCTTTGGCTTGCACCTGCGCAGCGACCGGGCTGGCTAGCACGGCCGTGACCAAATGCATCCCTTCTGCTTTCAACACGATCGCCCTTCTGCCAACCCCGCTGCCAGCATCCCCTGTAGGGCCGCTCCAGAAGGCCACGCAGACCCCGCTGCCCACAACGTCCTCGTTCACCTGCGTGACGTAGGCCACCTGCACGGCTCCGGAAGCCTCCGCGATGGCCTGCATCACCCTGCCATCCACACACCCGATCACCAGCCGCTTACTGCGGGTGCACCTTTCGACCAGCCGCTCCGACACGCTGCCCTGCGCCAGGACCAGGCGCACGTGGAACTGCGTGAACACCTGCAACACGCGATCTGCCCACAGGTCTTCCGAGCTGTCCTGGTGGAGCTTCTCCGTGCTCTCTGATACTGTTTGGACGTGTGCAGGCTTGTTAAACCCCAGGTGGCGATAGTTCTCTGTGAGGTCCCCCTCGATGAGAACGACCCGGAGAGGCCAGTTCTGCACGTCCTCCGGCACAGGGGCCCCAGCTGCCGACACAGCAGTGACAAAGCCCGCACAGACACAGGAAGCAGCCTCGGGTAAACCTGGCAAACAGCACGTGAAGACTCTGGAAATGTCAAACATGAGTGGCACCGCCCCGCCGCCCCGGTGCACGCTTGCCTGCCGGCGCTGCAGCCGCACGGCCGCTTCCACCAACGTCATGCTGCTGGCGTCTCCGTGGCTCAGACCCGCCACCAGCTCGGCCAGATCCTTGCACCTCTGGGCACGGGGAGTCGCGGCACATTGCTCTAGAACTCCATCTGGTCCACTCCTCCCCCGAGCGCCTTCTGCCGGATTGCAATGCCTGCTGTGGATCAACAGGGGCTTTCTACAGGGCGGGGCTGCGCGCAGGCTGACGCTCGAAGTCCGAGGGGTTTGTGATATGTTGTTATCTGTTCCAACCATAGCCTGAGGTCTGAAAAGTGTAGCTGATTTAACGGGTGTCCCAGAAAAACTGGAAATGGTCGACCACTGAGAGGCAGCATCGCGGAGACCATGCTCCTCTGGAGAGGTCTGTGGGAAGGGACCCACACCGATGCCCGACGGTCCAGGTCCAGAAGGCATCCGTGTGCTGTCTGTCTGGGCACAGACAGTGTGGAGAGGGACCTGAAGGGCAACTACCTCCTCCATGCAGGCCGCCAAGCCCTCCGACATTCCCGACACGATGGACGGCACGGGCACCCCCAGGTGAAGGCACTCGGCCGCGGCGCTGCTCCACGCCCCGGCGAGAGACAGGAGGGTGCTGGCCCCGGTCCCGTACACATCATTCTGTGCTCCAACCGCCTCCCTGAGGAGCTGCCCCGCTGCGCTGGACAGGTCCAGGCTTTCCAGCAGCCTGACTGTGGAGCTGACCAACACACTCTCCTGACCCTCTTCATCCACAACAAACTTGGGCGACTTCACCGGGCCCAGGAGAGTCCTTCCTGTGTGTGCAAAGGAGGTGAGCTGCTGAAGTCCCACATGCCTCCTCCTGTTCACGCCCCAGCGAGCCATCGCCTGCAAATGGAATAAACACCTGGGGCGTTACCAAGGGTGGTTCGCAGTTAGGAATGCTGACAAAGAGCAGTGAGACACAGTCCCTGCCTCTGCAGAGGTTCTGGATTGTGCAGCTTCCCTTACACGCGGCCATGCGGTTGCAGAGGTGTGCGTGCTGCGGGAGGAACCCGTCATTCCAGGGGGGTGGGGGCCGCGTGATCAGGCAGGCCACAGGCACGCTTCTGTCTCCAGAAGAAGGCGATGCTGGAAACGAGTCTTGAAGAACCATGTGAAAGAGTCGGCACGTTGAAGGAGGTGGTAGTAGATGCAGGTATGTGTGAAAACTCATGGGCTGCTGGGATCAAACAAGTGACAGAATTTTAGGGGGGTGTAGAGCATGGGAATTGCAGGAGATGGAGCTCTGGAGGAGGAGAGGGCTTCCGGCCCGCAGGGCAGTAGGTCCCTGGCAACCTGGCCTCTGCACCAAAGGGCTTTACATAAGAGGTTAAGAACAGCTTGACTCCACAGGTGAGCGCGCACCCTGAATCCAGAAGCCAGGGTCTGAGCTCGGCTCTCCAGCACAGCTTCCGAGAGCTTCCTAACTGCTCTGCCCGAGACAGGGGCCTCACCTACTGCACTGCCGGGCGTCTTTAGGAGGAGGAATGAGTGCGGGCTTAGAACCGTGCTGGCGCAGGGCGAGCTTTCCAAGCACTCCCTGTGCTACTACTGGTGCCGCTGGTGCCGCTGCTGCCGCTGCATTCTAGTCCATCACCACTAGGCTGGGGCCATCGGTGCAGGGGACTTAAGAGGGTGGGGTGCCAGACGGCAGGCCACAGCCTTGAAAAACACCCCTAGTTACTGGATGAGAAGGGTGCAGCGGGGACGGAGGGGAGAGGGTAGATTTGGTCACTGATTAGAGTATCGAAAGGCAAAACAGCAATGTTTAAAGGAAGTTCAAGAGCAATTTGACTTTTCCCACATAATTTTCAGAATTCATATCTAAAACTAACAGGAAGAAGTTACAAGAGAAAGACTTTAGCCCAATAAAAGAACTTTTTAAAACAAAGTATCAGTTGGAAAGCTGTCTCGTGGGTATGAGCTCTCAGTTAACGCACTAGAGCTAAAACTGTAGGTAATACGAACTTCTCTCTCTAATACATTATAATTCTCCAAGTAATATTTTTATCACCACCTTTTAAATCCAAACTACCAAAGAGCACACCACTCTCCAAGGTTCCTTGTCCCCCAGCGCTCGCCCCGGCACCGGTAACGGTGCCCTAGCACCTCGATTCACCCCAGAAGCTGAGGAGCAAGCACAGTGGCTCCAGACATGCCTGTGACCAGCGGGAGGTGGGAACCCAGGCCCTCCTCACAAGCAGCTTCCTACCGATGGTCAGGGATGGAGGAGAAGAACCAGTACACTCCAGGAAAACATGTAACAGACTCTTTGAACTCACGTTCAAATTCTCTCTTGTGGAATAAAAATTACTCCTGATGCACGCACGCATAACCCTAGGCAGCACCAAAGTACGATGCATACAATGTCCATAACCCTGACCCACCAAGTCTTACAGCCACCCAGCCCCACTGCGCCGCTGTGGTCCTCCGCCCCTCGCCCCGCGTTGCTAGTTCTCGGTTAACCCAGTTTCGCTCCCAGTCATCAGTTACTGCCATCACCCTCAAAGCCCTGGTCCCTCCTGTGGGTCATCTTACTCACCTTGCAGAGCCACTGGTCTTGAAGAAATCCAACTCTACTCCATGCGTACCCGGAGCCGCTGAAAATAAACAAAATCACTCATTACCATGCTGACTGGGGTCAAATGGTCTCACCGCTGCCTGGCAACCTAGTTCCCTAGTCCTATCTTTTCTTTTACGGTTATTGTTTTCTGGGTTCTAATTTTAAAAGTGCTTCCTACCACTGAGTACAAAAGACATGCTTTTATATTGCTTCTAAAAGCTTTACAGTTCATTCTTTTTAAAAGTGGAGATGAAGGTCACATAACAAACTCAAGCACTTTAAATGAACAATTCAGCGGCTCTCAGTGTACCCTCAAGGCTGCACGAGCCTTTACCTGGCTCCCCAATGTCTCCGTCGCCCCAGAAGGAGCCTCTGGGGCCAGTACACAGCTTCCCCCCAGGCCCCTCACCCCCAGCCCCTGGCCACACCAAGCTGCTTTCTGTTTCTGTGGACTTACCTGTTCTGGACACTTCCTACAAATGGAGCCATACAATATTGAGCTTTGGTGTCTGGCCAATCTCACTGAGCATGTTGTTTTTGAGGTTCATCCTCATTGCATTACGGGTCCTATAGGGAACCGTTCCGTGTGGCATAGCAAATGTAGCCCAGCCCCTGACTCGGAAAACCAATGGAGAGCGAGTCAGCACACAGGAACCCATGGATCAGAAGCCCACGGATCGGTTCCCCCATAGGGAATAAGGCCCGCATTGTACCTAGGCTGCTATGAGGCTTTCTTTTGCTAAAACTCCCTCACCCTGGATTGAGGCAGCAAATGTTTACTGCATATCTTTAAAGTAATTTCCTAAAATCTGTGCTAAACCTTCCAAGGATGGAGTGTAACTAGTTCAACCACTTTTCCCCTTGATTTGCAACATCCTTCTCTTTGAAGTAATTAGCAACATTCTTTCCTTTGTTATCTGTAAAAGGTAATCACCTACAGCGAAACTGTGCGTAGTACATGAGGACCATCCTCAATGTAATGTGTCCAGAAAAGCAATAAAAGCCTATCCAGGCAGGGGTCAGGGCCCTCTCTCTCACCCAGAGAGTAGCTGTGTAGCCCCTTTTTCTCCACAGGACTTCTGCAGTCCGTGTGAATCTGTCCATCACAGCCACAACACAGGGACCCCGTGGGCCAGAGTCCACATCAGGGTCCGTACACTGCTCCCTTTTGAGGCTGAGTCACATTCTGCAGTGGGCAGCATCATGCGGTCGGTCCACTCATCCCTCCGTGGGCCTTCTGGTTACCGTCGGTAGTGCAATGTGAACGTTTGTGCACAAGTGTTTCAGTAGACAATTCCACTCAGGAATTGGTCAGGAGTGGTCACATGGTAGATCCAAGGGGAACTTTCTGAGGCAATTGCCACAGTGTCTCCTATGGCAGCTGAATCAAGGTGTTTGTTCCTTCCCAAAGTGCGAGGGAAGGATCCTGTCTGCCTCTTCCAGCTTCTAGTCGCTCCCAGGGGTGTCGGGCTTTGGGCAGCGTAACTCCAATCACTGCCTCTCGTCCATGCGGCCTCCTTAAAAGGACAACAGTCACTGGGCTTGGGGCACCCTAACCCAATGTGACCTCAGTTTAAGTAATTACATCTGCAAAGACCCTGTTTCCAAATAAAACCACTTTCTGAGATTGTGAATGGACAGAAATTGGGGGGAGGGGGTAACACCACTCAACCCTGTGCTTACCAGAACTTATCTTTTTTTGTTTGTCGTTTTAATATTAGACATCCTAATGGGTTTAAAGTGATATTTCATTGTGGTTTTGGCTCACATTTCCCTCATGACTAATGCTTTGAAACATCTTTGTTGGTGATTTTTGGACACTTGTGTATTTCTTTGGAGAAATAGCTATTCAAGTCCTTTGCCCATCCTAAAATTGTGCTGTTTGTGTTTGTTGTTGAATTGGAAGAGTTCTTTATACATTCTGGATATAAGGGCCTTATCAAAGTAGGACTTGCAAATACTTTCTCTCGTCCAGTACATTGTATTTGTATAATGTACTCTAATACAGAAAAGTTCTTAATTTTCATTAAGTCTGATTTGTCCACTTTTTCTTCTGCTGGTCCTGCTCTTGGAGTCATATCTAAGGATCCATGCCAAATCCGTGGTCCGGAAGACTTAACCCGGTGTTTCCTCCAAGCGTGTTACACTTTTGTTTTTATACTAAACCCTCTGGAGCATTTTGAGTTGACTTTTGTATATGGTATGAGGTTGGGGTCCCACTTCTTTTTTTTTTTTTGCATTTAAAAATCGAATTGTTCCGGCACCGTTCGCTGCAGAGGCTGTTCCGTTCCCCACTGAGTGGGTGTGGCGCTCTGTCGAAAGCCAGTGGGCAGCGGACTATGAGCTCACACGTGGGCCCCCCCTCTTTTTCGCCAGCCTGAGTGTCCATCCATCCTTAGGCCGGGACCACACTGTGTTGAGTGCTGCGGGTAGGTAGTGAGTTTTGAAGTCAGAGAGTAAGTGTTCCCCTGCTTCGTTCTTTTTGTTTTAGCTTTTACATTTACAATTCACCTCAAACTGATTTTTAAGGTGATGTGAGGTATGGGCCATTTTCCCCTCATGGGTATCCACTTGCTCCAGAAGAAGCTGTTGAGAAAACAAGCTCGACAAGACCAGACCGACTTTTTGTTTTGGTTTTTATTCCTAACGGGTTTGGAAAGCTTAAGTATGAGGCACTTCCCATGCACTATGCTGTGTGGTCCTCACGACATCGCGAGGTAGGAACTGTAATTAACCTATTTTAACAACATGAAGACAAAGAATAGTTAAGTAACATATATGGACTCTGGCAGGCAGCAAGTGAAAGGTTGTGGACTAAACCCAGGCTTGCCCGATGCCCACGGCCCCTGCTGTTCACTGCTACACACGGCTGCCTTCAAGTGGGCCCTCTGCCCAGCATGAGGGTGACTCGGCCTCTCTGCATAGAATCTTCCACCTCCCAGCCTTTCTACCTCCTTCCAACCTGTTCATACTCTTCATACGGATGTGCCTATTGTTTTCAGGTGTCAGAGTCTCTGTTTGTGGTTTCCTTTCTGTACTATGTTTAAATCCCAACATGTGAGTGGGAGAGACATCCAGAATTTAGAGCGAAAGGAAAGCATCATAGGCTATTAAAACTTAGTCTGTATTTAATTTATGTGAAAAAAGGTTTCCTAAAGGAGACATTATTTTAACTAATCTACAAGCAAAAATTGATATCAAATATTCACAAGATCTATTTCAGCATTTGAAGAATCCATCCCAAGTTTCAGTAACTTTTTTAAAAAAGTCTCAGCATTCCTACATCTAGAAGAGCTCCTAAATTATTACTTTGAAGAGACTGCAACTTGCTATAATTAACATAAAATAAAAACTCAAACAAGAATCCCTCCTCTTCTGAGAAGTTGAGTGAACAAAGGCAAAGTCGGTGAAGGGGCTGGTGAAATAGACCCTTTAAATGATGAAAAGCACGGCCAGCGACTCTTCCTGGCATTGAACCGACGCAATCTGATGAGTTCTGCCACGCGCCAGCAGAGTTTTCCATGGACAGCAGCTTTACTCGCAAGCCTTTTCTGCTGGCAAAAGGTATATGGACATCTGAATCCCGGCCGTTACCGAGTCCGCCGGATTATCATGCCTCCGGTGTCCGACCGCGGCAAGAGACTGCGGGTCTTGGCGGGATGTGGTTGGGCCGCCGGCCAAATCCTGGGGTTCAGCCAATGGGATGGCTGGGGTGAGCGTGTGTGTGCAGACGTCTGGGCGCGCTCGAGGGTATGGCCGAAGTTCTCCACCGCAGATACACACCGCAACACAGGCACACCCTCCGTCCCAGGCCAGGAGGCTTCCAGGGCACCCGAGGCGCACCGCGCCCGCGCCCCCGCACCGCGCCGAACCCCCGCGAACCAGGAAGGTGGCAAGCGGCCAACCACCCGGCCGCAGGCACCGCGGAGGCCGAGAATGGTCCAGCGGCGCGTCCCCTCCGCCTCTGCCCGACGCGCCGGCGGTGAGCCAGAGCTGGACCCCGTGCCCCGGGCCCGGGGGGCCCTCCATTCTCTCCCTTTCCCGGGTCGCAGTGTAAGAAAAACAAACGAGGGCTCCCCGACCCCACCGAAGACCGAGCAGTCTCTGGAAGCACCTCGCTACTAACCTCGCTCTGTTCTCCAGCCCCTCGGCGGGCTCCACAGTCCGCCTCCCACCGTCAGACAGACTGCGGGGTCACAGCACAGCCAAGCGCGCGGCTGCAGTCGTCCCTCGCCCCGCACGCAATTCACGCCAGTGCGAAAGGGGCCGCGCGGGCCGGCGGCTGGGCCTGGTTGCTAGGAAACCAGGCCTACAGTTCCGCTCAAAGGTAGACCGGAAGGCAAAGCGTCACGCTATTGGTCGATAGTAAGGAGGGGGCCGGCCTTGGGGCCGTCTTTTCTGATCCCTGGGTAAAGTCGCTGTCAATCAGTAGTGGCAAGCGTGGTGGGAGGGGCTGCCTGAGGTCGGCGACGGCGGCCTTAGCAACGGCTTGGGAGCCGTGGAGGCTACGTAGTGCTGGGCTGCGCGGTGGGCGGAGGAGGCCGGTGGGCGACATGGTGAGTGCGCAGCTGTAACCTCCGGCTGGGGCTGGGGCTGAGGTTCCTCCCCGGAGCAAGGAAGGCACGTTTAGGTCGTGTCACGTATTTCTCGCCTCCTTTTCATGCCCTCGAGGGTCATTAGTCACCCCTCCTCCTGTTGCCGAATAAGCGCACCGTGCGCGACGCTAGGGGCAGAAGAGCGGTTCTCCAACACGGTTCCCCTCCTCAACGCGGTCCACCGCTCGCACCTCCAGCCTAAGCTAGGTTCTCTGTTGGAAACGGAAACCACGCTTTGGCCGGAAAGAAGTTCAACACAAAGAGTAAGACGCCGACACCGCTGGAAGGCCTGGGCCGCGAGGAGGAGCCGAAGAGCGCTGCACTGCTGGGGAGCTGGTGGTCCCGAAGGCTGCGCCACCGTGTACCGGCCGCCTGGGGACGGAGACGCGGCCGCCGCCACGCCCGTTAGCGCGCGCGGCGTGGGCCAACGGGGACGCGCGGGAGGCGGAGTCCGGGTGCTGCCTCTGCCACCGCTGCTTCTCACCCCGATGCTGGGGACGACGCCGTGCCCGAATGAGGCTACGAAAGAGGCCCCGGAGCCTCGCCGCTGGGGCCTCGCCTGCAAGTGGAAAGTGGCGAAGAGCAGAAGGATGACCCCGCCTTCCCTGGACGC
Organism: Desmodus rotundus; assembly: GCF_022682495.2. Lineage (NCBI taxonomy): Eukaryota > Metazoa > Chordata > Mammalia > Chiroptera > Phyllostomidae > Desmodus > Desmodus rotundus. The sequence goes on along the minus strand of NC_071395.1, from coordinate 3,554,743 downwards.
GAGAATTGTCCCACTCAGATCCCTGGGAGAGTTTTTCACCTATGCTAGAGGAACGTAGAGCTAGAAGGTGGGGAAGGGTATTATGTTCCCATCAAGCATATCCCACAAAATAGGTTTGATGATGAGACTTTTAGGTAAAATGGGAGTGAAGGTGCCTTCGACACTGCCTTTCGGATACGCCCAGTACGGCCGATTGTGTTCCCACACCTGTTCCAGTGTGCCTGCCTTTGCCTCTTCTCCTCTGACAGCACTCATTAGAGGAAAAACCTAACTGGTGAAAAAAGCACACACACACAAAACAACCACCACAAAAACAGGCTTCCCATCAAAGTACTAATAAGCAAAGCAAAACTGTTGGTGGGGAAGGGGGCGCACTGTGGAGGTTCACTGTACCGTAGAAGAGAGTATTTGACAACGATTCTTGTGTATGCTGCATCCACATCAATTTCACCAATTATTCTGGCTCTGGTAACTTTTCTGGTTACATAGCTTGTGTATTTGTTACAGGCCTTCAACAACCGCACAAGTTCAGACCAACGGAAGAAAAGAGCGGCAAAAATTGAACTGGCAGAAACTCAGAAACAAGACATCAAAGAGGCCTTTGATCTATTCGATGTCGATGGGTCGGGAACCATAGATGTAAAAGAGCTGAAGGTCCAGACATTACTTCTAGTTCTGAGACATTTTCAAAACCATAACATTTATTCGTGGCAATCTGTGAAGTCTTTACCAGTAGCCTTCTGAAAACTGGATGTCAAATCCCTTCCGTGCAGACGGCTGCCTCACACTCACCAAACAAAATCTCGTTTTAAGCATTTTATTCTTGTTTTAGAAATGACCTAACTGTCCGAAGCTCAGGGGGTGACAGTGATGTATCTATCCCACGGCACAGTAGGGTCAGAAGGCCTGCTGACCCGACTCTCTGGGTTTATAACTTGTCCGCAGTAAAAAGACAGAGAGAGAGGGAGGGAGAGGGAGAGACTGATTAGTAACTCATAGGTAATTTAAAAGCTAGGAATGAGATTGTGGCATACTATAATTTATTTACTTCCTATTTCAGATTGCGATGCAGGCCTTGGGATTTCAACCAAAGAAAGAAGAAGTTAAAAAACTGATAGCTGAAATTGACAAAGAAAGAACTGGCACCATTAATTTTGAAGATTTTTTTGCCATAATGAGTGTGAAAATGGTATAGTAGGGATTGTGTGTTTCAAAGAAATACAAGTAATAGCCTTTTGACATTTTTTTGGTAGGAGCAATGGAAGGTTTCATAGAAGAGTTTAAACGGGGCTGGGTTTAGGCAGGAACTGCAACATTAAAGGTGTGTTCAGGGTAGTGACGAAGGGCGTCCAGAGTGCACAAGAGGCTTTGTGTTCGGAAATAATAGGCTACATGGCTGGAGAGAGAATGGGCCCAGCAATCTGAAGCCTGGAATTCCACAGACATTTACCGAGTGCCTGTTTTTGCCAGGCACTCTTCTGGGAAATTGAAGGAGACAACTTCCTTGTTCTCTTGGAGCTCGCATTTTTGCAATGGAGCTCAGCCGCTGGGGTCAGTAAGAAAGACATCCTCTTCACCACGTGCGCCTCTCCCGCTTCAGCAGGCCCTGAGTGCGAATGCTCCCAGCTGCGTGTGAGTGCGCTGGCACAACTTTAATAAAGGCAGAGCAGTGAGTGAGTCAGAGCCCAGCTGTCCGGCATAGTGCTGCTCTACCCCTCACAGACCTGTAAGTGCAGCCTCACAGATAAAGACCAATAACATTTCGTTGTTTCTGTTTTTAAAGAGTGAAAAAGATGAAAAGGAAGAATTGTTGAAGTCTTTCAAGTTATTCGATGACGATGATACTGGAAGCATAACATTAAACAACATCAAGAGGGTCGCTCAGGAACTCGGGGAGAATTTAACAGATGACGAACTTCAGGTAAATTCTACTTATTTGTGTAACTATAATTCTATAATTTACACGTATAGTTATATGCAATTATTTATATAATTTATAGTTATAGCCTTACTTAATTGTACTCATAAATACGTTTAAAATAAAATTATGTCTTGAGTATACATTTGAATATTCATTCATGTTATTATTCATTTTTAATATTTTTTACATCATATTTACATTTTGTTTTACAGGAAATGCTTGATGAAGCTGATCGTGATGGCGATGGAGAAATAAATGAGGAAGAATTTTTGAGAATGATGCAAAAGACCAGTCTTTGTTAATACTGTTATTCTTGTTCCTTCTGGAAGTTAACGAATTTGTATTTGTTATACAGTTTCATAATATCTGAATATTCATTTTCAATGTCAGTCTCTATGCACAAGTTGGTCTCTGGATGTCTAAGCCATGGGAGAAGTTACATGTTTCCTCGAGACACACAGTGTAACGAACGGCCCCTTGAACCATGAACCCAAGCACAGAATTAATTCCAGCTGCTACTTTTAGAGTCCGGGTCCAAAGACTTGTAATCTTTTCTAAGTTTCATGAAATTGGCCCCACGTGCAGATGAATTTGGCAAACCAGCATTACTCTCCCTATTATGTTCTCCTGCCCTATGAGCAACTCTTTAAACACTGAAGAACATTTGCTTTTTCAGCAGTTACTCAGATATGTAAAGCACTAAATAAAACTTTCCGGCAACTACGTTATTTGCCACTCTTCTTCCTCTGCAGCAGTTCCAAGCAGCACTTGAATCCCCCAGGCTTCCCTGTAAGTTAGCATTCATTTATTTAATATCAGGGTCCGAGGACAGGGGTTTTATCTGTTATCTCAGCGAATATTTCACAACTTGGAAGCTGGTGGCGCTGGCTCCGACTACATAAGAGGAAACGAAAGTTCAGAGAACTTCAATTTAAAAGTTGCTCAATTACCCATTGATGCTAAATAAAACATGGATTCTGAATTTTGTGTCTCTCAGTGTGCTGCTTCCCTATGGATAAAAACTCTTGGGACAAGTGTATTTTCTAACTCACTGAACCCTGTGGCCCCTGTAATTTCACTGTCTCTGTCTCCTATGACAGAGCCAGTCTGTTGGGAAAGGCAGTCCCCTGCGTGCAGGCTTTGGCCCAGGCCGGGCTGCGTGAAGAGGGGCCCTGGGCTCGGGCTGCTTCCTGAGGAGACAGCCCTCCCAGCTTGTGCTGGAGCTCAGCTGAGAACCGCTCTCCCTCTTGCAGACTCAATGTGTACCTTTTTGTTCTGCCAAAGTGTGCATGTCCGGTGGCACCCGGCCGGTACCTGTGCCCCTCAAAGAGAGGACGGGGTCCCTGTCCTACAGGTGGGGGCTTGCAGGCCATCTGCCTCACGTGCCTCCAGAAGGGACCTGCCGGTCCCCAAAGTCATGCTCACTACGGAAGCCGGTCTCCCACTGTCCCTTCCCTGGAAGACCAAACCTCTGTTCCCTCCAGTCCCTGACTGTGCTGTGTTTCGTCGGCAATCCTGACACCGAGCGGCAGGGGCAGAAGTGCTGTGACTTCTGGTCCTGATAGTAGGTGGCAGATGTCACTTGCGGGGCACACACTCTTCCTCAACCCAAGTAACAGTCTTTGGAGTGAGGCAGGCTTGTAGGAAATGTAACTTTAATTGCTCCACCTGAAAAACGGAATATGATTGAAAGAGGGGCAGAAGACAGAAACACTATTCCCAAGAAGGCCTGCAGATGGCCGACAGATGAATGAGAAGATGCTCAGCATCACTCGTTATCACAGAAATGCAAGTTGAAACCCCGAGGGGACAGCGCCTCGCACCCGTTAGAAGGCCATTACCACTGAGACAGAACAACAAGAGCTGGAGTGACTCTGGACCATGGGGGGGGGGGCTCATTCCCAGGGCGACACTTGTGTGTCTCCACTGGAAGCCCCGGGGATGTCCTGCCCTCCCCCCGCCCCCTGCATCTTGGCTTGGACTCACGTGCACCCTCGGCAACGCTGCCGCGGCCACCTAACGAAGCTTGGGTCAGCCCTTTGTTCTCCCAGGTGCCGTTTCTGCTGGGTCTCTCAGAGTCTCACCCTGGACAGCTGTCACTCAGGACTTAGCCAGTGACGGGTGATGGGGGAGGGGGCAGGACACTCGGACAGTATTTCTCATTTCACTGAAATCCCTGCTCTCTATAGATTTTCCTCGCAAGTCCCAGACCCTCTGGCCGCCCTCACATTCCAGCCTGTTTCCAGTGAGCGGCTGGATTCCAATCTCTCATTCACGTTATCTCATTTTATTCACACGACTCTGATGTCATTGCAAAGTTAAGTACCAGTTACTGAGGGCTCGCACGTGCTTGGCGCTGCTCTCCCTCTGTCTCAGGGCTTTCTCACTCAGGGCCTGTGCCTCCTGGACACGTCACCACCGCGCTGACTGCAGGGACGGGGACGCTGCCCTGTACACGCAGCGGGAGAGCCCCGCAGCGGCCGAGAGCCGGCAGTCAGGCCGGTAGCTTGTAAGATCAGAGACTGCAGTGGTACTTTATATATGGGCATTGTCCCCCCTCATCACTGCCCCTTGCTTTCTTCCTGATGGCTCGTTTTAACAAAAAATGTTGAGTATAGTTTAAATATTTGTTAAATGAATGGCCTAGGGAAGTACAATTCTAATAACTTGAGCAGTGTTACCCACTGAAATCAGGGAGTTGGTCCAGCATGATGGAGTGTGGAGACCACACCACTAGGGGGCGCTGAGGTCTCACCAGTGCGGTGAGGGAGGGTGGGCTTTGATTTAAGCTTGCTTTGAGCAATGTATATTACTGGAAGGATTTTTTAAAAGGCCAAAGTTAAAGATGTAATTTATCAAGCATAACTTGAGAAAAATTAGAGAAATTGAATTGGTCTTGAACCCATTTCCCTGGTAACTAATTACTTGTGTTAACGAAAAGTCAAAAATTTCATCTGTCAATAAAACCAACGTGCCACTGTTCAAACTGTAGGGAAGCCACAGACTTCTCAGCAGGAAGATATATTGCTCGGAGATTTAAAATAACCCATTTTTCCTTCCAATCTCATTGTTATAAGGTTTCTTATAAAACTGACTCCCGAGACTCACTAAACTGCCGACGCCCGTTGCTTCTGGAAGAGGGGGGTGTGATCTGGGAGAGGAAGAAGATGTTTCCATTCCATTCGCCGCAGCTACACGTGGTTTGAATTGTTATGAGCATACGTTTCATAACTTAAATAAAAAGAGGTAAGACATTCAATTCAACTAGGCGAGGAAGCTACTATAAAAATAGGTTAGACAACTGTAATTGAATAACAATAAAAATTTTTTTTAAATAGGTTAGAAGTGGCGCTGGCCGGGAGGCTTGGCTGGTTGGAGTGTCTTCCCGCACACCGAAAGGTTGCGGATCGATCCTCAGTCCGCACAAGTGCCTGGGCTGCAGGGTCAGCCCTTGGTCGCGCGCATACAGGAGGCGACTGATTGTTTCTCTCACGTCGATGTTTCTCTCCCTCTCTCTCTTTTCCTTCCCCTCTCTCTAAACATCAATGACCATGTCCTTGAGTGAGAATTTGTAAAAACTTAGAAATATAAGTCTAAGTCTATGTGACATGCCTAAAGCTTTATGAATAAGGTGCCCAAGCGGTATTAACAAGCATCCCGCAATACAGCGTCAAATAGAAGGAAGCGTGTTGTTTACCCCGTACACTGCAGCGCCTACGGGCTCCCAAGTCTTCAGAACTGAAACCTAATTGGTCTTAGCCCCAAATGTACCAGTTTTGTTGAGAATGGAACACGTAACAAATGACATCCATAGACTCTGCTTGGTGGAAAGTGACACATTCAAAGGGGTTAACGATACATAAACAAAGAAGCATTCACAGTCAAAAAAAATTACATTCTGGAATAAGATCCCTTAAATGACTTTTAAGCGCATGAAAAAATGCATAGCTACACTGTATTACATTATTTCTCTGTGTTTTATTAGAGATATAGAAGTCTTCTTTACTTTTCTTGGAAACACATTGTAGATTAATCAACTATCAGACCATGTGAAAAATCAGAGCCAAAACAACCTACACCTGCGAGGAGCGGCCCCGCACTCTCCCTCACCGAACCCCTGACTGTGCGTCCAGAGCTACAAGAAGGGCTGTGTCTCCCCTTCAACCCCCTCCAAGGGGCCTCTTCCTCCCAGAGGGACCACAGGGGAGACATCCCTCCCTCCAACCCAGAGGGGACGGTCACAGAGGCGTCTGGCCAGAGGGCTCAGAGCCCACGGCCAGTGCCAAGCTTGTCAAAAGAAGGGAATATTTTAGGAACGATCTTGTCAAGGCAGGATTGGAAATGAATTTTGATCAATCATATAAGCAGGAAGGTGAGGCTTTTTCTTTCTTTTTTTTTTTTTTGGCGAATAGATATAAGTGTTCCGATGGTGCAAGCAACCGATGAGAATACTCTGGAATGAACTGCAGAGGGTCCGCAAACCCAGACGGCGAAAGATGGCCGCACCTGGACCACAGCAGGGGTCTCAGCCTGTCTGCTTGCCTGCAGCCTGAGTGCGCTCGCCACCTCCCCCAGCTGTGACCTCCGGCACCTCTGTGCTGGGGAAGTAGGCACAGGTTGTATGCTGTTGTTACCCCTCGAGATGACTTCAGTCCTCCTCCAAGTCCTTTTATTTATCTCTCCTTCATGAAATGTATGTTAAAAATCTCCATGGAGTGTCTGAAGCAGGTTGACAGTACCTAATTAATGCGGCAAAATTCCTTACCCTGACCGTGCGAAGCTGACGGAGCGCCCGTGTGAAGCACGCCCACAAGTGTCTGGGGGCAGCAATGACCTTGAACCCTCCCTGCCCATTGTCTCCGTACTGCGTACTGGAACCCTCCGTGCCATTCATGTTTCAAAAATCCAAGTATTTGGATTAACTTGGAAACTGAGCACAAAAAGCGACTACTTCTCCCGCTGCACATCTGCATCGAACAGGACTAAAAACCTATCTGATGAAGAATAGGAATGTCCTAATCAAAACCTTTCAGCCAAAATTAATTTACCATCAGTAAAACCTGCATTTTAAAGCTTCTGCCACCTTTTCAATTATTTCAAAAAATGTGCCGATCAGTAGTCTTGTTGTCTTACATCCTTTTTCTCAAAAGCGGAAAATCTGAACTCTCCTAAGCAGGGCCGACGCCGGTGAGTAAGTAAAACGGATAACTTGTCGCCCGTGGAAACAACCTGGGGGACAGGAAGGGCCCGAGGGCTGCGAACGTGCTCTGCCGCAGCTGGACAAGGTCTGGATTATTTCCGGCTTGGATGGTAACAGTGGAGACTCTGTCCCCATAGCAGGTAATGAGCAGACATTCAGAGCACGCTCTGGGAAAGACAGAAAACTAGTTTCTGACCCTCCAGTCACCGTCTAACTCGATGGGACCCTCGGGCCGGCTCCCTTAGCCTTCAGCGGGCTCTGTGTCGCAGCGCACAGAGTAATTCCTCTGCCCGCGAAGCCCTGTGGTGCCTACCCCTGAAATCCCAGGCAACGCAAAAAGCAGCTGTTTGTGAATTACTCGAAACCCACAGAAAAGAAGGCAGCAGGCACCATGCACTCGCCAGCTAGACCGAAAGGGTGCAAACAGCTTGCTGAAACTGGCACAAATCCCAGTTCTTAATAGGAAAGAAAACATCTACAGATACAGCAAAAATTCCTGTCTTGCCCCCACTACCGTTTTCTCCTCTCTTCTCAGAAGCAGTGGGGGAACATCATTTCCAGGCACTCGTCTGTGCTTTTACCCGCCCCGGCACACCCCTCGAATCACGGACCGCTGTTCCGGGGCCTTCGCAGCCTACGGGACAGCACGCACAACTGTCCTTTCGCGGCTTCGCGTGTTTACTTGACATCGTATTTTTGAGATTTCTTTACGTTAACGTGTTCATACTGCTTCGTTTCAGCTGCTGTAGAGAGCCCTGCTGTGCGAGCGAACAGTTTCTTTCTCTGTCTCCCAGTTCTAGGAGCCAGATGCCTGAGAGCAGAGCGCCAGCCTCAGCAGGCTCTGGCGCGCGCGCTTCCCGGCTGGCACACTGTCATCCAGCAGCTGCGTCCGCGTGGCAGGGAGAGCTCCTCTTCTCTTCTCACCCTGTCCATCCGGGGCCCCACCCGTGTGACCTCATTTAACCTTGATTACCTGCTGAAGACCCCATCTGCAACCCAGTCACGTGGGGGATTAGGGCTGCTACCTACGCATTTGGGGGGCACCATTCAGACCGTCCTTAGCAGCCACCTCCTAGTACAATTTCTGAGTTGCATACCATCTGCATCTTCCACTTTTTCAGGTGGTTTCCAAATTGATCTCCGAATTGGTTGTAATAACTTACACACCCAACAGCAAGCATATAGGCACTAGATGGAATATTTTTAACTAGAAGAATGGAAGGTAGAGGCTGTAACCCTTTCAAATTGCCACTTCTTTTCCCCATCCCACCGACACCGGTAGCGTCTCCTTCCACACGGCTGTCTAAACCCCGGCTGCTGCCTGTCGGTTCTTCCATGTGCAGCCGTGTGTGAAAAACCCTGACCTACTCCGTCCAATAGCGCTTGCGAAAGGCCCGCGGTGTGGACCAGATCCATCCAGCGGGTTCACAGGGGCAGCTAGAGCTCCCGTTTGCTGGGAACGGATGACACAAATCAAGTTTCAAGCCCCCTGCGGTGGAGGGCCTCGGGCTCTGAATCTTCTCTGGTGCCACCTGTGAAAGGCCGGCAGTCTTTGAGTCTCTGACGCTGTGACTGTTTTTTCAAGTAGGATATTCAGTTTCCTTAAAGATGGTTCAGAGGGCTCCCGGGCGCCTCCCCCTCATTCCCTCTGCCCCTGCCTCTGCCCTCGGGCAGCGTCCCACGTCCCCACTGGGCCAGCGCTGGGAGCCCTGTTCCCTGCTTAGCCTGAGCCCCCTGCAAGCACCGGGGAGTTCTCCTCTCCACCCCCCGCCCCCCGCGCACTTGTCTGTGAATTGGCAAGAGTCTGAGTAGAGAGAGAGACGGTTGCTTCTGTTTCGAGCATGCAGACAGTCTATGAATCAAAAGGGATTTCTCGGGGTGAGGTAAACAATCTACTTTCCTTCCCGTATGCGTCACCATTTTTCTGGAAACTCTTACTTATCAGGTGCAGTGGTGCCCGGGGAGGCTCTCCGACGGCTTAATCATGTTCTGTGCTGGATCCCACAGCGGAGCCAGAAAAGGAGAGTGTGTGCCCCTCTCATTTCCGTGGCAACCGTCTGGGGGCCAAATATAGGGCCACCCGTTCGCTGTGGGACCAGCAGAAGAAGGAACTGAGTGGCGAGGAAAACCCCTTTTACTCAGAAATTTTTCGTTAGGAGGTCAAGACCTTTGAAAAATTAATGGAAAAGTACCAACAACGCTTTTCTTTACATGTGCATATATTTTAATGCGGCAATTGCTCTTAACTAGGGAATTTTACATCTACTTGTCACCCGTGAATCTGTTTTCCCTTCGCTGCCCCTTGCTCCCTCTTTCCGCGTCTGTCAGTCTGTCTGGTCCTCGTTCTTTCCTCTGTCACACGATGCCTCTCTCACCCGGCAGGAACTGGAAAAACATTTCTGAAGGCAATACCCGAGACCAGTTCCGAACGGGCCCACGCAGTGGGGCTCCTCGTGTGGGGAGCCGGTGGACCCCACCATGCCCTCAGCCCCTGAGTTTTCCGGGGAAAGGAAGGGCCTCCGCCACCCCATCCCCGTTGTAGGTCTTTCTCGCTTCATCGCAAAGACTGTCTTACACTCAACTAATACGTGTTTGCTTCACCTGCCTTTCTCTTTGGCGTGAAAAATCAAGAAAGCACTCTGCTGCCTCCTTTCCGGGATGGGGGATGTCCACGCCACACTGTTAGGCTCGGTGTGTGACACACGTGGCAAGACCGGAGTTTGAGGCTGCTGCCGCCTTCAGAGGAAGCCTGAACATTCCTGCCTGCGGGCTGTGTGTTCCCACGGCCACCACCTTAATTCTGACTCATGAGGAGCAGGTGTCGATGGCACTAACAGCAGGATGGGGCGTTGACACAGTTAGATGTTGGCGGTTTCTTTAGAGTTATAGTACTACGGGCCAGACTTTCCAGGCAGTGGGAGAGGCTTTACTGTGACTGTAAGCCACGGCCACCGGTGGCGTTCCCATGAATTCTGAAAGAAGCGGCAGCCCACGAATTTCAGGTGTGCACTGAGGGGGGCAGGGCCGGGGTGGTGTCCGACCCCCCCAAGCTTAGGAGGAGGGTGCCCGCCCTCAGGATCTGCCTGGCCATGGGCGCCGCCCCCGCTCCTGGCCTCAGCTCAGTGAGTGGCTCTCACTGCAACGCTTGTGGCGTGGCCAAAAGCAGTGCCGGGCCTCTGCCTGCGCCCGCTTCTGTCATTCAGGAGAGGGAGCATTTTGATCTGTTTACAGAGAGCTGAGTCCCTTGTGTCCCTGTGGGAGCACAGGCCCTGGGGACACGGAGCCGGGGTCACATTCTGCCAGACCTCTCCCTCTCCCTGCCAGGCTGGCTCTGCTGCTCAGAATGCTCCCCGCGCCCCCCAGCTGGGAGCCTCCCCGCCCACGGGCCACAGGCCGGAGCCGGAGCATGAGCCTGCAGCTGCAAGGCAGCCCGGGGTGAGGCTTCCCTCGGCCCAAGAGTGGGCGGGTGTTAATCCGGAGCCTGTAGAGAGCGGGCAGGAACAGCCCTCCTGTGCGTTTGCAGAGTGTGTTTCCCGAAGGTCCTCACATAGCCAGTTCACAGGTGGCCTCACCGGGTCCCAAAGCCCCGGGCTCAGCCGCCTGGGACTGAGAGGCGAGGGCGCACTTTGGCCCCAATGAGCGCCTGGCCTGTGAGTAAGACCTGATACAGGGACAGACACTGGTCTTCCAACACCGATTATGTGAAAGCAAGGCTGGAAAAGTGTCCGCGTTCTAAAGGTTTTACTAAACTGTTGGAGTTAAAATATATTACTCCCAGTCATGGGTCTGACTGGCTACAAACTTCGTAGGGAAAGTCAATGATACGTTACAGGACCTTTCCTTTTAGCACATGAAGCTCTTATGAGACAGCAACTGTGGAGAGACATGGCCGTCAGAATGAACTTAAAAAGAAAAGTCAGGCTTTAGACGGAGAGGCCCCCTGTCTCTGCTCAGCAGTTTGATTTGTTTCAATGAGACACAACGAGTGAAGTTCTAGCCGCTGGGAGAGCAGCGCCAGCCGCCCCGCGATGCTGTGGAAGGGTGACAGGCTGCTCGGAAGACGACAGGGGCACCTGAGTGCGAGCGGGCGGTTGCAGCCGAGATCAGGGAGAGTCAGGTCTCCGGGTTCTGGGCCGAGGACAGGAGTCAGTGCGTGTTTACGCCGTTTCTAAAGAAGTGGACCACATATGCACTTTCCACCACCTCTCTCGGTTTCTCCCGAAGCAGCGTTTGCGTCCTTCTCCTAGTAGCCCGTGGCCGTAGCTCCCCCCTGGGGAAACTAGACATTCTTGCAGAAGGGGTGTCCAGTGCCAAGGGAGGGTCTTCCCTTGGGGATAGGACCAGGCCTCCTTCTGGGAGCCGAGGACGTATCCCCCACAGGTACCAGGGACTGAGGAGGCAGCTCTCAGAGGGCCCACACTGCCAGGCCTCCAGATTCCTGACCCGGGGCGGCCCCAGCAGGGATCACCAGCCACACCAGTGGGGTCACACCTTGGCTTAGTGACCCACACAGGCAGTTTCAGCGCCCTGGAGAGATGGTTTGGGCCCCTCTGGGGTAGAGAACCCGTCTGGGGCCTGGTGGGGTGGCCTGATGCCTTTGCAGATATGAGACACGGGTCCGGGGTGTCTGGGAAGAGCGGACAGAGAGAGAGGGAGAGAGCAGACTCTGAGTCCATGAACCCACACAGCCACATAGGACGAGAGGGCAAGGCTGAGACACAGGGGTGCATCCTCACTGCCTGTGACTCGGTGGCCCTGCCGGGTTGGGAAAGGAGACCCTGTAGGCACACAGCAGGCTTCCGCCTGCTCCTGTTCCTCTGGAAGGAGCCAAGAAGGACAAAGGGGCGTGTGCACAGAGAAGGCACCCTGGACAGTGGGAGGTGAAGTGTTCCCCAGTGCTCAATGGCCTTGCTGGTGGCTGGGCTGCAGTGCCTTTGCCGGGGCGGGGTGCCCTGGGTTCCAAAGGCTGGTGCCCCGGACTGCATCGCACTGCCAGCTCCCAGCGCGCTCAGGGCTTTGCGAAGGAGCAGCACACTCCCTCCACTGTGCGCATCTCTGCGGGGGTCCTGGCGCCCTGGGCACTGACTGGGAGGTCCTACCCCCCAGTTCTGCAGAATGGGGGGGCACACGCACTGTTTTCTTAGACCATGCCGGCAAAGGCATATATTCCAGTGAATAACGCAAATCAGAATGAACTCAATCACTTGGTGAGCTAGCCAATGCAAACAAAGGGGAAATTATTCTGGAAATAACAGCACTTTTTTCTGGTCTAAACTCCCCCACATTTCTTCACTGTACTGAAATGATCGTATCAGTTGGCTTTTAGTCCATTATAAACCCCATCCCAAAATTTAGTGGCTCAAAACAAAAACGACAGAACTCACATGACCGCAAGTTCCCTGAAGGCCCAGGCTCATAGCGGGACCTTGTCACTTCCATTTCCTTCTAGTGCCCAAGGCGGGTCACAGGGCCAAACCCAAAGCCGAGGGGCAGGAAGTTTACTCTGCTCCCTTCTCAGGAACAATCGCAAGGTTTATGGCAAAAGGCAGGGACACAGGCAGGGACATAGGACTGGAACTCCTTGTACAATCTACCACAATGGTCCACGTCCAAGAAAGTCACACGAGATGCCGCTACTCGAAGATCCAGAGGACTTGGGGAGTGTGGGGGGTAGAGGTCAAGGAGAGGGGAGCCTGAGCTTCCGGGCGGCATGTCTGTAGGCAAGGCGCCTGAACCCAGGCTGTTTTAAAGCCCTGGACCCGCTGGTCCTGCAGGGGGAGCTGGGGCCTCTTGCTCGGTCTCGGGGCTGTGACGGAGCTGCCAGGAACTTTCCCATGAAGTCACGTTGATGGGGGTATGCCCAGCAGAGGCAGAGTCACGTGAGGGGCGAGTAACTGAAGGAAACCGGGATCCAGGTGGCCCGGTTCACTGGGGAAGTCTTGAGAAGGGCCCCGAGGGGCCAGAGATGTGGCCGTGGCCCCCACCCCATCAGCTTACAGAGAGGGCAGAATGAAGGAGCAGCTGGTTTGGTGACTGTGCCCAACTTTTGTTCAGAGGGGGTAGAAACGTAAAAGTTGTATTTTCCTGAAACTCTCCTGCTAGAAAGTGCTAAATGGCACCCCCCCAACCTTTTGTTCGCGTGTTGTCTTAACAATAACTTGGCCAATTTTGTGAATTTTCAGCTTATTTTGGTTGTCACACAGTCTAATTATGGCATCTAAGATTCAGTCCTGTTCTCAAACTTGAGTCAAAGCTCATTTTCGTCTTCCAGCTCAGGCTAGAGCTTCGCCTGTGCCACCCCTGCCCCGCCTTCTTCCTGTCACGAGTGGGGCAGAGGTGCAGGCCCCTCTGGGCTGCCCACGACTATGCTTCTGGTCCATGTCTACACTCGCTGAGGAGGAGCCTCCAACATCCTTTGCGGTGGGGGGGGCGGGAGGCAGTGGGTGGGGAAGGGGAAGCTTATTCCGGGCAGCTCCCAGAGGCCCTGGCTGCCCCTGGCTTGTTTGACCACCTATTCGAGGGACCCCTGGTTGGTGGCACTCACCTGCGATGCATGGGCCTCTTTGCCAGCACCCTGCTTTCAAGCGTACCCATATGCACCCACTACTTGCACTGTCCCAAACTGTAGTTTTGGCTGCAGTTCTTGCCTTCCTGCAAACTGTGAAGTCAGCAGGCAAGTAGTGGGTCCCTTCTTCTGACGGGAACTGGCAGACGGCAGGCAGGGTGGTTCCGGGAGCTCCCCATGCCCCCCTCTCTCCACGCCCGCCTCTCTCCAAACCTCTCGCCCCGATTCAGGTCCAACGGTGGCCAAACAGCATGTCCCACTGTGGGGACGAAAATGTCGGTCCATTCACTTTGGGGAGTGGAATGCTGCCCCTCTCCCTCTCAGTGCTCCTGGGGGGCAGGGGGACACAGGGCTGGCAGCTGTCTGGGATGGGTGGGAGGGGCTGCCCCCTACTGAAGCTCTGGCAGACCAGGGCTGGCTCCAGGTGCCAGCCGCTCTCTGGCTTACACTGTGGATGAGTCAGATTTTTGGCTTTAGTCTGGGGCCCTGGCTGCAGTTCGGAAACACCAGGAGAAGCCTTACTCTGTGGCACAGGTGGCAAACACAAGGCCCTCGGGCCGAATCTGGCCCCCCACTGCGTTTGATCTGGCCTGGCACCTTGTTTCTACCCGGCGGCAGCACCAAGCTCTCGCTTAACTGTTAAGGAGTAGTTACATTTATACAGTCCTCAAGTTACACTCGGCCCACGAGGCTGATGCGGCCCCCGGTGACAATGAGTTTGACACCCCTGTTCTACGTCCTAGAAGCTTTGGAGTTAGGCAAAACTTGTCTCAAAACTGAGCTCTGCTCCTTACCGCTGAGTCTCAGTTTCTTCACCTAGAAACTCCTTCTCGGCATTATTGTGACGACAAAATGAACGAGGGCCGTGTGGCTCCCACACACAGGTGACCGGCTGCTTCGGTTCTTCCCTCATCCTTCCAACCCCCACGCCCGCCGTCTGCACCTCCCCTGCAGCCAGCTCTGTGCGTGTGAGTGTCGGGGGGCCAGGTAGAAGTATGGTGTTTGAAGTCCAGGCCTCTGACATTGGTGCGCCTTGAATCCTTATTATGTTATTGGTGCAGAAAAAGAGCTTTGGGACACAAATCTTCCCCGTTCAGTAGCAAGCGTCCTAAGTCCTTATATGACTCATCAGGTCGTACTTCCTGAGGGTGTCAGGTGTGGACTTTCTGCTTCCTGCAGCACATCTGTGTAGGTGTGTTATTACCAGAAACCCTCCCGAGTGCTACCCAGCGCGCTACCGAAATGACTGGGATGAAAGAAAAGAAAGAATGAAACAAAGAAATGTGATTGTTTTTATGTTTTACCATCAAGAATATCGTTCTAGTTAAAATGAGACCATCCAAATGAGCACAAACAAATTTACATAAAAGAAGTTTTGATGCTGATTTCTCAACTGACTGGGGTTTTACCTGATAAAATCTACAAAGCAGAATATTTATCCTCAAAACACATCAGCCGCACATAATCATTACTCATGCTTTCGCACTCTCAAATACGGTAGATTTTAAAAAACTAAATAGGTTGAGAGCTTTTTAGGACGCCTGGGCTCTATGATTAGAGACAGAAAATTCAGTTCAGTCATTCATTCAACAGCCATTTGTTAAATTACTAAGCTAAAGAGGTTTCTCTGTTGCTTTCAAGTTCAGAGCTCAGCGGAGTGGGGAAGAAGTGAAGTAAACCAACAAAATCACACTCGCATAGCTTCCTACTCCCCTCCCCCACCTCCAGTGGCCCCCACCAGCTCTACCAGCTGAGGACACCCCAACACCATGGTGACCATTTCCTCGACCACAAGGCAACCTTAAAAAGATCTGCTGTGTGCGCCTGGCAGGGAAGTCTACAAGAAGTAGAGAAATCTTGCGTCATTGCGTCCCCAAGTCTCACCATCTACAAAACCCGCACAGTACTGCCCTGACTTG
Source organism: Desmodus rotundus (assembly GCF_022682495.2). Lineage (NCBI taxonomy): Eukaryota > Metazoa > Chordata > Mammalia > Chiroptera > Phyllostomidae > Desmodus > Desmodus rotundus. The sequence continues at coordinate 3,539,138 of NC_071395.1, read as the reverse complement.
TCACATTCACGAGTTACCAGCAACTTCTGTAAGTCGCCCCTGGCGGAGACCGTAAGCTAATGCCCCGAGACTGCCCGTGGCCAGGCCCTGCTTCTGAACCTGGGCACACGCGCGCGCAGGCGGCGTCCGTGTCGGACTCGTGCTGACTCTGACGGACGCAGACGCCCCCGACAGCTCTGACGCACCAGCAGAAAAAGTCCCAGGGGCTGTATGTGCACTGGGAGATGATGGCCGGCCGGCCATCTCAGTAACGGGGCAGTGACACTGAAGCCTTGGGAGTCACTAGTCCGAGTCTCTCATTTGCTGACAAGGAAGTGTGGGCCTTTGCCTGCGTCAGAAAAAGCTCGGAAGACTTTTAAGCAGGAAGGAAAACAGCCCTGGGTTTCCCATCCAGCTCCCCTTCCACGTTGTCTAGGTCTATCGGCGTTTAAGGCCAATCTTTAAGCTATTCGATAACTTAGGAAGTCTTAGAAAACTTACAGTAATGCGAGTAATTTTTGTCCCTAGAAATGCCAATGAATATTTTCACGTGGGATTGAATTGATTAAGGCCCTGTGGATATTAATAGCTTCTCCATCCATTTGCAAATTCATTTCAGCATTCTTAATGACCCGTATGTGCGTGTGCCTGTGAACCAGTAATATTATCTTCCTGGTTCCTCATTAGTGAATGCATGAGATAGAGTCACAACCACCGTCTCAGCTCCCCACTTAGCACATGAAGGGGCAGGCCCAATGGATGCCAGAGTTTTACTTTAGAGGGTCCAGATATGAACGGGAAGGGGGTGGGGCAAACTTCCCTCTGTCCCCAGATGGCTGTGAGAGAAGAAAGGAGATAGAGGGCAGCGAAAGCCAAGGGTCAGACCCAGCGGGTCCCAGAGCTGGTTACAGAACAATGAGTAAGTAAAAATCTGTAGCTTCCCTGACGCAGCCTGGTCCTCCTGAACCCGTCTGCGGGTGGGAGCCCCGTGCACCCTCGGGTTGGAAAGCCACGGTCCTAGAGGCACAAAGTACTTTGAGACTACTGAAAAGAGGGAGGAAAACCGGATTAAATGAGGCAGGAAGAAAAAACCCTACGACTCTGATCTAGCTCCAGTTTTAATAGGAAATGACCCACAGAAAACTCCACCCTGCCTGTGTCTTTGGTGTGATGCCTCAACTGTGGGGACAATTTGGGCAGGGTCCTCCTGGATTTCACTCTTGGAAACTGCCAGAGAGTGTTTTCACGTGGCTCTCCAAGCACAGCCAAGGCCTCACCTTCGTCGCTCACTCTGACGAGGGCTGCAGACCCCCCCCCACCCACCCCCCCGCCCCTCTGCCCAGGCTCCAGCAGAGCCTTCTCTAATGGGGACCCATTTATTTTGACAATTAACAAAGAAAAACTGTTAGCTTTGAGATTTGTAGGTTGCTTTGGTGATTCAGAACTTAAACTTAAAACACTAGTTTTAAGAGAGGAGTTGCCCCCTAGCTTCCCCCACCCTGCAGAAGTCACACTTTTTTATGACAGAAAAGAACGCACCCTTGAAAAACACAAGGAAGCAAACTGGGGGCAGGGCCAGATAAACGAACTCTACAGTACACTGACTGCCCCTCTGGTCTTAAAGTTTCTAAGAGCTTCAGTGTAGCCAAATTAATGAGATCACAGAAGACTTGAACTCTGCAGATTGACACTGGTGGACATCAGCAGCTTCCACATTCTTGGGTGCTGGGTTCTGTGCCCACTGTGGGGTCAGTGAGCTCCTTTACATTATGTCTGTTGTGACCACAGCAACCGGCTCTGTGGCTCCGTACAGGCTCCGGACCACGAAGGCAAGAAGCCCCATAGTCTTTACAAGAGTGTTAGTTCCCTAGGGTGCCCATGACAAAACGCCACAAACGGTGGCTTCAAACAAAACAAAATCACTGTCGCACAGATCTGGAGGCTGGAAGTCCGGAAGCAAGGTGTCGGGGAGACACGCTTCCCAGCCTTTGGCTGGCGGCCGGTGGCGACCTTTGTCGCTGTAGCTGCAGGACTCCAAGTTCTGCCATCGTTGTCACGCGACAGTCCCTCTCCGTGTTCCCATGAGGATATCAGTCCCACGGGACCAGGGCTCCACCCAAGCCCGGCGTGGCTGCGTGCTGACTAATTGCGTCTGCCACAACTCTACTTCCCAGGGAGAGCACATTCTGAGGGGTCTGTCCCTCGACGGGCAGGGGAGGGGAGGGGCCCGGGCCGAGCCTGGCGGAGAGGCTCAGCAGGAAGCACCTTCCACGGCCCACTCAGGCAGAAGGGCAGGGGCCGACTCAGAGCTGATCAGAAAGGAAAGACCTGGGTGCAGGAAAGGAAAGGTCCAGATGGAAGTGGGGCAGACGATGGGGATGGGAGTACAGTGCGGGACATGGAGTGGCCAGAGAACCCCCACACGTGACCCACGGACATGAACAGTTGGGGGGGTCATTGCCTGAGGGAGTGGGGGCACTGGGTGAGCGGGGCAAAGGGGGAAAACACAGGACAACTATAATAGCATAATGAACAAAATATAATTTTAAAAAAGAGGGGCCAACAAATAGAGCAAGAAAAACTAAGAAATATCACCTTAATTTTTTTTTTAACACTAGACAGAAACAACAAAAGTCCTTAGAACGAAACATCCTTTGGATAATCAGGAAAACTAAATTCACATAAAAACCGATAACAGAAAAGCGCCAAGGCCAAATCCCATACAAATGCACTATGTGCTCTCAATAAAAAGTCCGACTTGAGAACTTTTCACATCTCGTGAAAATGAATTATTTTGCCACCTTAAAATTTCATGAGGACAAAAAATTCTAAATCTTGACAAATTACTAACAATTTTGATGTAATAATGAATGTAGAGAAAAAAGAAAATAAAATGATTGCTAAAATATTTAAAACATTTAATTTCACTAATCAACTTTTAATTGGTGACTACTAAAATTATTATAATGCTCTAAATTTTTCATTATTTTTCAGACTTATTCTTGATTCCTAGTTCTTTTTCTCATTTGGTTTTGGCCTTGACTTCAGCTACATATAGACTTTAACTCTTGGCCCTTTAGCACTTGGAAAAAATATACGTCGGGGCACCTCCGACGTGAGAGTCCCGGTGTGAGTAGCAAAAGGAGAACGTGGGTCCCAGGGAGCTGCTTCCTCCTGAAGGAGAATGAGAGCGGGGGTTGGTCCGCACACCCTCAGCCTCCCTGTCTGGACTCCCACCCTGATTATGTCTTTATCAGTGATCTGCTGCCCTTTAAACACCACCTGAAAATTCAGTGGCTTAAAACAACCGTGTTACCTGTTCGCAACCCTGTGGGCTGTGTTCACAGTGTTAGTCATATTCAGTGACACGTACACTAAAATTGGAAAAAGAAAGGGAAGACCAGCGGGACCCCTGCACGAGGATGCTATGCAAGTACATGACGTGTTCCACGTTTTTTAAAGGGTCAGTTTATCAAGAAGATAGAGCAATTGTAAATATACACGCACCCAACACTGGAGTACCTGAACATATTGAGCAATAGCAACAGATCTGAAGGGAGAAACAGACGATAACAATATGATAACGTTAGGGGACTTCAATACCCCACATTCAAAAATGGATAGATCCTCCAGACAGAAAAGCAGCAAGGAATGTTGGAGCTGAACCAGCAGACGTTTCTAGAACATCTGATCCACCGGCAGGAGAATACCCATTCTTCTCAAACGCACGCAGAACGTTCCCCAGGATAGACCATATGAAAGGCCACAAAGCAAGGCGTACAAGTTTTAAGACTGAAATCATACCAACTCTCTTTTCCAACCACAGTGGAAAATCAACAACAAGACGAGAGTTGGAAAATTTACATGCGTGTGGAAACTAAATAACACGTACCTGAACAATCAATGGATCGAAGAATAAATAAAGAGAAATTTTTTAAAAAACCTCAAAACAAATAAAAATGGAAACGGAGCCCACCAAAGCCTACGGATGTTGCAAAGGCAGTTCTGACAGGGAAGTTAGTAGCGATAAATGCAGATGTTACAAAAATAGAAAGATTTCAAATAAACAACCTAATTTTGTATCTCAAGGAGCTAGAAAAACAAATGAAGCCCAAAAATTACCAGAAGGAAGGAAATAACAAAGATTAGAGTGGAAATAAAGGAAATGTAGATCAGAAAAACAATAGTAAAGATCAATGGAACTAAAAGCTGTTTTTTTTTTAAAAAGAGAGAAGATTCAAATTCATAAAATCAGAAGGGAAAAAGAAGACATTTTAACTGATATTACAGAAATTCATAGGCTCGTAAGAGACCACCATGAGCAAATATAGACCAAGAAATTGGGTGAGCTGGATGGAATCAGTAAATCCCTGGAGACACACAACCTGCCGTGTCGGAATCAGGGAGAAACAGACGATGTTAACAGACCAATAATAAGCCAGGAAATTGAGTTAGTAATAAAAAGCCTCCCAACACAGAAAAGCCCAGGAGCAGACGCTCTAACGGTGAATTCTACCAAACATTCAAGGAAGAATCAGCGCCAATCCTTCTCAAACTTTTCCAAAAATTAAAGAAGAGGGAGCACTTTCAATCTCCTTCATTTTATGAGACTGTGTTACCAGGATAACAAAGCCAGACAAGGAGTACAGAAAAAAGGAAACTATAGAACAATATTCTTAATGCATATAAATGCAAAAATCCCCAACAAAATACCAGCAAGCTGAATTCAACCCTTGTGAAGAGGAACCCGAACCATGACCAAATCGCATTTAACCTAGCGGTGCAAGGTGGGGCAAGGGACAAGATCAATAAACGCGATACATCACATTAATAGAATAAAAGATAAAAATCATGATTACCTCAATAGATAAAGTAAAATCATTTGACAAATACAACATTCTTTCATGAAGTCAACCCTCAGCAAACTGGGTACGGAAGAAACACACCTCAGCATAACAGAGCTCATGTACGCTAAAGCCACAGCTAACGCCATGCTCACTGGAGGAAAATTGAAAACTTTTTCTCTAAAATCAGGAACAGGACCAGGGTGTCCGCTGTCACTGTTCACATTCAAAACAGCCTCAGAAGTCCTGGCTAGAGAAATACGCAAGGCATAAAATAAAAGGCATCCAAAAGGAGAGGAAAAAGAAAACCTGTCATTGTTTGCAGGTGTTATAATCTCATATGTAGAAAATTCAACCAAGAAAGGGCTGGAGCGAACCAAGGAATCCAGTGACGTTGCAGGAATGACACCAGCACGCAGCACTCGGTGTCTCTGCACACCAACAACGACATGTCTGAAAGAGATGAGGCATTCACCGCGGCATCAAAAGCAATAAAACACCCAGGAATAAGTTTCACCATAAAAGTGAAAAGTCTGTACGACAAATACTACAAGGCTTTGGTAACAGAAACGGAAGACCCAAATGGAGAGAAATCTTGTGTTCGTGGATAAAAAGAGTTAATATGGCTAGTATGCCCACACAATGCAATCCCTACCAAAATCTAGCGGCGTTTTTACAGAAATAGGAAACGCAATTCTGAAACCCATGTGGAACGACAAGAGACCCTGAAGAGTCAAAACAACCCTGACCAAGAAGAACAAGGCCAGAGACACGATGCTTCCTGATTTCAAATTGTCCTACAAAGCTGTGGTCACTATAACAGCGTGGCCCCGGACTTAAAAGCAGAAACATAGGGCGCTGGAACAGACTGGAGAGCCCAGAAATAAACCCATGCATGTACTGCCAACTAGTGTTTGACGAGGGAGCTAAGAACACTCAGTGGGAAAGGTGCTGGGAAAACGGGGTAGCCGCGTGCAGAGTGGAGCTGGGCTCCGCCTTGCGCCGCTCACCAAAGGTGACTTGGAACGGGTTGAAGACTTGAACACGACACCTGAGACTGTGAAACTCCTAGGAGAAGATGGGGAAGGAGCTCCTTGCCTGTGGTCTTGGCGAAGATTTTTCGGGTGCGACAACAAAGCTCAATCAGAGAAGCAAAAAGTAACACGTAGGACTACATCAAACTGAACGTGTTCTGCACGGCAAAAGAACCCACGAAATGGAAAGGCAACCTGTGGAATGGGAAAAAATGTTTGCAAACCACGTATCAGATAAGGGGTTCATATCCAAAATATATAAGGAACACAAACAACAACAACAAAGATTAGAAACGGCAGAGGAAGACAACTGACCAGTTATTTCTCCAGCGAAGATGCCCACAAATGGCCAACAGGTGCACGAAGATGCCCAGCGTCACCAATAACCAGGGAAACGCAAATCAAAACCACAAGTAGGCCCTGCCTCGCACTGTTAGAGTGGCTGTTATCACGGAGACAGGTGGTGACGAGTGCCGGCGAGGACGTGGAGGACAGGGGACCCTTGTGCACGGTTGGTGGGGATGGAAAATGCTTTCAGCCCCAACGGAAAACAGTGTGGAGGCCCCTCAAATACTGACAATACATGTGCCCCAGCATCCCACTCCTGGATGCGTGTGAAATGAAAGCAGAACATAGAAAAGGTAGCCGCCCTCCCGTGCTCACTGCAGCATTTTTCACAGAAGCCAGCTGCAGAAGCAGCCTCGGTGTCTGCCAAAGCGTGAGTGGACCAAGAAGTGGCTGAGCCACGAGAAAGGGGGAAATCCAGCCCTTGCGACAACACGGATGCGCTTGAGGGCATCACGTTCGGTGAGGCAAGCCAGACAGGGAAGGGCAGATCCTGCGAGGCACCACCTGTGTGTGGGATCCGGAACGGCCGAATTCACGGGAACGGAGAGCGGAACGGGGCTACGCGGGCCGGGGTGGGGGCCGGGGAGAGGGCCGGGGAGACGTGGTCGCAGGCTGCAGACCACACCGAGAAGAGGGGCCAGTTCTGAAGGCCTGGCACCCAGCATAGTGATTGCAGCCAGCAGCTCCGTCATGTACACTTCAAAACCGCTACAGACTCCCCATTGAATGTTCTCCCCACGAAAACGAAACGATAATTACGTGACGCGATAGACGTGTTAGCTTCAGCTCTGGTGGTGGTCGCGCTGCGACACACAAAAGTGTCAGTCGGCATGCTGTGCACGTTGAACTCAGACGGTGTTGTACGTAAATCACTCCTTTATCTCACTGGAAAGACACTGCGGGCCATCGGTTTGCCCTGCGCGCGGTGGGGGTCCTTCCGCTGGCCTTGTCCGGTCGCCAGCTGCCCGATGGTCTGCGGTGAGCTCACTGGCATCGCTGGTGGTCGGTTTCGGCTGCCACTGGGCCCTGCTTGCTTGTCTTCTCCCACCGTTAAGAAGTCCCTCCGGGCTTCTCTGTGCAGGGGCAGCAAGCAAGGGACTAGAGCAGGAGGCGCAAGGCCACTCGGGGCTGAGAGGGTCAGAAGCCACAGGCCACAGCCCCTGGCACTGCATCCTGGTGGGGAAAGCACAGGGTAAGGCCCGCCCAGGCTGCAGGGAGGGAGAAACGACCCGCCGCTGGGGGAGAAGTGGCTCAGTCCCGTGGCCAAGGGCCTGGGAGGGAGGGCTACTGTGACAGCTTTTGCCGACAATGTCCCCCAGGTGAGTAAGGGGCGGACAGAGTCCAGCAGCAGGACGGGAATGGGGCAGGAGTGAGGGGAAGTGTCTGTCATTCCCACGCACCCCACAAACAGAGGCTGTCAGACAGACGACTCCCCTCAACCCATAAGCATCAATTTCACACACTTCCCCAAAAATAGCACTAACAACGTTATTCTCTGCTTAGAACTTTATCTTTAAATCTTTCAAAGTATAATCAGTAAATGTATTGAGTACTGATTCTAGATTTTTAGCTTCTACTTTGCTGTTAAGCTTTGGTGTTGTTGTAGGAAGTTTAATGAAAGAGAGTTTAAATGTATTTCTCCTGATGTGAAAAGTGGATCGAGGACTATGCTGGGCAGTGAGCCCAGAGGTCTCCATGCTCCAGGTTCCTGTTAAACCCCGGCAAGCCTAGGGGAGCTGCAGACTCACGGTTCCTCTCCTGGGCTCCACGGATTGGAGCGCTTCCATATTTAGACGGTGTGGCCAACGGCACGACCCCAGGGGTTCAGGGGACGGCTCTCACCGTGATTCATTTTGCCCCGCCACTGCGGGGCCAGCCGCTTCTTACTGCTGAGCAAGGCTGCTAACCCGTCACCACCCCATGGGATCTGGCTGATGAGTAAGAGGAAAAGGCCACCTGCGTCATGGGCAGCGGCTAAGACGGGGAGTCAGGACGGTGGCAGGGACGGCAAGCCTCTGTGCCCGCCAGGAAGTTTGCTCGAGGGCGGCTCCAAGCTGTTTGCTTTGGGAAAGCCCAGCATTCATGGAGCGGAACTGGACCCGGGGTGGGAAAGAGCCCGTCTCCCACAGCCAGGCATTGGTTTCATGGGCTCTTTGGTGTCAGGGCTCAGCCGCTGTGTGACCTGCTCACGGGACAAGGGGCTGCTGCCATGTCCCTCTGTATGTTTTCATCTTCTCGTTCTGAATCAGGGCAAACTGCAGGTGGAAAATCATAGCCCAGCAGGGGAAGTGGAAAGGTGGCTGCTTCGCACCCGCTGCCCTCCCTTGGCCGGGGCTTTCCTGGTGCTGGGCGAGGCGCTGACAGCAGGGAACCACCGGGAGAGAGGTGCCCGAAGGACCTGCTGGCATTTGGGGGACTGTCTACACACAGGGATGTCCCACAAAGACTAGCCCCACCCACAGGCCCTCTTCCTTTCCATCGTGGTAACCATGGGCAACGAATCTCTCTCACTTTCCCTCTCTTCCTCCATCCCTCCCTTCCCTCTCTCCTGCTTCCTCATGACCATGCACTTGTGAAATCAGTAAGAATGACCATGATTGAATGTGGTCGGCACCCACACAGCTCAGGGACATCACAAAAGCTGTTTTAACTGTGAAAGCTGTCTGAAGCGTGACTCAGAATGTCTTCTTAACAGTGTGAGGAATTCTGAACATCGCAGGTCTTTTATTCTGGGTATGCACACACACACACACAGCCTTTAAAACAATGGATCTTGGGGAATCAGAACAAGACTGGGTCCTCGGAAAAATCAGAATTTGAATATATTGCATTTTAGGATGTGGTCACTAAAGACATATCAGATGTCCAGTCTGCAGCGGTGAGAGCTTAGCACAGTGGGAAACGTGTGCTTTCTGTTCACAATCCGACCCCTGCCTCCGACTCATTAAACACTCTCCTTCTGGGCTGACGTTTCTGTAGTACGTCTGCATGTACACGGCACTAGGGAGCAGAGGGGCCGCAGCACGAAAGGAGGAGGTGGAGCCATTTGTCCCGGAGGAGACTCCCGGCAGACCAGATCACCCCCATCCATATGTGAAAGGACGCTCAGGGCAGCTGACCACTGGCCCCTCATAAAGAGTTAAGAGGCAAGATGGTAACGTTGTGGTTTTTGGGTCTTGGGTTCACTTGGTGATACTTTGCAGAGGCAGAATACCAGTTCACCAGGCTCCTATTCCCCTGCATCTGGCAAAGTGTCCTACCCACCTGAGTCTCTGGCCTGAGGCTCTAGAAACTCAGCTTCACTCTGTGGCCACAAGAGGGACCCTCCCCACTCCTCTCTCATGACGGCGCTGTAGGTCTCATTCCTCCCAGGGTCCCTTCTCACCCCCTTGTAGGATGAGAAAGCTGAGACAGAGAGAGGCCAGCTAACATGTCCCAAGTCAGAGACTGGCAGGTGGTAAAGCCAGGGTTTGAACCCACAGTCTCCCTCCAGACACACGACCCTATGTTGCGTGTACGCCACGATGTCAAAGCACCCTGCGGAGCCAGGGTGTCACCTGACACCAGGTCCTCCACTGAGTTCAGAGGTGCCTCCTTGCCTGCCCTACACACAGGCTGCATCAGCTTATGAACGGAAGTCTCAACGTCTATAAACGGGAGCGAGACCTGAGAGGAGGCCCCCTGAGCCCAGGACCCTTTGGGAGTTTTATGTATTTGCTCTAATTTTCTAAATAACTTTTTTACCCCCCGGTAATTCAACATGATTATTTTAGGTGCTCACTTGTACCACTTCTTTCCAAAGCATTCTACTTAGCTGCCCCAGAAATTATCCCCCAGCATTCCGCTCACAGTCCCATTTCAGCAGGTCACACAGCGTCGCCTTAAACCACATCATTCCAGGTACACACACAGACGGCACAGACAGGCTTAGCGCAAAGGTCACTGAGCCCAGTAAGCCCTGAACGCAGACGGCGGAAGCACGTGCCCAGGGACTGTCTCCCGGGTTCGGACCAGGACGCATCAGCAAGCCTGTTCTACAGAGCGAAGGAGCAGCCTGGGTCACCCGCGGAGCTGACTGACTGGACGTCTATCAGGAGAGCTTCTGCTGGTCTGATTCCTCAGTCTGGCGTTTGCAGCCCTCAGCCACGACCCCCACGCGCCTTCCACATACCCACTCCGTTCTCCTGCCTGTGTCTTACCAACCATCCCCGAAGGCCTTATGCAGCCCCTCCTGCAGAGGTGTCCACACTGCCCCGGGTTACAGGACACTTTGTGCAAACCCTCCCCAGCTGGGTTCAAACTGTCCCTGCGCACACCCTCACTGTGTCATAACAAAACTTGGACATGCCCAACCAAGTGTTTCTTGGGCAAGAGAACCACGGCTCTTGGATTAAATCCCCGTGGTTCGCTCACAGGGCTAGGCTGGTTCTGCATATTGAACCAACACGGAGGTTCACGCAACATTCGTAACTTCGAGGGGAGCTGAGCATGTAGAGCTGCCCCCCTGGGGCTCCATGCACACTCTCTTCTCCCTGCCCAACAACGCATTAATTTAAATGCTGAATTCTGTACTTCTATAAGATCGGCACACTGCATTCCCCGGTCATCCGCGACGCTCGGGGCTGGCCGGCCCCTGCTCACTTGCCCACGCTGCCTGTCAGGAACCTCCCGTTGAAGACCTTCCCACCCTCCAGCTCTCTCTCCGGAGAGGAGGCCGAGCAGCCAAGGAGACCACGCACTCAGCAGGGACCCGCACGCCCTCGTGTGTTACTGGCAGGGACCGGTTGCCTATCACGTGTGGCAGCAGCCACGCAGAACCACGGAGAGCCGTGGGCTGTGCCATCGCGATTTGGGTTCGTGCTTTCTGTCGTGTTCACACAATGAGGAGACCCCCCAACGACGATCTCTCAGAACGTGTCCCTCTCATTGCACTGCAAACGACTGCATGTGCCACCAACGTTCCTCAAGGACTCCCAAAGGACTTAAAAAATTCAAAGTACATGTAAAACAGAACAAGAGAATGAAAGGAATTTGCTCAAGTATTCGGGTCGCTCTTTTACCTCAGGAGAGTTCTGAATTTGGCCCATGGTTTTTCTTAATCTAAAAGGCACAAGAGATACCTATGTTTTCATCAATAAAGGAAAGTAAGTTTGTTTAACTTCAAGACTAAGTCATTCCTGATACAAAGTTCAAACACTGTGGAAGTACACGTTACCACCTTTCCTAAGTAGGTGGGCACAGAAGAGAAGCGAAGAGAAGCCCCGGAGTCAGGGCCTGGAGGGCCTTGTGGGCCCTGTTAGTAACGCCCGATGCCTTCCCATTGTAGGGCCAGGCTCTGGGCCGCCGCCTACCCGTGGATCGCTTGCCCACGGCTCTCTCGTGCCAGCGCTGCGGGCCACGCTGGAGACTGGCTGTCGGCCGTCGCCAAAATGACTTCTAACCGGGCAGGACTGAGTCCACCCCGCCACTGCTCTTGCCACGGTACTCGACTTCTCTGATTTTTCATTTCCTCATTTATAAAATGGATACAATAATTGGGAAAACGTAACTGGAGATTGCCCATCACGGTGCCTGACGTGTATCAGATAGCAATACACGATTTTGTTATTACTGGTTTTCTGAAAACAACAGCAACCACCCCTGAACAAACAAACACAACACCCTAGCAAAAGCTCCTCCTCCTCGCTGGCTTCTCTTCCTCTGACGTGACGATACGCGGGCCTCCCCGGCCCAGGGACGCCTTGGGTGACTGAGGGCTGTGCAGTGCCTTCTTTCCTACCGGCCTGTGACGCTGCCTCCTCACCGTTTGCCGTCCCGGCGACTCTTCAGGTCGGCTGTGCTGAGACTGCACCTCCACTCTGTTGAAATGCCAGGGGCCCCGGTGACTCGGTCGCTCCGGGCAGCATCGGGCAGTTTTGAGGGATCTGGAGTCTCCCTTGACACACACTACTTGCTTGTCCCTCTGCACCTCCTCTTCCTCTTGCTCCTTCCCTGAGCTCTGCCGCCTCAGCTCTGCCCCTGGGGTGGCCGTTGCTCAAGGAGTGGTGCCTGGACCTCTCTTTCCACAATCCCTGCTCTCACTGAGTAATTGTATCCACAGTGGTGGGGGGGGGGGGGGAGGAAGGGAGAGAGAGAGAGAAAGAGCGAGAGGGAGAAACAGTGACATGAGAGACACACGGATCAGTTGCCTTGTACGCACCCTGACTGGGGACTGAACCCCCAACCTGGGCGTGTGTCCTGACCGGGAATCAAGCCGGTAAACTCTCGGTTTACTGGAAGGCACTCCAGCCATCTGAGCCACACTGGCCACGGCTATCAACAAGTATCTTTACGGAGATGCCTCCCACATCTTTCTTGCTATACCAGACTATTCTCCAGATTCCACTTGCAAAATGTGGAGCAGCATTTGAATGTCTAACAGATACCCCAGACCCAATGGCCTGAAGCGCATCAGCTTCCCCAAATAAGGTTTGCTGTGCAAGGCGCGAACCTTTAAATCATCTTCGATTCCTCCTTGTCTCCCACATCAAGTCAGACATGAAGACCTGCCAGCTCTTCCTCTCTCATGTAACCACCCCACCCGCCCCACCACCACTTATCACTGCTTCTTGGATTGCTGTAACTTTCCCAGCGCCAGCCCTCTCCAACCCCGGCCCATTCCGCATACCAAGTTACTATTCTGCTCTCACCAACGCATCAGATAACTTCCCACCTCAAAAGCATACACGACTCCTTACGTGTTATGAGAGAACAGACACCTACTTTGGTATCACAGAGTTAGAGTACTAAAAATGGATTTATTCTGCCCTTTTAGACTTACCCACAACTAATGATTAAAATCGACATGCATCAAAGTAAAAACAGTCTACTCATAATTCTTAGAAGTCCATGGTGTTTTCGGACCCCAGCCTCTATTCCCTATCTCCCCTGCTTCTTCCCTGACTTAAAAAAAAAAAAAAAAAGACAAACCAATCCCATGGTCTCTTTCTGGCACACCCACTTCCCTTGACATTGATCCATTTGTTTGCCAAGGTTCTATGTCCAACGCCAGGAGCACAGCCTGGGACCAAGCTCGGTCAGGCAGTGCACCGACTCCTCTGTGGCCCCAGTAATTGCTTCCAGGGTGGGTCGAGGGCTGTGTACGTCCAATTAGAATAAATCCGAGGAGTTGGGAAGATGCTCCTGAAGAAAGAGTCAGGATAGGATTGACGAGGCTCAGTGGCTCTTCGGGTGGGAGCCAGGGAGGTGGTGTGACTTAGGACTGTGGGGAGGCAGGGGGTCTGCTTTCCCCATGTCCGACCCAACTGGGCTATTCCCGCATCTCCGACAGAATGGGGGACCGAGTGAGGAATGAGTCTGTATTAGAAGCTTAGAGCTTAAAGGAAGCAACAGAGAACTCTACGGAAGACTTCCTGACAGTCCCGTGGCTGCATACAGCCCATTGCTTGCTGGGTCCTGAGGGGGCGGAACTGTCGGTCCTCAGGACTTGGAGGGAAGAGTTTTACCAGGTTTGTCAGCCAGGACACTTGCGGCTGTATTTTAATTCCACAGTTAGAGTTGAGGCAACAATTTCCTCTCTAAATTCCCGTAAATGCAGGAAACCAGGTTTGGGTTTATAAAACATTAGAATTTCCGGCTAAGCCAGGGAGAGAGGGAGAGTTGTGTCTGACACAGGTGGTAAGGAATCACTCTACTGGTTCCGATAAGGTTGAAAACGGGACATGGGGTGACTATCTCTCCGTAGGGAGTATCTGGCCTTCTGGGATGGTGAACTGCATGTGTCAATTTGGCTAAGTCATGGTACCCAGAAATTTAGCCGCAGACTATTCTAGATGTGTCTGTGAAAGTATTTTTAGAGGACCGTGACAGGTGAATCATCAGATGCTGGGAAAAGCAGGTTCCTGGCACTCTGTAGCGCGGGCAGGCCTCACCCCAGCAGCCGAAGGCTCTCATGGAGAAAGACCCATCGGCCCCGAAGGAGAGGGAACTCTCCACGCCTGACACAACGCTGACTCTCCCCTTCTGGCTTCTTCCTCCGCCCGCCCCACGGCTATGGGGCTTGCCAGCCTCCACAACCACGCAAGCCAATGCTTTAAAATAAATCCTTCTCTTTCTTTAAACATGTATATGTCCTGCTGGTCTAATTCTCTAGAGAATTCCGACTGATACCCTAGTCGACACAAGCTTGCAAACTTCCCTGAAGAGGGAGTTCGTGGTGTCTGGACCCTGGCGCATGCCCGGCCCTACCTTGGCAGGCAGAACATTTTAGTGCCTCCACCTCCCTTGGAGAAAGATCGTGGGCATTATCTGTAGACAAGGAGAAAGGACAGATGAAGCCAAACATAAGATTCATTCCGAGGGATGTTAATTTGGTAGTACAATATGTGATTCCTTTGTATGAACTAGCTTTAATACTCTCCAAAAATGAAAAACATAATAAAAGAAGGAAGCAGCAGAGGAGAAGGAAGGGGAAGAGAAGAATGAGTAGAAGGAGAAAAAGAATAAGAAGGTTAAGAAGAAAAGGAAATTATTAGAATGAACACGAGGTCTTTTTTTAAAGTCTGAAATAAGAAAAAGCATCCGTCCAGGATGAATCAATAAGTTGGCCAAGCCCTTTTCTAGTAAAATGATATTTAGTTGTAAGAAAAGCAACCACAAAGGGTTTTTTTTCTTTTCTCGCTTTTTTAAAAAAAAATATTTATGATTTGTACATTGTCTATTTCAAAGTCTCATTTGAACTTTCTACAGTGAGTCACCCCCACAGCTTATTTTCTCAGTAACGGTAGTGAATCACTCTGGTAAAAGTGCACTGAACGCTCCTCAGCGTTCCACACCCGGTGGACTCGCTCAGCGCTGCTACGTGTGAGCACTGCGAAGCACCATGGAAAGACGCCACTTTTCATGGCACTGAGCACTTAAATGAGATATACAGGGATGCTCTCTGATTACGGACATTCTTGAAAACACAGCAATTGTTGCCACAGTCAGGAGGCAGAATCACAGAAAATAAAAAGTCCTGAACTGGGAAGCAGAAGACCTGGGTCCTCGTCCCAGCTGTCACCACCAGGGTCCCCTTGGGCAAACCCATCTGACGTCTCTGAGCCTCGGGCATGGCTGTATCCATAGTGTCGGAATGTTCTTCTGAGCATTAAGTGGGAGTGATTGTCTTAAGTGACAGTGTTTGGTACAGAGGGGACTCGTGTACACCAGCAATTTCCAACCTTTGTCATCTCAGGGTGCACATAAACCCATCACTAAAATTCTGCAGCGCACCAAAAAAGTACATTTTTTGCCAATCCAACAAAAAAATAGGTACAATTTTGATTCACTCACAGTGGACAGCTGTTGTTGTGTTAGCTGTTGTCACTTTTTTTTTTTTTTTTTGACGAGCTGCGAGGTCAGTGCCCCTGACTAAACAGTCAGGGGTTGCACATTTTACAAATCCTTGCCACCAACAGGTGGAACATGGCTTATGCACGCAGACACCACGCGGGAGCGGAGGGACCAATGGTGCCCTGTGCAGGGCCAGCGCACGGGAGGAGGTGCGGGAGTCCAGGGACCTTCAAGGGCCTCCCCCAGGCTCGGGGCTAGGAACAGGTGGCACGAAGAACTAAGGGCCCTTCTGGGCTGTAATAACTGGGCTGGCACGGCTTTCCCTGTGCCCCAGGCTGGGGGAGGAGCGTGGGAAGTATGCCACACAATGTGTGGGCACAGAATCCGTCACCACTGGACAAGGCCAAGTGGCCTGGGGTCCATGTCCTTGTGGGTGGCAGGTGGTGGACGGGATCCCTTCGGGTGAGGGGCCTCTGGCTGGCAGAACCAGCATGTCCAGAAAGCTTGCTTCAAAGGTAGCCCCCGATATTCCAGGAATGGGGCCTTGGCAGGGGTGACCCTCGATACCAAGGAAGCCGTGAGTGAGTCAAACGCGCTTGGGTCTGCGCTGCAGAAAGGGTTGTGTAGCTCAGGGCTAGGCACTGAGTGATTGGGGCGTTGGGGGTCTTCAGAATGACAGATGTCACTGTGCTCCCTGCTGCCATCATCATCATCAAGTTGGAGGATGCCTGGGGAAATTACGGTCCTGGCAGAGAAGGGCCCTCTGCGGCTTATTTCCACATTATTCTTGAATGTATTTAAAACACTTGGTTTTCTCTGGATGAGCAGAGCGACCGTGCACCTTGGCGCACGCCTCTGAAGTAGGTGAACTACACCTGTGGGCGGGGCAGGGCAGCCTGAGGAGGGCGGCTCCCAGAGCAGCGAGGTGGGAGTAGGGACTAATAACCTCCGTCCCCCGCCGCCGCATCACCCAGCAGTCCACGTGCACCCCGCGCGAGCCCAGGGGTGAACACCGGGGCCTGTGATCAGCCCAGGATTCCAGGAGCGTGTCAGTGCGAGTGCGCTTGCTCATTCACACAAGAAATCGTAGGAAGGGGTCTCAGAGTTCCCATGCAATCCAGGCCGTTGGCGCAGCCCGTTACCCATTTGACCTTGCTCAAAGCTGCTAACAGTCTCCTAAGGCCGAGCCCTCCCGTGCGTTGCAGGAAACGGGGCAGGAAGCTCGGTGAGTTTGCCAGCGGGGCGGACCCCTGCCCACGTCCCTGGGACGCTGGCCGGAGTCCCGGGCGGAGCTGGAGCAGCACCGGTCGGGCTCGCAGCACTGGCTCGGCTGCCTGCAGTGATTTCCCTGTGGCCTTGTCTTCCGGACGGGGTCCCCTGTGGCGCTGAGCAGGGGCGGGGGCAGTGGAGGGCTCACCATTAGACGGTCTGCACTTTCTTTGGCCACAAACCACCTGTGCCACTCAACAGCAGACACACAGGGAACCTGAGGGTACCACACGGTCCAGGTGTTAAAGGCCTGCAGGCAGAATTCTTGGGGCCCCTGCCAAACTCCCCTCAGACCCCAGCTCTCCTCCTGCCGCTCTCCCTCACTCCGCCCCGCAGACACCCACTAGCATTAGGCACATTTCCTCTGCTTTAGATTGGACATTTTTCTCCATTTAAAACAATGTATCTAAGCTTAATAGGATGTCAAAATATTAACTGTGGTGCTGATTTCTCCAGCTCTGCAAAGCTATAAAAATGCAACTAAGCAGAAAAGAGGCTTCTTGTTAAATTAACAAGCTTTACATTCTTTTTAAAACTAAAGGAGAAAGTCAAATTGGGATCTTCATATCATTCTCATTGATTCTTGTTTCAACACTACAGTCAGTTGGAAAGAAAGTGTCCCTTACACATTCTGTCACTTCCAATGCATTCACCTTTAATTAGAAATATTTCCAGTTAACCAAAATTAGGTCACACCAAACTTTCCAAAATATCACACTTCAAGTCTGGGCTGATTTTTGACATCTCCATAACATCTGCAGACAAAAGGAAGAATACTCCTTATCGTGAATTTCGGCAGCTTTTATTCAGAATAAAACTCCCACCTTCACCACAGCTCCCAGCACTTCCTCTGCGTGCTTCATCAAAGAGCGGCTTTTGAGAGAATCGTTCAAGGGATGTGTGAGTTGATTCCAGGCAATCACCCACTCCCCGCTCTGATGGTTAGGAGCCTTAGCTTTTCACAGGTAAAAACATCACTTTCTTCCGATCGTCACAAAACCTGGATTTTGAACGGGAGGGCTCAGAGCAGCAGTGGTGTTGGCAGAGGTGAGGAGCGAGAAACCGGGGTGGCGCCCCTCACTGCAGCGACTTCCCCGCGAGGTGCTCACCGACAGTGCGGATGCTAAGCTGCCGCCTGCACAACTTTCCGCTTGCGTGGAATTCCATCTGTTTAATCAAATCGAA
Organism: Desmodus rotundus; assembly: GCF_022682495.2. Lineage (NCBI taxonomy): Eukaryota > Metazoa > Chordata > Mammalia > Chiroptera > Phyllostomidae > Desmodus > Desmodus rotundus. Next base: position 3,521,146 of record NC_071395.1, on the reverse strand, counting down.
ACAAATTGTAGTGTCAAGGTCCTTGTACCTTGAAAGATTTCCTTCCCATTATCTCGTTAACCCATTGCATCATTCAGAAGAATAAATACCCCAGTTCAGCACACAGGAAATGTAACAAAAAAAGGAAATACAGAATTATTAAGATATATACGTATAGGTATCACACACACATACACAAAAGATAGGGTCTTCGTAACAGAGAGGTCAGTAATGTATTAAGCACATGTGATAATGTTTGTCTAGTGTATTTGAAATTATAAGACTAATTGACGTTTGGACTTTTCCCATCATTTTTCAAAGACAGGAACGAGTCAGATATCATCCTGAATTCGTGCTAGAATTGTGCAGCAGGATTCTGAATCCACTCACAGCACACTCCATGCGCAGAGAAAAGGGAGCTGCCTCGTTTCCCTGTGGCTGCTTCACCCTCCTGATGGGCCCCTCCTGTTCAGACACATCAACACGAACACGATTCCAACAGTCCCCTTTGGGCCTCAATTCCGGTCCATTCAAATGCGATATGATCCCACCAAGCGGGAGTGATTTCGATGGTTTCTTCTGGGTGATTCAGTCCTTCATGAGTGCTCAGACTTTCAGAATTCTTTCTTTCCTTTCGGGTAGCAGCTGGGTGTGTGAGGGGCCTCCCTGGTCATGCACTGGCTGGTGTCCTCTGGGATCGGGTGCTCTGCTTCTGAAGTCTGAGGCTGGTGGGACTGGCCTGTGTTCTGCCAGCGTGGTCTGAGACCAGGGTTTCCTCCTGGCAACTTGGCCCCTGAAGGTTGGCGGCAGCCCGGCTTCAGAGCCCACTTGCTCTCGCCTGGGGATCTCGCTGGATGTCCACAGCTGGACAGCCAGCACCAGCGCTTCCTTCTGCAGCCCTGCCTCTGCCCACAGAAACTTCTGAAGGCTCCACGTGGACTGCGTGCCAGGGGCAGCTCTCGAGGGCCAGCTCAGACTCGTCAGCCAGTGTCCTCCACCGGCACAGCCTCCGGAGATGACCCATGCCTGTGGGGACTTCAGCCAGGGGAGCGGCCAGGGCCCCCTCACCTGACTGTCTTCCCCCACCCATGCGCTTGCGAGTGCTTTTCTCACTCCTCCGGCTTTCTGACCCCAACCCTGCTGCCAAACCTCAAGATCAAGCCACCAGATCGGGTTCTTCCCATGTGAACAGGACGACGAGAATTTTACAAAAATCGTTTTATTTTTCAATAAAATCAGGCTTTATTGTCCCAGTCCCCTGCCCAGAAGGCACACAGTGACTCTTTTTCTTTGCACCCCTGCCACAGAAAATTCCAGTATAGCAGCCCCCACCCACTGGAACCCCAGGTGTCTCCACAGGTGCCAAACAGGAAAGCCCAGTGACCCTTTTCCGTAGGATGCAGCCGAGCGCCACGTGCAAAGGGGCTGCGATTTCAAGGCCTCTTAGGTTAGTGGGTCAACAGAGGAACCCCACTGCGTTCTGACAGGCAGCCCGCCTTCCCACTGGAGACACCTGGACTCACCCCAACCTTCCAGGGAGAAGGAAGGAAAGGCATTGGACTATTTGACATCTGAGAGAGCTGTTGATTTCACTTTATTTTAAAGGATTGTTTTCTCTTTCCTGCTTGGGCATCCTAAAATCGCTTAAGACCCTCTCCATGTTCAGAAAATACGAGTTAAAGTTCTTTTCATCAGGAAGACGTGAAAAAAATTCAACACTCCACTCTGCATTTGGGAGATAGCCTCAGACTTTATCGCTGAAATCAGATTTTGAATTCATTCTTTTGAACCCAGTATGAGGTTTTTGGTAAGTACCTAAGACTCTGCACATAATTTCTTTGTTAAAAAAAACCCAAAAAACCCTGTCAAAACAAAAGTGCCATTTGATTGTGTACACCGCCCTTGCACTCAGGGATTTTTAAAGGAGTTCCTTGAACTTCCTAGAATCATACACGATTTTTTTGTATCTGCATTTTTATGGGAGAAAAATACTAGCTTTCATCAGCTCATCAAACTGGGGATTTTTTAAGTTCTACCTGAAGACATTTTTTTTTTAATTCCTTTTTAGAGAGAGAGGATGGAAGAGAGGAAAACTGCTCTGGGAGAGAAGCATCGATTGGCTGCCCCCCATGCAGGCCTGGCCTGGGGGCCGGGCCGAATCTGCAGCCTCAGTGTCAGGCCAGTGCTCCCGCCAGCAGACCTCATGCCGGCCCGGGCTCAAACTGGGGATGTTGATTCCCAAGCAGGTTTGAATTTCTATTGTGCTTTATGCCTAATGATATTGGGTGGCCAGTTATTTGAGAGAAGTAGACAGAAGTAAGTATGTTGAAAAGGTCCTTATTCTGAGTAAATTATCAGTTTGCTAAAGGAAAGTAACTGTGCAAATATGTAAGTTTTCCTTCACAGGAGGTGAACCATCAAACGAACTGACTCTCACCATCCATAACCCATGGGCAGAGTTCAAGCTCCTTCACACGACACGGAATGTCATCGACAAGTGCACCCTGCCCAGCCCGATCCTTTGCCCTCACTCTGCATTTCAGCCAAAGCCGATCCCTCACTTTCCTGTGGCTCTTGCAGGCATGGTCACGCCTCTCTGCTGACAAGCCCTCTGTCTGGCGAATTCCTACCTACTCTTCACTGTCTCCTCCCTGTGCAAAGTCAGTCCCCATCCACGCAGTTCACACATGGCCTTGCAGTGGTTCCTCCCACGTCCTTACCCACTGGTACCCGGCCATGACCCGGCGCTGAGATGCTACAGTCATCCCATCTCCCCAGGACTGAGCACGTCCTGGCTCACAGGAGACACTCAGCACACGTTGGTCAAATTAAAAGTAAAACAAGAGAATTCAAGAGAGTCAACAGAGGACTCTGGCAGGCGACAGTGGAAGGTGGCTCAGTGTTTGGACAGAGACGTGAATTCACTATATTCTCATGACACACTCTGGAATGATCCCGCATCATCCCAGCAAAGATCTTCACCCACAGCAGGGAACAGAGGCGAGTGACAGCAGCTCAGGCCTCGGGGCTGAGAGGACCCCTGATGCAAGATGCCTCCCGCCCACCCTCTGCTCCCTTGGCTGGCACTGTCCCCTCTCCTCTCGTCTCTGCTTCCTGCTCCCACCACTTTCCCGGTGGCTACACCACGGCCCGCCCCTCTTTTCGGAAATGGGCCCGTGAAGAGCACCAGGCCCCCGGGTGACACTAGTCTAGGGGATCTCTCTGGTTCTAGGGACCTGCATGGAGATGTTGACAGTTTGCAAAGTGCTGTCACTGTGTCACATGTGTCTTCTCATTTGATCTTCATTTGGGATAGTTTTCTCAGATTGGCAGATGTGGGGAAAAAAACGCAGCATCTTAAATCCTGGAAGGTAAGGAGCCTGGAAGGGCTGAGCATGGAGCAGGGCTTCTGACTCCATGTGTCCTTGCAGCTCATGTTGGGGGGCCAGGTAAAGACAGATGAGGGGTCCTCAGTATAAGCAAATGTTAATAAGAATGTTTTTGTTGTTCTGAAAGTAGTAAGTACACAGTGAAAGAAAGACCATAAAATGAAATACGAATGTATCCTTCCCTGCTCCGTCCCCAGAAGCCTATCCCTACTCTTCCAGTGTAACCACCACGAAGTTTCTGTTTCCTTCCAGAAGTGTCCTCCTGTGTGTGCGCACAGACAGACGAGGGGAGACCCCCTGAGTCGAACTTATAAAAACCTGTGTATTTTTTCTTCCATGTTTAAACTCCAGCACCTTCAAAGTGCCCTCCATGTGATGTAATACACCTACTGAGACATTGTTTCCACTGCTCAAACCAGTTTCTGAACTCGTGGATTTTGATGCCTTTTAGTGCTTCTGCCTCTCTTTGTTTTACCTCTTCCACATCGGCAAAACATTTCCCTTTGAGGACTTTCTTTCATCCGGGAAAACAAACAAAAAGGTTGCTCCGTGTGAGATCAGGCAAATAGGGAGGATGGGGCATGGGGGTCAAAAACTGCTGAACCCTCAGCATGGTGTGGGCAGGTGGGCTCGTAAGTCACCCATCGTGAAACGGGCAAATGCGCTGAAAGTCTTCACAAAAATCCACTGAAGTTGAATGCAGCCTCTCACAACAAGGCCAGCTGGTCCACTGATATAGGGGTGTTCCTAGAACACTCACCTAGTGGGAGAAGCCTTTACTACAAGGGACCTGCCCTCCAGAAGATAATTCTGGTTTTGGGGGGTCCCTCTCACATGTATTATATAGAAATATTACATATGTGTGCACAACTAGAAATATACAGTACATGGATACACACTTACATACAAAGTGTAAGAGTATTAAAATACAGAAATACAACCATCTAAAACCATACTTATAACTGCATGTGTATATATGCACATATAACTCTATATAACATCCTCCCTGTGTTGTTTGTATGTGTGAATGCATGTGTGTGTACATACATACACACACACACACACACACACATATATTTATAAATATACACACACACACACATCCATATATAGGCAACCATGGACCTAGCGGACCAGACGTTAGGGGCATGGCTGGTGATGGAGGCTGGCAACATCACATCTGATGGCCCGCTGGACTTAATGAAGTAAGCCTGGTAGCGGTTATTTTAGCAGTTGGGAGAGAAGACAGCTCCCATGCAGTGCCAGGTCCAGGCTGTTTGGGCAGAGTCTTCTTCCTTAGGGAAGCTTGGTCTGTGGGTCCCCTTATTTGGCAACCCTCAGAAGTTGCTCTGTTGTGACAGCAACTGACTGTGCCTATTTGGACTCCAAGACCTATTGTTGGTTCCTTTGAAACGCCACATCCAGGGCTCTGTGGAGTTGTCTGGGTGGTAACCGACCGTCTGCTGATGCCACCAGGCCGACCTGCACCGACGACGTCTGGATCGCCTTTGTGGCCCCAGTGCCCCCCACAGTCCGGTGAGCACCTGCAGAACAGACGGGGGGCCGTCGCTGGTGAGAACGGGGCGTCTCCCTGCGAAGTCTCCCCAGACCCCAAGGAGAGCCAGACGCCCTTTCTCACGCAATCGTCGTTATCAAGGGCGCCCTCTCCTCTGGGTGCCCTCTGGGAGCAGACCACTTATTTCTAGACCTCCCAGTCCTCTTTTCTGTCCTCACACCACTTTCACGCTGGCACACGAGAGCATGCCACTGGGTGTGGTTTCTGTGTCTGGCAGCCTCGAGGCTCCTGTCAGGGGCAGGCGTGTTGTTCCGTGTTCTGCGACATTCATGTGGGATGCCTGGCCTGCGTTCACTGGGGGGGAGCAGGCTAAGGGGCCAGGACGGCAGCGGCAGCGGCGCGCCGGGGCAGCTCCAGGGGGAAGAGCGAGTTCCTTACCCTGTGTGGGGAGAGCGCGGAAGTGACAGAGACACGGATTGTGACCCAGTTTAGGGAGGAACGTCCTAATCCAAAGTTTTCAAAACATGGAACAGCCACTCTGTAAGGCAGCACGTTCTTCGGTCCTGGAAAGGTGAGAACCGTCCCGGACGGAAGAACGTCTTAGGTGATTTCCAAGTTCACTGACATCTCCTAAGAGTGTGCATCTGCGGCCAGCGGGTGTCCATGGCTCCCATCCAACCAAACTCCCTGCAGCGGGGGACACAGGCAGAGTTCCTCATGAGTCCCTAGGGCCTACAGGGTGCTTGAGTGTGGCTAGTACGGCAGAGAACTGTACTTTTAAAAACTTATTGATCTTTAACATTTCTATCACAGTTGACCTTCGGTATTATCCTGTATTGGTTTCGGAGATGCAGCAAAGTGGTCAGGAAATCGCGTCCTTCACAGAGCGCCCCCGCTGCTTCAGTGCCCACCTGGCCTCCGACCCAGTTAATTCCAGTCAATTCGGATTTAAAAAGCCACGTAAGGCTACTGGCTGCCCTCGTGGCCCAGCTCTCAGATCCTGTCCTGTGTTCCCAGCTCTCCCCCCCATTGCCCTATCGTCCACCACTCATTGTCCTGCAAAATTGCCCTATCGAGGACCCAGTCCTGCTTTAGAGGAATGATTGTACCTCCTGAGAAAGAAGTAGAACCCTCTTAAAAACACGGACTGTGGAGTAAAGAGTCAGAGCAGCGAGCAAAGGCAGTATCGCCAGGCTGGCAAGGACACACAGACCCTTGACTGCGCGGCCACAGCACAGTCACTGGTGTTTCGAAGAAGCAGGAAGGTGCACACCCCCTGTGGTGGGGGCTGCAGCTGCAGCGCTGCATGAGCTCAGGCCCCCCAGGCTGCACCCCAAGGAGGATCCTTCCTGCCTGCGCACACTCGGGGCTGCTGGGTTCCTTTCCCACACGGTTTAGGAGAGAGAGATTTAGCATGAGGTGATAAAGTAACCTCAGGCTGTGTGTCGCCTCCCCAGCAAGAGGAAGTCGTTTGACTTAGACGTTATCATGTCAGATCAGGAAGAGGCCGTGGAGATTATACAATCTAACTCGTGTCTGTGCTTTACAGAGAAGCAAACTGAAGCCCAGAGAGGGCAGGGGCGGGTAAGGCCGTGTGGTTATCTAATAGTAGAAGATTTCATCTGCGTAAAACAGTCAACACGTAGTGAATGACAGATAGCTCCCCACCTAAAACGTAACCTTTTTCTTAAAAACAAAAACGAAGCAGCACTTCCCAAGAGTCATCAGCCCTGAAGGAGCGTCCAGGGCTCCAGGGACAGCTTGTCAGGGGTCAGGGGACAGTTCAGTCCTCTCCTGTGTCCAGAGAGAGGGGCAGAGCCTTTCTTGGGAGCCTGGCTGGAGGACTGACCGGCCGCTACTTGTGCTCACCTTTGCAAAAGCCACGCCTCCCAGATGGGGTCCGGGGAAAACTGCCCTGTGCCCGGCTCTGCTCCGGCCATCGCCCTGCAGACGGGGCTCCGTGCAGCCGGCCCCGGAAGCCACTCTCCCCTCCGCTCGCTGTTCACTGAACAGCCTTGAGCGGCCCCCAGAGAAGGGCGAAACCTAAACAAACAAGTTCTATTTTCACTGTGTCTTCCTGAAAACCATACTTCACCCACATGAAACCAGCTCGCAAGCTTCAAATGCTGGAGGCTTCTAGGTACTTTCTGAATTTGCTCTGACTCATGTCTTACGTACATATTTATCCTCAATTTAAAAATAAAATAAAATTTTATAAAAGAATTTCAAAAAGAATGAGCAAAGAGGTGAGGGCTCCCTTTCAACGTAGAACAATTCACTTCCTCCCACATCCTCGTGTTTTCTCCATCCCCACATAAAACTCTTTCTTTTCCTCAAATAGGTACAGACTTCAGATAACTCACACATTTGGAAGCTTATTGATGGAGCATTCGGACTTCAGAAGTTAGCAGTTTAATAAAAAGATACTGTCACGTCCAGGGCTGTGATCGAATAGGATTTCTTCTCATAACGACTAACGGATTTTTATGGTGTCTCTTGGCCATACAAAAACCATAATGGGTTTCCTACTGGGATCCTCTTGCATTAATATGACCCCTAATCCTGGCAGCCCACCACTAATGCTTCCTTCCCTTTCCCTATTGGTCCACACCTTCAGTCTGGCCCAGCCCCCTCCAGCCCAGCCACGCCCCACCATGCTCTCCCCCATGGGTCTGCCCGGGATCCACTGGGCCTTCCTTGCTGGCCAAGGCCATTCGGCACCTCGCTCCCTCCATTCAGGACTGTTACCCCTCCAGGAACAGGCGGGACGCTATTTCTCTTTCGGAAATCTTCCCCTCGAAGCCCATGCAACACCTGTTGTGTCACTCGTCTGCTCTGAGAGTCACTGCAAGGTGTGTTCAGCGGCACTCCTATGGGAAAAGCTGGAGATCTTTAGATCTGGGGAGACGGAGGTGGGGCAGATGACATATGCACCAGCGGGCTGCCCCCGCTGCCCTCCAGACAAGGGCTGTGGTCATGTGGCTGAGTGATATGCCCAAGGTCACACAGGGTGGAAGCCACATCCCCAAGACCACGGCTCATTTCATTACACCACACTGCCGTTTAGATTCACCCCTGGGTCACGGTGGACACTAGAAAAATATGAATAGTGTTCTGTAATACATGAAGAAAATTCAGAACTTCATTAGTGGTATGCTTATGTCTCTATTACTAAAAACTGTGGCTGTGGCAGAGACCTCTGGCCCTGGGCCCCCATCTCCGCAGCAGTGACACGCAGACACGAGACCGAGTGCTGGGCGGCAGAGTGGTGTGGACGCTGGAGGCCAGACTTGAAGGCGGTGGACTCCTAAGTGGGAAGATTTCTCCTAAGTCACCAATTGGAAAACAGCTGCCTGGTGATTCAGAGCATCCCCTCAGCTGTGACGTGGGCAAGAAACCGAGATGGTAACAGGAGGCTGCGCTGAGCTACTGAGCTTGTGGCCAAATTTACTCGAACCAATACACACGTTACTGGGTTCTTACAATATCCCTGTGGACTAGGTATTATCTCATTTTACAAATGGAAAACCAAGAATGAAAGTAGCCGCACTTCTCCCACGAGGCGCAGCAAGGACGTGAACCCAAAGGTCCACCCGATCCCTCCGTGCCAGCGAGGAAGACTCAACTTGAGGACTTGCGCAGCTCCTGAACCATTTTATGCACCTGCGTAGCAATGCATCAACAGCCCACCACCGACAGAGGGCAGTAGCGGTTGCCGGGTGACTGTCACTTCGAACTGATGAACAAATGGGTTAAGCACTATCATTAAACGAAATATAAGCTGTATGTGCAGGGAAGAGATTCTGAATGCTCTGCTGCCTTTTCTCTGGTTAAGGGTAATTTTTCCTTCTTGAGAAGTATCACTGAAAGTTATTCAAACTCTCGGGCCTCTCCTCTGAGAAAAAGGAAGTTGGCCTAGAATCTGATAATCAATACCTTCCTCGCAGATTCTGACGGTCCAGTGTGTGCATGTGAAAAAACACAAACTCAGCGTTGGCCTCGTGAAGAAAAGTTACTCTTGCAGGTCACACTGGGCTGTCCCTGTCCCCACAAGACACAGGCTGGGCAGCAACTTATGCTGTGATTACTCTCAACAATGGGTAAACAAGGCTAACGCCAAGGCTGAATTTAAATTTTTCCTCCCTCCCTCCCTTCCTTCCTTCTCTCCTTCTTTCTTTCTTTCCTTCCTTCCTTCTTCCCTTTTTTCCTTCTCCCTCCTTCCCTTTCCTTCCCTTCCTTCCTTCCTTTTCCTTTTCCTTTTCTTCTCTATATTTAATTATTTCTCCAGTGAATACATGCAATTGAAGAATTAAAATAATATTGAGAGAAAAAGAATAAGACATACAGACATGCACAGCCACGTGAGCGGCGTGAAGGACATGTCGTCAAGAATGAGGCAGTAGAGGGGAATGGTTGACAGAGTAGGATTTGGGCCATGGTGGCCCTGGGTTCAAAGCCCTGCTCCACCACCCACTTACAGTGGCTTCCTGTGAAGTTTCCCAGCCTTCTGGAGCCTCGGCTTCCCATCTATAAATCAGAGGTTGGGTAACACATCTATGCCATAGGGCTTTGTGAGGATTAAACACCCCATGAGCCAGAGGGTCTGCGGATGGGATGGTGAAGGTGTGGAGGGTGACGCAGTACATGACCTTACATTAAAATGGTTGCAGTTGACAGTAAGAGCAGAATGACTAATTATATGCTAATGTTTTCTCCCACTTATCACATTAATCCAAGCTACTTCCTCAGTTTTTGCAGTTTGGCTCCTGAGACCATCACCCCTTCCCTCAAACAGAAGGCACACCTTTTTGTTCGCCAGCACACCTGGCTCATGGGCACAGCAAGTGTGTAAGGCAGTGAGTGCTCTTCGCCCTGACTCAAAGAGCTCAACGTCAGAGTGTCACGAGCAGTTTTTGCAGCATCGCAGCTGGCCGGGAGGGAGAGGAAAGCAGTTCTGTCCAGTGGGACACCCGCCACGTCATCACAGAACTACCAAAGTGCAGACCAGAGAGCGTCCCAAATACCGTGGTAGCCACTCACCGCCCGAGAGCACTGCCAGATGGAACTGCTTGGGCACGCATCGGAGAAGGGACAGCGGGGTCAGGGCCAGGCACGGCCCCTATCAATGTTAATTCACTTAGAAATGATTGAGTGCCAGCATGTGACCTATTAACGGCCACCATTTACTGAGCACTTAGTATGTGCGAGACATGATGCTGAGATCTTTGCACGTATCATGTATCCGGTTCCCACCCTCTGAAAGGCAGGCTTTAACTATTATAGTGCTTGCTCCTAATAATTATGATTATTATGATTATGATGCATTATTAATTGATTAACTTGCTTTTTAGAAGTAAGAAAACAGGCTCAGAGAGGTGGAATAACTTGCCTGAGATTTCCCAGCTTGGCAGAGCTGGGATTCAAGCTCAGCATTTATGTGTCCCTCTGCTTCAGCCCCAACCTCCACCACTTTCCCCTCATCAGGCCTCCGAGGCCCCAGCTCAGGGGCCGTGGAGACGGGCAAGGGTGCAGAACACTCGCTGCCTTCCAAGCCTTTCAGTCTGCTGTGGGAAACACACGGACAGAAGTGTGCATGAGTGTGCTCACAGTTCCAGAAGAGCGACAGCCGTGGCAGAGAGGGACGTGGGCTGGTCGGAGCTAGTGAAGCCAGCGAAGGGCCAGCCTGTGTCTGGGGACATAATCAAGACGGGGTATGGGAGGTGAAGAGTGGCCACTGAGGGAATGGAAAAGCCAGGAGGAAGGACATTCAGTATGCAAGGGCCATTTGGCTTCGGGGAGAAGATAAAAGGCAGGTGTGGCTGTCAGTCCCTAAGATGAGCCCCCTACAGTGACCCTCCCCTCCTGGTACTCAGGGCTCGGTGAGCCCCTGACACCTGTGAGACCAGCAGGGCTTGCTGGAGGGCTGGTGGGTGGCTCCCAGGGCCAGGTCACAGAAGACAGCTCCCCGGGTTTGCTCACTCCCGGGGACACCTGCGCCGCGTTGTGGGGCCACAGAAGAGGCCTGCAGGGAGGCGCCCATGGGAGGAGTCTGGGAGACAGAGTCCCTGCTGGCTGTTTTTAGCCACTACACCTGGGGTGACTTTGCTATGTAGCTGTAGACTGGGAATAGAGGAGGCGTCAGGTTACTTTGTGACTTGTAGCTTGGTGGGGGGTGGGGGGGTAGGGGGTGGAGCTAATCATCCATCTCTCTTCCTTTCACTACATCATCCATATGAGCAAGCCACTGTGTGACCAATCCCATGGGGACACCCATTCAAAGAAGCAACCGCCTGGCAACCGAAAAGCACACCAACACTATTTAACCCTCTATGGCAGAATCTGCTGAACGTGCTGTAGGGGGCTACTTTCAAACACATGGCTCCATTCCTTTATAAAATCTCATTCCCCATTTGTCCTCAATGTTGCCTGGATACCAAACCAGCTCCAGAATTCATCTTCAAGATGCTCTAAAAAACACCACATGGTGAACTCAAGCCAAGTGGGCTTTGGTTGCTCTCGTCTTAGACCAGTCTTCTTATGAAGACCTATGGGAACCCCAGCCCCCCATCTTCTCAGTATTTGCATTTGGTAAACAAAGGGGAGCCCAGGAACCCCCCCCCCATGTAGAGAACCCTCTATAAGAGGAAAGAGTGGGGAAGAGAGAGCGAGAATGCCCACGTTGCAACTACCAGCAGGCCAGCACAACACCCTGCCCTTTCTCTCCATGCGTCCGCTCACCAGGGAAGCCTCTCGGGGGCAGCCAGGTTCCAGTGAGTCCGCTGACCCCCTGCGTGACCCTGAGGAGGTTGGAGAGTGGTTCTGTATCTCCATTTCCTCACCTGCACGATGGTAATAGCTGCCTGCAGGCTGTGGGAGGAGGAAGTGAGTGAACGCCCATAGAGCAACGCAAACCGCTGACCGCACGGGAAGCAGTCACTAGCTCCTGCAGTCTAATAACATATCTGAATCACGGAAACTCAGTGTCCTTCAACGTTACTCAAAGGGGACCGATTTCAGATGCCAGCGACGCCCGAGTGTCCCTGCTAAGCAACACTTTGCTGGCGTCTTTCGACACTTTTAGATAGCTGCTTCTACCCTTGTTAGGGCAAGGCAGCTGCGCCCTTGCTGGGGCAGGTGCCTGTTGCCTCTGGACACAAAAGCTGCAAGCCTTTAAATTCTGGTTTACGTCGTGCCGTGTGAGACTGGTAACTCCCCCCACAGGGGACCTCCTCTGTCTTTCTGCACATCTGTTTCCGACTCTGAACACGTCTAAGTCCGTTCCCACAACTGTGGGACCTCACGGCCTAGTGCGGGCCTTTGTCCAACTCCACCACTCATTTGGAGCCCCTACTATGTGCCACAGTTCTGGGCACTTTGGTTGCATCAATGAACAAAAGGTGAAAGGCACCTGGCCTTTGTGGGACTTCTTCTGGTGGGAGGAGGCAGAAATAAACAACACACACAGCACATCAGTAAACTGTGTTGCTGTAAAAAGTGGTTGCCACAATGGAAACAAGAAAAAACAGAGCGACGGGGATGAGACTCGAGCTGGCCAGCGCAGGTCTGCTCTCCGATGAGGGCGTCAGGGTGGCCTCGCGGAGGAAGCCAAGCAGACCTCTGGGGAACTGGAGAGGTGATGCAATCTGACATATTTCTAAAGAATTCCAGGGGCTGCTGAGCACTGTCCCTGCAGGAGGGGAGTGTGACGCTGGGGGGGGGGGGGGGCGGGGGTGGCAGGGTGGTGCTGAGAAGTGGTCAGATGATAGGAACATTTCACCTTTCTCAGTAGTAGTTAATTCCTGTGTCACTACAATGCCGTAAAAAGTCTTCTGCAGCTGACAGACATGGGTGCGCTCATTTGCTCTGTGGTTCTGCAGCTTTTCCCTGGATTAAAAACAACTATTGGTTCTCAGCTGACAACCAGCTGACGAACAACTTCCTGGTTCTCTAGGAACGAAGGTATCACATGCTCTCGTACCGTTTAGAAAAGGCTCATGTTCTCTGAGGTCATTTCCCGTCCATTTGGGGAAAGACTACTGGCAGAAGTACACACAGCGGCTGTGAGCGACCCCTGAGGTCTCTAGGTCCCCAAGGAGAAATCTAAGGAGGCTGTGGTGACAGGCCTTCAAAGTGGGTCCTAAAAACCAACTGCATGTTCCCAATGCCGTGGCTGTTCCTTCTTAGCATGCTCCCCCCACCTCCAACACCAGGGACCACAGGACGGAGAAGGCTCCCTCCCCCTGCAGCCCCGCATCCTCAGGGCCACAGCGCCTCCCTGCTCCGCATGCTTTCTCCATCGGGGAGGATCGCCGGGGCTGTCTGCACAGGCACATAGAAAGGGAAATCAAAATATCAAACCCATGTGCGAGTGCATTGTACGGAGGGCCTACTAATCCAGATCTCGGATGAACACCCTGGCCTTTGTCTCTCTGAGGCCAGTGAGGACAGATACGTCCGTCTCCAGGTGACCTTTTTTTCTCAGAGCAGACAGTCACAAGGACGAATCCATGACTGGAGAGGGGAGTCTGGGCTGGGAGTGAGCTTCCCTAGATGTCCAGGTTCTCTAGATCAATCCTACGCTCTTTCCCTCACTTTGAGAGCTTTGGTGGTGGGGGGGGGCTTTCAAGAGCTTCGGATAAGGGCCTAGCTGTCTCTGGATGTCCTTCACATCCATCCGTCCAGTTCATCGTCCAAGACAGAGGCCAGGAAACCTCCCCTCGCTTCTCGTACTCATGGCATCATCAGCGTTCCATCACTGAAGCAGAGCTGCTCTGCACAGGAAGGGCTAAGGAATTCGTTGTAGGAACTGGATCTAGCTCAGGTGTGGGGGGAGCGAGGGGAGGACAGGCCTGAAGAAATTGGAGAAGAGTTACTAACCAGCTGCTGCCGTGGACCTCTGGGGAAGATTGGGGCTCTTCACAGCAGCCACCTCGAGGGAAGAATGAGGGAAACCTAGGCTCACAAGGGCGAATGCATGTCTGCCTCTCACCCCATCTAACCCCAATGGCCAGCGGGAGAGGCTGGTTCCTGAAACCCAAGAGCTGCGTGTGCCCAGCCCAGCACCTCGGTGGCAGGAGGAGGGATGGCAAGGACCAGAGGAGTGGTGGGCTGGCCGCTGCCCAGGTGACCAGCAGGTCAGCGACGACACAAGGGAGGCTCTCCCACTGCCACCTCCAAGTCATGGCCAAATGCCTTGTGGGGTGGCCCCTGGCCAGGACCACACAGAGAAGGAAGTTTTGGACATGTGACCACAGCTAAGACGTCAGAACACAGAACCAACATACACTCTGCCTGTGGCAACCCATTCCCGTCCTCACAGGTCTCTTACAGTGGGCCCCCTTTACTTCTCTAGGACCCCCGCTCCATCCGAGCAGAGCTACACAGCATGTGAGGAGTCCCTGGGTCCTGGATGAAGGTACCTGGGAAAGCCATCTGCTGGGACAAGCACTGCTGCCTACCTCGCTCCTGGGGACAACTAGAAATCTCTGGAACACCGGAGTCTGTTTGGCTTCATCGTTGCTGGCCGTTGCCCTGTCCCCAGCTGACACGTGTGCCTTTGCCCTGTGCGTGTGTCCTCCTCAAGTACCCAGGGCTGTGCACGGGCCAGAGAGGACAGGGGCAGGTAATAATGGCAGCTGGAATTTCCTGTGCTGTGTCCACGGTCCACAGATGCACATTCTTACCCTCACAGCAACGTTTCCACTGCTATCTCCATTTCACAAGACAGGAAATTCAAGGTCGCAGCAGGCAGTGAATCACCCAGTTAAACCGCTGGTAAGTGCTGAGCTCAGCCTTAGCCCGGGAGGTCAGTGTGCAGGGCGGATGCTCTTCGCATCGTGCCAAAGAGCCGGGCGGCCCGGTCCCTGGGCTGCCCTGCCTCTGGGGTTTTCGCAACCACCAGCGGAGCGCAGTTTTGGGGGCTGGGGTTCTATCAGGCCGGGTGGATTCCCCGTGCAGTAGCTGTGGGGTGGGAGCCCTGCACAAATGCCTTGTGAGCCGGGCATGTGCCGCGAGTAAGTGGGGGGGCAGAAGCCAATGGCAATGGCAGGGTTGCGGCAAGTGGGAGCCATGCCGGGCTGAGGTGAATCCCCCTGGTGTGTGCACCTGGCGGGAAGGCTAGCTCCTGACTTCCAGTGTCCACTCCATCGACTTGCTAGAGACAATGTGGCCCCGACAGTAGGTTTAAGGTGCTGTGAGACATGGACCAGAGGCAGCTCGGGGCTGCCGGGGGACCTGTGCTGGGCTCTCTGGATCCACAGGGACCACCGCGGGCTCTGCAGAGAGCTGACCCAAGTACAGGGTAGAGGCGGGAGCACCGCAGGTCAGCCTGGCTGCTCCGGACTCCTGGAGGCCTGCAGACCGACAGGCTGTGCTGGTGAGAATCAGGCAACGCTGAAAACCAAGATGTTGGGACAGAAAGGGGCCACGGTGAACGACCATGGGGTGACTGTGAGACCGTGAGTCAGCGGGTGATGGGGGTCGAGGTCAGGGGGTGCAGAGGACCGTGAGCAGCAGGAGAGAGGGAGCAGCGGGCTGGTGACAGCAGGAGGATAGAGCAGCGTGGGCTGGGCCACAGCCCCACACCAGGGCCCACGCGGCCCAGCTGTCTGCCTGGGACACCCCCCTGACCCATGTGGGGCCTGTGGGTGTTTGCGCTCACGCGGCTGCAGACGGCAGCTGCCGGGCCAATGCCCGTGCACTGGGGAACGTTGGTGGTCACTGCTCTCATGGAATCTGCCTTTCCTCCCAAGTAGTAAAGCATCCCTGTTACCTAATTGCTCACAACTGCTCTGGCTGGCGGGGGTGGCTCAGAGCCCACCAGCACGGATGGCACAGATATGGTGGGTGGGGGGGCTGCGATTATGGCCCAAGTGTCTAAGTCACTCCTGCCTCCCCAGCGAAGGACCAGTGAGAGACATTGGCAAGCACTTTGACATGAGGGGAGTACGTTCACACTCCGGGGAGCATGGATGCAGCGGGTGTAGCCTGGGGGAGGGCGGCCCAGGGCTCCCCACCCTGTGACCCCATTCTCACCCACCTTGTTTCTTCAGGAGGCCAGAGGAGGCTGCACGCACGTTCTGAAACTTCTTTTTTCCACTTTGTGAGAGAAAATTATGCTCCAGGAGGTGATGGTGGGGGCGCAGCTCTTGCACCATGCAAGGCAGCTGCTGAGTGAGCCCCATGCGGGCAGCACTCCCACGCACAAGGGCCCGCGTCCGTGGCCCAGCAAGCACTGCCTGTGGGTGGGGGGAGGAAGGGAGGCCAGAGGCCGCCCAGGAAGCACAGGGCGGTGCTGGCCTCATGGAGTCCCCTTCATGGAGGCTTCACGCCCTGCTGACGTTTGGGCAAAGACACCCTCGCTTTACTTAATCTGCTATTGTTCTTCCCAGATTTTAACAAACTCCCTTTTCCCAACTCCCATCTCCATTTCCAATGAAAAAGATTTTTAAAAAATCAGTGAAGGTGAAGTTTTCTCATCAGGAAAATAGGAGGCTCAGTCTCAACCTCCTGCAGTTGGGAATGTGTTCAGGTGACCGAAGCTGCGGACCGGTGGGAGCCAGGCCCAGGCCTTGAAGGCGCTTGGCCCCAGCCCTGGCGACAAGGAAGTCAGTGTCACTCATGGTGGGGCCTGGGCCTGGAGAATGCTGGGGAACGTTTGCAATTGATTCCAACGTACAGTGAGGCTGGGAACGAGAGCCCTGGGCCCTAATGTGCACAATAAAAACAGAAGGGTAGAAGACAAGAAAGCCAAGACGTGCTGTGCTGCTCAAGTACCTCCCTGGAAGGATTTGCTACAGAAGGTGCAAGAGATGAAGAAGGAAGAAGCCAAGACAACCCGCCCATCCCGCTTATTCCAGATTGTTCCCTGTCCTCCCTAAAAACAGAATATCCGCACGGAGCCGTATGCCACAGGCCTGTACCACCGCAAGTCTGCTTTTTCGTCCTCTCTCACCAAGCCCTTCCCCCGTTTCTGGGAATTGGAAGTCTTAGTTACCTCTCACTCACTGCCCCGGCACTGCGCATGACAATTGCTGCTGATTTACATGTCCCTGAGACAATCCTGCTGACATGCTGGCCTGGAGTTGCTTGGCCTCCTCTGTGTCAACGATCTTGCTGGCACCACTCCTCTGCCACCCACTTCCAAGGTGACATCCTAGTAGACCGACCGTGTCATTGTCGGTCCCCTTCATCCCTGTATGACCTCAGGGGCAGGCAACTCACCCTCTGATCCCTCCTGTCTCCAGCTTCCTCGCTAGTCCCCAACTGCAACCGTCCTCTGCCACTTACCACTTACTGGTCCCACCAAGTGTGGACTGTCCCTTACTCCTCATCTTGTCCATTCTTCTCCATCATCATCATCACGTTCACTGTCTTCCCCAGGCTGAGGACAGCCAAGGGCAAGTCTGCCTCTGTACCAGCCCTGTGCTCACATGCCCACAGCTGAGCTTGGCAGGAGAAAACCGTGCAGCCACGCCCTCAGGGATCACTAAAATTACAGGGCCATCCACCTGGGCCACGAGGAGGCTTGCAAACCCCAGCGGGTTCCCCGGAACCCCCACTGATGAGGTAACATCTTGCCCTCCCTTCCAATCCCCCCTTCCACACCCACACTCTCAGCTAGGCCTGCGGCCATTTCCTCTGAGAAGAGCGCTCTTCATGCTCCCTCCACCACATCAGCCCACCAAGCTGGGTCTGTGCCTGCACGCTCAGCTTTCTCAGCTTGTCACATTGGAGGGACAATCTGTGCCCCTCCCTAAGGGCGAGCCCTCCACCCGGGCACTAGACCCACCTTCACCTATCCACACAAGGACATCATAACAGCAGCACCCCCTTCCGGAGCTACCATCAGTTTTATCACTCCCAACAGGCTATGACTTTCCCTCTTAGAAATAGCTTTGGCCACTCTCCTCTCTCACCTACAACTTTTCTCTGTTCCCCTTTATAGCAAAACTCTAAAATAATAATCTCTTCTTACTGGCTGCTTTCTTTCCTCCACTCTCTCTTAAACCCACTTTGCAGTGAGTTTCTGGTCTCACGGCCTTGCTGAAACATCCCTTTTCAAGTCCCCCCATGCTTCCACATTGCCCGCCCCAGAGGGAGGGTGGTCAGCCTGCATCCCAGCTCATCCACCAGTCAGCGTGTCATCGGGCACATCACTCCCTCTCTCCGCTTGGCTTCCACTCCCGTGGTTTCTCTCCCTTTTCAGTGTCTGCTCCTTCTCACTTCCCTGTGCAGATTGCTCCTCATCACCCCAAATTTTAAACTTTTCAGCGTTTAAACTTGAGGCTTAATTCTCACACCTCCTCTGTCCTCCATCTGCATGAACCCCCTTGGTGATCTCACCCAGCCTCTCAGCATTAAGCACCACATGCATGCTGAATGCTGAAAGTTTGTTTCCAGCCCTAAACTCCAGACTTGCCCATCTAACTGCTCACTTGCCACGACCCTTTCCTCTGCCTGAGGTGCCCTTCCGGCAGGTATCCACTGGCTTCCTTCCTTACTTCTTTACCCATAAGGCCTTCTGGGTGCACACTCTGAAGAACAGCACCTTCTCCAAGCCCACATTCCTGGTCTTCCTTGGCCTTGTCTCTCCTACACGATTTCCAGTGTCTGATACACCACCTGGCTCAGGTTATGATCCACCCGTTCTCTGTCTGCCCAGCAGAATATAATCTCCACAAGGGCTGGGCTCTTGGTCTGTCTGCCTGGCACAAACTGCGCATTCAGGAAATATTTGCTGACTGACTGAATGAATGATCCCAAACTCTAGGATCTGAACATCACTGGGAGAAAACAGAAACTATCCCTGCTTGCATGTGAGATCACTAACCAAGAGAACTTTGGGGGCCTTTTGTAGACTCCCCCCATTTGTCTCTGGGGGCTGGCAGTTGAAGTTAGCCCACTGGGGCCCAGTGACTGGGTGGGGAACTGGGATGCTCTGCTTATAGCTGCATCCCTTGGGTGGAATGCTCCAGATCTGTGCTGGGGACGTACCTTTCCAGGTGCCCAGAGGGGACCCTGCAGGGCTTGCCCTACTGATGCTCCCTGAGGAAAAGTCCCCGTGATCACGTGTTTACTGCGGGAAAGTCAAAGACGTGATAGCCCATCAAATGGTCAGAAAAGTCCCACAATAAAGGGGCCTGGGGGAATGCTTTTCCAGACATATTTAACCACGACTTTTGTTCGCAATGCCTTACAATTTACTTGACATATATTTTTAGACACTCAGTTAGACTAGGATGAAGCACACGGGAGGCGAGTGTGTAAACAGGACCCGCAGGGATAACGTGCCTCTCCCCGCACTCGGCCAGCCCCTGGTAGCCTTTTGTGATGAGACACTAAGATCTGAGTGGTGGAGGAAAGAAAGCAAACAAGAAGAAGGAGAAAAGGTCCGGGGAGTTGCAGTCCAGGCTGGATACAGTGCGCGCTGGAACACTGGACGGTGCAAAACCCCTCCGGGCAGCGCTGTCGGAAGCAGCCTACAAAGGCCGACATCTGGGGCCTCACTGTCATCAGAGCTGTACCAGAGTTTGGTGGCCAGCTGGGGTCATCGTGGTTGGTGCAGGGAGGGTGACCCACGCTGGTGCTGGCTTTTAGTTCACAGGCGATCCCCTGTCACAGTGAACCTCGGGGACAAATGGGAAGGCGGGGGGTCTCGATCAGACACAGGTGCCCTGGAGGGCCCATGGGAAGAGGGGCTGTGTGGCCCCTCCGTGCCATGGGGCAAAGGGTGAGCACACTTATGAAACCCTCACCTCTCCCACACTTGTGCTGAAAGCCTCCCCTTGTTTCTCCACACTCCACCTCCTGAGTCACTTCCTAGCCACCTGTCATTATAGTGTGTGTGGGGGGTGGGGGAGGGGACAAGGTGTAGGGCCTGGGAACCCCCCCAACTGACCATACCCGGGCCAGCTGACACCACATTTAAGAGCAGATGTGGCAAAGAGCTGGAAAGTCTAGAGAAAAACAGGGAACCTAATGATGGTATTGTTGGAAACTAGGTCCAATGGGAAAACATTAAACCAGTTTGGTCAAGGAGCAGAGAGCAGCAGACCCCGCGGAGTCTTTGAGGGTGTGGAGGCAGCGTGTCTAGGAGCGGAGCCCTCACACTGCCGTGGCAGGACTCAGAGGCAGGGACGAAGTTGCGAGGCGTTCCACCAAATCTGAGAGTGGTTTTGCAGACCCCGGTGCGAAGGTCCCAGGGAGCATTCTCGCAGACCACAGGCACGGAGGAGGACTCGCGGGTCATGCAGACTGTGCTGGGCAAGTCAGTGGAAGCAGCCCTCTCCTGGGTACCCTCTGCCCTCTTGGAGTGGCTTCCCTGCAGCCAGGACAGCGCACTGTTACTAAGTTGGCTGGGAGGGCTCAGTCTTCCACGCCACCTCGGTGGCGTCCCCTAGCCTCTTACTGCGTGCTCCAGTCTTCCCTAGCAGAGATAAATTTACCCTGCCCTTTAATTTTCTCATCCACTTTAGAAGGATTTTGCTGATTTCTAAAAGAACAAATAGTATATGTGACTACATGTTAAAACAAAGCTGACTAGTGGATGAGTTTATAAGGTAGAAATCTTTAAAATAATATGTATGGTGTGTGGAAGATTGCAGTAATGGGCCGGATCTTGCTTACCTCCCCTAACCCACCTCCTCTGGTGGTGCCCTTCCACGCTGACTCGGGGCTCGGCCATGCAACTCACTTTGGCTAATGAGTTGGTAGTAAACTTGATACAAGCAAAGACCTGGAAAAGGACTTGCTGTTTTGACTTTCTCCCTTGGACCCCTGCCAGGCCCATCAGAACAGGTGTCAGCTGGAGGGATGTGAGGGCCACGCTAGGGAGAACTCGCTGGACCGCAGACACGTGGGTGAGCCAGCCAGGATCAGGTAAGCCTCCCCAGACCACCCGAGCCGTTGAGCCATCCCACAATCACGTGAGAAGGGATGCATGGTGCTTGCTTTTGGCCACTATGTTTGGGGCTGTTGGCTACACAGCACTAGCTAACTGATATACTGTGTTGCTCCTTAGATGCTTTAGGAATTCACCTGCTGCTTTTTGGGAGCACGCTGAGGTGTCAACAAGCATCAACTATTTGATTCGGACAGCACTGCCTGCCACTTGGCGCGTCTCCCCTAGAAGGAGGGCAATGTCTGCAGGGCACCGAGTAGCATTAGGAGCAGAAGGCAGCGGCTTTGTGAAGTTTATAAACGGCATGTCCTTACTTACTACAGATAAGTGACCTGGAGGGCCTTGTAATTGGCTGCATGGCAAATGTGGATCAACTATGGAGTGCTGGCGAGGTGACCGATGCTGGACCTCTGTTAGAGAGAAGACGGGGGTTGGCTGTCTTGGTGTCTTGGAGATTCGGAGCCCCATGGTCAATGACACCACCGTCATCACCATCGTCACGGCTCATGACGTTGCGCTCAGTGCTTCACGTGCCTCATCTCATTTCATTCTCATGCTCGCTCCATGAACGGGTACTAGGCACCATCCTCTCCACTTTACAAATGAAGAAGCTGAGGCTCAGAGAGATTCTCCCAAGGTCAAGTTGCTCTTAACTCATGGGGCCTGGGTTCAGACTCAAGAGCCTGACTCCCAAGCCCGTGCCCCTGACCTCTCTACTATATAATTGATGTACATATTTTTTAGGAGGGGAAAGGAATCTAGTGTTCCTGCCTCATTTGGCCGAGGGACAGTTGGGGCCAGAGTCTGGTGTAGAGATGCTCTGGCTCACAGGAATTGAGGGAGCTCTGCCCACTCTTGGTCCAAATCACCAGGAGCTGAACAAAACCTGAACTGTCCCACGAGGCTTCATCTGAGACAGACCTCTACGTGTCGGCACATCCAGGGAGGGGCCGGGCTCTAGAACTCTCTCCCCTCGTCAAGCCTGCACCCTGCCTTGGAGCTTCCTCCCCTCAGTCGAAGCAGGCACCTTGGAAAAACACTCTCCTGTGCAGAGAGGGAGCTGTTTTGTCTTCATTTCCACACAAATGCCACGTGTGCTAGGAGGTCCCTGCTAACACATCTGCAGGTCGTGCCCAATAAAACCCAGCTGAAGACTATCCCATTTTTTCACGGATGGAAAAAATAGAGGAGAAAGTGGAACAGGTTGATAACAAATACTTGAATGAATACGCTTTCAATGAGCAAGATGCCCTTGCTACGCACAGACATGCACAGAACCAAGCACATGGGACATGCAAATTCGTAACCGAGTGCACGTCCGTGGCACCAAATCATTCATGAGACGTGACTGATACGATCTGATGTTGCACACTCTTTAGAAATAAAACCAGTAATTCACTGCTTTCCTGAGATGGCACCTCACTGCCGGTAGGGAGGCTTTCATGCCAGTCGAGCGCAGAGAACGCTGAGCGCCCAATTTTCCCCAAGCAGCTCTCTTCTTCTGCAACAAGAAAACCACTGGCCCTTGCCAAGCTGGAGGCTTGCATCACAGATGTTCATGCCTCATCAGAAACCCAGGCAAGCCGATGCCTTCCTCCATTCTCACATCCCCCAGCCTGGCCCGCACCCCTGCTGGCAGTGGCAGCCTGAGCGAGTGCTCACGAAGGCCAGCCATGGCTCTGCCTCCGGTGACCGGGCCCCACAGCGCGCTGAGTCATTTCCTTACCATCCCTGTTGCTGACAAATGCTAATAGTGCTGCACCACGCAGGTCACACATCAAGCGGCTACTGAAAAAGAAACTACACAAATTATTTTTTTTTAAGTTATCATCAAAAGAATTGCTTTTCTGCAGGAAATTTCTTTTCAACTGCTCAAGCATTTGCCTAGCTTTCTGCTCAAGTGACCGCTTCTTTGTTAATTAACAAATGCTTCTGGTTCTCAAACGGAAACAGTTTGTCTTATCTGGGGTACACCTGCAGCCTCTTTTGGGTGCCTGTAACTGCAGGGAAGTCACCCGTCCATTTTCTAGACCTGAGCTGTCTGTTTTCTTGCCACTCTGGTTAGCAGACTGTGGGTGGTCTCCTCCCATTCTGGGGCTTATTAAACCTCCCATCTGCAGAATCAGGGTTGAGCTGGCAATTGGTTTCCAGCTATACCAATCATACTTCAGGTACATGCCAATCATCGGTTAATGAAGCCACTCAACCAACCAGCCATTCATGTACTCAGGCGTCAAATACCTCTTCAGTGCCTTTCTGTGATGGATGTTTGCCATGAGTAGGACGGTCCTGTGGGGTCTCAATACCCCACTATGGCAGGAGGCAGTTATTTGTGGTCCTCCTGCCTCAAAAGGGGAAAAAATGACCAAGGAATTTAACCCAATATTATCAAGATGAATTCTAGTACAAAGCTTCATAAAGCAATTCCACCGGCAGGTGGAGTGGCCGACATTACTACTCTTCCACAGTAATTCTCCCGCTGAAGTTCCTCGGACAGTGGACCCCCAGGTAACTACCTGTACCGCATGACGAACGCGTCTCACTAGGGCCCACAATAAAGTGGGCCTCACCAGCCTCTGCCCAAATGCGTCCACAGCCAGACTCTTTCCACGGAAGCTTCAGTTGTGTGGTCCCAAGTGCGTGCTCACGGTTTGATCTCAAAGGTGAAACCCGTTTTATGAGCAGAGACTACACTTCTAACACCTGCTAGTCATCAGCCAGTCACAGGTCACCAGCAGTAAGTGTGCTCCAGAAATCACAGAGTGAGCACTCGTGCGACTGAAAACCAAACCTCAAGTGCACGTCTGTCCGATCCGACAGTGTCACGTTCGCACAGACAGGCGGGCACACTTTCGTTTTCTCCAGTGCGTGTGTCAGGAAGGTCAGCCTCGCGTCCTCACGGAGCGGGCACCTGGTAGATGGCAGAAGGGCAGGCGCACGCAGGCTCAATCCCTGTTTCCTGGTGACGTCACGTTCCCTACTTGTTCTTTCACAGTGCAAGCCACTCTGTCTTTCAGACGGGCACATTTTCACACTAAATGCTGAATAATGCCTTCAAGAGTCCTCGACTTACAGATAAAGAAAAAATTCCTTGAAAGCAGTTTAGTCACCTTGCCTCCTGATTTTCAGAATGCTAGTGAGCCTGCCCGTGACTAAGCTGTAGGAAAACCCTTTCATCGCTGTTATGGAAAGGAAAATGTGGGTGGAGGGGATGAGGTGGGGTCTGCGTCCACCTCACCCCACGGGCTGTCAGAGAGGAAAAAGGAAATCTCTGCTCTCCCCAGGGAGGGAGATGAGGTTGCTCCGAATTCCACTTTTGGGGAAGTCCGCCACGAAGGTGATGTAAATTCTCAAGTAGCAAATTGACTCAGCATGTTCCTAAGCCACAGACCTCCTCAGTGACGTGTGCTCAAGGTACGTCATTGGCCCATTTGCTCTCCCGGGTGACAGGGAAACCATGTATTTTCCCCACCCCAAGCACACACAGAGCAGAAGTGACCGGGCTCCCTGGTGGGCTCCTTATTGGCATTTCCAACGCCGAGGAATTTCTGCGGCAGGTCGTAGCTGCCCATCCTGGCTCTCCTTGCCCTCACTCCTGGTGCTCTGGTGTGCGTGTAGGAAAAGACTACAGTGATCCTTCTCTGCCCAAATGCCTTTGCTATTTCTTCACAAGTCAGGAACATCGTTTCCCATTCAAGTATCTGTTTAGAAATCAGCTGGACCTCAGTAGTGCTTAACGCCTGTGCTTCTGTTCAGCAAGTCACTTTGACATCAGGGCTGGCAGCCGCCACCGTGACACCTTTAAAGATTGATCCATGTGGGAGTGTGTTTGGTTTTTGTGGGGGGGCCCTGAAAAAGCCAGGGAATGAACATTTAAAGGGTCCCAGCGATGTGTAAGGCACAGTTTTCACGGACTCAGCTAACAGTGTCTTTCGTAGTTAGCTGACAACGATCTTGTCATCATGTTCGTGAGAAGACTGGTGATTTCCCTGCGCGCGGCGGAGGTGGTGGGAGAGGGCAGAGGGACAGAAAACGTCCAGCAATGTATGTCTTGGGCTTCTTTCCCCAAGTTACACCTAATTTCATGTCATGGCAGTGACGTCTTGCCATCCTCCTCTTGGTCCCCACCTCACACTGTTTGTCCCCATGCCATCTGTCACCTCCTCAGTAGCAGCCCTGGTTTCTGAAACACTAATACACAAAAACGCTTTCCAAAGGGGATCAAACACAGTCATAACTAAAAGACAGTGTAAGTACAGAGCTCAGAGTAATGTCTGGCACATAGTATGTGCCCAAGAAACTTGACCTGGAAATGCCTGGCAGCAGCCTGGCCCTGAGCAGGGGGGCTTGCCAGCCCTGCGGGCCTGGCATGTCTTCCCCGTTGAGGCAGGATGTGGAACGACAGGTGGCCCTGCCACCCTGGCCCTGTGCGCAGGGCTCCTTCCGTCACTGGAAAACCTTGTTATTCCAGCTGGCGTGACTTTCTTCGAGTTCGAAACTTCCACAGGCCCCAACGTGTGAAACAGAGGCGGGAGGGTTTTCTCTGATACCGAGGGTGGGGGGAGCCCTCCCCAAGGGGTCCTTTAGGAATGACAATGCCTTTTGTTGTCACAGCTAAAACTCTTAACAGGTGTTTGCCAATCAATTACTCCAAGCCTTGTCAAACTTCACCCTAGTGAAGTGCCACGTTACCTGCGGCACTTCACCACATGCCCCAGTGGCATCATTTCCTGCCTGATCTGTCCGTGCACAGAGCTGAACACACGTTCAATGTCCTTGTCTCCCCTTCCTCCACTCTGGTCACTCTGGTCTCCAAACTCCGTCCATTCTGCCACAGGTGACTGAGGCCACCCTCTCACCTCAGCCAGGCCACCTCCAGACCCTCCTGGATGCTCACAGGGGACAAAACAGGAGGACTGTCCAATGACTGTCCCACACGCAGCTTTCTGCCACTGAAGACATCTCGCTCTGGTACTGGAGCGACCAAGAGGTCTGTTATGTTTTTCTGTACTATGGCTCTAGTAGCGCTTAGTTGCCTTTAACTTCATTCAAAACAGTTTTGCTAGACTGCATTGTGACAGCTGTCATATCAGCATGCATTAAAAAAACTTATCAAAATCAGTGAATTTTTGTGCAGCCATTTTAATATTGAAGATGGACGAAAATATGCAACATTTTCAGCATATTGTGCTTTATTATTTCAAAAAAGGTAAAAACGCGACTAAAATGCAAAAAAAGAGTTGTGCAGTATGTGGAGGAGGTGCTGTGACTGATCGAATGTGGTGAGAGTGGTTTGCGAAGTTGCTTGGTACTAGTGACATTGTGGCCAAATGATTCTTTGCTGTGTGGCTGTCTCATGCACTGGAAGACGTTTAGCTGCACCCCCGGCCTCGCCCCACTGGAAGCCAATAGCGGGAGACGGCCGACATGCTCCCAATGTCCAAATCAATAACGTTATGGGTGAAAATGAACAACGTGTCTTCTAGTTTACGGAGAAAAATGTGACAGGCTTTTTGGACAACCCAACATCTCTCAGACACCTCCAGAGAACAGGCTCAGTTTAATGAACCCCTAGGGCACGCCAGTTACAAGTTGATGGGAAGCAACACTTTTCCAGCAGCCCCCTCTTCCTGGGTCATCCTGAGGGAAGCTGAGCAGGTGAGGGAAAGGAATGAAAACAAGCTCTCCGCTCGGCACCCACAGAAAATCATCAGCTTGTTTCCTCCTGGGGGCCTGCTGGATGCGTGGAAGGACTCAGGTGTAGTGTGGGACCCCCCGCATGGGGGCTCCCAGGGGGGCCGGGGCCAGGTACTCAGAGAGCCTTGACCCCGAGAGCCACCCCCACGGGTAGGAGAGCTCTTTCTAAGGCAAATAGCTCCTCCGTAGAGGTTCGGGAAGTAAATGTGGGTTATCCTCTCACCAGACGCTAAGCAGATACTGCCTTTATTACAGTTTTCCTCAGGGAACTGATAGGTCCGTAAATTAGGAAAAGGCAGGAAGAACGGTTTGTTTTTCTGTAAAAGGATCATTTACTCACGAGAGGGGGGTAAATATCCCCTAAGTTCAACTACCACAAGGTCCTTTACCAGAGGTGCTCTGCTCCTCTTAGAGAGAATAGACTGTTTAGTTCATTCTGCTTTAGTATTTAAAGGGGAGACTGGAAAGCCTTCTCTGATAAAACAACTACAATGGAAATAGATGTTTGAAGCAGAAACAAACCCAGTGGAGGAAAAGAGCACCAGAGAGAGAAGAGCCAGGAGGAAATGCACAGCAAATGAGAAGGGAAGCCAGAGTGGCCCGGCGAGAGCAAGAGGGGTGCGGGGCCGCGTCCGGGCCATGCCCTCTGTGGGGTCACTGTTGTCCAGGATCGCTGCTGACCTGCCTTGCCACGTACAGTTCTAAGGT
The DNA here is from genome assembly GCF_022682495.2 of Desmodus rotundus. Lineage (NCBI taxonomy): Eukaryota > Metazoa > Chordata > Mammalia > Chiroptera > Phyllostomidae > Desmodus > Desmodus rotundus. The sequence goes on along the minus strand of NC_071395.1, from coordinate 3,493,956 downwards.
CCCCATTGTCAATGTTGACCCCATCAGCAGCCCCCTTAAAAATGACTCTCTGAACACAGCAGCAACGATCAGGGTAGCAGTTGTGAGAGCTGGGTCAAGGTCAAGGCCAGGGCTGCAGCCTCCCACCCATGTGAGGACATTGGAGCTCTCAGCTGCTACACACACAGGTGGCAGAAGTATTGGACCTGTGACGACATAGCTATGGGTGTCCCCAGACCGTGAGCCATCCATCTCTTAACTTCAGGAAGCTCTCCTTTTAGCTGGCTCTCTTTATGAGCACATTCCTTTGTCTTCCTGACCTCCCTTCAGGGTCCATTTTAGGGTTCTGGGAGCTAACAGGAGTGGAAGGTGAGTGTTCTGATGTTCTCATTACCACGAGAAGGCTTGCAAAACACAGCAAACCAATAATGATTGATTAAATACATGCAAGTAACTTAATCATACGTTGACCATTAAGTTGTCGAGACAGCTGATTTCCTGGTTGGTTTTGTCTGTGCTATTCAAGAAATGTGGCATTTTCCTCAGCAGAGACCCTGGACCACCAGAGAGACAAACGAGTGGGTCCCAGAGCAAATTAAGCCTGAACCACCCTGGAGGCCAAAGTGCCAAAACAAAAGCTGCCCTACTTCAGGCACGTCATGAGAAGGCAGGGACCTTGGGAAGAGACTGATGCTGGGCTAAGAGAAGGCAGCGGGGAAAGAGGAGACCAAAGAGGAGACGGACTGACTCCATAAGAGAAGCCGCAGGCTGAGTCTCCGGGAGCGGAGCAGGGCCGTGAGGACAGGACACGGGGGACATCGCTTGTCCATGGGGTCACCGGGAGTCGGAGCCGACTCATCACCGTGTGACTCACATTCAAGACCCAAATGACTGCTGGAGCCTATCCCCTTCTTTCTCTCCTTTCATGGACATAAAATGCCAGAAAATGCCGTCAGCTCTCACCCGGGACTGGGCTGTCACTGGCTAGAGCAAATAAAAGGTCATCGGACGTTCTGGCGCAGGTTGGAAGCGGATTACTTAATCAACCCAGACGAGACACACGTTCGCACTCGGGACACCCCGGGAGCAAGTCTGCAGAAGGACTGTCCGTCCACCTTACCCCAAGCCCTCGTGCGCACACATCACTGTCGCCATCTGCGTCCTCCTGGGGTCTCACGCACGGCACTGGCTCCGGGCAAAGTGGCCTGGCTCTGCAGGAATGACCCTGTCCCCCAGTCACTTCACTGTGTCACTTAACTTCTTTGTGCCTCCGTTTCCTCATCTGTAAGAAGAGAGAATCACAGTTCTACTTTTCACGTTGTTGTTTTAAATGAGATAAGGTTGACGGAGCACTTAGCTCTAGAAGGGTCTGCTCTAATAGTTATTATCAGCTTTTTGATGGGTGCTGGGTGCTCTCCCAGAAGGAGAGACCACCACGCCTTTGTTAGCGGCAGAGGTGAACCTCAAGTGTAATGGGTTCAGTTTAAAGACTGGCTTCGGGGCAGCCTTTGAGCTCACTGAACAGATCTTTTGGGCTGTGCTTCCTGACTCCGCTGGGTTAACGGTCGCTCTCACTGACAGACCTGCCCTGCTCTGTCAGAGTTGGAGTCCAAGAAAACAGGACTCCAAGTGCAGCGAACACAGTTGACGACAGAGGGCTCAGATGCCAAGTCAGGACCCTGCGGTGCCCTGCCCCCGGGAGTGGTGTAAGAGTGTGACACATGCATAATAACCCTACATCACAGCCAACTTCGTTCTAAAGCAGTGGTGCTCAGGGGCCCATGAACCCCCTGAGGCAAGGGCCATTGTCTATCAACCGACGAAATCATGCTCAACCACACGTGAATTATAATTTTTCAGAAACTATGTAGCTAGTCTTGTGACGAGTGACAGGCCAATCCATGTACAAGCCCCCTCGGCGTTGGCATTCTGCCCGTAAGAGGCGCACACTATGCCAGTTTCTGCCGCTCGCCATCCTGGGAGGTGAGGTGTTCCTGATGGTAAGCAGGGGTCCACACCATAGAGCGAAAGTCTCACACAGCATAGGAACGTAAAATCTCTGTATGGCAAAAGACGCACCGAGAGAATCATCTCAACACGTCTAACCTATCGTTAATGGGAATGAGAAACCACCCAGGGGATGGGCGAAGGACAGGAAGGACCCTGTTCTCAGAAATGGGAGTTTGCTGACACTAAAGACAGGAAAATGTGCTAGACCTGACTATCGACCAGAGAGAGACAGACCGAAGGTGAAAGACTTTTTGCCTGGGAATTCTGGCAAACACTTAACATATTCCCGATCTACTGATGAGGACAGAGGAGGAACGAGAACCCCGCGGGCAGGAGCACACACAGCCTGAAACACCACGGGGCAGCTTGGCCACTTCTAGCAACATTTTAGGAGGAAGCAATCTTTCCACTTAGGAAGTAAAAGGTGGGCTGCATACCTAGAAGGAACATATCCCACGTGTGTACAGACAGACGAGTAAGGGTGCTCCCAGCAGCAGTGCTCGCAGCAGAGAAAAGTGGACAACGTCCCCGTGTCTGTCAGTAGGCGGCCTCACAGGGCACGCCGACATGGAGCGCGGTGGCCCCGTGTGGGAGCCCCGTGTGGGAGTCCCATGTGTGCTGCGGTCCCTGATGTACTGTCGGGATACAAAGGGAAGGTGTAGCATCTGCGTGGTAAGATTAAATTTTTTATGTGAAAAAATGTTTTTCTGTTATTTCTAATGTCTTTTTCTATACATCTCTATCTCCATATATAAGCCTATTTCCTTCAATCTCCAGATGTACTTATATTCCTCTATACTGTTCTAGGTGCATAGCAGAAGAGCATAGAATGATACATAGTAAACTCTCAAGAGTGTCCCCAGGGAGAAAAATTATTGAAGAAAAGGGAGCCATTTTTATTTTTACTTCATACAATGGTAAGTTCTTGAATTCCTTGTTTTATGACATGTGTATAACTTTTATAAACATAACAATGAAAAGCAGTGGTTTTCCAAAGATGATCCTCATTCCTGGAAACAGAAGCAAGTGTCCAGGGCGAGCAGCACAAACCACTGGCAGACCCTCTCTGTGATCACCCGTGCTGCCACCCTGGGAGAACGCAAGGAGGTTCCTGTGAGCAAGGAGCTCAGCAGACTCCATAGGAAGAGGCTGCGGCAAAGGCCAGTGCTGGCTGGTTTTCATAGCTGTGAGTGGGGGGCAGCAGGGCCAAGACTGGCGATGCTGAGAGCCACACGTCACCAAAGGGTGGCCAGAGTCCAGAGAGAGGGGGTTTCTCTGGTGGTCGACACCAGACGGGCAGCTGAGGGTTGTCCCGGCTCGTGGTATGGGCTCACCTGGACCCTGGATGAACACTGTGGATCTTCCCATCCTTTTCCTCCATCCCTGTGCCTACAGGTCACGGAATAAAGTACATCTACCCTCTAGCCTCACTGATGAGTGTTGCAGTTGCAAAGACAAGCCACCTCTCGGAATGCCTTTGGTACCCAGGAGTGGTGCATGCTGTAACAAGTTCACATCGCCCTCAACACCGCCAGCCTCTCTCCCCGAAGTCTGCCACGCAGGCCATGCGTGCCTATCCACGCAGGCCAAAGCGAGTGACAGCAGAAACGGAGTACATGACATGCAGTGGTCCCAAGGAAGAGCTGGGAGGACAGGGCAAGGTTGTCGGGCACAGGTAGCATCAGCAGTTTCAGACCTGGCCCAGCTTCCCGCATGCAAAGCTGTGAAGTAGCAGCCCTCGTACCCGGACGATGGCTCCGCCTCCCTGCCCCCCCCCTCACCCCGGCCCCCTGCTGCCCTCCAGGTCCCCGGCCCTTTCCTGCCAGAGCAGCTGATCCGGGAGCACAGACCATTAGAGAAAACTCTTGAAATGCGTCCATGGACCCCAGTGAGGAGCTGACTAGTTCCCTGCTGAATGGCAGCCACCTGGGTTCTAATCCAGGACAGAACACATATGGCAGACCCACTGCATCGCTCCGTGGTTCCCAGGTGACACAGAAGCCAGTGTGAACAGGGTGCTCACCACACCCCTGTGGCTTTGGCCACACAGTGGCCCCTCCAGAAATTCTCCTCTGCCCCTCAGCCTCAGTTAGCACGCTGATCTCCTGGGACTTTATCCCGAGCTGTCCTTGAGGCTTTTTACTGGGAATGCCTATGTAAGCCTCACCACAACCCTATGATTAGATTGTAGACTTAGCTTCCTTCTGCAAGAACATGCCCAGGGTCACATGTGCTACTGATTGTCAGGGCCGGGGCTTGAACTCTAGCACTTTGGTTTAGAAATTGAGCTCTTAACCGCTGTGGTTAGTGTCTTCAAGGAGACGTGCACTCTGAGGGCAGTTGAGGGGGGCTGTGTGACAAGGATGCAGGTGCTGGTGGGTGCCCAGTGCTAGGGAACCCGAGTCCCTGTGCATTTCAGAGGTTTACACAGAGCCTCCCTATAGAACCTCAGGCTACAGGGAGGACTTCTCCCTTGTACAGTGAGATGATGTCTTATCCACTCTCTGGGACCAGTCCGAACCTCCTGAATAGATGTTCTATGATCAAAGATTACAGTCAACCCTTAAAGCAACTCAAGTCCACATTCCACGTTGTCTTGGCTACATAACGTTCTAGAACAAAGGACAGTGGCACACGTGTCCTGAGACAGAGGAGTGAGGAAAGGCTAGAGGCAAGAGCTCTGTTTGTAAGACCTAACTGGCTCGGGCTACAACAGCCCATGCAGCTTCCTCAAATGTCAAGAGCGGCAGGGACAGGAGCCACAGCGAGAGGAGCGTGCAAGAACCACTCCTGGACTTGGGGGCTCTCGTTAACCACCACCCGGTCACGGTTAGAAATGTGTTGTCATACCCAGAGGAAATGGTATCTGACAGAAAGAAGTAACACTACACAAAGAGAAAAAAAGAATTATGTATGGGTATTTTTAACTTTGCTCGTTGAGAAACAAGTTTTGGTTTGGCTGGGAGCGCTGGCCCTTTTCACTCTTTGGGCAGAAGCATCATACAGAAGAGATGGACACTGGAGGGTGCTTTTCAAATGACGGCAGCGGGACACCTTGGCTGCGTTCCTGTGCAGCCCCTTAGAATCACTGGTTCCATGCACAAGTCGCATCATTATGTGAAATGCTAGAAGCCAAGATGAATGCTATTTGAAGATGCCTTGGGGAAGAGCTGGGAGCAAATTCTACTCTAAACCCTTCAACCTGATTAAGAACCTAAAATATTCTTGCTAACTTGGAAAATACCCCTGATATTTAAAATTTCCTAAAAGGTAGCTTTCCTCCTACCTTTTGGATGGAATACTGGGTGATATCAGTCAAAAGGCATCGTTATTACCATAAGAAAAAGTCCTGTGAGAAAGCACATGTGGCCACCTTAGTCATTATTGAAGTGCCCTTATGACTGTCGGGGGGAGCAGGTGAGAGGCTAGGGGAGGCGGCGAGAGAGAGCGAGTGGAGTGTTTTTGTTTACTCCTTTGAAGTCTTGCAGCACCTACTGTTTACCATGCGCCCCTCTCGATTCATGCTGAAGGCTGGAATTCACCGCGTGCCTCCCTTTTCCTGTCTGAGATGCAGAGGGAGCATCCGTGGAGTCAGTCCATCCCTGCCCCCACGCATCAGCACACGCACACCTAGCCAGTGGAAAAGAAAAAGGGTTACTCACCTTCATCCACTTGACAAAGATTTCCAGGCGGCGATGGGAGGGCTTTAGCTCTCCCTGAAGGATGAATAAATACGCAGCCCTGCTGGCAGCCTGCTCACAGTCAACCCGAGGTGAAAACGCAGCCCGAGGTCTGGCCCTCCCGGCACCTGTGAGACCCCGTACTGGCACCATGCAGGGCATAGTCATCTGCCTGATGGTCCTATTCGCAGGGACAGTGGCCCGAAAGTCCAGCCTCCAGGGGCAGGATCGCCTCTTGATTAGACTGCGCCAACTTATTGATGTTGTCGATCAGCTGAAAAATTACGTGAATGACTTGGTAAGGCCATACTTATCAAAACACAGTCTAAAAGATATGCTTCCATGAATGTAAAAGGAGCTTTTTGACTTAAAATAACCCAGAATTAATTTTCTTTTGCTCTAGGACCCTGAATTTCTGCCAGCTCCACAAGATGTGAAGGTAAGACCAGTTGAATTTCTTTGTGAAGATATATTTGATACAAGTTTTAAAATCCCATTAAGAAAGGCATTAAGATGATTGTTTAGGGATATACTTACTTTCAATGAATTTGGAGGTTTAATAATTGAGAAAATAGTTCTTTCTATTTTGGTCAAATATTCATTAATTTACCAACCAAGCCAACCAATAAAATGCTACATGCCTTATAAAATATATTTTTAACCCCAAATGTCTCTAAGAGTACACCCGTGTGGTACTGGCAAGACGAGTGACGATAGTAGGAAACAAACCTGTACTGTGAGCAGTTTCTGAGCAATGACCCTCTACTGAGATTTTAGGAGCCCTTGTGCATGAGAGTTCTAGAGCCCTCCTGTAGCCCTGCTAAGAAACCCAGACCTGCACCGTGAGAAGCAGAACTCACCCTTTAATAACTAGAAAGGAAGAAAGAGGGAAAGAGAAAGGAAGGAAGGGAGGAGGAAAGAAGGAAGGAAGAGAGCAGAGAAAGGAAGACTGGGTGGCAGGAGAGGCATGGAGCGTGCACAGGACGGGCCCCATGTACTGGCCTGGACGAGCCAGTCCTTGGGCTTCGGTGAGGTCTTTAGAAAGGACCATTTCCAGCAACTCACCCATCCTCTTCAGCCTTCTCAATCCATTCGGCCCCGGGGAGAAGAGGCCCAGCATTCGAGCAGTGCGTGTCCTTGCTTAGTCTTCAGGCGTGTTACCCTGAGGATATAAAATGCAATTGGGGAAATTTTTCACTGTCACAGACTTTCAACTGCAGAAATTAGAGTAACTCCACAAGTGCTACCAGTAATTAGGACATTTCAGAGGGGAGACTTATGAGGATGCATCACAAAGAAAACAATTACCGTAAATGACTATGTGTAAAAGTGTAGAAAGTGAGTGAGTCACAACGACTGCTTTCCTCCAAAATTCGCTCTCTGTCTTGAACCTAGCCACCCGCATTTACTGGAGCCTTTCCTAACAAGCAGCATCTAAAATGAAAGTAGCACAGTTTATTGGAAAGGCTTTTCCAATAAGTAAGGCTATGTCTTAATCAATGTCCTAATTATCAAAACAGAACATTTTTCAGCATCTCATGCCCTTTGTTTAACTGCTGTGGTTAGAGTTCTCTCTGCAGTTTCGAGCTGCCATCTGTAACTTGCAAAGTGAGAAATAAGAAAGACCTGCTACTTTCTAGTGTGAGCTGGCCTAGTGGGTACTTTCTCCACAAGCTTTGTTAAAGAGAGATTTTTCTTATCTTACATTGCAACACGAGGACTTTGTCTCTGGGACACTGTACCCGTGTGGTGACCTGACTGAGCAGCCTGGCTGTGATGCCGGTGAGAGATGGTCTAAGATCGGTAAGCTACGCTGGCAGGCAGTTCAGGAAGGAAGAAAATAGTTCAAGGCCACTGTAGTGCATCAAGTTTTGCAGGACTAGCATTGAAGCAGGGTTTATACGAGACTTAAAAAAAATGAAAAAGTGTAATGGAAATACATTCATGTAAACGTCGCGGGCAAATATTGATATATAGCCCTTATCTAAGATCTCTAATTGGTCTCAGAGGTGTCTTTCTTTCTCTTTCTAATCATAACCAGGGGTCCTGAACTGGTGGTGATGTTGCCCCCCACCCCTGCCCCGCCTCAAACATCTGTCAGTGTCTGGAGACATACTTGGCTTTCACAGCGGTGTGTGGGGGGGGGGGGGGGGAGGGGGGAGGGGTTCTGTTGGTATCTAGCAGGCAGAGGCCAGGGATGCTACCAAGCATCTAGAAGGCACAGCCCCAGCAGCGAGGAGGGACCCAGCCCCAGGTGTCAGCAGTGCTGCTGCAGAGACACCCGCTTTAAACCCAGTTTGTCTGTAGGACAAAAGTTATTTTGTTCAATTAGCAAGACTTCCCAGTGTGAATGGGCAGGGCTTTCTTTAGGAAAAAAAAGTGAGTAGGTTAAAAATAGGCTGTAAGAAGGGCAATATTTTCAACTAGTCAACTGTAAAATGACAAAGCCTTGCACACCCCCTTGCAGAAGCAGCGCTTGCCTGACTGCTTGTGGGCTGGGGATGGGGTGCTGGCTACTCTGGCTTTTGACCCGCATTGCCCCCTCTGCACGGCAGAACTAACAAAGGACAGCTGAATCCCTGTCTTAAAGGACGAGGAACCAAGCCTTGCTACACCCAGGCGCAGCCCGGGAAAGCCATGCTTCTGTTCCCAGGTGGCAAAGCCACACGTGCACTTGGGGTCATCTGGGAAACCCCACAAGCGGCAGGGCCGCCCGGACAGGTTCTTCTCTCCACTCCCCTTCACAGCCACTGTCACTGCAGTCAGCGCACTGTCACTGCAGCAAGCAGGCCACTCCTCCACCTCTTTTCCTCCGAGGCTGCCCCTGATGTGCATCTGGAGTCAAACCCAGCAGTTCTGCACCCTGGCCACGCACCGCCAGGGACCGCTCTGTTGCTTGCAGAAAGCGCAGAGCCAGACCCCGTAGCCTCTGGACACAGGAAGGCAGGAGCAAGGGCCCGGCCCATCAGCAGGAGCTGCGGTGCCCAGGCTAGAAGGTGTCATCACTGGCCTTGACTGCTCCTGGCAATGTCCCAGGGGGCTCGTTTGGCAGGGCCTCTCTCCTTCTTCGGAACCTGACCCTCCTTCAGCACCCATGTAAATGTTAACTCAGCAAAACGGGTCTCTGTGAGAAATGCTGGTTTCTCAGATCAGCACAGATGAAGCAGTTAGTGTTTTCAGTTTCAGCTGGAAAATTTACCTCTTTAAATATGAATATTATTTTTTCCAGTAAGTTAGGCCGGTTGTGGTCAAAAAGAAGAGAAAAGAAAAAACTTCAACAAACAAGAACATGTGGTTTTCAAGGAAAAAAAAGTGCTATAATTAACAATTATAAATAGTTTCAATTAAATAAGCACTTTGGCAAGCATGGACAGGACCCCACCTCGCCTGCTGAGGGGCAGGCAGCTCTGATACGAGGAAACCAGATACGACGTGCCTCGGCTGGGGCCCTGTATGCAAAGCAAGCCCGCGGGGCTGTGCCTTAAGATGCATGTTATTAATCAACATCCATACTGGGGGAGCATATGGGTTGGAAAATGCAAAGCAGGCCAGATGCGGTTTTCTGCTGATTGTCCAGGAGAGACGCAGGGAGTGCTGTTGCAAATGGGACTGGCCTGGCAGCAACGGACAGGCTGAGGTTCCTGGGTGTGTGGCGGTGGCTCCCACGCACACAGGACTGAAACGGTGCCGCGCAGCTTTGGGGGTGCGATAGCATCGCAGGGGTGCGCTTGCCCAAGGAAAAAAGAAACATGGATACAAGTTCTTAGGTCAGCATTAAAATGTTTTGACAGGTCAGTATAAACTTTGTTCTTCCAGTAGATTTCATTTCATCTGCAGTGCCATTTCTAAGATTTTGTCTTACTCCCTAGTCCCTAGTTATTTCACTAAAGCAAGGGACTCGTTTTGATTTTCCTTCTGTCTCCTTCTCCATTCTCTGAGACGACAACTTACTCATTCTCTTACTGTCTGAGGAACCCTCCTCCCTGCCATTGGCCAGGCCAGTGTCCAGTCTGTTCCTGGGCTGCTTGACTCAGGCAGAATCCCACCCTACCTGACCTGGGAGAGTGAATGGCATTTTAGAAAAGCCAAGTGTGGTCTACGGCCAGGGTACTGAATCCTAGATGAGACCACGGCCTCCAGAGGAAGGGGCTCAGCTCCCTTCCCAGAGCAGGGGCTTTCACTCATCTGCCACATTTGCTGACTCCACACATTCACTGGGCACGCACGAGCCACAAGCCAGGGGTTGGGCCACGCAGGATGCTGCTCTCAGGTACTTCTGTGTAGACCGTAGTCCGACAGCATAACTCACACCAAGCTGCCACCACCAGTGTGACTTCTGGAGCCTCATAATTGAGGACACGTGGTCGTTCTACAACCCAACTCAGTCTCCCTCACACACACGATCCCCTGTCCACCGCCCACGCTCGGAGGCCTTGGGGAGCAGGAGGAACGCAGGGTGAGTGTCCTCCTTCTCTGCATCCTAGAGATTCAGCAGGGCATGAAGTTGACATTCCTCATGCGTCTGCTGAAATGAGTACAACCCAAGACACTGTCACACAAGTGGAAAAGAGGATTGGGAAGGACATTTTTACTTTCCAAGTAACTTTCGTTCACCCATCTACAAATTATTTCTCTTTCAGAGATACTGTGAGCGATCGGCGTTTTCCTGTTTTCAGAAGGTCCAACTGAAGTCTGCAAATGCAGGGGACAATGAGCAGATAATCGGTGTATTAGGTAAACAGCTGACACGGACACTGCCCCCCACCAGCGCAGGGAGAAGACAGAAACAGAGACAGGTAAGACTGGCCTTTGATGCCTGCTTCACCTGTGCTGATTAAGTGTATCTCTCTCTCTCTCTCTCTCTCTCTCTCTCTCTCTCTCTCTCTCACACACACACACACACACACACACACTCTCAGTCCTCAGAAGGAAAGGAGCTGAGCATGTCCTTGAGTCCACTATCAAAGACACATGGAACTGAGCCAAGAAGTATCCAGTTAAGCACCTTCCCCTGCGAGCTGGGAAAGTGACCATGAAAAGGCTTACTGACGTGTCCCCTGCAAACAGTTAGAGTCCCACCTCCTAACTCCCAGCCACATGCTCACACCACCACACCCGACTGGCACTCCAGATGCGAAATGCCAAGCAGCGGCCTGCTGGGCAGCTCTCCGCATGAATCAGGGTGGGGTACACAGGCCAAGACATTTTTTCAAAAAAAGAAATATAAACAAACAATTCACATATGAAAAACTGTTCACTCTCCCTGTAATCAAATACGTGGAAATTAAAACAAGGAAATTCTATTTTTTCTAATAGCAAATTTTAAGGCCCAGTGATGGTAAGAAAGCTCTGTGTGAATACAAGTAACTTTTTACAATGCACATCAAAAACCTTAAAATCTGATTCCATCCCTTTAATTTAGTAATTCTACTTCTAGAAATTTGTCCAATAAAATAAACAAGGATGTATATGAAAAACTATTCAGAGATGTTCTTTGAAGTGCTGTATAAAATAGTGAAATATTAGAAGCAGTATGTGTCCAAAAATAGTAGGAGATCAATCCTATGTTGGAATGTAAAGCTACCCTCATGTATCATATTTTTGAAGAATATTTAACACACAGGAAATGTTTGTGATATGTTAAGTGTAAAAAAAAAAGAAGTCAGTCACCAATCAGTGTACAGAACATACATGCAGAGAGAAAAATCACTGGGAGGACGCATCTCAAACACTGACTCTGCACATTTCATGCGTTTCTCAATTGTCTCAGTGACCATGATTTATGTCTTTAATTGGAAAATGCACATTCTTGATTAATGTTTTATTCAATAGGGAACAAGTTTTAAAGAAGAATGTTACTTTTTCATTGATTTCTAGATGTGCCCTTCATGTGATTCTTATGAGAAAAAACCGCCCAAAGAATTCCTAGAAAGACTGAAGTCACTCATCCAAAAGGTACCCCTTACGTTATGTCGGCCTTCCGCCCTCCCTCCTGTCCCTCTGCGTCCTGTGTCCGGCTCTTGCTCATGGTCTGCTGTTTCCACAGATGATCCACCAGCACCTCTCCTAGAGCCGGGGGTAGAAGGTTCCTGAGGACCTGCCGGCAGCTGGACACTATGGGACGCGCTCTTCCACGCCAGTGAGACGCACGTCTGGCACTCCACGTGCAGGGACACAATGCACCAGTGAGCAGAGGGAAACTCAGACCAGGTTCCAAGTCGGGAGTGTTTCCCCCTCGTCACTGTGTGATACTGCCATTTAATCCACGTGGTCCCTGTCCGTCCAACTCGAAAAAACTGCCTGCTCATTCGAATCTGGTCTCTCACGTTATGGGTTTCTATGGCTTCTGAAATTTGTGTTTACTGGCCCAACTATCACATTTCTCGGTTGGGCAGAAGCTTAAAAGTTTTAACTGGAAATACAGTTTGGGAATTTATCGATAATTCTATTAACTTTGATCTTGATTACCACAAGAATGAGGCCTCTTACAATCATAACCTAAAAGTTATACACCTTCACTCAAGCTGAAAAATATAGAAGCATGGAGTCAAAATGGGAAGTTGAAGTCTTTAGTTCAATGAAATGAAAACTGAGTGTTCAAAAATGTATACCTGAAGAGTTTACTTTTTATCACAGAATGTCTAACATATAAATATATAATTTATTTATGTGCCAGGGGATATCTTTACCAGACAGCTACGCAAAAAGTCTTACTTCCTTATTGGGATATATCAAATATTTAAATACTGTAGATATGAATGTATTTATGAAATAGACTCTTTCTGTCTTTTTTCTGTCAATGGGCTTCACATTTCCAACTCAAGTCCCCTGATAAGCTAACACTGTGCTTGTGGAAGCGGCAGCGCCTGCCTGCGGAGGGCCAGCCTCCGGGGCTGCGGCTGGGCTGGCGGCGGCTCTCTCCTGAGATGGCCGTGAAAGCAGCATGGGACCGAGCCCATTACTCTGAAAGCCCAATGCCGTCTTCCTTTCTCTTCTTTCCTCTTCCAAAAGTGACAGACAATTGGTGTTGGCACCCTTTGCCTAAGGCAGGCTCAGTCGCCTGCAGAATCCAAATCAGGACAGAGACGGGGAGGCCAGGGCTCCCGTCCAGACAGAGCGCAGACTCGGCACCGACACGCCGGGCGCCCAACCCAGGCGGTAAAAACAAGCAGCCGCTCTGCCATTCCGTGTCAGTCCCACAGCTTGCCAAGGGGGCGGTCAGGCACTCTAGAAAAAGAAAATCTTCGCTAGGACATTATTTGAGAATATGTGATTCTTATGACAAAAAGCTGCCTGAAGAATTCCTAGAAAGACTGAAGTCACTCATCCAAAAGGTACCCCTTATGTTGGCCTTCCGCCCTCCCTCCTGTCCTGCTGCGTCCTGTGTCAGGCTCTATCTTACTGTTTAAATGAGAATATCTTATTGTTAAAATGTCTGTGAGTGCGCAAGAAGATGTTGCGCGGGACATGCTTTATGCTCTGAGAAGAAAAATTATCTACTTAAAAGTATTTTAAAAACTTGTATTTTTATAGTTCTAAAAGATACGTTAGGAATCAATCGTGTCATTAAATCTCCATGAGCTGTCTTATCATCAGCAACAAGGTATTCTGTTTTAAAACTGAAGATGCTCTTGCAAAGGCGTCGGGCAGACAGGCGCGTGACGGTGTTGGAGAGCAGCCCCGCGTGTGGGGTGCTGGCCAGGCTGCGGGGGAAGCTGGGGAGCAGGCACGAAGTTGACGTGGCACAAGGGAGTCTTCATTTCTTGTTTCTGGCTTTCTAGCTGTTGACTTCTTTGACACTGTGATTTTATATTTAAAGTAATATATTTATTTTGGTATGTTTACTGTTCATAAATCTCTGTCGTAATCCATTTGACCAGAGATTTTACCTTCAAAGTAAAAGTAATTTATTAGGGTGTTGGCTAAGAGCCCTCACTAACCTGAGTTCAAAGCCTTGGGCAAAGAGGCTCACAGCATCCCGAGAAAAAGCAACGCACTGGCATAAACAAGACGCGGAATGAGACCTGAACGGCTCCCCCGCTCCGTGTGCAAGACTAGGCCGGCCCTCAGACACCCTGGGAGGCTAACCCACAGCATGACTGGTCGCCTGCGGGTGGTGGCACAGGCGCCTGAAGTCTTGCTGGCTGTAGCATTTGCTTACACGTGGGGGGTTTCTGCTTCCCACCTGTAGAATGAGGCTGTTGGACTTAATACCTAAGGTCTAGTCTGCCTTTTTTTTTTAAAAAAAAAGAGCTTTACGTGTCTCTGAGTTGCTAAAATTCTGGATGTTCCTATAGAAACATCTGACCACACTTCTGAGTAACAGTCTCTACTAAAATCTGATGTTCAGTTGATTGACATTATTTCAGTAGAATTTGTAGCAATACTCACTGTGGGAACAAGGAAAATGTCCCCCCCCCCCCCAAAAAAAAAAGAGGAAAGAAGGAGGGAAGGAGGGAAGGAGGGAAGGAGGGAAGGAGGGAAGGAGGGAAGGAAAAGACTGTCGTGGGTCACGGCAGCTCAGGGAAATGTGTCAGGACCGCTACCACTCTAGCTGAAGGGGTCTCCTTTGGACACTTGCGTGGAACTGTAGCATTATTATCTGTGTTACTGCTCTGTTGTATTGACATTTGCATCTGAGAATTTAGTTTCAATATGAACTCTGTATTTTATAACTTAATGATTATTTATTATCTATTTGGATTGAAATGTTTATGTTCACAGCTTCTTATTTAAGACCTGACCGTATTAAATACTACTCAGTCAGAACGCTGTCTCCTGTCATTCCCTGGAAACCCTTCGTTCACTCTCTCGGCAGAAGATAAAGGATGATCCTTAGCTCCTGGAGACTTAGATTTTTGCACGTGTATGCTAAAGACGCTCTGCTCGCCTTACACACGTCACCGAAATGGAACTTTCCACTTCCTGCCCTGCCCCTGGGATGCCATGACCTCGGCGGCCCTCCTGAGAATGCGTGGCAGGTCCGGGAGGGATGGAAGGTAGCCTTCCCTATGCCCATTGCGTGCAAACCTCTCTCCTGGTTTGTCTGTCCCCTGACTTCTCATGGACGACTGTCATCTCACGAACACTCCTCTAGGACCTCTGAGGACCAGGCACAGCCTTTTCCTTGAATCCAGCTTCTGCCACCAGCTGGTGACTTCAGTGCCCACCACAAGGACCCCACCTACACTGCAGCTTCCCAGCACCTCACCTGCCTCAGTCCCACACACTCCGCCTTCCTCTCCACCCTTGGCCCACACTCAAGACCAAGCGCCAGGCTTCATCGCCTGGAGCCACGCTCTGTCTGAACTCTCTCCACAGATACAACTGTAGCCTGCTAGTCTCCTCGTCCTCACACTACCTGTTTCCGTGCCACTGGCCCTGAGATGCCTCAAACAGCCAGCCCCCAATCCCTTCACTCTTAGTTGCCCTTTGTTCCCCATGGAGCCTGGGCCCCAGCCACCCCTCGAATGCGGATGCAATGGCACACACACACAGGCGCGTTCCTCTCCAGAGCCTGCCTACCAGGCTGCTCTGTCTTGGTCTCCTAATTCAGCTTCAATACTGGCTCTGGCCCCTCCCCTCTGGTGACCCTTTCCATCTCCCTGTCTGGCTCTCTGGGGTCACTTTCCCACTTCACTCTCCGCCCTAAACACTCATCTGCTTCCAATACCTGTTCCCTGGACCCCAGGCCCCAGGGCAGTCGGCCAGGACCTCACCTCCCATGGGAGAGAGAGTTGGGTGTTGTACAAGTTGTCTACACCTGTCTGCGCTCCCTCACCTCCTGTCCACGCACCAAACCACCATCATCTGCTCTCTGCCATCCCTCATCCTACGACTGCAGCATCACTCGGCCCTTTCTCTGCACCCCGGCTCTCCAGAGTGTCTAAGTCCCCACGTCAGCTGACCTGGCCATGGCCTTTGCTGCCCTCGATCGCTCCACTCTCACCCTCTGGCTGTGGAGGACTGCTACCGCAGGCCCGCGGCGCCCCGCGGTTACCGAAACAAGCTGAGAGGGAGCTCTCTGAGACGCAGCGTGCAGATACGCTTCGGTTTGCATGCACTGTCTGACAAGTGTCTGCAGACTGGCCAGTGGTCCCAGCCCTGGCGGGCGTCACGTCATCTGGGGAGCTTATGACAGTGTTCCTGGGTACTGAATTCCAATCCAGTCAGGATGTCTGAGGGCCTGACGGTGGTGCTCTGTGAAATGCCGCGGGCGACCCAGTGTGCTGTCGGGCCGGGAAGCCCGGGGGAAGAGAGGCCGTGCTGACACCTGTGAGCAGGAGCCGGAGGTGGCAGGCAGCACTCAGTTGTAAGAACACGCACGGACTCTTTCTACGTCATTTCCTTTCTGCAACAAATTCTCTCCAAAGCCCCAACAACAAAGAGAGCGCCTGAAAGATGTGCTTATCCTGCATAACAAGGAGATAATCTGGGGGGTGTTTCAAGTACAATTATCTGTTTAAAAAAGAAAAATTGATTATGGAGCAATCACATAATAGAATTCAATACAGCAATAAACAAATGAACAGTAGCTATGTTGAAAAAAGATGCTAGATACAAAAGAATACACATTTTACGATCCCATTTATATAAAGTTCCCAAACAGGTAAAACTAATAGATGGTACAGGGGACCCCTGAACTGCATGGGGGTTGGGAGCACTGGCCCCGGAACAGCCCAAAATCCACGTAGAGCTGTGACTCCCCCAAAATATAACTATTAATACCCTGCTGTTTACCAGAAGCCATACTGATCACATAAAGTCGACTAACGCATTTTGTACGTTATTTGTATATATATTATTCTTATATGCTGTCTTCTTACAATAAAGCAAATTAGGGAAAAGGAAATATTATTCAGAAAATCATAGGTAGTGAAAGCACATTTGCAGCACTATAAGTATTTATTGAGCGAAACCCGCGCATAAACGGGCCCACACAATTCACACACACGTTGGTCAGGGACGGCCGCATTGGGGGTGGAGGGTGGTCATCCTGGGTTGGTGAGGGCAGCAGCCGGGCGGGAAATGAAGGAATGCTCTCTTTTTTTGACCCAGAACGAGGTATTTATCGAACTTATGATGTATACCATTTTCTCTAGGTAGGGTATACTTTAATAAAAAGTTGAAAATAAACGAAAGACAATGTGCTTTAAAGAAGACCTCTGTAGCAGATGAATGGCACACGGCACCCCCAGAAATGCAAAGGTGAAGATGTGGAGGGAAAACAGCTGCCAGGCGGGGGCGGGGTGGGGGCAGTGGGAGGAGACCCAGGGAGACCCAGTAGGTGCGTAAAGGAAGATTCTAGATTTCTAGATTGTGGGGCCTTATTTAAAAATCACAGCTTTACAATGATCCTTTTAAACTGGCTCTGACCATGTTACCACCTTTCTATTGGGCTGAGAGATGGTCGATTTGAAGAAGAAAAGTTTGTGTTGCTGTGTGTTTTCCCCTATAATCTTAATTCAAGTAACTTTCCCAATCTAATTTACAAAATCAAAGAGGAAAAATGAGAGAGAGTGAGAGCGAGAAAGGGGGAGAGAGAGAGCGAGAGGGAAAACAGGTCAGCTTCTACCCCTGGCCAAGCTTCCCAGCAGAATCCGAAGGGAAGTGCCACGACCCCGCACCTGCCCTGAAGCTGCCGTTGCTGGTGCACCCGGACCCCCTGTATGGCCCGGTGGTGGCCACGAGCGACGCAGTCCTGGTGGGCCACAGCCTTCATCGCCACTAGCGCCCCGCAGTTCCCCAGGAGCAGCTTTCCACTGAAGACTCCTTTTCAGAAGACACCTTTGAGAGGGCATGCTGCCACCTACTGAAACAATGCGAGCGCACACAGACACCCGATCCGACCCACGGTACCTTGTCGCCCACACCTGGCAAGGAGCAGAAGGGACCAGCCTAAAAGGTTGTCTCAGCTCTTTCAGTCCCGGACGTCACTACTGAGGTCATTTCCAACCAGAGGTCCTGGACCAGGAAAGCCGCTTTGCCTTTGCCTGGAGCACCAGGCGACAGGGATAGGGGTCTGACACCTGCTCCAGGCAGTCAGCCTGTGGCCGCCCGCTGGCCTGCAGGCCTGCAGCAGGCAGAGCGCCTGCCTGGGCTGCCGGGGCTGTGCCCCTCATCTAGCCGGGCCCCTGTTAGATAGAGGCCCCGCCCCAGGACACTGGTGAAGCCAGAGCCGGGCAGGGTTCCTCACCGGGCAGACTGCATTAGGACACTCACAGGGACCGCGTGGACTCTGGCCCGAGGGGGCTCACGGTGCCCACCTGGGCAGGGTGTGGGGCTTGCTCTGGGCTTTGCTGCTGGGGACAGAGCTGGGGGCAGTTCCAGCGCTCTTCGTCTACCTGGGGACCTGCTCGTGGGCACCTCTTGTCCACAACCGTGGCCTCAGTGAGCTGCTCCTTAATACACAGCTTCCTCACAAATAAAACATGTTGCCAGTGGCTGCCACAGAGGAGAGATTTAAACACATCAATGAAACCAGCTTTTGTGGCTGCCTCTGACCCCGTCTCCTCCTTCCCAAACCTGACCGTTAGTTTCTGCACGATACAGCTCTCTCAGTAGTGTTGATGAAGAAATTCTACCAAGTCTCACACTCTTCCAGGAAAGAGACGAGAGGGAATTCTCCCAAACTCATGTTTTGAGGCCGCATGATCCCGCCACCAGAACCCGTGAGACATCTTCCCAGAAAAGATAATTATAGGCCAATATCCTTCATAAACATAAATGGCACTTTAAAATTGGCAAATTTTGTCCAGCAATATATGAAAGTTTATTGCATTGTGGCCAATTGTTGTTCATGCAAAGAATGCAAAGATTGTTTAACATTAAAAAATCAACCCATGTAATACAATGTATTAATAGAATCAAGGAGAAAAAACAAATTATTTTTTCAATTGATGCAGAGTGAACATTCGATAAAATTTAACACCTCATCATGATTTGACAACAACACCAAAAAAACTCTGCAAACTAAAACAGAGGAAAACTTCCTTATTCTGATAGTTTTTAAAAACCTACTTCTAACTTTGAACTTAATGAGTCTTTTCATTTAAGATCCAGAGTGAAGCAAGGGTCGCCGTTCTCAATTTTACTCAAAATGGCTTTGAAGTCCATTTTGACAATAAGGACAACCAAGGACAATAAGGAAGCAAAAGACAAAGAAAGCATAAATTTTGGAAAGGAAGAAGTAAAACTGTTTTTGTTTACAGATGGCATGATTCATTATGGAGAAAACCTCGTGGAAATCTAAAAGCTCTACTAGAGCTAGTAAGTAAATTTATTAAGGTCTCAATATATAAAATCACTTCTATATAGACCAGCAGCAAAAACTGGGAAATGAGAAAGTTTAAAACCTCACTCACAATGGTATCAAAGTTATAAAATGCTTAGGAATGTATTTAATAAGAGACATGCAAAACCTCTATAAAACATTGCTAAGGCAAATTTTAGATCTCAACAAATGGAGAAGTATATTTATGTTCACGGGTTGGAAGATGGAATATTGCTAAGAGTCGACTTTCCTAAAAACCAATCTATAAATTCAACACGATCTAATCAAATTCACATTCCAAAGAGACTTCTAGGGGGCAGAAGTTGGCTGGTTGATTCTAACGTATATGGGAATGCAAAATACCTAGATTAGCTGAAATATCTAGAAGAACACAGTAGACAGTCTCATACAATCGGAATCCAAGCCTTACATGCAGTTACAACAATTAAGACAGGTATAAAGATAAACTATAGAAACAGACTCGAGAATCCAAAACTAGACACACAAGGTGGACTGAAGAGCGCGCACCCCACGATCCCATTCACACGAGGTTCAAGAATAGGCAGTGCTAATCTGTGGTGACAAAGATTTGAAGGGTGGGTGCTTGGGTGGGGGTGTGTGTGATGGACCCAGAAGGAGCAAGGGGGTGGGGGCTGGGGATTTTCTATATCTCATTTGAGGAAGAGGTTACATGAATGGGTATAACATTTTTTTAAATCCTTGAATTATACATCTAAGATCTGAGCATTCATGGCATGCAATTTTTTTCTTTTTTTCCCTAATTTTATTGTTGTTCAAGTACAGTTCTCTGCCTTTTCCCCCCACCCACATGCAAATTTTTCTGAGTCAGTAAAATCACAATTGGAGCCCTGGCTAAATAGTTTGCGTCATCCCAGCACGCCAAGGCTGTGGGTCCCATCCGTGGTCAGAGCACTCACAAGAAGCAACCAATGAATGCATTAACAAATTGAGGTTTCTCTCTCTCTCTCTAAAATCAATTTTTTAAAAAAACCTATGATTGGAGCCTAAGGAGTGAGTGGGGCTTCTGGGAGGAGGCGGGTATTTGCAGATCAAGTAGGAGCTGGCTCCGGGAAGGACAAGGGAGGGACCTGAAGTGGACAGTGAGGTGTGGGAAACAGCGGAAGGCCACAGGAGGGCGGGCCGGAAGGCAGTGACCTGCTGGCACGCGCGACGCCAGCAGGAAGTGCAGACCTGCAGACAGGTGGGCACGCTGGGCGTTTCTACACGCGGTGTGAAGACGTGGACAGTCACGGATGATGTGACAGGACGAAGCGCCCGAGCTGAGGGTGGTGAACTAAGGGGCGCTCGGCAAGGCCTGTGGGCTGGACTTCATCTTGGCATCCCTGTCGTCAGAGACAAGGACACTCCTTTCCTGAAGGTATGGGAAGGGCCTCTCACATGAGAGTCTTAACACCTGCCCCAGCGGAGGGGAGGAGGGCAGAGTCCTTCCCGCAGCTGCCATCTCTCGACTCCTGCAGCTCGAAATATTAAATGTGCCAAGGGGCAGCATTTTGGGATGGTGTCTCCCGAGCCCTGTTACCACTTCGGAACAAGGATTATTTTGAGCCGGAGACATCTGAAAGTCAGAAGATGCAGAAAGAAGCCTCACTGAGCATCCCTGGTCTGACCAAACGCAGAAACTCCTGAGAAATACGGACCCTTTTCATAAACATGAACAGAACCGGGCTGCACGCCGCACTCTGTCACCTCTGCGATGGCCGTCCTCACACAGGCGCACACCGATCACACAGCTGCCCGTCACACGGACACACCGCAGACCCTCAGCAAACGACACTTCTATAAACAATATTTCAGCGAAGATCTCCGTCTGC
Organism: Desmodus rotundus; assembly: GCF_022682495.2. Classification (NCBI taxonomy): domain Eukaryota; kingdom Metazoa; phylum Chordata; class Mammalia; order Chiroptera; family Phyllostomidae; genus Desmodus; species Desmodus rotundus. Next base: position 3,473,161 of record NC_071395.1, on the reverse strand, counting down.
ACACCTTTGAGTCCCTTTCCTATCATTTGCTTTTAAAAAGTTCCCCAAACGGAATTGGCAGGTTAAAGGTGGGCATGTTACTCTGTCAGGAATTGCCAAACTCTTCCAGAAAGGAGGTGTTCCATCAATAGTGCAGGAAAGCTGCCTGCCCCTCACCTGCACGTGGTACAGCCATTGTTTCCACCCTTCCTCAAACACACACAAAAAGAAATGACTGCTCATTTTAACTCCTAGTTCCTTAATTGCTAAGGGAATCACACACATGTAGCTGTTTTCTGCCACTTGAAATTTTCTTTTGTGAAATTCCACTTCATGTTGCGACCACACGTTCGCGTCATGTTGTAAAAGCAAGTGTTCATCTTCGCAGACGCCTAGAGAAGAACCGGCCACAAGTCCGGGCCGGGCGGCTCCGCCGGTTCATCAGCTGGTTCGAGCATCGTCTCGCAAACCAAAAGGTTGCGGGTTCGATCCCTGGTCTGGGCGCATGGGGGAGGCAACTGACCGATGTTTCTCTCTCACTCCCTCTCTTTCCCATCCTCTCTCTCTAAAATCAACAACCATATATTTGGGTGAGGATTTTGAAAACAAAGAGACAAGACTGGCACATGACAGCCATTAATAAACACACGTTGAACCCCTGCTCACTGGCTGCAGAGTTACCTCTATTCGCTCAGGACCCTGGGCCAGGGGTTCTACCATGATCCCGAATCTGCCAAGAACCTATGTCTAACTCCGAGAAAATAACAATTTTGGAATCTGAAAATGCTGGCCACAGTCAGACCCCCAATGGCCTGACCTGATGTATCCCCCAGCCCGCAACTCGAAAGAGAACAGCTCCCATATAAAAATGTAATGGACCAGGAAGCAGAGCAGGGCCACCCACCTGGTGTCACTGAGAGGTACCACGTGGCTGGCCTGTCAGCAAACCTTCCTCTTTTCGGTCTGCCAAATGCACCCACCAGAAGGCCTTCATTCTCAGCAAGGTCAAAGAGCTGTCGCCCAAAGACACAAAGGTCCAACGGCCCAGCTGCGGAGCCATGACAGACGGAGGGAGACGTCTTTGGCTTGACATGCAAACACGTGTGTGCATCTCCATGTGCCCTGACGATCACAATGGGAAGCCGGTCGAGGCCCTGGCGGTCTCCTCAGCAAACATGCGGGGGCTGTTTAGTGGCACCGCTGCAGCAGCCAGGCAGAAATGTGACTCGAGAGTCGGGCTCTCTCTGGAGGCTTGGCCACGCACACTTGGGCTTGGGAATCTGTGTGGCTGGGGCCCAGGGTGCCTCGCTGGTCTAGGGGCCTGAGGACCATGTGACATCACTGGCACACAGCCCAGGTGTGGCCTCTGGAGCCGTGTGGAGTCACCCTTGGGAGGAGGCGGCAATCGACAAAAACGTGATTTTCATGGTTGTAAATTCTGCCCCAATTTACTGCTTGACTTCCTGTCCTCCCCCAAACATTTCAAGAGCAGAGAAACTTCATGTCTGATCAAGTTCTTTCTTCCCCACATGAAAGGACTGGGGGCCAGAGTCAAGCTTGTCTGTGGAGCCAACCACACACAGCTCGGCGTTGGCCCGGCCCGTGGCGGCCCCTCTTCCGGTACCTGTCTGAGCAGGAGCAGCCGTTGGGGCCACTCCCGACCTTCACTTCTGAAAGCACAGCAAGTCACTGAACTCCCTGAACCCAGAACTCAGGCTGGAAAGCCCTGAGGATCTGCTGGGCCTCCTCAGACCACAGGGCTGGTCACTGAACAAAGCAGAGCATCCGAGCCCTGCGGGGCCTGGGAGCTGATCTCACCACGTGGGAGACAGCCACTGCAAGCAGTGGTGGTGGGGTGGGGGTGGGGGTGGGGGGTCACCTTCTCTGCTCGGAGCGGACACACCAGCTCCACAGTCTGCCCCTTTTCAAGAACAAGGACCTACTTGCAATGTCAGAATTTCAGTAAGTATATTGTTAGTACAATCTAATTAAGAAAATGTATAATTACCAAAAGGTAGTGTAAAGTCAGTAGTTATGGTACATACTTATGCTCACCCTCATACTTTAAAAAATATTGGTACGTTTGTACAAAACAACCTTTTCACTCCGAAAATGATGCAGCTACAATCCTGAGTCAGGGGCACTGTGCAATAACTCCATGGCCCACTAGGGGTCCCACCAGTCAATGCCACTGAGCTACTCATCATACCTGGTACCTGACAGGTATAGTCTCAGATCTGCAAACCCCTGGGGAAGAGAGTCAACTATACATTTGGATGACTTTCAAGTCAGTGTTTATTTATTGGTCTAGAAATACTAGAATAATTTCCTCTTGGAATATAATGCCAGGAACTATGTAAAACATTCATTGTCTCTTCTAAATCGTTTAAAATTTTTCCAACTTTGTTGAGATACAATTGGCATATAATGTGTACATTTAAGATTTGATACCTTTGTGTATTTTCAAATGATACCACCATAGCATGCATGAGCTCACACCTCCACCCCATCACAGAACTATGTATCTCTGAAGGACAGTTACATTTTCTCCTTCCAGGCAACGCAAACTATAGAATGCCCCTCTCCCCAGTTTCTCCCAGCTACCAGGAAACTGACGACGAATTGGAGTGCCCATCCGTGGCTATCACCACGGGCCACAGCCCCTGCCCTGCCTGCTCCTTCCTCAGCACTGCCTCCACCTTCCTTCTCTGCTCCTGCACACCTCCCTGGACATGCTTGTCATGGGGGCGCCCTCCTCCACTGGGACTCGATGGGCATGAGTTATGAACATGCACAGGGCCTCTGTGGCCTTGAGCCTCAGAGGTGGTTACAAAGGGCGAAGGCCCTGAGTGGGGGCTTCCTCAGCGATCCCAGCTGCCCTGCCGCCTTCCCTGCTGAGCACCTGCTTGTGCGGAGTGCCCGTCCAATCTCCGAGGCTACAGCTCTCCAAGATGAAGGGAGTGCTGGGCACAGGGCGGCTGAGCTGGGCACTCAGGACAGCACCAACTCCCCTCCACTGGGCTTCAGGGCAAAACAGAACCCACAGCAATACCTCCTCCGTCCCAAGAAGTCCAAGAGAGCTGACCAACAGAGATGGGCGGCAAAAGCAAGCCCCCTGGTGCCCATCAGGACTCTTCCCAAAATCCTCTCCAGCAGCCTCCCCTGACCACTCTGTCAGGACACTTCTTTTCTGCTCCATCTCCTGGCTGACCTGTGTGTGGCCAACGCCTCCCTCCTGCCTCTCCCCCGTCTCCCTTTCCGCCTGCTGATGAAGCCCTCTGGCCACTGGGGGGCAGTGCTGCTGAAGGAACCGGGAGCGGCAGGGCTGCAGTGCCAGGCTGGAAAGTTGTAGCAGTACAATCAATCCTTACATTGTGTCTTTCTCTTGGATTATTTTTCCAATCCACGTCTAAACTCACCCTCTGGCGAGATGCACACTTGTAAGTGTATATTTGTACTAATGATTTTAGAAATAGGTTGTCCTGTATCTGTCAAAGTCCTCTTTACAATGAGGTGTCACTGAACCCAGGGGGCTACGACACGAAAAATCGAAAGGGAGACCCAGCCGTGGCGGGTGGCCCCGCTGGTTCAAGCGCTGTGCCCCGACGCCAAGGCTGCAGGTTTGATGCCGGTCAGGGCACGCACAAGAACCAAGCAGTGAGCGCCTAAGTAAGTGGAACAACAGATCAATCTTTCTCTCCCCCCACCCCCTCCTCTCTCTCTAAAATCAATCAATACGTTTTTTAAATGTTTAAAATAAAATAAGCAAAATTACTACCGAAACAGAGACGAAAAGGCCACTGCACTTGACTAAGCCTCCCTTGGGTCCAAACCACAAAGCGTCAGAGACAGCATTTCCCTGAACCCTTCAGGCAGTGCTGAGACTGCTGCAGAGAGCAGGCATCCTAGCAACTCCCCGGCGGACCCCTGTCTCTATCACGACGAGGGCCCTTGGGGCTTGGGCCTGTGTACCGTGGGTCTGGTCAGTGTGAGTCCACCCGCTGAGCCCACTGTGCTGGGCCCAGCGCTGCGTGGAGTGAGACTCGCAGCCCTGCCTCGGGCAGCTGCTCTGCCTTTGTCCCTAGGTGTCTGCGCACACCCTTCTTTTGCTTTGTTTGTAAGAGCTTGTCCCTGCAAATGAAGGTGCTGCCCAAGGAGGGTGAGCAGCACGACAACACACACGGCCACTGCTCGGCTGCCAGTCCACGCCAGCCACAATTCAGTGCATGGGGAGCCCCACGGGGCTCAGAGCAGAAGGGGGGCCAGTCCTCACTCAGGGAGTGGCCTTTGCTCCTTAGAGAGAAACCTGACCTGAGATGGGGTCTCACTGAGGGAGGCAGGTGGGCCCCAGAGAAGTGCTGGGAACCCTTTGAAAGAGAAAGCAAGGGTGCTGTGATGACGTTCCAGGATGGTGAGGTCCCCCGGGCATCTTCTGCTGGGAGACCAGGGCTCGCTGAGATGGAAAAGAACCGGGCCTGGTGCAGTGACCATTCTCAGGCTGGACAAGTGTGGGTCACTGTGTTGCACACCTGACACAACTACGGTGTTCTACACCAAATACACCTCAACTTAAAAAGGGCGAACTGTCTAAAACTCAAATGAAAAGAAAGGAGCAACCTGCTAGGCAAGTAGAGCTGGGCAAAGGGAGCCTTCCCCCCACCTAGTGTCAGCAGAAGGCTGGGAGCTCAGGTGGGTCTGTGTCCAAGAGACAAAATGACCTCTGTCCCTCAGAGAGTCAGCTGGCTAACACAGACAGTCACCCTGCTGAGCAGCCCTGAGGACGGACTCTGGGCGGCTAGTGGTGCCGTCACACCATCTTCCCATAGGACAGGCTGTTGTGGCCATCGGCTGTATCAGTGGGCTGTGTCAGTGGGCTGTCAGTGGGCTGTGTCAGTGGGCTGTGGGAGGGGATTCCGGTCTGCCTCTGCAGTCTCGGGGGAGTGCCGGGGCTGTGTCACAGTCGGCTCTGACGCTTAGTCGACAACAGAAATGTCTGTGTTCTCTAGAAGAAAGCAAACAGCTTAGGAAAGAATGGAGAAGGAAGGGAATTTGACAGAGGAGAGTGTACCGAACAGAGGCTCCAAACTTGGCTTGAGAGCGGTGCCCTCTGAGGCAGGCGCTTTATTATTGTTGGATGGCCGCTATTCCCCTCCCACAAGGGAGGAGACTGTGAGGAGCGGTGATTTCTGCAGTTTCCCAGGGAGGGAGGTGGGGTTCGCGGCAGGACTCCCCGCCTTGGAGTCTGCTTGCCTGACCGACTCTGCAGAGGGGCCCGGGCATCCAGGACACCAGGCCTGGAGGGCGGCGCGGAGGTGCAATGGAGGCGTCCCTGGCCCGGCTTCTCAGCTTCCCTGCCACACTGATGGATGAGCAGAACTTATTTTCAGTTCTCTGAAAATAAGCCTGTTTTTTCACTCCAGTGCTGTGTGCCTGAGGGTCCTTACTTCTCAAGTGCATCGGACGTCAGCACAGAGAAACCATTCGGTAGATATACTGAGTTTGGCCGCCTAAACTTGGGAATGAGGAAATCTATAAAGTTGGATGGCAAGCTCACCTCTGGGCACTAAGGTGAACAGCCCTGTTCATCAGCCCAGTCACAATCATGAAAATCACACCACATTCATTCCGGGGGGAGGCAAGCACACCACTTAGTGAGAGGGAAGCATTTGCTGACAGAGACGATCGCGGCACCTCGGAACTGGGATCAGAAGTTACTGCAGATACACAATGCAGGGAATCTTAACAATTAATCCCGACAGTGTGTGGAGGTTAAGGAAACTGTAACGGACGGAGTAGGGGACTGCAGGTTTTACTGACCGGCACGGTAATGGACATGCATTGTTCCCTAGGAGTATGGTTTCTGCTTACCTGGAGTAGCGTGAACCTAGTGTTAACATTAAATGATCCGAAACCATTGTCAAGGGCACGGACCACTGGGGTTCGTGGAACGGATTGTCCTGACACTGTGCTGTACCCTTAAGTTTGTGTCCCGTTTGTAAATTCCCTTTCTCTCTCTGATTTTTGAAAATCAGCATCTCAGAGTTACTGTTTTTCCTCCAGGGGGCGCCCCAGAAGCCACCAGCCAAGAGCCACCACCGTCAGCCTCTCCTCCTCCAGCAAGGCCTTGGCTCCCTGACATGGTAGCAAGTCCTTCGGGGCAGGGGCAGGGCTTCCGCACCCCTTGTGACCCCCACGAATCCAGCACACGCGGTCCGCGCTGGGGGTTCGGACAGCCCCAGGGAGGGTATGGCAGATTACGTCTTTGCTCCAGCCCAAACTCCTCCCAGAGGGAGTCCAGGGGCCGTAAGTCGTCCCCTTAGGTGGGAATGGAAAACTCCTGCTCTCTGGGGGTTGACGGCCGACGTGAAAGTGGATGGTAGGTGGTTTCTGTTTATCGCTGTCAGTAGACGCCTGTCTTAGTGAAGACAGCGCCTTTTCCAGTAATTAGCACTCCTGGTGTTTTTGGTTGGGAGGCGGAATGAGTCACGGGGCCCTCAGGCCACATGTGAGGCAGGTCTTAAAACCACATGGGAAAAACATTTTACCTAAAGAAATCTAAGTATATAACTCTCTAATCATGAATCATCGCCTTCTACTCTTGTGCTCATTCAGCACATAGTTGAGCACCTACTGGGTGCTAAGTCACATGTGCTAGACACTGGGTGGAGTGATGAGTGAGACGGACTAGCTGCCTTTCTCGCTTCTAGTCTAGTTGTGGATACCGGCGAGTGAAGAGGGAATTTCAATAGAGAACAATCACAAGCCCAGGGATCAGAAGAGCCTGGGGAAGAGGATCTGTGGTTTTCATGAGGATTCAACTCACAGCAACAACAGCAGTGCTTCTGTGGACTCACAGGACAAGTTCTACACTGCCCTAAGGCGTTATCTCACTCGATCCATTTAACCACCTTTTTGAAAACTGTTTCATTCTAACCCTTCACAGGAGAGGAAACTGTGGCTCGGGGAAGTGGGGTGAGTCTGAAGGACGACTTGCACCTTTCGTGAAAGACATGTGGCTCCGTCTGTGATGAGCGTGCTCTGTCCTCATGGCTGTTTGCTCACTGCCATCCACTCACTAGGTGAAGCCCCTGTAAATAGGATTTCTTCCTATATAAACAGACACACAATGTACCTGAGATAAAAGCGCCTTATGAGAAATGACTTGGAGACTGTGACTAAAAGACCCAAAACTACTTAGAAATTTCAAGTCTCACTTTCTTTTATCTTGGAATTCTTTTTAACTTTCTCAATTTAAAACGTTCCGCTCTCTCCTACATGGAAAAAAGTAAAACCTGTCTTTCTATTTTAAGTCTGTAAAAACATGTTGACCAGCCCTTCACAGTCAGTGTTCTCGGGCTCCCAGTGCACACCGCTGCATCCAGCAGCACCTCACGGCCTCCGAGACGGCCCTGCAGAATCTCAGAGCACGGCACTTTGTAACTACAGCGACAGCGAGAGGGCCCTCCTGCAGACTCCTGCTGAAGAACCGGGAGAGCCGGCAAACTCCGCTGTGCCACCGAACGTCCAAGAGTAACACCTGCTGGCCATGGGCGAGTGCTCTCTTATTATTTGTCAACACTTAGAACACTTAAAAAGTGAATTTAAAGTTGTCTTTCAAACCCAATAATTAGAGTACTATATTGATGACTGTATAAACATTTTAATTATTTTAAATGTTTTCAGTCCCCATTGCAATACCAATGAGCATTTCACACTAAAACTTTACATAAGTGTGTCCAACATGGCCATGTTTCTGTCCCTCCCAAATTACCCCTTGTCACATTTTCCCCTGGCTGAGTGGCATCAAAATGCCATGGACATTTAGGGGGACTTGGCTAAGTCACACTTCCTCAGTGGGGAAACACCTTGCTCTGTGTGTGGACAAAGTTCAGGTGCAGACACCGCCGAAGCCTATGTGTGATGTGTCTTTGGTGTTAAAATCTCACGGTGGGGGGGGGGGGGGAGTGAGACCAGGACAAAGGGCAATGGATGGATAAAAGGTGCAGAAACACCAGGCTAAGGAGAGATGTGTTTAGTCTAGCTTCATGGTGTGTCCCTATGTGGTTGGCAGTCCCTTTGTTTCCAGGTGAGCACAGCTGGGAGTGGCCCCAGGAACGCTCCGCCACCCCTCGCTGACCTCTCTGTGTGTGGCAGGGAGGGACAGGGCTGCTGGCAGCCCCGCCACGTGGGAGCGTGCCACCCTGCTGGGCCCTGGCACATAGAGGAGAAAACGTGTTTGACACGTACGAAGTGAGAAGCTGCTCTGTGACAAACTTGTCATCACCAGACACATACATGTGTAAGTGAAGGGTTTAGTTCTTACAGGCATTGAGTAAAAAGTGGAAGTGTTCCTCGCCGTGATAAGGCAACAAGGATAAAAACGCAGATAAGGTCCCCACGTTTCTATGGGGACCACACACATTCCCCAGAACTCCTGTGAAGTCCAGCTAAGCAGGGCTGGAAGTAGCAAGTGGCTGTGTGAGCCCAGTAACTCCCATGTTCCAGACACTGACCATCAGTCACAAACAACAAAGTACAGCCAACTATGCTACAGAAAGTCTGCATTATTTTTGTATTTTCTTGATGAACAAAACTCCTAGCTAACCAAGTCGGTCGTCATGGGAACTGCTTTGACTGCCTTCCTTTCCTGTCTCGTGGGAACATGTCCTGTGGCTGAGAACGGATGGAGTGGACCCACGTCACCAGAACACAGATGGGCACTGAGCCTGGGGCCTGCACCTCCCGCCCCTGCCCCACTCCACAGACACACAGCGAGTTGTGGTGTGTCCCCCCGAAGCCAACCTCTGCTGATGTTGGGCACCGTGCGCAGAGAGTGAACCCCTAAACTGACCCCTGGCTCTGCCCCGCAGCAGCCGTGCGCCTCACCGCTCAGTGCCTCCCTTTTCTCACCTGGGAAGTGGCAATCACGAGGGTTCCCACACAGAAGTCCCCACCGAGAGCCCACAAACTGACGTCAGGCCTGGGGGTGCCCAGAGCTCTCAGGACGCCCATGCACCCAGGGCACAGACCACATGTGGCACCGCCACAGTGTGGCTCTGGGGCCAGCCCCTCGCCAGCTAAGACGCTTGTCACAAGTGACTGTTTCACCCAGACCCTCTTCCTGTTCAGTGCTGGGTTTGTGTCAGCCCCAGTCCCTTTCTAACTTCCTGGATGGATTCCTTTCTTTGGGCAGTGGTGACAAGACGCCACACGACAGCTGGCTTAAAGCAACAGAAACTTGTCTCACGTTTACTGTGTCAGCAGGCGCTCTCCCCTGCAAGGGGCTTTCCTTGCCTCCACTCAGCTTCTAGGGGTTACTGGTGGTCTCTGGCGTTCCCTGGCTTGCATCTGTACCGCACCGGTCCCTGTCTTTGTCATCATCGGGTGCCCTCCCTGAGTGTCTGTGACTTCACACATGGCCATCTTTTTAAGACACAAGTCAGATTGGGTGAGGGCTCCCCCATCCCAGCATGACCTTGTCCTCACTAACAACCTCTGCAATGGCCCTCTTTCTAAATAAGGTCACAGTCTGAGGCAGGGGTGGTTTGGATGTGAACACATCCTTTGTGGGACGGGTGTGGCACACACCCTAACCCCTGGCACTCCACACCCCAGGCTGACCTACGCAGGGTCACTCCAGCTGGGCTACATCCTGTGCCCAGCAATCTTGCCCCATTTCAACTGCTTGGAAAACCTTCCCAGGAAATCGAAACATCAAATGCATTGGGATTTAGGTGGCAAAAACGAATACACTTAGGGGCGGCTGTTCGCTCTGCACAATTAAGGGGCCTCCTTCTCTACATGCAGTTCTTCCTAAGAGCTAGCTTGGTGGGGGGCGAGGGGGGGCAAGCCCTGAGTTGCCAGCAGGGTGCCTCCCTGAGCCTGGCACCCAGGCCAGGCTTGAGAGCAAGTGTGGGCACGGGGACCACACCGTTCCTCAGGAAAAAGCCACTGTTTCAGTCGTGGTCTTGATCCTCTGTATTGACTACTTTAAATACATTTTTAAAGCCTTCTCCTTTAGCCCTGGCTGCTGTGGCTCAGTTGGTTACAGCGTCTGTACACCAAAAGGTTGCAGGTTCCATCCCCAGTCAGGGTGCTTACGGGAGGCCACCAGTTGATGTTTCTCTCCCACACCAACGTCTCTTTCTCTCTCCCTCCCTCTGTCTCTGCAATCAACAAACATTCTTAAGAAGCCTGCCCATTTGACGTCACCCACACAGTCAGTCTGAGCACGGGGTGGGGGGGTCGGTTCAACAGGAGAGCCATGTGGAGCTCTGGGGGGGCAGAGCGGACGCCATGGTGAAGTCAGCCAGAGGAGCACGGGCCTCCCCACCGATGGCCTGTCCCAGCTGCCCGCAGAGGCTCTGCTTCCTAAGTGGCCCTGGCTGAGGGCACCCTTTACCCACAGGGGCAGGTCTACGGGGGCCTTCAGCACTGCCTGAAAAGCTTGAGGAATTCTCTCCTCACACATCCTGTGCTAGGCAGGCTTCACAGCTGGAGGTGGCACTGGAGTTCGTCCGTGGTGAGGGCTGCCCTGTGCCCCGGAGACAGCGTGGAAGGCGTGCCTGGGGTCTGCGGCCGACGTGTGTCCTTTCCGTGAGGAGACGGGGACTAGAGCACCTCAGCTGGGGAGAAGGCAAGGCTTTCTGAGGGACCTCAGCTCTCGCCTCTCAGTGGTCGCAATGCAGAAACACAGTGTCTTCCTCACTGTGGAGCAGAGAGCGTGAGCCAGACGCAGGGGAAAAAGAAGGAGCTCCATTTCAGGGATGTCACCTCCTACAGGAAAAACAGCCCACAGACACAGCGGTATAGGGTTCTCGATTCTGGAATGGTTTTCAACTCAGAGTATAAAGATTCAAGGAAAGAGGAAAAAAATCGACACAAGCCCAGAGAAAACAGGGCAAGATTAAATAATGCCTGATGACAGCTAAGAATTTGTGAAGTCCCTAATTGTTCCTAAGTATTCTTATTTATTCATCTTTTCTGTGTTTTTTAAAACAAATGACTTATGTAGATGTTTATTTTTGCTTTGCAGTGTTTGTTCACGTTTTAAAAACTTAAATGGAAAAGCCTACATGTAGTTTTATTTCTATGACTTCTATCTACAAAAATTCAGCCACTGCCTTAATGATATTCTGCCGTTGAGCCCTGCCGTCCCACTTAGCGCCTCCTCTCCTACAGAAGAGGTGTAGGGGCGAGGAGATGCCCCTGCAGGGCAGCGTCAGGGAGCCCATGAGGTTGGGAGTGGACCGAGGTGCCAGGGAGAGGGACCCACATGGAGCTCCTCAGGCCTCTGGCCCTGCTAGCTCTACGTGCCTTCTCCCCACCCACCTGAGCGAGCCCCACGGCCCACCCTCTTTGATCCACTACCACTGGCTTTCTTGCTCCTTCCTGCCTCTCTCAACCTGTCCCCCTTTGCCAAACCCCATTAGCTCAAAGCCCCACCCACTCTGTGCTTGCTTTCAATCTTAGGATCAGGTCACAACAGAAGCGTGCAGGTGACCCGCCTGGGCCCTCGCTGCTCCCTGGCAGAGCTGGGCACTTTCTCCCAGCCTTCTCTCCATTATGCCCCATGTCTCTATGGCCAGAGCCACTCTGAAAACAGCTCCCCCCTCTCTGAAGGTGGACCAAGGCCACGCGACACAAACCACCTCTCGTTCCGACGTCCATCTCCGCGTGTCTCCGATGCTCCCAGACTGCTCTTCCTGTCTCGGTCCCAGCCCTCTGCCAAGTCGGTCCCGGGGCTCCCTGCGGGAGCAGCATTCTCTCAAAGAATTTCTTCGTCTGGACTCCCGAATCACCCCTCTTTGCTGACGGGTTTTCTTCTATCAGTAATGTGCTCTAGCACCTTCCAGACGGCTTTAAGAGAACCGTGCTCATGTGTTAACTGTGCTGACATTTCTTGTGCACACGTCTTGTGTCTCATACTCGAATGGAGGCTCCTGAAGACCGGGAAGTCCAACGTGAACCTGTTGTCCTTCCCAGTCTAACACTGAGCCTTGCATGCAGTATGTGCGCCCTGAATGTGGGCTTTCCATCTAGTTAAGTCATTCTTGGGCTCTTCCTGGCCTCTGAAATCTGGTCATGGGTGTGTCGGACTTGTCACGGGGTGTAGCTCTAGCCAGACAGAGCCCATGGGGCTGAGAATGCCGGCTGGCCGCCTTGGGCGCCAATGTGGGCCACCTTCCTCATGGGGCTGCCACTGCCACGAACCCTTTTCCATCCTCATTAGTGACGTGAACTTCACAATGAGGAATTACTTCCGTTAACTTGGGTCTTCAGTCCACCTAAACTGGCAGCAGTCTCTGGGAGAGGGGTCACATTTAAAGTGGAGGAAGTTAATTTTTCTGTTTTTTTCTTTGGACTAAATGGTATGGGTGGGAGAATGGAAATATTGCCTTTGTCCATAGCACACGGGCAGAGACAGACGGTCTGAAGGTTCCGGAACCGACATGTAATAGGCAGCCTGGTCTGCAGGCCCAGAGCCACGCCGCCTAGGGTGCCAATGGGGTGCCCCAGCCTCCCGTGCCGTCCCCAGGGCAGGTGCTCTCCAGGGCCTCAGCAACAGAGCACAGACACTGTGCCCCGAAGGCCACAGCTGTGTCAGACAGAGGAAGGCAGACACCTCCTGGTCTCACTCACACGCGGACTCTGACGAGCAAGACAAACGAACGGACGAAGCAGGAACAGACTTGTGGGTACAGAGAACAGGCTGAGGGGTGCCAGGTTGGGGGACTGGGGAAGAGGCGAATGGATTAAGGAGTACAAGTCTAGCTACAGGACGGCCGTGGGGATGTCCAGTCCAGCCCAGGGAACCGAGTCAGTGGCACTGTGGTCACTACGGACGGGGCCAGGTGGGTGCTGGACTACTGGGGACCACGTGGTAAACTATGTAAGTGTCTGACCCCAATGCTTCGCACCTGGAGCCAACATCGAACGATGCAGTCAGACGCAGGCTAGAGCCCTGCTTCAGCCCCGTCTCTGCCATTCACAAGCTGATGGCTGCTCTGCTGCATGTCCCAGCACGGGCGGGAGGGACGCCACTCCTTTGAGCCCGCACGTACCGCTTGCACTTCCCCAAACACCTGTGCAGTATAAGGTTTGAGATATTTTTCCTTCCAAGTTTCCATAACTTCAAATATCCTATAATTCATATGCTTTTTAAAAAGATTTTATTTATTTTTAGAGCGAGGGGAAGGGAGGGAGACAGAGGGGGAACATGGATGTGAGAGAGAAACACCGATTGGCTGCCTTCCATGTGCACCCCGACTGGGGACTGAACCTGCACCCCAGGCCTGTGCCCTGACCAGGAGTCAAATCTGCGACCTTTCACCTTCGTGGCCAGCACCCACCCCACTGCCTCACACTGGTCAGGTCCATATGTTTTTACTTTACAAGAAAAAAGAGGAGGAAAGTATCTAAAAAGTACATTAATTACAAGCTTCAAAGGAAAAAAGATGGCAAATCTCTGAGGCTATGATGTTTTTCCTAAAGACGAATTTTGGTGAAAAATATTTTCTACAGTGTACAATGTTAAAATTAGACCTAGTCTCCACCAATTCTTAATCACCCAATTTAAGGACAGCTGAAAGCATCGTATAGGAAAAGCAAGGCAAGGAAGACCTACTGATATAAACCAAATATGCCCCCCACTGTATGTGGTTACTACACTTGATGCAAAATTCTCACAAACTTCCACACACACACTCACACACACACCACGTGGTGGGCATCTCTGACTTTCGTAGTGGGAAAATGTCAGGCTTCATCGGGAATCCCCAGATTACAAAGCCCCACTGCAGGACTCAAATCCCCCCAGCGTCTCCCCGAGTTTTGTGAGCACCGGTAAAGGCGTCCTTCACATTGCCTGCCCCACACCAGCCACTCTTGCCCAGGCTCTGCAGTCAGGCTGGGGCCTTGCCGGAAGCACCACTGCGGAACCACCCGCTCACCAAGGCCCTTGCCAGGCTGCTTCCCCAGACCCCCAGCGCTGACACCCTCAGGGCCCTGAGGCCTTGCACCCTGCCGGGGAGCAGGCTTCCCTGCAACCTGGCGCACTCCATCACTCGGTCTATGCAAACCTCGGCCCTTGGCCCCTGGCTGTCTTGTCCTCCTCAGTCCTGAGGGGGACACAGGACAAGCACCACCCCCACCAGGTTGCCTAGGCCAATCCCAGTTCTAGGAGCCAGACTGGGGACAGGCACTAACCATCACTCCATTTTCCTCAAGGCCTTCCTTCTGCCAGGGCTCAGACCCCAGAGCCCTGCTCCCTGTCCCTCCGTCCAACTCTCCCACATTTCGGTGGATGTGGAAACTGCTGCTGGGGTGCAGGAGGGTCACAGGCGAGGACGTTCTCTGCATTAGCCACGCGCAAGCTCCAGGTCAGTCAGGCAGATGCGCTATTGTAGCTCAGACACCAGGACACTGACCTGGGAAATCAGGTTAACAGGCCAGCTTAGAACCCTAGTTCTGAAACCAGTTGCCAACAGTCAAGACTCAGCCTCCAGGAGCTCCTCACGTGTGCTGGGGAACCTGGCCCACTGTCTCCAACAGATTCTTCTTCCACCTGTGGGGACTCCTGGGTGTTCACAGTCTGTGCAGGGGCTCCGGCCCACTCGGCACTTTGCCGCTCCACTTAGGCAGAGTTGGGCCAGCCAGGACCCCTTCCTGTGTCAGAGAATTTGAATTCACAAAACCAGCAAACAAATCCCGCCTCTGTTTCTCATATGACTTTAAACGAGACGAACATGTTTTGTAGATCACCCCATGGTCACTCCACGTGAGAAGTTCTTAAAGGACGGCGGAGTGTAGGAAAGGGGACCGGGGTACGGGAGCAGGTAAGGGAAACGCAGCAGGATGGGGGTGCAGCATGCGTGTGAAAAAGAAAGAGAAAGTGAGGCCAGCCTACAAGACAAACTCTTAACTTCCTCCGAGAAGAAACACGGCCAGAGGTGCTGATTCAAGCGCTCCGTCTGGGATTACTTCAAAACTCAGTGCCTGGTCCAAAGCCAGAGCTCTCAGCAAGCCAAGTGCCCCTTCCCTTTGCCGCCACAGATGTGACACGCAGGAAAAGCAAACACCTTTGTTTTCCCCCAAATCATTCCATAACTAGACTTCAATTCTTCCATTCAGTGGGCCCCTTTCAGCCCAGCCCCGAGTCTAGGAGCTGAAACTGAAAACACTGCTCACTTGCCATCGAGAACCCTTTTCAGTTAGTGGTTAGGTGCTAGGGAGAAGTTTCTCTTCCCACGGCCCCCACCCTCTTTGAAGGCCATCGGATGCACTGAGGCAGAGCAGGGCTGCCAGCTCGTCTGGACCTGGCTGTGGTCCAAGAAGAGGTTTACTGGGCATTCTTTCATGAAAGAAAGTTGCTAAGCTGTTGTCAACACCCACAGATATCGGAGGGAGAGTGAATCAGAAAGCTATAAATAGTTACCAAACCTGATCGTTTCCTTGTCTGTGTCAACCACACAGGGGTGAATAGGTCAACACCTTTTGGAGAGTGAAAAACAGGACAGCATATGGAGCTCTTCAGAAGCGCTTCCTGTAGCAACATCAGCACTGGCCTGCGGACCTCGACCTTCTCTACCCAGAGACGGGTCGTCACGCTGTGGATGCGTGGTCTAGCTCCCAGCTGGTTGGGGCCCAGTGGTACAGCCACATTCAGAGTCCTCTCCACCTTGTCCCCGATGGTCTTCTCTGATGAAGGTCCTGGACACAGCTCTCCATGGGAATTTGCCTTTCCAAATGGTGTTAACACCCCTGTAGCTGGGAAATTTAGGGTTATGTAAATTAATGAGACTTTAATAAATTGCCCACGGGGTTGAAAGTTTGGGTAGCTCTATGGTTCTGCCATGACTTGAGGTCTTCAGGGTACCTGGTCACTCCCAAGGGGAGTGTGTGGAGTGACCAGCACCACCCAGGCCCAAGGGGGCCGCCCCGCATGCTGGATGCCGCTGCAGACACAGGGTTCCAAGGGCCGGCGCTGGCCCATGTCCACGTCTCAGTTCTGCCTGCCTTGGTCCCAGCCTCCCTGAGTGAGGAGACCTCCCTGAGAAGTCCACTTGCTCCCAGGAGCCCAGCGGCTGTGAGGAACACCGGGTTCTGCTGGGAGCCAGAAGCAGTGCTGGGAAGGACAGTGTGCTCTTGGTCCTTGGAAGAGGGCCATCCCGGGCCACCAGCTGCCACTTCAGCCTGCAGCGCACTGCAGCACTAGTGTGCGCTTCTCCCTGTGGTTGGGTCAAGTGTGCTGGCGAATTCGAATGCGACGCCACTTCTCTGCACCACATGGCCCTCAGACAGCAACCCGGCCCCCAATTTCCCCTCAAATATCATGTGGGCCTGCGGAGCCTTATTCTTTTTCTCCGTGGATTCAGCCTCAAGACGGCAGTTGTTCCATTATGAGATAAAAACAAGGTGTCTCTGTCTGTCATTACTGAGACAGAACCACTGGGTTCTACTCCTCTGGGTTCTATTGCCTGTCTCCAAAAAACTGTGACTCCCATTGCCAGAGTCTTATGAAAAGGAAAGGGACCATTTATTCAAAAGTTATACAGGTTTAGAATAATGGCAGAATTTTGCCATTAAGTCCCACTCCCTTTTGAAACAAAAAACCACCCATAATCACAGGGAGGGGAGTCCTTCCTCCCCTTGCCAAACCAGGCCAGTCAGGAGGACCATCTCTCAGGAAAAGAAATAGAAGTCTGTAGCTCAGCTTTCACCTGGCCTCAGTTCAGCATTCCCGGCTTCTCCCAGTAATCCATGCTTGGCTAGGCTCCCGCTCTCAGTCCCAACCTGCACAGCCCCTCCTCCTGGTAGGCTGGTGAGAGTGCTTCTGCGTCCTCTCAAACAGTGTTGGCCAAGACTGCCTTCTCCCTCCCAAGCTGCACGGTTAATGGAGCCTTACATGGCTCAGAGTGCCTGGCTGCCCCATGCTTGGGTTTAAATCTCGGTGTGGATCTTCCTTCGTAACCCCATTTCCAAATCCTCCCACAAAGGGTCATACCTGCCAGTACTCTGGTCTCGTCTGCCTTTCTCGGCTACCATTGTTGTTCCGGGCAGTCTAGGTCCTGTGACCCACCCTCCTGCTCTCACTCAGGCGCAGCAACCAGGGGACTGCCAGCAGGCACGGCTATCAGCATTACTAAAACACTGGCCAAGTTCTTTAGACATGCAGAGTAACTCTCCCTGGCCCTGCTCTGCTTCTCCTTCCCCAGCCACATGAGTGGGGGTGTGGGGGGCCTATAGCTCAGCACCCTGTTACATGACCTTGACCCAGATTCTCCACTGCTCCCTTGACTGTGACTTGCTTGAGTGTTCCCTGGGTATTTTTCCATTTTTGTGACGGGTTTGTTTGTTTGTTTTTCTGGCACAGAATATATCCATCATGTTAAAATCTAGTCTGCGTTGTTCACTTTTTCATCAGAATATTGGGGATCTAGTATCAGGATTAAAGCTTAAGTGTGTAATCGGGCAACTTTTCATTTTTCTGTGTTAGAGTGAATCTCCATTAACTTATCACATAATACCCATTATGTGATCCTTCCCTGTACCATAATCTAAAGACAGGAAACCACAAATTACCTCATTTTGCATAGTAATTATAAACTCTGACTCAGAAGTTCTGATTAGAATCACAGAATCTAAACTTGGAGGGAATAGAGAGGTCATCTCACTGACTTTATCTTGGGAATCACCAAGGTTTTGTTTTAAATACAAGATTCCTGCCTCTTCTCCCCGCACACAGAGATGCTGATTCTCTGGGTCTGACTCAGAGGTCCAAACTCCGTATTTCAGGAAGGTCCCTAGGTGAGTTGGAGGGTTAGTGGTCAGTGGTCTATGGATTAGTCCCTCTAACATTCTTGATTTGTGAACATCCAGTTTTTGCAAGCGTAGGGTAAGAAATGAGACCTTTCCTGGAGTCATGCTTGTCGCCTCACAGACTGACTGGACAGGACATTCATCATTCCCTCCTTCTGCCAGGACGTGTTAATGGTGGGGCTGAGGTCTGGTGCTGGTCATAGGAACTATTTGAGAAGGGCCCCCAATGGGCAGGAACTGTCCACAACTTTTTATGAACAGTCCTGCGAGGTAGTTGTGTACAACTGCCCCCATTTTCAGAAGAAGAAATTTAGGGGAGCTAGAATTTAAACCTACATCTGTGAGGGGGTCTACAGCTCATATGGTTTCTAGTGTATCATGTGTGACATACAGTTCCAAAATAATTACATAGATAAGTAGACACGCTTTGCTTTTTGTAATTGAGAGAACCTACTTTTCTTAGTCTCAGGAAGATGCTTATTTTCTTATGACCATCTTCATTATGCAAAATTAGTTATAGCCAATGATTATTGATTGCTTATTATGTCCCAGGCACTTCACATGTGAGATTAATTATACTATTGGCAAACCCTGTGGGAAATACACTAATTTAAATCATAAGAGGCTTTATGACTTAAAATGTCTACTTCCTTAGAAGCCTTTTAAAAACAGGATAGGTTCTTACCCAATGGGAATGGTTAAATGACTGTATGACTGTATGACTGGCAGGCAGACAGAAGACAGCTTGGTCTCCGAAAGCCCATTCCACAAGGAGATTACCAGCGACCCAGAGAGGCCTTGGCGAACGGCCTTCCATCTCCTGCCAAATTAAGAATGTCTCCAGCGTGTCCGTGGGCTGAACAGGCCCTCTGTGATCATAACGGTTCGCTTTTCCCAGGAGTTCACTAAGTTGTATTTTTAGCATATTTCTAAAGTCAGACAAAAATTCACCCAAAAATCCCAACAAACCCCAAAGTGTTACTTTCAAAAGGGAGTTTTTTGGCCACAGCAGTGGGTTAGTTTTTGAGTGACTGGAGTAGAATTTAGCTCAAGTTAAATTTAAGATATTCCCTATTTTTTTTTTCCATTCAGACTAAGGACATTTTAAAACGTGTAGATAAACTAGAAATACTTAACTCAGAATAACTGCTTTTCTAACTTGAATCTTTGAACACAATTCCAATAAAAAGGTAGAGTCATATGCATAAAGTCAGAATAACATCTAAGATAATGAAACTTCCCTATATACTCCATATTTTTTTACATCTTGAGTGTACAATGATTCACTTATTCAGCAAACTTTCTAGGGCCCGTGATGTATCAACACCCACGCTTGCCACCAGGTACACTGAGATGAACGAGACCAGGGCCCTGATCTTGAGAAGTTTCGATATACTTTTATATTATGATCAAACTGTATCATATTATGCCAATTTACCACTTTTTAGCCTATAAAAATGGCAATTTTGTGTGGCTCAGCCTACAATTACAATGTTATATTGTACTGACTTATTGTAAGTATGAATGTAACTGCGCAGAAACCCCACTTCTATACAGTGACCCTTCTCCTCTCTGTCCCTCCACTCCCTCTCTCCATCATTAAGTCCTCAGGACACTGGATTCTGGTCCACATCAAACTATTGTAAGAACAAGGCCTGGGGTCTGCTGACCACAGAAACAGTTTCCTGTCAAACTAAAGATGACATGTGACCTCAGCAGTGCTTCAGCCCCAGGCCCAGGAAAGCAGACGTCCCCATGGACCACACCCACAGGCAGAGCAAGGGCACAGGACCTGACACAATGGTCACCCCGCCTCCCCCTGGCCCCAACCAATCAGGAGAGCCCACAACCCCCACTCCTTCAGCCACCAGGACCAGTGATTTCTCCCCTAGGTAACACACCCCCTGGCAGCCATGGGGGAGCTGGGGCTTCGAGCATGAGCTCGCCTGTAACTCTAGGCACGGCGCAATTCCCCCCACTAATAAACCCTCATTTTCTCCTGTTCTCCCGTGTGGTCAGGCTCTGGTGAGCAGCGGTGAAGGGACTGCTTTGGTCGATTACACAAGGAAGCACTGCCATGTGGGGAAGTGCGGGGGACGACGATGAGGCCCTACTGCTGGGATGGCACTGAGCCCTGCAGCCTAGGGGCCCCTGCAGGGGGGCCACATGCTCTGGCAAAGGGACGGGGGTAGAACACACCGCCAGTCTGTGCCATTAAAGTATTATAGTTTTAGGGACAGTTTAGGGGATAAGTGTAAGGAAGGAGAGACTGGATATCATGAGTTTTAAGGCTGTGCCATTAGTTTAAGGGAGATATGATGAGGACCTGGACTAAATCTACTCTACAAGTATTACAGACAATATTTATGACATTAACCATTTTTCTAGGCTGTTTATTTTATTTAAGTTTCATTTCATTGTTGATACTATTACAGATGTCAACAATGAAATGAAACTTAAATGAAACCCCATTTCCTTCCAATCTCCCCTCCACCAAGCCCCCACCCCATCCACCCTGGTCTTCACCACACTGTTGTCTGTGCCCATGGGCTTTGCAAGTGTGCATGTATGTCTTTTGGTTAATCTCTTCCAGTCCCCCCATCCCCTCCCCTCTGAGATCTGTCAGCCTGTTCCACGTATCCATGCCTAAGGTTTTATTTTGTTTGTCAGTTTATTTTATTCATTAGATTCCACATACGAGTGAGATTGTGTGGTACTTGTCTTTCTGAGTAGCTTATTTCACTTAGCATAATATTCTCCAGGCCCATCCATGCTGTCACAAAAGGGTAAGAGTTCCTTCTTTTCTACAGCCACATAGAATTTCATAGTGCAAATGTATCACAGCTTTTTTATCCACTCATCTACTGATGGGCACTTGGGCTACTGTAAATAATGCTGCTATGAACGTAGGGGTGCATATATTCTTTCTGATGTTTTGGGATTCTTAGGATATAGTCCCAGAAGGGGGATTGCTGGGTCAAAAAGCAGTTCCATTTTTTAATTTTTGAGGAAAGTCCATGCTATTTTCCATAGTGTCTGCGTCCATCTGCATTCTCACCAACAATGCAAAAGGGTTCCCTTTTCTCCACATCCTTGCCAGCACTTGTTTGTTGATTTATTGATGATGGCCATTCTCACAGACGTGAGGTGGTATCTCACTGTGGTTTTAATGTGCATCTCTCTGATAATTGGTCATGTTGAGCATCTTTTCATATGTGGTCTATTGGTCATTGTATGTCCTCTTTGGAGAAGTGTCTATTCAGGTCCTTTGCCCAGTTTTTAAATTGCATTGTTTGGCTTCCTGCTGTTAAGTTGTATAAGTTCTTTATATATTTTGGAAATTAACCCCTTATTGGATGTATCATTGTCAAACATGTTCTCCCATACAGTGGGTTCCCTTTTCATTTTGTTGATAGTTTCTTTTGCTGTGCAGAAGTATTCTATCTTGATGCAGTCACATTTTTAAATTTTTTTCACTTATTTTCCTTGCCCTAGGAAATGCATTGGCAAAGAAATTACTATGAGATATGTCTCAGATTTTACTGCCTATATTTTCTTTTAGGATATTTATGGTTTCATGACTGACACTTAAGTCTTTTATCTATTTTGAGTTTATTCTGGGATATGGTGTAAGGTGGTGGTCTAGTTTCATTTTTTTGTATGTACCTGTCCAGTTTCCTCAACATCATTTACTGAAGAGACTATATTTATTCCATTATATGCTCTTGCCTCCCTTATCAAATATTAATGGAACATAAAGGCATGGGTTGATTTCCAGGCTCTCTATTCTGTTCCATTGATTTATGTGTCTGTTCTTATGCCGGTACCAGTTTTGATTACAGTGGCCTTGTAGTATAGTTTGATATCAGGTATTGTAATCCCTCCAACTTTGATCTTCTTTCTCAAGATTGCTGAGATTATTTGGGGTCTTTTTTGTTCCATACAAACCTTTGGAATATTTGTTCTAGATCTATGAAATATGTCATCAGTATTTTAATAGGAGTTGTGTTGAATCTATAGATTGTTTTTGGTAGTACAGACATTTAATGTTAATTCTTCCAATCCATGAATACAGTATATGCTTCCACTTATTTTTACCTCACTCAATTTCTTTCTTCAAGGTTCTATAGTTTCCCGAGTACAGGTCTTGGTTAAATTTATTCATAGGTACCTTATTTTTTTGTTGTTGCTGTTGCAATAGCAAATGGAACTGTTTTCTTAGTTTCCCTTTCTGATTGTTCACTATTGGTATGTAAAAATGCCACCAATTTCCAAATATTAACTTTGTATCCTACTACTGTCAAATTCATTTATTAGAGCTAGTAGTTTTTTTGGTGGAGTCTTCAGAGTGTTCTATGTACACTATCATATCATCTGCCAATAATGACAGTTTTACTTCCTTCTTTCCAATTTGGATGACTCTTATTTCCTCTAATTGTCTGATTGCTTTGCTAGCACTTCCAGTACTATGATGAGTAAGAGTGGACACCCTTGTCTTGTTCCTGATCTTAAGGGAAACACTTTTAGTTTATGCCCAATAAGTTGGCTGTAGGTTTTTCATATATGGCCTTTATTATGTTGAGTTATGATCCCTCTAGTCCCACTTTGTTGACAGTTTTAATCATAAATGGGCACTGGATTTTATCAAATGCTTTTTCTGCATCTATTGATATATGATTTTAATCTTTCATTTCAATTATGTGATGTATAGCGTTTATTGCTTTGCAAATATTGTACTCACTTGCATCCCCAGAATGCACCCACTTGATCATGGTGTGTTATCTTTTACTGCATTGCTGGAACTGATTTGCTAATATCTTACTGAGGATTTTAGCGTCTATGTGCATCAGAGATATTGGTCTATAATTTTCTTCTTTTGTAGTATCTTTATTTGATTTTGGAATTAGGATAATGCTGGCCTCTTAAAAAGAGCTTGGAAGTCTTCCCTCCTTTTCCAGTTTTTGAGGAGGATAGGTGTTAGCTCTTCTTTGAATATTTGTGAAGCCATCCAGCCCAGGACTGTTGTTTGCTGGGAGTTTTTTTAATTACTGCCTCAATTTCATTAGTTATTATTGGTCTATTCAAATTTTCTGATTCGTGCTGTTTGAGTTTTAGTAGATTGTGTTTCTAGGAATTTGTCCATTTTACACAGATTGTCTGCTTTTTTGACATATAATTGTTCATAGTATTTTCTTCCAATCCTTAGTATTTCTGTGATGTCAGTTGTTACTTTTCCTCTTTCATTTCTGATTTTATGTATTTGGGTCCTCTCTTTTTCTTGATGAATCTGGTGAAAAGTTCAACAATAGTGTTTATCTTTTCAAATAACC
Source organism: Desmodus rotundus (assembly GCF_022682495.2). Lineage (NCBI taxonomy): Eukaryota > Metazoa > Chordata > Mammalia > Chiroptera > Phyllostomidae > Desmodus > Desmodus rotundus. The sequence goes on along the minus strand of NC_071395.1, from coordinate 3,450,032 downwards.
AGCTCTTGGTTTCACTGATTTTTTTTTTTTATTCTCTGTGTCATTTATTTCTGCTCTAATATTATTATTTCCTTCTTTCTACTTACTCTGGGCTTTTGTTTGTTGTTGTTTTTCTAGTTCTTTTAGGTGTAAGGTTAGATGGTTTGAGATTTTTCTTGCTTCTTGAGGGAGGCCTCTAATGCTATGAACTTCCCTCTCAGGACTGTTTTTGCTGTGTCCTGTAGATTTTGGGTTGTCATGTGTTCATTTGTTTCCAGGTAATTTTTGATTTCTTCCTTGACCTCACTGATAACCTGTTGTTCAATAACATGCTATTTAACCTCCAAGTGTTTGAATGTTCTTAGTTTTATTATTGTAGTTGATTTTGCTTCATGTCATTGTGATCCAAAAAGATGCTTGATATGATTTCAATCTTCTTGAATTTGTTAACACATATTTTGTGTCCTAACATGTGGCCTATCTTTGAGAATGTTCCATGTTCCCTTGAGAAGAATGTATATTCCGCTGATTTGGGATTAAATGCTCTGTAGATATCAATTAAATCCATCCAATCTAGTGTGTCATCTAAGGTCGTTGTTTCCTTGTTGATTTTTTTGTCTGGATGACCTATCCATTGATGACAGTAGGGCGGTAAAATCTCCTACTGTGATTGCATTGCTCCCAGTCTCTCCCTCGATGTCCAACAAGAGTTTCTTTATATATGTAGGTGCTGCTGTATTGGGTGCATACATGTTTACAAGGGTTATGTCCTCTTGTTGGATCATTTCCTTCTGTATTATGTAGTGACCTTTGTCTCTTATTATGGCCTTGTTTTGAAGTCTATTTTGTCACATATAAGTATTGCTATCCCAGTTTTTTTTTGTTTCCATTTGCATAGAATATTTTTTTCCCATCCACCACTTTCAGCCTGCGTTCTGAGGTGGGTCTCTTGTAGACAGTATATATATGGGTCATGTGTTCTTATCCATTCAGCTACCCTATATCTTTTGATTACAGTAGTTAATACATTTATATTTAAGGTAATCATTGATACTTATTTATTGCCATTTTCTCTTTATGTCTGTGTTCCTCTCTCTTTCTTCTTCTTCTTAAAACAGACCCTTTAACATTTCTTGCAATGCTACTTTGGTATTAACTCCTTTAGTGTGTGTGTGTGTGTGTGTGTGTGTGTGTGTGTGTGTGTGTGTTTTGTCTGGAAATCTCTTTATTTTGCCTTCAATTTTAAATGACAGCCTTGTTGAATAGAGTAGTCTTGGTTACAGGTCCTTGCTTTTCATTACTTTGAATACATAATGCCAATTCCTTCTGGCCTGAAGTGCTTCTGTTGAAAATCAGCTAATAGTCTTATGGGAGCCCCCTTGAAGATAAATAACTTCTCTTGCTGCCTTTCTCTCCTTGTCTTTAAATTTTGACATTTTTATTATGATGTGTCTTGGTATGGGTCTTTTTGGGTTCATCTTGATTGGGACTCTCTGTGCTTCCTGAATATCTATGACTTTTTCCTCCACTAAGTTAGGAAAGTTTTCTGCCATTATTTCTTCAAAGAGGTTCTCTAGCCCTTGCTCACTTTCTTTTCCTTCTGATACCCTTCTGATGTGAATGTTGTTACATTTCATGTTGTTTCAAAGGTCCCTTAAACTAGTCTCATTTATAAGTCATTTTTCTTTTTTGTGCTCTGATTGGATGCTTTTTCTACATTATATTCCAAATTGCTGATATGATCCTCTGCTTCATCCAGCCTACTTTTCATTCCTCCCAGTGTATTCTTGATGTCAGATATGCTATTCTTTATTTCCAACTGGTCCTATTTCGTGGTTTCTACATTCTTTTCCATGCTGTTGTAGTTCTAAGTTCCTTGGGCATCATTATAACCATAACTTGGAACTCTATATCTGATAAATTACTTGCCTCCATTTCATTTAGCTCTTTTTCTGGAGATTCCTCCTGTTCTTTCATTTGGGGCCTGTTTCTTTGCCCATTTTGGCTCTCTCCTTGTGCTTGTTTCTATGTATTAGGTAGAGCTGCTATGACTCCTGTATTCATGGGGTAGCTTTATGTAGTAGGTGTCCTGTGGGTCTCCTCGACCTCCTGAGCTGGGTGCTCTAGAAACGTCCCTTGTTTGGGTTTTGTGGGCCCTCCTACTGTAATTGAGTTTGACTGCTCTTGGCCCATTTGTGTGTGGGATCAACCTCAGATTGGCTGGCTGAGGACGGGGACCACTTTGACACTCATGTTGCTAGGCTGGCATCCCTCTGATTCCAAAATCAGACCAACATCACAAGAAATGTCATAGACCGATATCCCATATGAACATCAGTGCAAAAACCCTGAACAAAGTAGTAGCCAATCAAATCCTGCAGTATATACAAATAATAAGACATCATAACTAAGTGAAGTTTATCCTATGACTGCAAGGTTGGTTGAACATTCAAAAAATTAAAATTTATGTAAGTCATCATATTAATAGGCTAAAGGAATAAATCATATGATCCTGTGAATAGATACAGGAAGGACATTTGACAACATTCAATACCCATTCATGATAAATACTTTCAGATAACTAGGGATGGATGAGAACATCCTCATAGTGATGAAAGGCATCTATGAGAAATCCACACACACTATCACACTTACTGGTAAAAGACTGACCACCTTCTCCCCAGGATCTGAAACAGGACAAGCATGTCCATTCTTACCACTTCTATTTCATTTTTCTAACCGGCTTCTGAAGCCATAAGTATTGCCCCAACTTCCCCTGATACCCAGTGCTCTTAGGCATTTTTGTCATCTCTTAACTCATGTACAACCACACTTGGGGAGAGACTCCAAGAGAAGGAAGAAAAAAAAGAACGGAACACCGGAAGCAGGAAGTTTCTTGAGGAGAAGGGTTTTCTAATGGCACAGGTGTGCTTAAGATCAGGTGCCATTTCAAGAGTTGGTTAAGTAGTTTGACTCCAGTGACGTTCCCCAGAAAACAGCCCGAGGCAGAGTTTGTGTGAAGGCTTTTTCAGGAGGTGCAAACTTGGGACAGCAAGAGTAAGGGGAAGAGGAGCAGGAGGCAGGGCAGGAGAGAAAGGAATTATAAGTTGCTGCCACGCAAGGTGGCCAGTTTCACTAGAAAACACAGGCTACTCAGTCACTTTGACTACATTTCAAACAGGTGCTTTGGAAGCACCACGCTATGAAACAGTCCATCAGGGAGAGGAACGACCAGCCAACCCCTTTCCATCTCCCATGCCTCAGTGGTTCAAGCTTGCCAGGTGGTACGTGAACTCCTCGTACTTCTTCCTGTACTGTACAAGCCCCTTGTCTAGGCACGTGCTGGAGAGGCCGGACACCATGCCCAACAGTACGGGGCTGGTTTGGGACCAGGCAGTGGGAGGGGCTGGAGCCTCTGCAGGTCTGGTCAGATACCACCTGTGTTCCCACTGCAACCCAGCAACCACCCTGAGGAGGCAGGACAGCATGGGTGACTGCAATGGCGGCCAGGGTACCCCACTGACCACCAGGGAGATCTCGAGGGCAGGGGGGCGGAGGAAACCCAGGCAGGTATATAAACCGGGTCTGATGCGTCTCTAAGGCACTGGTCACCGTGGGTGACAGGCTTTACAGTCTGAAATGTCCACCTAAATGTGGCCCTGTTTTCTGAAATCCTTAGGGATAAATTTCCTGAAAAATGTGTCACATGCTGCTGTTTATTGGCCATAAACATAAAAAGTGTGGCTCCCTGAGTTTTCTCCAATGCTGCATGGAGTCAGATTTAACAGAACCTCAATTCATGTTCTGTGGCAGAAGCCCGAAGCCTTTTTCTCCTACTGAGATGCACACTCAGGTGGCCGACCTCAGCCTCATGGAGCCCGGGGCTCACCTGAGACAGTCACATGCAAATAACCATTTGAACTACACCAGTCACTTGTGATAATTGTTAGCATTGTCAGAGAGGGAAGTACAGCGTTTCAGCATTTAAGCTCTGGAGTTCTGAAACCACCCAGCTCCTGCCACGAGTATCCTCGCCTCATCTGCTTCTTTCCCCGTGGCCACAAAACACAGATAATGACAGCCAGCAACGTGGGTTGTGTGACAATTAAATGAATCGATCTCTTGCTCCACAAATGAACGCTGCTGAGCTAGAACGGTGCCTCATATGCACTCAGCATGCAATCAGTGTCAGCCAGTGGCAACAGCTCATTACTTGTGACTATTATTTGAAACCATTAATAATAATAAATGATTTCATTTCTGGTATTCCATTCCATGAATGTAAACTATTGCTCTATAAGAAAGGTAGAAACTGTGTATTTTGAATTTGCTACAATTTTTTCTTTGAAAAACTGAAAAGCTCTGTCATGCATATAGTCCAAGTACCAACCTCAGCAAGGTCTACTCCACTTGTATAAGCACTTTATTCTAATTCTTATGCAGAGCTGCAGGATTCTGGGTTCTTTCCTGAAAAGGGTATCCTGGAGATTTTCACTGGCTTTATTCTCAACAGGAAGGGTAGGTTAAAAATTGGAGACTATCAGGACTTGGGTCTTAGAACCAGTGACAGAAAGGAGCTCGTGTGTACAGGCAGGTGGGCGAGCTGCAGAGCGAGGTCAGACGATGTGGGCGCAAACAACAGCTTCTCGAAGTGGGTGTCTTTTTCATGTGCTGTTTTCTTCCCAGGCGAGAGTTCTCAGTTCTACTACACACAGGTGCTCTGCGACAGCCATACTGCAGGCACCTGATCTCATATCCACCTTTCCTGTTTGCTGCCGCCTCACAGAACTCTTGGTCTGGTCCTTGTTGCATCCCCCTCAGCCTCTGCATTCAATATGCTGAAGCTACCTGTTTACCTGCCCGTCTCCCCAGCAGATGAGCAACCATTGCTGGCCGCACTGTGCTCGCCTCTCCAGCCAGGCTCTCAGCGCAGCACCTTCTCATGTTGGTCCTTGGCCACTATCCCTGCTCTCTGGCCTCTCTGGCAGCCTGCTCACACCTCCCTATCCATGGACCATTGGCCACCAAGAACTCCAGAGACCTAGCAGCCCCAGAGTAGAACCACAGGCCACTCTGCAACAAGAATGTCTTAGGTTTGATTGTATTTGTTTGTGTAAAATAATGTCTTCAATTACTTACAGGCTGAGTTATCTCCCCACCCCCAAAGCTTCAAGTAAAAGGGATGCTCGTTGAACATTCTGGTGTGAATGTGAGGGCGGGACTCCCCAGTCTGGAAAGCATAGCTGGACCCTGTCCGCTGTGGGCCCAGCCAGTGGGTATTTCTCAGCTACAATCTAAGCACAGCCCTCCTCTGCTTAATAACTTACAGAACTTCTTAGCTCCCCATCTGGCTCCCACGGGCCAGCCGCCTCATGTCCTCCAGCCCCAGGGGACACAGCCACCTGATCAGCTTGTCTGCTCATGGTCCCTCGTATTGTGCTCCATTTTATCTCTGGCCGTGCGGTAATTCTCTAAACTGCCACACGTTCTTTACTGTTTTTCTTAATCCTTCCAGGAAGAACTCATCCACCTCCTCTGAGAACAATTCTTTCTACCCAGCTCAGGAATGTTTACCTTCTCTGTTACAATAATCTGTTACCATTTCTCACTGTGCCAAGCATGTCTTTGATCTTTCTGCTACTTTTAAGTGTGGCTCCCACCTGGTGCAAGGGGGCACTGGCAGATCAGAGCCAGCACTCTTCCCCACTCCTACGGCCAACCTTGCACCGTAATACACTCTCTTATGCACCAAATGCGCATTTTCTCCGGCTTCACTGAAGCTATGATTACAAAGAAAAACCATAAGGAGCACAGCATGATTTTCTGACACATGCATACATTGTGAAATGATTTCCACATCAAGCTAATTAACATATCCCTCACTTCACATAGTTAGTTATTTACCAACGTGATTTGAGTGTTAATTCTGTACAAGCCACTACGTGTAAGAATTTTCACGCAAAGAGATTGGAAGATACTGGTCTTGCCTAAACATTTGTCATGATTAAAAGCGTAGTTCTTTACAAGGAGGTTTATCTTTGTTTTTGGACAGCTGTGCAAGTTTTTCTTTAGGATGACTTGAACTGTTTTTTTCTGATCTTAGCTCTCTTGATGGCACAACTGAGAATACATCTAACGTCTCTTCATTATAACAGCACCTGACGTGCATGACACCCTGTTTTGTACAGCTCTCTCCCCTGCCCCCTCCTGTGCGCCCTTTTCTACAACGTCGTGGTTTCCAGACTCTTCCGGATCTTGGTCTTCTGAGTACGCCCGAGTTTACCACAGCCCCTAGGAAACTCAGCACGAATAGAGCTGTGCTGTCACCAAGTGCCTGCTGATGAATCAGGGCACTTGGACATCGCAGTCTAGAGAGCAGCGTCTCAAGTGACACATAGCACGTCTTAGTTACCTGTATCGCCACCCACCCAGTCTGAGCTGCCGCTCAAAGTCAAGCTTGCTGGCCACTGCCAGGCACTAACTGACGCCATCCGTTACCAACAAATGGCCAGCAAACGCGCACTGCAGTGCAGAGCCCGCTGTGTGCCTGGCGCACGCCCGGGTGCTAAGTTCACAGTCGCGAACAGATTTTTCTAGAAAGAAAAGCAAAGAGGAAATAGGAAACAAACTAATTAATTAATATAATCACTGTAACGGAAACAGACGGGACAAAGCAGGGGATAAAATGGTGGGACCCCCATGGTCAGGGCAGCGAGGGGCAGTGTGTCTGGGGCAGTGTCTCCGCAGCGCTGACCAGAGGCTGAGACCTAGGAGGAGGGAGGCGGCCGTGCCAAGCGTGAGAATGACAGCACTGACTGTGCCACAGCGTCAGGGAGGGAGGCAGGCCTGGGTTCAGTGTTAAAACCAAACTGAGGCCGGAGGGTGGGGTCAGAGGGCAGAGACAAGTCCAGACTGGAAAGGCCAGGTCATGGGGGGTTCTGGCAGTTTCTATCCTGTACAGGATAGAACTGAGAAGTGATTTTTGATTTAAAAATAGTCTGGCTGCTAGAAGCGAACTGCAGTGGTCCAGGCCGGAGATGACAGTGGTGAGGCTGAGGACAGGGCACAAATCTGAGCCCGTGGAGGTGCTAGCAGCCCTTCGCTGCCACACCACCTATCCAAGACACACGTGTGTTAGTGACTCCCTTCTAACCAGGAGAGAGGGATTTTCATGCAAGCCGTAGGCCCAGCAAAGAAACAGACTGACTTTTTGTTGTCTTAAAAAGGAATAATATACAGCAGAGCTTTTGTCTGCGTTGGCAGGAAGTGGTTGTTCATATACCAGACTGGAACTCTTGGGCTCTCTTTGTTCTGAAAACATGAATGAAATAAGGGGAACGTGAACAGTCCCAGATGCTCTGCCCCTCTGCCCCTCAGAGGGCAACAGTGGACCCCAGGCTCATTCTGGGATCAATGCTTAAACACTAGATTGGGTTCAGCCTTAGATTCGTGGGCTGACATGCCAGGAAAACAGATCTCTGCCCATTACAAGGAAGAACGTTCCCATAATTGCCTTCTGAAGAGGTACACTTCAGAACAAATTATCTGTCAGACTTCCTGTCTTCTCCACTCTCACCAGGTGGCCATTTAACTGACCCAGTGGTGTCAAAAGAATGACTTCCTTTGCTTTTAGGGACTTGAGAAATAAAAGCTGCATTTACTGGTTCTCAGGAAGGAGATCAGCACAATATCCCAGAGGCTAATGCTTAAATCATAATTGCATGATAAAGATCCAGTGAGGAGTGTCAAAACATTCCTATTGTTACAGAGATTAATTTGTCTCTTGACAAGATTCTTGGTTATTCTGTGACTTGGTTTATCTAATTATTAATTAAATAGTTATAAAAATCAGGGGATCTCTCTTCCCTCCTTTCTTGGTAGCAAATTAAAATCTGAAAAATCCCCAAAATTGAAAAGGAAAAGTGAGAGAAAGTACCTAACAGTCAAAAAAGGAAGGAATTATTCAAGTACCAGGCAGTATGAAGTAATCGTGACTCAATGAGCAGAGAAAATCAGTGAGTCAAAAACAAACCTTCTTCACCCGAACAGATGTTCTCTGCTCCATGAGCCTTGTTGTTTTACTCATTTCGAATCCCCTGAAAGGTTGTTGGGTCTCACACGGTGAGGGTGCAGGTGTCACCAGGGCTCTGAGACCCCATCCTCATCTTGTCCAGGGACCTATGTCCTAAGGTGCAAGTGTCCTTGAAAGTGTGGCCCCTGGATCGTTTTCACGGGTGGCTTTTCTAAAAGGGAGCCTGGTGCGGGAGACCCGCTAGCACTGTTAGGGACAGGTCTCTCTTCCTGAGCATGACTCTGAACCTCTACACCTCACTCTTTCGTCTGTAAAACGAGAATAACAGCACCTTACCTATTCCCGTTGTAATGTTTAAATGATAAACTTAAATAAGATTAAAAAGCTCTTGAAAATGTTTTATATTAGTGACGTACTGATAATGTCAGTGACGATAAGTGACAGCTAGCATTTATTTTACATTCTTACCTGCGGGCACCACTTCAACTTGCATGTGAGTGCTCGCAACTCCCAATTACTACTTAGCATCCGTCACACAGTCTTGTGTCTCTCCTCCGAAACCCTCAGTCCACAACTGTGACCTCCCTCTACTGAGTTCCCCGTGTTGGCCCCAGCATCCCCTACAACCCTGCCTTGGCCACATCTTTGCTGCCGTCCCCATTCACACCCGCTCACGCCCCCTCATGACAACCAGGCACAGTGATGCACTCAGGGCTGTGTCTGTCTGCAATCCCACTGCTTCCCAAGGCTGGAGTGCCCTTTCTTAGCACAAACAAACCCTACTCATTTAAGGCCTTCAGTTCCAACCTCCTTACAACTTTATCCTCCTGAGCTAAAACACATTTCATCAGTATCAATTTGGTACTTAACTATAGCATCCTTATTTGAGTTCTCATTTGTTTTCTGAGTGCAAACCGAGTTTCCCCAACTAAACTGAGTCCCTGAGAGCAAAGAGGGCATCTCTCGCCTCCCACAGGCTCCCACAGAGCCCGTCTCCAACGCACAGTGCCTGGGTCCACAGCCCCGCTGGGCTTGAGCTGGGTCTCCACTTGAGCCAGGTCTTCTGGGAGCAGATTGAGCACGTGCCGGGAACCTGGCTGTGGGAGCAGCAGGGGCCGTGCCTGCAAGTCCCTAAAGCCATTTGGAGTAACGGCCCATGACAGCTTATATCGGCCCATGACAGCTTATATCGTGTGCCAGACCCCATCCAAGGCCAAATGAAGCCCTGCCCTCGAAGCCTGGTCCTGTCTCCTCTTTGCAGATGGGAGAATGAGAAAGGTAAAGCCATTTTCCTCAGAGGACAGAGCTGGAAGACCACTACCTGTTTTTCCTATTGGATTACAAAGTGTATTTATTCCATCAGTAATGTAACAGAGACAGTCTGATCTTGTTTCTTATTTGCAATTTTTAGAACTAGAAGGCACAAACTGGCATTCCTTGTTCAAATATGGCTACCAAGTTTGTTTTATTTGGTTTACATATTTTATATATATTTATAAATGCAGACACATTAAAGCAGATGATTTACCTGAAAAGTTGGATTCCTCACTAAATGTGAATGAATTCACATTTTCAAATCAAATATTTGAGTGAGAAAAAAATGTAGTACTAGAAGAAAACATAAATTGATACTTGCATACTCTTGGAATTGTGAAAGGCCTTTCTAATAGATATGTGAAGTCCAAATGTCTTAACTTTTTGACATAGAAATTAAAAATATCTATATAGCAGAAAGAGAAAGAAAGAAAATTAAGAAGTCAAAAATCAAATCAGGAAACAATATTTTCAATATGTAAGGAGACGGTTGCTAAACTGTCCCTAATATATAAGAAATTCATCAAAATCCATAAGAAAATTATTACATTCCCAATTCAAAAAAATAAATAATTAGGAATTTACAGAAGAAAAATACAAGTGGTCAAATAAGCATATAAAAAGATGCTGTAACTGAAAAACAAATTTAAATTTCCAAATCAATAGAAATGTGAGATAAATTGTGGTGGAGCCACACAATGAAATACTAGTAAGTCCTGGGGGAAAATGACATAAAGATATGAAAAGAATTATATAGCATGTTATCAGATAAAAAGTATGTGCATGTACTATGATCCTACTTTTAAATACTTACATACTTAGAAGTGAGAAAAGTCTGGAAGAACATACACAAACCATTAACAGCAACCTTCTGAGGTGGAATTATTTTGTAAATTTCTACATTGTTTGAATCTTTAACTAGGCTGTCCTTCTTTTTCAAACACCCTGCTCCCTGGAAAAAACCACGTAACTACTTCAGGCTTCCTTTAGTATCCGCTCCGTCCTTACCCTCTCTCGCAGCAGGGCCAGCTGGAGAAGTGGTTGTGTTGGCTTCTGTCTCCCCTCCACCCAGGCCCTGTATCTACATTCACCCCCAAGTGCACAGGTGGGGAAGAGGCCGCCTCCACCCCCAAGGCTCGCGGGCACTGGACCCATGTGCGTGCCTCAGAGACAAGGACTGAGGCTGTTGTGCAGCCTCGGGCAAATCACTTATGTGTCTTGACCTCGGTTTCCTTCACCATAAGCTGTCCTGATAACATCTCATTATTCAAGAGGCTGTAGAGGATAAACGAGAATATACATGCCTGGCAACGGTAAGTGCCTGCTCAGTGGTGGTTGTCATTATCTACTCTGTCATCCCCTGTGCCTCGGCAGGTGGGGACTCTGCCCAAGGTGCATTCACTGTCCATTTTGCTTAGGCCAGTTGTACGTATAAATGGGCACCCAATAAACATTTCTCAATAGGAATGGCCACATGGCTCCAAATGATTTCTGTTCACGTGAGTTTGAGTGAACAGTGTGTCTTTTTACATGTTCCATTTTAGAGACTGCTGCTACAGGCTGGCCCTAGGAATGCTGCCCTTGTTCATTCAAGCCAGGATTTATGCGTGAAATGCGAGAATGCCTGGAACGGAGCAGCAGCGCTTGGGAATGAAAGGGTGGACTCGCAGATGCTGGGGCGAACCCCTGGCAGGCAGGGCAGGGAGGAAGGGGACAGAGGAAGAGACTGTGTTTGCATAAACCCAACCCAGTCTTCCTTTCAGTTTACTCATGGTGATCTCACTGAAGATAAAGAGTAGACCTATCTACTGCCTACCCAGCCTCCTGCAAAAAAAAAAAAAAATTAAACACAATCTTTTCAGGTTTGAAATCTTAGAAAGTTTTTGTAGTTTGATAGTTCTTGTCAAAAGAACTTCAAAGAAGATACGGCAGTCCTAACTTAACAAGCCTCTTAAGAATTTGATTTTACAAACCTCTCCATGACCGCGTGCCTGAGACACACCTTCCTGCGTGACTAAAAAGAGCTGTGACAGGAGATTCTTCACGAGAATGGCCAGGGGATTCCTGGTACAATCAAACCATTAGACCACGTTTCTTGGGGTCTGTGACCAGAAGGAATTTCATTTCCTCCACAGTGAATTTCCTTGCCTTTGTTGACTGCTTTTCATCTTAATGCCATTAAAAATTGAGCCTTTTAAAAACTATAATCTCTGAACATGGAAAAACAAATTGCTTGCTCATTCTCATCCTCAGCGGTGGAAGGTATGAGTGCAGCCGCGCAGGGCGCACCCCCCTCACTTTCAGCCTTCCCTGCGGTAAGCTGTGGAAAGTCACGAAGACAGTCATTTGAATAAAGGTGGGAAGACCAAGTCCTGGGCAAATGTCTCTATCGTTTTTGCCTGTATTATCAAGTTGGTATGAATAAAAACTCCAAATTTTTAAGGTACAATTAATGCCAGGATTTCAGCATTTTTCCCCATTATATCAACTCTCTAATCAACCTCCATCTTTGCCGTTCAGAAGGGGAAATCCATACCAATGTTGGACACAGTGCTGTGTACCCCATTTCAGTTTTCAATTCTTTCAAGGTTTAACTTTTTAAAAAGTCCACATCATCAGGACCCTATCAAAAACAGAGAGCTAGGAATGTACTATGAATACTCCAGGGCAAAAATTCACATTTCATTGGAAGGGAATGGTTTTTTTATTTGTTCGTTTTTTTGTATGTGCATCTCAAAGTTATTACAAACACCAGCAGCACAAAAATAATGTCTGTTCCTTAATTCATAATGTATAGGGGGCCACCTGGTTCAAATCCCATATTTCATCACACAGGTGAAGCAGCAGAGCATGGAGGGGCATGTGGCCCGGAAGAGGGGCTTTGGCCTGTTTCCTGGCTCCCACCTGCCCTCTCCCCTAACAAGGCAGCTCAGAGTGGAAGTACAGGGCAGAAGGAAGGGGGGCATTTGCCAAAGGCTAGGCTGGAGAAAGAGTACGTCTGCCAGCCTAGAACATCTAGCCCAGGACAGACCAGGCTGACTGGGAGAGCTGAGGTGTGGGGCTGGTCTCAAGTCCAGAAACCAGGAAACCCTGGCAAGAGCTGTTGAGAGGTGCCAGCCAAAGAGGGATGGTCCAGACTAATTCAGAGACCTGTGTGAACAGGTCTGGCTTATTAGGAGACCAGGGGAGGGCAACCAATCACAGTAAGTTCTACTTTTAAAACCTAGAATTACTGAATTAAAGTTAAAAATAAAAACCTGAGACCTCACTTGAGCCCTAAGGCACAGTGGACAATAACCTCCACACTAACAAGAGGCAAGTGGTGAGCCCTCCCTTCTGTGCAGACCACCCAGGGCCGGCCCCTCAGCCTGAAGGCACCACAGCTGCCTTGCTGCTCCGACTGCATCAGTCCCCGGCTGGCCTCAGCAAGCCCAGGACCTCCGTCAAGAACCCTCCTCCTTCCTCAGTCCTCGGCCCATGGCAGCCAGGTCCTACTCAGCTCAAGGCCAGTCTCGAGTCTAAGCATCACGTGAAGAATGTCTGCTTTGGTTGCTGCTGTGGGTCCCGTACAGGGTGGTGAATACTGTCTCCTTGTGAACCAAGCAAGGGCCTTGCTGTCCCCGGACTATGCCCAGGCTGAGGTCCTGTTACACTGGCTTTCAGGAGCAAGCCAGCCAGACCACATATTCAAGCGTTTGTTTCAAAGGCTGAGCTCCCTGGGTAGGTGGTCAGAACAGGCCCCTCCTCCCTGACAGGGCGCCCATCCTTCAAACTGCAGGAACGGCTCAGCAGAGCCCCCCAGGCCACCTGAAAAGTCCTAGTGAACTGAACCTGCAGAAGCCCTCGCCCCCTCGGCTCCTAGGGGGCGCAGCATCGCTTCGCATCAACCCCCTCGTCTCCAGCCACCAGCCGCGCAGGCCAGGCCATGTCCCATTCTGTCCTGCCATCCCCCAGCGGCAGTAGGCGTCTGTGTCCTCTTGTCCGCACAGCATTTGGGATCACCCACACTGCCATCATGAGAAAGACGACCCGCCAGGCCCACCCATGGCAGAGAAGTGAGAGTAGTTTCCGTGCTGGTGGAAGTGCTGACATCGCCAGCCCACGAGGCACTTTGTTATACCTGGACCCCAGATGGAAGTTCATGGAGAGCAGAGTAGTGTGGCACCTTCTGCCACACCCCCCCTTGGCATTCAGGTCCGTCTGAGCAGGCCACGGCAGTGGGGCGGCACACAGCGGGCCTCCTGGCCTGAGGGACAGGCGAGCCTTCTGGGGGAGAAGGGGCCGGGGCAGACAGACCAGGCACCCACCCCCTCCAGTCTGGCCTGAGAACAAGGACCAGGGCAGGCAGAGGGAGGGAGCAGACTGAGGCTGTTACTGCTCAGGTTGTCTTTTAGTCTAGCCCTCCTGCATCCAAGGGGGAAGGGGCTACAAGGAAGTGAAAAAAACCTCAAAGAGTTGCTTCATTAAACTTTGGAGACCTTGGGAAACCCAAGACAGTACTTTACAGAGAAAAATCAGGAGGGGGAGGTTTTCCAGAGTTTCAGTAGAGAAGCCAACAGGGCCCTACAGCACAGGCAGCTTCAGGCAGTGGCCGCGGGGAGTTGGGCAGGAATGGAAAGTGCCACGTGGGAGCAGTGCGACCCGTGACCTCCCACCAGGCCTTTCAGAATTAGCTGTGAGGAATTTCTGCAGAGCAGGTAGAAACGTGGCAGGCACAAGACCGTTCAGTGGCTGTCACCTGACTCTGTCCCCTGGTCCAGGATGGGACACACACACTAACACACCGCTGAGGCTTGAGTGCTTGCTCCTTGGAAGGCTGCCAGGCCTTCTGCATTCCATCTGCATTCCATCTGCTTTCTGTAGATTGAAAGGCTTCAAAAGCTGTTTGACAGGAATCCTTGTGACCAGTAGCAGCAGCTGGGGGCTGCAGAGAGGAGACATCACTCTGGACAATGGGCCTGGATTGCTGAGTAAGGATCTGCTGCTGGGAACTGACCGGTGAGGACTGCAGTGGCAGTGTGGGCGTGTGGGCCTGAGGTGCGAGGCCCTGACTGCCCTGCAGCCCCTCACTGCCCACAGGTCTCAGCATCTGAAGAGCCTGTGTACCAAATCCTGAGCTGTGTTTTCATTGCATATGATTTAAACCTGTCTCTTTCTGAAGATCAGAGCAACACTGTATTTCCATTTTTAAGAGCTCTTTGATTCTTTTGCCTTTTTATTGAATAATCTCTTAGAAGATTCTCTCCTTTTTCTTTATCTTATTTCTCTTTTATTTTTGTGTCATAAGTGTATAAGAGAAAGAAGAATATAAGAGTATCAGCTATAAAGGGAAGGCTGAAACTGTTTTTCTCCCCCAAAGAAAGTAGTCTTTATTGTTACTATTATTATAAAGGTAATACTGCCCATGTCAAAAGTTAAAAATGTACAGAAAGATGTAAAGAAAAAGTAACACTGATTGCCAATTCACATTATGCAGAGGATAATCACTGTTAGTGTTCTAGTAAACTTACATGTGTCTGTCTACACACACATACATACATGCACACATACAAGACAGACAGATGGACGAGGGGCGGGACACAGAGCATGTGAGAATCTTTCTATGTCCTTCAAGAAAAGCCTGGTACTGCCCCTTGGACAAGTGCCCAAATGTTGTCACTTAGGGAAGACAGACAGATAAGCAAACCCCATGTCTCAAAATTACCTACAACGCACGCAGCAGCTCCACAGATCAAATTAACCACACAGGACATCCCTGAAGACTGCTCAGGAAAATTGCTAGAACCACACTGTTATCTAGTTTCCAGAACAATTCAGAACAGCATCAGTGAGGAAACTCATGCAGTGCAAAGCATCGTCTTTGACGTACATCATCTGATAGGGGCCACAGCTCCTGAGTGGCTCAAAATACCGCAGGTGTGGGTGGGGGGCCCTCCCGCCCAGGAGAGTCCTCTGGCTCACTCCCCCGCGTGATGCTGCAGAAAGCCCACACCGTGCGAGGCTACCTCTGTATTTAGAGAAGGTCCCAGAAAGACTCTGACAAAACTTTTGGAAATGGTTAATTGCTGGTCTACATCCAGGATAAACTAACTTACTTTCCATCAAGGCAGGAATTTAAGAAAAAACAACAAAGAACAAAACAAAACTTCTACTAACGAGGAGGAGAATCAGTCTGGTGCAATCCCCATGTTTCCTCTTTGCGGTCACACAGTTCTGAGTCAAAGCCCCCTCACCTAGGCTGTGTCCCAACGTGTCCCATGCAACATCGGGGACACCATTACACTGAAAGGCAAGGCTAACTGGGCATCCTGGATCATACTTGCCAAATCTGGCATCCCCGCACTCTCCCATGTGGGCCCACACAGGTACGCTGCTTCTCAGAATCGCCGGCTGTGTGTGTGGGAGGCGTGGGGTGGCAGCAGCTCACTCATGGGTCATTGAGAAGCGCCTAGCATTGCCCAGATGTTTACTGATACCACTGTGGAGGGGCTCCGGCCTAGGCCCGGGCAACGCGGCCCATCCTCCGGAAGACTCCATGAAACAGTTGAGTGCACAACTGGTTACTGGCCTGACGCTGAGGTTAGCACCACAGCCACAGTAGGGTGTTAGCAGAGGCTGGCCTACCTGTACCCTGCAACTGGCAGAGAAGTTTTCTTTGCAGAAATGACAGTTGAACTTGGAGGCATGTATCCAAATGTGTGTACCTGGGGTACCTGAAACTCAGAATGTCTAAAACTGAACTCAGTGCCCTCAGTACTCCCCCAGAACTGTCCTTCGTATTATGCCCTTGAACTTTGGTTGAAGGGGCCTCCCGCGGTTGCCCATGTCGGAAACCTGGGAGTCATGCTGAACACACTCCCAACACAGCCTCCCTCTATCAGTTTAGCTATTGAGTTTTGCCCATTTTACCTTCTCCATCTGTACCCCAACCTCCCACCCTCCTTTAATAGCTTCCTAACCAGTTGATACGGTGCTGATTTTGTTCCCTTTAAACCTACATTTTACACTTGAACTAGGAAAAGTTATTCTATTCCCCTGCTTAAAACATTTCAGTGATGTCCTTACTGAAAGTCCAAGCTCAGGAACCTGGCAAACAGGGTCTTCATCAATGGTCCTGACATGGCCTACGCCGTCCTGACTGAACACTGACATTCAGGCTACACCGAACTGCTCACAGTTTCCTGCACCCAGCACACTGTTCCACGTGGCTGTGCCGCTACTCGGCCTGCTGCCTCCAGCCGGCGCGTTCTGCCCTCTTCATCCAGCTCTCGCTGCTCTCCAGACTCTGCTCTGCAGTCCTCTCCCCAGGAAGGCCTCCCTGGGTGGAGTGCATTGCTGTGAATGGACAGACCAGGCCAGCTGCACTGACCCGTGGGAGAGCCTCAGAGTGTCTGATGCTCATTCTGAGCACGGCCCCTGGCCTGAGTTGTCACGTTGTTGACCCAGGATGCACCAGCAGATCACAGACAGTCATCAAAGCCCTGGCCCTCCCCAGGAGGCCTGTGCTATGTACTCTACCTGACCTAGCACTGTGCTCAGCTGACATAGGATGGGCCAGTGTGGGCTGAGCCACATTCTTGGAGAGTGTGAATTCAGAACACTCAGCATCACAACCAGCAGACAACAGTTTTGGTGGAAACCAGGAGACAGTGAGTGGGAGCAAGAAACAGAGGCCACAGTAGAGTAGAAGCCACTAGTGAATGAGTGGGGTAGACATTAAGGTCAGTTCACTGTTAGCACAGCTGAGCCATGGCCACACAGTGGAGCTGACTCTACTGCAAGCAGCTGACACCTGCTTAGGAGGGACAGAGGCAATTGCCAGCGACTGCAGCAAGCAGTGCACCCAAGTGGACTTCCCATGCCTGTCCCAGGGTGGGACTGAGCAATCTCAGTTGTTTCCAGAATGATGTTCACATCTCTGTTAGATGGCTATGCCCGAGTGCTCCTGGTCTGCCCAACGTCCTTATCAGAATCCCTCATTTCCTGAGTCACCCAGAAACACTCCTCACAACTGAAGGGGCTGGGGTCAGCCAGCGCCCACCCGCTGGCTCTCTGGGCCCTCTGAGCTGCCTGGGAGAGCATGCACATCTCCTCTCTAGGAGAACTCGGCCAGCAGGCCTGTCCCAGCCACAAAGCCTTTCTTGAGAGGAAGGGGTCATCACATAATGAGGAGAGTCGCCACACCAGTGAGCTACATGGGCAGGCCTGGTTTTGCTTTGCCTCACTTGGCTGCACTTGGCAGGCCCAGCCTTTTTACAGATTGGAGGTGTGGCCACCAGCAATGAGTCTACAGGTGCCATTTGCTCACTCTGTGTCTCTGTGTCACCTTTTGGTGATTCTCCTAACATTTCAAATGTTTCCGCTATTACTTGTTATGGTGATTGAAGTCAACAGCCCAGCAGTGGCCTCTAAGTGAAAGGAAGAGCCCCATGACTCTCACTTTAAATCAAAAGCTAGAAATGATCAAGCTTAGTGAGGAAGGCATGTCAAAAGCCAAGATGGGTCAAAAGCTAGGCCTCTTTTGCCAAACACTTAGCCAAGTTGTGAATGCAAAGGAAAAGTTCTGGAAGGAAATTAAAAGTGCTACTTCAGCGAGCACACGAGTGATAAGAAAGTGCAACAGCCTTGTTGCTGACATGGAGACAGTTTTGGTGGTCTAGATGGAATAGCCAAACAGCCCCAACGTTCCCTGAGCCAAAGCCTAATCTAGAGCGAGGCCCTGACTCTCTTCAATTCTGTGACGGCTGAGAGAGGGGAAGACGCTACAGGAGGAAGGCTGGAAGCTAGGAGAGGCTGGTTCATGAGGTTTAAGGAAAGAAGTTTTCTGCCTAACATCAAAGTGCACGGTGAAGAAGCAAATGCTGATGGAGAAGCTGCAAGTGCCCCAGGAGGTCTGGCTCAGATAATTAATGAGGGTGGCTACTCTAAACAGCAGTTTTCCATGTGCATGAAACTGCCTTTTATTGGAAAAGGCTGCCATCCAGGACTTTCACAGCTAGAGAGGAGAAGGTAGTGCCTGGCTTCAAAGGACAGGCTGACTCTCTCACTAGGGGCTAATGCAGCTGGTGACTTTAGGTTGAAGCCATGGCTCATTTACCATTCTGGAAATCCTAGGGCCCTTAAGAATTATGCTAAATCTACTTGGCCTGTGCGTCTATAAATAAAACAAAAAAGCAAAGCAGGGATGACAGCACATCTGTGTACAACATGGTTTACCAAATATATTCAGTCCACTGCTGAGAACTACTGTTCAGGAAAAAAAGATGTCTTTCAGGATATCACGCTGACAGTGCACCTGCTCACCCAGAGCTCTGAAGGAGATGTACAACGAGATGAGTGTTATTGTCGTGCCTGCTAACACAACACCCGTTCTGCAGCCCTTGGGTCAGGGAGTAATTGTGACTTTCAAGTCTTAAAATTTAAGAAATGCATTTACTAAAGCTGTCATAGATGGTGATTCCCTTGATGAATTTGGGGAAAGTATGTAAATTGAAAACCTTCTGTAAAGGATTTGTCAATTCCAGATACCATTAAGAATATTCATGATTTACGGGAATAGGCCAAATATCAACATTAACAGGACCTTGGAAG
Source organism: Desmodus rotundus (assembly GCF_022682495.2). Lineage (NCBI taxonomy): Eukaryota > Metazoa > Chordata > Mammalia > Chiroptera > Phyllostomidae > Desmodus > Desmodus rotundus. The sequence continues at coordinate 3,431,116 of NC_071395.1, read as the reverse complement.
AAGTTCATTCAGACCCTCACGGCTGACTTTGAGGGTTTGAGACATAACTGGGGGAAGTCACTGCAGGTGTGGCAGAAATACTAAGAGAACTGGGATTAGAAGTGGGGCCTGAAGATGTGACTGCACTTCTGCCGTCTCGTGATCAAACCTAACAATGAATGAGGAGGTGCTTCTTTTGGATGAGCCAAGAATGTAGTTTCTTGAGATAGAATATACTCCTGGTATATTGAAGGTGCTGTGAAGACCATTGAAATGAAAAACAAGGGTTTGTAATGTGATATAAGCTTAGTTGAAAATGCAGCAGCAGGGTTTGAGAGAACTGATTCCAATTTTGAGAGAAGTTCTATTGTGGGTAAAATGCTATCAAAGCGCATCACACACTACAGAGAAATCGTTCGTGGGAGGAAAAGTCGATCTATGTGTAAACTTCACTGTTGTCTTGTTTTTGAAAATGGCCACCGCCAACTCAGCCTGCAGCAACAGCCACCCCGCTCAGTCAGCAGCGCCAGCCTAGAGGCAAGGCCCCCCACCAGCAAAAACATTACGACACTAGCTCCAGACTCAAACGATGGTTAGTGTGGGGAACTGTTCCGAGCGTGGGAAATGTGGCTCAGCCCCCACTCGGAAAAGCCAGTGGGGAGCGAGGTTGGCGGGCAGGACCCACGTCCATGGATAAGTTCTCCAGTGGGAAATCAGGCCTGCATTGTACTTAGACTGCTATGAGACTTGCTCTTGCTAAAAAACTCCCTCACCCTGAATTGAGGAAGCAAATGTTTACTGAGTATTTTTATCTTTACAGAATCTGGGCTAGACCCTCCAGGTATGGGACATAGCCTTTTGGACCATTTCTCCTTTTACATTGCAAATATCCTCCTTTGATGTATTCAGTGACACCCTCTCTTTTGTCAGCAAAGATAACCACCCAAAACAAACCTATGAATAATAAATGAGGACCATCTTTGATGTAGGGGGCCTAGAAAAACAATAAAGCCTGTCCAGGTGGGGGTGAAGGGGTCTCTCTCTAACTTGGAGAGTGGCCACGTACCCCTTTTCCTCCACAGGATTTCTGTAGTCTGTGTGTGTAATGTGTGTTTAAATACTGAAACCTCAACAGCAGATCTTGCGGGCCGAGATCTGTGTCAGGTTAGCACTCTTTTTTAGCAATAAAGTATTTTTAAACTAAGGTATGTATATATTTTTAGACATAGTGCTATATAGCACGGTTAATAGACAACAGTACAGGGTGAATGTAACTTTCATTATAAGAACTGGGAAACCAAAAAATCATGTGCCTTGCTTCACTGAGATTTCTGCTTTGGTGCAGTGGTCTGGAACCAAAGTCACAATGTCTCTAAGAGATACCTGTATCTATCATAAAACTATAAAACACATAAATAAAACCACTCTCAAACCTTACTGGCATATTTCCGATGAAGAAAGGCCTTTTATAATACCTGACAGTATCTACCAGGAACAGCCAGATAGATACCCTGCTATGTGGTGAACTGTGTCCCCTAAAAAGGTTATGTTGAAGTCCTATCCCCTGGAACTTAAGAATGTGACCTTATTTGGAAATAGGGTCTCTGCAGATGTAATTAGTTAAGACAAGGTCACACTGTGTTAGGGTGGGCCCCGAATCCGATGGCTGGTGTCCTATAAAGAGGACATGGGAGGACACAGAGAAGACTGCACCACGTGCAGACACAGAGACGGAGGCAGAAGCGGTGCCTCTGTGGGCAGGGGAGGCCAAGGACTGCCAGCACCGCCAGGAGCTAAGAGAGCGGTGAGGAAAGAGTCGTCAGACCCAACCCTGCCGAAGTCTTGATTTTGCTGTCTACACTCCAGATCTGTGAGAGTAAGTTTTGTTGCTTTAAGCCACCCAATAGGTGGAATTTTGTTACAGCCGCCCTAGGAAACTTTATACCCTGACACCCAAACAAAATGAAGCCCATCTTGAGAAGCTACTTCAAAGATACAGTTTAAAATATGGAAATATTCATAACATGAACATGTCCTTCATGATGTTATTTACAAGTGGGGAAAAATAGAAAACTATAAAAAATATAGTAATCCAAAATGGCTACAAAAATTATGCTCACGAAGACTATATATCATGAAAAGTGCTTCTGATGCTTCATTTAATGTTATCGATTTGACTAGGCCACCAGGTGCCCAGAGTGCTGGTCACACACTTTGGTGTGTCTGCAAGGGTGCTTCTGGACAGGGGGCACATCGAACTGAGGAAGGTGGTCGGCCCTCCCTGGTGTGCGGAGGCCTCTCCCATCAGTGGCAGACCTGCACGGAAAGGGCCAAGTAGCAGGGAGCTCAGCCTGCCTGGCTTCTAAAGATCAGGCCAGGCACTTTCTGGAGGTCATACAACACGCTGAACAACTTTCGAGACTTCCTTCCCCTTTCCCTCTGGTGTGTCTTTCGGGTTCACCCCAAGCAGCCCATAACCTACTCAGGGAATCGGGATGCTCTGCATCTCCCAACAACAAACAGCAACAGAGACTCTTAGCACCCCAATGGCTGCTGAAGGATCTAGGAAATGCAGGGTTGCTTCCAAGTAGGAAAAACTGTAACACGCTCAGAACAGGGATGAAAAAAAAAGACGTTGGAAGAATGCTGCCCTTCCAAACGATGCACACCTGTTTTACCTTCAGCCTCGTGGCCAACCCTGCGTGTCTGGGGCAGAAGAGCGCGGAGCCCTGGGTCCGTGCAAAGGGCTGCCATTGCCTATCTCCTCCACAAGTGACAGCTCCTGTGAGTGACCCTCACTGCCTTGGCAGCGATCCCTGGTCTTACAAGTCTGGTGTGGGCCTCTGGTACGGACTTTCCACGTGTCTACCACTTCTCTGCCTGAGCATCCAGTTTCCATCAAAAAATGAAAATACAGGTCATTTCCCCTCAGACTCCAATTGTGAAAAACCATTAGCCAGTTCTCCAGACTCAAAAGTCTAGAGTAATTTTCTACTTCTCTCAGCCTTGGAACAGAACCACCAGCGTCTAAGGCAAGGGGGCTGTTCCACAGCAGGACTTTCGAAGCAGGCTCAGAAGGGAGGTCCATGTGGAGGAGAGGGATGCTCTGCTCCGACAGAGAACAGAATGGAACGGAAGGCAACAGAAGACAATTACCTCCTACTTGCTGCCTTGGCTCCAAGGAGCTCTGGGATTCCAGGAGGCTCGGCTGTCTCTGAGTCACCAGGAGGGTTTTGATCTGTTCTCTGTGCAGAGCAGGACCAGCACGGGGGTGCTAGAGATGTGGGGGGTAGGTCCTCCAGTCTTGCCCTCTTCTGCGTCCAGCTCCTAGATGCTATCGGAACAAAGCAGGACTTAGGAAGGCCAAAGTGAAGTCCCATTTGCCATAATCCCTTTTCCTTCTCCTGCAGCCTCTCCACAGCTACTGTCCAGTGAGCTGCAGAGATGACCAGAGAGAAGACTTGGGAATTGAAGGAAAGTCAGGGGCAACTGTTGGGGCGGGGCTCAGGCAGGGAAGCCAAATCATCTGCGCTATGCAGAGCTGGACAGCACTAAAGGAACAAGGGCAGAGGGTCAGATGGGGAAGGGAGAATCGGGACCTCTCATTCCTCACACAGACACTGTGAAGACGTTAAGAGAATAACTTCTGTTTGTGGGATAGTAAGAAACCAGGTCAACCACAACTTCCTGCAGTCTCAGTTGCAATTCACTTCTCCAGACCAACTGGATGCCTCTGGACAGGAACCCGGGAAGTTGGGCTGAAAACCACAAGGTAAGAGGAGCCAAGAATAGCACAGTCTCCCACTTCCAGGAGGGCTGCCACAACTAGGTATCCAGGGCACTCTTACAGGATGGGGCAGCTGGACCGGGCAGATCTAGATGCTCATGCCTATCGCCACCTATAAATCCGTTCCCAGCTCCTGGAAGAAAGGAGAGTACTCTGCACTGAACAGCATGCACTTACGTACTTTACCCAGTTGGCAGTATGACTCGCATTGGGTTTGGTTTACCTAGACCCCTTCTCCATAGTCACCTACCACCCTGCCCCCTTCTTCCTGCTTAAAATGTGAAAATGATGTCTACAATTGCAGCAGCCATGATGTCACCATGAGGTGACAGACATAATATAATTAAGGCTGAGAATCACAATTAACCTTGACGTTGTTAAGCTACTAAGCCAACACAAGCAAATACATATAGCCAGATTCCTTATGTGACAAAAATAAAACACTATTTGTTTAAGTACTATATTTGGGTTATGTTACTTTCAACCGTAAAGCTTTCCTAAAAAATACAGGAAGTCCAGCTACCCTTACTGAGGTATTAAAGTGTGGTTCCTGATGATGACTTAAGTCAAAGTGAAATGAAAAATGCATAGCTTGGTCAAACAATTCTTCTGCAACTCTAGTCATGCATGCAATTGAATCTTCACTCTAAGCTCTAAGGTGCAGGAGAGCACAGGGGAGAGTTTAGCTAGTATTGAGAGACAGGTACTCATTTGCATATGAATGCACAATGAAATAGGTTCAGCTATGGAGGAGATTGGAGCTAATGCTCCAACACCCATTCTATGCCTGGAGATCAGTGCAAGCCAGCCACGGTGAGACTGTCTCCCTTGGAACTGGTTAATTAGGGGACGGGCAGACCTAAGTCAATTTGGGTCAAGGGCCTACTTAAGTTTTGTGAAAAGGAGCTGGTTTCACTCTCCTGCTGGATGTGAACAGAGAAGTATATTTTTTCTCACTGCAGCTGGCAGCCACATTACGACCCTGAGAGTAACGAGTCTCACCAGGAAGCCAGCTCTGTGACAGCAGGGAATAGGTCCTTGGTGACATCACTAAGCTGCTGAATCTGCTGGCTCTGGAGTCTACCCTACTTTTAGATTTCCTAATATATGAAAGAAATGCCCTTGGTGTTCACATCCACTCGAAGCAGGACTTCTATTACTTATGGCTGGGGGTATCCTATTTGATACAGAATTTGGTACATGAAACTGAAATTCTGCAAGTCTGACTCTAAACACAATGTGAAATCTGTTAAGTGGAGAAAGTGGAACCACTGGCAATGGGTACCCTGCTGTTATTGCTGGTTGATAGGTTCTAGAAACTTGTTTGGGAAACGGTTGGTAAAACTTTTACTTGGAGGACAGACATATGTCTACTAAAGGTATAGTATTTGGGGAAATAATAGGACAAATTAAGAATGTTGGAATGAATGAGCTGCTTCTTGTTTAGTAAAACCCTACAAGAAAGAGATAAGCAGGGACTAAAAGTGGCCCACCTGATAGCACAAAATAAAAAGAAAATACAGGTCTTTTCCAGAGAGGCCCATTCTGTCTATGGACTATAACCTAAGTCTGTTGAGAGTTCAATAATTTTGAGCCTTGCAGGTTGAAAACAAACAGACAAACCAAAACAGAAAGGAGAAAGAGGAATGGAGTGTGCACATCCACAGAAAAGAGGAGGCTCCGAGAAACTCTGTAAGGGTCATTGGTTAGGGTTCTTCCTGGTCAAAGCCAATACGTAAAGATGAGGAGAGGTGATTGTTTCTTCAAACGTGCAGAGACCAATGCAAAGCAAAGCTCCGTATTTCCATTCATGGAAATATGATGGAACTGGAGGAAAATAAAGCTCAAGTAATCAACTCTAAAGAAATGGAGATCTATGTAGTTTCTGAAAAAGAATTAAAAAATAGTTGTCTTAAAGTAGTTCAGTGAATTACAAAAGAATATGCCTAAATAAAATCAGAAAAAACCATAACATGAACAAAATGAGAATATCAACAGACATGAAAACCATAAAAAAGAAACCAAACAGAAATTCTGGAGCTCAAGAATTTAATAAATGAATTGGAAAAGACAACAGAGAGCTTCAACATCAGACTTGATCAAGCAGAATAAAGAATCTGTGAACTTAAAGGAAGTCATAGTCAGAGGAAAAAAAAGAAAAAAAGAAAAAGAGTGAAGAAAGTCTAAGGGACTTGAAAGACACCATCAAATGAACCAATATATGCCTTGTGGAGTATAAGAAAGAGAGGGAGGGAAAAAGGGACAGAAAGCTTATTTCAAAAAATAATGAAGAAATTACCTCAACATATATAAGGAAGGCCATATATACTAAACAGGAAAACTGAAAGCTTTCCTCTAAGATTACTAACAAGACAAGGATGCCCACTCTTGCCACTTCTGTTCAGCATAATACTCAGAGTACTAGTCAGAAATATTAGTCAAGAAAAATAAATAAAAGCCAATCAAAGAGTAAAGGAAGAAGTAAAATTATCTCTCTTTGTAGGTGACATGATCTTACATGTAGAAAACCCTGAAGATGTCATAAAAAACTGTTAGAATAAATTCAGTAAAGTTGGAGGCTACAAAATCAACATACAAAAATCAGTTACATTTCTATACGCTATGCATGAGCTATCTGAAAAATAAACTTAAAAAAACAATCTCATTGCCCTGACTGGTGTGGCTCAGCTGGCTGAGCGTTGTCCTGCAAAGTGAAGGGTTGTCAGTTCAATTCCCAGTCAGGACACATGCCTGAGTTGTGGATTTGGTCCCCTGGTCAGGACGCATATGAGAGGCAAACTATTGATGTTTCTCTCTGCCTCTTTCTCCCTCCCTTCCCCTCTCTCTAGAACTAAATAAAAAATATCTTTTGTAAAAAGCCCATTTATAATAGTATCAAAGAGAACAAAATAACAAGGAGGTGAAAGACTGATATACTGAAAAACTACAAAACATTAGTGAGAGAAATTAAAGACGACACAAATAAATAAGACAACCCATGTTCATGAACCGGAAGACTTATTAGTGTCCATACTACCCAAACCAATTTTTAGTTTCAATGTTATCCCCATCAAAATTAAAATGGTATTTTTAAAGAATTAGAAAAAATACTAAAATTCATTTGAAAGCATAAAAGTCCCAAAATAGCCAAAGCAAAGAAAGAAGTATAAAGCTGGAGCCATCATACTTCCTAATTTCAAGTATATTACAAAGCGACTGTAATTAAAACTGCATGATATTGGCCCTGGCTGGTGTGGCTCAGTGGATTGAGTACTGACCTGCAAACCAAAGAGTTCAATTCCCAGCCAGGGCACATGTCTGGGTTGTGGGCCAGGTCCCCTTGTGGGCACATGAGAGACAACCACACATAGATGCTTCTCTCCCTCTCTTTCTCCATCCCTTGCCCTCTCTCTAAAAATAAATGAATAAAACCTTAAAAAAAAAACCCAAAAAATCTGTATGATATTGGTATAAAGACAGACATATGACCCAGTGGAACAGAACAGAGACTGCGGAAATAAACCTATGCACATAGTCAATTAATTTTCAGCAAAGATACAATGCAATACAATGGGGACAGAATAATTTCTTCAACAAATTTTGTACAGAAAACTGGATATTCACATGCAATATAATGAAACTGAACCCTTATCTTGTACCAGACACAAAAATCAACTTAAATGGATTAAAGACTTGAATGGTAAGACCTGAAACTGTAAAACTCCTAGAAGAAAAGCTCCTCGACACTGATCTTAGCAAGGAGTTCTTGGACAGGACACGATATCACAGGGTCAAAAACAACAATCTACAAGGGAGACTGTATCAAACCTAAAAAGGTTTTGCACAGCAGAGAACAATGGAATGAAAGGCAACCTTCAGAATGGGAGAAAATATTTGCCAAACATATACCTGATATGTTAATATCAAAAATATATAAAGAACTTCTACAACTCAATAGGAAATTAAAAACAAAAACAAATAACCTGTTAAAACATGAGCAAAGGACTTGGACATTTCTCCAGAGAAGACATACAAATGGCCAACATATATGTGAAAAGATGCTCAACATCACTGATTATTAGGAAAATGCAAATCAAAACCATAATGTGATAGTATCTCACACCTGTTAGGATGGCTATTATTTAAAAAAACAACAACAAAAGATAAAAAGATAAATGTTGGTAAGAATATGGAGAAATTGGAACCCTTGTAGACTATTGATGGAAATGTAAAATGGTGCAGCTGCCATAAAAAACTGTATGGTGATTCTTCAAAAAATTGAAAATAGAACTATCATATGATTCAGTAATTCCACTTTTGGGTATATGCAAAGAATTGATGTCTACATTCCCATGTTCACTGCAGCTTTATTCACAATAGCTGAAATATAGAAACAACCTACAATAAACATCCATCAACAAGTGAATGGATAAAGAAAATGTTTTATATAATACATAAAATAAAATATTATTCAGCTTTTAAAGAGAAAGAGATCCTACCACATGCAGTAGTGTGGATGAACCTGGAGGACGATTGCTAAGGGAAATAAGCCAGTCTGAAAGGGGTAAACACTGTATTATTCCACTTACATCAGGTGTACAACAAAGTTAAACTCATAGACACGGAAGGTAGAATGGTTGCCAAGAACTGGAGGGAGGGGGAAATTAGGAGCCAATGCTCAACGGTATACAGTTTCACTTGTGCAAGAGGAGTTAAGTTCTGGAGATCTGCTGTACAACTTGGTGCCTAGTGTCATCACTACTGTATTGTGTGCTTAAAATTTCTGCTAACAGCAGACCTCACATTAGTGGTTACTACAATAAAAAGGGGAGCACAGGTAGATATGTTCATTACCCTGACTGCAGTGCTGGTGTCATAAATATGTCTATCTCCAAACTCGGCAAACTGTACACATTAACTATGTGCAGTATTCTCTATATCAACTATACTTCGATAAAGCTAGGGAAAAAATGGCAACTCTGGAAAGCATTTGCATTCTTACAAAGTAGGTTCAGATATAGGTCAACTATAGGTTTGGTATAGGTTAATTAAAAGAGTGATAATTGACCACTCTTTAATGTGGTCAATTATCACATGTAAAATAATCTTTCCGATTTAATGAAGTGGTTGTCCCTGAAACAATTATGGAAGATTTTTGAGTCACACACACACTGAAGACAATTAAAGGACAATGCTTGCTTCTGTGAGTGCTCCTTCATGGAATCTCAGACTCTACCTTGTGTGCCATGGGTTTGTGGTTTCATCTCTGTTTTTTTCCATCCTCAATCTCACACTTACAATTGGGGAAAAGAGTTGCTCTTTCTCAGAAAGTGAATCTCTCTGAGGTTATACCCTGGAGTGGAGGCAGTGGGTTTATTCCCAAGCTCACTAAATTTGCCAATCCCTTCTCCTGTCCCCGCACCAAATCCTGCTGTTGTCTATCTGGAGAAATAGAAGAAATATCATGTTGAAAATCTGGATTAAATAGTAAATTTTGAGACAGTGGGAGATTAACCATTTTCCACTAACTTAATAAATTTAATGTTTTACCTTCTCTGTTTCTAGTCGCTGACTAATTTATGATTTGGACAGAAATTTTTAGCCCAATATATATGGCCAGGAAACACTAAAAATCCCATTAACAAGTGACAGGGAAGTCCATGGAACCATCTTTTGTGGAGCCACTCCACATTTCTATAGTATTTGTTTGTACAGCTATTTATTTTGAAATGTATTTTTCAAACATTCATACACACTGACGTGCCGAAGGTACCGTTTTCATTTATGAGTTAAAGAAAAAGCAGTACGGCTTCTTCAGTGTTTGGGGCTTAATCAGGTAAGAACGTTGGCAATAGGAGTAGTGATTGAATGCTATGTGGTATCTTGCTACTTAACAATGGAGACATTTATAAAGTTTAATTCACTTAGTTCATTCTTTCTGACGGTAGTAACGCAGCTTTTCACACATGCTGGTTATGTACACAATTCTGAGAGAGAAACACAGTTTCATTTGGGGACTTCACTTAGTTCAGTGTAGCCGCAAACCAAAAGCATACTACCTATCTTTCAACCACAACTGTGAAGCTAGCAAAAAAAAATTAACAGCTTTGAGATATAATTTACATACCCTCAGTGTACAATTTAGTGGTTTTTAGTATATTTGCAAAGTAGTGCAACCATCATCGCTATCAAACTGCAGAAGATTTTCAGCACTCAGTAGGAAACCCTGCGCCCACAAGTAGTCACTCTGCATCCTCCCCTGACGCAGCCCCTGGGGACCACGGGTCTGCTTTCTCTGGACTCTTCATAGACAGAATCAGGCAATATTTGGCCCTCTGTGACCAGGTTCTGGAAACAAGTACAGTGTTTGCAAGGTTAATCTGTGCTGTGGAATGCATCAGTCCTTCAGTATTTTTATTGCCAAATACTATTCCATTATATGGACATACCACACTTTACTTACCCACGCATCAGTTGAGGGGATTTGTGTCATTTCCACTTCCTGCCTCTTTGGATGAATGCTGCTATGACCATTTGTGTACAAGTTTTTGTGTGGTAATGTTTTCATTTCTCTTGGGTATATACCTAGGAGTGGAACTGCTGGGTCACATAGTACAGTACTCGATTTTTAATGTTTTGAAAAACTACCAAACTGTGTCTCAAAGCAGCTGTACCATTATTTTACATTCCCATCAGCAATGCATCATGGTTCCAATTACTTCACAACCTTACCAATGCTTTTTACTGTCTTTTTTAGCTCAGTTACCCTAACGGGCATGAAGAGGCATCTCTTCGTGGCTTTGATCTGCTCTCTCTCATGATCAATGAGCTTTCTGGGCATGTGTACATCTTTCTTGGAGAAATGGCTATTTCAACTATTTGACCATTTTTGAGTTGGGTTGTTTTTCTGTTGTTTGGTAGCAAGGGTTCCTTTTACATTCTGGATACAAATAACTTATAAGATACTTAACTTGCAAATATTTTCTCCCATTCTGTGGGTTGTCCTTTCACTTTTTTATGGTGTCCTTTGAACCAAGGTTTAAATGTTGATGAAGTCCAGTCCAATTAATTTTTTCCTTTTATTAGTTTTGCTTTTAGTGACATATGTAAGAAACTACTGCCTGATGCAAAGTAAAAAAACATATTTACTTCTATGTTCTATTTCAAGTCTGTAACTTATGCTCTAAAATTTAGGTCTACAATCCACTCGGAGTCTATGCTTGCATGTGGTGTAAAGCAGGGCTCTTAACTTCCTTCTTCTGCGGGCAGACGTCCAATGGCCTCAGCACCAGCTGTTGGAAAGACTGTTCTTCCTCCATCGAACTGTCTGGGCACCATGGTCAAAAACCAACCAGCCACGAACGTAAGGGTCTATGTCTGGACTCTTAGTTGCGTCCTGTTGATTATGTGTCTACACTTCTGCCACAGAAGCTAGAAAATGTCACCCTTAGTGATGAACTGCCTACCTACCCCCCCACCCACCCCCCGCCGCATTCACTGTCTTACAGTAAGGCATCCCTCCCTATGTCTGTTTTACAGGTCAAGACAGTTCAGTTTTGATGGTGAAGGGTAGCAGAATAAGCCACCTCAAAATATGCCTCTTTGGTGTAAGGATTATATTTTGAGTTGATTAATTTGAGAAACTGTAGTCAGGAGAAACTCCAAAAACAGAACAGACATTAAACCTTGTATAAAGGACATCTACATGTATGAAGGAAGTTTATGTTAGAAAGGAGGTCTACACCAGGAAGAGAGCTGTCACCAGAGAGAACTTGTTCACCGAGAGGCTTGTCTGCAGGGTAGCTGACCGAACCCTTCCTCCTCTCACCTTCCTCCTCTCACCTTCCCACGCATAGCCTTCCTCTTGTCTCGGGCCCAGACCCTTATCTCCTTCCTTGGCTGAGGATGGCATCTAAGTCTCAATTTTCTGGCTGCCTTTTGAGTCTCCTATCTTTGTGGAGTCCTGTAGGTACATACATATAATTAAAATTGTTTGGTTTTTCTCCTATGAATTTCTTTTTTATTACAACTTGGGAGGGGGGAAGGGAAGGGATTGATTTCAGCAAAGCACCTAGAAGAATAGAATGAAAATAATTATTCCTTCCCCACAATGGACAGGGATCCCTTTAGATGGAACTGACCTAGTATGCGATAATATTTCTGTTATACCTTACCTCTCATAACCATATAGAATGATTAAAATGACTTGGTAAATTAATTAGATTTTTCCCTGAGTTTAATCTGGGCAATGCCGGCATGGTAAAAATTTCTACCTGTCTCCTTCTCAACCCTTAAATCAGGCAGATTGGTAAACCTGGATGGTATCAATAAAGTATGCAAAGCAAATATCATTTAAAAAATGTATCTTAAATGGAAAGGGGGAGGGGGTAGCATATCTGAGACAGCTCGTGCACTCATTCATTCATTCACAGTTAACACATCAGTGTTGTGTGCTTTCATTTAAGCTGTCTTATTTGTCCTTCGTAAGAGTCCAGTGAATTCCATGCTGTCATTTTAGAAAGGAAAAACCAGGCTCGGAGAAGTAACTTGTTCGAAGTCACACAGCCAGTGAGTGATAAACAGGACTTGCTCCCTGCTGTGGACCTGCGTGCAAGGGTCTGACGGCCAGTGTGCAGACATTCCCCGCACCTGCTCCAGTCACCCTTAAGCTCCCTCCCCTATTCAACGTGGAAGCTAGGCAGGAGGCGGAGGAAAACAGGCTCCTCCCACTGACAAGGCGTGTCAGGTTGTTAGGAACTTTCTGAATGAGCATCAAAAACCTTAAAACATGTGTATTATCGGACCCAGGAATTCCACATCTAGGGTTTTAACCTATGAGGATAATCAGAAACTTGCACAAATATTTATGTGCAAAAGTATTTAGTGAATTATAGCACTATTCATAATTGCCAATGTTTGGAATTAATATAAATTCCAATAAAAGAATAGAGTCACACAAAAGAATTCTACAACTGTTAAAACTGATGTTTTAGAAGAATACTTAATATGAGATATTTATAACACATTATTAAGGGAAAAGAGCATGTAAAAAAAACACAAAAAAACACTAGATGGACATATACCAATATGTGATAACTCATTACCAGGTAAAGAGTTATCCTTACCTGGTAAGAATACAGTTAATTTCCATTTAATTTTTTAAAGCTTCATTGTATTCTCCAAATTTTCTATAATGAATATGTATTACTTTATAATTATATAATGTTATAATTTTTAAATCAGAAATAGGCTATATTCTTTCTTTCTTTTCAGAGAGAGAGGAAGGGAGGGAGAAAGAAAGGAAGAGAAAGATTGATGTGTGAGAGATACATCGATCAGTTGCCTCTAGCGTGCTCACCCGTGACTGGGGATCCAGCCTGCAACCCAGGCCTGTGCCCTAACTGGGAATCAAACGGGTGACCTTTGGGTTCACAGGCTGGCACTCAATCCACTGGGCCACACCAGCCAAGACAAGGATATATTCTTTAAAAAAGATATTATTTAGTGTTAAAGACAACAGGTCCAAAATGGAGTCACTAATCATCAAACCACATCATCAAACCATGACTTAACTGTAGTTTCGGCTCTCCCAGGAATGGAACCCTCCAATCAGAAGTCACCTGATCAGCACTGGTGAGGTCACCACCGGCCTGGCAGAGCCCAGCCATCCCCTCTGGCTTTGATCCACAGTGGCCTCTGAATGTCCTTACTTTAGACATGGGAGAAGTGCCAGGAAAACATCAAGTGCCCGAGTGCTTTTACAAGACCCCCTGCCCCAAAGGAGATTCAGAACACAAACAAAACCCCACTTTTGTAGCTACTGTGTAAATCCAGCTGCTCTGAGTTCCTGGAAATTGTCGAGTTGCTCCCAGGGGTTGCTCAGGTGAAGGGAGCTGATGCCGAGAGAGTGAAGGGCAAGGGGCTGGAAGGTGCGCTCTGACCCAGCTTTCTCCACGGGACCTCATGGGCCCAGCACTGGGCATTGCTGTCTTACCCCCTCCTACTCATATTTTTCAGAATATGGAAAATGTATGATCACTGGGAACCAGGAAGGCCTGGGTCTCTGCTCTACCATATTTTGTTGTGTATAATGCGCACCCACATTTTTGTGCACATTATACATAGGATTATTATACCCATAATATGTAATCATTATGTTCATGTATAATGCGCATCCTTATTTTCCCCTCGAAAATTTGGGGGATAAAAGTATGCATTATATGTGCCAAATACATGGTAATTTCACCTCTAACTTAAGAATGTGATCTTGGTCAAGTCACTCAATCTCTACAAACATCAAGTTTCTCACCAGTAAAATGTGACGTAATGAGAGAATGAATTTGAAAACACTTGCAAAATGATGAGGACTGAGGAAATAATTCTCCCACTGCAAAGGGTTAGGGACACTATTAAAAGTGGCCACACTGAAAAGCACACATTAATGAGACTTAAGCAAGACACAGGGGCAGATTCTGAGGAGGACCCCAGGGTCACAAAGACAAACGCTGGGCACCAACGCAAGCCTGAGGAAACGCAGATTTTTGTGGAAAACACAGCTCCGAGCTGAATTCTGGGAGGTCTGGAGGTTGCCCAACAATATGTTGTAATGTCAAAGGGAGAGAATGTGTCTTGCACAGCTGGGAGGCCCTCAGAGACCCTGACAAGAGATGCAGAATACAGGAGTCGAGCTCCCTACTAAATTAAACCTTTACAAAGCTGTGACAGGGGTCAAGAAGAAGGAACTCCTGCAGCAGGTAGAGTCCTGGGAAGTCGGCGTTGAGGGATGGACAACGTGTGTAGCTCCCTGACCAGGCAGCCCCAGGGACAAGGATTTCCTGTTTTTCAGAACTTGGGCTGCTGTTGCATTTAAGAGGCTAAGTCACAAATGACGCTAATAAGCAACGAAAACAGCTTCTCACTGAGTAGAACAGTTGTTTTCAAAGGGGAAGTAGGGAGGTGACTTGAGGTGTAGTTAGCAGTCTACTGCCGCCTTTGTCACCACTACAGCCAGAAAGGCCAGCTCATGTGTCAGACACGTTAAAAAGTGAAAGCACCCACAGCTTATGGGAGCTTTCTCCCCAGGCATTTCAAGAGAGAAATGAGGCCAGCCTCCGTAACGGTGTCAGCTACGCAGTAACGTTTCTACAGGGTCCCACAAATGTCGCCACGCTGACCCATTCTCTAATGGAAATAGCCAGAGAAACAGAAGTACCAAGACTCTGAGAACATCAAAGGCCCCATTGGAAAAGTCCCCACACGGAGCAATGTGTGGGCCTGAGTCCTTCCATTCTGGAAGGGTGAGGCCTGCGCTGATGATGCCGGGACAAGACACCGAAATCTTTAGAGAAGCGAAACAAGATCACTAAGTAGCCTTTCCCTTAGAATGAATGCTAATTTTGTGGTTGTGACTTGAAAGGTACAGAGAGGTGTTTTGCATCTTTTAGTAATATAAAGAAAAGATCATGATCATTTGTCTCTAGCCCATGTCTTCTCTTCTAAAAAATACCAGTTGTCTCTAATCTGGCTTTCCTTCATTTTTTTTCCACCTCAGGAACTACAATGCTGATTTTTAAATTGTGCTGTTTTCTATTTTTCAGAATATTGCCTACTGCGTAAGTAGCACCGAACCATTTCTCGGTTCTTTGCAAGTATACTTAGTGACTGTTCCCGCGAGTGCCTAACCTTGCCTGCTCACCTGCCCTCCTAACCCTGAAATTACATGACCACAGACTGGCCATGTTGCCAAACCCAGGTCAAAATCTGTTCCTTCTGCAAAACTCTCTCTCTCCACCTCTCTGGAAGCATCGCCGGCCCTTCGTCCAGGATTACACATATCTCTGTGCACGTCTGCCCTGCCACACTGTGGGTTCTTTCAGAGAGATTCCGAGTGGTCAGAGAGTCAGAACATTCTGCTTTCAAATCCTTGTTCTGCCCCTTCCTGCAGTAAGGGCTGAACGACCCAGAAGAAACGACCAAACTTCTCTGGGCTTTGGTTTTATGGAAAGCCTCACCCACCGGGTTCACTGTAAGCCTGCAACCAGACTGGGCCCCAGCATGCTGAGCTTTCTCTCCCCATCTTGTGGGCACTGGAGGTGCTAGGTGCATGTCTGTGTGAAGACTAGACAAGAAATGAGTATGGTGGTAGAGATGGAGGAGTTACAAGCAATCTCTTTGAGAAAGGACAGAGCTGGACCTTGAAAGCTCCCAGTTGAAATCAGAAATGTTGACCCAGACCGTCAGTCAGTCAGTACATCATAGTGCTGACAAATAAACACACAACCCTCAGCATCCTCCTCAGTCTACTGACTGAAAAATGCCGATCTTCTTCCATAATAGTATGGCTACACTCATGGAGTCGCAGGAGCTTCACAAGACAAGTGCAAATCTATTAAAGAGGTGACAACATAGAAACCAGAAGCATACAGATTGGTTTATATATGACACATGTAAAGTCATTTATTACAAAACACCAGCACCCTTGAATGCAAACCCTTTTCTGCATTTGTTTGTTACAGTTGCTTGCAGCTTACTCATTTCTTCATAAAGCTGGCCCAGGAATGATCATGGATGTCCCTCCTAATAACTGCTGTCACTAAGTTCTGCCTGCTGCATTAGAAGAGTCATCCTGGAATGAATGAGCACAGACATCCCTGCGCTGAGAACTGCTCTCCCCCAACAAAGCACACACAAGCCCTGGCCCCATTTCCTCCCGGGCTACTCACCCCAGCCACAGTGGGGGGCCCCTACCGATACACTGCATGCTGGCCACATCATGTTATCTTCCTCCTAAAGGATGTACAAATGGGGTCCAGAAATCCCACTTAGTAAGCTTCCTTCAGACACACTTGGGGATCCCTATTGTTATGCTTGTTTTCTGCCTTATCTGGAAAGGAATATAAACAGCATGTGTGTGGGTAAGAGAGTGGGGTGGGGGGAGAAATGAAATGGACATGGGGAGGGATCTAAGAGCTCAGGTGATCCCTTGGAAACCAAGAGGAAGTAGGGCATCCTTGGATCTTGAAACATTTCAACTCTTGTTATATCCCCTTGATGCCCAGCAACAATAATAAAGGAGCAAAAATAAACCTCTCTCTCTCTCTCTCTCTCTCTCTCTCATGCTCCTAACATCAGTACCCTTGTATGCAAAACATTTTCTGAGTATTTGTTTGTTGAACACTATGTGTTTTTAAAAAGTTCCACAGGCAGAAAGAGATTAAAACAGATACAAGAAATGTTAAAATTAAAACAACATAAAACATCTCAAGATCAATGTTTTGATCTTGTTTTGATCTCAGGACCCATGTCATCCCATGAGCATGACATGGGTCCTGATCTTAGTATTTCTCTAGCTGATTATGTAAGAAACGATCTATTGTGTTGCATGCATTAGCTGAGGTATTGTGTAGATAAAAAGGTAAAACCATCCTGAAACAGGAAACCAGTATTCTTCCTGTCTAATCAACAAATCTAAAAATTTATTTATTTTTTTTTAACTATTTACTCTGGCTTTTGTCCACCACAATGGGGTGAGCCACATGTTCAGTTTGGAGAAGAAAATGTTCATAAGCCACTTTTGTCTCCCCGCCCCCTTAGAGAAAGAGGAGGAAAAACTGTTTCATACAGGAGGAGCGAGGCGTGTGCTTTGGAACCGCCACAGAAGTGTGGGCTCAAGTAACCAGAGGGGTTTCACCTACATCCATTCAGTCAGCTATGGGGGTTTAAAGAAATTCCAAAGAGTCATCAGAAGAGGAAAAATAAAGGTAATGCTTTTTGCCACACAGGTAGAATCTTTGAAAATATGTGTAATATGTAAAATATTTTGACACCCCCATGTTATTTTTCCAGAAATAACAGTATAAATATCCTCTCTTGTTCGAGAGCTCCCTATCAGCCTCTCTAATCACTACTCACAGCAACCTCAGTGCCTGCCACAATGTACAAGCTGCACTTCTTGTCCTGTGTTGCACTAACTCTCGCATTCATTGCAGACGGTGCACCTACCTCGGGCTCCAGCAAGGACACCCGACAGAAGCTGGTGGACATAAAGGAGGACTTGGAGAAGCTGCTGAAAGGGGTCAATGTAAGTCTATCCCCTTTCCTACTAAAAAGACTCCATTTCACTTTTCTGCCTGGAGCGCACTTTGTACTAACCATCTGTTGTGCTTTCTCAGAATTACAAGAACCACGAACACTCCACGATGCTCACGTTTAAGTTTTACACACCCAGGAAGGTAAGTACAACTCTCTAAGTTCATTTTTGTGTTTTATTAAGACTTGAAGTAACATGCAAATTTGCATAGATTGCATTAATAGCATTTCCCCTGAGAAAAAGAATCAGTAACTTCAATTAAAAAAAAACAAAAAAACCCAAGTTGGATAATGGGGCATCTATAAAATGGCTTTCCCTGTATATTTTTTATGTGTATTTGCTTGTGTTTGGGGGGAAGGAAGTGGGAAGAAGAGACAAGAATGCTATTCTCACTTATTGCTGGGTTGTTTTAAAACAAGATTATGTTGATTCACTGCTTTCTCTGAAAAGGTAAAACCCCAGAGAGTCTAGGGTGCACTTTTACCACGTGAATGATCAGAGCTGGTGTCAGAAGAGCCCCCTTGGGGTGAATCCCTTGTTCTAGGGGGAAGCCTAAGGGTCTGCCCTGAGGGCAGCGGAGCCCCTACCCACGGCAAAGGCTGAGGGCGGGGCTGGTGGAGCTGAAATCTCAACTCTGCCATAGCGTAGCTTTTGTGAACTTGGGCAAGTCACCGACTCTCTTTGAAACTCAGTTTCTTTTCTATATCTGTGAATAATTGTACATATGTTATATAATCCTGTGAGGATTAACGAGTCAATGAAAAGGACTCCTAACAGCATTTGGCATATGGCAAGCACTGTACAAGCATTGGCTATTAGTAGCAGTAAGCAGTGAAGATCAAATTCTCCCTGGGGAGGAGGAAGTAAAACTCCGATTTGGCTGTTTGGGGATTCAGGCAGCTAGAGCAGCACAGCTGGTCCAAGTCCTCTTTGCCCAGCGAGGACTGCCAACAGCTGGGTCGTGCCTGTCCACAGAGAATGGGAAGAGCCTGTCCCAGGGTGCAGCTCAGCCCACAGAATGGGACTTAGCGGATCCCACATGCAACCCCATTGATCTACCTCTTAAATTATGCTTCAGGTTACTCTTTTGAAAGATAAAAAGAAATAACTTAGAGATCTCCAGCTTAACCTCTTTCCTCCAGCAACTTACAAGACTAGATTTTTCTGAGGGGACTGGTGCTAAGTCATGCATGCCAAGAACTAAAGTCTTGAACTTGTAGAACTTGCAAGCAGTAAGTTGAGAGGCCAGTAGATGCAAATGTAAGATGTGTGTGGTGTAGTCCTGCCTCTACCTCTGAAGATTGTTAGAAAGATAACAGGAGATGTGTGCATAGTTTAGAGGGTGGTAGATTCTTTGAAATCTAACAGTTTCTAAATGACAACTCAAGATCTAGTTGAAACCAAAAGTAATGTGTAAACTCCATTCAACTATTCATTTTACCACCATTCCATGATTCTAAAAGATTTTGGAAAACCAGAAAAACATTTAACTCAAAGGATGCTATGTAATGCTATAAAAGAAAAAACCGAAATTTAATCCTGGCTCCTCCTAGTCATGTGGCCTTGGGAAGAACACAAATTCTGACAGTTACTTTCCACACTTGTAAAATTGAGATAACACTGCATTGCCTATCTCAAAAGGTGGCTGTGAGACTTAAATGGGCTTATTTAGGAGAACACACTTTGAAATTATAATGTACTATAGAAGTGTGAAATCTTATCAGTGTGTGTGTGTGTGTGTGTAACTCAAGAGGCCCATCCAAAATCCTTCAAATATTGCAATGTTTTATTTGGTTGGCATAATTTTTCAAATGCATCATAATGTACTCACAGAGGAGTAAATGATGAAGATGCGGTTATGTGACTTGCTGTTTTGAGAGCCATTACTACATACAGTGACAATTACCTGGTCTGTAAAATGCTGGGACTGTCCGATGGCTCCCCAGAGCCCTTCTGTGAGTCTCAACAATTAAACCACGAAATGCTGGAATCACAGAACGTGAGCCTGTACCTCCACATTTCGACTACTCCGTGCCAATGACTTCTGCGCAGACTGGGAAAGAATTTAGCCTCTATCTGTGATTTGCACTTGGGTGCAGATGTTGACTTTTGCAGAGCCAAACTAAACTGAAATTAATGATTCGTTATTTGTTAACAGTTAATTCTAATGGTGGGCAGATGAACTCTAGTTTTTCCAGCTTTATAACGTAAACTCTATTGGTCCATCTTGACAGTGATGCCGACACAGGGAGGAGAGTGGTAAAGACTATATACTGCTACTCTTAATAAAATAAATTTGAGATTACTTTCTGATTGACCTTTAGTCAGGGAAAACTGACTTGATAATTGTTTTTAT
This sequence comes from Desmodus rotundus, assembly GCF_022682495.2. Lineage (NCBI taxonomy): Eukaryota > Metazoa > Chordata > Mammalia > Chiroptera > Phyllostomidae > Desmodus > Desmodus rotundus. The sequence continues at coordinate 3,410,905 of NC_071395.1, read as the reverse complement.
TATTCAAGGTCACAGAATTGAAACATCTGCTGTGTCTAAGGGACGAACTCAACCCTCTGAAGGACGTACTAAATTTAACTCAAAGAAAAAGCTTTCACCTGGCAGAGATGGTGCGATCAGTGGAAAACATCAACGTAACAGTGAACGCACTAGTGGTAAGGCCTCACTTCACGGCGTGCCTGGAAAGCACACGAGGGGGCATTCTGCAGGGGCACTGCGCTTTGGTACTTGTCCTGTGCTCGTACGTTGTAGGCCCACTGCGAACACCAACCATCTCTGTGCTGTCCGTGCTGGCCAGCTCAGTGAGGGGCTGGGAGGGGTGAAGGTGTGAGGTAAGAGCCAGAGAGAGGGCCTCCTCCCACCACGGGGACAGGGACGGCCCACCCTGCACTGTCACTGCCCTGTTCACCCCCAGCTGGGAGCAGAAGACACTGAGCTGAAGTTCACAGAAAGCAGGCAGGTTTCATCAAATATTTTTTTAAATTCCTGCAGTACACTTTCCAGAATAGCTAACACTGATGACCTGAAAGGCCTTTCAAATGGGATTTCCTTACAATTGGTAGGAGGACAAAGAGATCTGTCTAAAAAAATGGCAACCATTAAAATGCCCAATGGACTAGATGGTTAACTCCTTACTTAGAGGCAATCCTTTCAGAATTTTAAGTATCTTTAAATGTCCGGGAAGCATGGACACTGCAAGGGACTCAGGTGCTGTGAGAGAGATTTGTGGCTTTTTTTCCTCATCTCATCTGCCAGGATACAGATTCATGAGTGAAAAACTATCCTGAATAAACAGCATAATTTTAATGATAGTAGGACCAAGGTTCTAAAAATACGTTAGCTAACACTAGTTGTTTCCAAATAGGAGTCATTTTATTAGTAGCCTATTTCTTTCCATCTAATTTTAAAAAATACATTGAGAGTAACGTTGTCTAGACATTGATAGACTCTGTTTCACATCTACGTCAAGAGATCTGCTCTAAAGTTTTTGGTGAACATAGGTAAACTCACTCTAAACGCTTGATGCAAAAATTAACATAAAATTATGGGAAAATTAGAGACTCTGCGTTTCAAAAGCCAGGTATTTTAAAAAACCTAACCCTCTAAGAGGTCACAATATTCAGTTATACAGGGTCTGGCAGAAGGCAGGCCTGCTTGAGTGTGGTTGGTAGGATAATATGAGTGTAATAATTTATAGTTTGAATTTGAGCATTTCCCCTAAAATGTCATACAGTGTGCTTGAGTGTAATATTGTCATGTTACAGAATTCCATGATTATGACTTTGTAATACAAGATTTTATAATAAAAAAGAGGCATTATTTGTGCCAGACCTGTATGTAAAAAAAGAGTATCACACTACAACAGTTTTCTCTCACTCAGTTTGTTTCCAGGATAGAAATTACTTCAAATTTGAAAGATCCTCTTTTGTATTCCCATGAATCCGAATATTTTTTTAGCTTGGCCCATAGAGGCCGAGTTGAAATAGCTCTAATCAGCAGGGGAGGTTAATTTCCAAAAAATGAGTTCAAAGAACAAAATTTCTAATGTCTCGGCTTTCAAAAGTTGGTACCTGGTTGTTGCTGAGGTGGGGTGGGGGTAGGTTGTATTTAAGAAACTGTTTTTCATGCAAACTTCCCCCAAACAAAAGTTTGTCCTTACTCTTGGCTGGTTCTGTCTGGTTTGGGGAAATACGAAGAGATTACTCAAGGGGACTAGAGTAATAGGAGACTTGAGGGTTAAAAAAGGAAAGTACAATGTGCACAGCACTGTATACATGTAACCCATAGATACAGGTGTACACCCAGAGGAAAGGAGGGGTAAGCACTTTATTTTGCATGTAGCATTTAATGAAATATCTGTCTAGATCTGTTTTTACTTAAAATGCTTATAATTCAAAGTAAAAAAACTCTCGTGTGAGATCAACAAAATTAACAAGCGAGGAAATTCTCAGCTTGTGTGTTACTGTCACCTGATTTCATAACATGTAATTTTGGCATGTCAATGTGATCATTTCAAGAAAATATGAATATATTTAACCTACTTGGAAATAAAGGCCATAAGCCTATCAAATAATATATCAAAGGTAAGCTACCCTGAATCAAAACAATTAAAACTGTTTTACAGGACCCCATGGAGGGACTCCCGTGCGAGTATGATGACGAGACGGCGACCTTCGTAGAGTTCCTGACCAAGTGGGCTGCCTTCTGCCAGAGCATCTTCTCGACGCTGACCTAAGGGCCTCCCATTTCAAGTGGATCGGGCTTTCTATTTATTTCAATATTTAAAATCTTATTTATTTTTTGATGTATGGTTTGCTACCTTTTATAACTATTATTCCTAGTATTCAGATGGTAAATATGGATCTTTTAAGATTCTTTTTGTAAGCCCTAAGGGCTCTAAAAACGTACATAAATTATTTATGACAAAGTATTTATTTTATGTTGAATTGTTAAATATAATGTACATGTAGATCAGTTAATAAAATTATTTAATAAAGCTGATGGATAATAACAAACCCAGATGTGTTATTCTAGAATAGCACAGACTGATCACTAAAATACTTCCAAATTGCTCATGTGACCTCAGAGACAGTTAAGATGCTACGGAAGGAAGCGGCTCTTCCCCTGGCAAGGCACATGGAGGAGGGAATGGGCTTCTCAAAGCTATTGCTTTCTCCTGCCACAAGCTGGTCAGTTCCTTAGTTCCAGTCTGAGAAAACCTCATCAAATTGTATGATTTTCCTTCTCCAGGTCATGCCTTAAACAAGACACCAAACAGTCTCAAAACCCTTCATGTAACCGATGTGCCTCTCCATCCACCCTCAGAATCTCACACCTGCTCTCTTCCCTTAGTCTTCTCCCCGTCCTCTGGGCCTGGCTGCTGGGGCACCCAGGTGGGAGGGCTGAGGGGCAGCAGGGATTCCTGAGTCTCCCAGGAGAGCAGCCTCTGGGTGGCTGTGCCTCTCAGCCAAGGTGGCTCGCTCTAAGTTTTCCCTCTCTGGGTCCTGCTGACCTTTCTTTCCCCTCCTCCTTTCCGGCCAGGGTAGTGCATGTCCACTGTTACCCCTCCAGGTGCCGTGCTGCCCTTGCAGTGTCCCTGGGCCCAGCTTTGGGGTCATCTCTCCGTGAGACCCTCCCTGCGTGACTCTCAGTGTGCCATCTGTTTCCTGACCCAGTCACAGTCACTGCCCCAGAAACAGCCTCTCAAACAGGCTCCTGGGACTGGATGGTTCATGGAGTGAAGGAGCACAGTGACGGTGGGATGTAGGAAACCTTTGGGGTGTAGCAGCATCCTTATTAAATTATCATCAATGGTAGCACAGGATGAAATGCTGATAGAGGGCAAGGTGTTGTAAGATCCAATGCCATGACATTTAACTGCTACAGCAAGAATAGTAATGAAAATTCCCATCATCACCTAGATTCTTCTGATGTCCCAGACACAGACCGAAGGGGAAATGGGAGTTATGCATGCACAACTTTATAAAAAAGTATGCGTGGACGTGCTCACTGGCGGCTGTGAAATAGCCCGTCTCCACAGCAGTCATAGGGCACACCTGGCAGAGCCCCGATCCAGGTCTGCGGAGAGGCAGCGTGCCCTCCCAGGCCCATCACCCTGAGGGCAGGAGGCAGAGGGACCTTGAGAGGTGGGGTGTGGACACAGAGGCTGAAAACACCTTCTGTCCTGTTGACTGAGACAGCCCCTCTTCCAAGAGAAACCACTCCTCTCCTTCAAAGCGTCTCAATGACTCACAAATCGAGGGTGATCTTTTGCACAACTTGCCTCTCCCAGCTTCCGTTTCCTCCAGGTGTAAAGTGGGAATTGCTAACATCTCAACATTGCTGGGCAGTGAGCCGCAAAGTGTTTAGACCAACAGGGGGTCTAAACAAGTCATGTTTGGGCTGATTTAATTGAGATGAGTGAACTCTCTGGAATTCAGAATTCGATGAGAACTTGCAAACGCCACTAATAGCTGATTGAGTATATGCTTAGACTCCACGTGGCCTCTCTTAATGATGCTGAAGCACCAGAGCTTCCCCTTGAGGGTGTCCAAGGACCAGGAAAAGGACACTGTTGGAATGGATTGACACATGCGGACTTCCCATCAGGCCCAGGAAGACACCAAGAAACACCTACGTAAGGGGGCACCAGCACCACCTGAGTTCTGCGGAGGTTTTCTTCCTTAGGACCAGAGATGACAGATGGTGCTCCGATGGCACCACTAAAACCATTAGACATCAAATGTATCTGACACCCATTATCACAGAGAAAATGACAGAGTAGTAGGTTGCACTGTAAGTCAATTTATAGGATGTATTAGGATCAAAAGATTTTTAAATAGGAAATTCTCATACTTCCTGTTTACGTTAACGATATTCTTTCTCCTTTCTCACATCAAAGAACAATTATACTTAGAAACCATGAATTTCACCTCATTCTCAAAGAAAATAAATTGGCCTTTGTAAGTCACAGTAATCCTCCATTAACTAATGTTATGAAGCTTGATGACATTCATACCTAGTCTCCATCAATACTTGCAAAATATTTTTATATATTTCATGTACACAATATACTCAAATTATTTAGTTTCACTTAAGGCTCTCTTAAAATAATGCTCACTTCATTTCATGTGCAAAATGAAATACAGGGCCTGGCACAAATAACACCCCTTTTTATTACAAAATCTTTTATTACAAAAACATAAGCATGTAATTCTGTAACATAACAATATCACACTGAAGCACACCATATGACATTTTAGGTGAAATGTTCAAATTAAAGCCATAAATTATTATACCCACATTATTACCCTACCAACCACACTCAAGCAGGCCTTACTTCTGCCAGACCCTGTAAAATTATCTAAGAATACTTCCCAAATAAAAAATGCTAAGTCTCTATAACAGATACAATGTTCATTTGACTGTTTCACCCTGAATAGGCACTGCCTTAATACATGATGAGTACAACTACATTTTTTATTAACAGGTTTAGAATGCCACTCTCTAACCACTTTTATCCCATGGCACAGGTAAGATGGGATTACCAAACACAGGGTAAAAACAGGCTGTGCAAGCCCAGAGCTGACTGCGCGGGGCTCCAGCTGTCCCTGGCCCCACACACAGCCCTCACGGTTGAAGGGACTCAACACTAAGCCCCCATCCATAAGCCATCACTCACGCCAAGAGTTTAAGGACTGTACTGCTTCTCCTAACTGAGTAGCATGGAGGGGAGAGGAGAGGGAAGCATGAAAAAACGCAGGCCAGGGTTCGATCTAAGAATGCAAACTCAACACAGCTTGGACACAGCCTCCTATCCTCTCACACCTCCCTTTCTTCCTTCCTCAAGGCAACTGCTCAGCTTCTGCTCAGTTCTTCTTGCTCCTTGGGGTTCCCTCCCCTATTCTGTTCAGTAACGCACTCATGTCACACAAGACTCCCGAGCAGAGCCGGCCTGAAGGCAGGGCCATTTCCCTGACCTGCTAGCACCCTCCAGCCCCCAAACAAGTCATGAGCATCACATTAGGCGGCTCTGCACATTGATGAAATCGTCCTGCTCTTATAAGCAAACATTAAAAACCAAACAAACACCCTAGCCACAGCCCTGTTTCTCAGCATCAAGCCGCTGGAAAGAGGCAACCTCAGTCTCTGCCTCCCTCCAGGTCCTCAATGCGCATCCAACGCCCTGACCACAGCCAGTTTCACACTGCCACGCAGCTCTTCCTCACTGGGAGGGTGGTGCTTCCCAAGGGTGCTGGCAGACCCACCCACGCCAGATAGCCTGTAATAACTTGCTCAATGCAGCGTGGGGGCCTTCTCCCACCTTGGCTCCACAAGAGGCTCTTGGATTGGTGCCTCTCCCGAGCAAGGAGGTTTGGGAAGTGCAGTTTTGTACCTGGAGGACTCTGGGGGTCCACATCCTCCTGGAGATTCCCTGCTGCTACCCCCACTCCTCTGCTGCCTGTCAGACACAGCCCCATGTGCTCCTCGTATTTTCCAAATCCAAATGTTCCATGTTCCTGATGTTCTGGTCCTAGTATTCTCCTCCTATTACCCCTGAGTTGAAGCAAACATCCTTTCCACAGCCTAATTACCTCTGTGCAAGTGATTCCTAAGTTTTTATCTTTATAAAAACTTTCAAGGTCTCCACCATGGCATTTTCAATTGTGGACCACCTCCACCTGACAGTCTTACTGCCACCTCCCAAACTGAGAAAATACCCTAGACTCAACCCTCAACTTCTCCACCAAGAGTTCTATACTCTAGCCTCACAGACTGACGTCTCCCCTCGAATCTTTGCTTTATTACATCCAATGGGTATGAATTCTCTCTCTGTTTCAGCCTTCTAAATTTTACCCATCCTTACCCATGCTTACTCAGATAATAGAACCTTAAAGCTAAAAGAGGGCTTCGACTTAGATGCAACTAGTTCAGTGGTTTTTGAACAATTTTTGAAGTTGAAGTTTAGAAGTCTGAATTTAGAAGTTTACTTTTCTGCAAGCAAAACAGCTGTCCAACCCCAGTACATCATAGATAAAAGATAATAAGCATTTCTGCTTTGACAAAGAGTAGCCTGGAGCCCTTTTTTCTATCCAGCTTCTACCCTTGAACAATAACCACTAGTAATAATTTCACCCTTGTAATAATGAGAAACTGAGCCAAGGGAAATTAACTAACTTGTAACTGTCACGAAAGCCAGTGTCAGGTTTCACGCCATCTCCTGACCCTTCTATGAGATGACAGCCTTCTAGCAATGCCCTCTCCCTCATCCTGCATGCAGCCTCTCTTGCCACCCTCATCTAGATAGGTCTTCCCTCCTGTAAGCGAAAACAGTGTGCACACTGAGTAGACAGCACATAGAGACACGCTCAGTGACTACGGGCACCTGCTGAGTAAATCAGGGCACTTAGCAGAGTCTGTCTGTAGAACAGCTGGGTCTGTCTGTTTTATCCTACTCTGAACACTGTGCCTCTCTTGAGGGAGCGGAGTGTCAGACACTGGCTCTCACATCAGTGTCTCACTGTTGGCCCCGACTAGGCAGGCAGACTCTCGGAGGTGAGCCTGCGCCACTCACTGCGCTCTGCCTTCCTTTTTAAGCGCTAGTCCAGAGCACAACACATACAAACATGAAGAGCCAAGAGAAGGTGAAAGATCTTGTACTGATATTTTCAAAGGCAAAGTTACTATAAAAAAAATAATAGAAATAAAGGCTGCATATTAGCTGTGGGAGGGAACAGTTCAGAAAAGAGACTAAAAATATATAACAAGAAAATAAGAGTTTGGAGAAATAAGCAAAACATTTCATCTGATTGACAGAAATGGAACTTATTAATAGTACATTTATGTTGCTCCATATAGAACTGCCCATTTTTGACCCCTTAAAACTATCAAAAATGGCAATTTCACATGGTTCAACCTAGTATTAGTGTCTAGTTCATGAAAGACATTCATGCCTTTCCAGAATGACTTCAACGCTCATCAACTAAACTCTGCCATACTTTTAGAATAGACAATGCTCCCCCCCAAAAAAACAAACAAAAAAACCCCTACATCAGCCTCCTAAGAGATTTTAAGTCCACATGGGGTGGCATGAAGCTTATAGATCTAATAAAGATTAGCCCTGGCTGGTGTGGCTCAATGGTTGAGCACCAGCCTGTGAACCAAAGGGTCACTGGTTCGATTCCCAGTCAGAGCACATGGCTGGGTTGTAGGCCAGGTCCTCAGCAGGGGGTGCATGAGAGGCAACAACATATTGATGTTTCTCTCCCTCTTTCTCCTTCCCTTCCTCTCTAAAAATAAATAAAATCCTTAAAACATTAAATTAAATTAAAAAAATGAAGATCCACAATAAGAGGGATAAAGCCTGAGAACCAATAATATTTAATTAATTTACCTGTGACTGAAACTAAGGACTATGTTGAAGAGGCAAAGTATGGAATACACTTACAGTTTCACTAAAGATACACATCCTAACTTAAGAGTAAATAAACTGTTCCTTTTCATCTAAGCATCATATCAACAAATACAAAGCTAAACAATCTTATTGATCTTACTTCCCTGCTAATCTAAGTTATAAAGGATTAAATCACATTTGGATGGATCTTAAGGACACTTGAAAATGAGTACTCTTATTTGAAACATTTATGATACTCCTATTAAGCAGAATAACTCATTATCAAATTATTCCCTAACATGTCTAACATTATTCTTCATCTACATGTGGAGTTTGACATGAGAAATGATGTTTTAGTCACTGCTTTTTACTATCACACTGACATGGCGATTGCAAATATTAGGCACTCAAATGTCTGTTGAATTAACCAACAAATGAGTAAAAATTATTATTTGTATTCTCATATTATAACTTAATTAAAAAAAAAAACTTAAGATACCAGGACACAATGTTGAATATACTTGGTTGTACGAATAGCTTTAACACAACTTAAAAGAATGAATTTCCTTTTAAACTACAAAAAGGGTAATGGCCTTCCAATGTTTGTTAAAATGAATACAAAATGGCTACATAATAAGATAATTATTCTTTCAAAAAATAAAACCTTAAAACCCTCATGCTTCAATGTGATTTGACATGAATGTTTACAAATTTTTGGCAATCTCTAGACACTGCTGTTGCAAGATTTTGAGTTTGTAAGCTAAAAATCACTAATACTCTTTAAAAATTTTACTAGTCAGAACACACTGAAGAAAGAAAAGATTTTTAATGTGGCAGTGGACTGCCCAGCTCACACACTGAATCGCTCTATGCAGGGGGGCTTCGCAATCCAGGAGCCGTAGCCGTGCTGCTGTAAGTAGGACTTCAGCAGAGTTTTGGCTTCTTGATAGGATCCAGACATACACTACAGAAAGAAAAAAATGGGATTATAGAACATAGGCAGCATTTGGCTAATGAAAAGTACGTAGCCCTAATCTTGTCTTTTTAGTTTGACATTTTAAAAATTAAAATATGTTTGAATTCCTATTTTTTCTCAGTATTATTTTTGAAACTAAAAATTTTCCTTCCTGACACTCCTGAAAGAAAATTTCAACATTTTTGATTAATAGAGTAATCATACTCACTACATAAAATGTGAAAAACAGATAAAACATAAAGAAAATAAAAATCACCTCTAATCCCCGAACTATAGATAACCACCATTCACATCTTGGTTTATTTCCTATGTCAGCCTGGCCTCGTTGTGGCTGCCCTGCATCTGCAGAGCTGCGGCACAAGCCAAGGCCTTCCGCAGGCTCTGTGCGTGGGCACCTCACACGGGTGAAGCTTCCACCGCCTCCCCCGGTTCACTCTCCACTGGCTTCTCCCGCATCCCCCTTCGCACAGGGGCATTTTCTTAGGCAGCCAGGAGGACTGTGTGATATGTGGAGGACTGACCTCAGCCCGTCTGTGGCTGTTGAACTGCAAAATCTACCCAAGTCCCTGGCTGACTCACCATTTGCCCCAGAAAGGACTGCACTTTTGCTTTTCCTGTTGGTATCCTACCCCTTTGGGCACTTTCAGCTGATAAAGCCCCAAATCAAGACTGCCCTCTAGCAGCAAATGCCCTACTTTTGGTGGCATTCTCCCTCTGGTAAAACTACAGTTCTTGCATTCGAACTAGCGGAGAGGAAGAAGAGGGACAGGAACGGCCCCAGCAAAGGCGACACAAGCTCCTGTTTTGATCTTGAGTTCCAATAGTTTTTCAACAATATGCACTTTTCAGTGTGTTTTCTGCCTTTAGTTAATTTCCAAAGTCATGAAAAGGTTTTTGACTATTTTGTCTAGTTTCAGACTTATTTTTATAGGGATGATTTACAATCTCTTTATGCTGCAAAACCAGAAAATGTCCAGATGAACGGTTTGTTTATAAATGTGTGTGTGTGTACATATGCACCCGCACTGACACAACCCCTTCACCACAGACTGGGGCTACAGTCTGAGCACTAAGGGACTGGTGAGACTAAGAGGCGCTCACATAACGCTACGTCATTACTGAGACTGGATTATCAGAAACAATTTAGTACCTCAATAGCACGGATGTTGTATTAGGAGAATATGGCTCATGTCATTGTGTTGAATGAAAAAAATAGATTTAAAAAGATCATTATCCAGGATGAACTGATTATTTCAAAATTATGTGTACCCCCAAATTTACATGCATGACAAGAAACTGAAGTAACATGTTCACATCACAAGATTAAGATATTTGACTAGTAGATGGGATTATAAGTAATACTTATCCTCTATACTTTAAAAAAATTGCCAAATTATCCACTTAAAAATGCATTATACTAAAAAAATAGTAAATATTTTTAAAGAAAGAAAAAAGGTTATCTGCATCACCTACTTACCTGGGCCAAAATTACATGCTGAAATTAAAGCTGTTTCACAACTTGGATACAGAAAAATTAACTTCTTTCAATACCTTAACGTATTATTTTAGAACAGCGAACTCCTATAGTTACACAGCTAACACTGCAAACAGAAGAAACGTTACTCCCATTTGTTGCTCTGGCGTCACAGCAGGTCCTGAGCAACGCTGTCAAAGCATACATCATATGAAGGACATACCACGGCTGCTTCAAGTGACAACACTTATTTACAAACCCAGTTTCTAGCAAGTTTATTTAAAAATTAAATTTACCATTACATGGCAATATCCTATATTCAGGACCCATTCAAATAATGTGTGCTACACATCATCATGAAATCACTACACTATTTTTGTCTTAAAGTACATTCCTACGATCACTGCATTCCTTTCAGGACTTACCTTAGCTGCATGATAGGTACTAGCTTCAAGTACATCCTCTTTCTTCGCTTCCCCGGCAAGCAGGTTAAACCGACTTAACATTGCGGCCTTGCACAGCCGACTGGCCATGGACACACCACTTTTAAACGGGGAGCTGAGACAGACAGGAATGGAGCAGTCACTAATCGTCACTCAATGGCCTATGCAGGCAATTGTAGGGATTAAAATCTACCCCAAATCAACAGATATTTACCTCAAATATGTATAGTATATGTAGTGAAATTTTTACATAACAATATTTGGAATATTTAATTACTTTCTGAAGTTTTTTTTTTAATTTTATTTATTTTTTATTGTTGTTGGAGTACAGGTGTCTCCATCTTCACCTCTGCCCCACCCATCCCTACCTCCCACCTTCAATCCTACCCACCTCTGGTTTTGTCCATATGTCCTTTATATATGTTCCTTGATGATCCCACCCTTCTCCACGTTTCAATGAAATTACAGTTTAAGTTATTATAGTGGTGCATTAGAAATTCAAGTAGACAGTCGTTTTACTACTTTATTGACCAAACTGGGGGCACGGAAACATTTTCTGGGATGACAGAAATGCCCTGCATTTTGACTGGGCTGATGGTTGCACAGGTATGTACCTACGTCAGAATTCACAAAACTACCCAGTGCATTTCACTGTGTGTAAATTCTAACTCCCTGCTAAAGTAAAATACACACATCAACCTCCTGTTCCTACTACACATATGGGTGCAAGTATGTACACGTACATATATATATTTTCCTGTTTTTATAAAAGTGGGTCCACATATCATGAACTTTTTGGCTATTGTAACTCCTTCCCTTCGTATCTTCTCATTACTCACTCTTGTGTTAGATTACAAAAATGGCCAAATCCTTCATTTCTCTGTCTCCATACTCTTTACAGTATCATCTTTCAGATTCACCCATCAAAAAGCTTTCCCCTCCCCCTGAACTTGGGCTACCTTTGGGACTGGTTGTGGCAGACAGACTAGACCATATGCCCACTGGGAGCTGGGATCTCAGGAGGAGCTGTGTTCTCATTCTCTCAGTTCTCCTTCCTCTACCACTTGAGCCAGCTGGGACAAGTCTACTAGGCTGTGAGAATGCAGCCACCAGGCCCAGCTGTCCTGCTGAGATCTGCGAAGTGGACCTTCAGTTAACCTAGAGCTGACCCTAGACGCATGGGAGAACCCAACCAAATCAGCTCAGTGGACCAAAGGACTTGTCAGCAGTAATGAATGATCATTGTTTTAAGCCACTTAAGTGCTGAGGTAGTTTATGTGCAACAGTAGTTAGTGTACACTCCTCTGTATGAAAGCTGCTGACCTCTATATATTAATTTTCCACCGACTTTCATTCTTAAAGTTTTTCAGGCTATTCTCTGGGGCTTTCTGGGTGTAAAATGGTACATATGCAAAGAGTGGTAATTTTACCTACTTCTTTCCAATATTTTCTACCTCATTTCTTTCTCTTGTCCAAATGTATTAAATAAAATGTTAAATAACAACAATGACAGTAAATAATGTTTGTCTAGATGTTAGTGAAAATACCTGAGATTTCTTCATCAATCATGATGATGCTTCTGGACTAACAAAGATACATTTTATCCTTAACAAAAACATCTATTCCCATTTTATTATCTTTATCTAGAATAGTTGTAGAGCTGTATTATAGGCCTTCTTAGAATTTAGAGATATGGTGTTTTTCTCTAGATCAATTAATCTGACAAATTACATTAATAAGAGTTTCTAACCTGGCATTATTTTTATTATGTTACTACCCACACATTCCAAGAAAGAAACCCAATTGATATTGCTGTATGAAATACATTATTTTAATGTACTGCTTGATTCTGCCTAATATTTTATTTAGCAATTTTGCCTGGATATAAAAGTGAGCTTGCTCTGAAATTTTGGTGGAGAGCAGCAATCTTCTATTATATTTAAGAATCACTGATACATGTTTAATAAAAGCATGTCAATGTTTTCCTTCTTTTCAGATAATATCAGAAATTTTTGCTACTTAAAGGTTTACAAAATTCCCCTGAACCACCTCAGAATGGTGCTTTCTCTGAGGAAGAGTTAGGGTACTTTCTTGATAACTTTCTCATGAAAATAATCTATTTAGATTTTTTTCTTCTTTTGTACCAGTTTTAGAAATATTTTTTTCCTAGAAACTTATGCATTTCAAACCAGATTTTCAAATATATTTGCATGGCTGAGCAAAGAAGTTTCTTATGATTCTTCTAATTTTCTCTGTTTCTGAGTAATTACTCCCTAATTTATTATTTTATAATAGATTAGCTAGCAATATTTTTTCACAAAATCAGTTTATGGTTACTTCTTTTTTGTTCTCTACCTCTTAACATTTCTAGTTCATTAATTTCTTCATTCTGCTCATTTCCATTAATTGTTGACATAAGCATTTAAAGCACTGGCTTTTCCATCAGCTTTGCTGTAGCTGCACACCCTACAAGTTTTGATATATAATGCTTTTAATATCCTTGTTTCCTACATATTCTGTAGTTGCAGTTTGTATTTCCTCTTTGAGCCAAAAGTTAGAGAACTGTTTAAGGGTCATAAAATGACACTTGAAGAAACACAGGCTCTGGAAACTGATTTTGAAAGCTCGCTCCACCACTTTTAAAGTTTCAGTACGTTATATAACTTCTCCAGGCCTGTCTTCTCTTCAGAAATTTTTTTTTAAATTAGTATGATGCCTACAACATAGTCACATTCAATTAATGATATCTATTACTGTTATTGTTCAGAATTCAAATAATCACATCCAAAAAAGTTAGAATAAAAACTTGTGTTCAAATGTATTCTTCTGTGTAATGTCATTTTTAAAGAAATTAACTATGCTGACCTTTCAGTGATCTTCCCACTTAAGCCATCCACAATCTCCAAAGAAACATCTCCTTGTGCCCAGTTCAGACTCAAGAATCTACAGTCCACATCAGGCTGAAGCAGAAATGCAGATGGCACTAGGCTGATGTGAGGCCGGTTGACCAGGTAAAACATGGGGAGCTTTGCCGTGAGTGCGTCGTCCACACGGTGCTTGATGGCGATTTCTAAGCCTCTTGTGTCACTGCAGTTCTCATCCCCTGGAGGGCAAAACCAACACACACTATCGATATCAGAGACGCCCTCCAAAAACCACAGAGGAGTCTCACGTCCACTTCCTTATCCTTTATCCTGCAGCCTGCCCCTCGCCTCCTGCTCTCAGGCAGCTACTTCTGTATTCCCGACCAGAACCTGAGCAAAGCAATGACAGTCAGAGTCTCCATTCAAAAAAGAACTTCCCACGGAAAAGAATGAATTAGCATCGCAGTGAATAAAAAGCAAAGAGCCAGAGCTGACCGGAAGGAAACTGGTACTTTTTACAGGGTTTGCCAGAGGTAACTAGCTCCTTCTGTCTGGATTTCTCAGAATTCAGCATGAAATCAGCAGCACATATGTAGCAGTTAAATATGGCTGAGAAAAAGTTAGTGAAAGTATGTTACTTTTACATATCCAAGGGCCACAAATTACAACTGTTCCAATACCATAACATTCTAGTTTCACAACACAAAGTTTTTTTAAAATGACCATTTCTGATTAAAATTGCAGGCAATGCCAAAAGCTTAGTTTTCAGTTAAAATAATCGTTGAAGAAGAAAGCTCAAGAAGATAGTGTGATTAGCAGAATATAAGGGCTGCACCAAACTTAGCATAGAGGTTAGGAAGCAGTCATTCCGATTCAAAAATCAGTCATTCTACAGCAGGTCTCTTTTTGCCTTACAGGGCTGGAGGTTTTCACAACAGGAGAATCTTTAGGTGCCACCAGACATACTTCACAAAGAAAGCTCTGTGTCCACATGATTGGAGGAGTTGACTTGGCCACTGGACTCACACTCATGACTACCTGGGAACTACAAGTGATGTAAAAAGAACCTGAGTCACTTCTGACACCTTTTTCCTAAGCACTCCTTTGAATGTTTCAAATAAAGAGATACTGATAGATGAAGGATATACTAGTCAAGGATATACTTGGGCACAGAAAGAAGTTGGGAAGACATTGTGGCATAGTCATTATTTCTACAATGAATAGAAGAAATGAATTAAAAAGAAAACGTTTCATATTTTTTATACACTGTCCTACAGACTAACTGTCCCCACAAAATTCACAGGCTTTCCCTGGCTGGTGTGGCTCAATGGATTGAGTGACAGTCTATGAACCAAAGGGTGGCCAGTTCAATTCCCAGTCAGGGCACATGCCTGGGTTATGGGCCAGGTCCCCAGTATGGGGGCATGAGAGACAACCACACAATTGGTGTTTCTCTCCCTCTCTTTTTCTCTCCCTTCTCCTCTTTAAAAAAAAAAAAAAAATGTTACCCAGGTGAGGATCTAAAGCTTGCACATGGTGTAATTGTTATCAAAATTTAACAGATTATTGGGAACTGCCCTGCCTGGTTTCAGAAGCTGTAACCACCCCCATTGCTAAGGTGGTGTGAGAGACCTTGAGAGCCTAAACCACTAAGGAGACAAAGCTTATCTCCCTGGCAGGGGCGCTGCTTCTGCCCCCTTTACTTCACCCTTCTTGGCCCCGAGCCTGACCAGTTAGCCAATGACGAGTAAGATTCCTCAAGGGAGGGACAACCTAAGACAGGCGTGGTCATGAAGAGGCCCTCAGGGAAGGACTTGGGGGGCTATATAAAAAGGGGGTGATGGATCCTCGCCTCTCTGCTTTGACATAGCCTGAGTCCTCATTCTGTCTGCAAGAAGTCTCCTAATCTCTTGGCTGCCTTACTTGTCTGCCTGACTTAAGCCTGAAACAGTGACAGAGGGTGGTACAGTCCTTTCCAACACAGTCCTGTGTTGGAAAGGGCAGATTCCCCAGGGCGATTGGGCCTAAGAAAGAATACATAAAACCCTGTGTGATCTGCTTTGCTAAGAATGTCCTCAGTTTTCTGATAAGGGTCCAAGCAGGAAATGAGTTTGTTTCCCAAAGTTTTATAGCCCTTAGCTAACTGACCCTGACTCAGAATAAGCCCTCAGAGTTCTTTGTATGTTATTTATTGTTTGATCCTTACTGCCTGACAATAATTGATGAGCTTTACCTGTATTCCTGTGCAAACTGAACCCAATAAAAGCCCACTGAGGAAAAGGCTCTCCTTTGAGAGATTGGCCACCTTTCCTCCCCAAGCAGATCATGTCTTGGTAGACTTATTCTCATCCGTGGCAGCCAGGGGGGCCCTGCAGGTGGAGCCCCCCCCCAACAGATAGCAAAAGTGAACCACATAACGGTAGTGCTTAAATTGACCCACAAGAGTACCTAAAGCTTTGAAACAACTAGGACTTTACGAAAACTACAGAAATGAGCTCCAAAATTGTTTGTCACTGAAATGCCTGCCAAACCACGGAAATATACATACAAAATTCTGTAATATCCCCCGCCAAAGAAAGAGGTAATTTACCTTATTGATTTTGTGTTCTCTTTACCTCCTACTCAGGGGAATGAGATCATAACCAAATGTATGAAAAAGGCTTAGGGGTAGGAAAGAATCAAAACAGGCATTTAGTATCATTCATATTTCAGGGATAACTAAATGTAAGCTATTAGATTTGAGAAGTTCAAGGAAACATCTTCCAAAAGAAAGTAAAAATTGAACATTGTGTAAATTAAAGTATAAGTTCAAGACAGAGCATACCTAATTGGCAAACCAAAGTATTAAGTGTTGGCATCTTCCAAGATGACGAAAGCTACATTATACTAAGCATGCAATAATCATGGAAGAGTGGATCTGTTTTCTTCCCTTAAACACAGTGTCACATATGGACAACCTGAGTTCACACTGATGAACACTGTATTCCCTTGTAGAAGTGCCAGGAAGTACTGGGCGCACTCACCGACAAGCACGCCGCTGATATAGACTGGCTGTATAAAGTGACTCAGCAGTGCCCCCTGGACACCAAGCACTTCCCATTTCATCAGTTTGTCACTTGCGGACATACTGCTTACTCTATTGGCAACATCTGCAGGACAGTAGACAGTCAGATAAATTTTGCCTTCAACAGCCACGTGGAGACTCAGTTCTTCATTGGCTTCAAATGCAGATATTGAATGTGGATTAAGACGCCTGGAAGAAGAAAAGAAAGTTTTTTCCTTTAACAAACGAAGTTGACAAGGGAAAAGCCACATGTACGTAGGAACTGTTCTCAAACATGTGTAACTGGCCTGCGCACATTAAATTCAGTAGCAGAGGCAGATGCAAACCCAAACAGAGGTAGGAATGGAGTGGCTTGGTTCCAAACATTCTTTGTGTGCCTTAAAATCAAATGAAAACCTAACTTTTTGTCCTTACCACAGGTTCTCAGTTAAGAAAATTTTTGTATGAAAATTTTTAAAAACTACAAAATGAGGTATTAAAAAACAAAAACTGACAGTCTTTATTCAAGATTCTTCTCCAACACAATGTTAAAACAATAAAATCTAAAATTATTTTTCTTGAAGTTTCTCTCCAGAAACACCCACTGCCCTAGCTTTCAAAAGCGTGAGAATAATTTTTAACAAAACATTAACCATGGTTTTGTGTAGATGGTCGGACTTGAAGTGAATTTTACTTTCTTTTTTGTGCTTCTCTGCATTGTTTAATTTTCAGGCGAACTAAGGCTACCCATTCATTAAGATAATGAAGTGTTGGCCATACACTCACCAGAAAAACAAAATTAATTCCTTAACTCCTGTATTACTGTGTGAATGGTGCATAAATCCACAGTTTTCTGAAGTTTGAATTCTTAAAACTGGATATTTTCAATAGCACAGAAAAGTAAGTGCGGAAGTGCATCAACATTTAAGTAGCAGCAATAGATCGGACTGAGTGGAGGGGAGGGAGACAGAATGTGTAGCCTCTTGCAGTCTACAAATTACACCTCACAGCTGGAGGGAAATGTGTAAGAGATGATGTGACCTGTTGTCCTGTGGAAGGGACCCAGAACACCTGACACAGCCACCCCAGCTGCTTTCAGAAACAACTCCTGTGGTACTTACAGCTGTGACTTGATCTGGGCTGAACCTTTAGGCAACTGGTTCATGTAGAGGTAAATGTTGATGTTCTGTTTGACAGTGAGTAAATTTGAAGCTGGCTCAGTACAAAATATTGATTTTTCCATCATAGCAGGATTTTTGCTGTAGAAGAGTAGAAGTTGTCTATAAAAGTACCTAAAATAAATGAATGATAATGTTACCAAGCCAGAGCTTAAAATTAGTATCTTAATGAGCATCATATCCCTATGTGTCCTGAGCAACATCCCTGTACGTCAGAATGCTCATTAACGAGAACTCCTAAAATAATCTCAGAGCCAGTCCCTCGTGAAGGCCTCAGCTGGAGCCCAGCCGGCCCCGGGACCCACTGTAAAGCACCCTTCACTCCTCGACTGACACCCCATTCCCGTCTCACACGCAGAAGACCCGTTTTCTTCCTGACCCCTCCCTCCTGTTGCAGATTTTGGAGACCAAAACCCAAGAGCACAGAAACGATAAAGTGAAGACCACAGCTGTATAAAGAAGTGAAGGTTTCCTGAAAGATAATACTAATCAAATCAGGAACACTATTCTGCTTATTTAAAAAGTGGTTTTAACCCTATTATCAGAAATATGTACATAATACAAAAGTAAGTACCAGTATGTAACAGTGCCAAATGCTTGGAAAGAAACAAATCTGAAAGAGGTATCTTTAAAGAGATCAAATAATTCAACAGCACCAGGGGGAATAGGAGGACAATGATGTGCATTATCTCAATGGACTCCCTCAAACTTTCAAGATACGTACCTAAGTTTTTCAGGTAAAGTAATATACCTAGATTTGTTTAAAAATACTACCGCTAACAAAACACCACCTACAAAAAGTGAGGATGCATAGGTTAAATAAAAACAGACACACGCTGACAACTAGATGTACTGACAACTTGCATTGGTATCAGAATGCTGAAATTATTACCCCATGTGAAAACGTCCACTAAAAGGCTTTATAAACAGTCCGTTCAGTGGGGTAGTAACACTTATTTCCCACCTCTCCTATTTTCACACTAAGGGACTTCCAAATAGTAACATTCCTGGCCTCTCTCTCCTGCGTGTTATTGATCTGCTTGTAAGGAGCAGAGGGACTGATGAGTTCAGCAAAAGAAACTAGCTGTGCTCACCTCACCCCCTTTCTCTCTCTTTGAGATCTGTCAGCCTACAGGTGACCTTACCTACACTCTGTTATATGGTAAACTTGCACAGACCTCCTGAATGGAAACCCATCCGATTCCTGTGCTGCTCTGGATAAGTATGGCTAATTCAGAGGTGAAATACTACCAAGCTTACGTGGTCTACATTTAAAGCTATGCTCTCCAATTACTTTCATTGGTAATAAAGATGGTATTTTTATCTTGAAAAAAAAAAGGCTGTATGTCTCTCAAACCTGGATTCTTAAGGTCTTGTTATTAAAGCTATGAAAATCCACAGATTAGACACTGCAGTCCCTGCGAGAAGGCTTCCAAAAGTGACCTGGAAATAATCAGCTCAGATGGCTTGGATAAAAGACTGTCACATCCCTGGCTCGGAGAGCAGTAAAATCCATTTGTAAATAAAAGGCGAACACACGCAGTTCTTCCAGGCTGGGAGCATGAACTCTGGATGGCACGAGCTGTGTTTACTACCTTACCTGAGGAGAGACCTTCTCGCTGTGACAACAGCGTGCGTGTCGTGCAGCACTCTTCCGTCCGGCTTAATGCACTGGCTGTAGTTGTACTCGCCCGTGCCGACAGCCACAACTTCATGCCGCCCGGCTGGAGGGAGCAGTGACAGCAGCAGGTTACTCTACCTCCCTCCGCCCTAGGTCCAACCGCCACACCTCTAGCTGACCCCTTCACAGTCAGTAAAATATACAGTCCAAAATCACAGGAAAATTAATTGTACAATTTCAAATAAGAGTCTGAGAGTCTTCAACAGCTCAATTAAAACAGCGTGTTTTATATTACACTGTTTTATCTAAATTTTTACCACAAGCACTAGAACCACCAGATATCCTTCTCCAGCAAGATTGACTTTGCTTGCTAGGACTTCACTTGCTATTCTACTTCTGTTAAGCAAATTATACAGAGGGCTTTTATTTTTTCTTAATGCGCTCAAACTTCCCACACCGAATTCTCATTTCTTTCTTCGCTCTACTAAAACTGCTTTTTTTGAGGAAACAAGCACCTCATGCTCTTCCCAGTCTTGCTCCATTTCCTTTTGCTGCATCTTGAGATTTCCTTGACACTACACTCCAAAGAGACACCACTCTCCTTTCCTTTCACACTCCACCGATGGGGTCTTCCCTTAGCCAGGGCCCTACTTCGTTGCTCTTTTTCCTTTCGATATTCTCCTCTGATTATCTTGCTTATCCTTTTACTTTGGTGTTGATGATTTCAGAAAATCTCTCCTCTTAGTCTTTCAAATGAAGTTCAATTTCACATTTGCAACTACCTAAGGGACTTTCATTAATTCAACAAAAATTGTTGAGGTCCTAACAAGTACCAGGCATGGAAGCGGACACTGGGAGTAAAAGGCTGAGCCAGACCCCCTCATGAAGCTTCTAACAGAAGACAGACTGAATAATCCACAAACTGTGATAAAGGCCTTGAGGGAAACAAACATGGGCCTAATGTGAAGACTGATGAAGGAAATGCTATCTCACGCAGACCGCACGCAGAGTCCTTCCCTCTGACACCAGAATGGAAGTCCCAGGAGGTGGGGTCAGCAGCACAGGGGGGAGGGAGTGGCATTTCAGTCACTAGAAATAGCTGGTGCAGACCCAGGCCTGAGAGAAACCAGTGTAGCTGCTTTGGGAGAGGGCCGTGAAGGGCAGGGCATCAGATGAGGTTAGAGAAAGAGGCGTCATAAGCCATACGAAGGAGTCTGTGGATGTCACCCAAGAGCTATGGCACAGCCATTGAAGGCAAAGGAGCAAACAGCATATTAGGTCACATTCTGTGTGTGGAGGATGTGGTACGCAGGGTCCAAGAAGCTGATGAGGGGCCTGGTATAGCAGTCTAGGTAAGAAACAATGTCTTCAGTCTCAAATGATGGAGGTTAAATGGCAAAGAATGATCAGGTCTGAGATGGGGTTTGGGGATATAATCAAAAGGAATTAGAGATAAATTAATGGGTGTTGGGGAAAGGGATCAAGAATGGATGACTTAGATTTTTAGTCTGGCTGAGCAACTGGGTGAATTCCAGGTTCCGAGATGGAGGATATTAGAGGAGGGGCAGGAGTAGATGGAGAAAAAGAAAGTTCCATGATCTCTAGTATAGCTGCTCCATCCAGGAAGGGGTGGGGATGGTGGTAAAAGAGAAAGTTCTAGGATGGTGATGTTAAGCGCTGACTTATAAAGGGCAATAGTGTGGTCAAGAACTCAGCTTCCTTCTCAGCTCTGTGACTCCACCTGCAATGTGGCATGCAGGCACTGACGTCCGACCATGCAGAAAAAGAAGGGTAGCCAAAAGAAGGCATCTTCAAGATGTGAGCGGGACAGAATCAGAATTTGAGGGGAGGGATTAATCATTCGGAGGAGACCCTTCCTCCACTCCAACAGTAGAGAAGATGGACACAAGAGCAGGAAAGGACATAGATTTGGTGGCAGCAGACAGAAGCAAGCTTGGATTTGATAGCTTCTTACAGACCAATTAAAAATGATGAGGCAAGGCCACCAGGTGACAACGAGGATGGAAGCAGGGTTGCAGGGTATTTGGGAACAAAGGAAAAGTACGAAATAGTCATTACAGGGCATGCGTGACCCATCCTGCCACAGACAGGCGGGCTGGGCAGTGAAAACACCCACAGGAGGTTTCTAAGCACACATTTTAAGTATGTACTGATCGTGTGAGTTATCCCAGGAACATGTACTTGATTTTCTCAGGCTTTCGTCCTGTTTCTAACTTCTTCTCTCCCATGCTCTCCCCACACAACTTCACATCAGCTTCCCTGTGTATATGAAAACACCATTCTCCCATCTAAACTTCACATGCTTTTTAAAACATTTTTCTCTTCCTGTTCATGTCTGTCAACTCTCACATGGTACTCCATTAGCTGTGATTCCCTAATTCAGATCCAATCCTTATAATATTTGTAGCAAACTGCTTGTTGCCCCTTATTGCTTAAACATCAACTATCTTAATCATCACAGATGTAGTTTATTAAGCTTTTACTAAACGCCAAGTACTAGGCTAAATACTTTATTTACATTATCGTATCCAATCCTAACAACTCCATGAAGTAGAAGTTGTTAAAATTTCTATTTTTAAGAAATGAGAAGAAAATTGAAGCAGAGAGAGGTTAAGCATATAACTTGCCCAATGAAGCAGCAGAGCTGAGTCTGACGTTAATGTTCCCAAACAACTACAGCATATTATCAATCCCTGCTCAAAAATCTTTCACAGATTATCATCAACCTCATTAAATCCAATTTTTGACTAGCTTTTAATCCCCTCCACAAGCTGGTGACGTCTCACCAAACTAACTATTTTGTCTTACTCCATATATAGACTCTTCTGCACGCACCACCAAGTTCTCTCACTGTCCCATGAATGGGTCTCTCCCTGCTGTTCTCCTCCCTCATCTGTGTCTGCCTATCTCTGTCTCTCTCCAAGAACATCTTCCTTCCCTGTATTTATCCAACCTTACTAACACTTAAAGAGCCAGCTTAAGTCTCACCCGTCCCAAACAACTTAACTCTATCCATTCCTTCCTATGGATTCTTATGCATTTGTGGATTACAGAAAACAACTTTTAACTTTTATTCACCTTAGACTTAAGAAGGAGACCAAATCTCAAACTGTTTTATGTCATCTTGAATACCTTATTCAGAGATTAATATAAAGTTCAAAGACTTTTTGAAGTGGTCAAGAACACTAAAGAGTAAAAAATAAAATGTAGTTGGAATCACATATAATACCCACACAAAAAACCAGAGGGTTCATGATTTTTCATATATTGATAATTTCTTATTTGAAAATGAAGAAAATCTGTTAAATTTTTACAGAGCTCTTCTCAACATTTGTTATAATGGGGATTAGATTTCAGTTACTGTTTAAAATGTTAGGCATTTTACCATTCTGCAGTTCTCTACTGGTTCCTGCTAAGTATACTTCACCTTTGAGAATCTTTGTGTTGACCCATACCTGTCAGAAAAGGCCACTTCAATAAAGCACTATCATCAACAGGAGCAAAGACAACTAACCGAAACACTACTATAGTACAGTTCAGACCATTAAGATATCTAATAGTTTTTTTACACACCAACACATCCCAAATATCTGGACTTACCTCTTTCAGTTACAAAAGCAGCCAATGAATTGCTACATTTCAGATATTCCGAATGACTAGAAATTAGTTGATTAAATGTTTCTTTAACAATATGAGAAATCTTTGCATACTGCTTGTGTCTCCCTTCTAGAAAACAAAACAATCAAATGCAATATGAATTTGAACATTGTGCTTTCTCCTATAGGCCTCCATTATTCATATTATAGTTTCACAACTGAATGAGTTAATAATTTATAAAGATATGTAAGAAAGTTTATATTTATGTCATGATTGCAATTTTAAAGCATTTAAGTGTAGTTTTCTTGGTCTTGAGTGACAAGTAACTACCATTAAAAAATGAGTAAGTTCATTGACATGAATTTCCAAACAATCAAGCACCAGAAAGCCATTGGTTTTTATTAATGAAAAGTCCATCAATGACAAGGGACAAAATTCTCAAAAAAGCAATTACATGAAACTGATGAACATCTCCTTCTAGAAAAAAACAGCATTTCTTCAATCTCTCCTCTCCATTCCGTATTTCTTTAATTTTTAGCAAAAAATGAATGGAAATTCTCCTCTTTGCAGAAATATGACAGGTTTGAATGATAAACTATTAATGTTTACATTCATACTTGTGCATGTTTTAATTATATGTTGTTATTGGGTTGGCCAAAAAGTCTGTTACAATTTTTACATAAAATGAAAAGACATTGTTCACTTTCACCAATAACTTTATTGATCTAAATGTTCTGACTATGGCGGCTATCTTCCACCATTGGCTTCTAGTGGGTAGAGGCCAGGGTGCTGCTAAACATCTTCCAGTGCATGAGACAGCCACACAGCAAAGAATCATTTGGCCAGAATGTCACTAGTACCAAGAAACTTTGCAAACCACTTTTGACATGTTCGATCAGTCACAGCACCTTCTCCATACACTGCACAAATCCTTTTTTGTGTTTCAGTTGCATTTTTGCCTTTTTTAAAATAATAAAGCAAAATACATTGAAAATGTATATTTTCTTCCATCTTCAATATTAAAATGGCTGCACAAAAATTCACCAATTTTGCTAAGTTTTTTATAAATGCACGCTGCTATGATAGCTTAACAATACAATCTAACAAAACTGTTTCCAGTGAAGTTAAAGATAACCATCATAGGGAAAAAACGTAATTGGACTTTTTGGCTAACCTGACACAGTTTTTAATGGGATTACTCTTCTAAAACAGAGAACACTACAAAGGACTTTCCTACCATAGTGCACTTTTGAAACATATGCTGGCTCAGGTGAAGCAACAGGTTCTGCAGGGATGGGAGGAGGACCTGTGAATAAAACCAACAGAGAAGCAAACATAAAACTTCACTGTTCCAAGAGCAAGTAGCTCACTACTCTGTAATAAAATGGCAATCCAAGAAGGATTAGTTTGTACACTTCTGCAAACTCTAGAGCATCAAATACCCATTAACTAAGTCTCGAGGGATGTCCTTCCTATTTGAAATCAATTACACAAACACATTTCTCGGTTCCCTAATCTTATGCTACTGTAAAGCCTGCTTTGTAACAGATACGACGTTCTAAGACATTGTTAAAATGAAATCCTGTTTTAAATGCTTAAGAGCAATTTCCTATTTATAGTAATACTAAGTAAAACATTTAAAACTAATAGTCTATTAAAAATTTAATAAGCAAAAATGATCATTTTTAGTGCTACTTTACTAGTGTTTTCTAGAGGAATACTACATTCAAAGTTTTCAAAACTTTTAGTCCCATCCTTTGCAATGGCTTTGCAATTTGGTTCCAAAGTTAGGAAATCCAGGAAAAACAAGAAAACATGACACTAAATCAAGAGGTAAACCAACATGTAACCTAACATGAAATGAATATATGCTTATTATGCTAGCACTTATAACACGTTAACATGTTCCTCAAATTGACGTTTACTAGGAACTCCTATCATTTGATTGTGTATTAGTCACATGCTCTGCTGAAGGGCTTTGCATGTCGGCCACAGGAGGTAGGTGCTACTATTGGCCTCACTTTTCAAATGACAAAAACTTAGGCTTAGAGGGCAAGTAATTTGTCTTTGCAGCATCAATGGTCCAACCTGAGCAATCCAATTCTGCAGTTTACACTCTTAGCATATTTGCTGTGCTACTTTAGGCTGTTATTTTCTCAAGTAATCCCAGCATTACTCAATTGAACACAGGCAAATGTCACAAAAATTGCATTAAAAATTCTAAGTATTAAAAGCACAGTGTTAAGTGCAAAATAAGAATCCAATAAATTACAGAGAAAAGCAAGTTTCAGGGCTGGAACCCACTGACAATCTGACAAGTTATCAGACAGTTTAGCAACATGTTTTTCTTTTTTTGGGATTGAAATATATAAGAACAATTTTAACTATTAAATACATCAGCCTCCGAACAGCACTCGTAAGGAAATTCTCCAAATCCTCCCACTTCTACCTTGTAGTTGCCAAGTAACTCTTCCATTAACATAGTATCTTTCAGGTGATTCCTTCTAAGAAAATGATAACATTTTACAAATACTTTATAATCAAGAGTATTTACCTGATGTTTCTAAATGTCTTGGTTCAGGTTCATCCAGCTGTAGCAGCTCATCAAGAGCTAATTTTGCTGCATTGGACCTAGACTCCTTTT
The DNA here is from genome assembly GCF_022682495.2 of Desmodus rotundus. NCBI lineage: Eukaryota > Metazoa > Chordata > Mammalia > Chiroptera > Phyllostomidae > Desmodus > Desmodus rotundus. The sequence continues at coordinate 3,385,150 of NC_071395.1, read as the reverse complement.
TATTTTGTCCCAGTCCAGTCTTGTACTGAATACCATCCACCACGGCACAAAAAGCAAAATATGGTCCCAAAACGTTTCCTTGAAAAAGAACTCAGAGTAAATGCTGCAGGACTTCACAGCAGAAATCTGCAAAACGTATTAGTCATACAGGACAGCATCGAAGAACAAAACTGTGGGAAACTGGCTATCTCGGCCTGTCTGGGTTTTTGTGGGGCCAATACAGGTTCGAAGGAAAGCCGGTGGATCCCAGAACCAGTTCTGAGGAGTCCTTCGAGCAGCTGGCTGTGTCACACTGGGCAGTAGGGCCTGCTTCACAGGCCGGCTGTGCAGGGAGTGATGGCAGCTGGCACAATGCCCGGCAATGGTAAGAATCCAAAAGTATCTGCCAAATGACCAGGGACAGGCAAAAGGTGGAGCCTCTGGCAACACCTCCCTTCTCGCCAACTTCAGTATCAATAAAATCGCCTCTCTCCCTCCGAGTGCCCTGATACTCTTAAAAGCTCCAGGACGGAGAAGATGCCTTTGAAGAAATCCTGTGCCCCTCTCAGGGAATAAGCAACTCAACCCACCACAGTCAGAGGGCAGGAGAAAGGGATTCACAAGGAAAACCAAACAAACAAAATAAAGAATTAAACTGAATGTGCAGTCATCCAAAATTCCTACAAGGACTGTCTTTGCACCATTACTTTGACCAGTTTTCACATTTGCCTGATAAAAAGTGAAATGGAATCATTTCCTAAATTTACAGGCCAAAGAGTTTCCCAGTTCCAGTTTTAGGTGCTGGTGTTCGGACTTCAGGAGGCCTTTCGGAAACGTCGGTCTCTGCTCTGGTTATGGATGGCTAAATACTGTGTCTCCCCACAGAGCCTCCTCCTCCTCATCTCGTCTTCTTGAACAGTGCGTTCACTGCCCGTGGTTTGTAAAGAAGTATATCAGGCTACAAGCAACTACCGACTGCACCCGGGAAAGCTGCTTCCCCCCATCACCTACGACCTGTTTCCCAAGTTTCTTCCTCCAGGACCACCTGAGTTCCAACCCAGATTTACTGCACTTGAAAATACTGTGTGTGCTTAACAAGAGGCCTAGACGGTTCCTACATGGGAGACTCCGCTCCGTGAATCTGTTAACGAGGACTGTCAGAGCCCTGACACACCCCAGGCTCTGGAGTTCCAGTGTGGATGGACCTGAATCACCTGTGGAGTGCGTGAAAACTACTCTGGCCTCACCACCAAACCCACTGAATCAGGGGGATCAATTGGTACTATGCACATACAGTAAACTCCACTCACAATTGGTGGGTTGTGTTTTAAACAGTTTTTGCTCAGCTTGATGAAGATGTACCCCAATCAATTTTTTTTCTTCCTGTGAGCTATAGTTTACCTTTCCCAAGGGCAGTCTGAGAAGAATGCAGGAAAGCCAGGTGGTTACACAGAAATTAAGCCCCCAGTATGATCACACGAAGTAATTCAGCCAACAGTGACGGACCTAGGAAAGCTCCCTTCTGCCCAGACAGGAACACACACACACATGCACACAGTTTTGAAGACTGTTGGTGCCTCTTAGGAGCACTTCTCCTCTTATCCCTCCACTCTCCTAAAGTGCTTCCCGGTCACAGGGCACAGGTGACGAAATCAGAAGTGGCTTTCTGCCTGTGGCTGGTCTGCACACCGGTGGCCTTCCACGGGCACGGTGTGGTGACAGAGGCTGCTGGGCGCGGTGGTTTAGAGACAACTGAGAGGAAACAGTCACAGACAAGTTTGCAGATGACTATCAGTCATGTGCTTTTTGGACCTGTGATCTCTGAGTTTCAGAAGCCAAATTTGACCATAATTTTTGTTAGGCATCAACCTCACAGAATCCTGTTCATGACATAATCATAGTCCAAGTATTTAACATCCCTAAGAAGCATCTTTATTCTACAAGCATTTACAACTGAGAATAACGCACGAGGCTGATGAGATTTCAGTTCAACAAGCCATACACAGAAAAACCAAATCCTATGATTATAAATATTTTGTATATGAGTTATTTACAGAGACTCAAAAGGCTAAAGAAACATTAATATAAATTTTCTGAAGTATACCAGTAAAATACTAGTAGTTATCTAGCCCTAACATTATGTGAAAACAGAAAATAATCAAGTTCGGCACCACTTATATGTTCTTTTAACAGGAAAAGGTTCCCCCTTCCTGTAATAAGCAGACATGGCTTTCACTTGCCTGTTGTTACTGTTTCCTTAAGGTCAAGCTGAACCCGCTGCATCTGTGCAAACTGGTGCAAGGCCGACACGGGGTTAATCTCTCCACGTTTGTATTTCATTATAAACTCCTTAGGTATTTTTTTTGGAGGAAGAACAGGGTTTGAAATAGATGACAGCCCTTTGGAAAGCAATGGTTCTGGAAAATTACCTAAAAACAAATGTCACACTTGTCAATTTGGTAAATTAAAAAAAAACAATAAAACGAGCAAAAGCACTAATCCCTCCTCTGAAGTGGAAGACCATCCCTGACACACTTAGTTATGTGTGTTTTTCATTGCACACAAGTTTCTGCGAAACGACCCTGGCACAAACGACCAGTGCAACCTGTCGCTTTGTATACACTGTATACATTGTGTACACTGTCGGAGTCCTGAGGCTAATTTGCAGAGGAGGACTGTCGCCGCCCCGTCACCAGTGACGAAGAACCACGGGATTTCAGGGATGCCGAGGTCTGCAGAGGCTCTCCAAGCCCTTCAGGCACACGGTGCCACTGACGCCTACGATGGAGCAAAACACAGACCCAGGGCTGGGCCCAAGTCTCCGGTTTCCCATCGACGACTTCATGTCGTCTTCCACACTGACTTTGCTCAAACTGTTAGAGGGTGTCTGCCCCTGCGGCACATGGCACGCTCGACCCAGTGACCGGGGGAACACGGACCTGCGGATCCAGGCCCCTCCCGCAAGGGGCCACAGCCTCACCTGGCTCTGGCAAGACATACCTGAACTGGGTGGAGAGTCGAGCAGTAAAAGCTAACTGAGCAGGCCGAGCTCCAGGTGGGGCCCAGCCACAGGTGTCGGGGTGGCCAACAAGTCCGTCAAGTTTATTCCGTAAAATCATCTCATTTTCCACCAACAACGTTATCGATTTGGATATTTGGAGCATGTCGGCTACCTCCCGCTATGGGCTTCCAGGGGCCAGAGGCCGGGGGTGCTGCTAAACATCTTCCAACATATAAGACAGCCCCAGGCAAAGGGCTTTTTGGCCAGGATGGCACCAGTACCAAGATACCTCGGAACCCACTTGTGACACGCTCCAGCAGTCACAGCGGTCCCAGCCCCCTCTCCACACACTGCGCACGTCTTTTCTTGCGCTTCAGCTGCGTCTTCACCTTTTTTGAAATAATAAAGCCTAAGCAAACAATGTGCATATTTCCCTTCATCTTCAATATTAAAATAGCTACACAAAAATTCACCAATTCTGGTAAGTTTTTAAAAAACTGCGCACCGATAAGACAGATGTCACTACACAATGTAATTATACAGTGTATACAGTGTCACTCTACAATGTAACAAGGCGGCTTCCGGTGAAGTTAAAGACCGCTCAGCGCCACCAGACCCGTTCGTGGCGGACACTGAACGGAAGGAACCGCAGGGCCAGCCCGACCCCGCCCACAGGCCCCGGAAACCTCCACCCCGGAAGGACGCCGTACCCGTCACCGGGGTGACCTTGGACGCCAGGCGGGCCAGGCCGTCACAGTCCAAGGAGGTTGCGGCGGGCGGCGTCACCGTCGGGGCTGGCGGCTGGGCCGGCAAGTTCTTCTTCAGCATCTGAGCAAAGCTGGGGACCCGGTCGCTCTGGAACCAGCCATTGTTGGCCGACATTTTCCCACCTGCGAAAGGCAAGAAAGGTGGCACCAAGCGGCACACGCGCCGGCCCAGCTCTAACTGACGTCGTGGCGGCCTCCGGGACTAGTTTCCGGGGCCACAGCAGCCAGATCGGCTACTCCCGCCCCAGGCACAGCTCCCGGGGGAGAGCTGGGGGCCCTCAGGGCTCCGGGAAAGAACGAGAAGCAAACCACAGCCGCAGGGGACGCGCCACGGCCTGCCGTTGTGGGAGACCGCCCCCGCTCCCGCCAACTCCCACCCACCGAAAACGTCCGTCCTGCCCTGCCGGCCTGGCTGTGCGGGCAGGAAGCTGAGGCTGGGCCACAGCCCGTGGGCTCGCTAGCCGACGCTTGTCTCCCCCTCCTCGCCTCAACCTCTCACTTCTGGAGCCGCTGTGTGGGAGAGCCACGCGGCCAGCGTGGGCAGCGCTCAAGAGCAGTCTCGCGATGGTTGGCCCGGACTGACAACGCCCGCTCCTGCCCTCGCCCAATCAGCAACGTCTCTGAGCTCTCGGCCCGCCCCTACACGTGGCCTGCGCCTACCGAGCGTGAGGAGCCGCCGCTTGCATTGGGAAAAGTCACGTGCTTTGGGACCACGAGGTGCAGGCCAGCGGCTCCTAGCGTGGGCGTCTGGGCGGGCGCTGCGGCTCTCTGCGCTGGGGAGTCCCGCACTGCGGCGCGGGCCGGCGGGCCGCTCGCTCCGCCCTCGGATGCCCCAGCAGCCCTCACAGAGCCCTGCGTGGGGCTCCTTGTCCTTGGCGTCCTTGGCGCCCTTGCCTTCGAGGAAACGCTTGGCTATCCCCAGTTCCACGCGGACAAGGCCCTGTGCCCGAGGCTTCCATGGAGCCTCACGTCGACAGAAAACACCTGAGACTTCCGCTGTGATGTGTAAACGGGTACCCGCGCTGGGAGCCGGTGGCCCGATGCAGTTTTCCCTTCTTTGCCCCCGAAACGCTGAAGGAGGCCCTCGGGGAGGTGTCGGCTGATGGATTGTGGAGCGCGTTTTCCTGGTGAATTACTAATGAGTTTTGGCACGGAACGCGGGAGGAATTGAGTGACGTTGTTATAACAAACTTTCAATGCCCCCTACTTCTTTTTATGTGGACAAGGTTTCAGAAGAGTTAAATCACTTCACCCGAAGAGAAAAGAAAAAAAAAACCCACAATAAAATTGGTGGAGTTATACCGCATTATAGCAAGAATTAATATCCATCCACAAATACCGGGGCTAATTGGGTGGAAAAGCAGCTTAATTCCTCTCATTAAGCAGTGCGTTTTCAGTAAAAGCCTATGTTAAGTGATTATCAAAATGTGTTGACTATGTCGTTTTGATGAAGTGTCATTTAATAGTTGTAATATAACTCAATCCAGAATTGTACTTAACATTTGAAATGTTATGAAACAAACTGAGAAAATTCAAATGTTGTTGCCAAGAAGCATGATACAGATGATGAATAAAACTTCCAAGTACAAAAATACATAATTACATTAGGATCAAATTTCAGGAGGGATAGGCAATAGCAATAAAAGCTCAAGTAAAAGGAACGGGTAAAAATTACTCTTATTACAGATAAAGCATATATATGTTTTCCTCTGAAATAATTTTATATTTACAGAAAAATTATTAGTAACCCTTCTGTACCCTTGCATGCACTTCCCCCTAATGTTAACATATGGCCGTTTATCAAAGCTAAGAAACTAACATTGGTGCTAACTTTTGGTTATTTTGTTGTATGAGGTAACCTTCCGACCCAGATCGAGTCTCTCGGGTAGTTTGCGCAGCAAACACAATGTTCCCTCTGCCCCCAGCGGCAGGGGTGCTTGGGGAGAACACAGAGATCGGGTGACAGATGAGGTGCTCTATCTGAAGGGATACAAAGTTTCCAGCCACTAGGGTGTTAGTTTTCAATGTGTTGCTAAGTTGCAGTGTGACAGTAGTGAACAATGATTAATCCCCTACTAACACTTTGTCTTGTCTAGCTATCCAGCTACCTGTCCATCCATCCATCCATCCATCCCTGCCCTTGGCTAAGTATGTTGGGTCTTCTGGAAGCTTTGTTTTGTTTTTTGTTTTTTCAAGTTTGTCGGAGAGCATACTGCCTTATCTACCCCAGCACAAGATTCTGCACCGGAGGCTTTCTGAATGTTTTCTAGCTCTAGGTTCTTCAGTTCTGTTGTTTACCCAATTTTAAATTGATTGTACCGACTTGGCTGATTTTAAACCTGAGTTGTGATTAAGAGTATTATAGCTACTTTTGAGTATTATTTTAGATTTTCTATTCTTTTAAAATCTTTTTATTATACTAATGCATGTACATTATACATATACCTTCATAAGCACAAAATACATATGCATATACACCCACCTTCACATGAACAAAAGAATACATGTAGACATATGCATAAAGAACATACTCTAATAAAAACAGATGTGTTGAGCAGTAGTTAGGAGCTAGAAGAATACCTGCTATTTCTGAAGCGTCTGCTGTGCCTCTCCCTGAGTGCGCCCTCCTCGAGATCATTTTTATAGAGACATCATTTTTATAAGCATTGCTTACCGTCTATGAAAACATTCAGTAACTGACACAGGGTGGGCATCTGTTATTTAAAAAAGCTATTCAGGAGAACCAAGATGGCGGCGTAGGTAGACACACTGCGCCTCCTCACACAACCAGAACTGACAGAGAATCTAACGGCAAGGGGGTCCGACACCAAGGAAATACAAAATAAACATTCATCCAGACCGGTAGGAGGGGCGGAGACGGGCACCGGGGTGGAGAGGACTCGCGTGGCCGTGGCGGGACCGAGACTGGCGGAGTGTGGGACGAACGGGGGAGGCAGTCCGAGCACTAGCAGACCCTGCAGCCCCACATTCGCGCAGATAAACCGAGAGGGCCGGACTCAGAGTGGTGGAGAGCGGGGCAGGCAGAGCGACGGGTAGCACCCCGCAGCCCCACATTCGAACATAGATAAACTGGACGAACGGTGGGCAGCGAAGCAGACCACACAACCCAGGGCTCCAGCTCCGGGAAATAAAGCCTCAAACCTCTGATTGAAAACGCCCCTGGGGGTTGGGGCGGCAGCAGGAGAGACTCCCAGCCTCACAGGAGAGGTCGTTGGAGAGACCCACAGGGGCCTATAGTGTGCACAGGCCCACCCACTCGGGAACCAGCACCAGAGGGGCCCAGTTTGATTGTGGGTAGCAGAGTGAAAGATTGAGGTCCGATGGAGAGGGGAGCGGGCACCGTTGCTCCCTCTCGGCCCCTCCCCCACGTACAGCGTCACAGCGCAGCAACCATCATTACCCCGCCCCAGTGAACACCTAAGGCTCCACCCCTTAAAGTAACAGACGCACCAAGACAAAAAAAAAAAAAAAGGCCCAAATGACAGAACACTTCAAAGCTCCAGAAAAAATACAACTATGCGAGGAAGAGACAGCCAACCTATCGGATGCACAGTTCAAAACACTGGTTATCAAGATGCTCACAGAATTGGTTGAATCTGTTCGAAAAGTAGATGAAAAAATGAAGCCTATGCTAAGAGAAACAAAGGAAAATGTACAGGGAACCAATAGTGATGCGAAGGAAACTGGGACTCAAATCAACGGTGGGGACCAGAAGGAAGAAAGAAACATCCAACCAGAAAAGAATGAAGAAACAAGAATTCGGAAAAATGAGGAGAGGCTTAGGAACCTCCAGGACACCTTGAAACGTTCCAACATCTGAATTATAGGGGTGCCAGAAGGAGAAGAGGAAGAACAAAAAATTGAAAACTTATTTGAACAAATAATGAAGGAGAACTTCCCCAGTCTGGCAAAGGAAACAGACTTCCAGGAAGTCCAGGAAGCTCAGAGAGTCCCAAAGAAGCTGGAGCCAAGGAGGAACACACCAAGGCACATCATAATTACATTACCCAAGATTACACAGAAGGAGAGAATCTTAGAAGCAGCAAGAGAAAAGGACACAGTTACCTACAAAGGACTTCCCATAAGACTGTCAGCTGATTTCTCCAAAGAGACCTTACAGGCAAGAAGGGGCTGGCAAGAAGTATTCCAAGTCATGAAAGGCAAGGACCTACATCCAAGATTGCTCTATCCAGCAAAGCTATCATTTAGAATGGAAGGGAAGATAAAGTGCTTCTCAGATAAGGTCAAGTTAAAGAAGTTCATCATCACCAAGCCCTTATTATATGAAATGTTAAAGGGAGTTACCTAAGAAAAAGAAGATCAAAAATAGGAACAGTAAAAGTGATAGCAAACTCACAGTTATTAACGACCACACCTAAAACAAAAACAAGAGCAAACTAGGCAAACAACTAGAACAGGAACAGAACCATAGAGATGGAGATCACATGGAGGGTTGTCAATAGGGGAGTGGGAGGGGGAGAGGGGGGGAAAGGTACAGAGAATAAGTAGCATAGATGATAGGTGGAAAATAGACAGAGGGAGGGTAAGAATAGTGTAGGAAATGTAGAAGCCAAAGAACTCTAAGTATGACCCATGGACATGAACTATAGGGGGGGAATGTGGGAGGGAGGGGGTGGGCAGGATGGAGTGGAGTGTGTGGGGGGGAATGGGACAACTGTAATAGCATAATCAATAAATATATTTTTTAAAAAAGCTATTCAGGGAAGAAAAGACTCAAAGACAACTATAGACTGAAACCAATTATTGTCACTTTATTACAATAGTTGCAAACAATATTTTAATAGTATTTAATCATATCAATTACTCAAACTATATACAAATAGATATTTATACAAGTCTGCATTTAAAAAAAGAAAAATTAATAACCAAAATATCACATTATGAACAAGATTTTTTTCTAAAAGTATGGCCAATAACAAGAAATTCACAGGTACTTTGAAAGTATTTTGAGATGCAGAAATCATATTGCACATAATACAATTAAAAACCCGACGGCGTAGATGTATATATTTTAATCTAGTTTTTCACAAAATTTACATTATCATGCAATACTTCACTGTATACAGAATGGTGGAACTAGAACAAACAGGTTAACTTACAAACCTTCAATATAATGGCCACAAAATTAGAATTACTTTAAAGTTATACTTAAAATAATTTTACTATACAAAAAAAACCCAGTGTAATAAAACTTAATGGACACAATCACAATTTGTTCACAGATCAAATGACTTTTTTAGTGTTCTTCCTTGTCTTTTCCTTTCTTTTCCTTTTCGTCCTGTAGTGCAGTCCCGAGCTTTTTGATGAGGACGGACAGAACCTTGTCCAGGGGGTCCATGACCCCTCTCTGGAGCCACTTCGGAATGGTAGTCCTGGCGTGGTGGAAGCCCAGCTTTTGGAGGATATAATCCACGCCCACTGGATCAATCTTCCTTCCAGTCCAAGAAATTAACCTAAAATAAGGATACACAATAATTAGGAGCACGGTGTCCCAGCACCGTCCTGAAGGAAGTTCAAGAGCATCACTAGTCTCCACTATGTGCTCAAGACAAAGTATTTTCAGTGGGTGCATCTGAACAATCTGACCTACAAATTCTTGGATTCACTACAATAGCATTTAAAATGTGTGATTACAAGTAGCCTTGATAAGCCACACAGAGTAATGGAGTTCAGTGAATTTCGCCTGATTCTTTCAAACCTAATGTTACACAGTCATCTTAAACATTTAAAGGACATGTGGTTCAGTCTAAAAGACGTTAAGTAACTTGGTGGGAGAAGTCCTTTCACAATGTATAGCACGTCAGGATGACATACGCTTCACGTATCTTTGTTTTGTCAATTTCACCTCAATAAAGCAGGAAAAAAAACAAAACAAGTTCATGTATGTGGCATAATGGGGGGGGATAAAATATGCGGAGTGTTTGCTGTGTACTCAATGTGTTCGAAGGAAGAACCGTTTCCTTCCAATTCTTGGTAGTCCTTTCCACATGGAGGAACAGCCGTCGGTGAAACACTCCTGGCCTCTGTCCACCCCTTCCTGAAGGTTTATCTGATCGCAAAGTAATGGAGGAACTGAGTGGTGTAGCTCAGTTCCCTCCTCCCCTCCTTTTGTTGGGAACCGTTCACATTGATCTGTCCCTTTATGCCACAGGTTTTTTCAAGGACAGGCCCCTAACCAGCAAGGCCAGACTGTTCCTGGCTGCCGGCCCATGACTAGGTGAGCACCCAGTTCTGCTGGCCACACAGCATCAACCGCCCCCACGAGCTAGTCTGTGGCGCTGAGACCCGGGGGGCGGCCCCAGCCTGGACTGTGGTGGAAAGCCAGTGTTGCTAGATACCCAAACCACAGTCTCTGTTACCAGCTTCATCAGTATGAACATTGTCATCGAGATTTCCAGCTGCCTCTCCCACTGTTTCAATTAGGGGAGAGGCTGACACTAAGCAGGGGTCTCCTGACACTCTTAATAGTCATAAGCATTTGGTGTTAATTAACTTGTCACTACTGTAACAACCCTACATGGCATATAATACCATTTTCTAAATTTTTCTTGTGTGGCAACTGAGGCAGAGAGCGGTTCTTAGGGCTGTTGGGTGAGTCACTTCGCCAAAAAGCAGGGCTTAGTGCCTCGGCTCTGCACCATGCCGTCCAGCCCTGCTCCACACTGAGTCGCGTGCTAGTTTGCTGGAGGGAGGAACGTGCTTATGGCAAATGAACTATTTTATGCTCATTTTAAATCAGAAGATACGACAGGTCCTTAAACAGCATTTCATTATAACATTGTAGAACCTTAACTCTCATTTGTATCACTTAGCCTATGTTAACACTGGTTTCCTTATCCGCTGTTTCCCTTAAAGTCACAGAACCAACTTACTGACGTAAGGTGCTGAGTTAACTAGTCAGTTATGTTTATTTAGACTTACAAATACAAACAGATTCTCTAAGTAGTTTATGCATTAGGGCCTTCGCAGTATTTTAAGGTTGTTCCTTAGTATTGACACTGAATATTTCTTGTGTGTTTATGTGCTGTTCATACCAAAGTATTTTGTTGATTTGGTCACAACAAACTTCACTGCACACAAATTACTAACACAAAGTCCCTTTCTGCTTATAGAGGAGCCCACTGGCTAACTTCTAAATACACTTTTTGGTAAAAAGTATTTAATAACCTAATACATAACTTATAACCCTTTCTGAGTGTCCCGCAGAACACAGGCAAACGGGTACACCCAGTGCTGACCTGAGCGTGGGTTCCAGGTGCCAGGTGTTGCACATGAAGTCCCTCCAGTCCACGGTGGTGTAAGTGATGCCGTCTTCTCTGTCCTTGTCGGAGGCGGTGTCGTCGTGGACAACGACTGGACTTTTCTGTCCTGGCCGAGTTGACAGAATGCGGGGTGGAAAAATGGCTACGATAAAAGTAGCAGATTAATATTGCAGATGTTTATCGGTTTTACTTTAACTCACCACACAAACAGAATGATTGGCTCCACTTGTCATTTGACCTGTGAGCTGGCCAAAGCCTCATTTAATTACATTTCTTAAACAGTAGTATTTATAAATAAGTGTCAATAATTAACATTGCTTGGAGAGAGACAATTGTCAAAGTTATTTCATTATCTGACAATTAGAAATAATGCCGTCATTTATTTTTGAGTAATGGTACAGGTCTTACCTATGTTTGTGGGCCTGAGATAAATGGGAAAGAATGCTGAGACCTGTCTGACAGCAGGCCTGGGGCACTGAACTGACCGTTGTAGGGTTCCTAAAGAGTGGCTTCAGCTGAACGACTTGTTATTTTCACAGCTTTGTTGAGATATAAGTCACATACCATACAATTAATTCATTTAGTATGTGCGACTCAATGGTTGCAGTGTGTTAACAGCCATATGTGCATTTGAACAGTGGTACTAACTTAGAAGCTTCTTATGTAAGCAGCCTTTTCACTCTACATAGCAAACATTCAACTGTCTCATGAACGATGTTGGAGTCTTTCTAAGTTGGTGATCATAAATAATAGACAACATGCTACTTTATTACGTAGTTGTTTCGTTAGTCATTTCACTTGAGTAGTAATACTTCTTCAAAGAGGTTTTCTTTTCTTTTCCTACTCTGAGAAGCTCCTACATGTCCCGGTAATGTCCACATGCACATGGAAACAGTGTGTGACGTCTAACATACCACCCGGTGCGAGGCACAGCTTCATGGAGCGCTGTGTGTACCTGGCGGATATTCACTCTGTCACACAGTGTTACTAATAGATTACTTACGTGTACTTATTCATTGATACTCGGTACTCACGGAGGAAGGAGACACATTTTTCTCATGTACCTCAGCCCATAAATGCCCATATAAATGACAGACAGCGGCCCTTCCTGAAGCTTGAAAGAAAAACCACAACCCCACAAACAGGATGGCCCCACGTACCTTTTTCCTTCTCTTTAAGGTAGGCCGACACGAGGTCGTGGAGGAACATGATGAGCTCGGCATCCATGGTCACACAGATGTGGTCGGTGAACTCCGTCACCACACTGCACTCCACCCTGGGCTTCAGGCTGGCATCTGCAAGGCAGAGTTCCTTTACGGTAAAGGCTGGTGGCCTAGGTCTCTGCCCCTGAGACAGTGAGGGGCTGACAGGGTCTGTGTACCTGCACCCCCATGAGGGCAAGGATGGAGACATGAGCGGTTTCTGTGTGTGATTTACAGAGTGACGACAGTGTAAAGTGTAAATGGCTGTCTGCCATTTATTCCTCATGAAACCCCCATGAATGAAGTCCTATTGTCATCCTCCATTTTACTGAGGAAGAGGTGCAAATGGATTAAATTATTTGCTGTAAGTAAGAAAATCAGTTTGACCCAGGATATCAAATTCATCAGATTATATTAATATCACAAAGATAACCTGTGGGAAGACAGCTGTCTGAAGTTCCTTTAGAATTTTCTTAGGAATGTTAGAACTAAAGGTCGATTTTCCACGTACCTTGTAAGGAAGGTTCTTGTGGTTCTTGAACGTGAATGGACTTGAAGTCAAGCTGCATCCTCGGCAATGCGAAGATAGTCTCTGTCTCGTGGTTGTAGGAGGAGCCTCCCCTGAACCCGCTCAGCAAGCTGGAATTCTTCACTGTGGTGCTGTTCTCAGTGGTAGTAGCGTCTACGTTACGGAGTAGGTTCAGCTCTGCAGGTGTGATGAGGACAGTAGGAATCTAATTAAGTCACCAGGCATGGATGAGCCCGCAGCGGTCACGACACTCAGAAACAAGAGCCTTCATCGTTTCCAAAGGCGAGAAATGAACTCGCGTTTGGAAACAGAGCCACGTACGGTTGTGGTCTTCAGAATAGTTATATTCTTTCTTTCTCTCTCTCTCTCTCTCTCTCTCTCTCTTTCTCTGGATAGGGGTACACGTACATTTATGTGAATAAACATAGTGTTAGAATAGATGGAGTGATTTATATTTATGTATACAAACATACCCATACACATAAATAGTAACATACATAGCTATTCTCAAGACTGAAGCTTTGTGACATGATTTTGGATTAAATCCAATAAAACAATTGATTTTGTTTTTTGTTCCTTGAACTTTAAATATTTTCCTCAATGAATTCATGCCTGAATTTAAGAGTTTCATTAATCTCAGAGTTCTCCATACATTGAATACTTCACTCTTACAGAATTGTGATTAAATATGACCCTGATCTTGTGAAATCAGAAAGAAGTCCTGATTTTCCTCAACAAATCTGCCACAATTACATTATGGCTGTCGTATACAAATTAGCACCAGGCACACAGGCAGCAGCTCAGCACACTAACAGCCCCTGCACGGGCCCCAGCCAGAAAGGACACCTCCCCCACGGCATGAGCTTGGAAGGAAGAGCATCGCCACACGTAGAGCGTGCCCACGTGCTTCCTTCTCCCCCATTGTTCTCAAGCGGTCTTCCATCCTGGGGGCTGCCTGTGCCACGCTAAGTGTTTTCCACGAGGGCCAGGCCATCATCTTTTGCATTTTGCAATGTCATTTTTAAGTAAAACATTCCATTCTTAATGTGTCTCAATCTAGTCAGCTTTCCAATGCAAGTGAAACAATTTGGTAAAAGCAGTACTATAACCTTGAACACAAAACAAGCATGAAATAAAAGTGTTCATGGCAACATTATTACAAGACTGGTGAATCTAATCAAAGGAAAAACCTCACCAAAACTGATCTCTTTAAAACTTACGATTTTGTAGGAATGATATTATTTAGTTTCATTTTACTTCATCTGGAACCTTTAGTTTGTGGCATTCTATTACTTAGCTGTGCAACGACTTGCCCAAACCTCAAATGTTTAGCATTAGTGTGAAAATATCTTTCCAATCATGATGAACTAAACTTAATTTCATTTATGCAGGCCAATTCTATTTTGAATGTTTTCCGTTACATGTAAACTACTTTAAGTCCACGAGATGTTGCATCCCAGGGTGGTGTGAAGCCCAGTAGCAATATTGTTACTTACGGCAGCAGGACTAGAATGAAGCTTGTTTAATTGAAGAAATGAAAGCTCTCCCTCCACTTAAATGCTAAACAGTCAAAACAGCCCAAAACAGAAAAAAACAAATATCTTCAAAAAAAAAAAAAATCAAACTTTTAACCTTCATTTCTCGTGGCCGTAACATAATTGAACCACTCTTTCACACTCGCCACTCCGTGGGGTGGGTTCTCATGGCGACGCCGTGTTATCTTGGTTATTGTTGCCATGGGGCTTTCCAAAGCGCCACAGGGTTTGGTGACCATGGTGTTGTGGCCCAGATGAAAATCCAGAGTTTGTACAATGTATGTAGAATGATCACCAGAGCCTAGAGGAAAAGAAGTTTCTTGATGTAACAAACTGTATTAAATGCAAGAAAGTAGTGTGGCCTTAGAGCAACAGATTCAGCTAAGTCATAGAGAGGGTTGTGAACATGAATAAATAAGGACAAAAAATGTCACAAATGATTTTTCTTTTAGTTATAACTGGATTTATCCCAGTAAGATGAAGAGCATCCGCCATTTCTTTTGGTCATCATTAAAAACCACTGAGTAGGAACTTAAAGCTGCAAGGAACTGGGTTTATCGCCGCAAATAAGAGGTGAAAGCAGAGCCCTGCCCTTCACAGCTTTACGCTACAGTCTTGACCGGCAGATCACTTCCTTACACGGCCACTGTGCCCCTTCAAAGAGGTTTTCTTCCCTTCTCTGACTTTGTGAGAATCTCCTACACGCTCACGTTTCTGTAAGACACATTTCAGTAACGACCACCATGACTACGGCCAGCCACAGCAGCAGAAACCTGAATGCCTAAGTCAGAACCGGAGCAGATGGCAGGTTCAGGAATCAGTCCTTTCCCACGTTCACGGATACTGACTCATGACAGTGAACTCCTTGCCACGTCAGCTACGTGACAACAAACCGAGATGGACTTCAGGAATATTATAAGAAAAAACAGACAAAAGCTGTGCATAAGAAAAAATCACTCTGCCACATAATGCTACCATATCAGGAGACAGGAAAGAGTAAGAGCTTGAAATGTGCCAGTTTACCATCTTCCCAGATTTTCTGAGCTTCAGTCCAAAAGGCAATGTTTGGTTCTTCTAAGTGAAAAAGGGCCCAGGATTTCGAACGGAAATTCGGACCATGAAAACAAGCTAGTGTCATATGGTTGCCGTGCAAGCTCATTGATCCTCCAAACTGCATCCCGTCCTCTGGCAACGGGATCTGGAACAAGGAGATGTGGCATCCCGACACCACCTTCAGCACACCGGGCCAGTGCCGGTGGTGCGCAGCATCCAGCACTGCAAGAGAACCAAACAGCGCCTGTCCCAGCTGCTGCCGTGCACAGCCTGACCGGCAGTGGAGGGAGCCAGTGGGTAGCAGGGCTCGGGTAAGACGCAAACCACCACCAACCCCCATTACTGTGACACGGAAGCTAATGAACAGTCTTGGGAAAGATGCTGCACAGGGACGGACACAGCAGAAAAGGAGCAGCTTGCTAGCAACACTTATAATTAGCACTGCTGGAATGACTCACAAATTTTATATAGTTCTCACAGCAGCTCTGTGAGCTGCGGCTTCCATCTGGATTCTGAGCGAGTGAAGCAGAGGAGGGGTTAAGAGAAACAAGTGACCACAAGTCCTAGAAATCAAACATGGTCCCTTGATTTTAAGTACATTTTTTTTTTTACTCTTTTGTACTCTTGCTCCTCAAAAGTGAGGTC
The DNA here is from genome assembly GCF_022682495.2 of Desmodus rotundus. Classification (NCBI taxonomy): domain Eukaryota; kingdom Metazoa; phylum Chordata; class Mammalia; order Chiroptera; family Phyllostomidae; genus Desmodus; species Desmodus rotundus. The sequence goes on along the minus strand of NC_071395.1, from coordinate 3,369,135 downwards.
TGGGGACCATCAGCACTGCCCTGGACCTTGTCTGAAAGGCAGGCTCCGATGCCCTCCAACACCTACAGTGTGGGAGTCTGCATTTGAGTAAGATACCCACGTATTTCAGACGCAAAGTCACGTGTGAGAAGCACTGCTTCCTATTTGAGAAACACTAATTTGTTTCCCACTTACTCCCGTAATGTCCTTTTTGGCTGCGTCCCACGGCTCTCGTTCAGACCCAACGAGGGACCATGTGCTGTGTTTAGTTGATGTGTCTCTTCAGTTCCCTTTAATCTGAAACAAGCCCCTAGGCCCGTTTGTCTTTCATGACAAGGGCTTTTCACTGGAGAAGCCCGGCCAGGCGTTTTGGGACACTTCCCTCTACTGGTATATGCCTGAATCCAATTCCAGTAGAAAGGAAATGCAGGCACGAGAGGAACAAAATAAATGAAACCAGAGAAGCAACTGAAAAATATGTAGAAGGTTGAACATTCTGCAGGACAATTGGCCACATCTCTCAAACAAGTAAGGTCATTAAAAAAAGTACTATGCTGAATTAAGAGTAAAGGAACAAAACCAGATTTAACCTGTGATCTTAAACTGGTGATACTGGATGGTTTTAGGACAATTTTAGGTCGTGGTGGAATGTGGCCCCAGGCCAGAGCAGGTAAATCAGTGGAACGGAGCAGCGTGGGAGGTTGCTGGGTGAAAATGGCCACGCAGCAGCGCGGACAACACTTTCGCAGGAAGCGCGCCCACACACGCAGGAGCACAGAAAAGTGTCTGAGGGTGCGGGCTTCTAGGTGTTCATAGGGGTGATTTCTGGGTGGAATGAGGTATTTTTATTTTTTGCTAGTAAATATTTTCAAGTTTTTTTTCAATGTACAAGTATTGCTTCTGTGATAACAAAAAGTTTTTAAAAATTACCCTGACTCTAACAACTCTTTGCCAGTGTCACCACTGTCCCCTGGCTACAGCCCCCTGGTCTAGCCGGGCTCCCGCAGTGGCCCTCACTGAGTGGTGTGAACATGTGACATGGTGGCAGCTGCTGTGCTTGGTCACCTTCCTGCCACTCTCAGCCGCCTGCGGTCTATTCTCCCCACAGCGGCCAGGGTGAAGCTGGACAAAGGAATGTTTTCAGACAAGGTTAAATACCGCTCTGTTCAAAACTCTCCAACAGCTACCCATCACGTTATAGCTCTTATCTGCGGCCTGTCTCTCTGAGTTCAGGTGCAGCCTGCTCCTGCTCGCTCACCCTGTTCCACACAGTGGCACCTTACTGGTCCTCAAACGAAGCCAGTTTCTTCCTGCTGCAGGAGCTCAGCAGCCCCCTCCCCCCACCGAGCCCCCACGGCCTGGAGGCTCCTCCCCCAGGTCTCAGCCTAGACCTTTCCCTTGAGAAAAGCCTTCCCTGACCCCCCTTCTGAAAGAGCCACCCCCACACACTCAGTCTTCATTTCCTTCTCCTCTTCAGCCCTTTTCTCAGCACTTCCCTACCTGAAGCTGTCTTCATTTTAGTTAGTAAATTAATTATGGTGTGTCTCTCCCATCGGAATGTAAACTTCATGAGGCTAGGAACTTTGTCCGCTAGATCTTCTGCACCTAAAACAGTGCTCAAGAACATGGCTGTGCTTAAGGAGTATTTGCTGACTGAATTACTGAGGGAAAATAGTGATGCGCCTAATGTGACACAGCTAACAGGGGCGCGCACGGACACTCCGATTCCAAAGTCCACTGTCTAGGGGAGAACGCAGTACTGGCACGGTTAGTATCCAGGGGGCGGAGAGGAGCAAGGGTGACTTCTCAGAGGACGGCCGCGCATCCCATTGGTGGGCATCCCACTGGTAGGGACCGGTGGGCCGCTGAGTAAAGAGAAGAGCGTGGGGCTCACTTTGTAAGATGGTGCTCGGGCATTATTACATGGCTTCGAGTGAGGGCTCTAGCACATTTGCTGTGGCTTTAGTTCTAATACTTACACTGCTCTTGTGAACTTCTCTCTAGGTTGTTCGGCACTGCCTTAGGTGGGAGGTAAGGAACGGGTCCCCAGGTAGACAGAGCTCGTTTGCTGGTGTCAAACTGTTGTGTGAAAAATTCCTGGAGCTTCATTCCTATTTTTATCAGGTCTGGTGTGGTTGATCTTGATATCATCACTTGGAATATATCCCACTTCAAATCTCCATGGACAAAAATTTCACTAGAACATAAAGCAGAGTCTTTATCAGGTATCTTACAGAGAACAGTTTAAAAGTACAAGAAGAACTCCCTTCCCCACCTGACTTTCGTTTCCATTAGGTACATGACAGAAAATCATTTTGCAGCAAACGACCTGCTGTGGGCGCTATTCCGGGATGACTGCCGGTGCGCAGAGCAGCCAGGCGGAGTGCAGAGGTGCCCCCCCACCCCCCCACCTCCCTGAATACCTCTTATCCGCCATGCTCAAGTCCGGGGCGGTGTACAGGTTCACCTTCCACTCGTCCTGCAGCTTGAGGTCGGCGTTGCTGAAGATGCCCATGAGGATGCTGGAGCCCATGTAGTCCACTCGAGCCTCGGTGGAGCCCATGGTGACCTGGATTTTGTGACTGGGCTGCTGATTCGGGTGTTCAGAGATATGAGCTAAAACAAATAATAGTCTCTTTTCACAGAAACGCCCACTGGGAACAACTCACCAAAGTGAGATTCTAGAAACGGGAATTTCAACGTACCGACCATCTCCAGAGCATTGACGTCCACGGTCCCTCCAACGACCCCTCCCTTGGAGTCTAGCTGGGACCTCCCCAGCCCCACCGACATGCTGATCTCCCGGTCACGGTGACTGCCCACCGACAAGCGGCCCTGGCTCTTCAAACCACTGGTGGTCCAACTATAGAAGAAGGTTGCCGGTGAGACATACGGCTTCCAGCGCCATGAGTTACAGCAAGAGTTAGACAATATCAAAAAAGTTTAAAAAGAGGTTGACCATAAAAACTGATAAATGTTTAAGTGTTAACATTTAAGATGAGGCTTTTTGCTTAGCTAGAAAGTTAGGCTGTTTTACTTATAACTTTCTCTCTTTTTAGAACATATTTCATGTTGTTTTATAGGATCTTTAGGATTAGATTAAGGCATTGTCAGGATAAAGCGATTTTATACTTTTCTCAACGTTTTCACTGTCTCAAACATTTCAGCATTAGAAAAAGGTTGTGAACTGCTTTACTACGATGTAAGAAAACTAGAAACTAAGAGACGATTAAGTACGTCTCTGTGAATCAAAACAGCTTACGTTGTATTCCCCATCACGTTACTCATGTTCATCTGAACGTTCAATTGCTTCAAGTTGATAGCAAACACCACAAGTGTTTCCCACGGGGTCCCCTGTTGACTTGCTGCTTTGTTTGATTTGTTGAAAGGAGTTGATGTTTTTGAAAGTGAATCTACAAATAGAAAAATCAAACGCACACTCATTCATGTGGATACTCCGTGATTACAAAGCAAAACCACTCTCATCACTACGGCCCCGGAACTGAGAGCACAGAGGCCTCGTGCTCAGGCCTCTCATTAAGGAGCTGTCCCAGCGGCATCCAGTAGGGTAGGTGCCGGCAGCCGCGCTCTTGAAAGCGCATGAAGTCCTGCATGCACCCCACCGTGGGTGTGCACGGGACAGGGCAGCACGGGCCGCTCAGCCCGCAGGCTTTCTCAACAAAGCAGGAAACCCCTGGTGGCTACCAGCCAAGAAAGGACAGCGAGCCAGGGACCACTCTGCAATGCCGAGGCTGCTGCGTGCCTGCCTCCTGGGTCTCACGGATGCACGGGCGTCAGGAATCCCGCACACACGCGCTCCACTCTCTCTCACCTCGTGACATGAACTACTCGCTCATTTTCGTACATTCAGACACAAGTAGAGTGTGAGCACATGAGAGTTCAAAAAACGCTGACTCGCCAAAAGACCGACTGACTGAATACTAAGATTAACGTTTTCCAGTATCAAACTTCTTTGACAACACTGTAGGTTTGTTTGACTTCTAAAAACATCTGAACTGTTGAGAAGTACAGACTGGTAGTCAAAAACTAGTCACAGGGATGTGGAGCACAGCGTGGGGAACCCAGTCACTGACACTGTGAGAACTGTGAACAGTGCCAGGTGGGTCCTAGAAATACCGGGGGGACCGCTGTAAAGTATGTGACTGTCTAACCACTGTGCTGCACACCTGAAACTCATACAAAATGATACTGCGTGTAAACTGTAACTGAACAAAGGAACAAAAATAACCACACCACACGGAGCACACTAAAATAGGCCTGTTCCCCTCTCTCCACCTCCCTTTCCAAAGCTGCTAGCACCCAGCTGTCTCGTCCGCAGGCAGAAACTTCCAAGTGTTAGCTGCTTGGTTGCCCAACCCCCACCCCACCAACATCCACAGAGACCTGCAAGGTCAGATCTCCCCGCAGGAGGGGCAGGGATCTGAGCGTAACCAAGACCTTGATCTGGGCACCGGAGGGCCACTGAGAGCAGGCAGTGTTACCTCTTCGGGGAACAGAGGAATCAGACACACTCCTGGACCTCACGGACGCGGGGGACTTGAGGCTCTGGGCTGCTGCCCCTGGTGACATGGTGCTGTTTGCCAGGTGCTCGCTGAACACGCTGGGGGACGGAGGCATGTGCGTGAAGGAGGCCGACTGGCTGGGCTGCTCCCAGGTTCTGCAGTAGGCCTTCCTCGAGGACTCTGGGGACAGGTGCTGGCTCACCCCCTCGATGGAGTCAGGTGTCCCTGGGCCAGATGCTAACAAGAAGCAGAAACAAAAGCAATTAATGGTAAAATCAGCATGTCATAAAATAATAAATGTTGCCACTGTTACCACTTCTAATCCCATTATGCATTTCTTCCAGTTCTCTGTTTGATACAAGTGCAGAAGTTTACAGTTCGCCAAGTGCCTTCCAGCTTGTCCATTTATTTCTCACAGAAACGCTGGGAGAAGGGCGAGAGAGGCACTGCGTGCCCTTTTACTGACGAGGGGATGGACCCAGACCGGACGTCTCCTATTGCGAACCGTGTCCTGCTAGCTCCACCGCTCACTTGCACAGTGTCACACGACAGCATCATCTACGTCCAGGAGAAAACACGCAGGCACTGTGGTAGCACGTCCCCAACCGACCAACACTGTCTGTCTTCCATGCTTCACGAACCATGACTGACTTGAGTGGGGACATACACAGGGCCTGCTGGAGTGTGGTTGGTAGGGTAATAATAAGGGTATAAAAATTTATAGTTTTAATTCAAACATTTCACCTAAGATGTCATATGGTGTGCCTGAGTGTGATATTGTTACGTTACTGAATTACACGCTTATGATTTTGCAATAAGAGAGTGTGACATGACAAAGGGGCTTATTTGGGCTAGCCCCTGTATTTCCATGTCTGCAGGTGCCACAAAGATTACAGAGAAACTCTTAAGAGACTACAAGTCAGCTGAACACCACGCGCTGGCACACTCGGGGCTCACAGACATTTCCTGCATGAGGGAAGGAGCGTGGAGCAACTTACCAACCACCGATCTTGTCACCAGCGCTACCCAGATTAAAAGCAACCTGAGTATAATTCCAACTACATAACAAGCTTACTTGGCAAGTTTATAGTTTGGTCTCCCAGGAAGAGGCGCCTTGCGATGCTTCTCCTATACCAGGCTCTTGGAAATGCCAGGATCTCACTGAGTCGGCGCATGTCGTATTTAAAGGAAGCAGAGCCTATATCACAAACAGCTGGCACAGAAACAGAGAAAATCTGTTAGAATGGATTTCTGAAACCTTTGTTTTCACACGGTATGACACAGTATTACACAATACTTGTTACACGTGAGTTATACTTGTCACAAGTCATGAAACCCCGAAGAACGTGGCACAGCCTGATTAGTAAGTGATAATGTGTTCCTTCCACAGAGGAGGAAAGAGCAGTTCCAGCCGGACACTACTGGCTCCTCCCCTTCTGTGAGGAGGAGCAAGCTGGAATGATCAATCTCTCATGAAATTCTCAGAGAGGCTCTAAAGGTTGGTCTCAGGGACAGCTTTCAACTGTGACCCAGGGCTTTTCCCAAATATGGCTCCTGGGAACCAGCTGGGACACACCCCTCAGAAGTGGCCGCGCCGGGCAGCTGTGGGCAGCAGTGGCCGTCAGTGAGCACGCCTGTGCTGCTCTCTGTGTCAGCCTGGGCCCCCGGCCCCAGAGCCCACCCCACCGCCACCCGTGCCTTCATTTTCTACCTAGCTTAGTGGCCCTCAGTCCCTGTCACCCAGGCGGAAAGGCTGAGGCCTCCTTGTCCCCTCTGTAGCGCGCCTCAACAGACTTGCCACCACCCCTCCTCCCCTTCAACACTGACACAGCGCAGGCCTCCAGCCCCACCTCCCCACGCGGCTTCCCTGCCATGGTACATGCCGCCACGAATTCTTTCCAAGATACCCACTTCTTTTACGTACAGAAACGTACACACAGAGGTGCTGGTGGTCCATATACGCCTCTGCCTTATTTCTTATGGTCGGAGCACTTAAGGGGAGATCTGTCCTCAGTGTACGATAGCTTGTTACTTTGTGGAAGATGCTGTCCTCCCATTTCTTAACCGCCACCAATGGCCCCACTGCCCACAGGAAGCGCTGGCAGCAGGAGAGCGCTGTCTCTGGCCCAGCACACATGCCGAGTGCTTGTGCACCAACAGCTGTGGGACTCGCTCTGTAACTCCCTCTTGAACACTCAAAATCAAATGTGTGTGCAACATGTTGAACTCATTCCCCGTTAGGGTTTTAAGAATTTGCAACTTGAAAATCAAATAAAAAGTTAGAAACCTCACCAATTTATGGCAGTGAAGTCAAGAAAAGCAGCAGTTTTTGGCAATCTAGCGAGGTGTGTTCTAGCCCTCAGGTGACCTTCCTTTGTGTTTCCCTAGAAATGGCATCCCTCACACAGGTGACCCGGGCCGAGCGCGCACTCCGGGCTGCACTGCCGCCCCCTCCCCAAAGGCTAATTAATGTTAAGTGCATTTAATACTTGAACCCTGGTAAAAGGAGGCCCTTATTTAATTCCGGAAAACTGAATACCAGATATATTTATGAGCGTGGTGTCCATTTTGCTTGCAGACTTGTTTACAGACTGACTTTCAAAAAACGAGGCACCTCCTGATCGCCGTATCCGAGATAAACTCACTTTTACAAACTCAAGGTTTATGCTCAGCGAGTCTTTCCGACCAGTGACGGAAGTGGGTTCTTCATCCACATTCCCTTAAAAAAAACACACACACTTACATGTAAGCCACACACACACACACAACTACCTACTGTAGTTCCATGGAATTATCCAAAACCCTGGAAGCAAGCACCAGTTACAATCACTTAAGTGAGGTAGAACTCAAGCAAAATCATCTAATGAGCACTTTTAGTGGTAAGTCTGCAGTTTAAAGAGCCCGTGAGACTCAGGTTCTCTAACAGCGATAACAGCAATGGCAACAGTCTCATTGTAAATTAGTGAACGCGGTGCACACACTTGAAAAATTTACTGTTTGTAGAGTATAATTTCTTATGCCAATAAACCTATATCCAGAGAAATGATTGTGCTGTGCATATCACTTGTAAAACATTAGGAGTTTTAAAATTCTTGCATAATTAGTCTACCTGACTTATTTAATGCATATTTTTACTTATTTGTAGAGACAGGGTAGATTTTACCAAGAAGAAAATTTTAAGTTTCTGGTCTCGTTTTATACCCATTCGGAAGGCATAGCGTGCTCTGAAAAGATCAAAGCCTGGACAGGGCCATCATGCTGGGAAAGAGGTGAGTGCGCCAGGTATACCTAGGGCCCCCGACCCGGTTGTGAGGCCAGAGACAGCGGTCTTCTGCTTCCCGGCCCCATACGGGTGGAACACATAGAGCGAGAAGTCGGACATGCAGGCCGTGAAGCTCAGCCCCGACGAGCTGCTGCTGGTCGTGGTCAGATCCGACTGGCTGCTGCTGTGCCGGCTTCGGCCGAGAGGGCTGCCCAGGCCCGACGAACCTGCAGCCGACACAGACGCCCGAAACCTCTATAAGCCACAGGAAACCGAAGCCTGTCACCAACAGTCTCAGGAGCCCAGCGTGACTAGAAAATAAACTAGAAACACTCAACCATAAACTCATCAGTAGCTTCAAATCCTTGAAAACAAAATGATGTCTTAGACGTACTTTCCAATTAATTTATTGGATTTACTTGGGAACCAGGGTTGAACACTCCGAAAGAGCCATGTGTACATGTGACTGACCAGCTCCCTAGCTTCCTGTTCCTTCTCCCCTTTGCACCACTGGCAGGCAGCCGCAGGAGAGACACACAGCAGTGGGGGTAGGCAACGGGTGTGGGACAAACTGGGCAGACTGCACATAAACCCAAATCAAACAGTGGGAGCCTGCATTCCAGTAGGAAACAGTGGGGACAAATGCAGAAAGTTGTACTATTTGCGACAGCATGGACGGACGCAGAGGGGATAATGCTCAGTGAAGTCGCTCACTCAGAGAAAGACAAGTACCATGTGATTTCACTTACATGTGCAGTCTAATGAACAAAACAAACAAAACTGAAACAGACTCACAGATACAGAGAACAGACTGATGGTGGCCAGAAGGGAGGGTGTTGGGAGCCTGGGTGAAAAGGTATAGGGATCAAGATGTGCAGACCGGTAGCTACAGAATAGTTACAGAACAGTCACAGGGCAGTAAAGTACACATAGGGAACACTGTCAGTAACATTGTAACGACCACGTATGGGTCCAGGTGGGCACTTAATATACTGGCGGAAATAGTATTTGTAAATACTTTACAAATACTGGCTTTGTAAGGTAGTATGTGATTGACTAACCACTGTGCTGTATACCTGAAACTAATACAAAATAATGTTGAATATAAATGGAAAAAAAAAATTAAAGAACCCCCACTGATAAGCCCCCCCACTAAATACAGAAAGTTAGACCCTCTCTCTCAGAGACCAAGTGTCCCCAGTGGCCGAACTTTCCACGGGCAGACAGGCTAATCCCCAATATGCTGCCAACACAAACAACATGAGACCATCCGCGCGGAGCGTTAAGTAGCCCTTGGCTCTGCGTGGATGGGACAGAGGAAGGTTGCTTTACCTGGGGTTCCTGTCTTGCCTCCAGAGGTCTTTGCCCCACCCTGGGAGGCACTGCCTCCAGGGGACAAAGTCTCGGCCGGATATGTGGTCCCTAAAGTCTCCAGCTCTCCCCGGTTTGAGGAGAACACCAAGTCCAGGGATGGCAGCTTCAGCATGCATTCCACTCTGGACACTGGCAAGCAGCTGAACTTGATCTGAGAGGGCTGCAGAGCAGACAGCCAAAAAGGAGAAAAAGGCTCCAGGTTAAACAAGTTCACCGCAGATTGCAAAAACTACATTGCCCTTTCAGTCCACAGATACCGACTGACTGACACAGAAGGGTTCTGTGTGTAACACATTAGCTTTTGCCAACAGACCCATGGGACATTCAGCAATGTATTAACATAGCATTTTTAAACATCTAAGTATTTGAAGAGCTATTTCTGAGTGATAAATATTTAGGTACTTAGATCATTCAGACCATTAAAGACACTTGTTTGTAATCAAGTCTAGGGAGTAATTTCCCTTATGCTAAATTTTAAAAGACTTGCATTAATTAAAGTTTCATAAACTCTCAAATGCTTAGCTGTTACACATTTTCAGGAGATCCTGGAAAGCTATGCAAAGCACCAGAAGGAAGCTCTTCTGGCCACACAGCCGCTGGAGAGAGTGGCTTGCACAGGGGACTGACCGCTACCATTTCTTTTATTCTGGAGATGGAGGGTACGATTCTGATTGAGGAAGAAAGAAACCCTCAAGTTTACCAATGAGCATTTGCAAATCCTCTTACTAAGTGGGCTCGATCAGATGCTGCCTTACACTCCCAAAGGCCTACTGACAGGACCGCATTTAAAGTACAAGAGCCAATAACGATCACGTAACTCGTAGCAAAACCCTCAGAGGCACTACTGTGACTTTCTGTCTCAACTGCACTTTCCTTCTGCCCCAGACAGTAGGGCAAGAGATACACGGGCCATACCGAACAAGGCATGCACGCTAAAGAGGGACTTTAACTTACATATTTTCATTTTTGCCACATGGGAATGAGATCTAGACTTTGAAAACCCTCCGTGGCAGAAAAGCACACACAGGAAACTGCACAGGTGCTCCCCCAGGTGCCGGCCGCCGGGCAGCCTCGGTGCGGTGCACACGAAGGCCTGCGAGCCCCGGGAAGGCAACGGGACCACAGAGAACCTGGGTGGAGAGGTCGAAGGACTGTGGGAGTGCGGCGGAGCCCACCTGCACGCGTACGTAGACCACGACGTCCACGGGGAAGGAGGAGTACGCAGACGTGGAGGACGACACGAGTGACGCTGTGGACTCCTCCATGGGCTCTGGGATTTCAAAGTGCCCCATGTCTTCATCTTGGGAGCTGACTGCTGTTGGAAGGTCCAGTTTCAGTCTGGCCGCCAGGACCAGGGCCAGCCCTGTGCTCAGGGCTATGAGCACACCGCTACGTTTGCTTCTGCGGCCCCTTGAGCCGCACTTCTGTCCCCAAGCCTCTGGCTCGGCCCCCCAAGCCCATCCCCCACTGCGACGCCAAATAGCGCAAAGAAACAGCAGTTGTGCCTTTGCCCTCGAGGACTGCCCGTCGGGTCGGTCAAAGAGACACCTCAGAACCTCAGGAGGGGACTCCTGTCGAGCTTGCTGCTGCTGTGGGGGATCCCACACCCTCACCAGGACTTGGTTTCTTTACTTGTAAATGAGGACTAGCTGACCCCTCAAGTTCTTTTTCAGCTCTATAATTCTTTTATGTTATCACCGAATATATTATGTAATAGCAGATGATGCTGAAATTATATATCGTGTAATAACTGATAACTGCAAAATCGTTCTAAGTCCTAGGGCCCCAAAAGGTGCATGGCAGAGAGTGCACAGGAAGGAGGTGCTCACCTGTGTAATTCCTCTCAATGGGGGTGATAGGAATCGTCTCCAGAGCCTTTTCTAGGAAGTCCAGCAGGCAGGGGCTGATGACCATCTCTTCCGGCAGCGACTGCAGGGCGACCCAGGCGTACAGCTTGGCCGTCTTTACTCCTCCACTCCCTTTTCCCTTGGCTAGGACAGTGACAGAGGTGGGGTGAGCTTAACACAACACAGAAGGATTTCCTGAGACATCAGAATTACATGGCAGTCTGGTGGTACAATTAAAACCATACAAGAATGTAATAAAGAGAACAGGCTGATAGACATGAAACCTTAACATCAGAACATAAAGGTGACTAATGACGCAGATAACAAGTTATCCCTACTTGCTCTACCTCACAAATTCTGGTTAAGTTTTCGATACAGAGAACTTTGACTGACAATATTTAGTGGCAAGTGGAAAAAAATGCCATTATTTTCAGGCTTCCCTCTGTTCTTGCTGTTCTCAGCGCGCACATATTTGTGGCGCTTCGGTGCATGGGCTGCCCTCTCTCTCCTCCTGCCTAACCCAGTGCTCCCACGCGAGCAGGATGAGGTGGACGGCAACCTCGACTTGGCCAACTTTGCCTTAAGATTCCACCGGTGACAATACACACTAGTTCTGTCACCTAGGAAGTAAGTTCAACCTCTATGAGCCTTAACTTCCCTCATGTGTCAAACGGGTATAACAATGCCTGTCCTGCACTTGGTAGGCACAGATGTCAATGTGCCTTGTCACCTGAAAATTATATAAACAGACTGGCATTGTTAATCATGACCACAGGTTACTTTAAAAGATTTATATATCAAACCCCATCTCCCAGGCGAAACTGCTTCAAATAATTACTGTCCACTCGGACATCCCCTGGTTCGGAAATGCGATGCAGGCAGGGCACTGTTCGTGCAGTGTGGTACCCAGACTCTAGAACAACCTCCGACGTCCTGGTCTGGCATCCATATCCGGACATGGCTCTCCCCCCACCCCCACCCCCACTCTGAGCAGGGCCGGGCTGCAGGACCAACAGGTATTGTGGACAGGAGGATTCGTGGCTTCTGAGGCTAAGCCATACAAGATAGGGCTGCTTCAGCCAGGGACTCCTCCAGAGAGACTCCCCAGCCCAGAGGAGAGGCCCATGGGGGTAGGACACAGCTCTTGGCCATGTGCCAAGGATTCCATGGAAGCACGTGCCCCAGACCCAGGCACACTTTCGGGTGACACAGCCCTTGCCAAGCTTGGCAGCAGCTTCATAAAGGACAGTGAGGTCGGATTCACCCAGCCACACTGCCCCTGAGTTGGTGACCCACAGAAGCTGGGTCTGAGGTGACCAGCTCCCCGGTTTTGGACAACTCGTTGTGCCATAACCGATAATGAACGCGGCCACGCCGACGCGCCCCGTCTTGTGTGAGCCTGCTGTCTCCGTCTAGACCATCGCGTCCGAATCGGAACTGCGGACCTTTTTCTAACGTGCAGTTGAGTGCACGAAAATCCAGTGTGTAGTGCACTCAGTGTGTTTTGACAACTGACATGCCAACGTAGCATCCGGCTGAAAACCAGGCCGGAGCAGCTGGCTCACACTCCCATCTATGAATTCCGTATAGCCATTACCAAGTCTACTTCCTCTTCTCTTAACCTGTGAGTCTCAAAGTCTCAACAGAGCAAGCAGGTGATGACTAAACAGTATGTCATGAGCGAAAGTAAAAGCCAAGTGCATTCCCCGTCAGTACCTGAGGGGAGAGGTGGGGGCTGGGGAGGAAGTAAGGTGTTAGCCTTGCTCTGGACAGTGCAAGGCAGAGGAGGAGGAGGAGAGGCGGCACTCTCTCTCATACCGGACAGCTTGGACTCTTTCGAGAGTGTTCTCGGCAAGGACGACCCTCTGGAGGCGCTGGGCGACTCAGTCTTCAGCGTCTTGGAATTGTAATGCAGCTGCATTGGGAAGAATAGCCTTTCGAAGTTAAAGCCACACCGGTGAGAGAGAGGAGGTATAGGAGAAGTGCGGAAGGAAGGCAGGCGTCTGGTGTCCAAAAAGCCAGGCCCTGTGCTCACAGGTGAGCTCTGGGACCCTGGCGCTTCCTAGCTTTCTCACATTTTCAAAATTGAAAAGGTCACCCTGGTGGTATTTAAAGTTATTTCTAGCTTAACATTCTAGAATCCTGCAATCCTAGAATCTAAAAACTAGTTGTTTAATAGCATTGCACTAGGCAAAGTTAGTAAACACGTTATAAGTGTCAATATATAAAAAATAAAATGAACTTTCTGCTCAAATTTTGTGGCACAAGCTGTCTCAGAGCAGTCACAATGTGCCCTTAAGATGCTCACACGTTAGAGAGAAACCTTGGACCTTGGACACCCCGCTTCCATGTAACCAGCGAGGGAAGAGCCTGGGCGAGAGAAAGCAGATGCAGACCCCCAGGATGTGACCCCGCACCCCAGGCCCCAGGGCCTGCACCTTCACGTCCACTCCAGGGATGTAGAAGACTGTGGTCTCTAAGTCGCTCGGCTTGGTCTGCAGGGACGACGGCACTTTCTTACTCGTCATTAAGTGGGTGGTAGAAGCATAATTAGTTTGAAACTTCTTTTTTGAAGGAGAATCTTGATCTAAACTCCTGGAACTTCTGTCATAGCTCCTAGAAACAGAAAAGTATTTTATCTTTTTTAAAAATGACGTTTCTCTCCCTTCTTTTTGTTTGAAATCAAACTGCCATTTACACAGCGAATGGAATGTCATCCCGCAACGATGAGGGCGAGGAGGGAAAGCTTTTCGGGCGCCTGGCTACACCAGCTGACCCTTCTCACAGGCACCAGTTCTGTCCTGAAGCCCGCGACCTTGCCTCTCCCCTGGGCTCAGAACTGTCTCACTGAGCACAGAGGCCCAAGCCAAGCTGCCTTTTACAGAGGTCAAAGCAGTGGGTGCCAGTGAGTCATTGTGGTTTATTAGGGCTGATCCCAAAATAAACAGTCTTTTTACCATCACTACTACCTTTGTAAGAATTTCACTTCTATCTTGTGATTTTATAAACGCCTCCTTGGGTCCCTAGCTGTTGTGGCTCGGTTGGTTGGAGCATCAACCCATAAACCGAAAGGTCGTGGGTTTGATTCTCGGTTGGGGTGTTTGACAGGCAACTGATCGATGTTTGTCTCCCTTGCTCTCTCACCCTCCCTCCCTTCCTTCCCCTCTCTCTTGGATCAATGGGCATGTCCTTGGATGAGGGTTAAAAAAAAAAAAAGAGCCTCCTTTGACAAACAGAATACTTAAAAGACCCTCCTTACAGAGCATCACGAACACAGGAGAAGTGAGCACATGGGGTCAGGGCCCACCACTGGTCTCCCGGCTTCAAGGTCTGTAAGCTGCACCCTCTGGTTCCACCTGCACTCCCACCCACCCATGATCTTCTTCTTCTAATTCTCCTCCAGGTTAGGAAAGAAAACTGAACCAAAAATCTGACGGGAAAATAACCTAACATCCAGACTGTTCACAGCACCAGCTGCTATTGACAGGAGCAGACGGTAAAACTGCAGGTGTGCCCGGGACAACGCCCCGGCACATGGAGGCCACTGTGTGCAAGTGACCCGTGGTTCCTGTTTTTCAGTGAGTTCATCACAACTCTCAGGAACCAGACATTCCTGAGTGTGGTGCTGCTCCCTAAAACAGAAGTGTGCTCTGCAAGGGCAGAGGCCAGTGGAGAGATTCACACTTGTCTAAAGGGGAATCCAAAGAGGTAACTATTTTAATTAAAGAACTTTCTAGAATCTAAAATAGACATCCACTTCTAGTTGCCAAAAAATATTATACACTTGTCTAAAGAAACAGCATGCTATACAAGCAGCCACTCAAACACTGTAACTGCGATTGAATCCACTCTCTCCATCAGCACCTCAGGGTGCGGGGCAAGTCTGCGAGCACTCTGCCAGCAGCACGTCTACTGGGCGAGACTGCCCACGCCCTCTCCCAGGCGCTGGCTTACCTCCTCAGGCTTATGTCGTCGTGCTCTTGCAGGAGGGTGGTCGGGTGCAGCACGCACTTTCCACTGTCAATCTCCACCCGTATGTCCAGTTCGAAGTCGATGTTTCTCTCTGAGGCTGTGCCACTGAGGCTCCGGTTGACGGGTGCCGTGGGCCAGCGCTCCGTGAACAGCTGGTGCACAGCAGCGAAGCCTGTGGCCTTCTTACGAGAAGTATGTCTACGGAGAGAACAACTGGTCACCGCACAGGCGCGAAGTGGGGAGAGTTTGGGCAAACTACTCTCCAACATGCCATAGGAACCACAGTCTGTAAAAAGACTGCACTATTTCGTAAGTTCACACCAAATACTCAACTAGCTCACACTAACTGAAGCTTCTCCTAAGTGCAACGGAGTCTCCTTTTATTCCACACCCACGTGCTTAGAACAATGCGCTGAGGACGCGGGCGCAGTCTATGCTGTGGGGGCGGCTGCAGATGAGTGTGGGCACCACACTCCACGTTTGGGAGGAGACAACATTTTGCAAATGTTGCAAATCTTCCGCAACTGTATTAAGGGACAGAAGCACAGGAAAAGGAGAAAAACCAATGCACTACGGAGCCGCATCACCCTGGTAAACCACAGGCACGTCTCTCAGTCTCTCTCCACTAGGCACATGAAGATTCTTTCTTTTCTGTGAAGTTAACAGTTACATGCAATGCTTTAAGCTCAGTCCTAGATTCAGAGATGTATTCAAGGGTCTTAAAACAAAAAGGCTACTCACGAGGGTTTCCTGTAGATATAAAACCTTTCCTTCTCGTGGTCTTCATCCTTTTCATCCTTCTCAGAATCTTCGCTCGTGGAAGACAAACTGTCATCCCGCCGGCCATCTTCAGACTGGAAAGCAGCGCCTGGGGAGAAGCCTGGCGTCCGGGGGGATCGGAACACAGAACAGGACCCTTCGCTGTTTGGTGAGTAATGGGAGGGGCCATCGATGGTGACTGACAAAAGATCCAGTTCTGTCTCCTCCGGAAACTGATTGTAAAAAGAGGAAACATGGATCAGGTTCAAGTCACAAACTTCTTGATTAAAAAAAGAAGATACACGTTGAAGCATTTAAAAATTGTCCCAGAGTTGAATTTCCTCACTTGGAACGGAAAGAAAGGTCAGCTTTACAAATATATGCATTGGCACAGCAGGGAAGGAAGCGGAAGGTCAAACCACAGAAAGTCCCACCGCCAACATACTAAACACTAGAGTGAAGCTTTACGTAGGTAAGCATGCACCATCATAGTAGTTAGTAGGAAGCTAAGTTAAACGCGCTGCGGAGAGAGAAGAAACAACGACCCACTGCAATCAGAGGGCAAGAAGAGAGCATCCGCGACAAGGAGAGGCACCCCATGCAGCGCTGCAGCCCTGGTGGCACGTCCCGTCTGGGTGAGGCCCGGACGGTAGGTGGGAGACGGCCAAGAGCTTCGCGAATGAACATGTCAATCACTCAAACTTAAGAACCCTACACATTAGGTGAACGGTCTGTATAAACACCATGGCACTAAGTGAGGACTGCAACCTGTGGCCACTGCATTTAAGGAGGCGACAGAAACACAAAGCTGCCCACGACCTGTTTTGGACCCCCAATTCTGAGAGTTGCCGGACTGCCCTTTGGGAGGGAATGAGCTCTGTCCACTGTGATGTGCAAGGTGAGCCACTTATTGCTACTGCTGCTATGTGATACCTAGTGAAGTTCTAATTCCCTAATTCAAAGCTCCAAACGTTTGCAGGATTCACCTCTTCTTTACTTTTTATAAGATACATGTTATTTAGTAAATAAAGTAAATCAAATTTTATCTATCAGAGCATCTTCAATTTTTAAAACTATGGTAAGAATTTATGTAGATAAATATCCATTTGTTTTATATTCATTTTTTATTTAACCATGCCTAATGCTTTATTTTGTAATTTATAATTTTATATACTACTTTTATTAACAGTGTACATTGTTATGTAAAAGTAGGACTTGACTCGATTCAAGTATTAATGCATTTAGGAATCACTTAATCATTTCCCAGTATATACACATATTAAATCATTATGCTCTACAGCCAAAACTAATATAATGTTATATGTCAATTATATCCATAAAAAAAAAACTTAACTGGTAGATTCCACTCAATTTACTGTAAATGATTTATTTCCAAGTTCACTTTTAGAAAAACAATAGGTTTATCAAACTCACTGTATTACAATCTAGTTGTTTTAATACAAAATTCAGCCCTGGCTGGTGTGGCTCAGTAGATTGAGTGTTGACCTGTGAACCAAAGGGTCACTGGTTCGATTCCCAGTCAGGGCACATGCCTGGGTTGCAGGCCAGGTCCCCCTAGGGGACGCACGAGAGGCAACCGCGCACTGATGTTTCTCTCCCTCTCTTTTTCCTTCCCTTCTCCTTTCTCTAAAAATAAATAAATAAAATCTTTTTTAAAAGCCACACACATTTAAAAAAATTCAGTCTGACTAAATTCAGTGCAACTACGGGAGACACAGGGTCCTGCAGAAGGAAGGCCTGCTGGAGTGTGGTTGGTAGGATGATATGAGTGTAATAACTTAGAGTTTTCATTTGAGCATTTCACCTAACGTGTCATACAGTGTGCTTGAATGTGAATTGTCATGTTACAGAACCACATGCTTATGGTTTTGTGGTGGAAGATTCTGTAATAAAAAAGGGGCGTTATATGTGCTGGACCCTGTATATTGAGAGAGCACCATAAAAGAGTTGGGAAGGGAAACCAAGTATATGTGGAAGAAGTGCCCATTTTTAAAAGTAACTTGGCAATTTCTAGACAAAGGTTTATATACTAGTATGTAGATACATTTTTAAAATCCAATTTTACGTTTATGACTTATTTAGAGAAACTATCTGGCTCATAAATGTTATTTTGACTTATAAATTATGACTGTAGCACATTTTCCATCGTGTTTTAAAAATGAGAATAATTTTCTAAGTGGAGTTTTAATATATTTTTTTATACCAGTGACTCAAAAGAAATCATTCAATGATTAATTTGTTATTCTGTGATAGGTTTGATTTTAATTTGAACCAGCTATTTTTTTTAAAGAAAATATTCATTTTGTATTAGGGATTAGCAAATAACTGCAATAAAGTTGCATTGTTTGGTTTACGATTTGGTTGAGTTGTGTTAGCCTTTTAATTGTGAAGACTAAATAGTATTAAACTATGAAGAAGTGTAAAACTAAAACATATTTATGCAAGAGCTCTGTAACTCAAAAAATCTTAAACCTTTATCTAAAATATTTTTGATGTCTGAGTTTAGTATGAAATGAGAGGAAGACATTTAGAAAGAAGATTTCCAAGGTGGTTGATTAGTCTTAAAGAAGAGTTTATGTTGTTCTTAAAAAGTACCTGAAAGTACCCTTCCCCGGGACAGCTGGACTCTGGTGTGCTTGCCCACACTGTTTTTTTCAACTTAAAATAATAAGAAAATTTATAAAAACTCACAAAAAATGGTTTAAAATAAACAAATATACAAAAAACAAAACAAATATTTTTAATATGCTCTTAAATTAGATTGTAACTTTGAAGCTGACTTTTTCCTTCTGGTTTCTGCTATCATTGTTACATATTTTACACTGAACTTCGGAGATAATGGAATGCATAAACACAGACACGCTCCACACCACACCTGTGTACGAGACCTAGTTCAGTGTGGCCCTGCAACAGGAGAGGAACGCCCGACCAAATCTCTGCCAGAGAACGAGCGGTGGGGTCTTCACTCTCCGCGCAACGCTGGCCAGTGGGGGTGCGGGGGTGGGGGGGTGCGGGTGCAGTGCCCTGCTCTCCCATACACTCTGGCGCTCCGGCCACCACAGCCCCCCGCCCGTCCTGCTGCAGGAAGGACTCAAGCTCTGAGGTGGCAGAGCCATCACAGCTGTGTGGCCCTTTAGCCCTGTGCACTGACACGGAGAGCCTCGCTTACTGTGTCTTGGATGTTGAACGTCACTCGGGGCCCAGGAGATGCTGCGTCCACACGGATTTCCGGGAGCTCCTCCGGGTCTCCTCCTCGAGAACTGTGAGTGAAATGTAAAGTCATAAAACATCAGCACCCCTGTTTTAACCCCCCTGGACTTTATCAGAGTCGGATTCATGACACGGCACTCTGCTGCTAAATATTTACCACGACCAAGTCTCGAACTTCCACTGCTGTACTTCTTAACTTTCAGTACCCACAGAAACACAGAATGCTTCGCCGACACAAGTTTTCTAAAGAAGAATTTACAATTGCCACTTCACAGGGCTCACGTATTAGTCAAACAGTGTTTCCCTCGGTGTGTAAACTCATATGCTAACTGTGTGGGAGATCACACGTTTTCTCAAGTGACAAGCTTAGAGCAGCAGCCACCAACAGGCACCTTTTCCCTTCTTCGCACAGGGTGTAAGTTTACACGTAAACCTGCCTAAAGAGCAGTGGACTTCACTCCTGAAAAGCACACGATGACTGTGGCTTTTCGGCAGTGAACTTCTTCAGTGAACTTCGCCCGACAGCGCCAGCGCTGCTGGTGTGGGCAGCGCCAGGCCTGCTCGGCTTTCACGAGTGTGCGGTGCCCACCGTCAGTGCACCGCACAGGAGCAGTGGGCCCCGCTGGGGGCCGCAGGTGGCCGGGGACCGCTGGCTGGAATGCACATTACCTGGCCCTTTCCGTTCGCTTCAGAGGCGGCCTCCCAGAAGCAGAGACGGTCTTGGATCGGCTGTAGCTCGGTTTGTAGCCCAAACCCCACTTATCCTTCAGGGAAGCAGCCTAATGAAGTGGGAGAGAAACAAGGGTGGCTGTGAACCACTGTGAACCAGCCAGCTGCTTCCCCAGGTCAGGAACGAGCGACGTGAAGTGTCACTTCCCAACACAGGCGGTGAAACTGGAGCATCGGTCAGCTGCTCTTTAGCCCTCATGTCTCCTGGGAGAGGGCACAGTGAACACACTAGCCACCAGCTGGCCTGGGAGAAAGACGGGGAGCAGGGTGGGCAGCACAGGGAGAAGGTAGGAAGAAAGGCGGCGATTGAAAAGGAGATGAGAATTACAAGGAAAGAGGGAAAGAACCCCAGTCCCCTCAAGTCCCACCCAGGGCAGCTGGGACAGGCTCCCCACGGCAGCAGGGGGAGGCAGCGGTGGCAGGAGCGCTCTCCGGGCCTCCAAACATGGAGCAGGAGCCAGAGTGCAAAGGGCCGCACACAGTGGAGGCGCGGGGTGCAGGAGGACTTGCCGGGGAGTGGGGGGTCGCCAAGGGAGACACACGTTAGGGACACAGGCTTTCACTCATTCCCCCGATCCTCCCTGCCTAGTTTGTTTTTCAGTCATTTCCGAGTGTGAGCTACCACACACACACTGCACTAGCATTATTTTAATTATACTGTCTACAGGATTATGGACTTATTAACGCCAGAAACCAGTGAAGAATAATTCAAATTGGATTCTGCATTTAACTCGAATAGTAACTCAGAATGACATTCAAAGCAGGTTGCCGGGACTCTGGGGGTGGCCAAGGGAAGAGAGCTCGAGCCAAACCCTGCTGGGCCCTGTCCTGCCCCTGACCTGACCCAGCGTGCTGCCTTGGTCTGTGCGCGTGTACGGGGAGCCTCCTGGCACCCTATTCTGGGACGAAAAAGCGGATGGCTCTGCTGTTCACTTACAAAAGGTTCAGAACCCGTTCATCGTCTTTAAAAAAGGGAGTTTTCCACTAACAAGACCCAAAGCAATCTACTTCAACTTGAGTAAGTTTTAGGTTTTTTTCTACTGTGTATAGCATATCTGTATATTTATTTCAATTGTTCATCAATTGGACTAAATTCCAGAAAACGTGGTGGGTAGTGGGGTCAAAGAGAAATAACTTGCTCTTTAAGAGGCTTAAAATCTACTAAAGACAACTAAACGAGCACATGGTAATGTGAGAATAAGTCACTGAGAGGTGGAGCAAGCTGTACGGAATGGGATGGGGTAGAAGGGACATCTCAAGAGAATTCCCGTTTGAGGTTGAGACTGGAAAGAAAGGGGGACTTCATTAAAAGCAGACCAAACCCGCCGACTCAGGGCACAGGCTGTGGGTTTGCTTCTTTGTGCCGTGGGGACTGCTGGTGTATAACCGTGGTCACGTGGCTCCACCTCTCCATGTCTCTGTTTCCTCATCCTTAAAATGGGGAAGAGGATACAAGCTCCTCGCAGGGCCGTCCTGAGGACTTCCTGGGCTATTAAACAGGAAGTACTCTAAACAGTGCCTGGCACACAGCAGGTGTGAGGGGCACAAACCAGCTGGGTCATCGCCCACAATGGACGGGGGGAGAGAACAGCGTTAAGTGCCATCGTAAAGTTCAGGAAATAAAAAAGAAAAAATCTACTTTGATAAAATTCTCGGTAAGTGTTGACTCACTCGCATACTGGACCGCCGTAATTTTTTGCGAACGTCTCTTCGAATATCATTCACAGCAACAGATTCTAACTGCTGGTAACGCTGAATTTCTTGGTTTATGGTTCCTTCACTTGCACCTAATTTTCTGAATGCAAAACAAATATGGCAATTAATGTAAAGAAGTTAAAAAGTAAAGCTGACTTTTACTTGCTCCTTCTTAATTCTTTCACTTTTCAGAGTATCAAAGGTTATGTATGAACAAGCCAAAACCCTCCAGGAAGTTAACCCTCGAACCAGGCAAACTGTAAAAGCCTGGCTCCCATGTTTCAGGAAGCGGTCCTCACTCACTTCTGTGCCGAGTCTCTCGGACCGTCTTGTGAAAGCTATGGACCACTCTGCACAAGAACACTTGCTTGTAAAATCCCACCTACATAATTTAAGCCCCAGAAAGGTTTTAGGGGGGGAAGTATATATTTGCTTCAAGTCATTTTTTCCACCCAAGAACAAAACTCAAACTGTAATGTAAGTCAACAGGAAAATGTGAATCATAGTATCATAATTAATTTACAGACAAGCTTTCAGGTAATACCTTTCACTGTAAAAAATGCATATATTTGTGTAAAGTCCTTGAATTCAAAATAACCACAGGTATAGGTGTTGGAAGATTAGAAAATATGAGGTGTGACTGTCGCCTCTGGGAAAGCAAACTTTCAAGTCTGCCAAGAAGAGCCCTACAGACGAGGGGCTACTTAGCACCACCGGCAGACAAGCGACACAGAGAACAAATCATGGCTATGTACCTGCCCCCCATGACTCTCCCTGCGCCCACCTCAATGTGGAGAAGGGCGAACACAGGCAGGCCGACCAGCAGGCACTGAATTCAGACCGCGCAGGTTCACACCAACCCCTCACCCCCCAGCCAGCTTCCTCAACTCCAGAGTCTGCACGATGCCCCCGAGCCCTGCAGAAATGCTGCGGACAGTAAACCCGGATGACAAGTCAAAGGCACGTGCTGAGAAATCCTCAACTTGTTTCCCCGTTGAAAATGTCGATTACTGAAATACTAATGCTACCAAAAGACAAACGGAAAGATTCACATTTGCACGTGAAGGCAGGTGTAAGCGGCCACGCACATGTGGAGACACGTGTGAGGGACCTGAAGCCAGTCACACACTGCTCAGAAATAAGGAGCCATGGCAGCACGAGGCCAGGACCTCAGGCCCAGCTGTGACACTGCTGGATGCGCCCCCCCGGGCCAGCTGCCAGCAGTGGCCTTGCTCATCTCCTTTACGCACGCCCAACCTCCCCCAACTTAAGACCCGATGGTTCTGTCGCTGGGGAGCGGCGTGCTCTGTGAAACGCCGTGGCACATACTTCAGATCATCTATGACTTTGGCTTGCTCGTTCAGCTCTCTGATATCCACGATTCGCTTCATCAGCTTTCTGCCCCTCAGGTCTCCCGGCTGGCTGCAGGGGGCGCCTTGTCTTCGATACTCCACAGCTTCCTGAAAAATCAAAGCAGGTCTGTCCGGGCCGTCCCCTGGCCGCCCAGCAAATCTACTCTATCTCAGAAACGACACAAATCAAGGACGCATGCAAGAATCAGAGGAATCTACAGTAGGCGGGATGATTGGAATTCTCCAGTGATTGGCAGCCCTTGGTTTTCACAGGAATCTACTTAGTTACCACCTACGTTTCCCCATGAGTGAGCTCTGCACACTTTCACACGGGCCTGGCTAGACTGAGGGGAGACCCGCGGCCCGGGGTCACACAGGTACTCTGCAGGAACAGAATAGCGCTGGTGTGGGGGCGTCAGGCCTAGCAGGTGATTTACAAGTCGCTGCCCAAAGGTGAGCTTGTGGCCATCTCCACTGACTGAACTTCCATCTGAACTCTAAATGATAAACAGGAACAGTAATTTTTTAAAGGATGTCTTTCCCAGAACAAAGCTATTTCATCATACAATGGTTAAAAGGTAGCTTAAAAATTTTTAATAATCAACAACCAGAATAAAGCAGAGTAACTGTCTTTTTAACTATGAAAAAATTTGATACTATAAAATGTACAGTATAGATGGAAATATATATTTTTTAAATGCCTACATTTGTGGGCATGTACTCTGCTTTTGAGTTTCATTTTTTAACGTCTTTACTTAGATATAATTTACGCGCCGTAGAACACACCCATGTCGATCGTACAACTCAGCGGGGTTTACACACTCACAAAGCTGTGCAATCATCAGCACAATCAGCTCAGAATGTTCTCACGGACCCCAAATGAAGCCTCGCAACTGCCGGCAGTCTCTCCCGGGCCCTCTGCTGCCCCTCCCACCCGCCCTGCTCCCAGCCGGAGGAGACCACTACTCTACTTTCCCATCTCAACGGATCTGCAGCACTTCCACGTCACTATGTCACCTGCAGGTTAAGGCACAAGTTGATGGACAGACATTATTATGAGACAAGAACTCAATTCAAAGACAGTGTGAAAGGGGACCCAAAAAACCCGGAATATATTTGTTTAAAGAACTGTGTATTTATTCTCACGTGTTTAAACTTCATTCCCCTTCAAAGTACTCTCCACCTGATACAATACACCTATTGAGATGGTTTTTCCACTGCTCCAGTTTTGAATGCATCAATTTTAGTGCCTTTTATAGTGCTTCTGCCGTTTTTGGTCTCACCTCTTCCACATCAGCAAAACATTTCCCTTTGAGGACTTTTCTCATCCGGATGGGAAAAAAAAAGTTGCTTGGGACGGAGATTGGGTGAATAGGGAGGGTGGGGCATGGGGGTCATGCCGTTTTTGGTCAGAAACTGCTGAACACTTGGCACGGTGTGGATAGATGTGGGCTGGCGTGCTTGTAAATCACCCATCATTAAATGGGCACCCACATTGAAAGAGTCTTCAAAAAATTCACTGAAGGCAAACACAGCCTCTAACACCACCACCAGCTGGTCCACTGATACAGATGGGTTCCTAGAACACTCACCTAGCAGGATAAGCCTATAATAAAGGGGCCGACCTCCAGAAGATAATTCTGGGTTTTTTTTGGGTCTCCCCTCACATTATGACATTAAAAACAACATTATGAACTGTGGACACAGGAACTACCACCCCCTTCCTTCTTGCACAATTAGCGACTACAATGTAATAAATGAACCGAGTTAATAGCACCCATATTTCTTGTCAAAACATATCCAAGAGCAAGATTACATACAGTGTGGACAGTGGGAGACACAGTGTCCACTTCATCCTCGTCCGACAGGTCGCCGATGTTCACGGAGTTCAGGTCAGCAATGTCGTCCACATCCTCCTCGCCGGTCAGGGTGGTCAGGGTGTTGCCCAGGGCGTTCAGCCGCTTGCCGATGTTGGGGTCCATGTGCACGTCAATCCCACACATTTTCCACAGCACATTGAGGGTCCAGGTTCCGGCACTACTGCTCTCTGTTTGCACAGAGAAGTGGCATTTAAGTAACTCTACGTTTTAGGGGTCAAATGGACAGAGGCGCACGGAGCAGGGCCATGGCACCGAGGCCCCAATTGTCCAGAGTACCCTGTGCTGCCTCAGGGCAGCAGCAACTGCTCCTGGGACGCCCTGTCCATGGCTCCCGTCATTAGCCAGAGTAATCAAATCATCAGTCTGGTGAGGGTCTGTGCTGGGAAGCAAGAACCCTGCCCTGGACCGGAGAGCTCGGTCTTCCTGTGTCAGGGGCATCGGGCCCTGAGTGGCTGGCAGCCACATGCCCGCCGGGGGCCTGGGGACCTCAGGGGGTGAACAAAGCTCCCCAAGGAGGAGGACGGGAGCTGCCGAGCCCTGCTGATGTGGGGTCTTGTCCCAGTCCTTCCGGGGGGACTCTGCATGGCCCTGGTTCCTCCTCTTTACCTACTCCAGCCATTCCCACATCTACCTGCGGTCTGCAAATGTCCTTCTAGTGTTCCCCCTTTTGGTTAAGTTAGTTTCAGTGGCTTCTTGTCACTTGTAAACAAAAGCCCTTACAAAGACTTCGGTGGGAACCCTCTCTCAAAAGACGTATTCACCTCAGCCTTCTCCTTTCCTCTAACTTTACTCTGGACATGTTCTGACCTTTCCATTCCTGAGACTGGTGCCTGTCATCCTGCTGCTCGGGGACATCACTCAGCACACGCACAGAGGCCAGGCTTGGCGAGCACAGGAGGGAGTGACCAGAGGGAAAGAAATCTACGGACCTCAATCAGCTCCCCTGCCTGCAGCACTTAAGAGCCCTCCATAAGCGTCTCCCTCCAGCTTACCCCAGTTTTAAGCCAGGCAAAGTAAGGGACACGTGCACTGTGCTGTCACCCCAGTTGGATGGCCGGTGATTTCTCTGGTTGTCTCCAGCCTGGTTTGCTGGAGTTCCCTCCTCCCTGGTTCTTGAAAGTGTCCCTTTGATGCTGCCACCAATGCTTTCTTGCTCAGGATTCAGTGACTTTCTAGCTGTGCTAACCACGTTCCAAGTCCTTATTTTGGGATGTAAGCTTTTCCCCACCTAATTTTTCACATAACCGTGTTCCCGCCAGTTGGGACAACACTGCTGGACACTGCGTTTTGCCATCACGACTGCTGACACTCTCTGCCTCAGTTTTCTGTGACCTGCACCTCCCAGGTTTTGCTTCAGAAACAATTATATCCATCTTTCAAGCTCCTGTTTAAATGCTTGTTCTGCCATGAAGCTTCCTCTGATCCTAGCATCCTTCCAAATTTGGAAATGTTCTCTCCCTCCTATAACTGTCAACAGCATCTAGAACGTTACATTTCACTGTACTTAGCACATACTGTAGTTTAATTATGCTGCAGAGCCTTAACTACATTATTACAACTTAAACTTACAGAGCAGAAAGTACACCTCATTTATCCTTGTCTTCCCTGGTCATGTGCGGTCTATTGTGCACTGAGCAGATGTCTAATTCACGACTGCTAGACAAGAATGTGCTGGTGGTCAGCGCGCATGCACAAAACTTGGGGAACGCCAGAGGCAATTCAAAGACCCCCCTGCCCCATTGCTGCGCAGGCAGAAAGCACACATGCAGGCAGGCTCCTCCTGACCCAGGGAGCAAGAGTAACAGCACGGTGGACCTACCAGCCGCCGCTTGTCCCGCGGTCCGGGAGCACACTTCGTAGGTGCCGTCGGGAACCACACCTGCACACAAGCACCCAAAACGGTTGGCAATGAAAGTACACTGGAGGTCAAACACTGTACTGAAACTTTTCCCCCAAAGAAGATGACCTAAATACAACCAGGACCATGAGCTTCTCTAGGTCTCAGCTTCTGACCCATAGGCCGACAGGGCTGCCTTCCGTGACTCGTGGTGCCCGTTTCACATCTCTGGAGTTTTACCCCACAATTGCAGAAGATTAACTGCAGTTGTGCCTTCCCCTCTGCCTGTGGTGTCCTTGCCTGCCTGGGCGCCCACGCCCGCTGACCCCGTCGCTCGCGTCTCTGGGTGCTGTGACAGTCTGAGCCATCGGGGGCGAACGGCCCTCTAAAGGAAAGTGGCTGCTGCCGTGTGCCAACGCAGAAGGTCGCAGACCCGTTATTTTGGGAGAAAGGGTCTATTTGTTCAGTGACAGTTTCTGTTATATGGTTTTTATTTTTAAGATAGTGCCAATGACTTTAAAATGTAAATTATACTTTTGAACCATATGGTACCTGTGCCTCACACACAATTATAAAGTAAGAAAGAACTAGATCTTGTTTCAGGGTAAAAGATCACCCAATTCACCCTTACAGTCACGGTTACAATTTGGAGCAAAAGAAACCCAGATTACCCTCTCAAATCTAAGAATGCCAGAATGAAACAAAACCCCTGAAAATCTGAGTAACCTAATTGAAGCCAAGTGAAAGGAAGAAATAGTAAGTGAAAAAACGGTAAAAAACTTTTGAAATTTCCAATTCCATTAAATGTCAAAGGATCTCTTAAAACAGACATTTTTAAAAAGATTAGAGATTACATAAACTCACAGAACCCAGAGCATAGAGTATGAATGAGGACTAGGAAGCTGTTGAGGAGCACCCCTGAAGGCGAGGCCGGGAGCCTGAGAGACTCCTCCCAGGGGGCGCAGTCTCTGCGGCAGAGAAATATCCCCCAGTGGGACCAGCCGCCATTCGGAGTCCAGGATGCCAGTCTCAAAGCTCTGGTGACCGAAAGCTACCCATGTGTTAACAGAGAGCTTGGAGTCTTCCAAAGGAACTGAATGGTATAGGTAATTTTTCCAAGTTCATGTTAACGAAAAAGAACCTAAGATTTATTATCTCCTCACATGGTCCTTTGGACTCTTCCTACATTCTAAAAATTAGACTGACCATTCTAATTTTTACTGTATTTCCCAAGAAAAAATTAGAGAGGAAATTTGGCCAGGCCATCTTTTTCCTAGGGCAGAATTTTAAAATGATGTATAAAAAAAATCCTCAGGCATGCTCCTATTTCTCTTCCCTATACTCAACTCTTATTTATTTATTTATTTTTAAGATTCTATTTATTTATTTTTAGAAAGAGGGGAAGGGAAGGAGAGAGGGAGGGACACATTGATGTGAGAGAGAAACATCAATCAATAGCTTCTCATATATGCCCCGACCTGGGACCGAACCCACAACCCAGGCATGTGCCCTGACTGGGAATCGAACCAGTACCTTTTGTTTTGTGGAATGATGCCCAACTCACTAAGCCACACTAGTCACGGCCTCAACTCTTTTTTAAAAAAAATGTATTACATGTTAGTTATATCTAAGTATAGTTACTGGCTAAGAAATTTTACTTCATAACCTTTCATTCTTCAAATATAATTTTCTCCATTATTAAGACTGATGATGCTTTATTAATCCTGCTATAATATTTAAAATACTAAAACAGATAAAATAAACCCCTACACCTTCAAAATAGCAGAAGAGCACAGCTGTAGTTACTCCCAATGTTGAGTATTGTGGAATCAAAGGAATCCACACAATTCACACTCTGTATCCCACACGTCTGGACATGTGGACTTACTCTCGGCAGCACTGATTAAGGCTGGCTTCCTACCCCTGGCTGTCTGCGACAGCTCTTCTGTGTTATATGAGGAACCGCATCGCACACTTTCTCTCAAGATCCCCCAGAACAGGCGCTCTACCTGGTCATTTGCAAACCAGCGTAGGAAAGGTCGGGCGGTGAGCAAGCCTTCGAGGGCTGTGCTGTCAACAAGAACGGATGCGTGGCTCCCTCACCGACACTGCAGAAAGGTACAGTTTTCCACAAACACGTTCCGGGGTTTTAAAATAGAAACAGCCTCGTTTTACAAAGTCCAATAATATCCCTATGCCTGAACATCCTTTACTTTAACAAATGAAGACATTGGGTTGTGGTTTCTTGACTTTGTCTTTTAATTTTCAAAAGCCTACCCTGCGCACAGAAGACAAGCAACACTCACAGGCATTCATCACGAGGTCCCCGCGGACTTCTGGCTTCCAGTCGTCCCACGACGTCTCAAAGCCGTCAGCGAAGCGGATGCAGAAGTTTTTGAAGTGCCCTTTGCTGACCAGGGACTCCGAGGAGCAGGCTGTGATGAGGGTGCTCTCGATGGTCAGCACCAGGGCAGAGCCAGCGTCGAGGTCCCCAGCGTGATTGGACTGCCAGATGCAGTAGAGAAGCAATGAGACAAAAGGTGACAGCTGTTTAAATTTGGAGATTCTCGTAGAGTTCGAAAGAGTAGAAACCCATGAAGGACCAAGCCCAGAAAGCTACACTAAAAAGCAGCTGAGAAAGATGCCTACTTCTAAAAATTAGCTTGCTCAAGTGAAATGCATTTCCATGGTTTTTTTTTTAACTAAACTTGCAAAAGGCTAATTATCTATTTTTCTCTCTCAAGCTCTGATTTCGCTGTGGGGAGTATTCATCCTCATTCTCTTCACCAGCCTTGGCGTGAGCGGCCTCCGGAGACCTGACCCGTGCCATGAAAGCACTGCCGTTCAACGCCTGACGCCCGAACACACCACACGTTGCCAGTCCTCCACCCAGCGTTGTCCTCAGCACTGTCGTCCAAACGAAATACTGGAGGATAAGTTCATCCAGTAACTGCTTACAGGTTATTTAAGATAAATTGTAACAGTAAAATATAGGCATCTGTTCTTGTTGCAATTGCAACTTCTTGGTCTGACAGGGTTTAATAGCCTTTTTCTCTCTCAGGCACATGAGTGTGCAAATATGTATTTCTGAGAAGTGGTCCCAAATTATGAAGAAAAAATTCTTTTTAAAAAATTTTTGTTTTTTAAAAATTTTATGTATTTATTTTTAGAGGGGGGAAGGGAGGGAGAAAGAGAGTGAGAGAAACATCAGTGTGTGGTTGCCTCTCCAGTGCCCCCTGCTGGGGACCTGGCCCACAACCCAGGCATGTGCCCTGACTGGGAATTGAACCAGCAACCCTTTGGTTTGCAGGCTCGCACTCAATCCACTGAGCCACACCAGCCAGGGCTGAAAAAAAAATCCTTGCTTTATCCAGGTGTACACATAACTTGGAAGTTTCATCATCATTAACTATCAGTTTAAAAGCACTTTGAAATTCCCCCCTATTTAAGATGAGGTTAGAAATGTTATTAAATATTACTGTTAAATGTTCTTTTGTTTCCATTTTATTAACAAGTGTATACCAAAGCCTTCTTTGCTTACAAACAAGAACAATAAAAAGAATCTGAAAACTAAGATGCTTAGTGGTCAAGGTCAAACGAGGAGCTGCGAGATGTGTCAATGGCATCCCTGTCTGGAGGCCCAGCAGAGCCATCAGAGAAAGGTCTCGGGGGGGTTTGAATGAATGAAGAATCACTGGGAAAGTTCAATCGTACTTGCTGTTTACTAAGCTGAGATTAGAAACTGTTCTCCTACTAAATGCACTATGGTGCACCACAGCCCTAGAAATGACAGAAGAATTGCCTGGCTCGTTTCGTACCTGTGCCGTGTTAGTGATTGGCAGGCAAATCCCCAGATCATTGACCGTGAGCTGCAGGAAGAGCGTCCCGAAGGCCTGGGCAGAGGTTTGCTGGATTCCAGGCAGCATATCTACCACCTCCTTTGTAGCCATGTGAATGTCCTTATGCAGGGCCATCCGCTGTTCGTTCCAGTTGTCGTAGGCAGCCTTGTAGTTCAGCCAAAACAGCACAGCTGTTGATGATTAAGGCAGGGCAGAAACAGAATTTTAATCCAAACTGTAAAATCCAAAATTTTAATCCAAACTGTAAGCTATATGGCAAGTAAACCCCAACAGCTACAAACTTCCACTGATTAAGATAAAGTTACTTCCAGGAAATTGTAGCATTAGAATTGGAAAGGATCTAAGAGGATATAGTCCACTTAACAAATGAAAAAAAGGAAGCAGAAAGCAGACAACTACAAAACGGCAGAAGGAAGATGTAATCCAGGTCCATTCATTGATTCAACAAACGTTTGTGAACCACTTGCTAAGTGCCAGGCACTGGGACAGGAGATAAACAGAAAGGGACGTGGTCCCTGGCCTTGTAGAGCTTCCTGTCACCAATGTTAGAAATGCCCGGAGGAGAGGGACATAATACTAGGATGCAGGTTGAAAAGATGGGACTTGGAGAAGAGGTCAAAGTTGTCATGTGAGCCGGTGACAACGAGTTTGTAAGGAAACCCTTGACCGAATGCAGTGTGTAGATGGTGACTAAAGAGGAGAGGAAGAAGGAAGGGCCAAACGAGGAGGAGGAGGAGGAGGAGCGAGCGCACAGCAGGGACACAAGGAGCAGAAAGTACTTGAAGGAGAGGTTCAAAGCTGACAAGAGGCAGGGGAGTTACGAAATAAAAGAAGCAGGCACCGGACCCAGCAAAATACAACATTACCCATAACACCGCCAACAGGCAGTTTCCCAACCAAGAGACATCACCAGCAGCCAATGTCCACCACCAGTTAAATCTTCAATGGCTTCCTACATGGCTCTTTGTTACTTCTGAAACACACTTCCAAAATATTGACCCAGTGTGCACTGATTAGGCCCTCTCTATCTGTTCTGCCTCAGTGCCCAGTATCTTCCTCTGTGAAAGCTGCTGCTGCATTTCCTTAGACCTCTGCGCTCGTACACCCTCTTCATCATGCTCTCCCTGTTTGGCAGATCCTGACTTGGTTCTGGCCCACGCAGGGGGCTGTTCCAGGCCAGGGGTGCAGAGGCAAAGGAGAGAAGCTTTCATTTCCTATCTCCCTGGTGAACTCCTAGCTCCAAGTCCAATCTGAAGAACTGGTGTCCCTCTAAACAGCACAGGACAAGGCAGAGACCCCCTAAGGGCCTAGAACACAATGTCTAATGCACCAGAGTCCACCCAGCTCCGCCCATTGAACTGAGAGTCCCAGGAGGGCAGGAGACTTCAGACTGCACTTCTAGACTGTATATAATAAACATTAGAGAATACGCGAATAAAGACCGTCCCAAACAAATGGTTGCACTGGTTAGCTAGACCAAAAACTTTAGCAAATAATTTCACCAAGTAAAATGACGGTAAAAACTGAAGGGAATAAGCAAGAAACTCGGGATGCCCACACTGCAGCTTCGGGGGACAGCGAGCTGTCTCCTCCAGCATTCACACTGGGGAACTGCAGGTGACTGTAAGCTGGCACTGCCCCAGCAGGTCCGCGTCCAGCAGGACGGCCCTCCTGACCAGCCTCACCTCTGTCGAAGGCCACAGGCTGTGCGTACACGATCGGCCTGTTCAAGGTGATGAGCACGGCTTCCCTGTCTGAAGACCCACTGATTTCTTCTCGGAGGGCATTTCTTAATCCGATTCTGGTTTTAAAATAGGCAACTTGATGAAAATCAGAACCAGCTTCCTCATAAACCTAAATTAAGAGTTCAAGAAAAGCAAATAATGAAAAACATTTTAATAAAAGACACTAAAAGTTTTTTAACAACATTAATGGTTTTGTGCACCAAAACAACTACAGTACATTTTCCCCAATTTATATTCTATACCACAAACACCTGAAATTCATATACAATGTGGATGGGTTTTTAAGAAGTAACTATTAAGTCAAACATCAAGCTCATACAAAACCTAGGATGAGGTCCATACTCTGAATGGCAGTGTATTAAATGTTTCAAGATAATTAGATACTCACTCCTCTCAAAATATTTGTATTTGAACAAATTATTGTTTTTCTAGAGATGACAAAAACGTTTTGTTCATTTATTCCTACCACGTACTCTTTAGTAGAGACACTCAACTGTGAAACTGCGGCTCTCACTGAATCAGCTCTTCCACTCACAGAAGGGAAAAGGCTAAAATCTACATAATTTCCAACAAAATAAAACAACAAAAAACCCCATGAGCTGTGAATATTAATTTTTATAAAATAGCCTGATCAATGGGTGTGTGTGTGTATATATATATACATAAAAAGACATGTTTAACATTACGGTATGCAAAACTTACTAATATTATAATGTAGCTAAGAAACTTAATAACATTTTAAGAACTCACCAATGTGAAGACAAAGCATTGAAATAAGGATAATGTTTAATAAAATAAAGAGAGAATAAGCAAACATTTATGAAGATACTAGATTAAGTTTCATGTGATTGTATCTGCACTAAACTCTAACAATATACCACCGAAGTACTCAATGAAATACCCAGGTAAGATTGTAAAGGCCTTCATAAATAAATTTTCATCACAATTTTCCATCAGAAATATTAGCTTTAATGAAATATTTTCATAAATATAGTGATACTTAAAGTAGTTGAACCTGATGTGCACAGGTTCAAAGCCACAGCGCTAACATCAGCACACTCTGCACTCACCTGATGTTTGACAATCTGTCCCAAGGCCAGATTCAAATCCACTTGGCATTTACCGAACAGTTTCAGGTAGCTGCTGCTTCCTGGAGAGGCTTTGGTTTGGAGCCGGTTGGAAAGTTCCAGTTCGATCAGCCCAGTTTCGAACCTCACAGCTCGCATTGACGGGGTCGTGGCTGTGACTTGGATGCCCTGGCAGGTTAAAGGTTAGAAGGAAACAAGAGCCTTGAAGCCACAGTGCCCCCACTCAGATGAAACCTCTCAATACATGATGAATAAAATAGAGTGCTTTAAAACATGTGCAGGGTGTCTAACGAACTGATAAAACCGCCAATAGTCTTTGATCTCTCATTAGTAGGGATTTTTAAGCTATTAAATTTGATTTCAGTATTTTGTATTTAAAATCCAAAGTGTTTATGGGTTAAATACATTAGAATTAAATAACTATTTGGTTTGAATAATTTTTATTTTTAAGAATGCTAATGTCTTAAATATTAGAAATATGAAGGTTTTCTATTAAGATATTACTGTTAATTGGACAAATGTACAAAATCTCTTGCAATTTATAAAAGCAATTATTTAAAAAAATAGAAGTTTATCTATCAGAAGGGCATAAACTGTTACAAACACATGTACATAGTACAGCTGTTTAAGAAGATAAGGTTGATCTGCATGTTCCGCATGGAAAGGCATCCAAGGCTTTTAAAACGTAGAAACATGTGCGTACTGAGAAATACGAACAGGGCAAGGTCCTAAAGGATATTCAAACACTTGCTAAAGCGTTCCTTTGAGTGTCACTTCTGTTTTCTACCTGGCACGTCTACATATCACACGCGTTTCCCACAACAAGCACGCACTGATTAATCAGAGAGACGCTCCTAAGGGGAGCGTTAGCCTTCACGTGTCACCTTGAACTGCAGGTTGAGGGAATAGAGGAGGATCTTGGGCTTATCCCCGTCCGCTGTGCCGTCATGCTCGTTCCACAGAGGAATTGGCTGCTCCCCACCTGGAGGAGTTTAAATAATCGAGGATCAGGGGCACCCTCTTTGAAGGAACATCACTATGTTGTGCATTGGAAACCCCCATAAACGCTTATTTTATTTTCCCTGATCAGTCACCCAAGCTCTGGAACGGGTCGGGCTCCCAGAGGCAGATGTGTATAAGGCAGGGATGATGCTGCGCACACAGACACTGGTTAGAGCATCTCACGAGGACTGAATTAAAGCACTGCCTGTGTAAGTAAACCGAACACGACTACACATCTCAGAAAATTTATCTGAAGCAAAAAACGTAAACTAATTAGTCAAAAATGCGAACTTTGTTGCTTGTGTTTAGATGTGCTACAAACAAAAGAAAAGATAAAGGTGGAGAAATACCAGCAAAGTTTGCTTTACTTGCTTTATAATCTGTGGATGTATATATTACACGTGACAAAAGTAATCAGCAAAGGAGCCTGCAGGCGGGGAGCCAGAGCAGGCACACCGGGTCTGCAGGAAGTCCCTACACAGTCACACCCAGACACCAGGGCCAGTGCTCACCCCACAGACTCCAGGCCCCACGCAACCCACGGGGAGGGACACCCACTGCCCTGTGCTCTGTGTCGTGCGGGGACAGGTCAGCTCACCAGAGACTTTCTGTATCACTTCGTTGACTTCCTTCATGAACACTTTTTGTACAAACACCAGGTGGTTCAGAAGGTCGGTTGTGAGATTATGTTCAAAAGAACCAACCTGCCAAACGGAATTGGAGTGCTAGGTTAGCACTACTGACTGCAGAGTTCCGGATACATCTCTCGCTCACATAAGTAATCCCAAACTCTGGAGCGAACAATTATCTACATATTCTTTGAAATCAATACCCTGAAAAAGGGTTAAAAATATTCAGATTCCCTAATACTTTACTGACTATTATGGACCATTCCCCCAATTTTTTAAAAAATTACAGTAACCAATAAGGTATAAGAAATCATCTGAAGATAATGAAAATTATACTTTAATTGTGTACCTGCTAATTTCAAAACTGAAATTTTGTCTACAGTAGCATTTATGTTTAATGACCACTACTATATTGTTAGAGGGATAAGTGAATACCCTCATAATAAAACGAACCATGGAAACACTGCAGAGACGATGTGAAACACAGTGTAAGAAATAACGAAAGCAAACATGTTTCAGTAACCTACAGGGAGCAAGACAGACATGTGTGCCCGCACACACCAGATTCGCATAGAATCCTGTAGAATACATGACTTAACGACTTGCCTTAAAAGCTGGGGTCACCACATATTTTCGTACACCTAAAGCTAGCAGATGTTTACCTACAGCTTACAAAGAGTAAGAAAACGGCAAGGTGAGCTTACCTCTGCCACGCAGCGCAGGTAGTTCCCCTGCAAGTAGTACCCCTGCTTGGTGGGCAGCTCGTCGATGCTCCACACCTGGTCGGAGTAGCTGTCGTGCTCCTCCATCACGTACTTCCCGGACATGGTCACGGGGGGCAGGTTCAGACTGGCGGAGGGGGGAATGGTCGACATGTCCGTGGCAGAAACTTTGGAGGTGAAACGCAGTCTGTGATTTGGCAGCTCAAACGTAAACCTGGTCTGTGCACCTGTGAGAAGGGAGAAACGCTTCTTCGCTCAGGAGCGCGTTCACACATTTGTTCCTCGCTCTGTTCAAAAGTGGTTGCCTAAGAAAAATGTATGCATATCCCAAAGCCTGTGTTGAGAGATTTGGAAAGGGTATTTTAAATTTGCTTGTATTTCCTATCTTTAAAAATAGATAGTATGGGTGCTGTAGAGAGTCTGTCAGTCAGTATTATCAAGCCTGAGAGAATTATTTACGAAGCCTGCCAGGGCCCAACATGGTGTCAGGTGCCAGAGAAACACGTACCAATGCTCTTCATTTCATAGAGGGGATTACTCTTATTGCAGAAGAGATACAACAAATAAGTCAAGTGCAACAAAAGTGCACTGGGAAGTAGCGGACGCCATGTTAAAATCAGGATTTATTGCTGATCGTCACACGTGCTGTGTAATGTGCACACACATGCTGCCCTCCAACCAACCTGGTCTCTCCACTGAGTGCCCTGTACCAGCAGCTCTCCCCACTCCGACACCGCTGAACAGACCACTGTGCGCACATATACAGCAAATAAACATGAAACGATTTACCATCGTGTAGTCCGTGTCTGCAACTGTACCAGAAGTCAGCCTTTCTCTAATACTAATGAACGGTCACCTCCTTCCCGTCACCTTCACCACATTCACTCACCCCATAGTAAGGTGTGCACTGGGAACGAGTCAGCCACACACGCAGAGGCTCTCCACCAGCCGGTGCCACTGTGAGGGCCCGAGAGGTCCCGGCGGCTCTGACCCGCTCCACTCCCCACCCCCGCCAGGCACATTCTCAGGCTGCTCGGGGGTCGGGGGGACCGGCCACCACAGTAGCTGCCACTGCTACGACCACCACCAGAGTCACCAAGCACAGGGACCACGGTTGGCCTCACCCCAAGCCTCGAACCACCCCTGTACAAGTGCAGCCGTCGTGCAACTGCTCTGGTCCCTTTGCCTCATTTCAAGGAGAATCGCCGTTCCGGCCTATCTGGATATTTAACAACACGTCTCCTCGCTCCTACACGGCTGTATCTCCCGAGTTCTGAACTGCCTCACTAGCTTTCTACCGACTGCTCCTGCTGACTCTCACACTTCACGGACGCCCTGCGTAAACAACCAAGAGACACCTCACTACTGTCCCCCACATCTGTGGGCCTGACGCTGCTGACTCCACCAGACCTGGAACCCCTGAAGAGTATTTGTTTCCAGTAACACAAAGATGTGGGTGTCCAGGAAAATCCCTCTCACTAAAGAAAGCCTAACATGCTAGGGCAGGAAGAAATACATACACATATAAAGACACATGTGTATACTTATACATGAGTATGTATATGAATGTCTTTAAAATTGTTAATGAAATTTTTCATGTTAACAGAATAAAGGAGAAAAACATTTTAATTTCATAGGTGCAGAAAAAAAGCATCTGACAATATTTCCCAATCAGCCTTCATGGAAAGTCATAGCACGCTAGAAATAGAAATCTCCTTAACCTGATAAAGGGAACCAAGCAAAATCCTACAGTAAACATCATATTCATTGGCAAAATATTGACTTCCTTGAAAAACTGGAGTAAGAAAGGATGCCTATAACATTCCTCTTGCTGAGCATTATAGAAAGCACATAAGATAAGAAAAAGAAAGAAAAAGGCATAAATCCTGGAAAGGAAGAAACTCAAGTATTATTTGCATATGGAATGAATGGCTACTTAGGAAACTCCACAGAATCTTACTAGCAATGATAACAAGGTTTAATGTGGTTGCTGAGTATAAAATTAACCTAAAAGGGTCAAGTGCATTTGTACACATGGCCACCAAACAGTTTAAAGAGTACCATTTACAAAATATGCCGCTTGTTGTAACTGCTACCACCACATTAGGTGACTAGGGATCTAAGTAAATAATCTTGCAAAGGGTGCACAAAAGCCTTTAGAAAAAATTTTAGCTTTGTAGAAAAACAATAAAGAAAACCTAAAGACACAGAGAAATAGACATATTCAGGAATAGGAGGGTTAAATATTATACCAATTCTCAATATCAATATTACCAATTTTCTCCAAGTAAATCTAAGGATTCAATTAAGCTCTGATAAAAATCCAAACAGGCTTTTTTCAGAGAACTTGACAAAGGACTATAAAATGTGTATGAAAGACCACGGACAAAAAATAACCACCACAACTCCTGAAAAAGGGAAAGTCGGGGAGCAAAGCAATGCTGGAGCAAAA
Source organism: Desmodus rotundus (assembly GCF_022682495.2). Taxonomy (NCBI): domain Eukaryota; kingdom Metazoa; phylum Chordata; class Mammalia; order Chiroptera; family Phyllostomidae; genus Desmodus; species Desmodus rotundus. Next base: position 3,331,197 of record NC_071395.1, on the reverse strand, counting down.
AGCTGAGGGACGCAGAACCAAGCCCTGGAGCTGACCCGTGAAGACCAGCGGCGGGCAGGCCGCAGCCCAGGCTGAGCCCCAGCGAGCAGAAGCAGGTTAGCCCGCCCTCGGTGCGGAGGTGGTTGATCTCACTCCCTCCACACCAAGTTTAAAAGCATCATTTCCATACAGACTAAGAAGTATAAAAAGTAAAACTTCAAAACATTTAACAGGAAATGTAGAATGTTTTCATGATCCTGGGAAGAGAAGCATTTAAGACATAAAAATACACACGACAGAGGAAACTAATGGTAAATTCAACTACATTAAAATTAGTATCTGATCAACAGATGACTCAAAGTGAAATGATAAACCTCTGGCTGGTTGACGTTATATGTTAAACATATAATATCAAAGGTTTAATATACAAAATACATAAAGAATTCCTGTGAACCAAGAAAAATACAAATGACTCCATGGTAAAATGGGCAACAAACAATCGAGAACCGTCAACAGGAATGTCATGTGAGAAATCATATTTAAAAGCCCAGGTTCATCAGTAACTACTACACTGGAATTAAAACCACAGTAGGACACTGTGCCACAGCTGCCGGGCGGCAGAAATGCAGGGGTGCGGCGAGGACGTGGGGCAGCGGGAACTCGCACCTCGCCTGGGAGAGGCAGTGCTGGAGGGCGCAGTGCTGGGGCCCAGGCCGGCTCTCCTTGGGGAAGGGAGGGTGTGTTTACCCCAGTCTCACCACCCCTAACACACAGCCTGGGAACCCGCATGTGTGTTGTGGATGTGAGACTGACTGGAACAGCAAAAATGCAAAATGGGCCAGAGGTCCATCAATGGCAGAATGGATACATAAACTGTGGTACAATCACTTAATGAACTACTCTATTTCAGGGAACAATGAATGAACATCAGGTACATGAATAGACGAACCTTACACAAAATGTACAGTAAAAAAATATTCCAAGTTAAAAAAAATGTCAATGGGATTCCATGTAAAGAGAGTTCAAAACAGGCAGCAGCAGACCCCCGGTCATTTGTGAGTGTCTGCGTGCGGGTAAGACTGTACAGAAAAGCAAAGGAACGGGACAGGAGGTTCACGGCAGTGGGTGCCCCCGAGCAGCCACGAGGAGTATCAGCTGGCAGTGGTAACATTCCCTAAAGGCAATTCAAGTATGGGTACTTTCTAACTTTTACGTGTGTAACAAATTGGTAAAAACAAGATTCACAGTTCTTTATTATTCTTTAGACTGTGTACATAATTTTAACTTGTGTATATGACACATTTTAGGATAAAAATATAACAGCAAAGAATTTTTGGGCAGGAACGTGAGGATCACGAAACCTTATAGAAGCAGCTACTCTGAAGAAGTCAAATGACCTCTAATTTGAGCAGAAGGCACCCGTTCAAGCAATAGGAACTGACAGGTGTAGAAATTTCTCCAACTTCACTTTAAGTTGGAGAAATGAACTCTAAAGACTTCGGATGACAGTCAGGCCCATGGTGGTCATCAATGAGGGGAGAGTTTTTACTCACCTGAAGAACGTTATTAATGACATTTAAAAGTACTATGATTAAAATCAATTGAATTTTCATGTAATAGCTACGAAACCAAATCTACCCTTTCATCAAACGGTTGCTAGCCCCGCGACCAATGCACACTCCTAGACCTGGTGCGGATGTGGGAGCTACCTGTCATCCCGTGGCTCCGCATCCGGCCCATCTTGTACTCGGCCCGCAGGGAGGGCAGCAGCGCGGCTCCGATGGCGATGCCGTCCAGCATGGTACTGAACTTCAGGACCAGCGGCTTCTTTTCCAAGCCTTCTGGCAGCTGAGGAAACTCATTTGTTTCTATAGGTGTCTGATTAACACTTGTCGGGGTTTTTTCAGAAGGTAGGGGGGTTGCAATATCTTCTTTTACTGGCTGTGGGCTACAAAGCAAAAATAAATAAATGAATAAAAAGATACAGAACTGTATCTTTTGTTATATAGTTATTATATAAAGTTATTGGAGTTCTCAATGAAAAATATACTGTGAACAGACGTTTTCTTTCTAATGCAGATCACATTCCTGGAAACAGCCATTGAAAGATGATGATCCGGAGCAGTAAACAAAAGGAAGTAATACCAAGATGACTGTAACACTGTAACGACAAAGCCCTTCCTGTCATCGAGGTGAAACTGAGCTCTAGACTCGGGTGTGTCTGATTGCGAATCCCACGCCTGCAGCGTGCCACACTCTACTGCTGATGGTAGGACTACTACCGCTGTGGCCACTACTACCACCACCACCACCACGCCTGAGAACAGTGCCATGGCCAACGCCCACAGAACGAGTGCTTCCGCGTGCCAGGGAGACACTCTTCTGAGTGCTGTGTGTTAGGCCACGTGTTCGTTTATCTCACAAAACCCTCTGAGCAGACACTATTACCTCCACTTTGCACATGAAGAAGCACAGCCAGAAAGTGGCGAAATCAGGACTTGGACTCAGGTGGCCTGACTCGAGAGTCTCATCTTGTAACTGTCACACTTTTGTGGGCCACACAGTATACTAAGGAAAATGGCTCAGAGTATTTTAAATTAAGGCTCACGTACACATTCTGGATTCCAAATTCCATTAGCGGGAGAAGCATTCAAATTATTACTACTTAGGCAACTTTAGATATGAATTAATATATTAGAATTGAAGATCTAGATATAACAGTTGGAAAAATCACTGCTTTAGGACACATCAAAAGACGCACTCTTTTTTGTTGTTGTTTTACCTTATAGGCTACAGGGAAGGAACACAAGTAAATCATATTTTCCTTGGTTGTACATCAGCTACAGCTTCGGAAACCACTAGGTCGGCAACGCAGCCCCACCAACAAGGACTGCCGGCCCAGGGAAGGAAGGTCAGTGCACCGAGGTCCGAATTGCTGCCCTTTACAATGCTCACATGGCAGGGTCATGTCCTGCCTTCACAGGAAGGACAACAGTACAAAACCATGCACTGGACACAAATGGCCACTGAGCTCCCGGACACCTGTGCAGTCACATGTGTCTGTGAGTTAAAGGTACACAAGGACTGACACAGTCCAAGCATTTGTCGCTTCGCTCTTTATCATTAGCACCTCTTACGACGCCCGCACGACACCAGGGCCCCTTCAGCTTTGAGCAAGAGGGAATGATGACAAGGGCAGCTGTGACGTGTCACCACATGACATCCAATACTACCCACAAACATGCCTGCCTACTTCCCACCTGCTCCCCCCCCAATTCCTGCTCACACAGCAGAGAAGGCCCCAAAGCACCACGCAGGGAGACAGGCCTGACACCAGGGCTTACACTGTGGAGGGCTGTCTGATGAGGTCCGAGATCTGCTTTGACAGCTGGTGAGAGCTCCGGACCATCATGCTGTGCAAGGTGGCAGGGTGCTGGGGGATGTTGATGCTGATGGCACCGACTTTGAACACGGCAGCATTGTTCGTCTTCAGGCCCCGCTGGGCGCTGTAGAGGGCCTGGGACTTGGCGATACTGCATTTCACGACGGTTCTAGTTACAGAGAAGGAGGGCTGTTAAAACACAGCCAAATACTGGGAAATTTTGCAAAAAGTATCTCAGAGCGCAAAACAAATGCTTTTAAATTATTCACTGCACCAAACGACTTCAGATTTTTCATGCGTCTAAAGTATTCTAAAAATATTGAAATACATTTATCTTACAATGTTTGCTGGACACACCAAATATTCTATTTTAATAAAGGTCTGTGATCACATGCAATTAAATGCATGAACACTGACACATTACATACATGCAACACACGAATTTCCATTTTCATTTTTTCTCCATTTAGAACTCCATTTTCTCCTTCAACCTATTTTTGGGATCTGTGTAAAACCACTAAGAAAACATAGACACTGAATATGAAAAGATAAAAATGCTCAGTGTATTTCTTAAACTCAAATCAAGGAAATTAATAATCGCCTAATACATTAAAATACACTAAGAGGAGTCAGCAGAAAGGAAGAAATTAACTTGGATTTTCTATTTCCACTGATGACAAAGAGGTATGGGAAGCCCACCCAGGAGGGATCACTGCCCCCGGTGGAAGGCGCTGCGCTTGTCTGGCACTGACGTGCGCAGGGCTGCCCTGCCTGGGTCTCCTGTCCCCTTTTCCCAGGGGCTGCAACAGCACCATGAGAGAGACAAGCGCTCCCTGAGTGTGTGAAATGAACGAGCAGAAGGAAGGACAGCAGCAGGATGAGGCTGCCCACGGCAGCTGGGGACTCACACAGACAGCCTGGGAGAGGCCCCATGCACAGTGGGACATGCGACATGCTGAGAGAATTTGCTAAGCGGTCGCTTACGGTCTCCAAGGCCTGGAGACTCACATCTGCGAGAGTGGACTCTGAGAGGCCAAGGGTGGCTGTGTCAGAGGTCTTGGTTGTTTACAAATGGGGGGCTCAGGTGTTTTATAAAATTCACAAGTGGCTACAGGAACTAATTGCTTTCGTCTGCAAAGATGACTAGAGACTATCACTGACTAGAAAGAATGAAAGTATTCTGTGTAATTGATCTGGCCAGCACAAGGGTCTGGCCCAGTTCTGGGAGGCCGACTAGTCACTGAACTTTGAATCCTTTCCGACATATTATAATAAATAAAGCAACTGTTAATCATCCATGATATTTCATTTTAAATTCAATTTCAACATCAGCCAGAACACACTCCCACAGTGCTAAAATGAAAGTGGCTCTCTACTGGTAAGCTGCACCCACCTCCTGAATGAAACTCAACATACATTTACAAAGAAGTCTGTCTTGTTATCACAACAGCCAAGAAGCGCGATCTCACTGTTTCACCCTTGTCATCTATGGCAATCTGCTCAACTACTACTTTCGACCGAGTACGCACATCCCTAACACTGGGGGTATGCACATCCCTAACACTGGGGGTTTTCGACCGTGCCAGAAGCCAGGATGGAAGGCTAATGGGGCTGACCACTCTGCCACTGTACATCCCACTGCGGCATTTCCAGTGGAAATGCTGCTGTCAGAGACTCAGGCTATGTGGTCTTCACCACACGCCCACCACGGCCACGGGGGTGGTGCCGCCCGCCGCTGGAGGACGTGACAGTCCCACTTCCATCACACTGAGCCAGAAACTGCAGAGGACACCTGAGTAACTCTCGTCAAAGGGGTCAGAGCCCCAGGGTGAGGAACTAAACACTCCACAGGCTGCCAGTAAGAGTTACCGATTCCGAAGTCTAGTTTGCTTTTTGAGGAGAACTGCCATGTAAGCTGAAACACACTGTATGCATAAGACTTCTACACAGCAAAGGCATAACGGAAATTCCTCTAACGAGAAGACGAGGTGAACCTCATCGGCACGAGAAGTTCGTGGTGAGGAACCAGGGGCTGCAGAACTCCCCCACAGTGAGCCCGGGCCCCTGGCCCCACAGCGAGCCTCAGTGCTGAGGCCACAGTGCCTCCTCGGCAAGGACACTTCCCATCTTCTTTCCCCACCTGCGTCCAGGCAGTGGGCCCTTCAAGGTAGGCCAGGCACCCCTGCCCATGCAGCAGAGTGAGAGAACGACTTGAGGATTCACTCTGGGGTCTCACTCTCCATCTCCACCCCCGGTCCACCCCTGTGAGCATCAGGGCCCAAGCCTGAGGGGCAGGACAAGGAACCAGACTGATTCGTGCCGCTGGCCTCACTTCAGCTGTGCGCTGGGGCCTGGAGTGCTCTGACAACAGGCTATTTACTCAACTATTAAAAGTCATTGGAACTTTCTTTCCCATTGGCAACTGTGCCTCCCGTGTTAACTTTCTCAGTGGGAAACCCTGGGGGAGGGGGTGGCCTGAGAGTGGCGTCACTGCGGAGACACCTCCCGCACTTGCTGTCACATTTCCGAGCCCGACAGGCCCAGGACATAGCACGTGACCAGTGATGCTGAGTGGGTGGAAACGCCTCCTTCAGCTTAAAAGCCACTCTTTTCAAGTCACGTGGTCACTGACTGTTCTTGTTATGCATCCAGGTAGCTCAGTGGTAAAGGGGACATGATAAACCTTCTCTAGCTACTGCACCTACTAATGTGGAGTCAGGCTGTTCTCGGTATCTACTAAGACGACACTAACATGGAAGAGTGATTTTTAGAAAATAATCATTTCTCTAATTTAATATTAGCACATTTATTCTTAATCAGCACTTTTAATTGGCTGATAAATGATGTACATCACATTAACCCCAACACAGGGCTGGTAGCTGATATTTTGTCTATGGCCTGTTATCAGTATGCATGAAACAAATGTCACCAAGTATGGTATTTTTATACTCTTACACTCTTACAACCTTACCACCATGGAACACAATATGCAGATTCATATATTTATTCAGCATGCTCAAGTTTTATAGAAAATGTCCAAGGAAACAGCCAGTGCTAAGTACATCAGCCTGCCGCGGTGGTGAGACTCACGAGGCGACATCTCTAAATCTAGCGCTCAGCACAGCTCACCACCACAGCGCACCCCCCCCCACGAGTCAAACAGGGCACTCGAACACAGAAGCACATGTCGAATCTGTCAGGAGAGCAGAAAACGCTCCTCATCTTGAAAAACAGAATTGTGAGATTGAGCTGTGTAGGCATTTTCAGTGTTAGTGTTTTAATAATTATTTATGCAATTAGTGAAACATCTCTTGCAAAGTAGAACACTTTAGCTTCTGCCATCATGTCAAACATTAACAAGGCCATGTGATAGCATAAACTTTAATAGCAGCCTGTCTAAAAGGCAGCTTTGCCTGTGTGCTCTCCTAGAACACCAGTAAGCTTTATTCTACGACAGGGTCTACATTGAAACTACAAAATAATAACTAAACTACACACATTCACAGCCATGCAGGTAATGTTATCTCTAAAACCACTCAATACTAAGTCAATCACAGAGCCCATGAATAAGAGTAACAGGACGTACAGAAACTCTTGTTTGGCTGTGCTTGTAGGAGATGTAGGGAAGTCCTCCAGTCTACAGACGAAGATGCAAGGGAAAGCAGGAAAACAAAAAGGATGCAGGTAAACATTCATGCATAGATCAGTTACAATGTGACCCATCACCTGACAAGTTTTACTTATTTCCCACTTTTAACATTTTCCTTCAAAGAACCTTTTAAACTAATTTTTTAGTTGTTTCCTTTTAATTAAAAGAGGAAATAAAAAGCCTAAGAATAAACCCAGAAACACTTAACACTACTAGAATCTGGCAGTGAGTTATACCTTTTACTTTTCAAACATAAAAGAGAGCTTTCTTGGGTTTTTTTGTAAAAGGAAAAACAATCAACAATCTATTACTAAAAATCTGTTTTATAAATGTGTTTTGCAAGCTCAGAGACTGTTTACACCATTCTCTGCAGAGCTAACAGACCATGGAGACAAGAGGTGCAGCGGGACTTGGGAGCTACAACAGGAGGGACAGCCACAGACCAGTTTTCCCTTCTGAAGAGGGGAGGGGCTGGGTGCTCCAGCTCCGGGTCAGAGGTGACTGCGAAAGCAGCAGGGCCAGCGGCCAGGAGGGCAGTTCGGGCCTCTCCTCCATCTTGCTGTCCAGAGTGAAGCGTTTTAGGCAAACCCTTGGGTCTTGGCGAATCTCAGTGTGCTGGTTGGTAGTAGGGATGAACCTGCCCCAGGTCACAGAACGGGAAGTAACCTCTGAGAGGCTCCTGGCCCACAGCAGGTGCTCCTGAAGGGTGTAGTTGTTACACAACAGTCCGTCTCCCACAGGCATGGTCAGGAAAGGGCTCCTCTCTCCCAAACACCGGAACTTCCCCATCTTTGATAAGATTGCTTAAGCAATGTGAGCTGGACCACTCAGCAGCTACAGTGAAATGTGTTCTCCTTGGTTCTGAGGTTACAAGTCCAAACTGCCCAGCAAATGTTCCCCAAGACAGCTATCACATTATCCATGTTTAAAATACTATGAATAGGCCTGTAACTAGTCAATCTATTACTAACATTTAACTTTTATTTTTAATACCAAACCAAATCCGCTCCTTACTCAGTAAAGAGGGCATGATAGGAGCTTCCTGGGATCATAGTAGGACAACAATAACTAGTTATAACCTTAAGAGCAAATTCTCCAAATCTGACCCACACATATTCTGTGATTACAAGATGAAGCTGTTCCACTGAAAGGAAGCTCGGAACATCATGCCACGTGGCATGAACCGAGTCAGTGGTTTCAGGGACTGGTGATGGATGAGTGGCCGGAATATTGTGTGCACAGGTGATCGCCATCCCAGTGGTTCTGAACAGACCCAGGAATAGGGTTTATGGGAAAAGGACAAAGGATCAAAAGAAAGTGACGTGGAAGGTAAGCCGCATATAAGAAGCTTACCTACATAATTAGGAGGGCTCATGGGCATTGCTGTTAAATTATTTCAATGAGAAAGTGGCAAGAGGAAGTTTTAAAACCCAGCATGAATATGGGTAATAACTTTTTAACATAAAATCGAGAGAGTCTGCATCCTTTGACTATAATTTCACTTAACTATTTGAATTGTGTGAGCTTTTGCATCTTATATGTTCAACCAAAATTTGCACTATAATCACTTTTCTTGATACACAACCTTACGATGCCCCACGAATCAATGTTTTAGGGTGGAAGTGAGATAGTAAAACCAGTTTTAAAGAGGAAAAAACTCATTTTTCTGAAAACATTTCATTGGGTGATATTCTTAATGACGACTGCAGTATCTGAAACATTAAGTATATAAACATCAAGACTCGTAAGGTGTGAGAATTAGCCAATGAACTCTCAGTTTCCTGTGAAGCTGTAACAGACGAACGTAAGAGAACATGCAAACCACCACCACACTCACTGTATGTTTGGCGTGATCCCTTCAAGCAGCACGATGTTGACACCACCGACGTGCGCAGTGGCACAGGTCTCAGTCATCTTTTGATGTAAAACATCTGAAGTGTGACAAAGGATAATTATATGAATCCCAGAAATAAGATAATTGCACTTCATATTAAAAATGAATTTTAGTTATGTTCGGTGACAAAAGATAATTTTAAAGTCGTGATAAAATTTAAACTATATTTTGAAACCACTGTTAAAAATTTCCTTGAAGTCCTATTTCTATATATCCACATACCCATGTATACTATATATCAAAATTGAGGTAATGCTAAATATACTGTTGAACACGCCACTCACGCATCCCAGGGACTGGAGGCATCACACAGCCTAATGACATTTTAACTCAGAAGGAACACTCTGTGCAGAACACCTGGAATTTTTTAAAAACCGGAAGAACAGGAGAAAGAAAGTGCCCAGGCCAGGTCTCAGGGCCAGGGGCTGGCCGATCTTCCAACAGCGGGGTGGCTGCGGCTGGAGCAGAGCACGTACCTTTCATCTTCTCCTTCAGGGTGAAGCTGCCATGGATCCTCTTCAGCTCTGACTCCATGGTGAGCCCACCAATGTCCGCCTCCAGGTGCGTCCGGTTCACCATGCCAATCCCGAACACGATCAGGGTGACATGCTGGGGCTCCGCCGTCACCAAGCTGCGCTTCCTCTTTGTCATGCTGCTGCTGTCCTGCTCGTTCTCGAACACCACTCTGCAGGCCGGCTCCGTCGGGCTCCGCACACCTGCACGAGCAAGGCGACACGTGCGGATGACAGCTGCGCCATGGCAGGACACTCTAAACGTCGCCCCCCCCCCCCCCACCCCATCACCCTCCCGACCAGCCCTCCCCCTCCTCATCCCCACGGAAATGACTCTGCCCTTTTCCCACAGGCCTCTTGGCCACACGGAAAGTCAACAGCAGTGTCCTGGGTTGGCGGGCAGGTGTGTGTGACTCGATGGGGAGCGCTGTGCCCGGGCTGTAGGGCGGGAGGCAGGTGGCGGGGGTCTGAGTGTCATGACTGTTCCCCCTGCTGCGCCTGTCCCTGCTGGGCAGCTCCGTCACCGACTCATCACATGAAGAAGGCGGGAACGACCTACAGCCTTTCTTAGTAGCTCTGCAGTTCCAAACAGAAATTATAAAACCATAGAAACAGCCATTACCTGCTGGTCCGAAAGCCTCGGAAGACTTCTCCAGGATGCCCGTCGGGTCGGAGATGAGGGAGTAGAAGTTGAGCAGCTTGTACATGTTCTGCCAGCACTCGGCGGAGGGCTCACTCTGCTCTGACACGGTGATGGAGTCCGAGTCGTCCATGGGGATCGCCACGTGGTCCACCACGTCCTTGGAGCCTTTCCGGGACACTCTGGAGGTCCTCCTCTCGGACCGGCCTAAGGAGTTTTTGTTCCGAGACTCCTTTTTGTTGTTCTCGTTGCTGGTCCGTTTGTTCTTTGCGTTATTCACTCTGGTGCCACCATTGAGACTTCCCCTAGAGCTGCGGCTGAAGTCGGAGGAGCGGAAATCCCGGTGTTTCCTGGTTTTGAAGGTGGGCGTTGGTGAAGCGGACCCTGCTGTGTACCTGCTCAGCTTGATGTCCGTCTGCGTCGCTTTGATGTCGTCGACCATCGTGCTGAACTGGTGGATGAGGCGCACCAGAGCCATGTCCACGTGCTGGCTGATGGACTGGCAGGAGACGGTGAAGTCACAGTGGAAGGTGCCGCAGCGGCGCCTGCCCAGGTCGTGGAAGGACAGTGCGCCGGCGGGGCTCCGAGGGGCGCAGGCGGACTTCTCCATCACCACCGCGCTGAGGCTGAAGGTCTCCAGCATCAGCGCGGGCTTGAACTCCAGTGGAGGAAGATTCACATGGCCCTGCCTAAAAATGAGAAATAAAGGGGTTTTTACTTTCTCTTTTCTAGAACTGTACGCTTTTTGTTAACTTATTAGCAACATAATCTCTGAGCCATTTAAATAATTTTAAGCATGAAATCAAGTAGAATTTACTTTTTTCACTAAGCCAGACTGTAAGTTGGAAACTGGGCCTTAGTCCTTCCTTGGTCTTACTCTACCACTGACTAGCCAAAATCAAACTTTGGTTAACAATTTCAGTGAAGTACTAAAAACAATTTTTCTTGCCTTCAATGGTACCTCATGGTGGTATTAGAATTCAAAGGCAATTGAAGATCAACTTACCACCTTGCAAAAGCATGAACTGGATGAAACCAAGCACGCAGCCAAAAACCTATGTCCATATTCTATTACTCCTTCCACTTCAGCAAGACCCAAAGTGAAATTCAAGTTCACGAGAGATTAGTCAAACCCTATTGGTGGGCATTCTATTTCCTAGGCAAACAGCGAGGAAACTCAAGGACTACCTGCGACAAGAAAGATGACCGTAAAACACGGTCCCTAACTCTCACCACACTACCTGCAGCGCTCGCACGACCTCTACTCTGTCCCTACACAACCCGCCCCCTGCCACACGCCTGCTCAGCAAGGAGGTCGGGGATAAACTCTAAGTAAGACCCACAAAACTACAACCCGTAAGACCGTGAACGTGCAGCCAGTGCGGAGTCACGGATCTCTAGGCGTCCACACCACCGCAGGCACTCAGCTGACTCTCAGGGGTGCTCATGGGCCCCGAGGAGTGGCCTGAGAGCAGGTCTCGCAACTGCCAGTGCAGCACGCTCTTCACTGAAGGAAAATTACCTTCTCCCCAAGACATTAAATGGGCTTCTCATCAGCAGGAGGAGGCGGCAAAGTTAAAAACCAACCAGTATTGTAGCCCTTGTACAAAATTTTACATGGAAACAACAACACAAGGCACCTTCTTGCCCTTTTGCCCTTCCTCTCCTTGGCCGTGTCCGAGTCCACGATGTCCGCCCTGAGGCAGTCCAGTGTCCCTGAAAACGACAGGTGCTCTCCAAAGTACATTCGGTAGCACAGCGGCATCGCGTCCTGCGACTGGATCCCTGTGTGGCTCAGAAGGGGCTTGAAAACCACCTGGAAGACACAACACGCCCACACGCGCACAATTTACGACTCACTGCTTACCGGGGTTGTTTCCGCCCCCTGCCCCAGTTCATATCGTGTAGTGTGAGGCACGGAAGAGGTCCTTCTGCAGGAAGCAGAACGCTCGCTTCACTTAAAATTGAACCGTTCTGTCGAGCACCTGCTGTCTGCAAATGAATCATGAGGACAAAGATTGCTCAGTGCTGCCTGAGCATCTGAAAATACGAGGAAAATAAAGTTATGAGTTAGTTTAAACCATTCTGCTTCTTGCTTTTGAAAAAGGTATGAATATCTGCATTTCCACAAAAATCTGGTGTGTTCACAAAAGTTCACCAACTTCCTGTGTCCATAGGAACAACTTCATGTATTATGAATATCTGACCTATTTTTAAATGGTGTCACTTGTAACAGTCATTTGACAAAGAACTTCCTTTACTTTTGGTGTCATACACGCTTGCGGACATACGTCCCCCTGCTCCACCCTCTATGTGACTGAGTTGCATGGTCACCCAGAGACAGCCTAAGCAGAAGCAATGCACGGGTTCAACAACTCACGGCGACCGCTCTGGCTGCTCAGGTGCCTCCTCTGTCTTGGGCGTCCTCAACCCAGGGCTCAGTCAATGCGTTCCTCTGCCCCTCCAGATTCAGTTCACTGCACCCTCCCTTAGAGGTCCCTCCTGAAGCTGAAAAACCCTGCCACAATGGACAAGCACCATTGTGTGATGAGACCCGGTCCACACTCTCAGCTGTCGCTCGGTGAGGCCCTTGCTCGCGCCGGGAGGCTGGGCTGTGAGGACAGAACGCGCACACTCCAGAGGCAGCCTCAGGAAATAACGCCCTCTCCCTGAGGGGGGCTGGCATACTCTTTCCTCCTCTCCTCTTCCGGCTTCAGACCATCTCCGCGCCCACTGGGGAAGCCGGTTCCTGGCTGACTTTCCTGTACTCTCGTGCCCCAGGTCGTCACCCGCAACGACTGCTGCAGCCTGCAGATGACCTGACTGGCACTTCCGCTCCAGAGTCGTGTGGCTTCCTTCACCCCCAGCCTGGCTGAGCCTCGGCTTCAGCTACCTCCCAGTCTGCGTTCTCTGTGGCATCCCCACACTCTTCTCGCTGTGTCCACTTTGGACCAACCTTCCCCTGCTCCTGTAGCTGAGCAGCCAAGGACATGGGAGCCCCAACCGCCCTAAGCCCCCTGGGACCCTCAGCACTGAGGGGCCCTGGCTGGGGTCTGTGGCAAGCTCGCTCTCACGTGCACTCTGCTATACCTCCGATCACTCCACACAGTCTTCCTGGAAGCATTTCGTACCCCATGTCAGGTGTACTTTAATAGAATCTAACATGTAAAATAGCACGGTACTCTGAATGCAATGAATGTATAGTAAAGGACAAAACAGAAAATACTATTTCTTCCTCCATTCTCCCTTTTAAGAAAAAGAGAAAGAGTCCCCCAAAACAACCACAAGGTCATGGAGAAATAAATCCCTGAAAACTTAAGTGTCTGGAAACTGTTTTAATGTAAACTGTCTCCTCCTGGGAGAGAAAATGGAAGCTCCCCATTTGCAGGCTAACCCGTAGGGTCATGAGGTGTCCTTACCATCCCAAAGACTCAGAGGACAAAGCACCCTTTGCACTGACAGCATCTCTCTGTAAAGGACCCCCCCCCCAGGCTCATCCTCCCCTGAACCTGGCCCTACCCGTCGGCCCACTGCCCTCCTTCTGGGGACAGGGCCACCACCAGGCCCCAGGAGCACGGAAATGCACTCAAGTCTCCCTCCGCCGAGGAAAGCAACACCTCTTCCTGCCTGGGACCTGCTCTGCCACCCGCCTCCAGGCCACAGAAACTAAGAGCACGTCAGAGATGTTGCTTTGTGCTCTCCGTATTTTGTCCATTAAATAAGACCTTCCCGCCATTCCTCCTTCACCTCATCAAAGCCACCACCAGACTCGACACTAAGAGCCTCACCACCGCCAGGGTAAGCAAGGACTTGACTCCCCACCTCGTCTCTGCCCTGGCCTGCAGCTCCCCACAGCAAGCCCCAGTCACGTGACTCCTCCGGTCTGGAACTGTCAGTACCTCCCGACTGCTCACTCAAAAGTCTTCCCACTGCACTGAAGATTGCGGATGTGACTAAATGTATCTTTCTAGTCTTGAGATATAGCCAATATGTATCTCCAAATAGCCAGAATGTTACTATGTGACATAAACAGCTAAGCCAGTCTTCTGTGGAATGAACATAAGTAAATGTCCATTAACCCACACGCTTTTTGAAGGCCCTAGGGCAAGGCTGCCCAACCTTTCAGTGTCTCTGGGCCGCAGTGGAAGAAGAGTCATCTTGGGCCACACATGAAACACACCAACACTAATGAAAACTGATGAGCAACAAAAGGCTTTAGGTAAATTTAAAATTTTGGCTTGGACGCATTCATAGCAGGCCATGGCCCACAGGCCATGGGTCGGACACCATGCTGGGCAGACGAGCCCAGAGAAAAGCCACCACTCAGTGCCAAGGGGCCCGCTGGGGACGGCGGCTGCCACTCACTGCTGCCCTGTGAGCGCTGCAATGGCCAGGGAGCAGCGGGCCACTCACCTGTGCGTCAGCCAGCTGAACCGCGGGGAAGCCTTGGTTGGCTTCTTCTACACCTGCCACATCATCCTGGCTCGTGCTGTGCTGAGAGTGAGTCCCGTCCAGAGTGTTCTGCTCACTGGACAACACGGTGTTGAAATCTGAGGCGGAGGGTATTGTAGGAAGGTTGGGCGCGACACCTAACAGGAAACATGTTCAAGAATGAAGTCTAAATGATTAAAAATAAAAGACATAAAGGGGCACAGCAAAGTAAACGGACGAGCCTGTGTGGAGCAGTACTACCAGACCATTTAAATTAAAGACAAAAAAGGAGTCAGCACTTTTAAGTCCTTTATCGATAACAGACACGATTAACATAAAGTGAAATGACACTAAATTCTCAGAACATGTCCGCCACCCTCCTACGTGAAGTCTGCCCCAAGGAGCAGAGTGCACGGCAGCCACCGGAAAGCAGCACAGGGGCTGGGGGCGGGGGCATCCGAGTGGTGTCCACAGTCGCACATGCAAACTCCCTGCCGAATGGATGGCACCTCCTCTTCTCTCCCTCCCATTCTCCTTCAATGCCCAGGCAAAGGGCCCGTGAGAGAAGGAACGGTCCTTCATGGTGCTCCTGAAACTGAGACTCTCTTTCTAGGGAAACCAGCCAGGCCAAGTGCCAGCTGCCGGCCCAGCATCAGCCGTCCGTCCACCTTCCTCAGCTAGGCGGCACGGAGGGCTGAGGAGGTCAGAGTTCAGATTGGGTCCAGATGCAGAAGTGGTCACATTCCAGTCGAAAAAACGACTGTGTAGTCACGTATCAACCACTTTTCACAATATCGTCTTTTCTGTCTGAACAGAATTCAATAGCCATCCCAATAGCTGCGACACAGATTAATTTTTATCTGCTTTCCATAACTAAAATCAAAAGCTACCTCACATATTCTTTAAAAAATATATATATATTTTTTACCAAACAAATACATGCATCTAATAAATTTGGAAAAACACAAAAACTAGGACAGGAGGGCTGACTCCAGTCGCATTTCAGGAGAGACCCCCAGTCCTTCTTGGTCCGTTCCCTGCCGGCCTTCTTACTAGTTACGCGTACTCTTTTAAAAAGCAATCAGTTGCCCTCATCTCTTTTCCTCGCCGAGGGCAAGAACCTTACTTTTCTCCTCTTAGTGCTCCCTTGGACTGAACTGAGTCTTCAGTAACCACACAGAGTGTGAGCATGCTAGCGCCTGCACCCAGAGAACCTGGAGGAGCTGAAACCCCCGTCTGCGCTGTAGGCGTACGATGCTGTGACCGCACACTGCTTTTGTTACACACCTCCTTCTGGCCTTTTGAAAATTAAACCAGCCACGCTAAATGGAAGTTTTGAACTCCTCAAATTACAGACGCTCTCACATTTGACATGTCTGACTTCCACAGCAACATGGAGAGGCTGCTTACAACTCCCTCACCTGCAGAATTTCAAAGGTGTTTCACAAATGGGTCCATTTCAACTGAACAGTACTTAAGCATTTGTGGTTTTTCCCATCATTCTCTGACAAACAGGATCTTGCAATGACTGACTTCCCAGGTGCCCCTCAGACGGCGAAGGAAAACAGCGTGACCAGCCCCTACCTGTGGGAAGACTGCTGAGCCCTGACTTTGTGGCAGGGGAGTCCTGCACCGTGCCTCCTCGGTTGCCCACGGCGTTGGACATCCAGTTGTAGAAACTCACGGAGGACGGCTCCGACAGCAAGGGGTGCTCGGACAGCACATCCGTGGCCAGAGTGTTTCCTGAACGCAGAGTTTTACTGAGGGTTAGTTTCACTTACGCACTGAGGAGCAGAAAGTAAGATTTATGTGACTTTTGGGAAAAGTGAAAACACGTCTGTCCTCGCAGATGTTTGCAGATTCACTATGCGATGCTGGCGTTTGGATACGGAGGCATTACCGAACAGCTTGTGCGTTCTACCGGGGGACGCCATGCCTGGGTGGACAGTGATGTTGAACGCTACAGTGTAAAAATCAAACTAAGGGCAAGAAGACACTAACAGGTCACCAACAGAAGTTTCCCCAAATCTTCTCTCAGATATAAGGTGTAATGGGAAAGATAACTTCTATCCCCACAGGCTGAAGCCTTGTCTTCACTGAGGTGCCCGCCCCCCACCCCCACGAGCAGACCAGGCCCACCTGTTCTGGTCAGGGAACTGCCCTTCCCGGCTGCGCCGCTCCTCTGCGGGGCCCCCTCCAGGAGGCTGTGCAGGCTAGGGAAGCTCCCGGTCAGGTAGCTGAGCAGGCTCTCCTTGCGCGGACTCTCCCTGACTGGCACCCCAGCGCGGCCCACGTGCACCGGTGAGTCCGTGGCAGTGTCCCCGCTGGTGTAGCTCAGAGAGTGGTATGGGTGGATGCCCTGCAGAGGAACCACGAGGCTCTTCCTTGCACACATGACCTCTGTGGCCGAGAACCACAGCTGCCGCACTCCGGCCCTACTGCTCACTACGGCACACACACTAAATGAAATGACATCCTCAGAACCACACACCAGCCTGCCTCTACTTGGATGTTGGTCACGCACAATCGCTTGATGACCTACATTCTCAATATTCTGTTTTATTGACCGCAATAGTCAATGGAACTGAAAAGAGATCCCTAAAGCTTGGTAAAGTAGTCCTTACTCAACGTTAGTTACTGCTGGTGATACAATTTGCGAAGAAACGTGTGCACTAAAAGTTACTAGTCACGTAAAATTCAACATAGATACTATTTTTACCAAATTTAAATATTTATAGTGGATACCTAACACTTAAACTTGAGATAGCCGAAGTCTGGGTATTCTCTGCAAGTCTAAATAACTCTAAAAACAGCAAAACCGTACCTTTATTTTTAACGCAGAGTCGCTGTGGGTATGAGTCTTGGACAGTTTCCTCATGATCTCAGCCCCAGTGACGGGCCCCGGGCCGCCGGGCGGCGGCCGGCTGGCTGTGCCTTCCAGCAGCATGGTGTGCTCGCTGACTGTGGCTGAAACAGGCCCAGCGGTAAGCGCAGCAGAGCACCGACACTCCCCTTCAACACCCACCCGATGGCTCTGGCACTGAGATGACACTCGGCAAGACGGGCTCCTTTCCTTTCTCACCTCACTCTTCCTACCCCAGTCCCCTCACTGAGCCTCGTAAGGGGACACACGCCTGGGTCCCACACACACTGCCCCCCCCCACCCCCCCGGCAAGGGACCCAACCAGTTCACCTGAGCTCAGAGCACACAGGGTTTTCACAGAGCAATGCCCGCATTTGCAGGCAATTAATTAGGAGGGATACTTACTACACTGTTCTTTTGACTTTTGTGTAGACTTGATATTTGTCAAAATAAATAAAATACAGCCTATTCCTCATAGGCTGTAACACGCTCATGCATTCCATGTAAGTGCTTGAAAATAAGAAATCTGGGTAAAGTGTTATATACTGATGTTCTGGAAGCTCTGATTTTAAGACTGTCTTTTCCCGTGGTACTTGTACTATTTTTTCAAACTATCATAAGATAAACTGCAGTGGGTAGGACCTCTCCTGGTAACAGTGAAAAGGCCACTTTGAAAAAGCACTAGAGTACGTACAGAGTGGGGCAATAGTGGGTTCACAGCTGTTTGTGTGGGAGAAAGCTGAATCATCAGTAAACAGTAGTAACACAAGAATAAACTCTGTGTCTCGCAGACTCACAACAGTGAGCCACATGTGTCCCGCCCTGTGGGTGTGTGAGGCGCACACGTAAGCCCGAGTGCTAAGCCTCTACGCCGACAGAAGCCCGGGTGGAACCCAGGCCTCCAAATGTGACGTAAAGTCAGGCTCGAACAGGCACCGGGTAAGATTCAAAGGCTCCTTTAAAACAGTGTGGCACAGGGCAAGATGACAGAGAGACAAATACAATTTTTAAATGGAGGTTAATATGTTTCACTCAAAATATTCTAGTTACACAAAGATGTCTGCTGTCTGTCCTGGGTAGATCCGGAGAAGTCTACTATAGTTCACAAAATTAAAGTTAAGAATCAAATCAGTGTAAGACCCCAATATTACTACCATTTCTCTGGACGAATACAAATCATATCTATATAATTAAGCTATGACAAATTCAAGTTTCAAGTTTGGGGCACAAACTATTAAAATTACTACCTGTACCAGGCTACCAAGTGCATAACCATCAGCTAAAATGTTCACAGTCACCTGCATCGAACTCAAACTCGGCCCCATCGGCGCTGGTGTCGCTCTGGAGGCCCCCTCCATTGTCCAGCCCGAGCCCATCCTCGTGGTCGGGGTCCACGGTGGCCTGGGGCTTCGGGGGCTGGGCTGGCCGGTGCAGGCTGACTCCTTTGAAGGCCGGTGTCACCACAATGAACTTCATCCACTGCCTGGCCAGTGCCACTAAACCTTTCTTTAAGGTCACCAAAGCAGGAAGTCCGTCACTCTGTGACAACAAGGACGTGGGGAGGAGTCACCTTCCTACAGTAAGGACAGCTCCCACCAAAGTGCTTTGCATGCGTTTAGTCACCTAAGTCTCGTAACCGCCGTTCAGAAATGGGGAAACCAGGGTTTGGACGTTAGGTGACTGTCCCAGGTCACAGAGGGGAGCCAGTGTTTTGAGCTAACTGCAGAACTCAGTCTCTGAACACAGGTCGCACCTCTGCCACACGCAGCACAGCAGCTCCAGGGGAGGGGCTGGACTGGCCTTGAACAACACGGACCCACCGACCCCTGACCTGGCGAAAGGGCCCTGAGTAGCTCTGCTAACAGCAGCTCGTGAGGGGGAGAGAGCTCCTGCAGCCCTGAACCCCTGACCATGCGCTGCCTTGGAAGAGCTTTTCCCGGGCGGAGGTACACCGAATTCCTCTGTACAGCCCTGCCGTCCCCTCAGGCATCAGCAGGTCCTTGTTGTAGTAAAACGCTGCAGGGAAATTCGACTCTGGTGATGACTCTCTTGCCTGGAAGTCACTATACCTTCAGCTTCCAAGACATCCTTTCCTGGCTCTCCTTTCCCTCCTCAGCACTCTAGCGACTCTATCCACCCTCCCCACCCCCTTTAACACCGGGGATCCATCCTTGACCAGTTGCTCACTCAACACTCCATTCTCAGAAGTCTCATCCACGACCGCAGCTTCTAACACTTCACGCCGCCCAACCCCCAGCAGCCACCGGAGCCTGCTGTGGCCTGTGGGCCTGCGTGGCTACCTGCACACCTCCTCTAACTGCCCACACGCATCTCCCACCCCGGGGGTCAATGGGCCCCGGTGGCAGAGGCCTCTGGAGCCACCATGCGTCCCAGTCACTGACCATGGTGGCGTCGTCGATGATGGAGTAATTGGCCTGGTGCAGGTAGTGGTGCAGTATGTTGCACAGCAAACACGAAGGGTTTTCTTGGAGGAAGCGGGCAACTTTTGTAAGTCTGTTGTATTTACTTCTTAGGGGGAAATGCACACTTTTATTCTGAAACAAAGCAAAAGAACAGGCTTAGAATGATGCACTAAAGACAGCACAAACAGAAGCTCTCCGGCAAGCCAGCACTCGGAAGTCTGGACGACTGGGGTCATGTTCAATGCAAACTCCGAGTCTGCCCTGGATTGCCGCGGACCCACCTCTAACGCCTCGGTCATGATGCAGCCCATCACGGCGCAGACTCTCAGCGTCCCCTCCGTGTCCAGCTTGTGCAGGGACGACTTCAGCTGATCGATGGGAACGAGCCACGCACCCACGGCCGGGGTCGCCGTGCTCAGAAGGTTCAGCTGCCTTCGAGTGTGAGAGAATCGTAAAGGCAAACGTCAAGTTGGTATTTCAAACAATCCTCCATATCTACTGCACTCGTGGCTCTTTCATTTAGACAAAAGTACTTTTCCTCCTGACCACCAGAAAGTAGAAAAGAAAAAATATAGAAGAGCCCATGAGAGGTGAGAAAAATGAAAAGTTCGTGGCAGGGCAACACGTAAGAGTAAAACTAACGCCCTGGAAAAGAAACAGCAGCAGACGAACACCGAGGGCGTCTGAGGTGGGAGAGGCAGGTGAACGGGGCGGCCCTTGCACTGGATGTGTCCGAAAGGTGATTCGGACACACACGGAAGAGAACTGCACGTCGCAGAAATGAAGACACAAGCGACAGCAGCACACTTTCCAGGCCCCTCACCTAGAGAACGTGTGAGCTGGAGACCTCACGTTGGTGGGGGCCGCGAAGCTGAACCAGATCTCCTGGATGGTGAGCTTCATGCTGCAGGAGTCGGGTGGTGGCGGCAGGAGAGGCACGTCTTTCTTCAAGTCATCAGACTCCACTCCTTCATCCTACGTAACACAGAACACCCAGAACTGCTGCTTAGGGATGGGAAGGGTTATTTTTTTCCAGGTGAAGAAAGTGACGGAAAGAGGTTTTGTAACTTGCCAGAAGTTTCTCAGCTAGTGAGTAGGATAAGTGACAGAATTAAGGTCTTCTGCTTCCTACTAGACTCTATTTTCCATCTAACAGAACATTTCAAGCTGCCAAAAAAGAGCCATAACCAATATTACCGTAACCCAAGTTCAAACAAACAACACTGTGAAAATTCTTAGTAATGTTTGCATCTAAAGCTGTCCTGAGAAATAGAAAACTATTTTTTGGATGGGCAGCCACTGCCCTTCAGAATGCAGGGAGGTGAGGAGCGTAATATTAGAGAACAAACGAAAGTCTCCTGCCTTTGGCTGGAGGTCTCGGATTCACTTTCAGATATCACTGGTCATGAAAAAGACCAGACCAGCATTTTCCCATGGAGGGATCAAGGCATGAAGAACGCCCACAAAACAGCTCCAAGTCCCACGTGTTACAACACCACGTGGACTCTAGGCCCCAGTCACGTGAGAGTGGGCAGGCAGACACTCCACCCCCTTATCAGCGATTCTGAAATCCACAGCACTCTGAAAACCTAATCCGTTTCTGCACGTGTGGCGTCAAAACCCAATCCAGACTGATGAGAAGCTATTTATCCCACTGGGTATTTTGATTTAGATTGTGCTGCACGAATATTTAAATATTTCAAGATGAAGCTGCCTCAGATTCACTGGGAGTTTAGGTAACACATCATACACACCCATATTACTTCTCTTTCAAAAGAAAACCACATGAATTCTGGAACACCCCTGGCCCGTGGGTTTCAGACCAGGGTGTAAGCCAGGCAACTGGGTGTACGAGAACACAGAAGACAGTCTTGAGGAACATGAAGTTTCAAAAAGGGAGGGGGGTTAGTAGACAATAAGCAACTAATTATAATAGCATGGGAAGTGAGGAAGAACCATGGAAGTGAGAACCACCTGAGTGGATCTCGGTGCTCACGGCCCCTGCAGAGGGGTATCTGAGAGGCCCCCCGATAGGACCCGGGAGCTTGGGGAGGGCTGGTGCCAACGGCAGAGCCCATGGGAAGGAGCAGTGTCATCCACGGGGCTGGCCCAGGAAACGAGAACAGAACACGGGAGAACAGCACACCCATGGACAGAGATCCGCAAAAGGAAATGGACCAGGGAAAGAACCCCACACTAAAAACAGTGGTCACCTCAGCAGGAGAGCAGGATCAGAGGTGAGGCGGCACCCAAGCTGCCTCAGGTATGCACAGGTGAGGTGGTGGAGGGAACGAGCAGCCAGGGCTCCTCTGTCCAGGGAGCAGCCACGAACCCTTTAATATCCTCATTAAAGTGGTCGTCCCCACCCGCCCCCACCAAAGACTTCCAAAGACCCCACAAGGAAGCTGGGATTAAACTCCTAACTACACATCAAATCAAAATGAATGTTTCCAAAGAAATTCCTAGAAACCTAGGGTTCATGGGTGATTATGCAAATAAATACAGGGTATCCATGACACAGTTCTTAAGGAAAAGGTGGTTTCTTTCTGCCTCAACTGGCCTAACCCTGAAACGATCGGAAGGGTGTGTGTGTTCCAGCATGGGGTTTACAGGTTCGTCCCGGGTGGCAGACCCTGAGGTCAGCCTTGCATGTGAGTGGCCGCCCCCACCCTGCGCGACTCTAGGAGAGCAGAGTGCATACATGCTCCTGTCGCAGACACAGAGACTGGGCGAGGGTGAGGACTTGCCCAAGGTCACCCATTGGTAATCGGCACAATGCTTTTGTGACCTAGAACTTTAAATATTTTCATTATCGCGGTCCCTGTACTTATCACCATAAAATTCTACCATAATAAATATAATAAATGGGGGGCATCTAACGTGTGCTTTGGGACTCTGACTGGAATTGGCAGATAGTGACAAAAATATTTAGAACTTACAGAAAATACTTCCAGTAACAAAACTATTTAAAAAATGAATTCGGCTAAAATCCTCCAAATGACATAAAAACAAGTCACATTCCGAAATGCTCTTAGTTCAATAGTTCAGCAAGTACCATTAGGTGCCTGCCGTGAGCGCAGCACCGGGCCAGGCGCCATGACGGACACGCACGTATCCGTGACGCGGGCTACAGAACTCCACTCCAGTGGGAGCGAGGTCACCAAAATGCCTTTACTACCACTGAGGCACGATCCAATCCGTAGGAAGACAAGCAAACGCACTCCAGAAATTGAGTCTGAGTTGGTACGCTGCTTTCTATGTTATTTTTCCGAAGTATCATTATCAGACATTCACCAACCTGCTCATCGGAAACAGAGTTTCCATTTAAGTCCGAAGACGGGCTGGCTCGGTCACAAGGAAGGTTGTCATCAGAGATGTCCGTGTTGTAGCCACTGCCAGTCGGGGAGTCAGAGGAGTGATTGGACGTCAGCACGCCACCCCCTTCGGTGGTGCTCGCCTTGCCCATTGTCCCAAAAGCATTATACAAAACAGCACCGGACTGTCTTCCTCCTGCCAAATGAGAGAATGTCTTCATTAAGACACTCGTATGTTATGCTCTACCACACCCATAGAGAGAAAAATAAAGATCTCATAAAGAACTTTTTCATTCTCACCAAAGCTGAGCCTTAGCTATGAAGGTGATGTAAAATTAGATTACCAGGTAAGCAATCGTAGGCACGGACAACTACTACTATGCATGACTAACCCTAAAAGTCTCCTGCACAAGTCAGCCTTCCGGTTTTACATGCTCAGTCACGTAAAAGAACAAAACATAACTGTAGGTCGGACCCTGTCTTGCTGAATAAAGGATTTGCAGTATTTTCATCCTACAGGGCAAAGCTCTGCTAATTGAAGATCCAGTTCCCAAAGACACAAGCGTTCAAAAGCTGGGCGTCTTTGATCCGAGCCACAGACCGCTTTGTTCGGGCACTGAGATGTTACAAGTCTAGACGCTCTGCTAGCTTTGGACCACAGGACGGAGGGAGCTGGGACGAGGCACCCACCCCTGGTAAATAACCCCAGGTCCCGAGCTCTCGGTTTGCATGCACCGGTTCAGGTTACTGACAGTCACGAGTGTTCCAAACATTTCAGCAGCGTGGGGCCGGTCTGTCCCCACCAAAGCAGAATTTAAAAAAAACACAAAACCTACCTTTTACGGTTAAATTTTCAAGTCCACATTCAAACATTATCCAACCCCATTTCTCTTGGCTGGGACCTATCCGAGTCACATCCGGCACAGCTTGCTGATCGGTCTCATCCACAAACGTAAACTCGTCGAGCTCCTCCAGCGTGAACAGCACTTTGGACTTCTCAAAGGGGATGGCGGTGATGGCACAGGTGCCGACGTCTGTTGTCATGAGAGAACACCACCACCACTTTCAAAGACAGGTTTTACATATTTTTTCCAACAACGAACAGTGTAAACATTTAGCCAGTGGCTGTGTTCACAAGATATCTGAGCAGTCTGTCAAGAATAAGAACAAACGTGAGCCGACCGCCTGCGACAACAATGCTGCCCAGCGTGGCACTGCTCACAGATGGCCAGAGCACCGGGGAAGGAGGCCGGGGGAGAGCACTCCATGTCTAACGAGTTAGCTGCCCAAAGGCCTGGAGGATTCATTTCTGAAAGGGAGAAGGTACTCAAAAGACTGAAGTTTAAAAGCTCCTGCATAATTCAGCTTCATAGGAAACTATTTTTAAATACTCTCATTATTTTATATAAAAATTATTTTAGTTACCCAGCCTCAGAAAAAAAACATTATTTGTTAAAAAAAAAAAACAGCTTTTACTAAAAAATCGCTTTATGCCAACATATTCCATATAATTCAGCACAGACAGGCCATAGTCCACTGCTTATAACTATGATATGAAAATTAACATCCCAAGTTTCTGGCACTTTTTGTCTTTTTACCTTACTTTTTAAAATCCCTCTGATTATAGCTAATGAATACAAAAAAATCAAAAACCAAAAATAAGAGTATTAAGAAAACACATGTAAATTCACCCCAGGGAAGCCCCCACCCTGCCCGCATCTCCGGTAGCAGCAGGGACGCCCCCGGCACCCTCAGGCCTTAGCGGCTCTGCCAAGACAGTACTTTAATAGCTGTAGGATATTCCACCAAGAACGTACTCTGCTCTGTGTTCATGATTAGAAAGGCTTCCCAAGTCATTTTCCTGCAGTTTTCTCACTATTTAATTATTTTACATTTGTCTAATTGCATGAACTTACTCTGCAATGTGGTGTAAGGTGAGGATTTAACTTGCATTTTACTTAAACTTGTGGTTAGGTAACGCACTCACGAAGCTCCCAGGGGTGTGAGAGGGTCCGCAGTGAGGGCCCCTGCACGCACACTCCCCTCTTTATAGGTAACACCAGTAGTTAGCTTGCTGTGTATGCTTTCACAGGTGTCTTATGCACACAACATTCACATTTTTTTCCTGTGCTATACACTATCATCTCAAACTTTCTTGGGGAACCTCTGATGAGTTTCATCTGGACCAGGCACCTTTCAAATGTACATTCAGTCACTGCTTCTGGTCTGCCCGGCACCTGGTGCACAGGCACTGCAGTGCTGAGTGCTGAGCGCAGAGGGGGGCCTTTCACGCCGACGCAGCTGCTTTCTGCACCTGCGTAGGGACTACAGGACTTGGGGAGTCAGAAACACTGTTTCGGAACCCTCAGGTCCGGTGCTCCAGCCTCAGACACGAGGGTGGGGACGTAGCCTTGAGAAAGCTCAGAGGTTACACAGGCACAGCCAGGACAGCCCTCGGGACCTTCTGACCCAATGGGATGCAGCGAGTGGCTCCAGGGCAATGACTGGTCCACTCAGGACAGCAGTCCCCTCACGGACGACTGACCAACCTGTCTTCTTCTGGGTTGAACCTCGGACACTGAGGTGGCTCAGGCCTCTGAAGGAGCACAGGCGCAGGGCAGTGGAGAGGCCTCACGCAGTCAGCAGCGTGCCTGGTCCCCCCCACCCCCCCACCCCCTGCAGCAGGGCCTCTAAGAGGCACAGCCTGGGCTTCGGCTCTTGCTGCTGCTGCGCTTACAGACTCACTGTCTATTGTGAACACTGTGGTCAGTAACTTTTAACAAAGTGGGGTCGACAGAACGCTCACCGAAGTGTGAGGGACAATGTGCAGCAGGCACCACGGAGGGACAGGTGGGTGCCTGACTGGGGCCACACCACGCACTTCCCTACTAGAGCCTGCCTTCTGCTCAGCCTCGAATGTCAGTGAGCGGGAGTCGAACACCACGGGTTCAACTTGCACACAAATGCCTTTCTCTTTCTCACGGAACACTGCGATTGTGGCAATATTCAAAGGGGAAAAATGTCTCCTTCTGCAAAATATTTGTTGCAGAATCCTACCTGTTGTATCAAGACCCCTGAGCTGCCCGTGAACTCGATGGATGTTCAACTTGGCGGCGATTTCCTTGCCTTTCTCGGCTCCAGCG
Source organism: Desmodus rotundus (assembly GCF_022682495.2). Lineage (NCBI taxonomy): Eukaryota > Metazoa > Chordata > Mammalia > Chiroptera > Phyllostomidae > Desmodus > Desmodus rotundus. The sequence goes on along the minus strand of NC_071395.1, from coordinate 3,304,967 downwards.
TTGGACCTGAGCGACCCAGACGACTGCGGCTGCATTTTAGTGGCGTGGACATACCTATCGAACCGGGACGCTCTGCCGGCTTCCGCGCTGTTGGCAGCCTCCTCGACCACACCTCTTCACGGAAAAGAAAGGGGGCAGCACGCTCACGTCTCCACAGCACGGCTCAGGAACCACAGCTCACTCATGAGCCGTGTAAAACAAACATTCCACTGCTCTGACTAAACCAGTGTGAAGAGACAGCTTCCTCACTCCTTACCGAAGGACAGTATAAATAAAAACAGGACAAACTTTCGAGTGCCTACAAAGTGAGATTCGAAACTCCACCACCAGTTTTGAGTTTTAACACTGGAATTTTCAGAAATGCACTAAAAAGATGGTTAAGACTCGTTCTCCCATCCAGCAAGAAAATCGTGGCTCAGACGACTGACTCTTTCCTACCTGTTCATGCGAACTTGCGTGGCAATTCTGTCGAAACACAAAGCGACCAGGGACACGTGAGTCGCGCTTCTGCTGGGGGCTGTGCTGGGGGCCTCCTCCACCGAGGCTTGTAACAAACATAAGTTGATCTGACACAGAGAAGGGCACAACTGTCAGCATCGAGAAGCGAGACATCAGCGAGCAGGAGCTATGCAGAACACTGAGAAACTACCATGAGGAACGGCACATGCGTGTGTCTGAGAGTCACGGAGACAGAGCGCAGGAACACAGACTCTCACAAAAGAATCACAAGTTCTTACTGGGTGGATGCGGGTACTGGAGCGTATCATACCCAGTGTTCTGAAGTGAGCTTATTTGTATTACATGAATTCTTACATAGTTCTTCAAGGGAATAAAGTATATGTTTCTGACATTCCGCCCCCACTCAGTTTAGTAAATACAAAAGACGAAACCACCAAAATGTCCTAACCCTTCGTCTGTCACCTTGGGTATGCTGACGTTGGCCTGCAGGCCTTTGATGGTCACACTGTCCTGCTTCACCGTGAGGCTGGTCTGCGTCTGTCCTTCATGGGTTGTCCCCAGGGCAGGGTGCTCAGGCTTCGTTCCTCTAATGTCTTGTTTGGAAGATAACTAAAAAGAGTGGAAGTAGGATTCTTATTTCACAACCACGTCCTAATTTCCACACCAGCCGCCCCAGTGGCCTGCTCCTTCTCCCTGCACCTTCGTGCCCCTGGGGGCCCGCTGCCATTGGGTTAGCACCCTGGTCGTAAAGTCCAAACTGTACCAAAGAGACTGGCAGCTTCAGGGTTCAGAGAAGTAGTAAAAAGAAAAGTGAAACAGGCCTACAGAGAGACAGAAAAATGGTGATAATAACAATAATGGGTATTTTTTAGGATCACTAAATTCTACTTATTGTACTTGAGAGCAGATTCAGTTTCTCCAATCTGGTTCCTCGCTGGCTGAGAAATCTCTCAAATTTCTTCCGATGTGTACCCCTCCACCCTAACTCCCAATACACTTGGAATAACTGGATCACTAGAGACAATCAGCCTCACCCCCACTTGGCCTCGGATGCCCAGTCTACACAGGACCCGGACCAACGCGCGAGCCAAGGGAGGCCTGGCAGGAGAGCAGCTGGACGCAACTGCCTTGCCATTGCGGCGGCTCTGGCCACGGCAGGAGCTGCATGTCCCACACCAGTGTGTGGGGACCTGACTCGCCGAGTCAAGCAAAGAATCTCAAAAACAGTAAGAGACAAGTTTTCTCATCACAGAGAAAAACCAAAATACTAACAGCTTTGCTTCCTCAGGAAATGAAAACCAGCCCCAGAGAAGGCTCATTCACTTAGGGCTAAAGCTCCTTGGGAAAGAGCGAGAATTAAGCTACTTCTGAAATAAAGGGAAAATAAAGCTACATTTTAATAAACAGCTGACTACTACTGAACCCATAGTGGAGTTTTATACTGCCATGTCTTCTGGAGCCAATGACATACAAAGGCCAGTTAGAAACGTCCACGTGTTCTGATTTAAACAACTAACACATTTTTAATACATTCAGTTTTTTCAAGTTTGGATATTAGCTACCCACAAAGAATACTCAATTTGCCACACTCGACTGAAGGAGAAGTCCTTACATTTTCTGAGAAGGTGGTCTTGCTGTTTTGGACAGCTTCCCTGAGGACCTTGGCGTGAAGGTCATCCACGATCGTGGCCGGGTGGCGGGTGCTGGCATGATGAGCCATCGCCTCGATGTATCTGTGGGAGGAGAACAGGAAATGAAACATTCGAGTTTATCGAGACGCCTCCATTGTGTTCCACTCTGGGTTGTGTGCATGTTAGTTCTGTCTCCCCAGGTAACCCACAGGCTTCTTGCAGGACAGGGGGCCCATTATTTTCCCTGTGTCCCTCCATGAACTGGACAGCAGTAAGAGTATCAAACATAATAATAATTAGCTCCTGGGCATCTGATCATTTTATGCTCATTGGCCCAAAGCAAACCATGAAAATTATGCAATATAATTCTTATAACATTGCAATATAATCCTTTGGGCTGAAAAGTAACAAATGACAGCTAAGGGAGACACAGACCTTTTAAAACGTTTCTTCATGTCTGTTCACTTGAACAGACACCATCACATCCTTCTCTATAAACACACATCCCACACACTCATTATTTCATAACATAACAGTTACAGTCTTAGACAAACTCGATACCTGTCTAAAGCCTCAGCCACCAGGGGTGTCAGAACGACGTCCACAGAGCCTCGGACCTCCACGACGGCTGTCGTCCTAGTCTGAGAGACAGGCTGGTCCAGGGTCCACTCGTCCGTCACCGTGTCCTCATCTGCGCTCTCCGCGGCTCTCCTCTCCAGAGGGGTATACGGCGTTCTGCACGTTCGACAAGGCAAGTGTGTGTTACAGAGACCGTGAAGAAGCTGGAGCTTCCGCAGGGTGAGTGAACACGTCAACCTACGCTCATTTCCACTGAAAAGTTCATGGAATTGGGCCAGACATTCCATGTCCCAAATACTTTTCAAAGACAGGACAAACGAGATACTAAAGTACAAACTGATCGAACATGGTTAATATATCACGTGAGAAAAAACACTGATAAGTTTACTCGATGAAGCTTTTTCAAAACATGAAAACTACACCTGTGAATCCGGCCAGTCCCCAGTCGTGGTGTGCCCAGGCACGGCCTGCAGAGTGAACTACAAAAGTGCCCCTGACTGCTGATGAATGCAGGCAATGCCATGAGAGCCAGGAGTTGAATTATTTGGGGTAATTTATTCATAAAATAAATTCTATATGCAAATGAAGGACGGATGCTGTTCAGAATAAACTCTGCATGTCTCGTAATCAGGACAGACAGACTTGAAGCTTTAAAAGTATGTATTTTCACTTACTTCGAAGTTGATCCTGAAAGCTGCATTCCTCTGTCTAGCAAAGAACTAGCTGTGAGCCCCTGTTTGATAACCTAGAACAACATAAAACACTACTTAGAACTTTGGCATTATTCTCTAGCTTTATGCTCTACTTGTGAATATCCAGATTACCTCGCTAAGATGATTTTGACATATACGATATAAACACTTCACAGACAAATGAGAAAAGCCCGGGAACTATTTATTTGGCAACTCCATTGTCAGTTTGTCCCATCCACGGCCAGGGCAGGGCTCTAAGGGTTCAGCAGTGAGCATGAAAAACAAGACAACAGAGCTTAGAGGCAAGTGCTCTAAGGTCTCTGCCAGGACGCCTTTCAAATTGAGCTTTGACGCTAGTTTTAAAGTCTTTTCCTGGCACTGAAATTTCAGGTGGGAAATCCCATACAAACATTACACAACAGGAAAGGCTGGACTGTATTTTAGATCCATTAAAGATGAAAAATATAAATAAAGCACTTGAACAACCAAGCTGAACCCTTTTAAATGTTAGGCAGCTACTTAGATTTAATGGAGAAAAATTACTTTCTTACTTCCTATGTTCTATTTTTAAAATTATCTAAAGATATGAATTCTTTGACTTATTTTCTCCAGACATTTGACTGCTTAATCAAACCCAAAAGACTTATTGAAAAGACTAAAATAATTCTAACCTCTCAGATACTATTCTGTACAAGTACCATTCAATTTCATACCAGAAAACTCATAAGCCAACATTTCACATGGAATAAGGAAAGCACTTTTACATCTCAGCATGAGTTCAGCCCGGGCAAGGAGAGATACGGGCACAAGTTCAAAACCGAAACTTTCTCCCTATTGCTAATGTTCATCTCCTCAATATGTATTGCTTACCTGTGCATGTATCTGCATGCCTACAAGGATGTTCCACTCCATCTGCCACATTTCCATCGTTACTTAAGCCCCAGCTGCCACAGCCTCCGAAGTGGCCGCCCCACCTCCTCTCTGGCTTACCGACAATTCAATTCCACTAAGTAGCCCAAGTGCGTGAGATCACGTGCTGTTGCCTAAGCTCTTGAGAGTTTCCGAATGAAGTTAAAATGAAACTCGAACTCTTGACACCTGCTCTGCCACCCTCAGTCAGGTCTCCAGGCCATCAGGAGCGGGTCCCTGCTGACCCGCCATGCCCCAGTCATACTGACTTCCGTCCCCTGCAGCACACCAGAGAAGCTGACTCCTGTGCCTGCACGTGTGGCCCCAGGTCTTTCCACCCTCCGCTCCTCCTCACCCGTCCAGTCTCAGTTTGAATGTGGACTGTCTTGGGTTGTTGATACAACCTATTGTCCTCCACCCCTGTGCCCTTCGGTTGCCGTCATGAGACTCTTCTCACTTGTCACTACACACTTATCTATTCGTCTGTCAGCTGTCTGTCCCCATCCCAGGCGAAAAGCCCCGACCCCTCCTCAGTGCCCAGCACCCGCCGGGCACACGCGGTACGTAACACACGGATTATTGAGACATGAAGACACTTTAAGTAAGTGCTCACCTATATGTAATCAGTCCCGTAAGATTTCACATGCTTGCTTTTGGTCTTTAAAATTATAAAAATTTCTCTCGGCAATGTGTAATTGCATAAAAACAGTTTCACACTGGCTGCTGTCCCTGCATCTGTGCTGACTGCTTTACGGCTCTCCTGAAGAAAGCCGTTTCCAGAACACGTTACCGAGGCGGCCAACAGCCAACTGCACGGAACTGCAAGACCCTGGGGTCAAGTGGGTGCAGCTGGGTGTGCAGAGAAGCAGTTATGGATTAGACACCCACTATTAAAAACAACATCAAAATTTATTTTTAAGACACAGAAAATACTAATTCATAGACACCTGATCCTGTTTTCAGAGTACAGTATAGAAAGGGACTATTACATTAATTAACATTGCGATAGTTCAAGTCTGTAACTATTTCTTACTCTGTAACTTTGTAATTCCTATCAATAACCCTGAGACCTACCACCACACATGAAGTCCAGACTTCAGAAAGTCTGCCTTTCAGAAATGTAGCTAAATGACTGAGTGTAATTCTGAAAACACCTTCAAAACCTATTTTTCTAAGTAAACATGTCAGTGGAAACCGGCAATTTGGTTTATACCTTAAAAGTTGGAACAGAAAGCTGTTCGCACGACGACGAGCTCTCCTCACTGGTCGGGGTGTCCAGATCGAGGGGACGATGCAGCGAGGACTTGGAGGTCCTTTTGTTGGCCGGGTGCTTCGCTGACCAGTTCAGCACCTGGAATTGAGTGAGGTAAGTCTGGTAGCAGCTCATCGCCGGCTGCTGAGATACGATCTGTCCACTCTCCACCGCCTTCTCCCCTCCTGCGGCATACAGGTGCTCCAGGGCGTCGTCGTCCCCGCCCAGCGCAGACACAAAGGAGGCCTGGGAGGGGTGGGCTCTCAATGGCAGGGTTCGGGGGTCCTGAAGGCTCTCTCCATGGCCAAGGAGTGGGCCCTCCACGCTGTGGTATATGGATCCCCGGCTGTAGTCAACCTGCTGCGTCTGCTTTTTCTTCTTTTTTCTCCCTGGGTAAGTTCCGGGGCCTTCATCACTGCTAATGGGCTCAAATTCCTCAGCGGCAGAAAAGTAGGCTTCGCTGTCAGCCACAGACATGCTGGAGTCCATGGACCGGTACTGAGGGAACGAATTAGAGTCAGCCGAAGGCGTGTACGGGAACGAGCCAAAACTCCTCCTCTGCTTCGGCGAGTCCAGGACGTTCTCATCACTGCGGGAGACGTCGCTGCTAAACTGGACTCCCACCGCAGCAGGCTGCTTGTCCCCATAAAACGCTGCGGTAAGGCTCTTGGTGCTGCCCAGTCGGGTGGAGCACACAGAGGCTTGTCGCTTCAGCGGGGACCGCAGTGGGGACTGACCTGCTGACTTCTCCTGAGTATTTGGAGACACGGGGCTGTGTCCTGAAATTTCTGCAGGAACACTAGAACAGAAAGCAAAGCTATTACCCTTTACTGTACACGTAGTTTACTCCAAGTATAAACAGAAGTACTCATGAAATCCTTTTATGCCCTGACGGCATGGCTCAGTTGGTTGAGCATCATCCCGCAAAGCTAAAGGTCACCGGTTCAGTTCCCAGTCACAGCAAATACCCTGGTTGTGGTCCCAGTTGGGGCGTGTGCAGAAGGCAACAGATCAATGTTTCTCTCTCACACTGATGTTTCTCTCCCTCTATTTCTCCCTCCCTCCACTCTCTCTAAAAGTAAATAAATAAACAAAATCTTTAAAACAAAGCCTTTTAGTAAATTGAATCATTTATTTTACAAAGGAAAACCTAAGATTTTACAATAAAATAACCATACGAAGTAATACAACCACACACAGTGTTCACATCCCATATAGTTTCAAAAAGAACTGAAGAAGTTTAAGACAAAACAAAAAAAGACTTAAACTCATAATATAATCTATCTATAATTTATGAAAAGTACTGCATTCATCATTTTTTTCACATCCTTTAAAACCTTGTCCAAGAAAACATACGAGAGACCTTTTCGTTACCTGAGAGGACCTGGAGAAAAACAATCATAGATAGTCCCAGTGTTCCTGATTTTGGCAGCTGATGCAGAAGGGCCACTAACTGATTCGGACAAGCCGACCGTGGCAGGTGCAGGGCCACATGTCAAGCCTGAGACCTCGGTGAGGCGGCCCCATGGATGTATGCCAGGGAGGAAAGTGGGCTCATAAGGACCAAGCTTCGGGCTGCAGTTTAAAGACTGGGCTACAGATCATAACGGAAGCCAAACAGGTGCAGAGACCGTCTGGGGAACGCACAGAGAGTGGGGAAAGCGCATGGAACAGGATGCCCTGTTCTCCTGGGACAGCACCGATAAGAAGAGCTGCTGTGCGAGGGAGAGAAAGAAGAAAGGGAGGAAAAACGGAGGGTGTGGGGACAGGGCCTGAGAAGGAACAGCCCAGGAGGAGGGAGGAAAATCTGAAGTGCGCCATCAAGTTGGGAGGAAAGTGTGTTTCAAGAAAGGAGGAGTCAACTACTGCAGAAAGAGGAGGACAAAACGAAGCCCCTGGGCCAGGACTGCCCAAATGCTAACAACGGTCCACTCCAAGAAGCCAGGTGACCGACGATGTTTCTCGTCGTTACACTTTTCTGTGTTTTCCTAGTATCTGGAATGATATGTTACCTTTATAACCAAAAAGACAACTGCGAATTGACATTTAAAGACATGTCCAGGAGAAGAAAAACACTGTCCACAGTGGGTGAGTGGAGAGGAAAGAAGTTTTTCCTGCCACGGTTTTAAGCAGTCACAACCCCATTCTGAGCAGGTCCCCAGCTCTACATGACACTGACCTCCCTTGGCCTCCATCTCTCTCCACGCCGTGCAGCAGCTCCTTAGGCAGCACGTGGTCGTCGGCTCCCAAAGAGGGGCTTTCCCTGTCCCCGGCCAGCAGGGGCTGGGCCGCACTGGAGCTGCTGTTGTCGTCGGAGGAGGAGGACGAGCTGTGACAGCGCAGCGGGACTTGCAGGCTCAGGTGCTGCGTCTTCCGCTCAGCTTCTGCCCCCACGGGCCTGCCCTCCCATTCTCTCCGCTTCACGCCACTCGCAGGACCTGCACCGGCGAGCCAGGGCAGCTGCGTGAGCACAGCCATTCCCACGGCAGTCTGGGACAGACATGGCACTGAGTTCAAGTCCCCGTCTCTGGGCACCCCCACTTTTTAAAGGCCAAGTGTGTGACTTCACAAAGACAGGACCCACCTACATGTGGGTCCAGAGTACAGAGACTGTGAGTTTTTTCTTTTTTTAACCTTTTATTTGAAAAATTTCTAACTTAACAGAAAATGTTCAGGAACAGCACAAAGCCACCATACACCTTTACTTGGAAATACCTATTTTAAATACTTTGTCCCCTTTACCCTATTCACATATAATATATATAATACTTCTTTGAGAGTACTTGGCAGACATTGGGGCCTTTTTACCTAGACACCCAAGTGTTTACTTCCTAAGAATAACACAGAACCACTGTCCAGTTGCAGACGTGAGCAACTTGGTGTTTGGACAGCACTGTGAGTTCATCTATCACGGCTTTCCAGTCCCCTCCCCCGGCCTGCAGCGTCCTTTATGGGCGCCATGCCCCTCCAGCACAGGCCCTGATCTGGGACTGCACATCCCTGTTTGCGGATGCCCTGTCCTCTCTAACCTGGAACACGTCCTCAGGCCTGTGGCAAGGGCCCTGTGGCATTACATACGGGCTCAGCCACACCCCTGACTGTGTGACTTCCTGCGCCCAGTCTCAGTGATGAGCCTGAGTTTATTCACTGTCAACAGGGATTACATACAACTCACATGGCAGTTTGGGGATTAAATAAGAAAATGCCTGTGAAAATCTTCAAAAAACAAACATCATTCAAATATAAGGAAGTAATATTACAAAGAAGACACTGAGGTGAAATTGTACTTAGAACTTTCTTTTCTTTACATGTCAAGGTTTCAGTGTTTGTGAGTTTATAAGTCAATCTGCTCTTATGAGCAAAACTGCTAAAATCAACCTTAAACTAATGTGAACACACTTACGTCTTAATCTGCGGTGAAAAACCAATTAAACGGAATCTGCTGTATGGACACATGGAGTCCAGCTCTTTCCACTAACAGCTCCTCACACATGGGAAATCTCTCCAATAAACTCTTAGATTTTTTTCCCTAACCTTGTTTGTCCACTGAAAAAAGGCAGCGCTAAGTCATTGTTTTTGAGTGAACCAAGGAGGAAAGGCTAAGGACTGGTGAACTACCCAGGCCGCCCCACCTCTCACTAAGCGCTGGCAACTAAAGCAGCGAGTGTGCACTGGGCTGCGGGGCACGCAGCCCAGACACCCAAAGGAAAAGCCCTCTCTGAGTCTCAGAAAGGAGACACACGGGAAACCTGTGGTACGGCCAGTACGCCACTCACTGCTCACACCAAACACACGGATGTGTGCGGTTATCGCACAGACTCTAAGGAAAGACCACAGTCACCTTCCTGATGTAGCTCGGTGTTAGTGATGAGCACATTTCGCAGACACAGTTGATGACATTTGGGCCAATGGTGTGAACACATCACTATTGTTAAGGGTTTTTTTTATAAAAGTAAACTGGTAAAACAACTACTACTTTGAAGCATAACTATTCCAAAGTATATCTCTGGAAGTTGGCTTCTAGAAAAATAATCACATAGAAGGAAATATTAGAATAAGCTTGGATGAACAGTGGACCCATTTTTGCCTTGTGTTAATCTGAAAAACTCATGTCTTATCTGGCACCAGCTAAACCACCTGCCAAACACGGGAGATGGTCACATCCCCCTCTAGAACAGCTCCAAAACCCAGTGGAACAGAGTGATAGTGACCTGCTCCCAGGGCGGTGCAGGGACAAAGGCAAGAGGAGACAAGCACGGCACGTTACCCTCCACAGGTCTGGGGATCTCCTTGGTGACAATCCACTCTCCAGGCTGCAGCAGAGACTGCCCGTAACACATTTCCGACTCCGCGCTTGTGCTCGAGAACGCAGAGCTGCTGGAAGGGGTCAGCTCTTCCAGTTTGAAGAAATCCAGGCCAGTCGCTGTGCCACCAAAGAACCTGCAGCCACCGAGGCAGCCACACCTGTGCCTGCACCTCTTATTCCTCAGGGGGTCCTCAGGCCACAGGAACCACAGCCTGCACAGAACCACAAACAAAGAAACAAACAAACGAAAAACAATAATGTGGCAAAAAGTCCGTAAGAAAAGAATAACATTTTGGCAGATAATCAGTTACAAGTAAGTTTATTATTAATATGTGTAAAATACACAGTAAATGAAAAAGGTTTATTTCTACTGTGGCATATCTTTTTAATCACTTTGCCATTCTGCAAAAACAAACAGTAGTCTTGCCATGTTCGGTGAGATGGAAATAAACAGGAATGATAGTAAGAGAGCTATAGCACACGTTAAGAAGAAAAGAGCTAGGAAGAAACACATGTGAAAATTACTGAGATCCAGTTCAAAAACAACAGGATATGTTCTCAAAAGGACCACAAATTTAAACATGAATCTAAAAAATGGATGAAGCTATCACTATAGTTTCTGGTTAGTAGATAATGCATTGATTACCTGTAGCATCTCAGAGCCTACTTCACATGGCAAATTTAATACACCCAAATGTTACAAATATAGGGCAAGTAAAAACTTACTTCTCAATAGAACCAAAATAATGCACTATGCCCTATTTTAGAGAAAAAATTATAATAACTGTGTAATAAGTACTCTAAATGAAGAAATGAGACAATGTATTAAAATTCTCAGACTCTGTCAGTGACACACACACAAATCTGTCAGCATGAACGCCCCTCCCTTCTTAAAAATGTTACATGACACAAATCTGAGAGCTCTGTCTTTACCCCTTTTTCATGTGCGTTATCTCATTGGATTCTCAGGGCCCTCAGGAAGACGGAATTGGTATTAGCATCTTCATTTTATACTCATTCATTCAGATTTCTTGAGTATCTATTATGGGCCGAGTATTGTGCCAAACCGTCTCACCCCTGTGAGGTGTGCGGTACAGCAGCTAACATGTGGTCAGCCACTGCCCCGGTTGTATCAGGAACAAACACACCTGCTCCCAAAACTCCTGGGAGACAAATGCCCACACGGGCACCCGAAGCTGAAGGTCAACGAGTCACCAGGTAGGGACACAATCACAGGAGATCTTGATTTAAGAGGCTCTTTCTCCATTCCTACCAGCAGAGCTGCTTCTACAGTTACGCAGCCATTTGCATCCTAACTCCACTCACCTCTTAGTCCTGGCATCGTGAGTTTCTAAGAAATGCCTCTGCACCTGGTGTTTAGAGTGGTGGTCAGCCGCCAGCGCGACGTCCACAGTGATGAGTCCTAAGCTGGCCGAGCCAGCCTCCAGCCAGCAGGCCCGCCGCAGTATCGCAGGCTGAAGGCCAGCGCGGGGGTTGGTCAGCTGCTCGATGTACTGTCTCACTTGAAAGTCCTGAATCGCCGCGCTGATTCCCTCCCCAACCGTCTGGTTGTGGAGGTTACAGTCTGCCACTCGAACGGCACCCATCTAAAGGTGAGTGAAGAAAGTGAAACGGAACTCTGGTTTCTGCGTTTTTTGGCAACTTAGAATAAACTACAGGGTAGGTAATTATTTCAAGTTGCATAAAAGAGAAGAAAAAAGGGAAAGGAAAAAGGGGGAAAGAGAAATAGAAAAAAGTAAACGCAACAGAATAAAACCATTCAATTTTTAAACAAGGATAAAAGGGAAAGAATGTAAGTCCAAAGAAAAACAAAAGGAGGAATGAAACTGGAAGGGTAATGACTAATAGAATCACAGAATCTTTAAAAAGCTTGATTTTTAAAAACAAGCTTTTCTCTGAAAAAAATTATCAGCTCACTTCCCTGCCATAAAAGCAGGCTACTGGTCTGTCTCTCCACCACAAACTAATATTATAATAATTCAATGAAATTATTAGCGAAGAAGCAGTGAAATTATGCCTGAGAAAATAATACTGGAGGAAAAGGTGAGTAAAAAGCAGAAGCCACCTCCTGGGATGTCTGCAGCGTTGGGCGGGACAGCGAGTTATGAACCTGTTATATTTCAAGACATAGAGGCCTGGTCTGGTCAAGCGGGAAAAGAACCAGGCTGGCCCAGACACAGACCAACGGGCACCTTTATGTTGGTGGCACAGCCGTGCTCCACGAGGTAGATGTCCGCCCCGTCGGCCGCCACGCGCGTCATGGTGTACTTCAGATCGTCTGAAGCCGGACACGGCCCAGGAGCTCGGCTCAGCTGAAAGGGAAGAGGGTGGGACAGTTAATTCTGTTCAAATCAACAATGTCATCATGGAAGGAATCTGAACTTCCTCTTGATTCAATTTCCAAATCTTCTATATGAACACACAGCAAATCCCAAAGACTTAGTGTAATAATGCAGTAAGATTAAGTGTTGACAGAAAAAATGCAAGGGATAAGATATAATTTTTATATGTCCATGTATTTGTGAATGCATGTTTGAACAATTACCTCATACTTTACATACTTACAACTAAATAACTGGCTATATATTTACAAAAGTAACTATTACAACAAAAAAACTGAACTGTGCACTATAGTGCTTACTTCATGGCTATGCACATTTGCTTTAAAGCTGATACCTCAATCTGTCATGTAACAAAAAAAAATGTTTACAAAACTGCTAACACACTTGTTAACATACCTTGGATTCACAGAACCGACGATCAATTCCATGCTGACATATTACTACTGATTTCGGTCTTTCCAGCTCATATTCCCGACATACCACGTGAAAGACAAATGTCTGTCCCCACTCCAAGAGACAAGCCAGCTACGAATAAGTGGCACAGATTGACAACGCCGTTAGCACAGCAGACAAGCGCTCGGAAGCTAATCAGGAATGTTGACAGCCTGAAAGAACCCAAAGGCCGTCTTACACCTGCCGCTGTGTAACCCATCTACTGTTAGCCGGCATCACGATTTTCCCACCTTGACATCATTATAAACTAGAGTTACTTTTCATTTGTGAATGACAAATACATTGCCAAAATGAAATCTCATTTCAAATGTCAGTGGAAAAATTCAACTTCTAAAGCAAGTACTCTTCTTCAAGGTTACACCTTTCTTCTTATATGAAGAACTAGGAACGCTTGGCATAGAAAAGCACCTAGAATTCTCTACCTCATAGTCAACCAAGCTTTGATGGGAAATTTGAGTATTTAATTATCACATTTAACTATAATTTTAGGAAATTAGGTATTTTGAAGATTGAAGCAATTCTGTTTATGTAAACAGAAGCTTAAGTAACCATATATCAATTCTTCATCTAATCTTTAGTTAAAAAACTCTTCATTCTGTAATTGACTACAGTTATTAATAAACACACTGAGACATGGGGATGTAGGATATTACCCATTTGTAAAAAGTGCATAATCTAACCTCCTGGGAAGCCTGAGTGCCCCATTTCAACCATACGAAGAGAGGCAGACCCATCAGAAGCGCCTGTGATTCATGCACCTCGGGCGACGGCAGTGCCAGCACCAAGACCCCAGGGCCGACGGAAGTACCCCCGTCTCAGCTTAGAGACACAAAAGTCCGGCCGCCCTGGGGCTCACCTTAGCTCACGGGAAACATACCGGTTGTTACATGCTCCCATTTTTACTTGTGAATGTGGAGGCAGGAAATGGTAGGTGATGAGGAGAGGCTAGTTATGAGGCCCAAGAGCACTGAATATTTGTCTTCATTCATTTTTACATAAAATATCTCTTCAAAATTCATTCGTTTTCTGACTATTTCTAGAATCTTCACTTTTGCTATCTCCAACAATTTCTTTTAAATACAGAAGGTGCTTAGATTCTTCAGTCACCTTGCTGCTACCACCTGTCTCTTCGTTGTATGTTTCATACCCATTCTGTGACTCTTTCTTACAACTGCGTAGATACACTTCTGCCACGTTCCAGTCCTTAGAAATGCCAAGACAAGCATGCTTGTCATCATAGAGATACTGCCCAACAGGTGAAGGGTTACAGTAATACGGCTATTCAACTAAATCTCAGGGCTTCGTTTCTAGAAATAACCATCCTTAAGTCCTCCAAGTCTCCTAGAGACAAAGTGGTCCATGTCCACAGTCCTCTGTCTTGAAAAGGACCCAGGGACATGGACAGCAGTGTGGTGATGGCTGATGAGAGGGGCTGTAAGGGGACTCGATGGTAATGGGAAAAAATACAATAAAGATTACATAAAATAAGTAAGTAAAAAGTAGACACAGTGGGACAGGTAGCATGAGGGAGGGAGCCCATCCGAAGGATCGCCACCAGCCCCCCAGACCAGGCCCACTCACTGGGGAGTCCGTTTTCACTCCTGTGAACCGGCACCCACAGCACTCATAGCAGGCACAAATGATGTCATCTTGTTTTGGGGAGACGACAAGACCCGTAAAGAACCTTGCTACTTAATCCTTAATAGCATAGATGCCATTTTCAAATCCTACTTAAAAAATAGACAAAAAACCAAAGTTCTTAGAAAATTATTCTACATATTGGAGAAAGAAGATTGTTCCAACAATGGGGAACCAACTAATGTGAGTTTAATAATACATACATGTGCAATACATATCTCATCCTGAGTTTTTCCCGAAGAAAGTCTCAAATTCCTTAAGCTGTTGTGTGGAGCGATAAACCATCACACCCCTCAGTCTCCCGTGGCTTAGAGAAGCGGCGCTCATCTCTGGCTGTTCTGTCGCCAGGAGAGCTGTGAACACCAGCAGTCGGAACGCCAGTGCTGCAAGTGCAATGGGCAGGCCCAGGGCCCAGCACCTCGTTCCCGGAGCAGGAGTGGGCTTAGCGAAGCAAAAGGAGCAGGGGGCGGGGACAGTACTCTGAGACCCGTACCTGTGGGGCTGTGACCTTGGCCGTGAGGCTCCCGGCCTGCACGTCGATGAGCCACGCGTACTCCAGGGAATCACTCCCCAGAGGCAAGCCTTCTGCAGAGAACATGGCGTGTGCCCGCAGCTGGAGGCCAGATAGATTGACATGACCTTCCCTGAGCGCCTCATCCACGGTGGGCCGCTGTGGAAACAGGGACGCTAAGACGTGAGGCGGACGAGGAAATGGCATTCCAGTTTCTAGTTGCTTTTCTCCCCGAGACAAACAGGAAAAACATGCTTCCTGGGAAGTAAGACTTCGACTGAACCAGCTCCTAACACATCTCTTACCACTGACAAGTCTGAGCGAAGCTTCTGCAGTGACGACTGTGAGAGCCCACCCGCAAAGCAAGGCAGCCCAGTCCTGAACGGAATGTGGGGAATGCGGGTCTCGGAGCTGCCACTGCCTGACCAAGAAAAGGAAGCCCCAGCTCTGACTGACAGGAAATATCAGGCCCAGGTCTTGTGGGAAGGCAGGAACCAAGAGATTAAAATATGAAACAGAAGAAAATAACAGGGAACAATAGACCATTAAGACCATAAAATGAAGAACTAGGGCAGAAAGCCATCTTCCATATAGCTTTTTAAGTATGAAAAGGGTAACTGATTTTACAGAGTAACTAAGTAAATATTTGTAACTAAATGTAACTAAAAGCAAATACTTCGAGCACTGCTAAGACTCGCTCCTTCCAAAAGCTTCAGGAGAAGTGCTGAAAGGGGGCTCTGCACAGAGCACGGCCCTACAGAGTGGACAGGGGTCTGGAGTCAGGGGCTTGCAGTGCCTGCCCGCCAGTCCCCAGGTCAGCCTACTGATGAGTTGGGGTGTCAGACTCCTGTTCCCACTTTTATTTGTACTTGGCTTTGTGTAAATCCATTTATATTTCTAAAGCACACAACCTGCCTGAAAGTACAGACGAGCCCTAAAGTAGTGGTAGAAAGAAGCCGTTTCGCATTGAAAAGCACTAATTATATGGTGATATTCTACCCAGGAATGTATAAATTAATCCCACTTGATGAGTATCATTGGTTCTCTTCCGAAGGAGCCCCACAGAGAACATGAAAGAATTAACAAAGCATCCTGTGGGTGTGTCAGACGGAAAGACTAAGTCACTGGCTATGCAGATATGCATGTTTTGAAGATTTACAGCACTGGTTAATAATAATATTTAGGTGGCGGTTTTCAGTAGAATTCACCAACATCCTCTACATTTTCTCTTCCCTAAATAAATGAAAAAGCTATAAAGTATTTACTTCCATTTCTAAAAACAATAGATATAAAATACAAATGCCTGGGATCACATAAACAGAGAATAACAGAAACAAAAAGAAAACAAAACAGAATCTTGAAAAACTCCCATACACACACACACACACAACTCATCACAGTTAAACGGAAAGTCTGCAGTTTACAGAGCTGAGCGCTCCACGCACAGAAGCTAACACACAGTTCTGTCCCCTTAAAGAGCACCAAGAAAACTTCAAGGCTCTGCCACAGCTCACTGTCACGTTACCTGGTAGTTGTCACTGATGAACACATTCAGGGGTGACAGGACAAGCTGCAGCATCGTCTCCCTAAATCCTTTCTTCATTTCAAAACACAGCCTTTCCAAGAAAGCCGTGGGACACGCAGGACCATCGGCAGTCCCGTGCTGAAGCCAAACAAAGTGCCATAATCAAGACGGAGAGAAGGTGAAGACCAAGGAAGTACAGGAAAATAAAAATTGTATGTATGTAACTAAGAGATATGATTTTAAAAAGAGAAACAGTGCTTACTGACAAACACACGTTACCTGTACCCCAGGCAGGACATGAGGGCCATGTGCACCAGAGGGGACTTCTCTGCTATGACCCGAGGTATGTCACACAGAGCCCATGTGCAGCACAAAGCTCAGGGTCACCCTGACCCCATCAGGCCCCAGTGGCCCAGGGCTCTTGGGGGAATGTGATCCCACTCCAAGTCAGCCCGAGAGGCCCACAGTCAACCTCAGGGTGAACCAGGATTCAAAGCTGGGTCCAAAGCTCCAGGGGCACCATTCAACCTCCAAAGTCGAGCCTGAACCTTGATTTGTAAATAAGTCCCCCGCAAGTCCCCAAGCTGGTCTGGAGTTGGAGACACACGCTAAGAAAATGTAAAGTTCTAGGACACCCACCAGGCTAACTACAATCAAAGCAACTCAGGGCCACGGCAAAACGTTCTGAAGCTACACAGAACAGCAAAGAAGAAACTAGAGTGAAAGGAGCAAAACAGAGTAAAATTGTCAGTGATCGAGGAAGCACATTCTGAAGAACATGACACGCTCGCTTCACGGCAATGAAAGGGTAAATGTAGAGGTCTTCCATGTGGATGTTCCAGCAACTGTGAGCGTGCATGCCACGCACGGTGTCCTGTGCCGGGGGAGTCTCGCGCCTCTGCTATGGGAACACTTACGACAGGAAGGCGCCCGTGGACTTTGTGCAGATTCACCAGCACGGTGATGTCCCATGGACGCAGGGACAGCGGGTGCACTGCCTTGGCTGCACTTCCGTTCTCCTTTCTGTCACCTTCCATTCCAACAGCAGTCCACCCAGAGCTGGAGGATGTCGACAGGGACAGAACGGGACTTGAAATAACCTCCTCAAAATCCATGTACATGTCGTCCTCCCCAAAGTAGTTTTCCTACAGGCATTGGAACAGATGGCTGTCAAGGATGTGTAGCAATAACCTCTCACCCTGGAGCCCAGAATCTGTAAACTAAGCATCTCTCTAACCTATTTCATTAAAAGCATCTGGTCTGTTTCCTTAAAATAAAAAAAAAAAAGTACACATATTTAAGACATATGCTTACTTGACTGCTTAGTAAATCAGTATTCAATAGCAAAAAAGCCCCCAAAGTTACTGAAGTTTGTATAGTAAAGCTTCTTGATAACACCACCCTCAATTATAGCAAAAATTTGCAATCTACGTCCTAGAAGAAATCTGTGAAGATTTGTGAGGTTCAACGGTTGTGGTCTGTACTTCTCAGAGTGGGAAGGAAATAGCGGCCCAGAGTAACGACTGCTCCCATCACTGCAGGTGACAGCGTTCCCTGTTAGCTAGGCTCTCTCTGGCCCGGCCTCCACAGCGGTGAGGCCGCAGAAGATATGCCAATCCTTTTGAAAACCATACCTTTATACACAAAAAGGCATTTAACAGAGGCCCGTAGAGCGTTATCTGAGAGTCTGGGGACAGCTCCATCTCCACGTGCAACCTGTCCGGCGGAAGTTCCGAGGGGTCGACAGGGGGGCGCGAGGATGTGCAGGGAGCAGAAACGACTCTATCCGATGTCCTCTGGGATGGCCTCAGCACAGACAGCATCGTTTCTTCCATCTCCGACACTGGACGGATTCCAGAGCAGAAAGTTTGGTGAAGGGAGCAGAGGACCTCTTGGAAGTTCTTCAAGGATCTACTCACTAAGAAATTCTATTTGGCAAACGTGAAAGCAACTAACCATGCTATAATGCCTATACCTATAATGAAAACAAGCCTGAAAGCCTAATCATTAAGAATGCAAAACGGAATAGACTCCACTGACACACGAGAAGAAACGCGTAAGTCGGACCGCACAGCATCAATGCAAAGTTCCTGAGAGCATCAAGTCCCTGCAACACAAACTCGGGGCACAGTCAGCCTTGGGCTCTGCTTCGATTAAAGTACGCTTGTTTTCCTGTACATGGCTGTTCAAACTGTGCTGTTATCAAGCTCCACACATAAGAACAACTTTGAAAACTGTTCTTTAAAACGTAACCTACTGGAAAAACACAGGGGACCCCAGTTATACTGCACAGAAGCCTCAGAGTAACTATGACGTTACCAAATGCATTTAAGAAACTAACATTTCTCAAGACCAAGTACTTTAAGCATTAATGCACAGGCTGACATACACCGTGTTTGCTATGCCAGCTCTGCCGCTCCTGCCGTGGCAGACCTTGAGAAAATCACGTAACTGCTTGCTCTGGCACATCTCCTCAGTTGTAAGGACTGAACGAGATAACCTAAGTCAGGAAAGAGCCTGCCTTAGTATTTGATACATAGTAAGTGCTCAGTAAAAGTTAGGCATAATTATACCAAAATCCTTAAAGGATTTTAAATGTATACAATTATGTCAAAAGAATAGATGCATTTTTCCTTTCCTGTATCTTTGATGACTGTCAATCATAACATCAGACTTCCAAAGTACAAATGATACAACAAGACTTACATGACTGCTTCAGCTGCTCATCTGCTTTCTGGGGGTAAATCGGGTGCCACGTGTAGTCGATGGTGAGCGTGACACTCGGGACAACCCAGCACTCCACCCAGCCAGCCCTGTGAAAGCCAAGTGCAGAGTCTCTGGTCAGGGGCGGACCCTCCCACCGTGCGCCAGCAACAGGCACAGGTAAGGCAGTCACCGCTGCTCCCCAAAAGACTCCGAACACACAGCACTCGAGTCGCCCCGTCACGCACTCACTTTTCCTGAGTGAGGTTCCGCCACTTCGGCTTAACAGTCTTCTGGCCGCTCTGGCACTCAGCAGGGAGACCAGTGTCATGAGGCATCTTATTTGGGTGGCAATTCTTTACTAGCATAAATAATGAATATTTGCTAGGGTGGCAATCTGGTAGAAACAGATGAAGATCAACATCTTCTCCCTAAAAATTAATTCACAATAACCAACAGTAATAAAATAAGTACATGAACATGTTAGGTTACTATTTACAACCAAACCTCTCTAATAATCTTGAGAATAAATTAAAAAGAAAGAAACCATGTATTACAAAAGGCAGATTTAACACTGAACAGTCAGATAAATAACTGGAATTAAGATTTTACATTGACTAAAACTAAATTCTGATGAGAATGTCAAGAAAAAAGCCAGGGAAATAAACAGCAGTTTCCACAAAAGAGTAAAATGATTATCTTCCATAGGTATGCATGGATATTTTGCATGCAGTTCAGCAAAAAATAAAAATAAAAAATTGTCTCACTAATATAAGCTCAGGTGGAATACGTTCTGTTCTTGTATTGATTTTTACAAAATGATGGTCTCTTTTGGTTCTAGTAAGTCTTGATTCCTCAACTGGCTTTTAGGGATCCTGAAATGGTACATCTAAGGGTCTTCACTGAGCCTCCCCTTTGTCGTTTTGGGTCTTCTAAATTTCCCGTCCTGATGCCTGGGTTCCTAACAGGCTCACAGCACCCCACTGAAAAGAACAGAGCCCTGAGCTCAACTGCCTGGGTTCGAACCCCACCTGGGCCGCTCACCAGCTGTATGACATGTTACTAAGCTCGGCTCCTCAGTTTCCTTCTCCTTAAACACAGATGATACCACCATCTGCCTCCAGGGGTTGCTCTGAGCACTGACGACGACACAGAAGCCCTGGAAAGTGGGTCCGGCACATCCGCAATGACTCCCAGGTGTTAGCTGCTCTTCTATCATTGTTGCTACTTCTCACCATCACAACCTCTGTCAACACTACAATCACTACTGACTGCCATGCCCTACAACTGGGTGTTCCCCAAGATCCTGAATGCGTGAGAGCAGCTTTCAAATAAAAGGAAGAAAAGCATTTTTGGTTATTGCTTGAGTTCATGGCTGCAATGAGGAATGACAGAGACGGAAGTCTGAAGTCTAGTTCATAGACAGTGAACACTAGATTACCCACAGAAGTTAGAAAATAATCAACTTGGGGAACTGTTTCCTTACTGCCCAACTTCTTAGGAGAAGTCAGAAAACTCAGGGGAATGGTAGAACACTACAGATAACCCCCCAAAAGAAGGGCAATGTGTGACCTGGAAGTCAGTGAACAGTGGAGGAAAGCTAATAAGCTACTTCAGGCAGCCAGGTAACCACGGAGGGGAGCAAAGAGGGTTGGGGTGGGAGTGAAGCTAAGCTCTGGGAAGCCCGACTTGCTAACAGCCCTTGTGGACTAAGCGGTGCCTCCAACCATACGCACTCTGAGGGAGAACTTGGTGCTGCACGTCGCGGGGACGAAGTCCGTAAACGGCAGGGAGAACTCAATGTTCAGAGTTTCCCCACAGGCTGCCAGATACACTACAACAGAAGAAAAAGGAAATTCACTTTCCACTTCGATAGAACTTTAAATAACGGTTGCCTTAAATACACACCCAAACAAAATTAAATTTAAGACTGTATGTTTAACCCAATACAAACTCAAATACTTCTCTAAAAGTCCCACACAGTAATGCAAAAAGGATCAACTCCAGTATCTATTACAAACGCAAAACCAATGCCAATCTGTTGGTATTTATCTTAATACACAGAACACTTAACCTAACTTCTAAAAAGTCCTCACCATTTTCCTGTTGCTTAGTGGAGCAGTCAATCCAGTTGTGCTGATTAGCAGCCCAAATCATTTCAAACTGATGAAACATGATCTTAAAGCTCCAGGTGTACGGGACGAATGAAAAAATGTCTGGAGCACTGTCACTGGACCAGTCTTGAATCAAATCTAAAATTATCAGGATGAAAGACAGAAATTAAAATTAACTGACATTCAGAAAACAACATGTAAAGATCCTAACAACAGTCAACAATGACTTTTATTTATAAATGAAAGGAAGTTTTATACTGAAATATTAAGAGACTTTGATTAAGATATACCTAAAGGGTTTAACAGCAAACAGATGTTTACTTACTAATCGCAGTTCCGAATCAGAAAAAGTTTATGCACTTCATGAATTATTTTTTAAAGAAACTATAAAGAGAAAAACATCACCTGATATTCTACTGCCCGAACATCCAACGCCGAAGGCGTTTTCCTGTGTAGATTTCTATGCCATCCTACAGACTCCTCTCAGAAACATAAGTCTGCCTATTTCATCGCACCCTCCCCTGCATATTTCTTTCTACCTCTTCCTCCCCCTCCCTCCCTCCCTCTCTTTTTGGGGGCAGGGTACAACTTGATAGCTGGTTGGAAGATGGCATCTCATTTAATTGAATTTCTTAATTACAGTAGGGCTGACCATTTTTTGAAGTCGTCTGTTCATCAACTATCCACAGAGTGTACACTGTGTGTCAGACTCTGCTCTAGAGCCTGGTGCATAAAACAGACCAGGCCTTCAAAGAACTGAGAGTCACCAGCTTTGTTGATTGCTGATTTGTCCTACTGCTGATTTGCATGGTTTAATTATTGCTTTTTAAACTGTGTGCCTAGTCTTAGTGTGCTTATTCTCTGGTGTCTCAACCGTTTTCGCTGCAGCAGGGAGAAGCTCTTTGAAGGGGACGGTAGCCCTGGCCTGGCACCCCCCCTCGCACACTCGGCCTGCTGCTGGCAGGGAGGCTTCAGTGCTGTCTCCTCCCAGAGGTGCTCCTCAAGCAGCTGTGTCACCAGGTCCCCAGGCTGAGTCTGAAAGCAACACCTACAGAATGGGCAGCCATTACCTGTGATGAATCTCACTGGGCTGTGCTCACTAGAGAATCACCTGTGAAGAAGCTCTTCTGTGCAAAGATGAAGTGGTAGGTGGCTTTGTACACCTCTAGTTCACACTGCCACGTCTGGGGCATGTTCCACACCCGGGGGTAGCTGGCATTGATGTGGAACTGAAAACCAATGTCAGGTCAAAATGTTAGAGCTTCAGATGTGACCCTGGGGACACAGCATCAGAGATGAACTCACACACACTGGGGAGTAAGGAACACTGCTTCCTACTGAGTGGAACAGAGGTCCCTTCGAGATTCTAATTTTGCTGTGGCTAAAGGTCAGTATCCACGATTACATCCAGGTCCTTGAAATACTAAGCCATGATGTGGTCGAAAAACTTGAGGAACAACCAGGCTATAGTTTCAAAGCCGTACTCGAGCTAAATCCACAGAGCAATAGGCAACCCCCCAAACTGTCTGCACGCAGGACTAGTCAGCCAGAGGCTCGGCCTCGGGGCCAGGGCGGGGGTGGGGGCAGGACAATGCACACGACCACGTGCACATCTGCACCCAAGGCCTCCCGGGCTCCCATCCGGCAGCACGGTCGTCACAGGTCTGCACTCCCCCTGCCAAAGCTGGACAATCCCACAAGGGCACAAGCTGCCCAGTCCGGCTGGCAGTACGAACCAGCAAGTGCTCATTCAAACGCTGGCTGTGCCAGTTAAAGACCTATTTACGGTACTCAGTATCTTCCTGGTTAATTCAAACTGTCCTTTTCACTTACATACATCATGTGTAAGCAGCTTGTTTGGGGAAGAAATTAAGGACCTACTGGTATCGTATTTTAGAAAAGAACGCACCTGAGTATCAGCCATATACAGAGTGGCTTTTGTTACTGTTGTTGACCCTAACGGAAGTCAGTCTGCCTGGTCACTGAGTCCCCAACCTAACATTCGGTCACGAGCATTTCCCAAAATTTTCTGTTTGTAACAGGGAGCAATCCAGGGCATCAGGGTTTTCTTCCTTTCACCTCACTCATCAAGTAAAAAGCAGAACGAATTGTTAAGCCCTGAGAAAGAACCCAGTGGGGCCAAATGTTAGACTTACCGCTAACATCTCTGCTTCCAAAAGGGTCCGGTACTGCATGCTGGTAGTGGCGTCGACGTGTAGGAGCTGCCCTTTAATCGCAGGGGTGTAACCTTGTGAGCGAAAGCGTGAAGACCAAGAACCCAAGTGAATACACACATGGGTTAAAAATCTGGACCCCCCCCCACTGCCCAAAGAAGAAGCCCCTGGAGAGCAGTGGCCGTCGCTCTGTAAGCCCACCCCCGTGGTGGGGAGGAGCGGGCTCCCTAACAGGCCGTCCTCGTCCTCGCATGAGCACGCCAGAGGCAGAAAGCTCGTCTCCATGCCCTGTGACCGTGGCCGCGCCTCCGCGTGCGCCAGGCCCTGTCCTCCTCCCCCACTCAGCCTGTGTGTTCTCGTCACTCCCAGGCCTCTTTCTCGGTGGCAATCTCTACAGGACCACTCTTCCTCCGAAACAACAGAGACACCACGCATGCAGCCCTCTCTCAGGACAGCAGCACGTGCAGTGTCTCTCACTCCTTTTCGTGACGGCTGCCCTTCAGAGCACTAACCCTGTGGCCCCCGTCATGGGGCTACTTCCGCATGCATCCTGCTCTGGGCATTCTATTTCCAAACACCTGAATCTCTGAAAAAAGGTTTCACATGCCTGTGAGTTGTTTTTTCACTGTCTCAGACTTAAGGCTATTTTCCCTCAGACAGTCTTCTTAGAAGCACCGACCTCGACCAAGGGCCTGACCGGGCTCCCCTTGGACTCATGGCCAGCGTGCTGCAGCGTGTCCGTGAACCCCCACAGGGGTGCCGAGACCACTCAGCCCTCGGCCGGCCCCTCCCCCGCACACCAGTAAAGGTGTGAGAAGTTTTGTGCAGATCCTGTTTCCTATGTGCGTCATCAGTGTGCAGACAGTAGCAGCACTCCCGCAACTGAGCCGCTCTCAATCCCGTGCGAACCCAGCCACCTGTCCCTGTCACAGGCCTGCAGTTACAGCTGTCCTGACCAAAGATGCTCCTTTCCGACCAGCCACGCCAAGTCCGGCTGTCCCAGAGGGTCTGCTTCAAGACTCAGCGGGATTATTCTTTCAAAGCTAACTAAAGTTTCATTCTTCACTGAAATGGCCCAAAGGTAGAGGGAGGGTACCCCCGCCAACTCAGTTATTTCTTCAGCGGGTTATTGGAGCAGGCAGACCAGCTGCTACCGTTTCATGTGACCTACTGGGCCCAGTCACCCCTCTGCCCGCTCTCTCCTGAGATAAGCAACAAAGTAAGTGATAGGAACAGGCACAGGGCACCAAGAACAGTGTGAAAATCACTCTCCACTTAGCAATCTTAACACTGGTTAGTGATTTTAAATATGGGTAAGGTGCTGTTCCCTGCACACTCAAGCAAGTGAATAGAGAAAGTGTAAGTTCATAGTAATTGCTCTCAATTCCAGATGTACTAAGAGGACAGAAAGAACAAGAAACAATTAAGGTGGCTATGTATGATATTTTGGTCAGCCGGACACAAATATTTAATCATGTTGTTGATTCACTTGTATCAGAGCCCAAATTTCAAATGTATAATGAATTAGATTATTTCAGCTCAGATGAAACTAGCTATAGGGGCATTATTTAATATTTGAAATATGAAACATTCTCGTTAAAGTTATACTGCTCACAATACCCAGTTTACCCCCCGACAAAATCTACGACATAACCTAGAACAAAGCCTTCTAGTCACTCAGTCAATCACCGGCCGGCCCACGCGCCAGCCCTGGGCTCAGCGTCAGGTGGACAGAGTGAAGAGAAAAGCACAGCAGCTGCTCCCCAGGGGCCACAGGGGACACATGGGCCGAGCACACGCGGCTCGCTCTCACAAAAGAGAAATACAGGGCACAGTGAAAGCACAGATTTATAAGGCCTAACTTGATTTTTAAACATCTTCCCCTCTCTCTAGGCACACAAATGATTTCATTATGTAATACCTATTGTTGATAACTACGGGTACATTGAAACATAATCTCTGATACATAATGAAAAGCTGAAAAAGAAAGCCCCGACGATGAACGTTAGTTCAGAAGAGCTTGCAAACCACTGTTTGCATCCTGGTTCCCCACGGCTCATGCGGAACAGAGAGGCACGCGGCAGCTTACCGTGCTCCGCGACGGTCATGGGGATGTTGATCTCTAGGTAGGAGCCGGCGCCCACGTTCACGTGCACAGCGTTGGTCTCCTACCGGAAAGTCAATTCACATAGAGCATTTACTGTCCGTGCGCTAAACCTTCACTTCTGAGTTTTTGTCACAGACGAAACATACTCATCAAGAACATTAAATAGGTATCCCGAGTTCTTAAGACCACAAGTTCAAATTCATACCAAAACCATACTAGAACAGTCTGGGCAGACAGAAAGGAGGAAGTCAACCAGACTGTAGTAGAAGGTATCTTAGTAGTAGTAGGTAACTTCCTTCTACTTTCAGCACTCAATGAAAGTACCATCTATACAGCTACTGAGGGTGGGGTGGCAGAAAGCTCACAGAAATGAATCTAATTATAGACCTGATCACCAGAAAAATGCTCTGGAAAACGATGTTCAAATTTTACACGCTATTTTCTGAACATTATGTCAATAATTACCCTATTCTTGGTAAAGAGCAAATCAATTGTGGCATCAGCGATAATATTCATGCGCAGTTCGAAGGCAAGGATCTGCCTCGGCCTCCCCGGCTGTGCGATTTCAGAAACTTTCATAACTTGATAATCGGGTGGGAAGAAAAACTTCCATAAACAATCTCTGTATAAGAGGACAGGAAGAATAGTAACATGTTATTCCAACAAAATTATCTCTTATAAGGGACAAAAATCAGTATTTTAACTTTATATTATCACTACTATCTTATTTAACAAACAGACAAAACAGAAAAAACATTAAATCACAAATGCCTACTCTAGTTTCCTCTCAGTAAAACAGAAGACTTTTCTACTGTGAGAATGACTTCCCACAAGCATACCAACCATCCAAATGGAGACGCTGCTGGACGAACTTTAAGCAACGTCCCCTAGCATAAAAATTCAGGTGTGTCCTTGTCACTCCTGACAAACGTCCTCTCCTCCATATAAAACTCTCCCTCCCCTGGCTAACGCTTACTTATGTTTCAAAACTCAACTCACATGTTCCACCTACCAAAAAAGCCTCCCCCAATTCTCTTCTCTTTTAATCTTTAATATGATCTGTGTACCGTTATGGGCTGAACTGTGGTTCCCTAAATATTCTTAGGTTGAAGTCCTGACCTCAGAGTTTGGCCGTATTTGGAGACAGGGTCTTTACAGAGGTAATTAAGTTAAAATGAGGTCTTTCTGGTGGGCCCTAGTCTAATGTGGACACAGAGACTAGTCTAATGTGGACACAGAGACCTACAAGACACACAAAAGGGAAGACCATGCGAAGATGCAGGGAGAAGAAGGCCAGCTACGAGCCAAAGCAGAGGGGCCTCAAACACGCCCTTCCCTCACGGCCGCAGCCCTCCTTAGAAACCAGCCCAGCCCACACCTTGACCACGGAATCCCCACCTTCAGAACTGTAAGAAATTTCTGTTGTTGAAGCCGCGCAGGCTGTGGTACTTTGTTATGGAAGCCTGAGCAAACCAATTCAGTGCCTTCCTATGTTTTTCAAGAGTTTTTACTGACCTCTACTATATTACATAATAGACCTCTTGTTTCTTTTGTCCTCCTCTGAAGCTGCACTGTTTTCATCTCAGAATCTGCACAGGCCCGACCGTGGCTGACACATTCATGGATTAAACACAAACAGGAAAACAGAAGAGCCCACTGCAAATGTGCTGGTCAGTCACCACTTGTCTATGAATTAACTCCCCCTTACAGTGGACTTACGCCGATTCCTCTACGAACAAGTTATCATGTGGACTAATGGTCCAGGGATATCCTACCTGCCATAACAAGACAGCTTAGGAAAACATTAGGCTGGTTTTAACAAAAACTAACAGTACAGCTCAATACATTTGAAAGACTCACTAGAAACATAATTTACTCACGCACCTCTGCCTGTCCGCCCACGGCCCGTAGTTGAAATCTGTCCCTTTACCACAGACTATATCCAGTCCCCAACACGGAGGCAGATCCTGTAATTTGCAATCCTCACTGCTTACTTCTCCTTCAATATTGTCCTCTGTTTCTTCTGGAACAAGTCCTACACATTGCAAAATACAGAAAATAAAGGGCAGTTACTTAAAAGAACCATTAAAATATTTCTTTAGCTCAGCAGTTCTAAAAACTTTCTGATCTCAGGAACACTTTGCACTCTTAAAGTAACTATATATATGGTGTATTTTAATAAAAATATTTCCAATGAAAAATAACCATATTTTCTGTAACAATTTAGTGAAGAGTGTAGGCATTATTTTTATTTTGGCAAATACCTGTAACATCCAGCTTAATAGAAAACACGTGGGTTCTCATAGTTGCTTTTGCATTAATTCTATTGCTTAAGGATTTGATGAAACCTAGCTTCATACAAATAGGTAGATAGAAAAGGGAGGAGTATTTTAATAGCTTTTTCTGATAATTCTGGATATTCTTCCATGACACTCCACCAACATTCAACAAGCAGTATTTCCTTAAAGGTCAGTTACAATGTGGAATCTGGCTGTCTCGCGTGCTGCCACACGGAAACACGCTGTCTCCCTCACTCTTGGCGTGGGCCTCTCATCCGCCACACCCGCCACATGACTCTGTAATCTCATGCACTGGTCGTGTGGAGGGAATGGGGTCACAAGCATAGCTTTCCAAATATTAACAAATGTCATTATTAAACACTTCAAAGATCACATCGATCACTATCACTGGTGGTCTCATCTAAAAAACTCACCACACTCACAACTGCAGACCCAAATTTCCCCAGGAATGCTCAAAACCACACTTTGTCCCTATCTACTCTCTCAAGTAAAACTGGTGTCCCACGAAATAAGCCAGTGGCTCATCTTGGACCTCAATGACGCATGTGCTCCCTCCGAACACGCGTGTGCTCTGTGCCCCAGCACAGGTGTGCATGTGTGCTCGCTGTTTGACCACACTGAATGGTCAAAGCTTCCTGAGGGTCCAGATTTGGGGAACATAAATCAGACGGCTGCATTGCAGTGATGCCGGCAGCTGTTTTCCCAGGAGCGCGCGGCAATGACAGCCAGGGCTCCTCCCCCGCATTTTGACCAGCGCCCGGACTCGCACTGGGGCTCCAGCAACTTCCTCACCGTGGCTACGACATCACCCGTGCAAACGCCTACATGGTGAAGAGGCAAACCGCATCCTAGCTTTATCTGTGAAATACTCTGACCTCATGACCCTCTGGAAAGGTATAAAAAGATCAGAAGAAAAAGGGGGTAAAAATCCAGTATTTAACTACTTTTATAAAACTGAAATCACCCATGAAGCACCGTAGCTGGATTTTCCCCCTGAAACTGGGTTCTCCAGTCTAACACACCATGCTTTTCCTCCCTAAGCAAACACAAAGCGCCCTAACCATCACCTCACTCCCAAAGGTGTTCACTCATTGTCACTCACATTCACAACGTTGGAGGTGTACCTGATAACAGAACTGGAAGCAAGGATCACCGGATCATTTTCTTTTGATTCAACTTCCGACAACGACACAGGTATTTTCTCGTGTGGTGGGCACTCTTACAGGCACATTCACCACTTATTGATGCTTACTTACATCCTAAGTAAAGTTATTAACATGCAATTGGCTATCCCACTGCGCGGAAGAAACAGAATCGCAGCGCGGACCCACTGTTGGGCAGCCCTACCTGGCTCGTCCATGTAGTAGTAGATGTCCACGTCGTTCGACTGCATCACCACAAAGCCTTCTCCCATTAACCTCGGAGGTCTGCAAGGAGGAGCAAGGCAAGCTAAGTACAGCTCCTGGAGACAGGACGTTCAGCGCTCCAACCAGGAGAGTGTGGCCTGCCATCAGGTGGCAGCTGTGTGTCCAAGGTTCCCTCAGCATCCCGGACCCTCATGCGCAAGCATCCCACCACCACAAGGGGGAGCTCACAGTGCATCACTAGTCCACTTGCCTCCTGATGTGAGCAGCTACTCAAGGGGCTGCGGCCAAGGAAAGCTGGGTGGAAAACTGAACAGGACTTGAATGCCATCCAAGTTCCATCCTAACTGGACCAGCCTCACTTCAACCGTTTCCCGAGAGTAATTCTGACTCAACTTTCGAATTTCATTAACTCACAATGGTACTCCACTATAATGAATTTGCTGAATTTACTATTTACTCATTCCTTTTGTAAACAAAAGACCTACCTGTAAAGTTTACTTTCTAACAACAAATATCTGGGCTTAATTGCCCAAAATGAGTTTCCCAAATACACTAAGAAGGAGAAAAGGGTAAAAAATTACAGCTACATAACCTTATAGAAAAATATTTAAAATTAGAGTTTACCAATGGATAGCATATCCACTTCCCTTATAAAGGAGGACTATACTGTTGGTTGATTTAATAGCAAAATATACCTCATTACTGCCCAACTTGAAACAAAGAAACTAAAAGGATGCTACAGGTCTTAATTAATATCTATATTAGATATAAAAAGATCATTGTTGCCCTGGCTGGGGTGGCTCAGTGGACTGAGCGCCCGCCTGTGAACCAAAGAGCAGCCAGTTGAATTCCCAGTCAGGGCACAGGCCTGGGTTGTGTGTGCAACCCAGATGCCCAGCAGAGGGCGCGTGAGAGGCAACCACACACTAATGTTTCTCTCCCTCTCTCCCTCCCTCCCTTCCTTTCTCTCTAACAATGAATAAATAACTCTTTTTTAAAACTTAAAGAAAGAGATGGCCATTCTCAGACGCCCTCACTCGTCGTTCTGAAGGCCGACGTATCTGGGGCTGGGCACGAGCATGACGCGTGCGTTCTCCAGCTTCCCTTTCACGATGTGCATGAACTGGTCCAGGTGACTGGAAGGCGGCTTCGTGGTGTAAGTTAAGAAAGCGTCGTCGAAGTTGATGCACAGGGTCTGTGGCTGGTAATGGTTTCCAAAGGCCAAGCGACCCTGAGAAAAGGGGACAGACATTATGTCATACTATTCAGGCTGTGTTTTTTTCCTTAGCTGACCTAATAACAAGCACTTTCAAGCAACAACTAAATGATTCACTTTACCACTATGTATAATGAAATTACTCCCCAGATCAAGGTAGACCTGGGTTTAAAGAGATTCGAGCCCTGTGAACAAATAGCCTTTCAGGTCTAATAAATTTGTGCTGAAGTGGTACTGGTGTTAAAATAATTCTTTCACACTTTATGAAAGCTGGAACCAAAATAGCTACAAAGTTACATTCTTTTCTTAAGTGAAAATTATGTTTGCAAAAAAAAAAGCTCCTGTATGAACCCACCAGACACCCCCTGCAGCAGAACCGACTCACTGTGCTCACGTTGACCTTTATGACCGGGATGAGTGATCTCCAGGAAGAGGTGGGGTCCTGAGACTCCGTTTTTACTTTTACTCTGAGGAAAAAAAATAAAAACTGACATATGTGAGAAACACTTAACTTCCACAAAACATCCATTATTAACACCAGCTGCACCTTTCCAGATATGCCTCACAACGTCTCCTGTAAACAAAACGGAGACCATCTACCCGAAGACTGATGTCCTCAAAATGCCCTGTGGGATGCAGTCCATCACGTGTCAGGTTTTAGGTCAGCAAGCTCTAATGACAAAACTGAACTCTAAGAATGGCGAGCTTTAGTGCCCAGAGTCTAATCGTGAGATACTGTCATTACACCTACCGCTGTGCCCACTGCGCCACAATAGGACATTTTAAGAGACAGCCAGAATTATTACCAACACAAGTGACCACAGGACAAGCCATTCCCATGTCTCCTACCATTTGGAGCATTTCTGACAACTGAGCTGATCCTCGTTCTTCCCCACTCTCACCACTCTGTGCCAAAATAATGTCCTCGCCATAAAACGAAAACCAACCAGAGGCCGAGAGTGCACAGCATTTAAGACATGAGACATCCAGGGCAGTTCACAAAGACTTCAGATGGGAACTAGAGGCATCTCACTTCAACAACCCGGAATCTCCTGAACCACATTCCTGGGCCACCTCCACGAAGGGGACCCTCACCACCACCCCCTACCCTCTCTCTCCTCGCAGCTCCCTGACTAGGTATACCCATTGCTTACATGAGAAACGTGGATTCACTGTTGATCGCCCTTCTTCCTCGCTCTCCCTGTCTAACCTACCATGCCTTGTGGAATCATCCACCTAAGTCTGTATCGCTCCACCCACTTCTCTCCCTTCCCTTTGCTACCAGCCCACATGGTGAATTGCTACAACATCCCTGCATCGGTTCTCCCCCGTCCAGTCTCATTGCCCTTCAATCACATCACAGCACGACTGACCTGGGGCAAAGCCCTTGACCCGCTAACCATTTCAGTCTCATTTATCCCCACCTCATGCACCCACCACAGCCCCAGTGAGTAACTTCCTGCTGCACCTGACGTTCCTCCTCAGTGGGAGACCCGCATGACCACCTCTCCCTAACTCGTTCACCTTCAGGTCCCAGCCCTCCAGACCCTTCCGCCTGTGTCCACAGAAACCTCCTCTGGTCCCCATGGCGACACTTCTCGCACTAAAATGGCCTTGCCCATTAACTGGTCTCACTCCCAACTCAGCTATGAATTCCCTAGAGACAGAAGGGCTGTCATATTCCCAGCATTGCAGGTGCCTAGGACATATCCTTTAAGTACTTAATTGTGAAGAAATGTCCTCCTTATCTACTTAAATAAAAATCTATTAGGTACGCAAGGCTGTTCAACATTCAAAAATCAATTAACACTAACAGACTGAAACCAAAAAAGCAAATGATCATCTCACTAGATGCAGAAAAAGCATCTGACAAAATCCGGCAGCCGTTCCTGGATAAAACCTCTCGGTAAACTAGGAATAGAGGGAAGCTCATCTTCATGAAGAGTATCTACAGTCAGCATCGTACTCAGGATGAGAGGCCAGCAGCTTTCCATCAAGGTGTGGGACAAAGCAAGGAAGTCCTACCTCACCACTCCTTTTCAACTTTGGAAGTTCTGGCTACTGCAGTAAGACAAGAAATAAACGGTATAGAGATTGGGAAGGGGGAAATAAGACTTTCTCTGTCTGCAGATGATACAACTGTCTATGTAGAAAGTCTGAAAGAACTGATCAAATAAACCTCTTAGAACTAACAAGTGATTATAGCAAGGCTGCAGGATACAAGGTTAATAACATACAAAAGTCCCTCACTCTCCTATATACCGAATAGACAAGTAAATGTTTACATGTTTGAGATTAATAAAATTCAAGTGTGACAATGAACCTTTCAATTTTGGACTGGGCTCTTGTTCTTCCATTTTCCCGTGCTTTATCATCCTCTTTCTTGGGTGGGACTATCGTTGGCTCCAAACCAAACAGTTCCTGAAGACGCCCATAAAGATCCGAACGGTTGTAAACATGGAACTCGAAGTCGTTGACTGTGACGTAGAGCCTGGTCTCTGCCTTTGGGTCTGAGGGCACCAACAGCAAACACACACACACACAGAGTTCTCGGTTAGCTTCTTTCTTACAAACGCGAGTGAGAGTTTTTGTCAGGTCTTTTTCACAGCAAAGTACCTCAAATGATTTACTTTAAAACAAGTCTGTGAGAAAGAGAAGCATGTTTAAAATACCTGTAAAACACCGGCAAAAGAAAAAAGCTGATGTTACTAGGGCATTTTAGTTTAGTGTTCTAAATACAACCTAAATTTCTAGATTCTGGTTGTCTAATGCCAGAATTTATAGATTTTATGCTAAGAATAGAAAACTGCCATTTACAGAGTAAAAGTAAAACTTTACCCTAATATAGCCATAAATTTATACTAAAATGTAAATAGTAAAATATTCAAAGTATAATGCATGTAAACATCACATCGGTATTTAAACTTTTGCTTCACAGGAAGGACTTTTTTCATAGCTACCAGCTTATCTTTAAAAACTACCCAATGCTGAAACAAAGACTGTCTGAACTGTAGCTCGGATTTCAAATAAAAAACCCAACCACGTTAGGCACAGGGGACAGCAGTAACCACTAACCCCACGTGCACAGTGACAGACGGGCACTTGTGCCCGTCCGAGAGCAGGGAGTCGAGGTCAGAGCAGCACCGGCTCACCACCGAGGGCCGGGGAGCGGAGCCAGAGCCCGCGCCGGCTTTGTGGCGGGCCACACACGTGCCTTCTGAGGCTTCTTTTTAAATCTTTACCCACTTGTACCCATACAGAACAAATTCAATCAAAAGGCAAATAAAATTGGACACGACCTGTTTAACTTTTAAAAATGGGTAAAGAGAACTGGTATTAACTTTCATTTCATTACCTTAAGCTGTGGTTTAAATATGAGGTATATACCTGTGGTAAGATGCCAAATGTTTCCAAAATGTCTCAAGTTATTAGCAAAAAAGCAGACGAAATATCAAACACTCTAAATAAATACAAACTTTAGTTTAAACAAATGAAAAATATAGTGCCATTCATATTTCAAAAATTAACTAAGGACAACCAATCAACAACACTCAATTTTTCACAGTAATACTTTCAGTTCTACTCCAATCCGGTTTTTTCCCTCATTACTCCCCAAGATAACTGATGGGAAAAATAAACCCAATCCTGCAAAAAACCAATGTTTGGGAGATCTCCACCTACGTTCCCTCCGACCCCTTCAGATTTGTCACATGACAAAAAGCCCAGACGACCCCTACACTACTGTGCATGAATTTTGCCCCTGTTCTTGCTGTAGGCTGGCTTCTTTAAACTAAAAAGAATAGGAAACACACTAGTTTTTTCAGACCTAGAATACATATGCATCTTAAGACTTGATGGTAATAGGATCATTATCCGTCTCTAAGTGAGAAAATCAGACTCCAGCCCTCATTAGGGTTAAGCCTTCCCTCAGTCACCATCCACGGCCTCTGCCCAAAGTGCCAGGGTCACACGTCCAGCAGCCCACTCAGAAGTTTCCAATGTGATGTCTCACAGGCATCTCACACTCGGCACACCAACCAAACACCCAGTTTCTCCCTAAACCTGTTCCACGACATCCCCCCTCTCCTCAACAGCACGCCAGTCTTTGCTAGTGCTTGCTTCTGCCACGGCCCAGATATTAGCAGCTTTTCGTTCAGCGAAGACCCAGAGCCTGGCCCCCTGCCACCACCCTGGCCCGCGTCACCGCATCCTGGGTGTCTCCATGGAACACAGCATCATGGCTCCCACCGAGCGTCCCCGCGCCCGTCCTGACTCCCCGACCAAGCCTGGGCTTTAACGTCGGCCAGGCCTTTCAAAGCCCAGCTGACATCATGCCACTCCATTCCCTAGTTTTCTGCCGGCTTCCCGTCTCACTCAGATAAATACCAAGGTCCTTTCAGGGACTTTATAAACTCCTACAGGGTTGCACGCTCCTTGCCTTGCAATACTCACTCCGTGTGAACTGGCTTCCATTTTGGTAATGAAAGGGGAACACGACCACCAGGAAATGTTCTCCCCCACCCCCCATATTGGCAATAACTCATTTCCTCACTTGCTTCATGTTTTTCTGCTGACCTGCTCCGAACTGTGCAGCCTTTCCTGACCGCCCTGGGACACAGTGCCTTCCCCGCAAACTGGCTCACAGTTCCGCTGCCCCTGCGCCCATCCTCCTCCGTGCCCAGTTCCTGCGCTCATTCCTTCATGCTCTGTATGTGTGTATGCATGAATGCATGTACACTGGTGCCTCTGTCATTCAATCGTCCCAGAACTCCTGATATGCGGGGACACCGATGCGTAGCAAACGATGAGGCATTTTCTCTTGCGGGTCAGCATCGTGACTCATGCCAGTTCTGGCGAGTACGCCGAGTCCCGAACAATGTTTTTTTCTCATCAAATGCGACGAGTACAGGGTTTGACGAGTTCTGAGGCCGAGGAGGACTGAGGTGCGACTGTGTGTGTGGGTGTATGTGTGTGTATGTATGTATTTACTTGCTAATTATCTGAAACCCTCCCCATTCAACTGCTTGAACGAAGCCAGCTCTGTAAGAGGAGTGACTTGTTTTATTCACTGTGGTATCCCTGGTGCCTCGAACAATTCTTAGTACACAGAGGGCTCGTTTGTATGAAAGAATGCCACAGCACCTTACTACAAGTCATAATCCTAAGTAAAGCAAAAATATCCACAAACAAATAGATACTAGATTTTCTGACAACCCAACACATAGATGCATACTAAATGCAAAGCAGAATATTTTCCTATTCCCACATTGATCTATACAAATAGGATCAATTATTATGCGATTCTGCAAGGTCCTAACCAACTCAATCACCATTTACCCCAAACCCATCCAGGTCACTTGTTTTCAAATGCCCTTACACAGTGGCTCCGCACAAGCCCCAGTGCAAACGCGCCCGACTGTCAGGAGTGTGCCGAGGAGATGGGCAGAGGGGCCGCAGAAGCAGCAATGGGCACGAGAGAGTCTGGACTGGCCCCTGGCTAGACGGGCGCGATGAGCACGCAGTGCTGACCGTGCTGACGGGAGCAGGAGCGCTCTCTGTTCCACCTCCAGCTCACCGGAGGAGCACAGCAGAGTCTCCCCTCTCCATACACCTGGCACATGACTACAGAGCTTTAAGTCACTAGGGACACCAAGGCACACAGACACAGGCACTATCTCTGAAAGAACTCCAACGGCACTGAAACAGAGTGGCAAACCACAGTCAGGCTCCCAGGTGAGCCCCCACACAATCCCCCACCATTCAGAGCCCTAATGACACCCCGGAGGGCCTGAGAGCCATGAAACGGTGGGAGGCTTTTACCCGTCCTCTTCTGACCCTACTCTCCCAGGACCCGCCGAAAACCTTCTAGAACACAACAGCTGACTCTTGAGCAACGCAGGTGTGAACTGCACGGGTCCACTTCCATGCGGGTGTTTTTTTAAATAAATACTGTAAATATATTTTTTCTTATGATTTTTCTTAACATTTCCTTTCCTCTATCTTATTTTATTGTAAAAATATGGTATATAATACATATAACATACAAAATATGTGTTAACAGACTCTGAAGGACTGTTTATGTTACCAGTAAGGCTTCTAGTAAAGTTTTGGGGGAGTAAGCAGTTATATGTGAACTTTGACTGCACAGAGAGGGAGGCTGGTGGGTGTCCCTACCCCTGTGTGGTTCAAGGGTCAAGTGCAGCTATCAAAGTATGGTCCAGGGACCTGTGGGGTGCTCCCAAGACCTTTCCAGAGGACCAGAAGGTCAAAACTATTTTAATAGTGTTATTATACTATGACGTTTGGTTTGGTTTCTCACTCTTCCATGAGTGGACAGTGGGGTGTCTTTAAAGGCTACATGACATATGGCACTTCAACAGGTCAAACAAAAAAAAAGAGGAGAGAGTCTACTTATCTTCCATTGAGCCAGACATTTAAATAAGATTTACAAAATGCAAAACAATGATACTCTTCTCACTTTTGTTCTGCTTTGGAAACATTATGTCTATAAAGTATGTTATTTATTTTCATCTGTAATGGATTTATCATGGATACTTTTAATGAAATAAAAGTGTTTCTACGATTATTGGGCTGAATTCTGAATGCAGGAAGTATCGATATGCTACATAAATAAGAGCTCTGCGGGGCCCTCAATCATTTACAAGTACATAAAGGGCCCTGAGATCAGAAGGTCTGAGACTGGCTGTTCGAGCGGGTAAAGAAGGTCTCTACTTCCCTTGAAGCCCCTGGTTCGGTCAGTGTTGAGTGGGAGGGTTAGGGCCACAGACCAGAGCCATAAAATAACTGGGAGAATTCTGTGACGGCCGAATTCTGATGGTAAAAGCAGAATCAGAAGGCAGTCTGGATCTCCCATTTCCCACCCATCCTTGCCACACCAGACCAATGAGAATGAGGAGCAATGCCGGGGGGAGTGTGAAGGCAGGCAGCGCAGCTGGAACCTGGAGGAGTGTCATGGAGGAGTGGTCAAAGGGAGCTGGGGAGGCCGCCCCCCCTCCTGCCCCAGGATGGGTCAGGCCCACAGGGGTGGCTCGAGGCAAGGCTGGAAAGGAGCACGCCCCTGGACAGACCAGCAGTGAGAGTACTCGGAGTAAGCCAGGCGAGAGGGAAGCAGTTAGAGCGTTTCCAGCCAACTGGTGGCACAAGCGAAGTTTCGTGAAGTCCGAGTTTTTCAAAATATTTTTTCTGTTATAAAATGTGAAGCATTTCAAAACCCATAAATGAAACCTGATTATATGACTGACAATTT
The DNA here is from genome assembly GCF_022682495.2 of Desmodus rotundus. Taxonomy (NCBI): domain Eukaryota; kingdom Metazoa; phylum Chordata; class Mammalia; order Chiroptera; family Phyllostomidae; genus Desmodus; species Desmodus rotundus. Next base: position 3,267,401 of record NC_071395.1, on the reverse strand, counting down.
CGAACACCTGAGAAAATGAAAACTCACCATGCTGCTTCTGCTTTGGGTTATACATTTTCCACCACCGAAAAATTACAAATCCATCTTGAATTCTAAGCAAGATAAATTACAAAATGAAAACATAAGTAACAATTTACTTAACTTGCTTCTTAATTAGTTATTATAAAAGGCAGGCAACTGATAATAAAGAAATATAAAAGTTCTCAACAGAACACTGCTTTACACCTGAGGGGTTTATCTCTTCCAGTTAAATTTGGGGAAAATGTAATACCGCACTACATTCAGCAGGAAAATGAAGTGCTGACGAAAAACTCCTTTCGTAGATATTTCTAATGGTGTAAAAACTACATAACGCCAAGCTTCAAAGGGGAACATTAGCACACTAAGGGGAACTTTTAAAGATACTCCTTCCTTTCTGTAATGATGTATCACTTCATGCTCCAACAGGATGAACTTACAGCATCTCAACTTTTTCTTTTTACTTTTAATTTAGAAGTAAAAGTTAATTTAATTTTTACTTTTAATTTATTTTAGACTCACAAAGAAGTTGCCTCTACTGTTTTAAGGGAAGTGTAAGTGTTGCCAAACCCTGGCATCTCTCAAATAGCTCAAATTTTTCCAAGTTGTATCTTAGTAGCAAATTTTAAGAAAATCCCAAAAATAGAGTAAGCTTTTCTTTCAAGGCTTAGAGAAGGGAGAACATATCAAACATATTATCATTCCCTTTTACATTCAGATTTGTGTTTCCTTCTCATAAAGTAAACGTATAGTTGTCAGCAGGTGCTAAACAATTCTAAAAACTTATGACCCAATAGGGACCAAGTGGGAGAGAGCTACCAGCATCTCTGGCCCTGATTTTATGGAAGAAACGGCCGCCATAAACTCTACAACAGAAACCATCAGTTAATTTAATGGCTCAATTTTTCATCTTGGAATAAAATGAGATTATCTATTTCCACAGGCTGCTATTTGGTAAACTTATTGCCAGTCTAAACCTTAGGTAAATTAATCCACTGAAACATTTTCAAAATTAACTCATTAGGTCTGATTTACTGAAAATAATTATTTTTGATTTATGGTTTTATTTGAACAACCAAGTAATATAAAATAAAGTATCAGAATGAGAAAAATCTTTTCAACATTTAAGCTTAAGATAGGTTCTTATATTTGCTTTTGTTTTTGCTTTTTACCTAATAGACATGTCTTCTGTAATGTAATAGATTTCACGAACCATGACTTTTCCAGAAAGAACAGAGAAAGAGAAGGAGCCTGTTACAGGAAAAAAACAAAAATGATTAATGTAATTCTTTTGATAGATAGTAGAGTCCTTAACGCTTAAAATAATCTTAGCATTCAATTTATTCAATAATTAAAGGTTCTCTCCTGCCTCCCTTCCTGGTATCCTTACAACCTTACTAATTTCTATCATTCTTTCAAAACAAGTGCCACAAGTATCACCACCATGGACTGAGCTACTAGATAACCACATCAGTTTTCACAGCTGCCCCATAATTCCCTGAATTATGCACAGCCATTGCTTAATTCACCATTTTTCTCCATCAATTCGTGTGACTCCAGGAACCAGTCACTGCCTCAAAGTGATGGAAGACTATGTTTGAGAGGCGTTTGTTTATGTCCACTACCAGGTACTCAACTCCAGGGAAGGGCGGAATGGCTCTCTTCAGTGTCCCCTCTCCCCCTGTTCCCACTGGTTTAGGACTTCCCAGAGCACAGAGCTTCCTAATACACCCTCCTATCCATCTGCAAACCTCCCACTTATAAGTAGCCGGAAAGTAAATTAATAAAGCAGGCCACAAAATGAAATACACAAGATGACTCCAATTTTTAAAGTATGGCTTACTTAAAAAAGAAAAAAAACAACTAATACTCATCAACCATTCAAAACTTCCTCTGGATGGTAGAATCATGAGAAATTTCTATTTCCATATTTTATATTTATCTGTATTTTTCTAATTATAGTCAAAGGTAACTACCGAGCCCTGGCCAGTGTGGGCCAGTGTGTTGGCCTCATCCTGCACACCAGAAGGCCGTGGGTTCAATTCCCAGTCTGGGCTACCTGCCTGGGCTGTGGTTCAGTTCCTAGTCAGGGCGTGTGCAAAACACAACCGATTGATGTTTCTCTCCCATCAATGTTTCTCTCCCTCTCTTCCTCCCTCCCTCCCTTCCCCTCTCTCTAGAATCAATAAAAAAGAAAGAGAGGGAAAAAAGGAACTGTGGAAACACTTTGAGAAATAAGAATGAGGTAAAGGACATAACATGTCACGAAGTGCTGCATGAGAGAATTCATTAGATTAGTTTAACCTTCATAAAACAAAGGTAAATTTCTAAAGCTACTACCTATTCATAAAACATAAAGTTATAAAAAATATCTTAAGATTATACAGAAGAAAAAACTCAGGATTACTCAAACTTACCAATGTGGATATAGCCACGTTTGTATAATCTGTTAAGAACCAATGTTAAAATAAGACCAACATTCCGAGAATTATAATAGGTGAGATAAATAATCCATCCACAGGACAAAATGGTAGCTGTTGGGAGAAAAAAATGCAGAAGGGTGTCACTTTCAATCACATTAACATCTTAGTAAAACCTCATTAGTGAACGGTCGTTTGCTGGGTTCAGAAATGATAGTGTGGTAGTGTGTCCTCTTACAGTGGGATACCCGGGGTTCTACGGTCAGAGGTCGGTTCTCCTTTACCAGCTTCCCTCATCCCCTTGCGGTCACCAGCCAGAAAGGCACAGGCCCCAGTCAGCTCAATCAGCGCCCTCCGCTTTCCTCCTCCTGTTCCCCCTTCACTGCTTCCTGCTGCCTCCCCTGCTGAACACAGGCAAGGGTGCTGTGGGGCAAGAAGCCCGTCATTCGCACATTGTGAAAAACATCTACCTTTAGCAGGCTAAGAGCTCATTCCCAAGCTATTCCTAAAGGCTAAAGTCACTTGCAAAGAAAGAAAATTGATGATTTTTTAAATCAGAGAAAAGTCATTATATTTTATATCAATAAACTGTTATTTTTTAAAAAAGTAATGGAGATAAATAGGAATTTAGCCCACTTAAAGGCATATCTATATTAAATAGAACATCTTATAGCAATCTTATAGCAATTTTTTAGCTATAATTGATAAGACAATAACCTTTTAAGAATGCCTACTATTTACCAAATACACTACAATAAATAATATTCCAAATTTGCCCATTTGTCATGAAGTTTATAGTCACTTATATAATTTATCATATTCCCCCCAAAAAACTAGTTCATGAATATACAAAATGTAAAATACAAGAAAGCATTTTCTGATAATAACGTTTTTTACCCATCCATTTAAAAAGTATAACTATTTACTAAATTAGGACAAAGTCATATAAAGCAATTTAACACGTGTGACCTTTTAGGAACATCAAATTCAGCTCTCCACTCTGAAAACATTACTCAATACAGATGAGAGGAGGCTGCCACTGACACGACAGGTCGCAGGGCAGCTGAGATTGACAGTGGCGGCTTTGGTGCAGCAAGTGCTGTGATCTGCCCACAAAAACTGTTTCTAGAACAGTTCTTTTGAAAAATTACTTTGCTGATATATCATGTTTTAAGTTGCAAGTTATTCTGTGTGAATTTTTGCTATAAACCACTGTGTCCACAGCACGCTGCTGCAGGCCACTCAGAAAGGCCAGAGACGCCTGCTGAGGAGTGTGCCTGGTGTTCCACAGCCTGGGGCTGGGGGCCCTTCCGCTGCACCACGCCCCACCCCTCCGATTTCCTGAGGCCGCTCAGTGTTTTCCTGGTTGGTGCTGCTGATTTTTCCTTAAAGAACGGAGCTGTACACACCAGAAAAGAGAAATTCTGGACGGCGGCAGAGGGGCCAAATAGGAAATAAGGAAGAATTCTGCCCTTAATTAAACTATGCTGCTTTTATGAAGTCCTACTTCATACTAACGTTCTACATTTCATTTTACTTTTTTTTTTGGCTTTTATTGAATGATAATTTACACTAATTCATGTTTATCCACTGGAAAAAATAGCACTCAAAGTTTAAATGGTAACCAATCCTACAATGCATGAATCGTTACAATCCCGTCACCTCTACCCAAGGCCCCAACGTATGTCCCTAGCATCAGGAAAGAAGCCTTAGCGCACGCTCAGAGAAAACGGCCCTGAGAGCTGACCACGTGATCCTTATGGGCCTCAGTTCCCCACGTGTCTGAAGGAAAAGGACAACGCAGGCCTTCCTAAGCCCGCTCCGAGCATTCAGTGAGACAACGTGCACACACAGAAGATAGAAGATGCTCGATAAAGACCATTAGCCTCCCTGTCCTCTCTTACCCCACCTTACCCTTCCTGTTTTCCTCCTTACCATTTAATTCCCACCCCAAACTCTAATCAAACACTGCTCTTCCATGAAAACTTCCTGGGTGATAGCCTACAGGAACCTCCCCCTGCAGGATACAGTTTCAGTATTTCTCCCTTTCGTTTGATCATATATGTTCAATCACTCACATTCTATCCCTCTCTCTGCCATTTAACTGTACACTCTTGTGTATTATTCGCACCACCTAGAAAACATTCAGGAAAGTAGACAAAAGCAGCAGTACCAAGAGGGCCCACTGCCCAGTGTGTGAGGAGCAAGGAAGGAGATGAGGTTCTTAGGCCCACATGTCCCATTTTACCAGGAGATTCCTCCCCTGCATGGCGGGGAGTGGACCTGAATGCAGAGGCATGACCAAGGGCAGCGTCTCCCCTCTCCCACCCCCTCCCTCAGCCAGCCAGGGCAGCAGCCTCAGAGAAAGAGTTTCCCAGAGCAGTTCCCAGAGCGAATATTCATGGAAACATAGATTAAATCTCCTTTCCAAAAAGTAAACAAACGGTATTTTAAGCATTCCAACTTCAGCCAAACACTGCTTAAAATGTGGCAGTTGTTATTCCGTCCACAGAAAACAGTAATGTGTAGGAAAACACGTTCCCCTTACCAACAAGGAGCCAGACGACATTGGAGTTGTGCTCTATAAGGAAGTCCTCTAGCTGGGTGATGCTCGGCACGATACTCTCGTTCTTCTTTTGATCCATCTCTGCGGGTTTCCCAGAGCAGCGTCTACAGGCCTGACAGAGTTCAAAGTGAAATTTAGAATCAGAGATTTATTAATCTGCAAGGAAAATCACATTAGGGGAAAAAAGGTGAATTTAATAAACATGAAAGTCTATTAAACCACAGTCTGGTTCTTTCAGTGATAAGAATGCAAAAATACAACAAACAACAACAAAACATGTCCAAATTTCTATATAAGACAATACATCATACTTTAACGTCCTGATTTCGCCATTCTAAGTATGAATAGAAAAACAGGTTCAGTTACTGTATTCTGGATCCAAATAGAAGGGACATCATTATTCTGAAATACAATCAAAGATATTCATCTCAACAATACGGAGAGAGGAGTACTGTGAAAATTATTGCAATAAAGGGAAACCTCATTTAAGGTGGAGTAGAGGGGCCAGAAGGGGGAGCCCTCACACACTACCACTCAACTTCAGTTACGCACCCAACAAGGAGAAATCATTTACACACTCCAACCGGAAGAGACACACCTTGCAAGTCAACCTGCTTCACCACTCCACAGGAGGAAGGGAGATAATATTTGAATGAAATAAATGCATCTTTACAAAAGTACGTGATTATGAACTGCTAAAGACAAGCAAGTATTTCCGAAGAGCCTTTTCACCCTCCAGAAATCACAATGTTACATGTCAATTACATCGCAATAAAACTGGAAAAAGAATGTTCTCAGACTTTTCAAAGCTTTGAAAAATCCATCAACCAGCAACTTAAAATGCGGGGGCTAACTTTACAACATAAGCTTTCTCTTTCTTCCTTTATTTTAGTTTTTTTAAATCCTCACCCAAGGATATGTTTACTGATTTTAGAGGGAGAGGAAGGGAAGGAGAGAGAGAAAAAAACATGGATGTGAGAGAGAAACATCGATTGGTTGCCTCCAGTGTGTGCCCCAACCAGGGATCGGACCCCTAACTTTTTGGTGTAGATGATGATCCAACCAACTGAGCCACCCGGCCACCCCTCCCTTCCTCTGTCTCTAAAAATCAGTGAAAACATATCCTTTGAGAGTCTTAAAAAAGAATATATACATACATACTTGAAAACTTTGCAGTTACTGGTTAGTTTTGGCACATATGTAACAAACTATCTTGAGATACCTTTGTAGGTTTCCCAATTTCAATGTCAAATTCATGTCCTCCTAAACAATTAAGAAAACGGGTGTTTGACCAAGCAGGGTAACTGACTCAAATGCCTCAGTCTGTACCAACACAAAGGAACTCCTGAACGCACTTCCTGCCTGTCTTTCCTGTGACATAATGACATCCAAAACAAAAGTAAAGCACAAATCAGATCACAGCATTTTTATCCACAGGAAGTTTTAAGAGTGTTCAATTCCTTTGAACCTTTTCTACGATGGCTCAAACAGCCTGAGCACTCAAGCATCTAAAGGCAGGTATCCTAAAGTGAAGGAGTTTGTGATGCTCCTTCCAAGCCTACGATGCTGCACGAATCAAGTACAGAAAGCAGAGAAGTACCTACTGCAGCTGAACATCTCACATGAAAGTGATACCCCTGAGTATGTAGTGATTTGAAAATCTCTGCCTAAAAATGTTTACCTATTAGGATACAAGGCCTAAAATCCACCATCCATTCATTTAAGTAGAGTACTAACCACTATTCTTTCTTAAAATACAAAGGTACCTTTAAATTATGTCAATAAATAGCTAGCATTAATTATTACCATGTGTTACAGTATGAGCAAGACCCAAGAATGTTACACAAGTCCCAAGGTTCCTGAAGATGGAGAAAACCTTAAAATGACGGGGTGGACAGCAAAAGCAAACTTAGTTGCTGTGACAATCTCGGCCAGGGTCAGCAGCTGTGTACGCAGAGCAAAGGTATCTAACCGCCCATTCTGTTCATCTAAATGAACAAAGCAGACAATCCTTCTCTTAGATGAAACATTTAGATACAATCTTCTCCACCCACAAAAAACCATTCCAGGTCTCTTTCAGTCCCAGGATTCTCTATGTGACAAGCATAATTTCACTACCCACTAACTCTAAAGCCCAATAAAATTAAGTGGTAACATAACATTCTATCAGAAATAACAGAAATCATCTGGCCACCTGCAACCAGACTGGACTTTAAAGTCAGGTTTGAAAAGGAAAGCTCGGGGTCCGCCACCCTTCCGTCACTGGGAGACGTCACTGTCGTTGGTGCAAGTTGCTGCTCCACCCTGAGCCTGCATCCTCTGCGTGAATGGCCTTCTCTTCCTTTAGGAGATGCTAACGCAAACATAAAACCCACAGCACAGTGCTTGACAAGAAACTCGTTACAATCACTGTGATTAATGTTGTTTAAAAAAATCAGTTCAACAAAAAAGGCTTAAGGTAAAAACAATAAAATGCATAACAGTAAACGATGAGCTAACTGTGTTTCATTCATTGCAATATGTAAGACAAAAAGTGTATATAGTTAGCTCAATAATAGAACTTTATAACCAAAAGACGTTATTTGGCCTAAATCACAGAGCGAATATGAATAATACAGCTGCACAAACACCAGTGGGCAGGATCCTCAGGAACAGATCACACGCCAAGGCGCACCCGCAACCCAGCAGACACTCACTGCTGAGGGAATGCTCACACACATGACCAATGACTCCAGCACCAGAAATCAGCCGACCAAACAAACGTACTTTTCAATACCATAACGCGTGCTATAAAAATGGTTCTTCATGTTAGAGCTGAAAGAATTTTTAACATCTGGGAAATCGTGTCACCCAACAACAAAAAAAAAATGATGCACTATAGCAAACCTCACTTTTATAACCAGAAATTTAGTCTGTTTCACCTAGATACCTACTGAAAGAAAAAAAACGCTCTTAAAACGCTGCGGAGAACATACCCACTACAGGGTGAGAAGAGCCGACCTCCGCCCCTCCAAGTCTGGAAGGGCCGTGAGGTCTGAGCAGCACCCACCTCCCGCAGTCCCCCAGGACTCACCGCCTCCATCGGCACGGTCCGTCCTGCGGGGCACTGCAGAGGCCGGCAGAAAGGGGCGTAGAGAAGAGGGTTAATCCGCCCACCGCCACAGCCCACACACCAATCAGTTGTGGGGTTGTTTTGCCTTTCATACTGGCTGGTAAACCCACTCTGCAAGTTTCTTTAAATTCTTTTAATCAAGAATTCAATGTATCACTTCCATCTTGATTAGAAATATATCAGAAGGCCTAACACTAAAAAGCAGTGGCAAGGTAAAATTCTAAAGAAGGTTTCTTGTAGTAAAACGACTTCCATTTTTGTATATACTCCTTAAGCTTCTCTCTCATCTTCTACCTTAAGTCACTTCAGTCAGAAAACCTTCCCTGACAGTCTTCAAACTACCCACCCCACAGAACAGGAAAACGGGGCCTCTGGATGGGGGGGAGAGGGATGAGGACCATGGCCGCACCTGTTCACCAACACTCTCACTACATCACGTTCAAAGAAAATGTCTTTTATTAGCATGTTGCCATGGAAAGAAGCCAACAGATTCATCTCACAGCCAACTCCTCGGAGTGAAGAATATTGCTACAATTGAAACTGAACTCTTATGGAAAAGAAATGTTAAAGCCTGCTTCAGAGTTCTATGGGGATATGCCCTATACCATACTACTGGTGATATCTGACACAGGATTTCAAATGGTTACGGAGCTAGATAGAAACATACTGTACACACGCATAAAAAGTGACAAAGTACAGTAAGGCCAGTAGTTTAAAGTCTGAACTAACCATTTTGGTTGATGTTATCTTACTCTTTGAAATGTTAACTCCATGGAATTAGCTCACCATTAAAACAGAGCTACCAAAGCAATGGCTAACATTTATTCACTGCTTGCTATGTGCCAGGCACTGTTCTAAACACTGTGCATGTATTTATTCATCTAACCGCCACAAATAAGTACCCACTTACAATGACCCCTTTCGCAGACAAGGAAACTGGGGCAGAAGCTAAGCACAAACACGGCTAAAGGCCGTTCTGGGAGCACAACTAGACTGTCTGGCTTTAGAGTCTGTGTCCTATTGCCGGTCATCACTTATGTTCACAGAAATTAGTAACAATCTCTTGGTTTATAGTTTCTTTTCTATGAAAAAAGTTCCCTCCTCTCAGGTCTAGATTCTACTTTAGTATCTAAAATGAATGTTACCAGAATTAATATCTTGGTACAAGAAAAAATTCATATTCTGCCCACTATGGCATTTTTCCTCCTAAAACAATCCTCCATTAAATCAAAGATCAGCAGGGTTTTGTTTTTTATTTTTAATAACCACAAGCAGTAACATGTCCATTTCTGGAGCCCGATTAACAACTCTGGCTGAATCACCTCCCCACTTTTCTGTACCTCCCTCTCACCTGGTCATAAAGGCTGTATCTCTATATCATTTTACAGAGCTTTGCCCCCTAATGAGATTGGCAATTGACAGAAGGTATGCGGTCATTTTAAAATATGTCCAAAACCTCTTCGATCTTCCTCCTTTCAAGAGGTGGAACTTAATTAATTCCCCTCCCAAACGTGAGCTGGACTTAATGATACAATTCTAAAAGAACAGAGCAGAAGCCATGGTGTGTGACCGGGTCACAGATGACACCACAGCTTCCTCCCTGCTCCCTCTATCGGAGCCTCGTCTCTGGGGGAAGCCAGCTGCCTTGTTAGGACACCAAGAAGCCCTAGAAAGGTACATGTGGGGCAGATCCTAGGCCTCCAGCCAACAGCCATGGGAATGCGCCATCATGGCGACAAGTCGTCCAGCCCCAGCTGATGCCCAGGTGATTGAAGTCCCTCCCAGCCAAGATCGTGGCTGCAACTTCTTAAGAGACCCTAAGCCAGATGCAATCATCTTAGTCACACCCAAGTTCTGAACCGGTACAAACTCTGCAATAATAAACATTTTAAGCCACTAAGTTTTGGGGTAAATTGTTACTCAGCAACAGGTAACTAATCCAAAGTTTAAGAAGGCAATTTTGCAAGATATCTGCAAAGTATCTCTCCCCACATGGTTCATACTTGTACTCTTAAGCTAAACTACCCTACCCTTCTCTCTTCCTCCTTACCAAAAGATCAGGAGCCAGAAAGCCCACACCGAAAAGGTTACCAGTCCCGTAAGGGAACCATTTTCTCTTCTCCCAGAAGTGGGGGTCTCCTGCACGGACTGTCTGAAGCACCCTCTACTCACACTCTTACCAATCACCTGTGTCCATGATCATCACACCTTCCTACCTCCTGTCTTGGCAGAAGCCTACCTCAAGTCCCCTTGACCTGTGTCCCAACCAGCTAGGCCAGTGAAGGTGCTTCACCGATTCTTCGTCCTCGCCTCTCACCCAGTGTGAATTGGCTCCCCCTGTGTAATTCCTCCTGCTCAGGTCAACAGCTTCTTAACTGGCTTGTCCAATGGACACTTTGTGGTCCTCATCTTATCTGATGTCTCAAAGAGGTCTAATGCGCAGCCCTTCTCCCCAAACCCAGCTCTCCAACTGACTTCTGTGACTCTCGTGACTTTTCCGCCTGCCTCCCTGCCCAGCCCACCTCCTCTGAGGTGTGTTTTTCTTCCCCCGACACTTCAGTATTAGTGTGTCCCATCCTCACTTCTCTCTATTACTCCATGTTCAGGGCTGTACAACCTTTTGGCATCTCTGGGCCACACTGGAAGAAAAGGAGTTGTCTTGGGCCATACATTAAATACACTGCAACATGTAATCACAGAAAACTCTCATAACGTTTTAAGTAAATTCACAATTTTGTGTTGGGCCGCACTCACAGCCGTCCTGGGCCGCAGGCCAGACACCCCTGCTCCACAAGCTCTCCGTGAGAGAACTCATCCACTTGCACTGCTTTGAGCTGTCCCTATGAACTGAGACTCCACGAGCCACATCTCAGCTCGTGCATGCGGCTGCCTGATGACAGTTCTTGGTGGAAATCACAGAGGCCTCAAATACAGTGGCTCCCGCTGAACGCCTCTCCTCCAACCACACGCCAACCCTGCTGCTCTTCCTGCGCTCCCTCAGAAGTGGCCCCAGCATCCACTCAGTGTCCCAAGACATCAGCTGATCCATTTCACGTACACTGCAAGTATTTCCTAGGTGTTATATGCTTGAATATGACAGTGACGAGGAGGCCCCCGGCCCCCACTGCCCCTCTGGCCCACTAAGTCCTACCCATCCTGGTGTCTCTGCAACTGCCCAGCCCGTCTGCGCCCTCACTTCCCCCCTGCACTGTCTCACCTCTGTCTCTCACCCGACCCCTGGGCAACTGCAGTGGCCTGTGCTTGATCACCACGCCCCAAGCTCCTCTCTTCAAGTCACAATCCAGACTGCCTCTCTGACCAAGCCACTCGTATTTGTCACATGGAAACTCCCCGACATTTTCACAAATTCAAGAGTCAATGTTTTCTTAGCCTCCCATGAAATTCTGAAACCCTATCGCTGTCTTTAACACGAAAAACAGCATGCAAAAATGAAGTCTGTAAGAATCCTAGTTTCCGACTGCCCCTCGAAGAAGCACTAACAGAGTATCTTCCTTTAATAATGAAAACAATATGAAAGATTATAAATACAAACATTTACCATATGGCTGCATAGTGCTGCTTTCCCAGCCTTTGACATAAACCAAAAACATCCTTGCATAAAAAACAAGAAAATGTATGGATTACAAAAATATTACCTTCTAGAAAAAGCCTCACTGTTCTGGCGGTCTTCAGGGCCACGGTGACCACTACTCTATTACTAGAGGCCTGAAATAACGCCTGACATTGTGGAACTCACTGAATATTTACCAAGTGCGTTAAATGTTTCTTAGCCATGCTAAACCGTATCTTCTACTGTTCTCCACAGAATTCACAGTAAAAGTGCACCTGAGTTCAACCACACACAGTGTGCTATGAAGAACAAACCAAAGTCAACTAGTTTTCATCATTTCTTTTTAACATCCTTTATAACACGGGAAGATTAATGTGCATGCAAAAGAGAAGGAAAGCACGGTGACACTGGGCACCAGCCAAAGCTGTCCGTGGCCTTGTTCTTCCCAACACACAAGCTCGGCACGTGACTCAACTGTCAGTAAGATATCAGGAGTCCCAAGTCCAGCGAAGTGACTGACAGGTCAAGCTATGCACCCCCCCCCAGCCCCCCACTGTTTAAAGCAGATTAAAACCCAACTGAAACAGAAACTCAGATTTCCTCTGTCTGAGCTTTCACTGGAAATTAGATTTTTTTTCTAAGTTCGCCAAAACGTTTACCTGGGTTTTTTCCCCCAAAGTCTTCAGTGTTGTTTCTCCTGCTCCTTATCTTCAAAAGGCCCATCTGCAGTGTTTCATCTTATCACACCTGGGGGGGGGAACCCCACAGGATTTCAGCCAATTATCCAGAAATTCTGGCTTTACCAGCAGTTTCGCTGTTTCAGATTAGATGACTTGGTGACACCTGCAGGTAAGTCTTTAATGTTAGTTCAATACTACATTTCCTTCTTTAAAGTCTCCATATAAGAAATACTCCTAAATCTACAGTAAGACCACAATTTCCAACCCACGGCCTTCCAAACATTTCAAAACTACTGTACTTATGGAAAGCGCATGGCTTGGTAGTCAGAGGGTTCTAGCAGTCAAAACCCACACCTGTACAACCTTCTCCAAGTGTGGACTTAAAAAAGTTCTCTCAAATGCTGGGTCTCTGCCGGCAAGAAGGGCTCCCTGGTTTCCTTCCTATTCCCAGCCCCTGGAGCACCTGTTGTCCAATGAAAATCACCCTGCAAACTTTTAATGTGCTTGGGAGATGGCAACACACACCGATTCGGGGGGTGCTGTAACCTGGAGCCAGGTCACCTGGTTTACTCGCAGCTCTGACTTCGGACGAGCTGTTTTTTAGGGCTGCGGGCTTTGGTTCTCTCACATACAAAGGGAGAATAATAATAGACCTGACACGATAGGCTTGTTATGACGACTAAACGAGGTAAGGTATGCGGCTAATGTACCACTCAGCAGTTTTGTAAGATACATACTCTGGTAAATTCATCTGTTTTTATACTTCACGTGCCTGGTAAACTTGGGATAAATCAGCCTCGTTGACATGCACAGAGGGGAAGCAGCAACCCGAAACCAGGAGACACTTACACGCTCAGACAGGTCAGACACCATGATTTCCTTACAGAGGAAATGCACAAGCTCTGCTTCCCTTTAACCAGCGTCCCTACTTCTGCTGCTGAAACTAAGCCAACGCGGTGGGAGTGGGGAGTGGGAGCGGTGGAGGTGGTGGCGGGAGGAGACGACTTTAAAGAGCAAAATCAACTTCCCTTCACCTCCCTTTGACCGAGATAATGTTTCCGCCGAAATGCGCCCACTTCCATTGTGCAGACTCAGCCAGCACCGATTCAGATACGAGACGCACGTCGCCTGGGCAGGGAAGGGGGTTCTGAAGCCCCACTGCCCGGGATCCAGCGCTACGCAGCCTCCCGCAACCAGGTGCCCGCGCGGTGTAGCCGCCGGCAGGTGCACCGCCCTTCTCGCTGCGGCCACACACCCGCCAGCGGGCGCCGCCCACCCGCCTCAGCCCTGTCCGCCGGGGCTACTCCGGCTTCCGAGGCCCCGACAGGCCTGCCCACTGACCTTCGACACCAGCTCCGCCGGTCCCAATGCTGCAGGTGAGCACAGCGAAAGACTAGGAGATGGGCCGACGCCGCAGCACGCAGCTGCGGCGAGGCCAAACCTCCCGACTCCGACCCCGCTGAGGTCCACAGACGGTGGATAACGTGCCGCCCACCCGAACCCAGCCCAGTTCCCTCACCTGGGCGAGCGCTGGGGCGTCCCGGAACCGTCCAGCCTCTCATTGGAGGGCGCCAAGGGCCCTGGGCGGCGGCAGCAGCGCCGGCTGTACGCGGCCGGCGCCCACACCCCGAGCCCTGCCAGCCGGGCCCGCCGCCGAAGATCCAGGCCCGCCGCCCGAGGTCTGGCCCCGACCCAGGCCACTGACAGAGAAGAGGCGGAGGAGGGAGGAGGCGGGGGTGGGAGGGAGTCCAAGCTGGGGGCTGGCCTGCACTGCGGCTGCGTGAACTGGTAACGTCCTACGTCACGGCGCCGGCGCCTCCAGGCACGCCCTCCGAGTCTCGCCCAGGAATCGGCGGAGCACGGCTCCTCGCCCCACCCCTCGCCGGGCCGGGGGCGGAGCCGAGGCACAATTTGTAACAGAAAAAATAGGGAACAGCCATGACTGCAGCAGCTTTCTGATCGCTAGGGGCAGATATGAAATATGCACATAAGACAAGGAGACCTGCAATTGCAAACAGTGTTAAGTATGGGCCAGGCATTATTCTAATCACTTACTCCTCCCAAATCCCTGTGAAAGAAATACTCTTATCCCCATTTGTTTGTTTCACAAATGAAAAGCTCAGGTACAGCGAGAAGACATCAGTTAATCACATGGAGAGCTAGCGTTTGAACACAAGCAGTGTGGCTCCAAAGCTCTGCCCTCAAATATTCCTGTATCCTACCTGCTCAGTTCTGGGTCGAAATCTCTATTCTGCCTTCCTCCCCGAGTTGAAATCTCTCATCTCACAGTTCCACATCGGAGTTCCACGCGTGCCCCAAAGGAACAGACATGAAACCAAATGTAGAATAAAGTCGGGAAAGGTTAAACACGTGAAGTACCATAATAGCCCGTATTGCATGGAAGGAAACAGAGGCCCAGGCAGAAGTGGTTTATGGAAGCGCTGCATGGAAACCGAGAAGCGCCCACGTACGTTAGGGCCTTACACCGGCGACCAGGACGCTCCCTACCATCCTTAGCTGAATGAGCTCTTTAGCTTATTTCTGTACTTCTACAAAGAAATTAATTTCAAAGGTCTTTTCAAAGGTTGGAAGAATCCTCGTCATTCTTAACCTTGGTTCCCTAATAAGGCACCAGGACCCCCACAAGGGTTCAAGTTTAAACAACTTCTGCAGAAGCGGGAAATTGTTCCAGGACAAGTTCTCTGCACTAGAAATTATGTAGATGTGGTTCTGTTTCCTCCAATCAAAATTTACTAAACTAAATTGCCCTGGGGCTAGGGGAAAGGGTTTATTAGGAGGGGAGAGGGGCTGAAACTCACTGTGGATCACACCTAACCATTGGGTGGACTGTTGGAGAGCTTCTGACTCTACTTCCTTTCCATCCCTATGACCAGAGCCACCTTGCAACTTGACACAGACACCCAGACAACATTATCTGAGTGAATTGTTTATTTTGAAAGCCTTTCTATTCTAAAGATGTTTGATTTTGTGACGATCATTAAGCTCCCTGGAAGTCTGCTGGACTCACTAATTATCCTGGCAAGGCTCCCTCCCTCCCCTAGTCCCTCACCTCCTTTCACTTTCCCTGGGCTGGCCAGGCAGCATGGCCACAGAAGCCCCCATCTCCATCCCGAGGCCTCATTAAGAATCGCTCTGATGGCAGAAGCCCTCTAATAGTTTCTTATGTTTAATTTTTTTACTTTGCAGTAATTATAGATTCACAGGAAATTACAAAAAAAAAAGTAAAGACTGGCCTTGTGTACCCTTCACCGAATTTCTCCCAATGCTTGTATCTTACATTATTACTGTATTTTGCCGTGTATGCTACACCCACATTTTTGGCCCAAATTTTCAGGAAAAAAAATTTCGTTTTAATTTTTTAATTCAATGTTTTATTCATTTATATTTAGATACTTGTTTTTTGTATTATAAAGGAATTTTAGCATTTATTTTTAATGTATTATGGTACAAGAAATTTTATATAACAGATCATTACAAAACACAAGAACAGATGCAAGGTATTCCAGGTACTACCCATGTATAATGTTCATCCTTATTTTTCCCTCAAAAAATTGGGCAAGTGCACATTATACACAGCAAAATAGTACCAGGAATCTGACAACTGTATAATGTGTGTATAAAGCTTTATGTCATTTTACTAAATGTAAGTTCAGGTTACTAGCACTGCAAACAAGGTTCAGAACTACTTATCACCACAGTTCTAGAAAGGGTTTGGGGAAACAGACGCCTTATTATCTTGCTG
Organism: Desmodus rotundus; assembly: GCF_022682495.2. Lineage (NCBI taxonomy): Eukaryota > Metazoa > Chordata > Mammalia > Chiroptera > Phyllostomidae > Desmodus > Desmodus rotundus. The sequence continues at coordinate 3,251,271 of NC_071395.1, read as the reverse complement.
GCGGGCATGTGAATTAATTAACCTCAATGGAGAGCAATACGGCAATTTCTTTTTAAAACTTTAAGTGCACCTTTCTTTTGACCCAGCATTTCCACTTCTACAATGAATCATGCAGGTACCTTCACATTGACCAGGGTACAAACTACCCATTGCTACATTGTTTATAAAAGCCAAAGATTGTTAATGTAAAAATGTTCAGTTGTAAAAGACTAGTTTAAAACTTGTGGAACATTGTACAGCAGTGACAAAAAGTGACAGCTCTACACGCCCTGACATGAGAGGATCCACAACATACATTATAAAAAAGTTGGAGAGCAGAGATATATGTATATGTGTGTAAAAATAATAAGCAAATAGGCCAAAACCAACAAATTGACTTGCAAAACATAAGAGCCAAAGACTCACTGGACAAAAGTTAAAATTTCCGGTCGCTGGCGCATATTGTAAAATAACATGTACACACACACACCGCTCTTTAGGCGCAGGGTATATCTGGATAAATGCTGGAGGAACTGGTACAGACTAGCATTAGGACAAGGAAAAAACTGGGCGTCCTGACCTAGGATGTCTGGGGGACGTTCTCTTCCACTGTATACGCTTTTCATAACAACCGAGTTTTGTGATATGTGTGTGTTACCTAAAGTATTTTAATGAGCTATAACCATCTTTTTCTTTGGCCCCCCCATCAAGTCACACTTTCTCCCTCCAAACACAAGATGGGTTGACGCTTGTGTTGGTTTGCTTGGGCGGCTGTGACAAAATATCATGGAGTGGGCGGCTTAGCCAACAGATACTTCCTAACTGTTCTGGAGCCTGGACCTCCTAGATCAGGGTGTCAGCAGTTTCAGTTTCTCGTGAGACATCTGCTGGTGGTTTGCAGATGGCTGCCTCCTCACTGTGTCCTCACATGGTCCTTTCTCGGTGCCCGAGTGCCCCGTGTCTCCTCCCCCTGTGTCCCAATCTCCTCCTCTTACGAGGACACCAGTCAGACAGGATTCGGGACCACCCTAATAGCTTCACTGCAACTGAAGTACCTCTCTAAAGGCTTGACCTCCAAATACAGTCGCATTCTGAGGTCTAGGAGTTAAGGCTTCAACGTACAACTTTGAGGGCACACAGCTGAGCCCACCATACCCGACAAATATGATCTTCTCCTAAACCTGGTCTCATTTTCATTTCGCTCTTCCGTAATTCTTTGACGCAGACATCCCGCGTACTGTTTTAAAACACGTGCTACCTTTGTTGTGTATTTTGTAAGTTATCATTTGATCTTGTATGTGTTCCAGAAAGGGCTGATGGGTGGGATTTGTTTTTCCTTAGACGGTCCATTTGGCGGAAGGGCACAGCAAATTAGGGCAAAAGCACTTGGGTGTTTTGGGGGCATGGTACTAGCAGGATTTCACTCCTGGACTTTAGGCCTCAAATATAACATACAGTGGCTTCTTCTAAGAGAAAATAAATACCTTGACTATCACCACGTAGTTTAAACCATTTATGATCATGTATGCCAATGCCCGGCATCCTTTAATATGCAGAAAAATCATCTGGAGACGTTTATAAAATACAGACTCTGCTTCAAGGTCTGGGGTGGGATTTGAGGTTCTGCATGTTCAACAACCCCAGGTGACACTGTTCTGCACCCGGGCTTGCGTGTCAAGGCTGTGGTCTGTGATGCGGAGTTTGGCATTTATGTTAAATTCAACAGGAAGCCATTGAAGGATTTTAAAGGGAGACATAATCCAACTGGTTTGCACTGCCCTTCAATCTCCACAAGGCCCACTGTGTCCTCGGTTTAGGCTGCCCCCGTCTCCTCCAGCAGTCGTTTATTTGAAGGCTGTTTCGAGTTCTCAGTCTCTTGGTGGGTACTGGGGTTGTCCAGGCATTCTCCTTGGGGCTCAACGCCAGGTAGCGAACTAGGTCACATCCGCTACGAACGACCGCACCCAGAAGTGGAAAGACAAGCCACAGAATGGGAAAACACTTCTGTGGTCATGTGTTTGATGAGGAATTTGTATCCCGAATATAAACACAACTATTAGGACTCAACAATGAAAATACAAGAGAGAATGTCAGTATGATTTATGGGAAGGACAAGCTCAAGTTATCGGGAAGATAGACATTCTAGGAACAGAGAGCTTGGGGGAGAGCTTCTCTAGACAGAAAACCGATCGCATCAATTCTGTTTTGGATGAGTATGTAAACTGAAGGTACAAATCCCATACATTGGACTGAAGGTTTCTATCATTTCTCCTTAGCAGAATCAGCATTGTGAGTAACAACAAAAGGTGTCCAGCCTTCTTCACTTAAATAGCATAGGAAAAAGTGTATTGCAGGTGGCACACATATACCCAATTTTATTATGCTGGAATTAATTTTCTTCTGTTTTCCAAGCAAGTTTAAATGTTAGACATCCTACCATTGAATTATTATTCTGAAGTTAACTAAAATTTCTCAGTAATAGATACAATTCTCGAGAGCAATGTTTATGGGGCTACTAAGTAATGTCAAAGTCACAAATCAGACTGTTAGCATTTTCATTAAGAAAAAAATGTTTCCTTGTTACCATGCATCAAGGATGTAATTCTCTAATGTATACTTTTATTAAACTCTAATCATATTTTCCTTCCATAAACTGCCACTTCAATAACAAGTAATTGAATGATTGCCCCATTCACCCAGCTATCATAAGCCACTTTTGTCCTAAACTGTAATGATAATTCTTAGAAAAACCAGCAAATTATAATTCATTTCAGTTTATATATACTACCGAATTTTTCAGACTATAAGATGCACCTAGGTTTTAGAGGAGGAAAATAGGAAAAAAATTTTTGAAGCAAAAAATACGGTAAAATATTTAATAACACAAATAACATAATGTTTCACCAGTGTAAAGGTAAGCTACATTTGTACCATAAGATGCAACCCCATTTTCCTACCAAATTGGGGGCTGCGTGTTATAGTCTGAAAAATACGGTAATCGTCTTTCTACCAGCAACACAAATGTTAGCAAACACTGAAATCAGTTTGTGTGCTTTGGGGGCCAAAAATACCTTCAAAGTCCCTCTCTTCTGAGTTAAGAAATGAGTCAAACTTGAGAAGATATGAAAGAAATGAAAGCTTTCAAGGTAGGTAAATATGAAGGTTATACAAGAATTCACATCATTTTAGTTTCTTTAAAAGGACACGCTATAACCCTGGAAAAAGAAAGCCAGAACAGTGATGCTGAGCAGAGCAGGGAGGAGGAGCGGAACTGGGTGCAGGGTTTCCCGTGGAAGGAGTCAGACATACACAGTGCTCCTGAAGTGTCTGCATTTTACAAACAGGAGCCTACTGCAAAAGTCCACTTCCTTTCCAGAGCCGTGATACAGGCTCTTCACAGTCCACGGCCACCCCACCCTGAACGCTCCCGATCTCGCCTGACACTGGCCTTTTATTGTGTATAGTTACTATAATATACCTTCATTAACCAATTCCCACCAGAAAAGAGGGCACAATTAAACAAAACCAGCACGGACCAGGAGTTAACCGAAGAATGTATAAGCCTTTATGAACAAAATTTTAAAGACATACAAGATCTAAGTAACGAGACAACTTCGCTCACAATGTTTCCATTTAGCATAGTATGAGTTGTATTTTCTATATAAATTCAGTGCAGTCCCCCAATAAGTGCAGCTGATAGTATAAGGAACACAAAAAAACTCATTATAAATTATATATTGACAAAAAGTCCACAAACACCTAAATCAATTTTAATAAGCAAGAGGGACAAACAGGAGGCACGTCTTACACTAAGACTAAATCAAAGCACTATTAGTAGGAACAGCCTGACACTGAAGCAGGAACAGGACCTCTACCCTCTGCGCTCACTCCCCTCATCCCTGTCAAGGGCGGCTGCCATTCGCTCAGCGTGCGTCCACGGATGAACATGGCCCATCCGTAAACCAGAACCGAACGTGGCCCTTCTCCTCTGTCTGAAAGAGGGCCGCTAGCCCCAAGGCGGTGGGTGTCGGGGGTTCTGGGCAGCCTGACCAGGCTCAATCCCAGAGGCACCTCTTCCACGTTATGAGACTGATGCCAGCCCACTTGGTCCCCAGGATGTGTCGGTTCCCATGGGAGGCAAGGGCCGATGCATGGTCGCCTGGCCCCCCACGCCCAGGTGTCCCATCTCTACAGGGCCCCAGAGGCATGCCAGGTGCAAGATCGTCTGCTCCCGATGGCACGGCCTTGCTCTAGAACCCCAGGGGCCCTGCTCTGTGGTTTTCTTGTGGGGACTTGAGACAAATGCCACACAGCAGCCTTTGCTACCACTGATATCCTCACACTGTAGACTTGCAGATCACGTGACCCAGCAGCAGCCCTGCCCGCATAGCAACCTGGACCTGCCGCAGAGCCCTTTCTGGCTCTGGGCTCTGTTCAAAGCCAGTGGCCGTTCATCACCCAGTTTACGGGCCATAGAAGTCTGGCCTCCAGAACCCGAAGCCCACCCGCTAATGTGCTTCCTGTCTCACAGAAGGAGGTGCAGGAGGCAGGCACTTGTGTTACATTTTCCAGGGGACATTCCAACACAACCCCGACCCCTGGAACTGGAAACCATTGTAGATGTAGCCAGCCCCTGAAACACCTCAGGGAGCGCCCTCCACCGCCTGGAACACATGGGTCTCCTGGAGGCCTTCAGCGAGTAGCCACTTCTTATTTACTCATCCTTGGCATCACAATCCCATCAGCAAAATGGATCAGGGTGGTGGCTTTGGGATGTCCAGATGGGAGGCGTCCAAAACTGCCTCCTCAGGTTTGATTAATGGGCTACAGGGGCTCCAGAACCCAGAGAAGCATTTTACTCATGTTTACTGGTTTATAATAAAAGGCTATGATAAAGGGTAAGATGAACATCCAGATGGAAGGCCTGTGTAGGGCAAGGCAGGAGGGAAGGGGCGGAGCTTCCACACCCTCTGGTCACCATTCTCCCGGGCCCCCACCTGTTCACCCACCTGGGAGCTCTGCAAACCCTGCACTTTGGGGATTTTATGGAGACTTCGTCACATCGGCATGAGCCACCACAACTCCATTTCCTGACCTGCCCTTGACTAGGAGCCAGACAGTGTCATCAGAACAGAAAACACTCCTGTCCCCAGCAAAGTACAATGCAAGGTTTCCGGAGCCTGTGTCAGGAACTGGGGGACAGACCAACACATGTACTTCCTATTATCTTACACAAACCATTTCCTTAGTTCTGCCTTTGGGGTTTTTTTTTTACTGCAATTTTTATTTTGCAAAATTTGGCAAATACACACATTCTTGTTTTCCCTTCCTCATTTAAAAGTTGGCAGTCTATCTATATTCATTTCCCCTTGATTTGCACTTAATACAGCACCCTAGAAATCATTCCATACCCACACACAGAAGTCTTTCTTTCTCAATACAGCTTCATGGAACCCTGCTGGGTGCGTGTACTAGACTTTATTAACCAATCTTCTATTCATAAGCACTTTGGTTACTTCCAACACTTTGGTATCTCAAGAAAATGATGCAAAGAATAACCCTTTGTGTTTTTCACGTTTGTGAAGGTGCATGTTCAGGGTAAAGGTCTTGAACTGGGAACGCTGGATGCAGTGATAAACAACTATGAAGTTTTTGTTAGATTTCACCAAATTCCCTCCCCCGGGGGACATGCCTTGGACCCTCCCAGCACAGTTGTCTGAGAGCTCGGTTTTCACACTGCCACACCAATGAAGCAGGCTGTCAATCTTTGGAATATTTGCCAACCTGGTTGGCAAAAAACCTAATTTAATTTCTTCAATCTCTTAAAGTTTATTTCTTTTCTCACTTAACCTGTTGTTTGTCATCTCTTCCTGTTCTGCGGATTCTACAAGTCCTAAGGCCACCTGGCCACTCCCTACCCCTCTGTGTTCATCACAGTCACCTCCCACCCATCCATCCCCGCCCCGCACTTCCCCATGCTCAGTCTGCGTCTCCTGGAGAAACAGAATCGATACAGTAGACGTCTTGGCAGCAGCGGTGACAGGCTGGGTCCTTCAGAAGCTGAAATGCAGTACCTGCGTATATGTAAAAATCTCTCTTACGCGCGTGTTCCGCATCCTGTATCTTTTAAGAAACAAGCTCACGCAGTGGTAGAGCTGACCAGTCTGACATCCACAGGGCAGGCTGGAAACCTGGGCAGGAGGTAATGGTGCAGTTTTCAGGCAGAATTTCTTATGCTTGGGAAAGCCTGTTTTTGCTCTCCAGGCCTTACAACAGATGTGACAAGGCCTGGCCACATTGTCTAGGGTTAAACTCCTTTACTTCAAGTCAACTGATTTTAGATGCTAATTACATCTACCAAATACCTTCACAGCAACACCCAGGCCAGTGTTGGATTCAATGACTGGGTACCACAACCCAGCCAAGCTGGCTCGTGAGTTTCACACTCCCATGAGAGATACACACCTTTACTGGTAGTGTGAGCTTTACTGGGCCACTTTAAGAGGTTGAAATAATTACATCATACCTGACTGCAGCATTCAGTGTTAAAACAATTTTTTTATCCATCTGTGCCACCAAAGAAAAGGTGACATATGCAAAAAAATAAATAAATGAGAAAATAACTCCTTTTTGAAAAAGAACATTTTTAAAAGAGATATGAAGAAATTTCGCTATGGTTCTATTATCTTTATAATCAAAACATGATGTCACTGTCTCCTGTTAAAAAAAATCTTATCACTGCCTACTTAAAACACTTGAAAACAATTTTCGAAGCAAAGATTAAATCTTTTTCCAATGAAGAGTTTCCCGCACGTTTTGTACTCACTTGTTAAAAACATAGAAACCCGGCCCCTGGGACAGGGATGGGCAAACTGCTAGGCCCGCACTTCCTTGCCCGGGACCCCGTGTGAGCTGGGTGGCCAGAGAGGAGCCGTCCTCTGGCTCCTGCTTGCTCACTACTCGGGAGTTGTTGAACACAGAAAAGTCGCACAACAGGACAGCTGGTTCAGAGCAACGAATTTAAAAGTTCAATGCCCAGTTAGAAGAATAAATGAATTTATTCTCAAGTGCCATAAACAGTAGCTAAAAATGGAAGGCTCTTGGCTGTGCCCCTTGCTCACACCTTGAAGGACGATGACGTGTAGTCAGAACTAAGACTGCCCTCCTGACCCAGGGGGACTGCTGCCTGTCACTGGGTTCTTTACGTCTTTCACGTACCGTAGGGCCACGTAGTATCACGTGGGGAAGTGCTCTTTTCTACAGCCTCGCCTTGGTCAATGGTCTCACTGAGGTGGCCTCATAACTCTGAAAACTTGGGAATTAGCCAGATCCAGTTTTCCTTTCCACTGGTATTGAACCACCCAAGAGGAAGTTACCTTTGCAAGAAAAATGGAAGGAAGTGCCACTTATGTAAATATTTGATTCACAGAACTACTTTTATGTTCCTAGATTTTACAATGGCAACCGTGATGTGTCAACTTGAACAAGCTGCGGGGTGCCCAGATAAGCGGTTATTTGTGACTTCCGGGTGTGGCTGTGAGGGTGTTTCCGGACCAGATAAATGTGCCGTGTGCTGAGTAAAGCAGCAGCCCCCCCCCCCCAGTGTGGATGGGGCTCGTTCAGCCCTGTTGGAGGGCTGGACGGAATAAAAAGCTGGGAAAGAAAGAATCCTTTCTCTCTGCCAATTCAGTTGTCTTGGAGCTGGGACATGGGCTTCCTCCTGACCCTGGACTCAGATTAGAATGTACACCTGAGCTCTCCAGAGTGCCCAGTTTGTTGTTGACTGTCAGTCTTGAGTTTCTCAGTCTCCATAGTCATGAGAGCTAATTCCTCATAGTAAATTCTATCTATCACCTGTCTATCTATCTTTCTACCTATCTAATCAGTTCTGTTTCTCTGGAGAACCCAGACATACGGCAACTTTCAGAGAGGAGGTATCTATGGTGTTTATCGATACTAGAAGCAACAGTCCACTTGGACACACACCAGGGGTGATAAATTAGTGAACATGACCTGACAATGTTCTGTAGTTGGGATAGCCAGAAGAAAAAAGTTTTCACTTCCTGGTTTTCTTGTTTATGCTCTGAAATGACCTTTGATGTCTCATAAACATCTCACTGAACCTGCTTTCATTCATTCAACAAACGTTTAATAGAGTGCTTACCATGTTCCGCCGACATTCCTATCATTGTGCTATTAGTGTTATTAAAAATTCAACTTACCCAACCTCAGCTGGGTCCTGGGTGTTCTAGTCAATCTTTTAATGTACCCATCAGGAAGCGGCTTCCCTCGTGAACAGACCGCAGAAAGCCGTCCAAAGCCTGATCCAGGAAGCACTGAATAGGAGATCCTTGTTCCTTCTCGCATCCCTAATGGCACGTCGCTCCTTCCAGGGCTTCGCCGTTTCACGAGATGGCCCGGCAGCAAGAACAGAAAGAAACGATCACAGAAATGCAACAGGGCTGGGGCTAGAGTGAGGCTGTTTAAGGGGGTGCCCAACCTTCTGTAATCCCGGTAAACACTGTAAGGCAATACTAAACAAAATTAGTGCCAAAAATCCACGATGGACAAAATATCAAATTTTCAGCAAAGACAGTATCCACCCCTTCATACGCACAGCCCTGCCTTGCTCACCTTGCCCTCATTTCAGTCCTGCTGGACGCCCCATCAGCGACTTCGCAGAGTTCAGCCACGTGTCCTAAACTCTCTGGGAGGTAGCGAAGACCTTTACAGAACCCCCAAATGTCTCATTCTAAGGCACCACAGCTCGCATTCCTATTAAATCAACACAGCGGTCCGGGCGCCTTTGCAGGGCGGGCTTCCTGCCCACCTGCCCGTTCGGTGGAGGAAGGACCTCAGTGTTGCTTGGGGGTGATTTGCCTGGATGCTGCCCCAGTTCTCCTTCTCTCATTCTGGTCAAAAGTTCGAACCGCCCACAGCCCCTGCGTCCATGCACCAGGGCTCAGTTTCCAGCCCTACATCCCCACAGATTGGAGACGACACATCTCCTATGTGGAGGCTTTCTGGTGATCGTCTTGCTCCCAGGGAGTTGATTTTGAAAAATAAAAAGTTCATCACACGCTCACTTGGCAGCCATGGAATGTGTCACTCAAATCCCTGCTGCTGAGCGAACCAAGAGGCCTTTGCTCTGGAGGGACCCCAGGCCTGCCCCATGCTTCCTGCAGCTGCTGTGACCAGTGACAGACCAGGGCTAGAGGATGAAGCTAGAGGCCTTCTTGCAAGACAGTCGCGCCATTAGCAGGGGACTTTGGTTCCAGGATTTCCCACTGGCTTGGCCAAACTGCTGTAGACTGCACTGAAGTCTGAGAGCCTTCCTGGCTGGACCTCCTGCCTGCTCTTCCCTCCAGAGAGGTCAGACCCGCGCCGGCTGAGGCTTTCCCCACCGCCCACGACTCCCCCGCTACTACCCCTTGTGCACATTTGGTCCTGCCTCGACATCTGCTTTCCGAAGGAGCCTGACATGCTCACAGCGCCTGCATTCCCCTCACGTTCCTCTGTCCAGATCCATAAAGAGCTTGAGGTGTCCATGTGCTCAGCCGCCACTGATGCAGTGTGCAGTCAGGTTTGCACGTGTGTGTGAACACCACTGCAGTACCCTTAGGCCTGTCTCGGTCCTGTGACCGCTGTTCGAAATCATCTCCCCCCTCTCAGACAGCTCCAAGTCCATTCTCTTTCTTCCTTCACCCTGACCACACAGAAGAAATCGGCCTCCGCCACCCACCTTCCTCCTCACGCCACGACCTCCCTGTAAGTTCATGCCTGTCCCCTCCTGGATTCCAGCTAGGGTAAGACTTTCCGCCTTCCACAGGCCCAGTGTCTCTGGGCGGCTGAATCAACAGTAACTGGGAGGGTGGTGAGGCAACAGGCATTCTCTGTCTTGTCCCCTTTCTGTCTTTTAGAGGAAGCACTGGTGACAATGTCCAGTCTAAGAAAAGTCCTCTTGCTCCTGCCTCACTGTGGCACGTTTGGTCTTCATTGCACAGCTGGACTCCCTGAAGGTAAATTCTGCATTCGCTGTTCTCGCATCCTCACATCACCTTGTTCACCTGCAACTTATGGTGCTTCTTCTCTTGAGGGTGACACTGACTTCCTCAGGGTCAGGTTTACGGCCTCATCTCATCCGTCAGTCTATGCAGCCTCAGGATTTGGCTCCACTCCTTTTTGAAATTGCTTTTATCTCGGCTTGGTGCCATGTGAAAAAGCTCCCTGCTCTGCTTCCTTTCTGACATGTGAATCATAGGTGCTCCCAAAACCCCACCCTTCGCACCTCTAGGTGGGCTTTCCAGTCCCGCTCAGGCTGCTCGCTGGCTGCCCAGGCCTCTGTCTTGGACGCCCCCTGGTCTGCTCCTTCAGCATTGCTTCTTCCCTGAGCTCCGGGGCTCCCCTCTCAAGTGCTGGGCAGTTCCCCAGGATGTGTCCTTGGAGGACTGCGCTCAACAAGTCTGACACTAAATCTGTCTTTGTCTGCAACCTTGCCTCACCTTCCACAGTCTCTGCTCTGCTTGGCACCCCACCCCTCTCCCAGTTACGAGGGACTCCACCACCCAGAGACACTGGAATCCAACCCATGCTTCCCAGCTCATACGTCCACAGCCCCCTTTCTGGTGCTGCCAGAACTAGAAGTGCCCAGTGCAGCACTGGTGGCCTTCTGCTCACCGCGAACATCAGCCAACCCGGGACAATGTATGCATCCAAATACACAACGATAATAATGGCTTATAACTCACTGCATACAGTAAGAGTTCACGTTCATCCTAATAGAAATAGGTAAGTAAGTGTGCGAGAAAGGGAAAGCTCTCCCAAACAGTAATAAATGCAGAGGAAACGACAAGATTAGAAAATCACCATGTGGCAACCTCCATAGCAGTAATTGTTTCAGGCAAGCAGTCTCCCTGTAACCCCACACAGACGAAGGAAAACACAGACACTGTAGAGTGGAAAAACCCAGCTGGTGCTACCTTACTAAGTGTTCAAGGTTATCATCGTCTACAATCGGGCAAACAGATACTGTGCATCTCCTGAAACAATGCCACCTGCGGCCTCCTGCCCAGAACACGCTGTGCGGACCTAGTCACGAGGAAATTTAGGAATCTGCAAACTGATGTTTTTCAAAATAAATGGCCCGAACCCTTCAAAAGTGTCAAGGTCATCAGAGTGGAGATTACAGATTAAAGGTGACTAAAGAGAAAAGAAAACCAAACAACTTGTGCGCCTAGAATGACTCTTCAACCAGATATTTTCCCCTTTTCCTATGAAGGCTGTTCGAGAGACGACTGGTAAAATTTGAATGACATCTGTGAACCACACCTAGTCCCCCGGTTCACCCGTGTCAAAGTGAGCCTGCTAGTTAATAACTGCGCTGTGGCTGGACAGAGAATGCCCTTGGCTTGAGGACACCCACAGAGATGTGCTGGGTGAGGAGGGAGCCTCAGGTCTGTAACTTGCTCTCAAGGGTTACAAAAAAACAGACTTATAGCCACATCGCCCTGTGTGTACAAAAAACGATAAAGCACATGTAAAATGTTCATGTTTGAGGAATCTGGGTGAAGTACACAGGGAAATCTTTTGCCTTCACAGTATTTTTGCAACTTTTCTGTCAATCTTAAATCACTTTGAAATAAAAACTTAGAAAACAAGCCCTGCGCTGGTAGGAGAAATCACAAGACACTTTGTATGCATTACGAGGGCTCCGCCACCTGGCGCAAGTTTGAACGCCGGCAGGCAAGCGGTCTCGGCCCTACTCATCCTCGCTGCATTTAATCAATTACCGCCTTGGCTGAGGTACCCCTGATGGACGACTTCGTAGAAAATCAAGCCCGATGCATTCATTCCCAATAGGCTTTTATTAGCAATGATGAAGATGATAATGATGAAATAAACAGCTGTACAGCTAGCTATATCCCTTACGAATGTTCGTATTGTAGTGTCTGTGTGCTTTGTCTTTATTCTGGACCAAGTCATTAGTAACCATAATATATATCAGAAATCACAGCACGTGAACCCCTAATGAGTAATTGCTTTTATCACCGCATGTAGTTTTAGGAAAATAACACTGTTCTCCAAGGCTGAAGTAGAAATTCCTGGCTACGAACACCAACACAAGGGAGGGAGAACGGGCCTTATTTCAAAACTCAGGGTGTTCTAATAATTAACTGGGCTTCGAAATATGTTAATATATTCACATTGGGATAGGGATGTGATTAATTTTCTGAGAATTCATGCAGAAAGAGCAAATAACGGCTACCACGGGCTAACACAGTAATATCTGGGAAACTGCCCAAATTGGCCATCTTGCTCCTGTTTCAAAACTCTGGGCGACTTGCTCCCTGTTGAGAATGGCGGGAGGGCTTCCTGGCTGTCCGCTGACCATGAGCAAGCCTGTCCTGCAGCAGACCCATGCTGGAGTCTCAGCGCTTTCTCTACGTGTCCTGTCAGCTGGGCGGACACTGTCTGCATCATAAAAACAACTTTTTTTTTAGTTGAAGCCACTATTGAAGAAGGATTTGAGGGTGCTATTTCTTTGCACCATCTGCTATTTTGATGGTCCTTAGCCACAAGAGCACCGAAGGGGGTAACACTCTCGTTAAGTATTATGGCCGGGGCCAGGCTAAGAATAAGTCTCGTCATGCTGCTTTTGGAAGAGATGAGCGTCCTGCGGGTGACACTCAGCTCTGAGGGTGGCTCGGGACAGAGGCGGGGGCTGTCTGATGAGCGGCCAGGAGAGGTGTTCATGCCAGCTGCGCTTGAGAGCCTGGGCTGTGAATTTTCTGCTTGTCCTGCTTCCATAATTGAAGCGCTCTACAATTGAAATGGGAGCTGAGAAGCCTGGCAGTCCCCAAGCAGTTCAAAAGCATAGAAATATTCCTTTTATTTTTGTCTACAAAGCAACGAGCCATCTAGCCAGTGAGCCTGTCCTTTGAGAGAGTCAAAAGAGTGGCATTCACGTTCTAGAACACTGCCCTACAATGTCATTTGGGACAAGTCCCTTAGCCTCCAAGAGCAGCGGTCAGCTAACTTGCTCCATAAAGGGCTGGGCAGTAAATATGTACAGGGTGGGGCAAAAGTAGGTTGGGAGTATGCAAAACAGGCTATTCTTGTGTTATCACTTATTAATTACTGCATTATTTCTCAGCCTAAGCCTACGTTTGCCCCGCCCTGTATTTGCATCTTTGCCTGACACAGAGCCTCTGCCGCAGCCACTCAGCTGTGGGGACAGAGCATGACAGCCACCGCGGGACATTATTTTACAGATGAACAGAGATGCGTCTCCCCATAAAACTTTCTAATGAACACTGATATTTGAATTTCATGTGATTTTCACATCAGAAAACATTCTTCTTCTTTTGATTCCCTCCCCCCCACTCACCAGACAGTTAAAAATAGGAAAACCCTCCTTAGCTTGCAGGCCGCACACAAACTGGGGTGGTCTAAAGTTGCTGACCACTGTCCTAGAACTTGGCGGTCCTTGTCTAAGAAAAGAAATCACTATAGTTTCTCGTACTTCATGTGATGACCAAACGAGAAAACAGAGGCAAGAGTCCATTTAGAACACTTAAGCACTACATAAGACATTAACAGAATGCTGTTTTTTTTTCAAGGGTATTTTTCTTTTTTTAAGATTCCACATATAAGTGAAATCATATGGCATTTGTCTTTGTCTGACTTATTTCACTGAGCACCACACCTTCTAGGTCCATCCACGTTGCTACGAATGGCAAGACTCCCTCCCCTTTTTATGGCTGAGTAACAGTCCATTGTGTGTGTGTATCACATTGTATTTGGCCGTTTTGTGTCCATCTTCATCCATGTGTCCACCGACGGACACATAGGTTGCTTCCACGGCTTGGCTGTTGTGAATGATGCGGCAATGAACATGGGGTGTGCGTATCTTTTCAAGTTAGTATTTTCATTTCCTTCAGATAGATGCCCATTAACATAGGTTAATGGTTTGGACACAGATCAATTACAGAATAACAGACAGACTCAAAAACACGAAAAGGACAACCCATTCCGAGGCAGTGGTGGGGGTGCAGGAGTTCAGTCTAATTTTAACCACTGTGAGCCTGCATGTCAGCGAGCCGCCCATCCGCCCTTTGACATCTGCTGTCTGGAAAGGCGAGGCCCCATGCTAGCAGCCTGTCCCGTAGTCCTCACCCAGAGGCTGATGGTCATGTTTGGCAAAAACGCCGTTTAAAATTTTGAATTTGAGTGCTTTCTGTAGACGCAGGTCACGTAACTTCCTATTGTCTTGTGCCCGGAGCTATTGTAACGCGCCCCGGAAAACAAGAGAGGAAGTGCAACGCAGTGTCCGGGTGAAGAGGCGAGGTCCGGCCCCAGACCGCGTGCCCTGGAGCCCCTGCCCAGCACCTGTGAGCCGCAAGAGCTCCCACCAGTTCTTGACCCTCGAATGGAAGACACTTGGGACACGGCCTGACTCACAGTAAGTGCTCCATTAGATGTTAGCTGTTCTCACTGGTGGGGTTTGCTACCGCCATGGAGGAGAAAGAACCCAGGACTAAAAGATAGACATGTCTCAAATAGAGGTTGACAGGCCATCAGCGAGGCCCACCAGGGAAGGCTGGGAAGTGGGTGAGGCCCGGAGCAGAGGGCAGCGAGGGCAGCCCACGCACAGGGCTCTCTGAGGGTGTGGGGGCAGGACTCGGACAAAGCTCAGCCTGGAAGGCCTGTGTCGGGGAGGTGAAGCTTCCCCTCTGACCCCGTATGTCCCATACTCGGGGGCCCATGAATGAACCCTACAAAGACAGGTGAGTGAGAGAAAAGCCAAAATTTAATCACCAAACTAGGTAGGAGAGTTCACAGAAAAACTCAAGGAGAGTAACTCAAGGAGGCATAGAATTGGGGGCTTATTTATCATCTTAACAGAAGAAAGGGAGGGGAGAAGAGAAACTAAGAGACTTTTGGGAGAGATAAGTGGGCCCTTCAGAGAGCAGATGGGAGCAATGACGGTTTCGGCAGTGTGTGTGCCTGCTGCTTCTCTCCGGTGATAGGAGTCCACCCTCCCTGGTTGTCAGTCTCACAGGGCAGGGACTCAGACACCTGGGTTCTCCCTGAGAGGTGCTGTTCACAGGCAGATGAGGGAGCTGAGAAAAAGGCTATCCTTAAACGCTCCCTGCACACGGTAATTTTCACACCAGTTGCATCCTCTGGACCCCTTCACCAGCATTTTATTAAGATAAAAAACTTAAAAAGAACTCTAGGTAATGAAAAGGGAGATGAGGTCAAGGGCTCCAACATTTGTGACTAGTGACCTGAGCCCGCTATTGCGTTCCAGAGTCACTGCAACCTTACAAATGGCTCCGTGGGCATAAATTGCCATGATTTTGCCTGTATTCTATGAAATTTCTGATGGATGAAGAAGCCAGCAGTGGGCAGAGGACACCTTGTCACCGAGACAGAGATAAGAGATGACGTAAAATGTCCAAGAGAAAGGGGTGGGGCTGCAGACAGCTACAGAGGTCCCCGCCGGCAGCTGCGGACTTTCTTCCTACTGAAGCAAAGCCCAACTCAGAGAGCAGCAGGTCCAGGAGCCGGGGAGCTGCGATGCAGGGGCTGGCACAGCTTTCTCAAGGGAAGAAGATTCAAATCATGCTTTTGAGACATTTATGTTTTATAGCCCTTCTTTACGGCCCCTAACTTTTTATTTCAAGGTTTATAGCGCCCCCGCTGAAGAATAACGCACAGGGCTCATTTGAATTGTCATTATCCTGCACAGGTTCTGCCTTCTCAGCCCGTTTCCCGGCCTTTCGGATCAGGGAAGCTATTTTTGTAAAAGAATCAAGCTGGATACCCTGCCTCTTCTGCTGGGCCGGCTAGGGCGGCCCGCCCTGTTTCCACCGCTCTCTCGGGAGACTGCTCA
Organism: Desmodus rotundus; assembly: GCF_022682495.2. Classification (NCBI taxonomy): domain Eukaryota; kingdom Metazoa; phylum Chordata; class Mammalia; order Chiroptera; family Phyllostomidae; genus Desmodus; species Desmodus rotundus. The sequence continues at coordinate 3,235,394 of NC_071395.1, read as the reverse complement.
GACACAGAGCTCCCTCCTTTCCTTCCTCTGCCCCCCAGTATTTCCCTGCTCTGCCCACCACCCAGCAGAGCTGCTTACTCTGCACTTGCTCTGTGTCAACTCCTATTCTCATGATGCTGCTGTCCCCAAAGTCCCTTAGGGCATGCCTCCTTACTTACACTTTTGCCTGCTGGTGACCTCAACACAGAATTCACTGTGCAAGAGCTGAGGCCACCACCATAAACAAAGGCAGCTTGGGGAGTAGGAAAAAGAAATGTTATGAAAATCTTTGATGGGGATGGAAGGCATCCAGTAAACATACTTAACACATCAAACTCGTCCTTGCAAAGGAGCTGACAGGGGCAGTGGGTTGCAAGCTCTGTTTCTGCCACAGCCAACGTCCCTCGCCTTGGCAGAGGTCTCTGAAGCTTAGTCCTTCCCCAGCCCCATGACCTTGGACAGGGGGCTCTTTCTCCACGGGCCACAGGCTTCCTGACCCAGTGACGAGAAGTGGACTCTTGAGAAAAGTAACCAAACACGCTCAGCGTCCCTGGTCTGAGCGCGAGCCTTTTCCCTTGGGTGCAACTTTCCAAGCAGTTCACATTTTTCTCATGGCTTTTAGGAAACAGACTCAGTTGTGCTTATTTCCTGAGCGGTATCCCAGCATCATGGGAAATGGAAAGTAGGAGCTGCGTGACTGTGCTTGCTGTGGCTGTGACCTTCAGGACGGGAAGAAGAGAGCACGTTCTTCCTAAGGCTGTTCTACTTCGGAGACAGAGGGGACCGTCAACTGACCTAAGGGGGTACTATCTTTCTACTACATATTGTTAGGCATACTCTGTAAGTAATTTACCTTCTATTTAAGAAATTTTTTTAGTTGAAAATTTAAAATGTCTCAGGCCTTTGCAGAAAATTGAACACTCTAAGACCCAATATCTGAAAACCATCCTCTGCTTTCTTCTCTCACTATTTCTGACTACCCATCCAGGTCAACCTCTGATGCAGTGTTAGTTTCGCACGGTGGGGAAAATAAAATTAAAGAGGTGAATTACCCTATGCTTTGCGGCATTAGTCAATGCATTTAGACAAACAATCTTGGTTCATTCAAAGAGAAGACCGCCAGGAAAAACTCAGGCCAGGCAAGTCAACACCCAGACGTGGACGGCTATACGTCCAGCAGAGCAGATAGGAAGTGAGTTCGTGAGAGCCGAGCGAGAACATGAGGGTGAGGCACGGAGATCAGTGAGGTCGGTGGTTCACGCTGTTACAGCTCAGTCTGAGGCAGAAATTCGTTTTCTCCTGCTTATTTTTCAAGCCTTATTGTTCTTTAGAACTGTTCGTGTATTCTACATGTAAGACTCTGAAAGGACACATATTCTTTCTACTTCATTTTCATTAGTATAAGAATTCTACTTGTCAAAGCAATGTTTAAGTTTATCCAATAGGACAATTTTATCTTATTTATGAGAGAAGCTGGGGGAGAGGAATGCAAGTCTTGGGTCACACCAGCCACTGTGTTTTCGCACTTCCCAGTTGGGGTGTGCAGAGAATGGGGTGAACAAAGACAAGCAGCAAGGAGGCAGCCTATTTATTCATTCATTCACTCACTCACTCAGTCACTGACTCACTCATTCATTCAATCATTCACTCATGCATTCACTTATTCATTCACTCATTTACTCACCCCCTCACTCACTCATTCCTTCACTCACTCACTTATTCATTCACTACCACATTCATTCTTTCATTCATTCAGTCTTCAGTACGTGCAGTGGCTAGGACTCAGGGAAGCTTGGAGACACGTAATCACTTGGAGGCAGCTAGGGACCAGGGCCCCATCAGTGTGCAGTGCTGCACCACTGCCGGTCACACAGCCCATCCTGCTGAGCTCACTCCGGTTGCAGTTCAACCCCATGTTTGAGGAATTACAAGCAAGCTGAGAAGGTGTCTAACACAGGAAGCACAGGCCTTCCAAATGCAGTGAAACAGAGCAGAATGTCCCATGTTCTCGCTCTTCAGAACCAGGCGACACAGCAATGCAAGCCTGGAGGCTTTTGCAGGCCCAAAGTGATGAATGCCATGAGCTCCGCACACATGCATGGGCCCACATTGCCCCGTTAACGGAATCAAGGCCATTCAGAGGTGGAGCTGGTCTTCTTCCCTTGAGATGATCTAACCTTCTCGTTTTCAAATAAAGAAGTCAGGGTTCAGATTCCAACCCCAACCCACTCTGTCCTCCCCCAGAACTCTCTCTAGAAGAAGACTCATGATGAGAGAGACCAAGAAAACCTGGCCATCTGGCCTCAGGAAGTCTGCCCTCTTCCCCACTGCCCAGCAGTGCCAGTGAAGGCGAGTCTCCAAGCCAGTCACAGGTAATCCAGGGAGCCCTGACTTCCGCCCCATCGCCCAGAAACCGACCGCATGAGCGTCCTATTGCTTCTGGGATGGTCACCACTTGCTTACAGGCTTAACGCAACACACACGTTTTACGTTCTTTCATCATTTAAATTTTTTATTGTATTTCTTCCATTACCATTTAGTTCCCTTATTCACCCTGCCCCTGCAATCACCAATGTTGTCCATGTGCATGAGTCCTTTTTCCTCGATCCCTCCATCCCCCACAATTAGCTGCCATCCTGCTCTCTATCTGTGAGTCTGTCTCTGTTTTCCTTGTTAGCTCAGTTTGTTCATTAGATTCCACATATGAGTGAGATCATATGGTACATGTGTTTCTCTGACTGGCTTATTTCACTGAGCATCATGTTTTCCAGGCCCATCCATGCTGTCATGAAGGGTACAATTTTCTTCTTTTTTGCGGCTCAGTAGCATTCCACTGTGTGAATGGCCTATAGGAACAACAGATGCGTTACCTTATGGCTCTGGGGGTCAGAACATGGGGGTGCCTCACTGGGCTAATGTGGAGGTGTGGGCAGGTTTGCGTCTCCTGTGGAGGCTCCAGGGAAACCCACCTCCTCAGGGCTGCCTGCTTTCCTCATTTTGTGGCCCCATCACCCATCTTCAAAGTGACAACCTCAGGGCCGGTCCTCAGGGGCCACGTCACTGGAGTCTACTGCTCTGCCTCCCCTCCCCCGCTTGCCCTTTTAAGGACCCACCTGGATAATCTGTGACAACTTCCCCACCTTAGAGACCACTCACTAGTGACCTTCAATCCCCTCCCCACGTTGCCTGCCAAGTTCGCAGGATCTGGGGCCTGCATGCAGACATCTTTGCAGGGGACTTATTCCACCTCCCACACCCACTAACACGAAGCCTGTGCTCAGAATAATTTCTATGACCACAAAACTGGCGTTTTCATTTCTGGAAAGTTTTCACTTCCTCTGCATCCTCTAACATCATATGACATGACCCCTGGGAATTTTTACTGCTGCATAAAAGAGAAGATTCCGGAGGGAGGACCAGTTCTTGATGACAATTCAACCACAAAGTAATGATCATCGTTTGCCTTTTAGTAGATCTCACAGGCACGAGGCCTCCCTGTGAGGAAATGCGATGTTAGTCCTACAGTTTTATAAATGGCAGAACCGTGACACAAACATTTCCAGGGCATGCTAAATCAGTCCCTGGGAGGGAATGAAATAATTCGACCAGCTTCTGTAAACTTTGGCATGGGGCATGTGTGTATGAACAGCTGTCTCTGATGTGCCATTTGTACTAAATTCAAAAGTCAGGTTAAGAAGTTAGAATCCAGGCTCCCCACATGTTTTCCCTTCTCGCCATCCACTGTTGGCAGGAAACCATCAGGACCCTTCGAAAGGTGATGTGACTTGGACCCACGTCACGCACTGCCATCTAAAGCAGCAGCCTCTTCAGACGGGGCCTTGGCGGGGAGCTTCAGGGCAGCGCATCTTAACTCCAGGTGCTTTAAGAACTTTCTGGGTGGGGGGGAAAGAGGGAGCACACAGGAGAGGAGCGACCTAAGAGAAATTCAGAGGGTGAGCAAAACTTCTGGGTTCATTCAGAACAAAGCTGGAGACTCGGGGTTTTGTGAAAACATAATTCACGGTCACAATTGCTGGAAAACTTTCATTCTCTGTGTTTTCAATTTTTTGTTTTTACGCAGCTGAAATTATATATTTTTTAATTTAAAATAACTGCTCTTTTTGCTCCGGTCTAGAACAGGCAAGGAGATGGGGAGGCTGTTAGAGGAAGAGATTTTGGCTGAAGGTATCAGCCTGCCCTGCTCTAGGCCAGCAGCCTGGCCCTCAGCCGCAGAGCCCCAGCCTCTGCCTGCAGGTGAGCCCTTGGCCTGCCTGGAGGGGAGAGAAGCGGGGAGGGGAGGAGGGGAGGGGGGGCAGTTCCGTGGCCCACATTTCCGCACCCTGTCAGTCCTGCTGTTTTCATGACATTAGCACAATGTTTGTGGTCCGGCATTTCTGTCACGGCCGTCAAATAATTCCATCACCGATTACCCCGCCAGACAACAAAGAGAAGCATCTAGGCTGCAGGTTAAACAGCAGCCTCAAAATTAAACAAAACCTCAAAATTAATCTACACACGCAGACACACACGGTCGCTCTTAAGGACGGAAACTCCTCATGAGATTAACAGCTGTGGAGAAGGTAGATTTAGTTAGTTGAAATTGAGCATTTTGGGTTCCTTCCTGGTTCTATGACTATTGCTATCATTCTTCCATGATAAAACATTGCATCTTGTCAATTAATGTAAGAGGTTGAGCCTCTGGGAAAAAAGAGAATAAGGAAGGGAACCTTTTGCTTAATTAGGAATTTATAGCTTCTTACCAATGATGAGATTATTTTAGACTTGTTTCAAGAGAGAAATGTTGTAGAGTCACAGTTCTTAAAATAAGTGTCATATATGTTTTCCTCATTTCAAAATCTAGGGTCTGAGCCAGAGATAGACTTAGGAACGAAAACTTGGGGAGAAGAAAGGAATGCCAACACGTTTCTGCTGGAATTGCTCTCCTGTGTTGAATCAGGTTATTAACCTCAGTGTTTTTCCCGAGATGACCTTACCAAGCAGCCATCCTTGCTGACTGAGTAAGTAAAACATAGAAGAAAATGACCACGGTAAACAGCCAACGCTGGGGATATGCACAGTGCTCACATGGTTAGACTAGAAATCTTTCGGCACAGGGGTCTGAAATCGCGGCCACTGGAACTGAATGAATGCACGGTGCTGCCACGCAGAGTTGGGTGCACATTGCTGCCATCGATGAGGCAGGTCCCTTTGCTCGGGGCCAGATTTGGAGCCCTGCGTCCTCGTGCTTTCTCCCTGCTCACCGACGATAGGCGGCTTGGTTGCCATCACCACCAAGATCACATCTCTCTTCCTTTCACTTGCCAGAGCGAAAGAAGAGCATTTTCTCAAATTTTAATCCAACATTTCTAAAGTTTGAGGAATATATGCATGTTTTAAATCATGGTTTATAGGACAGGAAATCTCCAATTCAGATCATCAGTAGGCACTAAGTCATCTCTTTCGTATTCTGGGAAGCTCATGCGGCCCTTCCTCCTCCTCCACTCACCCTGTTTGATTGGTGCCATATTTTGCCTGTTTAATGTGCACTACACACAGGATTATTACACCCATGGTATGTAATCATCATACTCACGTATAATGCCCATCCTCATTTTCTCCTCAAAAATTTGGGCAAAAAGTGCGCACTGTCCACGGCAAAATACGCTATATCGTAAATGTAGTATTTGATGACAGAATTCATAGAAAACCTGAAATAATGTACGCTTGTGCTTCTGATTTTTTTTAAAAAATTTTGCTTGCTTTCTGCACTGTAAAGAAAAATTTTCTGTCAAAGTAGGTACCAGAGTTAGCCTGCACCCACCCCAGGGCACGCATCCCCAGATCCCCGACAAGAACAGTGAACCCGCAGAGCAAACCGGAAACAGGTGGACTTTTAACTGGGCGTACTATTTTCCACCTCTTCCTCACCTCTTAATCAGGACAGAATTCCTGGCTAAGGAATTAATTCCAGTATTCGTATTATTCTAAACCAGTAAGAAACCATTCTGTCTTGTTTTCTGAAAGTATCAAGAGAATACCCGTCCATTTGTTCATACAGACTATGCTATTTTAAGACACTGAGAGAGACCAGTGTACCAGAGGTGACCAATGAGTGTACAGGTACTGCAGCCACAGGAGCATAAGGCAGGATACAAGTGGAGATGTTCAGGAGAGGTGGTACCCATGAGTCTTTGCAGAGGCTCCTGACGCTACCTCTGTTGGGAGGCTGATGGGCACTCACGTTGACTGGACCCTTAGGCTTGTGGACAACCGGGGCAGGCATGGAGTCTGCCCAGACACCTTGGGGCCAGGCCACCAAGGTCAGAGCAGGTGAGACCTGGGTTGGTAGCAATAGGAAACCATGGGGGTTTGGCGCAGGCCAAGGGCACGGAGTGGCGCTTACGTAGTCTAATCCGGCGGCAGATTGTTTTCGGGACCTCATTCTGAGATTTAATAACAGGCAAGAAGTTCTGTTAGAATTAACCTACCCTCCCTTGCCCTCACATCCGGTCCTCACTGGAGGTGATGAACAGTTGGTTAATACCTTCTGAATAACAGCCCCTTCCCAGGCTTGAAGTGGAAGTCTCATCTAAAATGACAAGATCTGAACTGAGGCATGAAGGTGCCTTTGACACGATTTAGTCAACCCCTCTGCAGAGGAAGTGGACACTCGCCATCTAGTCTGCGGTGGCCCCGAAGTTCTGATGCCTCGCCATTTGTTCCTCATCTTACTCAGAGACTCAGTGGTTCCTCCTCCCTCTTCCTGGAGCCTCCCCAAGACCCACTGTCGCTCCTGCCTCCCGGAATCAATTCACTCGGCTTTCAGCTGGAGGCTCCTTGAACTCTCCAAACTGAGGGTCGCTCTGCCTCTAAGATTCCTTCTGCCGTCCTTCCTCTGGCTTAAGCCATACCTGCTCCAGAAGACTCTCCCCAGTCAGCCCAGTTACCTCTGGTTATTCCTGTCCTTTGTGTCCTCTCAGTTCCTGGTAATGAAAACATTACTTTCCCGTATTTTGGAGGGAAGGATTTGTTCTAGACAAGGAAAAACTTTTGAAAATATATGCTATTTAGCTGCCAATGGTGAGTCACCTGAGTGGTTTTTAAAGCTAAGTTTTCTGCAAGGACCTATCACCTATTTGTTCTGTCTCTTACAGCCAAGTCTATTAATATAAATTAACTTTTTTCTTCATGCCAAGAGGCACCATCATTAGAAGGCATCCATCTTCCTTCCCAAACCGCCCCTCCCACATCTTTCCCATTTTATATCAGCAACACCATCCTTAGAGTTGCCCAGGAAAAAAACGTGGAGTCGTCCTTGCCTCCTCCGTGTCCTCACTTCCCAAATCCATTCTAACAGGAGGTCCTGTTGGCCCCACCTCCAACCTATATTCAGAATTGGACTACCCCTCGCATTCGGACCCACACCTCCATCACCTCTTGCCTGGACCATGGTATCACTTCCTGACTGGCCTCCCTGTGCTCCCTGGGACCCGTCCACCCAGGTGTGTTCTCAACACGGCAGGAAAAGTGATCCTGTCCCAGGGAGTGAGTTCATGTTGCTCCTCTGCGAGAACCCTGGCAATGCCAGCTTCCTTCTCCAGAATGCCAGCCAAGGTCCTTCCAGTCTTCTGCCTCGTGGCTCAGCGTGCCTCGCACGCATTTCCCAGTCTGGCTGTCCATTTGCTCCGACACTGCTTTGCATGTTCAGGTCAAAGGCTGTGCCCACAGCTGCGACCCCAGATTGAGCGACGGCCGGGCAAGACAGTGCCAGGTGCTATTTGCGCTTGATGCACTGCTTGGTCAGAAAGCTCTTCACTGTGCTTCCCACCTGCTGCCTCTGCGTCCAGACAGCCCTTCGAGCGACCCTCACCTCCCTGCTGGGCTGCTCTGCGCACAGGGGATGGCAGCTCCCTGCCTCTGCTCTCAAGGCCTCGCTCTCTGGAAAAGTGAAAACGAACCCTCAGTGACTCGGTCGCCTATGAGATGCCTCTGATGACCAGCTTTATCCATCTGAAGAGCTGTCTATCCTTCAGTTGTCTATTTACAAGAAACCCCCCAACCCAGACTTGAGAACCATCTCCCCTTCCTCGTCCTGAGTCTGGAACAGGCGCTTGCTGGGCAGCAGGTCGTCACACTGTACAAATGTGGGAGGCGCACCCTACCGCCCCCCTCCCCGCACATGGCTGAGGATCACAGCCTAACCCCACAACACCATCCCCAGCCTAAGTGTGAGGGGAGCCTGTGCGTGAGTGTGGTGTGTGTGTGTGTGTGACAGAGAGGCGTGGGGGGAATGTTAAGGTGCAATGGAAAAAGTATGACACTGAGTTAGAAATTCTGCTTTTTAATCTTGACTTGGATACTAATTTGCTTATCATCTATAGAATATTCCAATCTTTGTACCCTCAGTTCCTCAACTACAAAAATCAATGAATTGAGCCAAATTAGTGATAGGAAATACGCATGGACTCCTCACACTCACGACTACACGAGGTATGACTTATCAACAAGTATTCTTACCTGCTCAACAAAGGTTTGTCATCTTACTCATTCTTAACACCCCGGAAGTCACTACCCAGCAATTAAAGGTAGAGTATGAGATAAACACTATTTGCCTTTCATGATCTTTAAGGCTTCTGAGTCTATTATTTCCTGTTGTCATAAGAATAATCGTTTTCCATGTTAGCTACCAAGACTTGTTTATTAAGATGTTACTTCAAAATGTATTGCCTACTAAATACATAATAATATTAAGAAGAAATACCACTTGTTGAGTATCTATTATGTGCCAAGACATAGATGGTTAGTGTACGCACGAATCTACCTGTTACACACACTTGGTCATCAGAACGGCCCTTTAACATGGGCGTTTTTATTTTCACTAGGAAATTAAAGCTCAGAAAGGCCCAGCAACTTGCTCATACTTATATTTCTATATTGAAATTATTTTCAAATTTATTATTTCTCACTTATAAGATCAATAACTTGGCAACATATTCCATTGACCAGGCACTAGGGAAACAGAAACTTTCATCCATTGCTGGTGGAAACACAAAATGTCCTAACTCCTTTGAAGGAAAACGTGGCAACATCTAACAAAACTATGTAGGTACTGGCTTTAAGGCCCTGCAAGTCCACTCTTAGGCATTTGCCCTTAACACATACCTCCACAAATTCAAAACCACACATGCACGAGCATATTCATTGTGGGATTGTTTGTGACGGTAAAATATTGTAACCTAAGTGCCCATCCATAAAAGACTGGTTAAACAAACAATGGAGTGGTAGTAGAATGAAAAACATCTCTGCTTATTGTAGTGGGGTCATTTCAGCGTATAACCTTAAGTGAAAAAAGCAATAGACCACAAAGAAAGATACAGTATGCCGCCTTTGTGCAAGAAAGAAGGTGAACTAAGGATGTATGTGAATATCTACCTATCACCTGCCTAGGCAATCAGCCATCCAGCCAGCCATCAATGATAGGAACAAGGTAGAAGGAGTTTGGAGAGAGATTTGGCTGAGTATACTTTTTATATAGTTTGACTTATGAAACATGTCAATGTTATATATTTTTTAAAAATACAACTAAATTAAAAAGTGTAAAAAATTAAGCACTAAGATGATATACAAATAATTTTAGCACTACATGAAATTAATAACATATCCATATAGAAAAAAATAAATTCAAGTAAATTTTAAGCACACTGTCTAGATTGTAGAGCAATGTAGGATATATAGACATTGCAAATGACTGTACAGTTTTACCCACTAGGTTTGTTATTGGTGGTGTAATTCTGAAACCACTTTGTATGTGCGTTGGATAGAACTAAGGAGTAAATATTTTATTGTTGGAAACCTCAGTTCATTTTCACCGAGGGAAAGGGAAATACAAAGAAGAGGATAAAGAAAAAGAACTTTAGAGTGTTGTATTGCAATTGTACATAGTATAAACTAATGATTTTATGATATATAAGTACTTTTTTTCAGTGAAAGGGCCTAGGAAAAATAATATTTATGTTCTACTTGCATCCAGAATTCTCATCTTCTAAAACATATTTCCCACTGAAAGGAACCAGGCGTCCTTGGAAAACCGGAAGGCCCCTGGCCTGAGGGGTGAAGTGCAAGCACAGGGTGAGCCCGGAACATCTTGTGCCAGGAAGCAAAGACACGCTTAAAGATTCGCACACATTTTTGTCTCATTCTAATGTCATCACCGTGGGGAGCTGCACCTGTTGGCAGGGTGCCCAGGAGTGACACAGGCCCCCAGTTAAGCTTCAGGTGGACCCCCTTCTCCAAACTTCAGCCGAATACTTGGACCACTTCATTTCTGGGGTCACGAGAGTGTAAACTTCCAGCAGTCTCTCCCTCAACACCTGTTTTTTTTACATCATATTGGTGGCCTGCGGACATGCCTTTGAATGCGTAACTTGACACATTCTTTTCCTGCAAACTAACTGATCCACTTTCTTCCTCAAATACAGTATCATAGACTCTCCCTCGGAATTTCACCTCTGAAAAATACTGCCGTCTTAATGGTAACCCGAGGAACTCTGTTTAAAAGAGCTCACCATGCCCGTCATTAAAAACTCCATACCTTACCCCCCTAGTGTGGGATGCCTACCAACTCCAGATTAAAAAGGGAATGTTGTGTGTGCTTTCCAGAGGTTAGACTGCGGGCTTTTGATTGTGGTGGGAGCCAATGGACTGGATGGTGACCAGCTGTTTCTCATGGAGACGATGAGACCAATGATAAGAAATAAATTAAACTGAAGCTTGGAGTGGTTTAGGTTCAACTTGAGGAATAACTTCCTGTGAATAAAAGATGCAAAAAATTGGAATGGCTTTCTAGGGAAGACAACACAACATCTTCTGGATGTCTCCCAACATGGAATAAGTTTGCCCTTGGACAGTTAAAATGATACCCTTTTACTGTAACATAATGCCTCAAGATTGTTTCCACTACTGAGATTCTTTAACCCATTTTTGGAGAAAACAAAATAATGAGAAAAGTAGACATTAAGATGAAAGTGACAGAAGAGCGCTTTTAAAAAGTAATTACAAGATCATTTCAGAATAATTTAAATGTATGATTTGATAGTGGTTCAATGTGATTCAAATGTGTTTGGGGAGTTAACTAACAAGATGATCAAGACCCCCTCCTCGCTCTCAGTCTGCTCCCTCTGCTCGATCCTCAAGGCAGCTGTGAAACAGACTCCCACCAGAGCTCTTGAAGAGGGCTTAGGGAGAGGGGTGAGTCCTTCCTGCAGTGAGCTTTGGGAAGTCTTCATGGAGAAACCTACTTTTGACGTGGACCCCGAAGGATAGATAAGACTTTGGTAGACTTAGGGCGGAAGAACACTTTTAAGATTCCTTTTAAAGGGATCAGAATTAATAAGGTCTGGAATTAATAAGTGTTTGAGCTAAGCAAAGGGTAGAAGGATGTGGCAAGGGAAGGCGCTGACAGTAATAAAAACAGTCCAAACAAGAGTAGGACCCTCCAGTTCCCAGTAGGGGAGATACTGACGTCGAGGGCATGGCCGACCTGAGAAGGCCAGGATAAGGGCGGGGCAGTGGGACGCAGAGGGTGCGCTGCGAATGCCGTGGGAGTCCGAGCTAACCGATCTTGGGAAATCCGTCTGAGGTGAAACAGAAGAGAGATCCCCGTAAACAGTCTCACTGGAAAGCCGCACCCCACCCAGGGGGCCACGGCACATGTGGGGCCTCGGCGTCCTCTGGGCCCCGGGTTTGTCAAACACCCCAGCCCTGCGCTCCCCACCCCTGCTAGCCCTGGGTCCCCTTCCTGACGTTCGCCACACCCCTGCCCCAGCTGCACTGACATTTACTTAGTATTTGTCTTTAACTTAAATCATTGTTTTTACTTAAAAAGTGAAAAACTTGGCATTACCATAAGTAGAAAAACAGTGTCATTTGCTATTAATAGAATAAAACCATAGAAGCAAATTCAACTAAAGTGAAATGATGTTATTAAATTCCAGTTAAATGTCACTCTCTGCCCAAGGCTTTGAGCTTGACGCCGGCTGTGAAAATTTTAGGCTGGAATCTGTTACACGCTGAGGACCTTCTTGTATTGAACTGAGAATTTCTTCTAAACCAAATAGAAGGGTGGAAATAAACGAAACAGGGATCTGACCCAATGCTATCTAGTGTGGTTAACAAGGACCGACTTTTAAGACAAACTTTCTTTAGAAGGCAGCTCTCATGTGTCAGTGTGCTCCCGTCTCATTACTGGAAAATCCTCCTCCTTCCAACACTTGCTCTTCGTTCCCTTTAGTTCTCACTTGTAGTTGATGCAAGTGTGGACTTGAGCAACAGAACATGGATCATCAGGCCAATGTTTCTGGCTATAAGTAAAAGAAAAAATGTTTAAAGAATGAAGAAGCTTTACTTTACATAATACAAGTGAAAACAGAAAAAGGCTACATGCATTATACACTTGTGTTTTCCTTTCAGGGACTGTGATGGAGGGAATTCGACAAATCCTGAATTACACTTTGAAAAACAGGTGCAAATCCTGAAAGAAACATCTACGTTAGGGCCTAAGAACTTTCCATCTGAAAGGCTCTCTTCCAATGCTGGTTTAATCCAATTAATTTACCTTAACTACCATCCACAGACGTACTCCAGACAATCGGAATAATTTTGATAGTGCTACAATCTGAATCCGAGCAAGACAAGATCCAAATCAAATTGTACTCAATCTGATGAGCTTCACCCGTGTGCACTTGGAGTGGCTGACTCAGAGGCAGGCGGCGGGGCGGCCACAGCCTCCTGCCCGGGAAGCACCAAGTAACTGAGGTTGGCGAACGGCGTCTCCAGCAGGGACGGCTTTCCCGGGTGGGTGATCTGATTTCCTTTGATGTTTGTATCACAGTAATAACATTAACAGCGTCCCAAACGACACGTAATGAAATTTCAGACATGCTACACATGTGGGCTCCTCTGCCAGCAACGCTGGCTGTTTCCCACATGGCTTCTCTTCTCTCAGGTGCACTAGCTCGGCGTGTGCGAAAGCCAGGGCAGCAATTAGCAAAAACAGGCAGCTACTGACAATCTTCCCATTTCAAACCTGATACCCTGCTTTTAAGAATAATTCTATGTGCTATCCTTGCCTTAGCCTGTGCAGATATCAAGGTGAGAAAAATATCTAGAACAGTCACAAAGAACAGAACATGGTTGCTGGGGGGGGGGGGGGGGACCCGAGAGCTGGTATGAAAGGGTATAAAGTTGCAGTTATAGGAGATGAATAAATTCTACAGGTCTACTATATATACGACATTGTCCCTACAGGCAACGATGCTGGATTGTACACTTAGGGAGCTGTGAAGAGACTAGATCTCAGGTGTTCTTACCACAATTAAAGAGAAAAAAGGAAGTGGCTGGATCAACATTAATTTGGCACGAGTACAGGAATAATGACTGGGAATGTCCTCTAATGTCCGGCAGTGATGGTAGCTTCATGTACAAAAAAAATCTCACTTTGACATTTCCCCGAAATTGCTTGTATCACTTTAAATGTGATTTAGAAAGAAAACAAATGGTAAGTGCCATTAGGAGGAACTGAGACGCCTTACTTGTAATTTAATTAGCGGTGAGTCAGTAAAGAAATATTGAACTGTGTCTTTAAAGAGCTTTCCAATGAATAATTAACACTCGGGGGGAGCGCCGTCACCCTGACTTCACTGTACACTTGGAATCTGAAAATTCCTCTCAGCCAGAAGTGTTTGAAAACTGGGAGGACAGGCGGCTTTGCACAGCTCGCGCCTGACTACACCCACAGGAGGGAGCTGTGTGTGAGTACCACGGTTAAAATCCACGCCTCCGATCTTCCCCCTCGGGTGCAAAGGGCTTTACTCTGCGTGTGCATTTGGAAGGTAGGACTTAGTTCTCAGGGCAGAACTGAAAGTGGGGCGAGGGACGGGTGGAGGAGAGCAGGAGGCTGTGGCTGAGTGTGTATATGAATGAGCCCATCAACTAAAGTTACTTGAAAACTAAGCAACTGTTAGACAAGAAATTAGGAGCAGTTGGCAGGTACTGACCATTGCCAGTCCAGACAAGGCAGGCATCAGCCAGGGGACTTGGAATCCGTTTTAACATGGACCCAAGCTGCAGAACTTCCAAAGACGCCAGGTAAGTGGACCGCGTGCATTCTGGTATTTGTGGTCATCTGCAATTTTTATTAAAAGCAGCTCACTGAACAAAAACCAGGGAAGTGCTGTTGCTCTAACACGGCTGCTGGATTTTGAAATTCAGCAAGTAGAATGATGTAGTCTTGGTTTCCAAATGCGTGACGTATTCCCATTCACTGCAGCAGGTGTTTCTAAGACCCTGATTCCAAATTCAATCACACTAAAGCATTAATTTGAAAGTTCTGAAAATCATCTTGGTTTCCTTCTGATGAGATAAATTGTCTTCTTGTTTTAAAAATTCAGATTCCACCTGGATTTATTAGCTAAATCAGAAAGCCAAAATGTTGTGCGATGATGGCTTGCTTTGGCTTCAACTAGAAGAAAGGGAGGTTGTAGAGTCACCAGAATTTTCTCATGCATTGTCGTTAACTTGGGGCCGATGTGTGCTGAGCCTTACTATAATCAAGGCTGGGCTTCGTTGGCATTGGCTGTGGACGGATACAAGAGCCCTCCATGTAACCTTAAGTAATCAGCTCACTGATGTTTGCATGTATTCAAAAGTCTGTGAATTATACAATAAATGCTTGCTCACAGGCACCTGAAGAGAGCAAAAACCTTGGAGCTTGAATTTGGCTCTCATTTTCTAGCAGTGAAAGTGAAAAGTGGACAGAGAGATGATTTCTTGTTGTTGTTGCTGTTTTCTGAGAACAAGGAGGCGCTCAGGCTCCTCTGCAGTGGCAGCACCTGCCCTGGAAGTTAAGTCCCACTGTCCTGAGTGACTTACTGACCGACACTTATTCAGCAAAGCCAGTGCCACCTGCGCCAACATAGGATGGGTTTGCCTTTGCCATATCAAGTACTTTGACAAGAGACTGTGGCCAGTCACACTCATACACAGCAGAGGTGGCGATTTTTGTTCTATTTTGGAAAATTTGTAGCACGGTCATTCACATGTCAAAAAATTTGAGGTAACACCCCTTTTTAAATTATTTCAAAATATCTTGGTTTCCATTATGTTGATTGTTTGCAAATACAAAAAAGAAAAGTGTTCCATTCTCCTGAAAATAGCTAACAGTAAGACATCCAGAAAGACGCACGAGGAAACACTTCACAACTATTAACTGTAATGTGCTCAAAAGGTTGCCCAAGTTCAGTGTCATCAAAAGCTTTTAATAGATGATTTCCTAACAGGACATAATGGTTCATAATGACTTTGATATTTTCTCTTTACTCAAAAGTTCTGTGTGTTTTTAAGAACACATTTCAATTATTATCAAGGAAACTTAAAACGTATTGGCAAAGACAAATATCAGTATATAATGCTATAGAAGTAGATGTTATATTTAACAATCCAAGTTCCAACAATGAGCAACAATATAACCATAGCATGATTTTTTGAATTCTATTCTGTGGCTGGTCTTTATAAATTTTTCATAGAATAACTGGATAGACAGGTGACTTGCTTGGCTTTGGTGAAAAAGAAAAAAGGTTATTATGAGGTCTGCCTAGGTCAGGAAGTGTTTGGAAATTGAAATTCTTCACTAATTAATTTGAATTTAAGGCATTAAGACTATATGGCCCTCTTGACTGAGATACCATTCTACTGAAATGTTGGAATGAGGGTTGTAACCATTTGTAACCAGGCGCTCATTCATTCAGCAGATGTTCACGGAGCCCCTCCAAGCTCAGCATAGTGCAGAGCACGAGGAGGTGACAGTGAGGGAAACAGTCTGAACCCCATGGCACTGGCCAGGAAGGCAGGCCCGAGCGAAAGCACCTCATGAACACAGGAGGACAAGCTGCAGTGGGTGCTACTATGCACAAAGGCACCATGAGCACCCCGGGTGCCCCGAGGGGTCACTGAGGGCGGCTGGAAAGCCCCGGGCTTAAGCCTGGTGGAATAGAAGAAGAAGAGAGTCTCCTCTTATTCATGATTTAGTGTTTGGCAGGAGGAAAACTCTGACCTAGAAATTCCATGATGACTGGTAGGAGTTTCACTCCTGGAGACCCTGGAAAATGCCCCAAAGGCAAACTCAGCCAGTCTTTCGAAGATCATGTGCAGAGACCCTGACGATGAGAGAACTGCAGTGGGGTCCAGGCTGAACTCAGCCGCCTGTGAGGAGAACACCGGAGACGGGGGGTGTGCTCCCACTGTCTGTCAGAGCCCCCTGTGCCAGGTGCACACAGAGTGTGTGTCAGTTGGTAAACTTCCCCTCAACCCCCTTTTAGGAGATTGTTTCTCAAGATTGATTTCAGACCCCCTTTGCTCGCTAAATGGCCACCCCTGCCGCCTGTACTTTAAGTGGATTGTAATGGAGCTCGTCTAAGCAAACTTTAGCTAACCAGGGCCTGAGAGAGTCACGTAAGCCCCGTCCTCGATTCCAGAAACCCTGTGTTCCAGGCAAGCGCGGGTTGTTTTCCTGTTGCTGTAATTGGACGGCGTGTCTGCAGGGTGCTGAGTGCACTAAGTGGAGGCACCCGAGGTGCGTGAGCGTCCTCTGAGTGCTTTCCCTCCCTGAGCTCCTTTCTGAGGTGCTATTAGTACTGCAGGGCGCTCCCACGGTGACGTGAGGCACACAGCCGAGTGGGGAGTGCCCCTCTCTACATTTTCTCCAGTGCCTTGGATGCCAGCTTGCTGCGACAGTCACATTTAGTCCTCCTTCATTTTACCTGCAGTAGCCTTCCAACTGCATATAAATTTACGTACAATTTATTCTTTATTTTGTGCAATGAACACTGAGCTCCAATTCAGGGGACACTATGCCATGCTGCATGTCTGACCCCTGGACACTGCTTTCGGTGAGTTCAAAGTATGTGTGTGTTCGGGTCAGGGACAGGAGGTGGGCCAGCTTGGATGATTGGCACTCGGTATGGAGGCAGCTGTGTTGATAAACGCCACTTGATACCACCAACTTGTTTCACAGTAACAAGTGTGTCCACTGAAGTCATGTTGAGTCAGAGTTGTTTTTCGGGAGAGCTGATTCACGGACACACCACTGCAGGTAACACTCGCTTCTAAACACACCTCCTGTACACTTCAGGTCCTATAGACAAGCCTTCAGTGTTGTGTACACGACCTCCCTGAGGGACAGACACAGGGTCACTGTGACTTCCGAGATCCCCCAGCGCTGGGCAAACAGGGGCACGCGGACACTTTCTGATCGCTGTAAAAGCGCATGTTGTTAATGACACTCACTTCGCTCTGTTTCTGTTACTCTGAATTTTACAACGCTGCCGTTTGAAATTACTCTGACCGTGAATTGCTCTCCCTCTCCCCGTGTGGGGTAATTTCATAAACATGAAAATAGCAAGTACTCGCAGCCCAGAGAGACACCTCCCAATAAATGACAGACTCTCTGGTCCTGTGCATCCCTGGCACTGCCAAGCGCTGGGACGCGAGCCACCTGCTTGGTCTGTTTCTTGGTCCCACTCTCGGCAGTGGGCAACACCCAGCAGGTGTCTTTCAGAGGCCCGGCTTGATGCTGCTGAGTTATTAAGAGTCTGGAGAAAGGCAGTGGTGGGGCGTGAGAGATGTGCTTCTGGAGCAGCAAAGGGTCCTTGGCAGGGACCACAGGGTCTGTGGGGGTGACATGGGGGCAGACAAGTGTCCCAGAGACCGGGCCTTTCTATGTCTCCATTTCTGAACCCTCCAGTTAGATAGCAAAGCTCAGTCCTTGAGTCTGCAGACCGCAGACCGTGCTCCCCACAATGATCACGCAGGGGTGGAGACTCCCACAGGGCGGGGGCACGTCCATGGAGAGCCGCCTGGGCTTTCTCGGGGGCCGGTAAGAGACCACAGAAAACTGAGTCTTTCTCCTGTTTGGCCTGTTTCTTCAAGAAACCACTTCAGTGTTCAATCACTTTGTCCATTTTTAAACAGGAAAAAATGTTTTTATATGCTTTATTCTAGCAAAATGAAAATAGAGAGTGGATGAGGATTTGATCCCGTATCCTGAGAATGTAAACAAAGTCAATCCCTGGCTTTCTTCTCCCTCGATTGTACGTACGTACATGTGAGAGGTGGGAGGGGAGGGGTCGAGAGTGCTTGGGACTCTCTCATCTTCGATGATGTGACTGCTTCAGTTTATGTCACATCAGAAAATGAAACAGCATCCACCTCCTCTCTGGTCCTCCCAGAATTCCCAACATGCAGACCACGTGTCTCATTGTCAGCCTGAGGCTGTCCCTCCAGGTCCCTGTCCTGACCCCCTACCCTCTCCAGTGGCCTTGAGTAAACCCCAGTCCTAGGGGAGGAAGCCGAGGCAACCCGGTCACGTCCCTATTTCGCTTGTCCAGTGGTTTCAGAATTCTCACCTTGAAAGGCTTCACACAGGCATGTCTCCCCCCATGGTAACGATGGGCCAGGGATGTGGCCCACCAGCAGGCATGGCTCATGGGGCCCCAGTGCAGCCGGCAGCTTCACCCCACCCTGTGGGCCCAGGAGGGTGGCTCCGTCTGACTGCGCCGCGACCTCGTTTCTGTGCTGGTTTCCCAACACTCCCCGAATCCCCGGCTGGGCAGGGGTCCCACTTTCCGGGTCAGGGATGCAGCAACTGCATTCCATCACCCCCCAACCGGCTGCGACCCATTCTCTGGCCTGGGCTGCGCTGGGTGGGCCAGAGGAAGTGTGAACATCCATCTTTTTGAACCACAGATTTACACAGGGCTGAGGAGTCTCTCAGGGGAAAACCACACATAAAACAACTCAACACTCTCTAGAGTTTGAGTCCAGACATGTCTCACAGACGGGGGCAGCGGGAACCAGGTCAGCGGATCGGAGGCGGGTGAGAGAAAACTCCCAGGACGAGCCAGGCACAGCCCGGGCAGCAGTCGCTTCATTACTTAGCTCAGCAAAGGTGCACAGGGCGCCTACTCTGTGCCACGCCCTGCACTGAGGGTGGACCTCAGTTTTGTATGTTCACCACGTGTGAATACGGAGCATAAGGAGAGAACAAGGAGACCAGCCCACCAGGGGCTTCTGGGTGTGCTTCTGGCCATCAGGGCAGTGTTACAATTATGGTTTTCATAGCCTCACGGGAACAGGGTGTGGGGGACCGGGGTGTGGGAGAGCTGGAACCGCATCTCTGGCACACGTGGCCGACTTCCCCTGGACCAGTTCTAGGATAAGTGTACTGGGCATCCAGACTGCTGCCAACAAATCCCCACTGCTGTTTGCCTAACACAGGAGGAACTGCCAGCTATGATATTATATAACAATAATAAATGCAAATACCAACTAGGGAAAGCGGCATTGGTGATTCAAACAGCTGGTGTCCTGAAGTCGCCCAAGACGACAGGAGTTAACTGACAACAGCAAGGCACTAGAGGGGCCGCCACCATGAGACAAACACCCACATGGGAACACAAGTATCAGCTCCACTGATTTCCGAGTAGGCAGCTCACAACTCACAACACCAAGGGCCAGGCGTCTCCGAGGGAGCTGCACTAACTCCAGAGCAACATGCAGGAAAAACGACAATGCTCGGCAGTTTACGATGCCCTTCAAAGAGGCAAAACCCTTCCATGTTGGGAGAATCCATAAAGTAACTGGGACTCTCATTTACTGCCATTTTACATTAGTTTTCCCAATGCTACAGCCTTTTAAAGCTATTCTGCCAGCTTCTCAGGGAGCGAATCAACCCTCAACTCTATCCTGACAACCAGTGGCCAGCGGCGGGCGGAGGAGACAAGGCTTCTCCTGTCACGTCCGAGCTCACTCATTTCTCTTCCATACCAGCCTCACGGCCTGTTACTGCACCCGCCCACCCCGTTCCTGGGCACCCTCTGGACCCTCCTTCTTTGTAAGGTTTTCATCAGGCCCTTCAACAAACTGCCCTAAGTCTACATGTCCCAATCACCCCTTGTTTGAAACCAAATTTTTAACATTTACATGTGCTAGGATTGTTCTGACTGCTTTTTGGATGAAACTATTTCTTCAAATTTGAACCATTTTTAGATTTTTTGGGCCAAGTCTTCAAATGATATATCAGCACTGATGTTGTATATTTTATCATCTGTAACTAAAACTGAACATTCCTGTTTACACATTAAGAACCAGTTTTGCAAAATCAGTATTTGGGCAAAATGGTCATTCAGTGATTTCGATCTTACCTTGCCAAGCACTGCGTTTCAGTGAGTTGGTTTACAGAAGTGAGAGGCACTAGGTCCCCACTCACATTGAGCAACTTCTAGAGAATATAAATATACTCCGACTTTTGAAGTATTTTGGCTACAACAGTATTTCTGATGGCAAACATACATGGTGAGAACATACCATCTGTTATGTAAATAGTTGATGAAGGGACAAGCCCATGAGAGATTAGGCTCCAGAAGCTGAGAAGTGCCTCGATCATAATGAGGCATTTGTACGTAGCCTGGAGGAGGCCCGGGACGCTGTGTTTGGAGACTATATCACGTCTTCACCCAGGAGCAGCGCTGCACACCGCTGGGCCCTTCCATGGCACCTACAGACACTTCGGTTCCACCCTCTAGGCCGTGGGGTCCCCACTCGGTGAGAGCTATGACAATTAATATTGTGTGTATGGTAATGTATTACTTACATTTTTGCCTACCATTGTTTTTATTAATAAAGCAATGAGCCAGTTATATTGCAGTGAATTTTCTATAAGGAGGAAGAACTTTGTATAGTAATATAGAAAAATATTTCAATTCTTCAGCTAACATTTCAACATATTGCAGTCACGTGTAGAAATTTCAGTTACTCCAAAAGCCAAGCTCCTTCTCCCCGAAGCTGGTTCCGCGTGGACTGACAGACTGACTGACTTCACCACCTCTGTACTTCGACTCTAAGGCAGCCCTTCCTGCGACAGAAGACAACACATTCAAGAGGATCTGATTTGGCTGAGGCTAACACTGCGATGGAGACAACCAGAAGGGCTTCTCGGGAAAGTCAGGAATCGAACTGATGCCACCAGAGAGAACAGGCCTCCCTGACTTCATGGAGACTGAAGCCCGAGAGCAACGTTTGGCCGCAAAACCAAGTGAGAGCGTGTGCACGTGTATGAAACTGTTCTCCTAGCATTCACTGCGCGAGCCATGGTCCAAAGGACTGCCCTGCCCTGCCCCCACCAGGCTCTGTTCCAATCTATCCCGGAAAACAGCACAAGGAATCATCCACCTATCCTGAGCCATAGTCACACTGCTGATGGGCAGGGGTCAACTGATATCCGAGTTACAGTGACATCCTCCGAGGAAACCCATGCCCAAACCCCTACTCCGATCACAACATATTGCTGTGCTACGAAATGCAGATCCCTAGACACTGAAAACCAAAATAGCCTCTTAAATGTTTTTCCTAAAGTAGGTTATAGGAATCCTCTTTTAACAAAGAGATAATTGGCTACCATAAATAGTATGACAAAAGTAGCCTCTTGTTTCTACTGTAAAAAAAAGAAATATACACATGACCAAAGAGCAGACTCTGGATTCTGACCTGCAATTTTTAACGCTGTGCTCAAAGTTCTGTGGTATTTTACAAAGTTGTTAAGCTAGCTAAGACTTTACTACCGGATGATTACCTGCTCAGGCACTGTTAAGCGATTTAATTTCCAATACACTTCTTCACTTAGTTAACAAGGGCTGTCAGTCACATTTAGCCCAAATAATTTATAAATGATTAATATGATTAAAACTTAATTCATGATCTAATTGTGGGAATGTGCCTATATAGGAAGTAGGTTGTAGGGTGAGGACATATTTTTTTAAGTTGCCAAATAAAAGGTTGACCAGTTGAATACTCAGTTTGAAAAGCTTTCTAAATTAAGGATAATAATGCTATCACAGAAGCAAATGCTACCAAAACACCCTTCCTGTCCTTTGCGGTGGTCTCTACCTTGTCATTGAAAGGCTAGTCCCATCTCACGCTGGTTCTGATAGGCTGGGTGCCATCATTACACTAAGGAGAACTATGATTGGACAGAACTGAGCTGCCTCTGATTGGTAGTTGGAAGCGTCTATCATTTCATAAGTAGATGAAAAAAACCATTCTGGACGTGAAGGATAAACTGAACTGGGGGAGAACACAGGAAAGAGGGCGGCCAAGGGGCCGTTATGAACACGTGTGTGAGGTGAGTATAACACTGGTTCATGTGGTGACCCTGGACTTGGAAGAAAGACATGGAAGGGAAAGGACAGAAAGAGCCGGCCGCTGACCGGAGGGGGAAAGGGGAGAACAGGACGGAGAGGCAGTTTCCGCTTCTCTAAGCCCCGGTGCGGGGTACTGTTACAGCAGTCCTAGCAACTGACCTGGAAAGGCCTTCGCGGGTGACGCAGTGGATGTCCTTACCATCACAGTGTGACCAGCCGGAGGCAGCAGGAGGCAGTGTGCAGGTCAGAAGGTGGAAGGAAGGGTGTGCCGGGCTGCCCTGGCTGCTGCTGAGTGTCTTTATCAAAGGCTGTGACTCTGCCCAGGCACCCGGACTGCTCCCTGTCCTCCAGCTTTGGGGTGCAACCGGCCTGTAGTTGCTGGTCCGGGGCAGTTACCCCTCCCTCAGAGTTCGCCCTTCACCCAGCCTGCACTTTTGCAAATCATCCCTCCACTCAACTCCTCTCAATTACACTGTTTGAATTACCACCAAAGAGCCATCAGTTTCAGAGATCAGAGCCAGTCATCAACTGAGACACCCATCATCACCTTCAAAAAGTGGGCTTCAAGCAGAACAGCCAGTGCCCTGATAGAGCTAGACACTGACGTGACAAAGAAGAGTGGAAGGAAGTCATGTCATAATTCCTGCCTCATCATGATAAAAAACAATCAATGAATGGCCTGGTGCGAATAGGGCGGCAGTACCAAGTCTGACGCATGCTAAGGAAGAGAGGCAATGATGACAACTATTCGAGCGCTCACCATGTGACAGGCTAGCATTTTACATCTCTCTCCAACTCCACAACATAGGTACTATTATTACCTCCTGTTACAGGCACGGAAACTACAGCTTGAAGAGATGAGGGAAATTGCCCAGGGTTGCACGGCTAGTACCAGTTCCTGTTGAGGACTCACACCCAAGCATGCGGTACAGACACCAAAGGCTCACTGTCCTCCCATGACAAGTGGAAAGGAAGAGTCCCCGGTCTCCCCCTAAAGGCTGAAAAACTTGGGGGGTGGGAAGGGAGCTGCACTGAAAACAAATGGAATTCCCTCCAGGTTCTGCACTCTGGCTGAGAGGCTCCTATTTTGCAGATTAAGGAACCAAGGTTCTCGGAGGTTAAATAATGTGTTCAACATCACACAATTATGAAGCAGCACAACCCAAATCCTTCAGATGACCACGATGCCTATAATAAGTTAGCATTGAACTTCCATGTTGGCAGAGCTTGTGAGTATGGATTAACCTTGGAAATATCAAGTGCTGATCAGAAACACAGGATGCCTCCCCCAGAAGAGGACTTGGTTACCATCAACTGAATTAATGAACCAGACCTGGTGCCTCGGGAGGGCACCTTGTCCTCAGGGTAATTAGGCTCATTTGCTTCCAAAACTGCATAGAATTGCAATTGACAAAGCAGAGAAACCTTTGTCAGGACAGACCTCATAGACCCAGATCACGCAAGACCTAGGGGACAAGGCTGGATTCACTGGCCAGTAACGGCTCAGTGGGGTCACCACAGAAAATGACATTTCAGTAGAATTGAACTAAGGTTCAAACATAGTTTGTCAGTTACAAGTATCTTAAGATTTAAGTGTGTAAACCGTGTGCTATACATTGAAGAAATACACACTCACAGTATAGAGGAGGACATTAACAGTGCGTGTCTAACCACTAGAAAATTAAAAAGCTAATGGAGTGTTACGATGCGACTGATGGTTATTCTCAAGGGACAGCTGAGCCTTCCTAGCCCCACAGAAAGTTCCTTCGTCCCACTAACACATACCCTCCGCAACGTCACTCTCGCAGGACCGTGCTGGGGAGTTTAGGAGTGGGAAAAGGGCCTCATGGGAGGATGATCTAACTCAGAAGTTCTCAAACGCAAATGTGCTTCGAATGCTGTGGGGCTTTTAACACAGACTTTGGGGCCCCAAATCCAGCAGGACTCAGCAGGTCTCAGAAGAGGACTGAACGTCTCCAGCCGATGCAAACGGCAGAGGCCTGTGGTCCGGGGAGACACTGATCCCCTCGGATCTAACTGTGCAGGCAGGTTGTTGCCTGGGCAAGCATCACCCAGGAACATCTTCTTTTTCTCCTTTGTTTTCAGCAAGTACCGGTTTCACACGCAAGATTCAAGGTCAAGATTCAAAAATGAAAATATTTGCACCTCTATCCTCAACACAAACATAGAAGCTAACAAAATTCTACAGGATGAACCTCAAGTCAGAGCAAAAGCCACCAACCTAACCTCCCACGAGCCGCGGCGTGCTGTCTGGGCGCACGTGTTCAGCCGTGTTCAGGTTCACCTGATGAAGACAGAAGCGGGAACGCTCAGTACGATTGGGTGGGAGCAGCGGGGTGGGCAGCCACTGACACAAACGAGGACATGAAGAGCAGAAGTAACTCACCCAGGGCAGCAGACTGAGGAGTAGTGAAAGGGCAAGAGACAGAATGGGAAAAATCACTCAATTTTTTTCTATTTTCCTCTGCTTATAAAATGCACAAACCACACCCGAACTGTCTGTGGAGCGAAGAAAGATTCCTGATGGCCCTATCTGCCTATCTGCAGGTCTCAGAATGTGAGAGCCAAGAGGGACTTCGTTTTACAGAGGGAAACTGAGGCTCAGGAAGACTGAACAACCATCGCAAGCGCCTCCCACTGCAAGTCCTGGGGCTGTGACCCAACGTCCTCCCCACCACGCACGCAGCTCACACCCGTCCCTAAGGTGAAAGGGGCTCTGGTGAAAATGCAAAGAGCCCGAGGCTAGGGTCCGGGTTCTGTCTGTCCTCTGTGGGCTGGCCACATCATCAGTGTCAGGTCAGTTTCTGCACTTCTAAACCGGGAATGCAAGTCCTGCCCCCCAGGGTTGTTCTGGAGAGCAGTGATGGAGGGATGTGATGTCACATTTTGTAAATGCACTGCATGGGTCCCTCATACTCCAGGGGTAGCTCTGGTGTGTCAGAAGGTCCTGAGATTACAGACAGAAGGGCCAACTGTCTGAGGGGGAAAAATGTATCCAAAATGAAGACCCCTAACAAGTAACTCCACAAGACTTCTATGTCACATTTCTGGTGCTGAATGGCATACACTTTTGAAAAACAAAAACAAAACCGAACAAGCAAAAAGCAGGAAAGACTTCACCAAGTCACATCCCATAACACCCAGGCTGTGCTGAGGGCTGACTCCAGCTCGGAGGCTGAGCAAGTCTCGCTCGAAGTCTTTGGTGTTAGTCACATATCCCATAGAGCTGCTGGGCTCACTCCTGCTTTCCATGCCACGGAAGCCGTGTCCCTGCCCCAGCTGGGGAAGATCTCAGTCAAGGATAGCTGGACCCCAACTTTCCAATGGCTCGATGGCTCTTCCAATCACCAAGAGCCTCCCAAACCTCTGGTTTAGGGACCAGACTCTGTGACACTACTTAGCCACAGCGTGGCCCTTCCCATTGATGGGGATCACAGCTGGGAGGCCCAAGACTCCCAGGCCTGGGCACTGCTGGCCTGAGCTCCAACTATCAAGCACTTGAAGTCAGATGGTGACCTCTGTGACAGAACCAAAATAACCAAGGTCATGCTGGGATGGGATTGGGGAAACTCAGCCTGAATTAGCACCCATGATATACCGCAAGAAAAACAGAGGTTACTTGTCTCCACGGTCTATGTTTAGCAGAACATGCTCCTCAGAAAGCTGGAATGTGGGGCTGCTATTTATAGAAAGAACCGTGAGCATGTCCAGGACCTCCGTGGGTGTAAAAAGGCCAACGGTGGGGAGCCACGGAGAGGAGCTTACCGTCAGTGTCGACAACCAAAGCCTGTGATGGGGTTGCGGCTGTGCCACGCACGGGGCTGTTTGCTCACCAGTCACGGGTGCTGTGGGGATCTGGGAAGCTGTGAGGATACAGGGCAGCACTGATGAATAGTGACTTTTTTTAAGTTAAAGTCAGTGTCCTAGTCGACAAGGGATACAATAGGGCGGCCACCAATCCTAGAGCTGTTGGGCCGAGTGGAGAACAAACTATAAGGAAAAAAGCCGTGAAGAGAAACAGGACATGTGGTGTAGGGTGTGTGTTTGCCATCACTGTCCTTTTGGCATGTCACCAAGAAAAGCATCACCTTTCTTAACTCTGTAATGTGTTCATTTGGTTTAATAAGCACATAGTGGGCATGGGCGTGCTTAACTCGTATGGGGAAAACGTGACCTGTCGTTATTTTTCCTTCAGAAGAGTTTGCGCCCCGGGCAGGGTGCTTTGCTCTTGGTAGGGCAAAAGCACAGACAGAGCTGGTCTGTCTGGTGCCTCTGCGCAGTGCTGGCGGCCCCATGGGCTTAGGGTGAGAGGTGGTGGCCGGATTTAGGCTCCCACTGGCGCCCCCAGCCAGGTGACGCTGTGCAGTGCACAGACTTGGCTGCCTTGCTCCGTGTGATAAAGATGCTTTTGAGTAAGTCGTGTGTGAAATAGGACTAGACCCACCATGACCTTCGGTTCCCCCGCAAGGGGAGATTTTGTACATTGTCAGGCAGGATCTGAGACCCTGAAACCAGGTATTTGCAGCAAGTCATGATGCAGTTTATCATAAGGGGAAGAGTTACCTCCTAATCTACCTGTTCTATAAATCAAATAGCATAGTAATTAGTTAATTATTATAGAATAATTTAATGATGATTAAGCTCAGCTTGCTTCCTTGTGTCCAGGATGGCAAAGAACCTCGATCTTTAATCGAGTCCCCAGCGTTCTCCAGAACATGCACTCTGGTGCCAGCTCTTCTGGAGAACTAGGGGCACCTTAACCTACTGTGTCTTGCTCCCCACTGGTCAGGAAAGCTCCTTTACAATACAGAAGTCCTGGCAAGGGAGAATTACTCCCAAGAGAGTGCCCCTCTGCTGTCGAGGACCACGCCGTCTCAGTTTAGAGACAGAGAGGCCCGAGCTGTACGCAGATGTGGAAAACAGAGTCTTCTCCCTTTCTCTCAGGGAAACATGAACTTCGTGTGCTGGTGAGAACCCAGTGTCACAAAGGGCACACGCGGGCAACGGGGGAGCTGGGACTTGAGAAGCACGTGGTACCGGGGCTCAGACTGTGCCCTTCCTACCTCCTCTCCACATCTCCTCATGGTTCCTCTCTCTCAAATCTCGGTTTCTGCCCACAGGCCCTCCTTTCCTTCTCAGGCCTACCTCTTGTGGGAGGGGGGTGACCACCCACTGCTCTCATGCCCCACGTCTCTGGCTTTACTGCCTCTGGAGACCAAGGCTCGACTCTGGCCCCAGCTGAGACATGAGTGGGGAGTCCCGCTGGCTGGCCCGGCATGGGCTCACCCAGCTGGGCCCCAACTGTGTCGACCAGAGGAGGCGTGAGAGCGGGGTCTGGGAGTGAAGGCTGCCCTGTTCGCATACAGCCAGAGCAGGGAATAATAGAGCGTTCCCAGAAGGAGAGCAGCCACCCCCGGCCGTTCTTGCACCAGCAGGTTGGGCTGAGCTGCTGGGCCCCCCTCGTGTGTGCCTATTCAACACACACTTACTGAAGCCCACCATGTGCCACGAAGGAAGCTTGGGGCTGGAAGACACAGTTGTGGGTGTTCTAGGGCCTGGTCCACTGTAATGACATTTAGGGGCAGGACACTCAGGGATTCAGAACTGAGGCTCAGAGTTGACAGACATGAGCTCAAGTCACAGCTTTGTCATTTAGTCGGTGTATGACCTTGGCCAAGTTATTTAACCTCTGCCGGCTTCCACTCTCCTCACTCTCAGAGCACGTGGCCAAAAAGCCTGGCTCGCGGTAATTAGCCATAAGCGCTCAATAAATGACAACTATTCAAAATCATACTGAAAAGATCTTATTATCCTCATAATGTTAAAAAAAATGGTCTTCATGGAGATCAAAAAGAAATGTGGATAAAAATCCATATTGATTTACTTGGGGGTGGGGGCTGGGGACACTCTCCCCAGAGCACCCTGTTCCGGCACAGACGTCCCTGTACAAACTAGACCCCAGCTTAGTTTTCTCACCGGAGTGGCTCCTTGTCCTAAACTCCTGGTGCGTGTGTACTTTGTGCCTTTTCCTGCCCTTTCTCGGATAACGACGTGCCCTGTGGAAAAGGCTGGGAGAGGAGAGGCACAATGTGTTCACGGGTCAACCCCAACTCTGCCTCTGCATGTGGAGGTGGTGGGACAGAGGCGGGAGCAGACCAGGGAGAAGGTGCGGACAGGAGGGTGCTGTTGACCGAGTCCTGAAGGGAGGGTGACAAATCGCCAGGACAAGGAGGGGAAGGGCACATACGAAGTGTGGCTGTGGTGGTGGCCTCTTTGAAGAACTTCAAGGCAGAGAGTCAGGGAGCCCCGAGGGTGCAGCCGGAGAAGTGCTGAGAGGTGAACGCTGGCAGGCCACACTTGCTCCAGGGCTGGGCAGGCGGTCTGGGGATGGAGGCTGGAGAGCCATGGATCACGTCTGCATTTCAGAAAGGCGACCTTGGTGGTGGCGATAGGGGCAGTGGACCCAGGGGCTGGGGCAAGGCCCAGGCGAGAGGCAAGGAGAACCCTAGGACAGCAGTAGGGATGCAGCGAAGAAGAGAGTCCCTGAGAAATGTCCAAGTGTCACTCCAGCTGGTCCCATTGTGGAGAGAAGAGAGGACAGGGCCCCATTGGTCCGTGGATCCCATTTGCTCTTTTTACTTCCTCACTACACCCCTGCCGGCTCTCCCGCCGACACCTCTGCCCCCAGGAGCCAGTAAGAGACAGCGAAGAAGTGGCGCCTTGTTTGAACGAACTGGCCCCTGGACCTTCTGGTATTTGGCCTTTGAAGGGCAGTTCTTAAGTACCTGGCAGACAGGCATGTTTGCACTGGGATTCTAGACTAATACCTGGAGTCTGTATAATGCTTTGCGATTTACAAAGCAATTTTCCATCTGTCAACTCAGTGGACTCATGTCATGTCACTGCTCTGGAGGGTAAAGCAAGGGCTCTGACCTTCCCCGCAGTGCCAGTGGGAGCCGTGACCAAGGGAGCTGAAGCGGCTTGCCCAAACCCGCACCACTTCCGAGGGGCTGCCCCGCACTCCCACACCGCTGCCCTCCTTCCAGAACTTCACAGAAGCCCCCATCAGCACAGCCTCTGGGGTTTAGTTTGCCATGCCATCCATTGATTTTTATTTCTATTTTAGTATTTATCCTATTTACGCAACTTGGCTGTAATTCTCAAAAGGCTAGGAATTAGGTATCACACCTTTTTCCTTTCACGCGTACTAATTAGACAGTCAGGAAGAGCTTGTTCTGGACAATAGTGCTGTCTTCTAACCCTGAAACGTATCTGGGAGTCTGGGCAGCATCTGAAGGCAGCACGTAGTTTATTCCTACTGAAGGGAAGGAACGTGGGCGGAGAGTCAGGGTGGAGCTGACTGCCCCGGGGAGGGTCTGAGCTGATGGCAGGGGCGGGGGTGGCAGAGCAGGGGCCTATGTCCCTCCTATGTCTGCCCTCTGCTTGACTTCAGCACTTACAGCCCTCGGCCAGTTAGTCAGCTTTGCTGCCCCCAATTCCCTCCTCTCAGCAGGGGAAAGCAATGAAAACCACATGGAACTCTTGTGCGGAAGGAACAAGAGGGCCCACGCAGACTCTCAGGCTACGGCCTGGCGCTCACCAAGTCTCTGCGTCAGGGAGAGTAACTACCAGGATGTCAGTGACCCAGGTGTCAGCTCGCGCTGCCATTCCCTCACCTCCCCAGACATTCTGTGCCAACCTCGGGGGACATGTGTGACTCAGTTCCTGCTGTCAGTCTCACCGACGTCTTGTCTCCATTTCCCCCCCACACACGACCTTGGATGTGGAACTCAGGATGTTATTCCTTGAATTCCAACCGTACCCTCCCCGTCATAAAAACCACTGCAGTTTGACAGAAAATCTTTACTCATGATCCCAAGGAACGGCAAGGAGGTTACAGGGCAGATTTCCGGGCAGACAACTTGGAGGGTGACGCTGGGCTGTCTCCTCTGAAGACCCAGGCTGCTTTACCACCCCCAGCATCCCACCAAGTTGCCTGGCTCTGGCTCTGCCTCCCTCTTTTGCCACCACAAACAGCTACAACCGCAAAGCCAGCACTGGTCCTTGCTGCCGTGCAGGGGGTGGGAGAGAGCACTGCAGCTCTGTCTGACCTCTCTCCTCCCCCACTCCGGGTGGCCGCAGACTCTGGGGACCATGGGCCCTGCTCCGGGTCTCAGTCCACCTCTCCTCCTCCACAGCCTCCTGTCAGGAAAGAGGAGCTGCACAGAGATTTAAAGAGATTGATTTCTCCACTGAAATGAATTATGCCTCCTCCTCCTCCTAAGGGGAAGCCAGCCATGGTCAGTTTTCATTTCAGATTCATTTTTCCCTTTAGTAACATGTTATCATTGTACATTGTGGTGACGGATGCTGTCTGCTTAATAAGATATAAAAAGATGATAGTGCATGAACTGGGCTTTTTTTGGATATCTCTTCGTTCGGTTATGACCTTCCCCCCGACCCAGGCCTTGTCACTCGCTGCGCTGTCACACTGCACAGCAGCAACACAGGTGGTAACTTAAAAAGGAGCTGTGTGTGCACGAGATCCAGGAAGACTCCGTGCAAAGCAATGCCATAACTTTGACTCAGATAAACCACCTCTTAGATAGCTAATTTTTCTTCAGCCTTTGGAATAACATGTCTTACAATTACATAGTATCCATAAATTACTGCGGTGTTTTGAAGTTACCTCTATTGGAAATAAAGGATGTCTTGTTATTCTGGGACAAGAATGTAACGTCTTTGTGCCAATGAAAATGCGGCAGTCTCGGGGTCATGCGGATCCGGAGATCTGGTTCTTTAGAAAGGTGAGCCAACGCAAAGCTCAGTTGAAAATTTGAAGTGTGCTTCCCTTTTCCTGGGAACTCCCCATGTTCGACCTCCTGGGACTAGGAGCTTCTAATGCGAGCTGATTAAGAGAAAAGGAAGAATCGTGAGGCTGCCTTCTAGCGCAGGAAGGCAGCCCCTAACTGAACTGTCTTCTCTGACTGGCAGTCAGAGATGCTGGTAGGAACCCAGTCACGTTACAGGACTTTACATCCGGGCTTTTTCACTGTCACTTTGATGGCGCATAATAGCTAGTTTCACTCAAGAGTCTCGCTGTGTTCTCTCTCGTCTGTCATCATTCTGATTTGGTAACACAAAGGATGTCTCTGGTTTCAATTTCATTCCCTTTTCAATTTACACTTGAGATTAGACATGTTCACAGCCCCCTTCAATTTGGAAACAAAATTAGCTTTTGGAATGATTAGACAGAATAAAATATGAACCCAATCCTCAACATTCAGCTGGTATATTAAGGAAAAAAACCCTTAACTTAAAAACAAGTTAGTGTTGGATCCAGAATTCCTCATTTTGACCTGCGAACAGCATGTGTCTTTCGCTGCAATCCCTGCTGTGAATAAACTAAAACTTCAACGTGAATCCACGCGCAAACAGTAACACCGGAGCTTGTTTTTGTCCGCCTGGAGTCCCTTCCCATCTCCTTCCACAAAACCCTCAGGAACCACGCCTCCTTCACAGTCCCCTAGGGGCCTGCGTGGGCACCCCGCCTTCCTGGCACCCGGCAGGACCTGTGAGGAGAGCAGCTGATTGGAACACCATATATCTCAAGGACGGGCAGGGCCAGGAGATGGAGAAAGAGGGAGACTTCGTTACTTGAGCCTGGATCCAACTGGGCCAGAATCCAGTCCCCGTGGAGTCTCACATTATGTAAGCTTAATGCAGCCCGCGTTAGGTTTCCTATTCCTTACAGCAGGCAGAGTCCTACATAGAACAAATTGCTTCAGAATACATTTATTTAGTGGCACCTCAAGAAAGACTTGCTTTTGGTGGTTGTTTCCAAGGCGACCCCAAAAACCACATTCAAGGGCTGACTGTCTGTTTCAGGATTGGAAATCTTTACTCACATGCTCCCCTTAGGGTGTCGCATCTGTGAGTCCAAGGTTCTGTTATCACAACCGTTTCTAAACCCTGGGTTACATTCTTTTTAATAGCATGTTTTGTTACTTAGCTTCCTGTTTCCAAACTTTCCAAGATGTGCTTAACATCTCACCAGAGCGCGAGGAGCTGGACAGTGTGAGACGGGCTTATGTAGTGGGGGCGACTCCGGCCAGGGGGCTCGTCCCCCTGCTCTGCACCGTGACTGGCATTTCTCTCTCTTTCTTTGGCCTTGTTTTTAGGTACGAACTTACTCGTATTAAGAATTCCATTGACTACTAAGCAGTTAAATTGAGCTGCTTATGGCTACAAGGAATATCTAAGTGAACTGGCTTAATTAAAAAAATATAGGTATCATTTCACACATCAAGAAGTCGGAGCAGGAGTGGCATCATGGCTGGTAAATTCGACCACTGACTAACGGGCTTCTGCTCTTCCCACTTTGCCACCTTCAGGGACGCGTCCCTCACTCAGCAACTGGATATACCAGGCGTTACTGCTCAGATGTAATGTCTAGGGAAGGAGGAGGTGCTGCTTCTCCTGGGTCTCTATCTGTCAAAGATGAAATCAGACCCCATTGGCCAGAACTGTATCATGTGTACATGTCTAACCCAGTTACTGACAAAGGGAATGGGGATGCACCACTAGCTTAATGCACCCTCCTGGGTGTGAGGACGGGACCGCCTCCCTAAAAGGACAGCCAGGTGAGACAGAAGGGGTGTCTGGGGACAGCCACTAAGCTCCATGAGGGCCCATCTAGAGCTGCACCAGCCGAACTCCAGACAGGCCTGCCTTGTAGTCATGAAGTTCTTAATAAATTCTGAAAAAGAGGCACTGAAAAAAATCACATGGCCCGTCCTAGTTCCAGCACATTGACTAACTATGCCGGGGACTCAGTAGTGTCTTCTTTATCTTTTTCCTTTCCATCTCTCCTTGGAGGAATGAGAAATAACGTTTTGCCATGCACAGGGGAAGCACAATGAGGCAAACACAAGGTGGAAGACAATAGCTAGTGACGTAAGGAGGAAGCCGTGCGCCGACAGGTAAGCTGTCAGAAAGCAGACATGAGGGACGGAAGACGGAAAAGAGAAAGCAGGAACAGGCCAGAAAGACGGACACCCGGTGATGGGCCCCCGCAGGTCAACACAGCCCCTTCCCTGAGGCCTGCTGTCAAAGGAGGCCGAGTTCTAGAGGACGGCCAGGGCAAGGCTGTGGTCAACGCCACAGCTGCTGCGTGACGCTTGTGTTTGCTTACAGTTACTTTTGTTTGTTGATCTCATGCTGCTGTTCATTGGGTTTCTGCCGTCTCTCCAGCATCGCTGGTGGGAACTGCTGTCCTCACCTTAGTCACTGTCCCTTCCCCCTTTTCAAGAGAAGTTTGTAGGGGGCAGCCTTCCCCACTGGTGCAAAGGCCTGGGGGGCACATGGGGTGTGAGCTGAGCTGTCATCAACCCTGCTGACCTCACACATGAATGCTGCACACTCACCGACTGCAGCAGGGCACGTGGCCAAGCCCATACCGGGCCCCACTTCCAGGAGTGGGCGCATGCGTGAGCCTGGTTTGTCAGTCAAGTCCAGGCCCCTGGACTCAGTGCTTATCTCAGAAATGGACACCTTACTTACTTAGTCATCTCGTTAAACAAAGTTTAGCCCCCGGATATCTGCCAGCAATTGGGCATGAGGTGCTCGCTCTGGTTTTCTAGAGTTCACTAACGAACAGGGTATCAGCCTGAGCTGCTGGCTGCTACTTTTCTCGTGACATGTCAGAGCCTGGGCGAGAAGTCGGCCCAGAGCAGCAGAGCTGAGGGACGGAGAGAGGCCGATTTCTAGTGACAGCAGCTGAGCATCTGAGTTCCGGTGAGCTCAAACTCTCACCCCCACTTTCAATCATGAGGACCCACAAATTCCCTTTTCGGTTTAACTCCGTTTGGCTTAATCTGGTGTGATCAAGTCACCTTTAATGTAAAGAGATCTGACTGATACCCCTCGTTGCCCCCACCAGACAATGTAAACGTGTGACAGTTTTCAGCCACAGTTTAAGAAGAAACTGTATTCTCAAGGAAATTTAATTTGCTTTCTTTCCAGCTGTTCAGTATGCACTTAGAAAAGTATGGGACAATTAGTTGTGACCTGTCCTTGCAAATGGGCCCTCTGACTGGCCAGGACTAATCAGACCCAGTGGATTTAACCAATTGAAAGTGAGCAGGACCTTGTCCTCAGCTGCTCAGAGGTGGGGACGGCTAGCCATCCCCAGCCCTGGGACAGTGCAGTGGAAACTGGTGGGGCACTGGGTCAGCGGCACCAATCCCCCGGAAGGTGACTAGGTCCTCAGGCCTCCGTTTACACGATGGCAGAAACGTCAATAAGCAGAGATGATGAAATGGGCAGAGATTTTGTGTCAGATTATGGAATACATATATATATAAAACTCTGTCACATTAGGGATTTGGGGAAGAGCTAGGAATATTTAACATCGATAATTCAATTTTACTCCACCAACATTTGTAGAACATTTCCTTTATGCCAGGTATTGGTACAGGCTGGAGATAGAAAAATATTTATTTATATATGACTGGGACCCGGTCTCAGAATGTTCACAGTTTCATTACAGTGTAAACAAGAACAGAAGTTGGGGATAAAAAGGGTAGCTGTCCTAAAATAATTTAATGTTTAGTATTCTAACCTCTAGGTCTAACTGTTTATTCTAGGTTGGGATCTGGGAATAAAGAGTTAACTTATTAAATTAACTGTACCCTAGAACTTGTCGTTTCCCCAAGATGGAACGGACCACATTTTATATGAGTGGGCTTTCTGTCACCTGAGCGATTTGCACAGAAGCAGAACATCCTCTTTGACGACACTTGCGTTAGAACAAGAGCTTGAGCCATGTGGCGCTGCTGCAGGCTCTTCCTCCCCTGAGAATCCCTGATTCAGAGCGTATTGGTTATCCGTTACTGGCTCACAGCACAAACCGAGCGGCGTGAAACAATACACGTCCACTCACAGTTTCTGGGGGTCGAGCGGGGTGTTGCTGAGACCTCTGCCTCCTCCATCGCACAGGCTGCGGGGAGGTGTGGCCAGGGCCGGGGCTCAACCTGAGGACTTCCCTGGGAAGAAATTGGGTGTTGGAGGGCTACCATCCAAGGGCTGGTGGCCACGGGTCACCCTTGCCTCCTTCCCAGCATGGGGACTTGCTTGTTTAGCCTGTAAGGGAGAGAGTCTGTTAGCATGACAGAAGTCACTACCTTACATCACCTGACCAGGGAAGTGACATCCCATTATCTTAGCCGTGTTCTATGGGTTACAGACAAGTCACAGGCCCTCACATCCAGGCGAGAGGATTACACACAGGTATCAATACAGGAAGTGGGCCTCTCTGGGTCACACTGTGAGTAAGTGAAAGGTATGTGGAGCCTTGAGGAGGTAGGAAGACTTGGGGGAATCACAGAGTGCACCATCCAGCAAACAATAAAGGGACTGAGAAGCAGGATTAAAAACCTTGCCAGAACTTAGCAATCTATGACATGATATTCTTCAGGACAAAATCTGTTGTACTGGAAATTTCCCTCCGACAGAAAATTGTAACTCTAATGACAAATCTAACACACGCACACGAAACAAGACTACAGACCATTCACATAAAATCACACTTTAACACTGGCAACGAGATTCCCCAGAGGGGTGAGAGAACAGTAACTGCCGTGGGGGAGGTACCGTCCAGCATGCAAGGAAGGTCCAAGCTAGAAAGTCGGTGCAGATGACCCCTTTATGGTTGAAGGGAGAAAATCCAATCCGTGATCACCTGTACATATGCAAGGGTGGGGGACGTTTAATAAGACGGAATATTCTCTCCCGAATGCAGTAAATGCTTTAAAGTACCAGAAAACCAGTAGCTCATATGGCAGATCGAGCCCTTTATGGTCCCAGTTAACAGCCTCCCCAAATTCATGCCTTTGCATCTCTCCCCATCAAGAGCTAGAGACTATTTCCCACATCTGGAGCCTGGTTGGCCTTGTGGCCTGTTGACAGGATGTGCCAGCACTGAGCTCCTGCCAGTTTTAGGCCCCAAGAACCCCCCCAGGCTTCCACGGTCTCTGCCTCCACCTGGGGCACACAGCCTGGGCAGCCTGCTGGAGGGCAAGGAACCACCTGCAGGAGAACCAGGGGTGCCAGCCAAGCCTGGGGGCGAGGCTCCCTCACTGCACACGGCTGCGTGCAAACAGGTGAGGGAGCCCAGGCGAGGCCAGCCCAGATGGCCAACTCATGAACAGGCGGTATTGAGAACTATGTAAATGATTGTTGGACATTGAAACGTTTTGAGAGCATGTGTTGTGTGACAATGGGTGACTGATACAGCTAGCAGCTCTATGAGAATCCGCAGTTGACTTCCTTGTCTTTGGAAACGAAAACTTCTGGCTATGTCATCCCTTCCCTTCGTTTGAATGGAAGGAAGAAGGGGGTTGGAGAGGAAGGGAAGGAAAAAGAGGAAGGGACTCTGGGTTACGTCTGAGTCACTATTAAGTTTCCGAATGGCAACACACATGAAATAATTACTGTGCGTGGATGGAAGCTTTTCTCACTGACCATCAGTCCGCACTCAGAGCAGCGCTACTTGGCTGCTCTTCTCACGATGGCGGCGTCTCTAAGGCGGCCTTGATGCATTTAAAGAGCAACCGGCTTCAATGAGAATTTTAGCCAGCTTACACCTTTTTTCCTTACATCTTGACGTATAAATTCCTGATAATGACTCAGGCTTCTTATTCCTGTTGTGCCAAGATGCTTAGTATGAGCGACAACACTCGGAATCACAGTGGAGACCTTGAATTTCCAGAGGCAGAATGTTACCTTCACCTGGTTCCAAATCCCTCTACCCCCAACACATTCTTGAGGCAGCTGCGCAACTTTCCATCTTGTTGTGTGTGGTTAGAATGGGACCCCCCCATTCCCCTTCCTCTGGGAAATTTCCAGCGATGGATGGCGTTGCAAGGGTGTTTTGGGGCACCTCACTACTGCTTAATGCTTTTCACTCATTATGTGCTCCTAACTGCTCTGCATTAAATCCTGCTGTGCCTTTTCTGCTGCTGCGCAGGGTCTCCCATACAGCACAGTATGTTGCATGCACGGATATTCAAGATTATCCTTTGAGGATTAGCCAGTCTTTCCAACTATTAAGTGCCATAAACACTACTTTAGATTACAAAAAGCAATGTGAATCTGGGAGAATAGTCTGTTAAACGGCCAAAGTCATGACTAAGTAGTCGCTGTGAGCTCTAGTCTGTTCTGGAGGAAGAAGTGACAGGCTCTGGGGGTCTTTCGTAAGTCCCCGTGAGGTACTTGGACACAAATAAATGAGGGACTGAGTCATTTAACATCCATTTAGCATCTCCAGAACTGAGATTTCCCTCTAAAGTGACTCCCAGCTCTTGACTCAAATCTTAAATGAGTGCACCAAATCACCCTCATGTAAACCCCTTCCCTCTTTTTTTCTCTGAGACCTACTTATTTTCCAATTTCCTGAGTGTAAGATGGCTCTCCTGGCGTAACAGCTTTACTGCTGTATCGCTCTCTGGGGTTTTTCCCATCTAATGTCTCCTGCTTGCGCCAGTCCTTTGCTGGTATTTTTCGTACAGACATTTATGAAGCAGCTAATATGCCCCTGACATGGGGCTCTACGACCCTCCCTCAGGAAGTGAAGACATTGAAGTTATTCTTTTTAAAACACGACTTCAAAACACAGTTACCTCTTATCATTGAGAAAGCTGTTTGGCATCCATTTCTTATAGAAGCACAGTCCCTCCTCTTTATTGAGAAAGAGAATTAAGCTTTGGAATCAAGTGCCAAGTGAGTTTTCCAGCTTAGAAAATGAATTCACTCTGCCTGATGAATCAGATTCTGGGAACTAAAAAAACACATTCTCAGTTGCTCGGCTCTGACCTGCTTCTGGCAGGTTCCAGCAGAGAGCAGGGAGGACAGTAGGGGCAGGGCGTTCCCAGCACATGCCCCTTTCCGTCACCATCCCTGGAGCGCACAGGGTGCCGTGGCCAAACACGGGAGCGCTGTGGACCCGGTAAGATAAAGGGTCTGTTTCGGGCACATTTTTCACATGTACCACTCATCACTTTGTTTTTGTTTGTTTCATCTTGCTACAAATACACTCCCCAAATAGCCTGCCATTGGGATGGCTGTGCAGAAAATGTAACACGGTGTGAAAAATCATCACCCTCTGGGACCAGGTTCAGTCCCTCTCAATCAGTCGGCAGTCACACCCAAGCCCATATGGACCTCCGTCACAGACCTCTCGCTCTGTGCCATCTGCAGCCACCGCCCGGGTTCACGCCCTCTTGTCTGCTTTGTTTTTGGCTCCCATTTGGTCTCCCCGCTTCCTGTCTTTGGGTTTCCAGTCGTTCTGAATCCAGCCACCTGGAGGCCAACTTCAAGCTGCCCTCGGACAGGAGTACAGTTCTCTGTGGTCTCCATGCCCTACAGCGTGAGACTCCAACCCTGTAAGAGGCATCCGCAGTGTCCTTGGTCTCCACGCGGCTTTTCTGCAGCCTCACTCAGCCCTTCCCACTGGCACACACCCTGCCCTGT
Source organism: Desmodus rotundus (assembly GCF_022682495.2). Taxonomy (NCBI): domain Eukaryota; kingdom Metazoa; phylum Chordata; class Mammalia; order Chiroptera; family Phyllostomidae; genus Desmodus; species Desmodus rotundus. The sequence goes on along the minus strand of NC_071395.1, from coordinate 3,196,614 downwards.
GTGTTGCAGCAGAGTCTGTGATGCCCATGCTCTGTCCCATCCACTGTCTGGCCCCAGCCCCTCTGCCTCTGCCTGCATGCTTCGTGCCCACAGAGCCTCTGCCCGCCCCATGGGACTTGCACTTCAGTCCACACCCTCACTGCCACATCCTTCCCCGCAGCCCCATCGTCAGAGGCCGTCCGTGCACCCTGTTCCCAAGATCAAAGCCTCACATCCCCTCTGTTCAGTGGCACGGCCTTCCAGCTCTCATCCAAGCCCTCCTCGGAGATGCTTTGGTGAAAATGCCTCTAGCACTATGTTTAAAAAGTCAGCAAGCAAGGCAAACCCCAAGCTGGATCAAACAATGATGAGGTCTGCCGAATGACAGAACGGGAAATGGTGAGGCCGGACGGGCTCAGGGATGAAGTAGTCTGGCAGGGGCCCCATTCCCTGAGGCTCTGGGCCTTCTTCCCCACCTTGTACTGGCTCCCTTCTCAGGGCCGGTGGTGGGGTAGCCCTGGAGGCCTGAGCCTCACACATATGACTACAGTGAGGAGAGTCAAAGGGCCCCTTCTGCTGGCACATTGTGGGTGCTGCCAGGGTCCCCCAAACCTCTTTTCAGGTCTCATTGGTCAAAATGGGGACTCTCATTCCTCAGCCAATCCCTAGTGAGGAGCAGCAAGACTGCCAATGAGGCACACCCACTGTGAATCACATGGGAAGGGGGGTGACAGGGATACCCTGACAAAAGTGGGTTCCCACTGGAAACGAGAGCAGTGAGTACTGAGCAGGCATCCCGCGGGGAGGGATGCCATGCACGCCTTACAGAAGCTGCCCTCCTTCTGAACTGGGGATATGGAAAATATCTCATATAAATTGATTAAAATCTTAGAGATTGCAATATTACTCATTTAAAAAAAAGCTTTTAGAATCTTACAAACATAATATGGAGCAAAAGGAGACAGACACAAAAGAGAATATGTACTGAATGGTTCCATTTAGGTCAAGTTCAAAAACAGGCGGTGCATGGTTTTGTGAGAAATGAGAGGGGCAATGACAGGAGGGGGCAGGAAAGGGGTCCCGGGGTGACGTCCCCTCCTGGGTCTGTGCAGCGTACAGCGTGACTTTCATCTGCACACATTCATCCAGCTGAACATACATGACTATGTGCCTTTTTGGAACGCATGTGCTACTTCAATTAGAAAGTTCAAAATGAAATTATAGTTTGAGGTGTTGTGCAAGATACTGCAATCAGCAAGGTCAGATGCTCGGAAGGGCTGTCCAGGTGCACAGGGCCAGCTGCTCAGGCATCGTAAAGCAACGCATCGTAAAGCGACGCGCTGCTCGAAGACTCGCTCAGTTCAAGCAGGCAGGAGATGCAGCCCAGGATTCAAGTGACTGGGAGGACGACGAAGGCGGAAGGGCAGGTTTGCAAGGGACTTGACCTGCCAAGTGACCTTGGGGACATGGCCGGGCCAGGAGGCATCTGAGACGCCAGCTCTAAGTCCTGGCTGGGAGAGCAGCGACTTTTCCTCCCAGGCCCTTCAAGCACACTCACTGCGTTTGCTGCCCGGGTCTCTGTGAGGCAGGCAGGACCCTGGGCAAGATCAGATCCTCCTTCTATTCTCGTCCTCGGAAATGTAGAGCCTAACAAAGTATTCAGGCCTTTTTAATTTTCAGGTAAAAATATAACATCAAGAACACTCAGCTGGCCAAAAGCAGCAGAGAAAAAGTACCTGCCACTGCATTTTCTAAAATCCTACATTTATCTCAGCTACAGTGAATAATGGAAACAGCTGACTACCAGGAAGGAAAAAAAAACACAGAAAATTTTTATCTCTATCCCATCAATAACTTTATTAGCAGAATTTCTAGCTTCAAGTACAGATAACTGCTCAAAAATATTATTTTATGAAAATGATAATCTATTCATTTAAAGGAACAATTTGTGTCTTCTAAGAGTGAGTGTGATGTTAGGAAATCTTCATCCTTTAATGAAGACTTTTATTTCAGGGAAACAACTTTCCAGTATTATGGGAAAATAGTGATCTAAAATTTCTTTACACCAGACATTACTTGAATAAAGCATTCCTTTGGTTATGTTTACTGTACATTATTTCAAAGAAATTATTTTTAGCTTTTAAAGGAGCTGTTGAAAAGTTGTGTTTCAATGAGGACGCCACTGCTGGTTTTCTCTGGGCTGCCATATTTGCTCCGTCCCCAAAGAACAGGATTTATGAATTTCTGTATTTGTTAAATCAATGAGAAAAGACACACTCTTCAGCACTAGCTATGGAAACTCATCTCAAACACGTGCATGTAATTTGTTACAAGAAAATAGGAATGCAGGGGGAAGAGAGGGACGGGTGGAGGGAGAGAGGGAGGGAAGGAGAAACCAATAATGAGGAGGAGAAATTAAAATTTTCATTAGATAAATATAATTCACACGTGCTTTGGGGAACTGTCTGTCTCTGCATCTTTGTCACTTATCAGGCATGAGGAAATGTCAGGAAAGCCCTGTTAGCACTTCCAAATGTACCACTTTTTAAACGTAGCCTGTCGTTAACTCCCTTCTGGGGGGAACATGCATTCGCACACCCAGTCTCAAAAACCACCCTGGACGGAAACCCGTGAAAACCCCTGCAGTGCAACAGAAGCCCTTGACTCAGCAATTCTTTGCTTTACAGCCCCATCGATAACACTCAGGGAAACTGAAACCGTCACTTTCCATTGCTATAGGTAAGAATGCCAGTTTTCTTTGGGGGCTAATATATTTATTACTTTACAGTGGAATTAGCCTCTGTGAACGACGAGAATACCATGGGAAGGGGGAACAAACATGGTTAAATACCGAGGGGGGAAAACAACCAAGTTTCGGGTCCTTACGTGAAATGCCTTTAGGTACCCTCAGTCCCACTGTCTTCACTCCGCCCACCTCACACAGACGTGCAGCACGGTGCTGAGGCGCTGGCGAGGTCTGTACCCCTCTCCCCGCACTCCCCCCTCTGCACCTCAAAGTGCGTCACCAGCTCCTAAGTGACGAGGAGTGACGTTTCCCCTCTCCCACCTTTTAATCCACACCAGGAAACAGGGAAGGAAGTTTTACGTGTTACATCTAAATTGAAATCTCAGACAAGAGCAGGGATTGAAACGACAGCTGTATTCTGTCAGGTTCTTGCGTGTTGCTAAGTGGCTTGCAGTCACGGAACCGGTTGCGTGTTGCTAAGTGGCTTGCAGTCGAGGAACTGGGAGCTTTCAGAGCTGCGCTTTGCCAAAGGCCACAGAAATTGAACTCAAGGACAGGATTATTTACGAAAGATGGAGTCAGCAGTGAAACACAACAACGAGGAAAGAAAATGCACAGGTTGGTTAATGTATAAGATGAAACACAGGAATGTTTTGTTTAAAGATTTTATTTATTTATATTTAGAGAGGGGGGAAGGGAGTGAGAAAGACGGAGAGAAACATCAATATGCGGTTGCCTCTCGTGCGCCCCACACTGGAGAACTGACCCGCGACCCAGGCATGTGCCCTGACTGGGAACCAAACTGGAGACCCTTTGGTTCACAGGCTGGCACCCAATCCACTGAGCTACACCAGCCAGGGCAAAACGCAGGAATGTTAAACAGAAAAGTGATTCTCCTCATAGCAATATTTGTCAATATAATTAATATCTGCTTATTACCTTTCTGTTCCTGGCTTGACTCGTTATTTAAACCTTATTGATTTTTTTTTAACATTTTATGTTTTTACATCCATTTCTTCTAAAATCTGGCTGTAGCTCTTTGACTGCAGGAAAAAAACTGTCTTTTAAAAATATCTTCTATAATATGTTGCACTAGACTGTGTTAAAAAATACTGGTTGACTTGGATGATGAAATTGAAAACTGAGTTTTATTTGAACAATTCTCTTTCAAGTCTTTTTTACTCACACAGGTCAGTGCATAAAGCCGGAAAAGCACAGAGAAGCTAAAGGAAAATTTAAGTCATCATAAATCCTGAACACCTCTCTCTACTCTCCTGTCCTCAGAAAGAGGTGAAAATTCTTAGTCTTCTTGCTATGTTGGCTTGTATAGGAAAATGGCATAAAGCCATACACAAAATTCAATAGCCCACAATTTTTACTTAGTGTATATCATGAACTTTTCCCCCAGAAGTATTCTCCTACCACATGACTTTTGAGCCAATAAAGTATTCTATTGCATGGAAACACCATAATTCTCTACCCAAATCCTATGATTTCTACTTTTTATTATAAATTATTCTACTGTGAATATCCACATTTACATCGTATAAAATACAAAGAGCTATTAATAATTAATCAAATAATTGATTGAGCTCTGATAAGGGAGGATGTTTGATTAAAAGGAGACAAATGGAATTAAATGGGTTTGTACGAATATGTAATGAGGGTTTTACATTTCCACATACAAAAAGTACTAATCTGTTGAGTTTTGAAGTGTGACTTAGATATAAGATACTATGATTTTACAGAAAAGAAAGTATGCCTTGATAAAGTGACTAATATCTTTTTTAGAGAATAAACTGATTAGATAATAAATCATTCAACAACAGTGCAAACAAAAGTCCTAGCATTTATTTTTCTGCAGCACATGGGGAAGGATTTTTGCCAATTCAGAAAAGCTTGAAGACAAGTGCATCCTAGATAAATTACATAAATGCTGAATTCACTGATATGTGATCATTGATGCATTTCACTCTTGACTTGTGCCTTATGCAAAATTTTATATAGCTTTTTTAAAAAGAAGCCTTCCAATGACTGTTTGAATGAGTATATTCCAGGCAGGCGGAGCCCAAGCACCAAGTCTCCAAGGGAAGGCGGCAGTTGGTAAGGCTGGTGAGACAGACAAGGGCCAGACTGCCCAGGTTTTCCGTGCGTGTTCTGTGAAGGGCGTCGTCTGGAGGGGAGGCAGAGACTGGAGGGTCTGAGTCCTGTGCTCACAGGTTTGATGTGGGGTTCCAGGGCATCGCCCCATAAACGCTCCCTGCGCATTCACCAGAAAGGAACAGCAGGAGAGGAGCTTGTGCTGATGCCGAGGATCATCTGGGACTCTGGGAGACGGAGCACGTGGGCTCTGACCGTGCCTGCCTCACCTGAGACACCAGTCTTACACGTCACTCACGGTCATGGTATATTCTTCAGAAACAGATCTAAACTCATGAGTAAGACCTTCTATGTTCTTACAAAAAGTCATCCTAATAAACTATTCCATTTCTTCCCCCTTGACAACACTACACATAAATCCTTAATCTGTGCTTGTGCTCATCGTGAGCTTCCACTATTCCTCCGGAAATCAGTTCATTTGTGGATATTGGGCTTTTGCCGAGCTATCTCCAAGGGTGTCTTTGTTGATGTTTTAAAGCATCTGGCTACAGTACACATATTTCTAGCCAAGGATGAGCTGATTACTTTTAAATAAGGTATTATCGGCAGCCTAGGCCCTTCAATGGATTTTTGGTGATTGCCATGCTCACTTTACATGAAAATCGAAGCCATTTCTGGTCTGGGAGTCTGCCATCTCCTTTCTGATGTGTGAAAAGCCCTCTCTCCCCCTGGGGTTTCAGAATTGTAAGCTGGTAGCTAAACAGCTGACGAGGGGGAAAAATCCTCACAAAACAAAACATTCTAAAGAAATGACTCCTGTCTGTTGTTCAGCAGCCAAGGCTACCACAGAACCCTAATGAGAGGTGCTTCTGTGCGCAGAACGGTGCGTTTCACACAGATCCCCACTCGCGCGGTGTGCCTGACCTCGGCAGTGAGCGGCACTTCACAGGGTGCCCAAGGGGTCCCGGGAGAAATCCAATTTCAGCCAAGACTCAGAGCATCAAATTACATCTGACACCCTTCCCCTGGTCTGTAGTCAAGCCTAAATCTACTGTCCATAAAACTCTATAATCTGTCTTCTTTTTGGTTTATGATAATGTAGATCCTTACTAATTGCTCTCCATTTCCATCCCCATCCCGATTATGAAGAAGTGCCGTGACTTTGATTTGTATGTGTCCAGGTGGCCTTTTCGGTCCTTGTAGATCAAGATGGTGTTGGAAGTCAGTGCTTTCAGGGACCCTCCTATCCCCTGCAGCACCCCGCCCCCCACCCACCCAGCACTTGTTCCACCACTAACAGCCACTGCCACCGTCCTGGTAGAGGCAGCTACTCACCAGCTGCATTCACTGATGAGCCCGTGAGCCCCACCCTTGATTCCTGCCCCCCACCAGCATCTAAACCTCTCCCAAGAAAAGATGTAATAGGGACAGTGCAGAGGGACCGGAGCATGACAAGGGGACCAGACTAGATGTCCTTTAAGGTATGTTTCAGATTCACACTTCATGACATTCTAGACAGTATAGTCTCCTCCCTTTCCCTCATCCTTAAAGACACCGGTTACATCACTTTACAATATTAATAACGGAGGTATATGTTCTATGTTGTATGAAAACCTTATTATTTTACTTTTAATGGAACTTTGAGTTACAATAAACCATTGAGCATCCCATGTATACGGATATTTCTTACATTTTTAAGGTAATTTATTCCAGGTGAGTATAGGGAGCAGCAGAGAATCTTATGCATTTTCTCTCCTACTTCTCTTTCCTTTTGTTCTCTCTTAACACTTCTGCCTAAAGTGAAGAATTACGAGGTAAAGGAGTCATATTTGAAGCTGAAGACAGCTAATGGGGAGGGAGGTACGAAGGTCATGGCTTAAAGCAATGGGGACATACTGCCCTTTACGAGGCAGGATCCCCCCAAACCAGATTTATCTTCTGGAGCGGGACCCTTGTAGTACGGAGTAGGCTTCCCCCACTGGGGGAGTGTTCAGGAACCCATCTGTATCAGTGTACCAGCTGGTGGTGTTGTGAGAGGCTGCATTTGGCTTCAGTGAATTTTTTTTCTTTCAACATGTTTTCCCTTTCATGATGGGTGATTTACCAGCACACCTCCCACACCGTGCTGAGTGCTCAGCAGTTTTTGACCAAAAATGGCATGACCCCCATGCCCCACCCTCCCTATTCACCCAATCTTACCCCAATTTTTTTTTGTTTGTTTCCCTGGATGAAAAAGTCCTCAAAGGGAAACATCTTGACAATGTGGAAGAGGTGAAAAAAAAAAAGGGCAGAAGTACTAAAAGGCATCAAAATCAACGAGTTTAAAAACGGTCTTGAGTAGTGGAAAAGACATCTTGATAGGTGTATTGCATCAAAGAGAGAGTACTTTGAAGGTGACTGAGGTTTAAACATGTAAGAATAAATACACAGTTTTTTATAAATAAGTTCCATTTTGGGGGGCCCCCCCTCATTTATCTCTAGAGTATTTAAGTGAGGGCCACTTTGCCCTCCCTAAATCCTTACCTGGTCAGACTTGGGATGTCAGCAGCTCAGGTCTGTCTTCATCCATTGGTGGAAAGGACACGCCGGTGCTTTTAAACAAAACAAAGGAAGGTGAACTGATAATGTGGAGACTAACGACTGTATCCTAACTCTACTACTGAGCCCTTCAGACCTGAGAATGGCACTGCGTTTGCAACCTGCATGTAGCGCAGCATAAATACATTAAAGGGTAAAAAAAAGTGAGCAGGAAAAGGAAAGAGAATTACATTTCAGTTTTTATCACCATTTTTAGTGTGTCCTAAGGATTCATCCTGCCTAGGAATAATATGAATAAGAAATTACTTTAACTCAACTCACTAAAAGGAAAACTACTGGGAAGATGAAACTCCTCTCTCCTTCTCAAACTCCCTTTCTGACAGGTGACGTATACACGTTTCTGCCAGTTTCCCATTGGTGAGTGATCAGTAATTCTCTCCTCCCTCGAGGAAGGACAAATATAACCTTGAGGAACATGTCTTTAAATAGGTTTTAGAAGGGGGTGGGCAGGAATACGGATTAGGATAAAGCAGAGTTGTTCTTACCCTTGCCAAAAATAGAGGCCGGACAGATCTGATTTCGTAGGTACACACAGGGGAAACGAAAGCCAACCACTCACTCTGTTTTACCGCAAGCGCCCAAGTGCGGTGCTGGCGGGAGGGGCGGTGGCAGCCCGCAGGCCGTCACCACACAGCTAAGCCCTCGCCAAGCCTGCGTCTCGCTAAGAACACTGACTGCCCCTGGTTCTGATTTCACATAAAAAGTCATTGTGAGCAAGGAGGTAAAAGGGTACTTGTGCACAGAAAAATTCACACCACGTTTGGTCCCCTGGGAAAGGTGCAAACACCTCTTTAAGAGTCTAATTTACTCTTGGAGAGGTCTGTTCTGGAGAGAGCTGATAACTTTTTCATCTGTAAACTGTAATAACTGTCAATAACCATGAAGGGTCTGAGATTTCACACTATTTGCAAGCTAATAAGTTAGATCAGTCTCATGGGTGGTGGCAGAAGGTATCAAAGTCCCGGACCAGGGGCAAAGGACAGGTTATTACTCACGGCAGTGGCAGTAGCCACAGTGTCACCTCCTGTCCCAGTTCCCTGGGCCTCTGTCCCCTGTCCTGACAAGAGAGGGCCAGATGATACCTGCCCGTGCCGCGGGATGCATCCCAACAGAGGAACCCCGAGCTTGGATAACAAATCCTCTATAATGATCAGGAAGCCTGCCTGGCCTTTGCCCCAGCAGGAGCATCCTCCATGTTCCGTGGGACAGTAAACCAGCCTGCTCTCTGCTCCAGAGACAGACACTATCTCTCTCTTCCGAGGCTGTCTGCCATCCGAACACCCTTGAAAAGACTTTCCAGAACAAAGGCAGCCACTGCCACGCTCCTCGCAAGATGTGCAGCCACGCGAGAGACTCGTGGAAAATTGTCTTCCAGCAATAATATATCTCAGCCCTATTTTCTCAAGATCGAGTCTCCAGAAAGCCACCCTTTGTCCACTCTCCTCAAGCTGGCAGCATTCCTTGACATCACTATGGGCAGATGCTGGGAAGCTTAAAGCATTTGGAACTGCATCCTTAGTAGCAGGGAAGACTAAAGTCAGAAACCCTGTAGGAAAGTCCCCCCAAGAATGGCTTGCTACTTGGTGGCTCCTCACCTGGCCCCAGCCCCCCCAAAGCATCTTCCTTTCACTTCACTTTAATACACAGCTGGGAACTGCACTAAATCGATACTCATGGCAGCTTTTTAAAAGTGGAAATCTCTTGGCCACGTTCCCTTTAACAGCCAGCTGTGGTGGGAGGCCCTGGAGGAATGGTGATTGTGACCGGCTGGCGGTCCAAGGGTGGTTGGGAAGCAGAGGTCACTTCTGGGACAGAACAGGCCAGCGAGATGCTACCATGGGAGATGACAGCACTGTCACGTCACCGAGGCCACGGGTACCAGGGAGATTGGGCACTGTAAAGTCTCCAGGAAAAGATGCCTCAGGAAGAGGAGGAAGACATGGAAGAAAAAATTCCACCCATCCTCAGCTTGAACTGGAAGTTGGCACACTGTCCCAAGGCAGAGGAAGAAGTTGTCTTCCTCCTCCTCACTCCCGGATCCTCATGCCATAAATATTCGCCGAGTGTCTGCCGTCCCAGCTGCCACCACTTCCTGAACGCTTCCTCTGTTCCCGTGGGGTGGGGAGCCTGGCGTGACCAGGTCAGCGGAGGCCCCATCCCTGCCCCCGAGGAGCGTCCAGTCCAGTGGGGACGAGAGCACCGTCAACACCCGCACAGCGCGGGCACTGCGACTACAGGGCACTAAGGCAGACAGGGCAGGCCGGCGCTCGAGGCCCACACTGCAGCCCTGGGCCGTCACTTCCACAGTCACGGCAGTGAGCTACCCGTGGCTACTTCTCACCCAGTACAGTCGCCCCCTTTCTGGCGGGGGACGCGCCCCGAGACCCGGAGAGGATGCCTGAGACCGGGGAGAGCACCGCACCCGCCACCTACTATTCCTGTTCCTACACGTCCACGCCTAGGATAAAGTGTGACTTGCCGGTTACCCCCAGTGAGAGCTAACAACGATAACTAATAATAAAATAGGGCCATTCGAACAACATACTCTAAAAAAACCCACTTACGGGAATGTGGTCCCTCTTTCCCTCCCCAAATATCTTACTTCGCCACACTCACCTTTCACTGGAAGGAAGCTCTTCCCGGCTCGGCGTCCCGAGCCCCCAGCAGCGCTACTCTTCTGCTTCGGTAACACAGGGGTGGCCCGACCACAACCTCCGCCAAACCCGCCATCCGCCTGAGAATCCAAGCTGGCTGCCACGTGGCGCTGGGCGGGGCGGCCGCGGGTGGAGATCCCGTCCCGGGAGAGCGGGGCCCGGACTCACGAGATTTCATGTCACCAACGATCGACGGGTGGCAAGTGAGCACGTCATCAGGGAAATGCAAATTAAAACACGGAGCTACACTGTATACCTGTTAGAATAGGCGAGACCCAGAACGCCGACAATACCAGCTGGTGCGGATGTGAACCACAACTGTGCTCCTTGGTACTTCCCCAAAGAGGTTGAAAATTCACGGCCACACAAAAACCTGCACACGGATGTTTACAGCAGCTTTATTCATAATTGCCAACACTTGCAAGCAAGCAGGCTGTTGCTCAGTAGGTGAATGGAGGAAGAAACTGTAGATATGCAAACAATGGAATGTTATTCAGCACCAAAAAGAGATGAGCTATGGATATCATGGACTGATATCCATGAAAGGATGGGCGGGAAACTTAGGTGCATAATGTTAAGTGAAAGAAGCCACACCGAAAGGGTATATAATATATGATTCCAACGCTATGACAGCATGAAAAAAACAAAACTGCAGAGATGATTTCTTTTTTAACTCAGTGTTTGAGAGGGGTCAGGAGGGAGGGAAGGGTGAATAAGGAGAGCACAGAGGATCTTTAGGGCAGTGAAATTACTCTGTGTCTGGAGGATACATGTTAGTACAAATCTAGAATGTACAACAGCAACCCATAGAATGTACATAGAATGTACAACATAGACTGTTGGGCCCGTAGAACGTCTAAACCCACAGGATGTACAACAGCAAAAGTGAACTTCAGCGTAAACTGTGGCCTCTGGGTGACAATGATGTGTCAGTGCAGGCTCCTCAGCTTACGGAAGACACCAGTCTGGTGAGGACCCGGGTACACCGATAACGGGGGAGGCTATGCATGTGTACGACAGAGAGTATTTGGGAATCCGCTGGGACATACCTTCCACTCCATGTTGCTATGAACCTGCAACTTCTCTAAAAAAATAAAATCTTTATTTTATCTTCCTTTACCATTTGTCCCCCTGATCCACCCCCCCCACAGTCACCACACTGCTGTCCGTGTCCACGAGTCCTTTTACGTCGATCCTTCCACCCCCTTGCACCCCCACCCCTACAGCTGTCACCCTGTAGACCTCCTGAATTCACTCAACAGACACGTATTGAGCTTCTGTCCCTCACATCAGATGCGGAGCTAAATGTCAAAGGCAAAAAGATGAGCCTCCTGTGAGCTCAAAGGAAATAACATCCCAAACCATCTTCAAGGAATTCACAGTCAAAACAGGAGACAGGCACAGAAAGAGCTAATTTCAACACCATTGACCAGTGGTAAGATTGTGGTACCTCCGGAGAGACATTGGAAAGGACCAGGGGCCACATGAGCTTCGCTGGTTTGTGGGAGGGCGTGTCAGATGAGTGACACATGAAACCTAAGATTTTAGGGCACAGAAGAAGCGTGCCAGGGGAAGGAGGGCAGAGAGAGTGCAGAGACAGGAGAGCCACAGACAAAGGCTGGGAGGTGGGGAAGTGTCCAGAATGTCAGGCAGTGAGTGAAAGGTTCAGGGAGACCACAGGTGGGATGTGCAACGGGGGAGGATGGGCAGAAGAATGAGTTCAGACCAGGCAGGACTGAGCAGGTCAAGTTTGGAATTGAACCTGAGAGTCCTGGGAAGCCCCCAGAGACGTTCACAGACCTGCCGCAGCGGCGTGGTCTCTGTAGCAGCCTGGAGGACGAAAGGACATGGGAGAGGTGGGCGGGGGCGCAGGCAGGCTTTGGGGATACTCCAGAGGGGGAACTGAGGGGCTGGGCCCTCCACCTCCGTTCTATCTGCACCCGTTGGGGACCGGTGCTCCCGACTGTAAAGTAGTATTAATGTTTACGTTTTTTCTGTGTCAGCTGTATACGTAAACATTGCTTCCTTAAACACACAGATTCATTATGGTCTCAGAAAAACACAATATTTTACTTAATTTTTAGGAATTAAATTCCGAATAGCTACCTTTACTTAACGTGTGTTTTGTTTAAACTTGGGAAGAATTGCTCCCCGACGAGATATGGTAAAATTGGATACAATTAAAAATGAATAACTTATTTTATCTCATCATAGCATTTGTGGTATTTTTGTAATTCTTCCAAGTGGGATGTGCTGGAAAGCTGCCTGTTCAGGGCAATAGGAACTTGGAGAACACGCTCGCCTAGGATTAGTCTGGGCCTTCTCTCCAGCTACCTCCCTTGGGTCGTTTAAGCGGTCTCTCTAGGCCTCAGTTTTATTATTTCTTAAACGACGGGTTAATTCCGTGGTCCTTAAGATTCCTTCTGACTGCAATTCCATGAGCTTTTTCTCCTAGAAGAAATACCGCTCTTGAATTTTAAAAAACTTTTTTTTTTGGTTTTAAAAAGACTTTAAATTTTGCTGGAAAATATTCCTTGGAAAGTATATAAAGCCTGTGAGATGTTTTTGAGATTCATTTTTTAAAAATCCCAGAGCATGATGCACATATAAAACGTTAGCATTCCAGGGTACAAAGGCCTCAGGGGCGCGCGTCGGCACCTCCGCGGGTTCAACTAAGCCTCACGGTGAGGAACAGGGAAAAGGGCCGCTTGGCAGCTGATGGGGTGAACAGGCCTGCAGGAAAATGAACTACAGGCCAGCGGTTTCTCTTTTCCTTCCTTAGGACACTTGCGTCGACAGGGAAAGGGCTGTGGAGCCTCTGGAAGAGCGATGGCCCATTGGGGGAGGAGGGAGTCCCCTGCCTCCCTACCTGCTGGCCGGAGTCCTCTCGGGCTGGCCGTGTCTGAGAAGCGCTCGGTCCCCTCCCCCTCCCGCGCCTCGTAGCCGAGTCCCGCTGCCGTCCCAGCAAGTGATGCTGTCGGAGCAGGCGCGGGCCACGGAGCAGGCAGCGCCCGCGCTCCGCTGGGCCGCGGGCCGACTCCTCGCAGCCACAGCCGCAGCCGCCGTGGGCTGGAGGGTGGGTGGCGGAGCCCCGGCTTCGGATACCGTCTCCCAGGGCCGCGTGTCGGGCCACGCCGCGGGGTCCTCCTCGCCCCCCGCCCGGGGCTGCGCTCGGCCGCCGGGGCCGCGGGAGGCGGGCCGGGGGCGCGGCGGGGAGACGGCGCGGCGGAGGCGGAGGCGGAGGCCCGCGGTAGGCTTCTCTGCTCCCGGCCCGTGGCCGGCGTGATGTCCACCAAGGTCAGGAAGTGCAAGGAGCAGGCGAGGGTGACCTTCCCTGCGCCCGAGGAAGAGGAGGAGGAGGAGGGCGAGGACCTGGACGCTGAGCCGCAGCGCCGCCGGCGGGGCTGGAGGGGCGTCAACGGCGGGTTGGAGCCACGCTCGGCGCCCGTGCCGCGGGAACCGCTCGGCCACCGCCCGCCGCCCTGGTCGCCGGGGCCCGACATGTGAGTACGGGCCGCTGCAACCCGGGAGGGAGGCGCCCCCGCCGCCCCCGCCGCCCCGCGACGTGCCCGGGACCCCAGACCCAATCCTGTCTGATTCCGGGACCGCGCCCTGGGTCTTCAGGGACGTGGAGCTGCCCCGCGAGCCTTCAACCACGGACGCCGGGCGCGCTCTCCAGCCCGTGGACACTTCTCTCCTACAGCCACGGACACGCGCGCGGCGGCTCGCGGGCTGGGAACCCCTGGGAGAATGGCCCCGGGGTGCCCGCGCTCACCCGGGGGGTTCGACGAAGGCCAAGTGCTCCCAGCCGCGGGCACGCGCGCTCCCCCGACTCGTCCCCGCGTCCCGGCGCGGAGCTACCCCGGGAAAGTGGGTCCGCTCGGCGGCCCCGGGCCGTCGGGGCGCAGGGAGGGACCGTGTGCCGTACAGAGAGTGCTGGAAGGTGCGCCGGGGCGCCGGGTTTCCCGACGGCCCGTTCACAGGGAAGTCTGGGTCCGGAGCCCCAGCGGGTCCCCCGGGAGAAAGCGGCGCGGGAACCGCTTAGCCGGTGCCTTGGCTGCAGTCCCCGGGCGGCTCAGGGTCTGCAGCTGTGTCTTTTTTAAGGGAAGGTCGAGGTCGGCGTTCCAATCCGTCCGAAGGAGCAACTTTGCTTCGTTCCCAGATCTGCGAGACCCAGAGAGGGCGGAAAAGAGGGTGATTCATTTTACAGGGCGCAGGCGCTCGGCTTCTCTAATCGCGTGCCTTGGGCGTGTCGCGGGCTTTACTGCATGTTTTAGGTAGAACGCGCACGTCTAGGTAGGAAGCGGGGGTCGGACCTGGCGTCGACCCGGCCGGCCTGGGCCCAGCACTGCCCACCTGGGCCCGGGGAGGTGGTTCTGCAGCGCCCCCTGCTGCCGCCCGGTCCAGGGCGCTGGGGCCACCCCGGACCCACCGACCCTGGGAAACATCAGAGGTGGGAGTAGATGGCCCAGGGGAGGGTGCTGCTTTAACGTGATGAACAGCGCATCCCGTTATTACATTCAGTTATTGCTGAAGAAGTGGCCCAGGCGATGGAGGGGAAGTAAAGGGGTCCTCGGGGAATAAAGCACCACCACCTCGCTTCCCTGCCTCCCCAGGGTTTTAAGACATGCTCCATATTTTCTTTTGTCAATTTGGTTTTTAGAACCCTGCTCAATTTCTTGATTCTTTCACACTTTTTTTCTTTCACCTTAAATTCACACTAAATTGGACACCAGAGCACTCTTAGCTGAGAAAGTAGGGCGGAGCAGAGATCACTCTCACTTTGCCTTCCGAAGTTTGAGGTCAGTCATACAAAGCACAGGGCGAATGTTCTTGTGGACTGCCTGGCAGGCTAGTGCAACGCCTTCCTATCTGTGTGGTGGGCTTGCACGATGCAACAAGGACGTGTTGCAGAGTACTGATTCCCTAAAGTGGTTGAGAAGACCCGGTCATCTTAAGGAGCTGGTCAGAAAGAAACGTTTCTTCTGGGGGCAGGGCAGCAAGCTCTCCATGTTTATTTGAGGCCTGCAACTTGGTAACATCAGAGACTAGCTTGCTCTGCCTTGCAGAGATTAGCTCTTTATTCCATCTGAGTAGAACGGGCCTGGTTTCATAGCACAGGGAGTGAAGAAGCAGCCCTGGGCGGGGGTGGGGATGGGAGAAGGACAGCCCCAGGGAACACTGAGGATGGAGCCCACTTCCATCGAGAAGATTCCTCAGAGTGATGTGTTGTTCATTTCACTGCTCCATGCTGCAGGATTTTATTTGGGAATTTTAAACAGACTGACTTAGGAGGAGGAATGTCATCTGTTATATCACTGACAAGACTTAAAAAAAAAAAAAACTGATAGAACTCTCGCTTCAATCAGTGATTCAAGACTTCCTTTATTCTAATTATTTGCCAGCCTAGGACCGGATCCTGGGTCGTTGGCAAGATTACCTCATTTCTGAATTTTTGGGGGTTGTAATACATCTGATGAACTCCAGAACGGCATTTGAAGGCTCTCTCATGAGTTTCGATTCAAAGATATTTCTTAAGCATTTGCATGTGCACAGTGCAGCCTGGACACAGCATGCTGAGGGATGAGCGTGGCACCTTGTCTGCACTCAAAAAATTTAAAGGCTCAGGAGGGAGAGGTAGAAATAAAACTGATCATGAACGCATATGATATAAGTTAGAGTAGAATGAGCACCATAAACACACACACGCACAAGGAAAGAGCTATGAAGTGTCAAGTGCAAAGGGGAGACCGACAATATAAGGTTGTAGAGAAATCGAGGAAACCGATGTGGGCCTTAAAAGATAGATTGGCCACTAGCCAGAGACGCAGTGGGTAATTAATTCAAGTCCTCTCCCCTCCCCGCTCCCCACATGCCAATCACGTCTAGGGAATATTAGCTGAGTTTGGCTGGAACACAGAGCGTGTGCAGGAAAGCAGAGAGATGTGCCTGAATGTGTTGGTTTGGGGCATCAAGGTGCAGGATCTTGTATTCCAGGAGGAGGTACTAGGGGGCCATTGATTGTTTCAAAGCAGCAGAGTGGCCAAAGCCACTCTGAGAGCTGGAATGCGAATAAATTGATTAGGGGCCACTGTAGCTATCCCGGCTGAGATTAGGACCTGTAACAGCGTTGTGTTGGTGGGATGGAAAGAGCGGGTCAGATCAGAAGAGAGAACAGACAAATAGAATCTTTGGGAGTTTGCAACTAACTGCCCAGGAGGGGTTTGGAGAAAAAGCGGGGTCTGAGATGACTTGGTGATTTTACCCTAGATGACTCACAGATCACTAATGTCATTGTGGGAAAGAAAAGAACGAGGAGGAGCGTCTGTTTTTTCAGATAATTCTGACAGAGATGTCAAACAGAAAGATGGAAATGCAAACTCTCAGAGAATTTGAAAATCTACTATCTGATGGGAATTGTTACAGAGCCCTGTGAGCACAAGGAATGTGATGGGAAAACAAAGGCAGCCTCGGCTCCCTTATCTAAGGGAAAATATTTTGTTAGAGGGCAGAGGGAGAGACGCAAAGAACACAGCAGAGGAGGAAGGCACAAGTGGTAGGAAGGCCAGGCTGCCTAGAGAGACGAGTTTCAAGGAAAGGGAAGAACTGACCCAGAGTTGTCAAATACTCAATAAATCAAGAGAGAAACTTAGGCGTCTACTTTGAGTTAGAATAGATCCTCAGAGTAACATCTGTGCAAAAAACCCCTTTAGATCTCCACGCACTGTCATCTTTCACAGAGAAAGACTTCTAGAAAAAGGGTCCTGTTTTAGTTTTTCTTCGCAGGAAGGCTTCCACAATAAAAGCAGTAATTGGTGTTTACCTAATACTGCATGCTGTCATGTATATGAATTAACTTGAATCACACCTCTTTAAAGCAGGTTTTATCGTCATCACTTGGCAAAGGAGGACATTGGCACATCTAGAGGTTACTCGGCAAATCGGTAACAGAGCTTCCGTATTCCATGTCTGTTATTGATGACCGTTGCCCTGCTGTCCATCAGAGCTCCGGACTCGTCCACCCTCTGTAACTGCAGCTTGGTCTCCTCTGACCAGCGCCTCCCCATTTCCCACACCCCGAGCCACTGGTATACTCTCGGCTTCCTGTTATGTGGTGTTTTTAGATTCCACACAAGTGACATCATGCACTGTTTTTCTTTTTGTGTCTGGCTTATTTCACTTTGCATACTGTCTTCCAGGTTTATCTACGTTGTCACAAATGGTAGGATCTCCTTTGTTGAGCCAATATGTATCATTGCGATACATATTCATTATCACAGTTTCTTTGTCCATGTAACGTTCCAGTGGTCACAGCTGAGTCAACTGGTATAGTATGAGAGCATTTCTTTTTTACTTCCTTGTTTTCCTTGGAGTAAATATTTGTCTCATCTGTTCTTGCTTGCTTCTTTAGCTAAATCTTCAGCCTCTGTGTGTGTTTTCCTGTATACAACCCTTCTAAAACACTCTGACTTCTTTTGAATGTGATTTTCAATTATTTTTTTTCCTTCAGGAAGCTTTTAGAAAAAAAATAATTGTCTCTTTATGAGTGCTATTCTGAAATTGCAAGATGACGTGCCTTGGTATTTATTGGTCTTTTTTGGTACGTGAGCTGGACACTTGATGAACCCTTTCACCATCTGGTTCTGGTTCCCTATGGTTCTGGGAAGTTTTCGTGTACTATTTCTTTTATTATTTCCTACCCACTAAGTCCAGTCTTCTCTCTTTCTGGAATCCCTATTATTTGGATGTTGGACCTCCTGGACCCGATCCCTGGTTTTTTGGTCTCTGCTGCCGTTTTCCAGTACTTGTCTTTTCTGTTCTTCTTTCTGAAATGTTTCCTTGACTCCATCTCCAGATTCTGTCACTGATTTTTTTTCCATTTGAGCTATTATATTTTTGCTAAGAGCTCTTTCTTGTCTTATGACTATTCCTTTTTATAGCATTCTTCCTAATTTCAAAAATCCAGTATTTTAAAAAATATTTCTCGGGGGAGGAAGGATTGGAAGCCGTTATTCTGGAGCTGGGCAGGGACCCCCTGGGCTTGGCTCCTGCCCTCCCCAGGGCCCGGCACTCCCACGTCAAGAGAATCTCTCCCTATTTCTCCAGCTATTTTACGTCCCGTCTTTCTTACAGGCGTGGGAGTTGTTGTTTGATCGTATCATGGGGGGTTAGAGATCTGGGGAAAGGTTTCTATCTACTCCTCATACAGACGTTGAACCAATTCCCCTGTTTTTGGCTACTGCCTCATCTACACTTTCTGAAATTTCTTTGGCCTCCAATTTCTGGGCCTTTTCTGATGCGGAGCAGGGTGGATCAGCTTCTTATTGCAGGCACTGTGGTTGGACCTCCTTCTCTCCACTAAGTGTCATTCACCCGTCTCTGGTCAAGTCCCCTTCTGTCTATCCTCATGGACTGTGGGCGGGGCCACAGATGTCTTTGGGTTTCAGGAAGATGAAATCTATGTTGCTGTTCTTTGTTCTCCTTGTCGTTTAGGGGAGTCATTTTGGAGCAGAGATGGGGTAAGAAGGGTCTTTATTCCATCATCCTGAAACCAGACACCCCTATGATTTGTATGCCATGTCCACTTAGGGCCTCTGGAAGACGATGTTAGAAACAGAACCGAGGTTGCAGAAGGAAGAGTATTCCAAATCGTGAGCGCTCTTATTAGGCCAATGGAGTAAAGAGTGACCTGTGTGGTGTGGACTGAAGGTCGTCTGAAGTCCCCAACTCAAATCATCTATGTCCCACCCGAACAGGACTGGCCCCCCTTCGGGAGCATGCTCAAGTGACAGTGAATGGCCACCGAGCAGCCGTCCTTTTCAACATACCCTCCGCACTACACGGCAGCAGCCTGGGGCCAGGTTATCGGCCTGGGCAGTGTGGACGCGTAGGGTCTGGGCCAGGGCAGGAGGTCTGGGGGTGTGAACCCTGGGGTGGCCAACGCATACTTGTGCACAAAGGGCTCAGCAGTGACTTTCTGAGAACACTTAGGATTTCATAGCATTTTGTCTTTAATTTAGCATCTAGGTCAGGGATCTTTGTCTAAAACTATCGAGTCCAAAAGAATTCCCCTTTTTTACTTTGTACTATTCAAATACTAGGTGAGACTCGGTTCTAGATCTTTGTAAACAATGAGATTTAAATGTCCACAAGAGTGTGACCTCTCAAGGAAACAGTATGACAGTGATAATATTCTTTTGCATTTCTAAATATATTTTGTCAAGTAGGACTGATTCTCTGTTGGATGTGGATTCTCTGTGGAAAAGTAGGTCGCAGGGTGATGAGATGTGAGCAAGCATCTACAGACCCCAGACTTTAGACCTTGAGTAATGGTACCGATAGAAAACCAGATTCATTTGCTTCTAATAACATCAGTAGTAGATATATATATATCTATATCTATATATATATAGATATATATATATATAATTGATACCATTATATATATTAGTACACAACATCGGCAGTATATATATATTCAATACTAATGTATTTAAATAGCCAAATACGAGCTTCTTCCGTGTAAGAAGTTTTTTATTTTATTTTTTGAGTTTCATCAGCCGTGTACCATAGAGGGTGGAGAGGCAGTCTCTGCTCTTGAGGATGCGGAGTGTTGTCGAGGAGATGGGCGGGAGAGCAGTCGATGGCAGAGCGTGCATGCCAGAGCAGGCTCCGTGGAGTCACTCGCCAGGTGCCTCTCCTGGAAGCAGAAACATCTTGGTTCTAGAAGGCATCTGCTCCACTACTTTCCTGAACACCTGTGTTCAAGAAATATTTTCAGGTGTCATGCCAGCAATGGTTAGGGTGGGCTTTCAGAAGAAACACCCCAGGAAATGGCTTTTTGCCTCTGTGCTTTCAGCTGCTAAGGGGCCCGGCATAGCCTTAGTGAGCCCACTGATGGGGGGGGCGGGGTGGAGAGAGGGGCCCAGAGCCCTCCTCCTTGAACACACACAGCTCCTCTGACTAGTCACCAGGACATCTGTCAGAATTGCGCGTCTACTGGGTGTATCAAAACTCTGCATGGAGTGGTCCGACTAGAACACAGACCGACAGAGCCTCTCAGGATGTTCCTGGCTGTACAGACCCAACTTTCTCTCTAGACCTGGAAGTGCTGGTGTCTCTACGTTTTCATTTTTTTGTGGCGTCTTTAGGGACGAAAGCAGTGCTTTCCTGCCTCTTAACCAGAGCGCTGTGCCTTGCCGGTGGAGTTGGTCCTGTGACATTGTGTCCCTCTGTCAATCTTGGTGTTGAGACACAGCCTCAGGGTCGGGGCTGTGGGACGTGGCCCTGAGGGAACCCATGTCCCATCCACCAGACTCCGGACACACTGATGGGGCACTGTCCTCCAGCCTTGCACACTGCACACTTAGGAGCTCCCGAGCCGCAGCGTGGCTCCCCCCACACACACACATGTTAACAGATGGCCCCAATGTGTGTTTTGATGATGTGACCGAGGCCCTTCGTCGGCTGCCCTTTCCTCCTGTCAAGCACACTCGCAGGTAAGGTGCCCACGTAGAGGCGAGTGTCCCCAGAGCCAGCTGCATTGCTGACAGCTGCCTGCCTGCCAGGGGGACAGTGGGGTTTGTCTATTTTTGACTTTTCTTCTAGGATTTTCATGTCCTCTGTCAGTGCCTGCTGCTGCCCACGGTCATTACCGCTTCCAATTAGCACCATCCCAGCACCGTACCTAGCCTGGTGGCTGCTCGCTGACACTCTGTCCCCTCCTCACCACTTGTCTTCTGCGGCACCTTCTGCCCTTCCTTCCCTTCCTGCCCTTCACACAGCGACAGACGGATCCTCGCCGGTTGGCACGCTCACTTTCCTCAGCGTGGTGAACGGATTAGTGCAAATCCTTTGGGTGTGATTCTTGTTGCTTTGGCTCGGGTGGGTGGTGGTATCGCTTGGCCTGCGTTCTTGCTGGGTGGATGGAGTAGTTGGTTAATTCTTCACCTTTCAACAAAGGATTTCAGGTGACTTCTTTGACAATGTCTATTGTTGCTGAGAGCTAAAGAGTTGGTGATTTGGTCCAGAGAGCCGTAGAGATTGCTCTCGATAGAATCAAAATGTTCCAACACATACGCTAAATATGTATTTTATTACTGTTACTCATCTGCAAACTGTTACTCATTTTTCTTTCTTCCTGGACACAGCGTGGTAAGGTGGAGAGAGCCTGGCACAGGGCCTCTGAGGCCCATCTCCCTGCTCTCTGCCTTTCAGTGACCTTGAAGCAGTTACTGCTCGACCCAAGTCTCTGCATCTGGGGAGTCAGTGTCAGTCCACAGTATTTTTGAACATCTACTGACTGCACTGTGTCAGGCACTGTCGAGGTGACTTAAGTACAAAACAAAGTAGGACGCATGAAGTATTTATCTTCAGTTGACCTTAGGGGACTCGCGTATCCTAGGAGACAATAAACAAGGAGATGAAATAAAGTTAAGTGTACAGATTCAGGGCGGACCAGCAACATTACAAAGCGCGGGCTGGAGTGGCCAGGAGGGGGTTCGGAAAGGGTTGGGAAGACTCAGTGCTCCTGAATGAGCAGAATCCTGCAGGTGTTCTAGTGATTACCTGTGAAACCTTACCCCCAGCTGATGGACCTGTAATGCAGGCTGGACAGTGGGAGATAGGAAGGGTTTGACCTGACAGAGGGCAGAAACAAGAGTATGCCCCCAGGTGGAAACAAAAGGAGCATCCAGAGGCAGGTGGACAAGAAAGCAGAGAGCTTGCATGAGCAGCCACGTGGCGCTCTTGTAATTCACCTGTAACAGGCCTTTCTCCTGAGCCACCCGCCTGCTGACTGGGAGAGACAAAATTGAACTAAATGTCCAATCCGTGGTTTAAGTTAGTTTTTAAAATTTTGTTTTGTTTTGCTTGCTCAACAACACTTATTCTCATTCAATAAGTGAATTAAGCAATCGCTAAATGAAGCAAAAGGCTGGCCCTGCCTTACCAAGCGGCCTGGTCAGCTAGGACAGTGTCTCTGAGCCTTCAGCCTGTGTCTAAGGGACTTTTGCTTGCAGATTTCTATCCCCCCCCCACCCCGTCTCCACAAGAGGTCGGACTGTCTTTATGGTCCACGTGTCCGCCCTGGTTCAGGGCGCTCCACTGAGTCGCTATGAGGCCGATTTCACTGATCTCAGGTGGAAATTATAAAGTACATTTTCTTTTTCAAGAAATTCCCTCTCTCAGATAAAGTCACTCAGACTCTCAGAAAGCTGGCCTTTCCTGTGTTCTCCTCTGTAGCATCTGGGCTTTGGGGGAGGGGAGCCTCTGTGTCCCCTGGAGGGGGAAGTATGTACGTGGTGTCCTCTGGCTCTTCTGGTCTCTGGGCAATGTTTGTTGTCTATTCGGGTGCTGCCTGTCAGCGGAAGTGACTTGATCTTGGCCGACCTGCCTTTGTTAGAACCCAGCTGTGCTCCCTGGAGCCCGGGGTTTCAGCTCAGCTCCCACGGGTGGCGGAGCGGAGTGCCTGCATTACATAGCCTGGGTCCAGCTCACAGCACTGTGGCCATCCTGCTCTCAGTGTGGGCTCCCTGGCTCTCACGGAAGGGTCCACACTATGTGGAGCTGCCGGTGGCCCGAGAGAGCCTCACCATTCTGCTACTTGACCAGACTGGGCCGTTACAGATGTCCAAAAAAAATACGCAGAGCAAGACCCGCGCCTTCCGTGGTTCCTCAGCCTGTGGGACCCACATGCTGACTTTCCCCTCCCTTCTGCTCGGCCTTCTTCTCCCACGCCCTAAGCACCGGGGTTGTGCAGCCACAGTGGGGAAGTGGTCTCATCTGCGTGACGAGGCCCTCTGGAACCCGGCTCCTTCAGAACTAGTTAGAGAAAAAAGGAATGGAGCAAATCCTTCCTCAAGACCCTTTCCCTCTTCCCAAATTCTGTTTGCAAAATCTCATTTTTCCTGCAAAAAAGGCTGCAAATTACCTTGATCTTGCTCTTTGCACTTGCTCTCTAAAATCTGTCTTCTCCACCACCCCCAAACACACCCACCCACCCAACTGTATAGTCACCCTGCACCCCCAGGCAAGGGTCCTGAGTCAGCCAGGGCAAAGATCTTATACTTGGAAAGACACAGAGAAAAGCATCTTACTCATTTTTAAAAAAATACTCTTATTGTATAGGCATGCCCTTGACGGCACAGAACTAAGCTGAGTGGTGTGTTCACAGGGCACCAAACGGCAAGGGAAGAAGGCTGGCTGGGCAGGGAGGACGCGCTATCGGTGCCCCTGAAAGTCAGCCAGGGGATCCCAGTTTTTGTTTTTTGCTTTTAAGACACGTGAGGGTGTAGGCAGAGTTGAAGAGGAGCAAGGTGTGGGGAATGATGACTGTGGGGTCCACGGAGGAAAATCAGAGCAGCGGGAAGCCCTGGGAAGAGGCAGAGTTGGACGTGGCAGAACCCAAGCGCTGCATCTTGCCGAGTGTTACCTGGGGCACTCTCCTGTAAGCTCAGTTCTCTTATGTAGGAAACAGAGGAAATAACACCTGCTTCAGAGCGTTGTTAGGAGAATCCCATATGACAGTGCATGAGACACATACATATACCCCAGGTCCTTGGTCAAGGGCGCTTGCCTTCCCTCACGCCGTCTCTACGGACAGCGGCTATGATGATCCAGCCGTGACCTCAGATGGTGGTGCTAGCGGAAGCCTGGAGGGAGCGTCCAAGACAAGAAGCTCAGAGTGCGGTGACTGACAGGATCTGGACAGTTAGTCGCAGATGACCTTGAGGTTGCTGAACCTGGATGAGCAGCCTGAGACCCTGGGCGCTGGCCTCAGGGAGAAAGGAGTGACCAGGGGACAGAGAGTTGCCCCTGTGGGACCTGAGGTCAGGTGAGAGGACAGGGCCAGGGAAGAGATTGGGGAAGTCAACTGGAGAGAGGCTTGTTGAGTATGTACCTGCTGGGGGACACGGGGGGATGACAGGTAAAGCATGACCTTACTGTGCAGGGACTGGCAGTGGCCGCATGTACGAGGAGGTGTTTACTGTATGAACACTCTATTTTAAAAAGAATTTAGATAACCATAAAACAGGTTTAAAATGCATGGAATACAGATATGATCACTGATGTAAAGTGTATGTGAGAAAAAGAAGGACTCATGGACAAGGACAACAGTGTGGTGATTGCTGGGGGGAGGGGGATATGAGGGGACTAAATGATAATGGAAAAACATAAAAAGATTAAATTTTTAAGTCCATGTGAGAAATCATTTAGGAGGGGAAAGACTGAAGTCAAGGATAGGACTGTGAAGGTAATTGAGCAGTTTTAGATCTAAACTAAGTTTCTGGATACCGGGGGCCAAGGAAAAAAATTAAAAAGGCCACGGTTACATAGTTTATGTTATTAGATTAAAGGCAGCAAACTTATCTAGAGCGAGGCGCGCGATGAGTTCCATCTCTGCCAGGGTCACAGGGAGGTGCGGGTGTCTGGAATCGGTTTCTGGTCCTGTTCCTCCAGAAAGTGTTTTTCTGCGAACCGGGAGCTCCAGTCCGCAAGGCTGGCAGCGGCTCTTGGGATTCGGGTTCAGGCAGCCCCCGCACAGGGGTGCGCCCAAGGGGCGCTGTTAGCCACCCACCTGGTGCTGCGGCCTCCAGCCGGGTCCGCCGCCTGCAGGAAGCCATTCACTCTAGTCGCCCACAGCTGCTCTTTCCGTTGCTGCCGACCAGGTCCATGGACGGAAGCCCATCCCTGAGGCGCAAGACGGTGATGCGGGAGAAGGGCCGGCGCCAGGCCGTGCGGGGCCCGGCCTTCATGTTCAACGACCGCGGCACCAGCCTCACAGCCGAGGAGGAGCGCTTCCTGGACGCGGCCGAGTACGGCAACATCCCCGTGGTGCGCAAGATGCTGGAGGAGTCGCAGACGCTCAATGTCAACTGCGTGGACTACATGGGCCAGAACGCGCTGCAGCTGGCCGTGGGCAACGAGCACCTGGAGGTGACCGAGCTGCTGCTCAAGAAGGAGAACCTGGCGCGCATCGGGGACGCGCTGCTGCTGGCCATCAGCAAGGGCTACGTGCGCATCGTGGAGGCCATCCTCAACCACCCGGGCTTCGCGGCCAGCGGGCGCCTGACGCTCAGCCCCTGCGAGCAGGAGCTGCAGGACGACGACTTCTACGCCTACGACGAGGACGGCACGCGCTTCTCGCCCGACATCACGCCCATCATCCTGGCTGCGCACTGCCAGAAGTACGAGGTGGTGCACACGCTGCTGCTGCGCGGCGCGCGCATCGAGCGGCCGCACGACTACTTCTGCAAGTGCGGGGACTGCACGGAGAAGCAGCGGCACGACTCCTTCAGCCACTCGCGCTCCAGGATCAACGCCTACAGGGGCCTGGCCAGCCCGGCCTACCTGTCCCTGTCCAGCGAGGACCCCGTGCTCACCGCCCTGGAGCTCAGCAACGAGCTGGCCAAGCTGGCCAACATCGAGAAGGAGTTCAAGGTAAGCCCGGCGCCGGCCCTGCTCTGCTCCCCAACCAGTGTTGCCTCCTGGGATTTTCCATCGCGGGGGGTGGGAGAGTCCTTCAGAAGGGATGTGATGATTTTCCCTGCTGTGAAAAATGCACCTTCGGGTCGGGGACGTGCTGGATCCCAGAGCTGTAATTCCGGGGCTTCTGTGTGTTCCGGGTAAGCGTTGGGCAGAACAGGAGACTTCTCCCCTTTTGTCTAAAGCGGATACTGGGTGTGAATGTCTCCCTTCCAAATTCTTCCTCCTGTTTTGTAGTTAGTTGTTCTGTGGGACCCAACCCGCAAGTAGTTATTAGTTCACAGCTTATTGGCCCAAAAGTCAAAAGACTAATAGAGAATGCTCCCAGGGCCCTTTCGTGACTGTGGCAAAAATGCCTCAACCTGAGATCCGCAGTCCATGTTCCGCCTGGCGGACCTAGGCCCATAGACATCAGGTCTGCCCAGAAATACAAGCACAGAGCAGTGTTTTGCTTTAGTGGATTTTTAAAAAATGAGTGAACTTTTTTTCCTGGACATCATCTCCAAGCTAGCCATATTATTTATTTCTTAAAAAAAAACGATACATTAATGGAGGACATGTAAAAAATTCAGTTGCTACATCCTTCTCTGCATTTTCCAGTGGTTCCACCAATTAAACCTGGGGCAGGAGACTGTGTGAACTGCAGGGAGAGCTGGTCAGGCTGGCTTCCCGCAGGGTCTTGTCCCCTGTTGTCCACCTCGGAGGAGGACTGTACACGTCGGTTGCTTGAGTCACTTCCCAGATGCCGCGTTCGTCTTCTTTTTAGGTCAGTGGTCTGGTGACAGACACCAGACCGAGCGACTGATTACCCTGTCCTTCAGACCTTATGACAGTGTTTCATGCATCGGTGAGATTTACACAAACACAGCCAGCGATATGATTCAGGCTATGGGGCCGCAAGAAAAGGGTAGGAAAGTTTTGTGGGTTTTTCCTTCTCCATACACACCAAATTCCTGGATAGCGATCAACCCTCATCTTGTCCGAGTGGAGCCCTGGCCATGGGGTAATCTGACTTGTTATTCCATTGAAGTTTTTTTTTTCTGACATAATAACTCCAAAATTTTTATGTTTATTATAAAAACTTTGGGAAATGTGGAAAAAATACAAAGAATAAAGTATATGTTACTTTGTATCTACTTCCTTCGAAGAGATTCATTATGTGATATTTGAAAGACTTATTTCCTTGGATCCAGAACTCAGAACACATTGAAAACCTCAAATTCTGTTTAGGGAGAATAGAAAAACATTCAGGTAAAGTAGTTCTAAATGTTACTTCTTTATTTTGGCATAGGAATAAAAAATATAACTCTAAATTTATTTGCCACTTTCAAATATTATTCCAACCTTCTTTTTGTGCATTTTGCTTGATATATATTGGAAGGTATATCAAAGAGATTCTAAAAAGGGCAATATTTTCTAACACTGCATTTTAACATTTACGAAAGGTGGAGAAGTATGCGATTCTGCTCAGAGAAGTCATCTCAGTAAAGCCAGGGTTAAGAATTCTGGCATTCTTCGTCTTGCCCTGAAATCAGCTAAATCTATGTTGATAATACTTAGAATCTCCTTAACCCCAGCTGAGAGAGTCACCTCTGATAACCTTTCAAAGGTGGGAAAATATTACAAGTAAAGAGGCAAAAAAAAATAAAGGAGAAGACACAATTGAGTTTAAGAGGGCGTGCATAACAGCTACCAGATATCCAAGGGTCCAAGAAAATCATCTGATGTCACCGTGTATCTGAATTACGTGGAAAGCACTTGGGTAGCAGAACCTTCTCTGAGTCAAAACACAGTCAGTTCTTGAGAAGTCACGGTCTCCAGGGGCCACAGGCCCCTCCCCGGATGGAATGTTCCTTTTCTTCCCTCTTCTTACCTGTCCTGTCATTGCCTTTTCCCTGCCCTCCCCTCACCTCCTGGCCCTCCTGTCCCACACGCTTGTCAGCCTGTCAGGGCTTTAGACAGATGGAGAGAACGGCTCTCACAGCTGTGACCCAGGACCCCAGGCTCTGAGGGGCTGTGGAAGGGACACTTGTGGCGGAGACAAGCAGCTAACCTCCTTCGCCCTGTTTCGTGGTGTTCTTTGCCTTCCTCCCACAGAGACTTGGAGCTCAAAGTGCCAGCTCTGAAATGAAATCGTAGACAGTGTGTTCCCTGGTGAAAAGCAGGTGATCGCCCCCCTTTCCGACAGCTCTCCCTCTGTCACCCCCTCACGGCCCTTCAGAGCCGGCACCTCAGACTGCTGTTAGCCAGGGGCTTCGGGGAAGGTTCCGGCTGCCTGGTCGTTTCCAGAATTCCTGGAAGAATACAGGAGTCCTGCTGCCGAAAATACATGGAGGTCATTACCCCAAGAGGCCGAACATTCTCAGACAGAGATTTAGATAAATTAATGGAGGACAGCGTGGTGACAGGTTATTATAGACGGGCGAACGCGGCCTGCAGCTATTCTGAGAAACGGAACACCAGGCAGGATGGGCTCGGGCTCCAGGCCTCCGCCCGTCAGAGGCAAGCCAGCCAGCCATTTGTTAGGCCGTGAAAACGCAAAGTGAAATTTCCTAATTCTGAGCCAGTGATGCGCTTTTTCACAAAAAGAAAAAAAAAAAAAAGCTATCTTCCTTCCCTGTGCCTCAGTTTTCCTCTCTTTAAAGTAGAAAAGCAATTTCAACTATTAATACAGTGAGGCTGTAAGGAAGAGAAAAATGAATATAACCCTGAAGCAAGGTAGCATTTTGTAGCAGGACGATGGTCTAGGGGTCATTTGGCTAAACAGACCTCTCATTTTACAAGTGCGAAGACAAAGGCTATTGCCGAGGTCCCATCTGCCAGGCCCAGGCTTGGGAGTCTTGGGTCCCAGTCCTAAATATTCCATCTCACCTGCTGTACCTGGTAATGTTGCAGCCCTTCTAGAGCACTTGATATGTACTAAGCACATTCTAAGCATTTAGTCCAGTAGCAATATTAGGTAGGCTTATTCTCATCAGAAAGGCTGAGTAACTTCCACAGGACCACACAGCTCGTACGTGGTAGGCGCAGTGTTTGATCCCAGGACATCTGGCTTCCGATTGGTGCTGTAACCGCTACACTGTCTCTGGTATTAGGGAAAGTATCAGACAGGCCCCAGCCTGCTTCCAGTTGAATGTCCATTTTCCTCTTAAGGATAAAAAGGGATTAAGAAGAGGATAAAAAGGAATTACAACGGTGAGGAATACCATTGATATGCGTGTGCCGGAAGGCCGCAGACAGGCTGTCAGGAGGACGGAGTGCCGTCACTCCCCTCTGCCTTGTGCAGGTGCTCGGGCTTCGGGTTCCTGCTCAGAAGTGCGCAGCAGGGCCATCCCATAACTTCCCGACAGGCCCTGGTGATGGATGAGTGAAGACAACTGAGGAAACCAGATTAGGAGAAAATTACCAGAAAATGCAGAGCTGACAAGTGGTCTGAGTTGTGAAGCACGGGAGGCAGGACCCCCCACTAGAACTAGAAGGGACCTGCTGGTCAGCGCAGACTGTGGGTGGTCCCTTTGCACCTGAGGAGGGGCTGTCTGCAGCTCTGTTTCCCTGGGAGCTCTGCACGTGTGACAACATGCTGTCCCGTAACCACCATAAAAGAAATGCCTGTTATCTCCAGCTCTGATTATTATCGACACAGGGTAACAGGTTTCTTCCAGCAGGAAACGTTTTAATTGTTAGGAGAACAAAGTGTTGTCCTTGTAACTTGTATCACTGATCTCTAAAAAAACAAACAAAAAAAACCACACACAGCTTTCTTTAAGACTGGACAATTTACAGAGTATAATTTTTAAAGATAATGAGTCATTATTTGGGTATTACTGCAAAAGTAGTTCCTATGTTTACTTCAAGCATAGAAAATAGTCTCTTTTCTTTCTGCTCAATGGCACAGTAGCCATCCTAGGTTGTACCAAATCCTATACAACAGTCTGAATGGAAGAGTAACACAAGGAAATTTCATCTAAAAAATTGTATTGAAAGGGGAACTTTCTATAGAAGCAGACATGGATTTAATACTTCTTCTGGATGCTATAATAAAATATTTCATTAGCCTTTCAGGCATGGGAGGCAGATGGATATGTAACTGACACTCTGCATAGAAACCAGAGACTGAACATTTTATTAATTTTATCAGTTGCCTGGTCCCAACTTGAATGGAAACCAGACTGAGGTTTTTATTCATTTTATCTGTTCCCTCATGAGGGGAAAAGGATTAACTGTAACTGTTCTTTATCTGAATTTCTGATATCGGAAATGGAAAGTATTCTAGTCTGTGTAGCCTCTTAAACAGTGTCTCCTCTTTGTGTTCATTTAGATGGTGATGTGATTTTTGCCCATCATGTCACATAGGTTAATTATTCAAGGGACAAAATTGGAATTCTTCATGCCTTTTTAAAAAGTATCATTTAAAGTATAATTTTTGGATGCCCAGAATTTGGAAATCCTGCTGTGCAGTGTTATTTGGTCATTAGAAAAATACAGTGTCTCAGGACATGTGGAAATGAGGAATTCTGTTTTCCCTGAGTGCACCAAATTAGATTATCATTGGGGTAACTTTCTCGATAGGCTGGAATTTTAGTGAAAGCCATAGAAATGGAGCTGGGGTTTTTGAAAGGAAGACCCTTGCCTAGGGACAGTCATTGATGCGGTGACAGGAACTAAAGGGGAGAAGTGGAGCTCCATCTGGGAGGTGACGGGGATGGCTGCCCAGTGGCTTCCCCATACCGGTCCATGCGCTACCCACATATGCTAAAGACAGGAAAGATTAACAGGTTGTTTTTAGCAAGGTATTAGTTCCAGTGGCCTGGACATTTTCTCTCAAGTATTGATACTCAGCAGCCCTTGAGAATTCAATGACATATAATCAGACACTTCTAAAGACAGGAAAGATTAACAGGTTGTTTTTAGCAAGGTATTAGTTCCAGTGGCCTGGACATTTTCTCTCAAGTATTGATACTCAGCAGCCCTTGAGAATTCAATGACATATAATCAGACACTTCTCTTCCTTCAGGTTCTGCAGGACATGAAAATGTGCCCTGCGGACGAACAAGGAAAAATAACCCGCTCTCTATGCTGGTACCTGTCCATCTCTTTACAGGCCCTTCACACCGGTCACTCCCAGACGTCAGGACTGGGGTCTGGGAGTGGCCGTTCTGACGCGCAGGCAGGTGCTGTCGATGCTGCAGGTGTGCGGGCTGCACTTTGAGAAGCAAAGTCTCCATCAGGGCAGGGGATCGTGAACCGGACACGTTAGTCTCACGTGGCCAATCTTCTACATCAAATTGCCACTTTAGAAAAATCGCCATTCAAAATTTTTTTCATTGTACACCAACTGTAATTTAAAAACTTTTTAAATAAATAAAATAACCAATAAAAATGTTTTTCATTATGCAAATGGTTTTGTTTGGGCTTTAAGAAAAGTATTGTTTATCTGCACAAAAGAGATACAACTCTTTTCGATCCTTTGGTCTTTCAGCATTAGCGTTTAGCCAACATCACTTAATTCAGACCAGTGACTTAAGTGCACAGCGTTTTCAGAGCTGACTCCTACGGTGGGCAGGTTGCAGACGGTCCTGGCTAAGAGGGTGGGGAATCATCCAGCCTTATCTAACTCAGCAAGCCTCCCACCCACACAGGGACTGCAGCTCCCACCCAGAGGAAGGGACACCTTTGTCCGATGCACAGAAAAGCCTTAACACTTCCCCTGGGATTAAAGCAAATTCTTTGTATTAAGCTCCAGCCCTCTCATTCCTAGAACGACTACCGGAAGTTGTCCATGCAATGCAAAGACTTCGTGGTGGGTGTGCTGGATCTGTGCCGAGACTCGGAAGAGGTGGAAGCCATTCTGAACGGAGACCTGGAGTCGGCGGAGCCTGCAGAGGTGCACAGGCACAAGGCCTCACTGAGTCGCGTCAAACTTGCCATTAAGTATGAAGTCAAAAAGGTGAGCGGCCCGCCTTCATTCCACGCTGCAGTGGGACGGGCGCGGAATACCCACCATGCCATAATTCTAGGGCGTTTTCTTTTCCATAGTAAGAATAGATGTTATTGGAAAAACACATTTTTTTTTCTTCATGAGAGCGATGAAGGGAAGTATGGTAATGTTGGGAGTCAAATATCGAGCTTCTGATCCTTCCCATTTGTTACCGGTTTTGAGACCTTGGATAAATCATGAGACTTATTTAAATTTCCGTGTTTTCTATAAAAGGAGGATAAAATATTTCTTATCTATCTCAGAGTCGTGGTGGGATTTCAGTTGATTAAGATACGACAAAGACGGCTGTAAACTGCTCGTTACAATGTAATTAACAGGATAGAGAACCGTGAAGATCCTCAGTAGAACTGGAGTGAAGTGACTTCTCAGGGCATTGTCAGTTACGGGATGGTGGCGCTGGCCCCGCAGCCCCCCTCTCGGAGCATTCTGGCTGGCAGAGGTTTTGTCCTCTCAGGGAAAAGAAGGTAATTTTGAGTAAGATTGATGTTGAAGCACGTTTACAGACCTGTCTGGACGTTTATTCACACATCTTGCGAAACATCTCTTCTCAAGTGCTCCTGAGAGAAGAGAGTTGGTTTCCATTGTCATGGGTTTCCCATCACAGCTTTGAAAGCGTGTGTTACCCAAGCCAGCTCACCTACGGGTGTGCGTGTGCTAACCAAGCCGTCTCGCAGAGCGAGTGTCCTCCCGCATGTTCGTTTTAAATAAATCAATGTGTAGATTGTAACGTATGAGGTGCCAGCAATAATCCACTTGATGCCAGTCAGCCCTCAGGCCACGACAACAAAAAGAATATGCTTGGAACTGAGAGGAGGTTGAAGACTTTGCAGGTGTTTCTGCTTAGCTGGTTTTGTGCTGTCCAGTGAATAGTAGTTAAAGTTCTAACTTGGAATGTTCGTTTGATCAATGTGTATGAGAACTCTATTCTGGAACACCCCCAAAAGCCCCAAGTCGGAAACAAAGCCCTTTTTTCTCTTAACAGCTACCTTTATCGTTCACTCAGCACACACCCATTTCCACTCCAGCAGAGAGGGGGAATACGCCACCCCTCCTTTCACCCTTGTTCCCGCCACCTCCTTTCTAGTCCCCAAGAAAAACCTCTTAGTGGATCATAACGCTGCATGAACCGCCTCCTGCGCCCCTACCAGCTGTGGCCCTGAAGTGGTCAATGGCTACAGGAAAGGCATTTCAAAATAACTTTAAGTTACAGAATTTTCCCCCAATAACAAAATAAGCTCATATTCATTCAAATCAGCCCCTGATTTCACCCAGGAGCCCACTTTGATGACATGGGGAGCTGCTGGGTCCCGTAAGAGACTCAGGCAGCTGCTCTGGCCACGTCCCGAATCCGCCCCAGGTCTGGGTCCGGGCCTGAGCCTGCCAGCCTCTCTCTGAGCTCTGGGCTCCCGGGCTCGGGTCTTCGCTAAGAGCCACACCATGGGCTCCCAGGCCTGAGAGAGTTAGTGGCAGTTCATCCAGGAATGAAAATGTAGATACTCTGCGGAGGAGGGGTCTGAACGTGAATGTAAGGAGTTCTCCCTCCTGCTCTCCTGTCTCCTCCACGGTGGGATTAAGTTCAGCTGCGGATCAATCGTCTCGAAGAGAGACGGGCAGGGATGTACACACACAACTGTCCCCGGTGCACGCAGAGAAAGCTTGGACGTGGAGCCGTGCGGCGGGAGCGTGGGGGCTGTGTGCCCCGCGGAGGCTTTGGGAGCTTGCGCCAGCGCAGCCCCGACCCCTGCCCCAGGCGGCCTCAGGGCTGGGTTTGTGCTCGACTCCTAGAGGAAACAGAGCATTTTACACCCGGCTGGTTCCGAGTCCTGAAAACTGACGTGTGAGTTCTCTGTTCACATGCCGCCATCCAAGGACTGTAAAAAGACAATGGCATGATCTAGGCTCTGTCCACAAGAGTCTTTTCTTTTAAAGCGTGTGAACTGGGGCTCCAGCAGTGAAATTAGAAGCAAAGCAGAGCGTTCCTACCCTGTTTTTGCCCCAGAACGTACCCGTGAGGGCAGTTCTTGTAAAGGCTGATCTGATGAAAAGACAGTGTAATGAGAACTGTTTTTAAAGTTGAAAATTATCTACAAATTGTTTTCCATAGGCCGCCCTGTGTGGAGGTTCGGTTTAGAATCTAACACTCATCTCTAGCAGGAAAAAACAGTGTTTTTTCTCACCAAAGTAGTTTTGTTCCATGGGAACACTAGGTTTTCTTGTATGCCAATCATTCTCCCTTCAAATCAGAAAACCTCAAATAAGGGTTTTATTTTTGGAATGATTTCAGTTTGCTGGCCGCCGAGGTCAGGACTCCGCACACAGATTTTCTCCAGCTGGCTAGGGCTGGCGCCTACGGGGGTTTTCAGGGGCCGACGCAGCCCGAGGAGATAAGGTCGATGCCCTGTTCTGAAGTCATTGAAAAGAGCAAAACTCGTCTCCGAGAGGGATTAGCTTGTTTGCCCTCAGCCACTGCTCTTGCATTAGTTTTATTTTCTTTTTCAAAGGTTCCCTGTGTACCCGTGTTAGGGTTTAAAATCACTGGAGGAAAATAGACATTTGTGGTTTCTTTCGGTGGATTAAAAGAAATCATGGGAAGTGATTGATTGAGATAATAGACACCACTCTATGGTACGTAGTGGGCAAAATTAGTAGGATAGGACACACACCTGTTGAGCAGAAGGGTAAAGGATGGCAAAAAAGTGCCAACATGATTTGGGCTGGTATCTCACACAGAGGAAGTGTCTGCACTGCGGGTACAAGCCTCTGTGGGTCACCTGTGTGCCGTGTGGAAAGGATCGATTTCCATCAGGTCTTCCAGTGACCTCAGTCAGTACAATTAATGCCATACAGCACATCATCAAATTTAAAGACTGGCTCGAGGAGGAGGACCGAGAAGAGGGAGCAGCCATACTACGACATGAGTATTTCTGTCCCCGAGAGCTTAAAACCTATAAAAAAGAGGCTGGCCACTCCCAAGAGGGAAATCTGCCCGCCAGTTCCATATGCACACGCCCATCTGCCTGTTAACTCCGAGGGCATTTTCTGATTTGCTCAAACCCTTGGCCTATTAAAACGTGCAGGTTGACTTCCCAAGCAGTAATCTGACTTGATGATGTCACATCCTCTACCGGTGGGTGGATTTCCCAGGATGCACCACCCTCCATCCATGCCAAGCCTGGCTACAGTCACAGGCCTGCCTTGTCTTTGCATCCATCCAGCTTCCCACAAATGCAGACTCTGTAAACACCAAGCCGTTTGGACCAACATTCAAACTCGGACTATGTTAAATGCTGATTATTTATCTTGGCAAGCACATGAGTGCAGGCCTCCATTCTAATAGCTGTTTTTCACATGTATTGATAGTGAACTGTGTGCCCGCAGCCGGGGACCGCTCATCACTCAACACAGTGCTGATGCTTCCATTTTCATCTTCTTGTCCCCAAGGCCTAGCTAGGGCTCCTCGCAGGGGCTTATGCCATCCTGGAGAGTGAGTGAGTGAGACAAACAGTTAGGGACGTGGAGGGGATGAGGGTTTCTTACCCAGGGAGAGGGGTGAAGCAGGAAGGAAATGATCCAGTAGATACAGGGTCTGGAGTGGGAATATACAGTTTTCAGGAATCCCAGGGAATGGTTACAGAGACCCCTGGAAGCCTTCAACCTTGACTATATCCACACATTGTACCGTGAGTTCAAATAATGACCCCATCGACCTTGAAACACAGTTTTCAAGAATCAGAACTTTGGGAGAAAGAGTGAGTTTGTGGAAAGAAGGCCTCATATATACTTTGTGGCTGGCAATGACCAGTGGCCCCCAGGACCTAGGAGTTTTATAATTGAATTGAAAATACTCTTTTTCACATTGAACTCACATTTAGAAAAGATAGTATCTTCTTAGTACTTTTAACTCTCCCAAACGGTACCAGTTTGTGTTATTGAAAAAAATTCAGTGAAGTATTTCAAATCTAGTATCTGTAGACTCAACCTCAACCACATCTGTCAGCTGCCCTCTCCTCCTGCCACCAGCAGGGTCACCATGGGCTCCCAGAACATGAGCACACTGAGGGCGGGAGCGGGGTCTGGGGGAAGCTGTGCCTCCACTGCCTACCCTGGGGTGTGAGGTTTTATTTTTTATTGTCGCTTTTTTAGTGGAAAGCCATACTCCAGTAAGCAGGAACCTCTCCATCGCCCTGTAGCCTTGCTCTTGGTACAGAGCCCGACAACGTGCAGAAGTGTCTGGAGTCACTACGAATCACTAAGATCGATTCGGGAACTAGGGCTTGATTCTGGATGAACCCTGTGCCCACTGGGAACTGCGGCTGCTCCCGTCGCTCCCCAGGGTTCGCAGACCCCTCTCACAATGCTTCCGAACGGGTTCACTGTTGCTGTTTATCCTGTTTGTTAGAAGACAGAGATGCTTTGACTTTGTATTGCTAAGCTCTTTTTTTGAAATCTGTTGGCACTTCCCGTTGATGTGTGAGTGACCCTGAATAATTCCCGAGCTTGGGCAAACTGCACCTGGCCATTCAAAGAGGGGCAGATCCAGCTGCAAAGGGGCGCCTTTTGGCATAGGGACCTTTACATGGGCCAGGTGACACGTATACAGTCTGCTCCCTGAATAAGGACAGGGCCTTAAAGAAGTCCCAGTTCTTCTCAATAGATTCAGGCAGATGGGTTAGCAAAACCAGACGGCAAAATCAAACACGATAGCAGGGATGAAGGAAGTATACCTTGCCCGTTTTCCCTCGTTAGAATTGTAGATATGAAATCTCTACTGCAGATAAATGTGGCTTTTTTCTGACCTGTGACAGAGGAAGCAATAAAAAGAGCGCAGATTACTCAACAGGAAGGAAGCGACATTTGGCGCCAGCTCCTGGAGCCGTGCAGCGTGGACTAAGCATAGTGTCTGCAGGCTCACTGACTTTTTGCGACTCTTGTGCAGGTGTGCAGCGATTGTGCATTCGTACACATCGGCACACCCTGCATACATTTTCGCACAGGTAGTGTTTTAGGGGTTGCTCGAGATACTTAACACATTGCATTTTTCACCGTAGTCTACAATAAACCAAATGACTCTTTCCTCTTCCGTTTGAACTGAAAGCCAGTAAGCTAGCAGACAGCAAGATGGGGCATGTCCACAAAGGAGCACCTATGTCCCCAGATTCCAGGAAGCAGCCTGAATTGTGGACAGCTTCAGATAGAAAGTGCTGGTTCAGGACAGCATTGGTTTCGCCCTCTCGTTTCCACGTTTGTTCTCCTGTGAGTTCTGGAGCAGTGCGGGAAGATGGAGGGAAGGTGACGGAGGATAGGACCAGAACCTTCCAGCGCCTACGTGCTGGGAGCATGGGCATTAATATCTTCAGAAGGTTAACCCTAACATTCAGCAGTCGAACTGTGGCCGATGGCATGGTAACCCGCCTCCCTCTCTCTCCCCCCAGTTTGTGGCTCACCCCAACTGCCAGCAGCAGCTCCTGACCATCTGGTACGAGAACCTCTCGGGGCTGCGGGAGCAGACCACAGCCGTCAAGTGTCTGGTTGTGCTGGTGGTGGCCTTGGGCCTTCCGTTCCTCGCCATTGGCTACTGGATTGCGCCTTGCAGCCGGGTACAGCTTTCTTACACTCTGGGTTACGTCTGTGTTACCATGTCCTTTTGGGATAAGAAAGGACAAGGCTTCCTACCTCAGGCTCTTAGTGGTTCCACCCTGGAGGTTAATTGACTCCAGCACGCGGATGCTGCTTTGTAATGACTGGACCGATTCAAATAAGGGGTGAGAAAGTGTTTGGTGCCAGTGGAATAGATGGCCTTTGCAGGCACATGGTGCGTAGGCTTTTAAGATAAAATCCCCATGGTAGGCGGGAGGAAGAGCTGCCGGAATGAAGGAGAATGTCCTCTGGTTCTGTTGGCAGCTCCGTAAACCGAGAGCCAATGGGCCGGCCCAGGGAGGGGCGGAGAACATCCCTACTGCGAGGTCCCCAAGGCACGTCAGCCTGCCTGCTGCAGGGTGCTCATTGGGACCTGTCCACGCCGTCCGTGGCTGGTGTGGTAAGCCCAGCTGCGGACGTGGTGTTTCCCAAAGTCCAAGAAAGTGCGTGTTGGGTGCCCCAAGCTCTTTGTTCTTCTTCAGAAGAAATATTGTAGACTTTGGGCCTGGGGGCTTTGCAATATTTAGATGGTTTATTTAGTTTTGCTTGACTCGTTTTGTTCACGACCTTTCTCCCTCTCCACTCCCCTGTGGAGAGTCAGTCTGGTTGCGCCTCAGAGCACCGCTGACCACAATGGGGAGAGGGACACTGGGCATGCTCACAGACTCTGCATAGGCTCCCAGGGGGCACTGCTGGGGACAGGAGGCTGTTCTGAGATCCTTTAATCCTGTTTTTGTATTCGGAAATCTGGTTTTGTTTAGATCAGAGGCAGTTTCAGGCAAAATGAGTCAGGGCCCTGGAACGGCCCTGGAAGTCCATCATCTCTCTGGATTTTGTTGTATATTCTGGAAAAGTACCTTATGACTCCTCAAATGCTAAAAGACTAAAGACTAAAAATGAGAAATAATCTGAGAGAGCATGCCTTAAACACAAAAATCATGCCCCACGCTAATAATTTCCCTTTCTGGGGAAGAGGCATTGGAGTCCAGTTTGTAAGTGCTGGTTTCTCCGGGCAGCTCAACCAGTGGACACATGGCATCAGGTCCGGCGGGGGCATCTTCAGTCCACTGCCCTGTTTCTGTCCGCCCGGCGAAGTGCAGATCCTGGCCTGGGGACTCCGCCCGGCACACAAGGGAAAGGAGGGACCTGAGCCATTTCTACCCCGGTTCACACCTGCCATCGGCCCTCTACCCAACGGTGAAGACAATGCAGACAGAATTCTCTACATATATCCCACTTTTAGGATAGGCATGCTGCTTTCTTTTCATGTTATTTAAAGTTTTAAAAGACCAACCTTTTAGAGACTTGGCCAGTCCCAAGAAATCACTCAGTGCTACAAATGAGCTCTCCTCCCCTCCACCCCCCTGCAGTGTGCGGCTGCGGAACAGCACAGTGACATGTAAAAGGATCATTTGTTTTCCTGTAGAGAATGTGACGTTCGTCTATGTGCATTTATGGTCCATCACAGGAGGGCTTCACAGCTCCTGGCTGTTTGTCAACGTCAAGTCAAGCTTGTGGACGTACCAACACACTTGTGTGGACTTGCGGTCTTTTGAATGTGGACTGTGGTGTTTGTTAAGGGCACAGACGGAGTTTAAAAGTAGGGTTCGAGTGTGTAGAATGGAGCACTTACTTGATAAATCTATCAAATGTACCTAATTTGTGGGCTGCAGAAGCCCTGGGCACAGGAAGAGTTGTTTTTCATTTCTCCTAGAACATGGGGCTTTTAAGGACATCTGATCACATGGGATTTTAAAGGAGTTACCTTAAAATAATTATAAAATGAACTTTAAGATGAGCTTGTACTATTTATACACTTTTCCAAACTCGGGCATGACTTTCAATTAAATTGACCTACTTAGAGGTTTTAATCATTGCATCTCTCTCTCCCTCTTCTAACTGGGATAGTAACAGACAAAATAGTATCCTGATTATAGTATTTTCTGCCTTTTTCTATCATGCAAAGCATGACTTGATTTTGGAATATTTAGAAATGAGAACTAAAATTTATTTCTGAAGTGGTTAGATTTTTGTTTTAATCTCCAAGGGGTTTTTAATGTGCTGCAGACACATCATAACATTTCGGTGATAAATGAGCAAGTCTACAAATTTATCATAACATTTCAATTACAAAGCAGTAGAGGATTACACACTGCAGACTTGGAATTTCTTTCCCTAAACCCTAAAAACCTTGACATTGCATCGTCTTTCACTGTAAAAATAAGAACCACCCGTGTACGCCCTGTGGTTTTCAGAAACGCATCTGTGAAGGCAGCGTATTCTAACACAAACCGGATATTTAGAAACAGGGAAGTCTGGAACCTTAAATTATTTTTGTGGGAAACATCCTTTAAAAGGAGTGATTTTCACAATGTATAGCTTTTCAGAAACAGAAGCAAAGCTTTGAAAGTGTTCTCATTTCATCGGCTTTTAATCCTGCATAGAGATTTTCATAAGTGGAAGCCGGATTTTCAAAAGTGAAAAAAACATTTTTTTTTGGCCTTATCACAGCTGGGGAAGATTCTGCGAAGCCCGTTTATGAAGTTCGTGGCTCACGCCGCTTCCTTCATCATCTTCCTGGGCCTGCTAGTGTTCAACGCCTCAGACCGATTCGAGGGCATCAGAACGCTGCCCAACATCACGGTCATCGACTACCCCAAACAGATCTTCAGGGTCAAGACCACCCAGTTCACGTGGACCGAGATGCTCATCATGGTGTGGGTTCTTGGTAAGCCTTGGATTTTAAGTACTCTGAGAGCTACCAAAAACAATGCCTATTTGCCATTGTCGCTCTCTTTTTTTAATTGAATTTATTGGGGTGCCATTGGTTAATGAAATGATATGGGTTTAAGGTATACAATTCATATAATGCACCATCTGCGTAGTATGTTGTGGGTTCACCAGCCCAATGTCATTTTCTATTTAAAATGTTATTTTACGTTATATGGTGACAATATCACCATTGTTAGATTAGTGGAAGAGTGAAATAATCAAATAATTTGTCAGCTCGATAATGCTAAAAGGTATCCTAACGCTAAATTAAAATTTTTTTATACATAACATGAACCTAATATCAATACACTATGTGGCAGAAATCAAACTTCAATTATTGAATAAAAATGTAAGTCTTTTAGTGTGACCCCCTGTGATGATCACATAATTGAACACTTAATTGAAATTTCTTGTGAAGTAACCCCAGTGGCTATTACCTGATAAGCAAAGAACGTTTCTATTATTTTAGTCGGAGAGATTTTCGGGGAGAGTGTCCATTGACAGAATGTTTGTCACTCCCCCTCACGACAGCCCGTTTAGTATGGCTAGCTGTGTCACAGGGAAAATTGTGGGCAGTGTGGGGAAAACGACAGGTATGGGAGCCGGCTTCCCTGTTGATCACTAACCAAAGCCGTTTTCATACGCTCTCTCTGTTTCACGCAGAGGGGTTCCTCGGTGTCCTCTCAGTCCCTGATTACATAGGTTACTTCATCCCCTTCATTCACGCCCATGGCCTCGTCTGGGTCAAGCAGCTATTTTACATTGAGCCATGGCATTTCTCTGAAAAATCCCACAGTATTTTCCCCTGACGTCGTTAAGACAAGGAGCGCCCTCCCTCCCAGAGTGGCGTTGCTGCCTCCCATTTCTCCCCACCCGCCACCCCCCTGCTGCAGGGCCTCCCCTTTCCCTCGCCTGCCTGCACGAAGCTGGGCCGGGCCCAGGGCCTGAGCAGCGGCAGGAGTGCTGGAAGGGCTCCTGGGGGGCGGTGGGGAGACGGTTCTTGTTACAAGTCCACACTCAGGTGCTCACGCTGGCGCCATTTCTCCAGTAACCACTGAGGTTTGATAAGGAACCGGTGTAACGTCATAAAGATGAATTTTTCTCATCTCCAAAAGCCTCATGGGGCAAACTCTGTTGACTCCCTGGCATCTCTCCTCCTTCCTGCCCTCGCCTGTCTGTCTGCGCAGCGGCATGTCTGGGCCCACGTGTGGGGGGTGTTTCCCCGAATGCCCACTTGGGGGAGGGAGTTGTTCCTGTAGTGGAAGCTTCCTCTTCTGGTCACTGTGCCCTGTGAGGCGCCCAGTCTGTGCTTTGGGGCACCTGGGACAGCGCTTCGTAGCCGGGGCGTTGTGTCAATAGGGACACGTGGCTTCCCGGGCCAAGCCACAAAGCCTAGCGTGTGTCCTCCGTGTGTGCTGTGCCAGGAATGATGTGGTCTGAGTGTAAGGAGCTCTGGCTGGAAGGGCCGAGAGAATACATCTTGCAGCTGTGGAACGTGCTAGACTTCGGGATGCTCTCCATCTTCATCGCCGCGTTCACGGCCAGATTCCTAGCTTTCATCCAGGCAACAAAAGCACAGCAGTACGTGGACAGCTACGTCCAGGAGAGCGACCTCAGCGAAGTCACCCTTCCCCCGGAGATACAGTACTTCACTTACGGTAAGTCACCCGCTGCAGGGTCCCCGTGTTTCAGGAAGGCTGTGGGAGCCACGCTTCGGAAGGAAATGCCGAGAAAGTGGATGTTGGTAGGAGAGGTGTGCTGAATGCTTCTGGACAGTAGAGGCAGCAGGAGCTTTCGAGCTGGATTCATACCCAGGCTGGGACTCTCCCGGGCTGTGTGACTTTGTTCAAGTTCATTTACTTTCCTGTGCCTTAGTTTTCACATCCATAAAAAGAAGGTGATGCAAGGTGGGAGAAAAGTGGCCTTTCAGCCTAACAACCTAATTCACCCTGGTGTACTGTTAGGACATGAAACTGTCTTAACTGGGGGAAATAGCTTGAGAAAGGGAGTGATGGGGAAGGTGAATGCGGCTTCAAGGAGGTAAGGTAATAAAAGGTGCTGAAGTGCCGTGCAGGGGAAGCACACAGAGACCCAGAGGAGCAGGAGTTACTCTGGCCTTCATGATGTGAGCCCAGAGAACAGCCAGGAGTTCCGGGGATCCCAGGGAGGCGGGGTGCTCAGTGCCCCATGCTCCTCCCCTCCGTGGCAGTGATGTCACAGGTCCACATCAGGAGAGCACAAGGCCACTGCCCCCGCAATGTGTAAGGACACTGGCACCTCCTGCCCCGCACACACCCGCATTAGGCAACCCTGACCCCTGCTCCGGAGGCCAAATCAGGGAGCCGCACTTACCAAATGCTCACACGGTGGTACAGACTCTCAAGTCTGGAAAAGACTTTAGACATGCTGGCCTCACCTTCACTTTACAGATGAGGAAACTCGGGTGCCAAGGTCATGTGGGTTCCGCTTGGGGAGCCTAGCTCTTAAGAAGTGCGATGAAGGCTCACTTTGGATAAGTGAGATGAAGGACAAGCAGCATGCTCGGGATATTGAGGAAGGCTGGCGTCCGCGCCAAAATGTAGATGTGCACTTCACACAGTGTGAAATTTCCACACGCTACCCCTTACTGCCGGCGAGCAAGGGTGTGTTTGCACCAGGGAGACCAGATCCAGTGAACAAAAGATCTCCCTTTTTAACTAAAGAATTAACTTGGGTTGCACGTTTATGTAATATCCACCTCGAGTATCACAGTCACCTATTCATTTAAGTGTAGTCACGTGTCCTTGATGACTGTCATCTGAAGGGAAGTCTGTGAATCCCGGCTGCGCTGCTGCTCACGTGTGGGACTGCCATCAAGTTTCTAACCTTTCTAAGTCTTGCTGTCTGCACCTCTGAGAGAAGGTAATGGTAACACCAGAGCTGTCGGGTCTACCGGAAACCCAGCGTCTGGTGCATATTAAACATCCAGTAAATGGTCGTCTTTGTTGTTGTTGCAAATGTCCATGATGCGCGCACTTCTCTGGGAGTGGCCCGGCTCGCACAAAACTAACCACAGGGCGCTGCATCGACCTTCCGGGGAAGTAGGTGTAGTCTGCTGTGGCCTTCCGACATGACAGTCAAAGGGTCTTTGGGGTCCTCATCTGGAATCTGTCTCCCAAACGGGGGCACCATGGTAGCAGTTTTCGTTTTCCGGGAAGAAGAGTGTTGTTCAGATACCACATGGACAAAGCCCTTGTGACTCCGCGACATTCTCGCGTCTCTGACTGTGACCTTTTATTTGCCTTGACCGTGAGATGCACTTGTGCCCCCGTGAAATGCAGAAGTTGTGTGCCAGCCAAGTTCACAGGTGGACAAACTGACGGGTCGATAAACCGAGCCACGGGGGGGGGGGGGGGGGGGACTCAGGGAGGCCCTCGCTTCGCGGACCTGACGCAGCCTGTGTGTCCATGGAAGTGCGAAGCCTCCTCCTCCGTCCTTTGTGTTTTACTCTGTGTCTGCTCGATGCGAAGTCAGCTTGGGGTCTTTATAATGGCATTTTCTCCACCGAAATGATTCATCTGAGTGTAGGATTCACATGTTCCTGGTTTAACATGACGGCGAGAGCCCAGACTGGTCATCAGTTCTGGAGCAGTTTTGACTGAGATGTTAACCACCTACCCACGAGGTAGATCCGATGTAAGGAATTGGCCTTGCATAGTTAGCGATGCGTAGAAAGTCCATCTTGAATCCCTCCCTCTCTCTCTTTCCAGCCCGAGATAAGTGGCTCCCTTCTGACCCGCAGATCATATCTGAAGGCCTCTACGCCATCGCCGTTGTGCTCAGCTTCTCCCGGATCGCCTACATCCTCCCCGCGAATGAGAGCTTTGGCCCCTTGCAGATCTCTCTTGGCAGGACCGTGAAGGACATCTTCAAGTTCATGGTCCTCTTCATTATGGTGTTTCTCGCCTTTATGATTGGCATGTTCATACTTTACTCTTACTACCTTGGGGCCAAAGTTAACGCTGCTTTTACCACGTAAGTAAGACATCTTATAAAAAGCAGTATGAGGAAGAGCAGCTCGAACATGTGTAGAGGAAGCAAAGGAAAAAGTGTAATGATAGTAAT
The DNA here is from genome assembly GCF_022682495.2 of Desmodus rotundus. Lineage (NCBI taxonomy): Eukaryota > Metazoa > Chordata > Mammalia > Chiroptera > Phyllostomidae > Desmodus > Desmodus rotundus. The sequence continues at coordinate 3,152,540 of NC_071395.1, read as the reverse complement.
AAAGGCGGTGTTGAGAGTCAGAAAAAAATCCATGGAAAACATTAGTGCCTATGTGTAATTACACTGCTTCCAAGATTTCTCTTTGGGAGCTTGGCGAGCATTGGGCCCCAGAATGAATCAGCAGTCAGAAAAATCCTAGACAAAACTGGCTCTTTTGAGAGCGTTGAGTAATAAAATTTTAATACTGGATGTCTCTTACATTATGTATGACATTAAATTTAGTTTCATCATTACTGTTATTCCAAACAAGAGGCGTCGGCTCTAACTTTAATGTATCATTAATTAGTACAGGGAGTGGAGGAAGAGAAATTACAGCTAAATGTGTACGGCCCATGGTGAGGGCAATACTATTCCTTTCCTTTGGTTGTGCTGGTGACCGCAGTGGAGGCCCACCTCCCCCAGGAAGTCTTCCTTGATTAAGCTTCCTTAGTCTTTGTCCTTTTAAGTTCTCTCAGCGTGGAGCCATCCAGACTGTAAGTTCACTGTCACCCATCTGCATTTGGCTGTCACGAGGGGTGGCCCTCCCTCTGTACTGTAGCCCTTGCAGGTAGGGAGGTCACAGCGCTGCTGTCTGCCTTTGTGCCCTGTAATGCCACACTGGACACCAGCTGGACAGTCAGCAAGTCCCCTGTGGACTCAGAGGGAACCTGCTGCCCTCGCAGACGTCAAGTCGTTTTGAAGTGAGTGTTTTCAAATAGTCCGTGTAGCGCAGGCCGTCGGGGTGAGAAAGAACTGAAGCTCCCTCGCATTCAGTGAAGGGAAAGCTCTGTTTGAGCCCCGCGGGGAGGCGAGGAGAGAGATGCGTGCACAACGCCGCCGCCGCCCCAGGATGCTGAGAACTCACTCAACGCCCAGCGTTTTCTTCGGGTTCCGTGTGAGGAGCCTGCTGAGGCAGGAAGAACAGGGGCTCGGAAATCAGGCCTGGATGGGAATGCAGGCCTGCTGGGCTCTAGCTGTGGCCTTCGATTAAGTTACTTCATGTTTCTCTGGGTTGGTTTCCCTATTTGCAAAATAAGCACAGAAAGGTTTAAATGGGGTTGTAGTGAGGGTTACGTGAGGTAATTTGTAGAAAGCCTCTTGCCCACGGTGAGGGGCTCAGGACCTGCCAGCATCCCCTGCTTCTTCCTGTCCCCTCTCCCCACCCAGGCAGCGACTTCACTCCAGACAGAGTCAGAGAGAGTGGGGGGGGGGTGCAAAGGAGCGAGGGGAAGAAGGCGGGGAGTCTGTGTCGCTGTTAAATTAGTGGTGGTAACAAGGAGGTCGTCGTTTTTCTGCCTCCGTCTGGCATGTGTGCTATGACATCACACGATCAGATACTTTATGGTAGAGAGTAACTGTAGGAGCAGCAATTTTTTACTCTGCCCTCTACCCCCAGGGTCTAGGACAACTTCTAGAACATAATACGAACTCCATCAGTATTTGTTGAAGGAATGAATTAATAAACTAGTACCGAAGCCTATAAATCTATAGAATTATTTAGAATCTGTTATAAGAAATCAAAAAAATGTTCTCATAAACCTTTTCTTTGGAAAAAGGACTTCCTGTTGTCCCCTCCTTTGCAGTGGAATTGTATGTGCTAATTGTTTAGTTTAAAGCTTGTCGTCCCTGTTCACAGACCAGCGGTTACAACTGGGTTATGTGATAAACCAGCCAGATTCAGCTGGCAATGCCCCCTGAAGGGGTAAAGCAGGGACTTAGCCTGGTGAGGGCCTCCGGGCTGCGGTGGAAGGGGGGGGCTTATTTAAATTGAGGGGAAAGAAGAGGAATCTTCCATCCTGTTGCCTCCTCTTCTTTTGCAGCCGAGCATAACTTTCAGCTAGGTAATCAATTCTTGTGACAAATCATTCACCTGGGGCCATGTCTGCAGCGAACAGCCTGTCCTCTCTCGCCCTTGGGCCTCAGGCTCTAAGTGTGCCTTAGTCCCCACGTGCACTTGCAGAGACAGGAGTACTGGTGTACTCCTCATTTTTATTCAAGTGGTAGAGTATTTTTTACTTGCTACATCTCATGTTTTCACTTCAGACTATATCACCGCTACCATTTTGTCTAAGCCCTTGAGGCTAGACCTGTCTCCTTTCCCCCATGGCTGCACAGCGCTGCATCCTACGGACCTGCCAGGATTATTTCCCCATGCCCCTGGGTGGGTATTTAGGGTGTTCTCATTCTTCCCGACTGCCAGGATGCAAGCATGATGCTGGCGTGTACCTTTCTGGAAATGGGGATATAATCTGAATCCCAACCTTGTTCTCCTTTGGAAAAGCCACCTACGAAATCACACCCCAGTGGTCGTCCTTCCAGGAGAAAGGACTGGGAATTGTATGACTTCTTCCCCCGCTGACTTCAGGGGATTCTTTCTTGAATTCTCTTACAGAAATCAGCTTACAGAAAAGCTGGGCTTTGGCACTGTTTGGTCGCAAGTTCCTGAAAACCCAAGAGAATGCTTTCTGTTAAACGTTACAATAAAATAGCTCTACTCCTGGGTTTATGCTCATGCTATTTCATGGGGGTATTTTACATCAGTGTTCAGACCCCAACTTGGTTTTGCTTTTGACTTTCTAGCACTGAAAACTGCTCATTTGTTGACTGTGTGCCTTATTCTTTCAACAGCGTGGAAGAAAGTTTCAAGACGTTGTTTTGGTCCATATTTGGGCTGTCTGAAGTGACTTCCGTCGTGCTCAAATATGATCACAAATTCATAGAGAATATTGGATACGTTCTTTATGGAATATACAATGTCACTATGGTGGTCGTTTTACTTAACATGTTAATTGCTATGATCAACAGCTCGTACCAAGAAATTGAGGTAAGCGTGATTCCTACCTGTGGTGTCTCTGCTTGTCATCTGTTCTCATCACATTATCACACGTGTGCTGTGAGCCCTGCAGTGGGGGAGGGGGGGGCAGCTTGTGTGAACCAGGAGGCTGGACCCAGGCAGAGTGAGCCCAGACCCTTCTCTGGGTCTTCCTCCTGGGTAGATAGCCACATGCCTCCCAGTGTCTTCCAGGAGCACAGTGGGGCCCCGTGGCCTTACCCTCACCCCCAGGGTGTGTTTCAGAAGTTCTGGAATTAGTGCTAGAAGAAGCGCTGGCCGTTGGGAAGTTACGCTGACCTGGGTTAGCCAGCCAACCACCTGAAAGACCCTGCTGGAGGAGTTACTAGATGTCTGGCTAACATTGATGATGTTCTCATCCAGTCAGAATTTTCAATATTCTAGAAATCCCTTTGCTTTTCGTTTTGGATTGGGCCCGTTTGGAACTTTCTTCGCCATTGTATATATGCTTTCTTATGTCCTCCGGTTTAGTATCGGGCATCTTTCTGGTGCTTTGCTGTTTGTTAAGTCCACGGAGTCTCTGTGTGCTTTAGAGACACGCAAGACAGTGCTATCGATGCGGAAGTGAGGTCCTCCAGAAATGGAAACGGGGTGCTTTGCACACCTGCTTGGGTGTGGCGATGGCAGTCCTGGCCGTGTGAACTGAGTGAGCCCACTTCCTCCACCTGGGGCCTCCTCCTCGTCCTTCCTTCTCTCCTCCCTTCTCCCAGTTAGCAGGTTATGCCCATCCCCGTGGGTAGCACCGAGGATCAAAGGAGGTATAAGACAGGAACAGGCCACGGAGGGCCTCTTGTGACATTTGAGGACATATAGCAGACACATAAACCCCAAAGTGCAATTTCACCTGAGTACGGTTTTCCCTGTGCCCTTGGCGTGTAAGGTGCTGTATCTATAGCCTGTTGGTGGGGCTGGAGGAGGAGGGAGGGTGGTCAGAGATGGGGAGCTGTTGTCGGACATGCAGAGTTGGCAGGGGAGAGAGGAATGAATCTTTCCATCCTTCCTCGGTCCTGAATTATTCTTGGGCTTTGGCTTCGTTTTTGCCTGGGGGGCAGAAATTCTGGCTAAATTTCAGTGGGTACACACAGAAGCTTATGGGAGAGAAAAATTTTTAAGAAATGGATATTAAGAAAGTGCTGGTCAGAATATTTATAGGATAATAGAGACTATATGCAGGTAATTGTATGTAAGTCACTCATCTTTTTCAAAAGCACAATTTAGGTTCATTGTAAGACCGTGTGGGAATCAATTACTAGAATTTTTAGTTTTTAAAATGAGTTCTTTCTTTTCTGTCTTGTGACACAGGATGACAGTGATGTAGAGTGGAAGTTTGCTCGTTCAAAACTTTGGCTGTCTTATTTCGATGATGGAAAAACATTACCTCCGCCCTTCAGTCTAGTCCCTAGTCCAAAGTCATTTGTGTATCTCATCGTGCGGATCATTAACTTCTCCAAATGCCAGAGGAGAAGGCTTCAGAAAGACATAGAAATGGGACTGGGGAACTCGAAGTCCAGGGTAGGTATTGGACCATGATCTCAGGATAAATGTCGTCTTTCTCCTTGTCTTTGATGTGTGTTCAGTAGTTTTTGTGTGTGAACTTAGAAGATATTGAAAGTATTGTCCATTCCATAGTCTTCCATAGACTAATACTCAATACCTTTGTAATGTTTCAAGAAGTCACTTAGTCTGTGCCTTCCGTTTGGTCATAATTTCATGTAAACTAACAGATTCAAACAAACAAACAAACAAACAAGAAACCTCTTTCGCTTGTTAAAAGTAAACAGGACTCTTTGCTCTTGTGTCCATGCTTCTCAGAAGTGAAATGGTTCGGACGGCATGCTTTCCTCGTGGTCATGTGTACAGCCCGCACCACCGCAGTCTTATCGGAACAGACCCTTTATGGGGCTAAAAATGTTTTCCTTCATTATAAAGTTGCTGCAAGCCTAAGAGCACCCTCAAATATTCCCCGTAAATACCCCTTTTATAAATAACCAAGAATGGTCTGCCCTTGAGTGGTCTCGGTAGAGTCACGCTCATCAACGGAAGTGAGTTTCATGGTAGCAGGTCACTGTCGAGACGTTAGTTTTCAGAGACAGGCTGGGCACAGGAGACACAAGGGCGTGGGCAGAACCTCAGATAACAGTGAGCGAGGCGGAGAGGAGTGAGTGCGCGGGGCTGTGAACTTGGCAGGCAGCTGGGAGCAGTATCGTCTTTGTAAAAGGCGGGTCTTCCTGAGCAGAAGGAGATGTGTTTGCTCAGCTGCAGCTGGGTAGAGGCTGGATTGGCACAATGTAATTTCTCACTGCTTAAAACTGATGTGCCTTTCCAAGATTTGCAAACCCTGGCCTCTTATTTTTTTAAGAAGGTTTCAAAACCTTTACACCTGAAGGTGGGCTCTTAAGGCCATGAGGCTGCAAGGCAGCGAGGGGCTGGGACGCCCCGTGATTTCGAATGAGGCCCCATCTGTGCAGAGGCCTCAGCGTCAGAGCTGGATTTGATTTCTGGCGCTTGTGGCTCGTTAGCACATACCATGGAGAGCGCCCTTCATCACGCTGAGCCTCATTTGTCCCAACTGGAAGAGACTTCCTAGGGTTCTTGTGGGAATGACAGGCGATGTACAAAGTTCCAGCCTCAACAAATACCAGTGCCCTTCCTCATTCACAGTTTACAGAGTGCTTTGCTGTACGTTTGAACCTCATGCAACCCTGTGAGGTAGGTGTGACTATTATTCCCATTTTATAGGTAAGACAACTGAAGCCGTTAAAGTGGCTCACTCATGCAAGGTCACAGTGCTAGCCAGCGCGGGGTGGGTGTGGGGTTCAAGTTAGTGTTGGATGCCTAGCTCTTCCTGCTCCACCTGCTCCGCTCCACCTGGCTGCCTCCTGCCTCCTGCCTCCAGCTGTGCTCTGGCTTGGTTCCTGCCCCACCCCCACCGCACCAGCTGCACCTTCCACTGGACAGTGGCTGGTCTCTTAAAGGGGCCAGGCTCTGAATGCCGCCTTGGGCAAGTTCTGCTACTGCCGAGATGGACTTTGTTTCTCTGGGCATTTAGTCACCGAGGCTTTATTATTTTCAAAGGAAGCCTCTCAAGAATGGGAAGGCACGGCTCTTAAACGTCACACCTTAGAGTCATCTTTCTGTAGGCAACTGGTTTCACTGACTCTGTGCCTGATGTCGTGATATAGAAGGACAAGCACTAACAGAGACGGCATGTAGATGCCAGGGGGTTCCTGGACCCCCTAAAGGAAGGGTGGCGTGCTCCACTCAGGGGTCAGCAGGAAGGACAGCTGTTTTCCTTGGAGAGGTTGCTGGAAATGCAGGGAAGTCAGGGCTCTGAGCTCAGGGGCCACGCCCCTGGATGCCCCAGCTCCAATATCTGGTTAAAAACTGCCATTTTGATTTTATGTTTTAAATTGTACGTGGAGCTGCACTTTAAAATCTCATAGACATAGGCACTCTCTGTGTACTGAACTGAGCAAAAATTTGGATAAATCATGTTTCCGTTTTTCTTTTTTAGAAGAAAGGAAGGAGCCTCCAGAACTCTTTTGTAATCCAGCCAGCCTCGGTCGGCGGTCAGAGACTGACCCCCGGTGGCTCCTAGGAGAGTTCACGTTGCCAGCAGAGGTTTCCTCCTGGCTCCATTGTGACAGGACAGAGCGGGGAGGGTCCCCTTCCTTCGTCAGGCACCCCCACTGCCTGAGTCACGCCCCTGGGAGATGGGCAGGCTGGTGGGGGCGGGGGCTCTGACTTCCAAGCACACTTTGTATGGGGAGAGTTGGCCTCTTGCCCCCCCGTGCAGAATGTGGTGACCACGTGCGCCTCCTGCCTCGGGGTCCTACCCATTCAAATTAAAACTGAGAAAGAAAAAGGGAAGAAAACCAAAATTCTTCAGCCCAGTTCTCTCCAAAGTTGTGAACCTGGCTCAGTCTAAGACCGAGGTACTCGGGAAGATGTGTTCTTTGGGCAGACGTGTGGGTTACCAAATGCTGAACGATGCCGTCCGAACGTGTGGGTTTCTGTCCAGGTGTAGGAGACGAGCCAGGCTGGGAGCAGAGGCCATCACTCACTCCTGTACGGCTTCGCCTTCTAGGTGTCCCAAGTTCATTGTGATAAAGTGGCCAAGGTGCCGGGAACAGTGATGCTTACTTAGCACAAGCCGACTTTTCAAAGAATCTTTTTCAGGGGATCAGCTCGGTGACAGCGCACGCTGCCCTGCGGGCCGATAAACGTGAGCGTGCTGCTCACATTGGTTTTTGCCTTTGGAAACACATCAAATCACTTACCAAACTCGGCTTCCCCAGAAGGTTCCTCCAAAGGGTGGACTCCACAAGTGTTATCAAGGAGAATAAAGTAGATTGTATTTTTGATTTTCCCAATGAGTGTATTCTAATTTACTAGGTTAATTGTATTTTTTCCTAGTTAAACCTCTTCACTCAGTCTAACTCGAGAGTTTTTGAATCACACAGTTTTAACAGCATTCTCAATCAGCCAACACGTTATCAGGTAAGCGATCATTGGACGTATCTCCTTGTCTGTCTGTGATTCCGTGCGTGTCTGTGTGTGTGCGAAGTGAGTACAATTAGATTTTTCAGATGTACTATGAGGAAGGAATAGAGTATGTTCAACTGTGGAGGGAATTTTATAAATCAGAGCCCAAGTTCTATATTTTCTTTTTAGTTGAGGAGGAAGTTTTTTTGCTATATTGAAAGCAAAGTGTTGCCACAATTTCCAAAGGACGCTTACCCCCAGGGCTGGAGAGAGCAGGGTGAGATACTGTATGTTTGGAAAATAATGTTTTGATTCACTTCTTCAAACTCATTTTTTCAATGGGTTCTTAGGCCATGCTGTTTCATCAGTACCACTTTAAAATACCTTCTGCATTTTGATGTCGGATGTGACATTTGAACACTATTTTCCAACTCAGAAGAGGTTCTAGTCCTTTATTTTCCATCTGGTTGATCACTTTTGATTACCCAGTCGTTAGATTTATGATGTGTACAAGATCACAAGAATGAGGAACGAGGAATTTATAATGTGTGGTGATGACAATGAATGATTGTAATTCCGTTTATACAGTTTTCTTGGAAGCAGCAAATTCTGCAAAGTTGCTTGGCACACTGCCAAAGCCTGAGTCTTTAATGGTTATCTATATTCCATTGTATGGTGGTTCTTCATTTGTCAGTCTTCTGTCGATGGGAACGGATGCTGTTTTAGCTAGTGCAAGCCACCCTGCGGTAGGTAACCTTGCACGTGTGACATTTGAAGCGTGGAAATCTGTAGCACTGTCTGGTTAAAGTGTAAGTGCATTCTGATTCTTTACCTGTTATCAAACTGATTTTGATGGAATGCGTACCAATTTAAATTCTTAAACTAAATCTATGAGAGTGCCCGTATCCTCCTTAATTTCCCAACAGCATGTTACCAAAGACTTTTATCTCACCCAGATGTTGAAGATGGTATCACAGTGGTTTCACTTTGCATTCTTTACCAATGAACTTGACCCTCTTTTTACTTTCAGTGTTCTCTATACTTAAGACCCAACACATACTCGCCTTTCTTGGTGGGCTTTTTGCTACGAATTAAGACGAATTCTCAAGAATTATTTTAAGAAATCAGTCCTTTGTCTGTGATAGGAATTGAATTCCCCACCCCCTACCCCCAGTGTGTTGTGTCTTTTTAATGGTTACGGGTGTTTTTCCCAACTTTTTGATTTTTGTGTAGTCAATTTTACAAATGTTTTTATGATGTCAGGTTTCATGTCCTATTTAGAAAGATCTTCCACCATAGGAGAAAAAATTTTGAAAAAATTATGTATTTTCTTTAGTACTTTCATGGTTTAACTTTTTACTTGAAGATAGTTGAATCCACGTAGAGTGTATTTGGATGCGACACGTGAGATGAGGGTTCCAATTTATTTTCCAGACGATGACACAGCTGGCCATGTCCAGTCATCTCTTTTTTATCGGTTTAAAATACCACCTTTATCATTTACTAAATCCCTGTGTGTCTTTAGAGACGGTTCTGGGCTTTCTGGGCTGCAGGACCACATTCTTTTAGTGATTATAATTTAAAGGAAAGTCACACAAATAAAATACCTACACACACTCACATGCCCTTACTTTAAGACTCTTATTTTGCATGGTTTTTCCGACCCTTCTGTCTTGTTTATTTGCTTGGACTTTAGAGTCCACTTGGCTAGTTTGCAAAATATCCTGTTGGTGTTTTTACTGTGCTTGTGCTAATCCGAGAATGGACATCTTTATAACGTCCTGCCTTCCTTTTCAAGAACGTGATGTATACTTTTCCATGCACGCAGGTCTTCTCTGGTGTGCTGGCATCACTTCAAAGTAATCCTCATAGTGCTCATATTAATTAGGATTAAGTTTGGCGCGAATCACACAGAACCACCAAATGTACCAGCCACTGGGTGGCTCAAAGAAGGTAGAAATGTCTTTCTCACATTCGAGAAGGTAGGACGTGGCCACTCCAGGCCTGGTATGGCCCCTAACGATGTCTGGGACCCATGCCTTCTCTACTGTGCCATTCCTCTTTCTCCATCTAACAGGTTCTCGTGGCCCAGGAAAGCTACTAGAGCCCTGGCTATTGTTTCTGGATTCCAAAAGACAATTAGAAGGCAACAGGGAAGAAGGAGAGGCCTCCTCCCTAGAAGTAGCTTCAATAAAGTTGCACAGATAGCTTATCTGCAATGGAAACTAGGAAAGAAAGTTTCAATTCCAAGTGGCCCTGTGCCAAGCTAAAAAGCTTAGCAAAACAAAACAAAAAACAGGGAAGAGAACTGATAGTCCCTGCCGAAATGGATTATATGGTTTGTCTTGGGCTTATCTTTGTATCGTTACACAGAATGATATCTCTGTTACTTGGTTTCCAAGTTTCAAGTCTTATCTTTTAATCCTCCAGCCCTAAAAGAGGAGAAAATCAATGTGCATGTTTATCTTGTATCATGTTCCTCCTTCCCCTCCCAGTTTTTGCCAGTTACATCATTAGAACTGTAGGGGGCCCGGGGTGGGGGGTGGGGGGGGAACCTTCCTCTACCCATCAGGTTTGGTACCTAAGGCCTATGAATTAAACCAACAGAAGACAGATTAATGGGAGGGGAAAAAACAGCCTATTTACACATGCAGAGCTCGTAGGCACAGGAGAAGATGAGTAACTGGAAGGGGCAGCGAGAACGTGGGGTTCAGATGCCCTCTGGGAGAAGTGACAGGACGAAGGAATGGAGGTTTGGGCTCCTAGGGGCGGGAAGTCCTGGGAAGGTAAATAAGGATGTGTGTTGGGGGGGTGGGGAGTACTGGGAGAGAGGGCTCCAGGCTCCAGGTTTGTTCTTGCAGACCCGTCTCCGGGCCAGCCTTCTGTCCTGGTGGTGGCGCTGGAGAGTGAAGGGTGAGGCCTTCCCCCAGGGAAGCTGACATCCTGCTTTTAGGTGGGTGGGAGGGGCAGAGATCTCTTTCCTCATTTTCTGCTTCTCAGATGCCTTCAGCTCCACTGCCCCTCTTCTGCCCCTGTGGCACGTTTTGGGGTGGCCTCTTCTGATCCCCTTCACCTCCTTGTCAGGAGTACACCCCGCCTTTGTGTTAGTTTAAACCATGCAGTTAGTCCGTTTGCCAGTTTTTGCCGTAGTTTTCTATTCCTCTCTTTGTTGCCCATTTGTCTTCTCATAGAGTCTGCAAGAAGAGATCATAGAAACTATGTTTTCTGAGTTCCTTCATGTTCACAACTGTTTTCTATTTTCTGTATGTTTATACTGACCAGCTGTCCAATTTTTGGACATGAGCTTATTTCTTAACGCATTTGTGAACATTGTCCCCACTCCTGCAGTGGAGTGTCCATGGGGGCGAGTTTGAGGTCAGGCTGATTGTCTTCTGGCTGAGGTTGCGGTTTGAAGGATCCAGATTTTTTTTCTATAGCTTTTAAATCCAATAACTTGCACTTGATTATTCTGTAGGTGGCTCTGTGTGAATTCTTCTGGTACACAGTTCCATCTGCGCATTCAAGGCTTCTCTCACCTCTGAATGATTTTCTTGAGTTATAGCTTGAAACAGTGCTTTTTCTCCATTGTCTGGGGTTTCTTCTTCACAGACTCCAGCTGGAGGCCTGCTGAGTCTCCTTTGCCTGTCTTCCATGGCTACCATTTTTTTCTCTATTCCCTTCCAATTTTCATCCGTTTCTCCTTTTGGCTTCTTTTTTCTAAACATGTATTTTGTCTTGTCTCTCTTGTCATGCTACTTTTGATATACCTTTCATTTTGGTGATGATTTTGGTTTTCCCTTCTTGAAAGTTTTCAGCTTATATATCATCTTTCTCACTGAGTACTTCTGGAAAATGTGACTTTTCTTTATAATTCCTCCTTCAACCCTGTAATCTAAGCTTCTAGGCTTTATATCCAAAGGTCAGGGGAAGTTCTCAGCCATGAATGTTAGCTCTTAACATTTCCCCACACCCCCAGCTGACCTTTTCTTAAAATTTTACTTTAAAAAAACAGTATGCCTCTGAGTTCCATGAAAGAAGGAGTTTGTTTTTCTGTTTATGATTCTCTTTGTTGCTTTTGAGTAATTAAGAAGAAATGGAGAAATTCTTAAATTCCCTGTCAAATTTAAACTTCTTGTGGCTGAAAATTGTGTTGCTTCTAAATGAGATGATTCTTCCTAAATGCCTCGAGACCCCGAACCCTGCGCCTTTCACGTTTTCTAAGGAGAACGGTTCCCTCTGCCTGTGATGTCATCTTCTGTGCCTCTGGAAAAGCCATGGTAGAAAAAGAGAAACTCGGAGGGGAAAAGTCTCAACCAGCTATTGCACGCCAGTCAAACTTGACCCAAACGTCTTGATTATATTCAGATAAAACCTCTTTATTACAGACTCTGCGAGTGATACAACAGTTGGTTTAGTTGTTAGGCATTTTTGTTTTAAGCTGTATGGTTATAATATACAACTTACCTTAGAGAAATTCCAGGTCTTAATCATTTTTAAGCATTAAGCAAAATCCAAGCATTTTTTGGAATATCTCTGAAGAATCACCTAACATCATGGAAGGGCTGACCTTTGCCCCTGGTTCGAGCTGCGCATCGTTTTGGCTTTCACACGACTTGTCTTTCCAGCATGAACATCGAACAGACTGTTCCCACGTAGTGTCACGCGTGGTGAACCGGGTTGCAGTTCAGCATGAGGTGTCTGCTCGCGCTGCAGAGAGGCTCAGACATGATGCGGTGGTGGAGAAGTGTATTTAAGCCGCCAGTGTGAAGGTGAAACTTTTTGCAGGATGCACGGAAAGCTGAAAACACACCTGCTTTTGAAGGGGAAGACTCTAAGCTGGTAACCGCAGTCTTCCCCGCAGCTGAAAGATGAAATGGAGAGAGACGTGCCCGCCTGCTTCCCTCTCTCGGTGAGGGAATGTGATCCGAGGCGCCTGGCTCTGGATGTTTCCAGGGAGCCTGAGCACTGTGTGAACTTTCAAAATATTTTCTTTTCCCAATATCATCCCTCTGGGCATAAGTGTTAGTTTTCATAGACTTCTCCTAGCATGGTTTCAGATAATGTTACATAAATAGTTTAGAGAGATCGTACTAGGGAATGCAGCGATCTTAGTCTTCAAATTTTATCTTTGCAAATAATGCTAACAAGAACTAACCTTTTCTAAGCAGGAACTGTGCTTTTACAGGTATCTGACTATTTAATCCGTACAAGGTAGGAGTTGAGTCTTGTGGCCCCCATGAAATAGATGAGGAAATGGAAGCTTTAAGAGTTGAAGCCAACTTTCCTTCCCTCAGCTAGAAAAGAAAGGCCCGTGTTCAGGGAGAAGACAAAGGGCAGACACGCTCTCACTTGAGCTGACTGTGGGTTGTAGTTGCTCCCTGGTGTTGGTCACCACCGCCCTTGCAGTGACCACAGTTCCGCGTCCTCTGCCCTCCGTGTGGAAGGCCCCGAAGGGCTGCCTCTCTGACTGACTGCACAGGGTGGGTTTCCAGGCTTTGAAAGGCTGCACAGGCTGCTTCCCCCCTGCACAGCTCCCTGACCTGGAAATCTGGCTCTGACTTGGGGTGGACCTAGTTGTCCCCCTTCCCTAGGAGAGCTGTTGGCCCAGGCCCGTTTGTTGATAGATGATCCTTTCCCACTAATGGTGTGACCGCCTTCCATGCAGCAAAGTGGAAATTTATGTTTGTCAAGGAAAGAAGCACGAATGGACCCAAGGGCTGTTTCTCTCTTATCCTGGTTCTTTTTTCTCCCTGACAGCTGCCAGGGGCAGGTCAGCAAGCGTGCGGGCAGGTCTGCTGGCAGAGACGGGTGATGGGGGGCAGAACACCAGGCTCCCTTTTGTTTAGGCAACCCTAATCTTCAGGAGTGGTTGCCTTGGGCGCCCCGCTTCCCTGGGGTTGGGGGGGCACCCCCTCCTTTCCATGCCAGGAAAAACTCATGATCCCTCCCGTGTCTCAGTCTTTTTCTTGTGGGGGGAAGGAGGCAGCGCCTGGTGAGTTCAGTGCTGGTCTGGTGATTGTCTACAGTGATTGACTAAGCCTGGGGGGAGGTGGCCGGCCCCAACTGCTGGTGGCAACCTGGATGTAGATCATGGGGGGCTTAGCATCCTTGGTCATCATCAGTTTGGGGTTTAGCAACAATGCCAGGACAATAGGAAAAGTCCCATTTGATATAAGGTTGTATTTTATTGGTATCCTTTCTTGTATACAAGTGTCAAATTCTCTTAATAGAGACAGATTTATCAACCTTTTCCTTGTGGTTTATCCTTTATGTTAGCCTTTTTGAGAAGCATTTCCCTTTTCCTTTAAAAGTTGTTGCTGCATTTAGATGTTTTGTCTGGCTGGTATACGGTGCGAGGCGGAGACCTAGATTTCAGTTCCCCGCGTGGACAGTCCTTTGGGCCAGCACTACTCATGGAATAGTCTCTTCTCTAAGCTGTTTTCACGGATGTACATTTCTTTGTATAGGAATCCGCCCTCACTGTCCCCTAAACTGAATTACACCCCGCGTATGTCCACCTGTCCTAGCGATTGTTCCAGTGACGTTCCGCTGGAGCAGGAGCTGTGTTCCTTGTTTCATCCTGAGTACCTTGTTCCCTGGCTGGCACGGGGTGGGCTTTCAGTAAATACTGGCACACGAGTGAGTGAGTTCAGGCTACTCATATCCACCCAGCTGTGAGTCTGTCCCGCCGTCTGGATTCCACAGAACTCAACTGGTTTTATGTTGTCCTGTGGTTGGAACGGTGAGCTTTTCCTGTGAGCCACCTCTAGACCGGTCATTATTTTCTAAGACATATGTTTCGGATCGTCCCAGATCCTTTTACTTGACCTTGTCACCTCCTGGGTCATGAAGATCTGTAATTTCTATGTCCTTAAAACTGGGGTCTGTTTTTCATTCTCGCTCTATAGTAGTCCCTCCTCACCGGCGGTCTCACCTTCCGAGGTTTCAGTCACCTGCCACTGTTGCAATCCAAAAATGTTATGTGAAAAACTCGAGAAGTAAACAATCCATCAGCTGAATTGTGTGTGTTCTGAGTAGCATGATGAACTCTCTGGACGTTTTGCTCCATCCCACGCAGAATGCGAATCAGCCCTTTGTCCAGTATAGATGTCCTCCCCTGCTGGTCACTCGGTAGCCACCTCAGCCATCACGGGGACTGGCAGGGTATCACAGTGCTCATGTTCAGGTCACTCCGATTTGACTTGGTAACAGGAGCAGCAATGTGGGCAATTTGGATGTGATGGAGAGAAGCCATAAAGTGCTTCCTGTAAGGGAAAAGGTGGAGGGTCTCCATTTAACAAGGAAAGAAAAAAGATCATACACTGAGGTTGCTAAGGTCCATAGTAAGAATGAGCCTTCTCTCCATGAAATTGCCTAATTTATAAATTAAACTTTATTATAGGTTTCTGTGTATAGGGAAGAACAGTATATATGCAGCTTAGTACTCTCTGTGGTTTCAGGCATCCACTGGGAGGTCTTGGAAGCCATCCCCATGGATAAGGGAGGACGATTGTATCTGCATTTGAGCTCAGGCCATTGCGTTCTTTATTATCTTCTTAATGCAGCACTTGCTGTGTGCCCAAGAATACGTGTACCATAATTAGTTATGGAGTGGAACTGTGGGCACACCATGAAGCCACCTCCTGCCGTAAAAGGGCATCACTGGCCCATCACCTCTACCGTAGGCACTGCCCCCCAGCCCCTGCCCATGCCAGGTCATTGGAGCCTGAAGTTTGGGTCTCTCCCCCTCTCGCTTTGGTTTTCTTTCCAAATAATAGGCTTATTGCATTTGCAGATCACCCTGAAAGTGCATTAGGTAGACTGACTTCTTATTGAGCTTTATACGAATGATTTCGTACTTCGTGAGCTCAGTTTGAATTTCCTGTGTGACATTTATGCTTCTAAGATTCTATCCATACTGTTGTATGTGGCTACGGTTCATTAATTTCACTAGTGAACACAGTAACGTTACATTGTGTAACATACCACAATGTGTCTAGTCTCTTGTTGATACTTGTTTAGATTGCTTTCAGTTTTTGTTTTTGGGGGTATTTTTTGCTATTTTGGGCAAGATTGCTATAAACGTTGTTTATGTCTCTTGGTCTACATACATTGATGAAGTTTCTCCAGGCGCTATACCAAGGGGTGGACTTTCTGGGCGAAAGGGTCTGCAAATGTTCAACTCTAAAAGGAAGCGCCAGATAGCTTTTCACAGGGGCCTGTTTATACTCACGCCGCCACAGCAGCGATTTTCAGCTGGTGGGCCACACGAATTTTTAAAACACGCAACACCTGACTACTGAGTCAGGGGCACTGGCCTTGTTCCCCTTAGACTGTCAAATAAGAAATGACAGCAGCCAACACAACAGCAGCTGTCCAGTGTGCATGAATCAAAATTATACCTATATTTTTGTCAGATCGGCAAAAAATGTATTTTTTGGTGTGCTTCAGAATTTTAGTAATTAGTTTATGTGTGCCATTACGAGGAAAAGGTTGAAAATCTCTGCACAAAAGTATAAAAATCCTACTGATCCACACCCTTTCCATCACTTGGCGTTATAAGATTTATTATTTTTTCCCTTCTTAGATGTAAAATTCTGTTGTCCTTGTAATTTGCATCTTCCTAAGAAAAGAGTTGAGGATTGTTTTATATGTTTATTGAACATTCACGGTTCCTCTTCTGTGAAATCTCTGTCTTTTGCCCCTTTTTCTATTGGTTTATTGAGTTTGTCATACGGAATTAAAGTTCTTCATGTATTTTGGATCCAAATTCATTATCAGTTACAAGCATTGCCAATATTTTCTCCCAGTGTGTGGCTTGCCTTTCCACTTTCTTTATGGTATCTTTATAAACAGAAGTTTTAATAAAATTGTAATTGTAACAAAGTTGAATTTATCAACCTTTCTATTGTAGCTAGAATTTTTTATCTTGCTAGAAAACATCCAGCTGCACACTGAATTCCCATCTTCTGTGCCGCCCTTTGAAGAACTTAAAAGCTTTGTCTTTCATATTAAGATGCACGTGGAATTCATTTTCGTGCCTGGTAGCAGGTAGAGCGCCAGTGTAAATTTTTCCTTGGGGATAAACCGTTACCCTGTGAGAGCGTTCATTTCGATTGAATATATTCACCCTCCATCTTTCTGTGAAAGGACAGCAGACAGCATAAAAGAGTAAGAGAAAAGGTATTGGAAGGAAATACACCAAAATAACAACCGAGATTCTCTTTGGTGGTGGGATAATTGATGCCTTTATTTCTTTTGTTCTTCTCTGTATTTTCCAAATTCTCTCCATTGAGCATAGATTCAGCTTGGTTTTTTTAACAGAGAGAAATGAGGTAGTGTCTCTGACAATGTAGTGCCAACACACCTTAAGGAGAAGCCAGACTGGAAAACGAAATCATGAATTCAAACCTTCCAACTTAACCTTTTTAAAAAGCTGCTTCCGTTCCTGGGGGTGGGAAGGTGCTTGTGAACTATGCAGTTAGTCTCAGTAGAAGGTGAAAAGGAGTTCAATTCTGAAGCCTGTGTGATTCCTCTGTAGAGAGTCATACACACTTTCTCTCCCCCAGCTGTTTGCTTGGCAGGTATGTAAGGCTCTTTGGAGAGTAGGTTACTTCTGTGCCTCATTGCTGATACAATCATCTCTTCCTCTCCAATAGCAGATAATGAAAAGACTGATAAAGCGGTACGTCCTGAAAGCACAAGTAGACAAAGAGAATGACGAAGTAAATGAAGGTAAGCATCTCCGAACCGAGAAACGTCCCCTTCCAGCTAACATAATGAACTTGGAAAACTTCATAGGGAAGGAGACTTTAAAAATCCAATCTCAGGTACCAGTTTGGGTCCCTCCAAGACTGACAGGAGAATCTTAGGTTACATTTCGAAAACTCTGTCTTTTTAAAGAAACAGTTTGACCATGTCAGTCAGCGACAGCTTATCCCCATGCAGAATGTCCTGATTCTTAGAATGTAAAGACTGTTGTCTGTCTTTTACTTCCCCGTTACGTAAGCTGGTCGGTAGTTCCCATGAGTTCACAAGAGTGTTAACATCTTTTCAGTGATGCAGGTAAAATAATGGTTGACTCAGACAGAATCCACACTTCAGAAGAATATTTTTGAGAAAATTCCTAACCCCTTTTTCCATCTGTTTTTCTCTTTTGCCTTTCACATTTCTCCTTGGCTCCTTACTTAAATGTGCCTATTCTTCCCAGTAAATCCTAGGCAGGGCACCTGTGTGAACTATGAAAGTTTTCCATGAGAGGCTGGGGTGAGGCCAAAGCACCAGCCCAGAGCTGAAAAGAAATCAGCCTGGAGAAATGACTTGAAACTGTAGCTTATCACTCCAATGAGGTGCCTAGACCTGCCTGCCCTGATAAGAGAAAAAAGTGCGCAAGGCAACAAAACTTTTGCCGGGCTGTGGAGCCAGCACTCGATTATGCCAGGAGTCCCTTGCAAAGCTGAGTCAATCTGACGGTATGTGTTTGTAGAAAAGAAATCTGTAAATATGTAAATGAGGACCAACAAAAAATCCAATCATGCTGACCTAGAAAAAAATCTACCTTGGCGACGTTACGAGGCAAACGTATCTATATTGAATGATTTTTCACTCTTTGTTCTCTTCTAAATCCAAAGAGCAAGTTACCAGTTGTGGGTTTTTTTTAATGCAAATACTTTAGGTGAATTAAAAGAAATCAAGCAAGATATCTCCAGCCTTCGTTACGAACTTTTGGAGGACAAGAGCCAAGCGACCGAGGAACTAGCCATTCTAATTCACAAGCTCAGTGAGAAGCTGAACCCCAGCGCGCAGAGATGTGAATGACTTGTCACCTGGAGTGTGGCTGACTGTATAGCACAAATGTGGGCAATAATATTTCTAAGTATGAAGTACTTGAAAAACCATGGTGTAAATTTTTAGGACTAACTACCTTTATCATGTGAATCTTTAAAAGTTAGGTCTCAATGATTTTACTGTTTTACCACATGCAAATGGTCTTCATCTTAATTGTCCGCCTTGACATCACAAACAAGGACAAGCCATTGCATTTAAAGGCCCAATTACTGCCATTTTTGTCCATTTGAGAATGAACTGTACTACATCTTTGCACTATCTGTTTGCCTCCAAGAGGCTGTGAGGAAGCTCCCTGGGGACAGGGACCATGCCTCATTTGTCTCCGTGTCTCCAGCATCTAGCACAGTGCCTGGTACAAAGTAGGTGCTCAGTAAATGTTGTTGAAACCAACTGAACTGAACCGCCAACTAGATACAAATACAAATACAAATACAAATGCCATCACTATGTAGCACACCTTCCCTTTTGTCCGAGAGCTGAAGGGATTTTTTAAAAAATAGACACTGAAGACTTGGTCAGATTTTCTTAGAATTTTTGGCATCACTGATAATCCTAGAAGAACCTTTGAGTCCCAAAGGAAAAACTTAACAGTGACATGGGTTCATAGAAAACATAATTATGTTACATATTTAAGTTTCATAGAATTGTTCAAAGCAACACATTAAAGATTTTTCTAAAGTATATAGTGTTTGTTTTCTGTCTTAGATTTTCATTTGTTGTTTTTCAGTCATGTGACTTTAGTCAGTGGGATGGCTCTGTTGCGTTGTGACTTTGTTATGAACTCCTGATCTCTGCCTCTGAGGCTTTAATGCTAATTAAGGCATCGACAGCTGACTGCCCGCCTTGCCCACTGGCTCCTCTCCAAGTTCCAGAGGGCATGCTCAAGGGGAGAAACGGGGCAGAGCAGTGGTGTTGCACCTGGGTGGGGGGTGGTCTCCTAGCATCACCAGGTGGGTTTCATTTCCCTTTGGCACCTGTCTTTGCCCTTGCTTCCAATGATGGACATCCTTTCTCTGATGAAAGCATTTCAGTTACACTTTCTATGCAAAACAGGTTGTGCTGTGTCTGTATTTGAATTAATACAAATATTCTATAACTGAGCTGGACATAGCTACAAGGCCTCATGAGTTTAATAGGAAAGGGGACACAGGCCAGTAAGTTCCCCTGTCTCTTCACAGACCCTAAAAGACTCAAAGCAGAGTTTTGTTGCTTTTTATCCAGGTAGGTTTAAGTGTCTCACAGAGTTATGCTTAACATCCGGATTCTCGTTAGTCTGTTCTTGCCAAGTCTTAGAGGAATACGAATTGTGATCACATCTCAAAGATAGTTTTATAGGCCCTCAACACCGATTAAATATGTGATACTTAAAAAATCATTACTCTCACACAGCAAGCTTTCTAGACATGAAGACAAAAATGAACACTAAATGAAACTACACAAGGCTCTTTCAAGACAATTTCTTAATTTCTACTTCTTGGGATTACAAACAATTAAAGTTAAGAACTTTATACATTTTTGCTACCGTTGTAGACTATTTCATGAACTTTTGTGCTATTCTAATAGTACTTTGTCTTAAACGTTTTTCAAACTTGATGTATTTTATGTTATGCCTCAGAATTGAATAAAATACTGAATTTTTTCATTGTTATATGTTACTCTAATATATGAAAACAGTAAAGATATGGCGTTTCCATAATGGACAATGCTCTCGGTCTTACAGTATTGTCTAGGATTCCAAGTGTGGGCATTTTTGAATGGAATACTGAGTAATATTCCTGACTGGGAGTTGGGAAAGTGTCGAGTGGAAATGTGTTGGATTCAGCTGGAGACATTCATCCTAGGGTCCTTGGGGTCTTGAGTAAAGATAAAGCTCACAGCATGTTTTCAAGTTCGCACCTCCCATGACTGTGGAACCCTCAACATAGCAGGCGCATCCCTCTCTCTGTTACGGGCTGAATTGTGCCCCCTCCCCAAGTTTGTATGTTCAAGTCCTTGCCCCCAGGGCCTCAGAATGTGACTGTATTTGGAGATGGGGCTTTACAGAGATGATTAAAATGAGGTTGTTACAGTGGGCTTAATCTGATATGACAGGTGTGCTTATCAGAACTGGAGACAAGGACACAGCCTAGAGGGATGACCAGGTGAGGATGCAGGTTGAAGATGGTCAAGGAGAGATGCCTCAGGAAATTGGTTTGGTTCCCTACTGACACCTTGATCTTGTACTGCTAACTGGTTAGATCCTGTAAGAAAATGAATTTCTGTTGTTTAAACCACTCAGCTTGTGGGACTTTGTTATGCTGGCTGTATCTTTCCAATCCCCCTAAATCCTATAAAATTCTATACAGTTCTGTGTTACCCCATCTCCTCTATGGCTACTTTTCAATTTACTTCTAAAGTTTATCTGTTTTTGTTGAGTCCAATATATATTTCCCCCAATTTCTACATAGCTAACCCATCTCAGGGCATTATTGTTTACTTTAATACGGTTATTTTAGCCTCAGGAAAAAAATTGTCTGGAACAACTTGGAACCTAGGCAAAACCTCATAACCTTCTGTTGGAAATAATTTATCTTCCTAAGAAGCACCTCTTCTCAGAGGTTCAATTCTCGATTCACAATCATCTGTGAAGTCTTCCCTAGTAGACCACGTTAAGCAGGAAAGGGACAGCATCTATTCACCTCCAGTGTTTCTGTAGGCAGAGCACGCTGTGTGTGCCTAGGAAGGACTAATGGACAGGAGTCAAGGAACGTCAGCTCTAGGTCAGATCCTGGGTCACCATAGGTCACAGCAGTCTGAGGGTCTCTGAGGCCTTTTCAGGGGGGCTGTGGCTTTGAAACTGTGTATTCTCACAACACTAAAACATTATTTGCCTCCAAACGCTGTGCAGGTTAATACTACTGGTACCTCAGCATGAATCAAAGCAGTGGCTTCAAACTGGAGTACTAGTCTCTTCTTCAGGCCCACATTAGCAGGAAACAAGAGTTTCAGAGAAAAACGTTCACTGTGAAGCAGTAAAAATAGTTCATTTTAAGTCTTCACTCTTGAGTATCTTTTTAAATATTCTGGGTGGTGATATGGGAAGTATGTATAAAGCATTTCTACCAAATACCCAAAGTACATTAGTTGTCTCAAGGAAAACCACTGGCGTGATTATTGTTTGGGTTGCTAGCTGAACTCATTGCTTTTTTTTTTTCCCCCTGAAAGCACAACGGACAAATTATGATTATTCAGACTTGGCTATTTGGCATGTGTGTTCTTATGAATTGAAGAAGGAAACATCATTTCAAGGAAAACAAGTTGACACTTGTCAAAGCTTAAAATTTGAGCCTTGGCTCACAAATTAGAGTTTTGCAACATTCGTATCCACTCTCTGAGGTTGGCAGCTTTCCAATACTTAAAATCTTTTCTGATGAAATCGGTGGCGATGGTAACAAAAGGGATTTTTGGATGTTGTATGATGAGGCAGGCCACCTTCCACACTGCAACCAACCTTCAAAAACTACCACTTGTTGAGTTTGGACCAACTTTTATTCATATACTTAAAAAATCCACACATACACCAATAGACTGAATAGAGTGGACCCGGGAATCCCCTATTTACTACCCCGGGCGGCAGTAGATTTGCAAACAACGCTAGCCTTTTTACGTTTTTTATCTTGGAAAATATTGTTATTTTTTCATCACAATATTCATGCAAGGACTTTATTTTTATTGTTTTTAAAATTTCATCGATACTTTCCAATATGATAAATATCAATAGATAACGCATATAAACAAAAGGTCTGTGGGTTCCTCCAAAGTTTGTAAGAATGTTACAAAGGGATCCTAAGGCCAAAAGTGTGAGAACTGCTGCTATAAGCTGACGCCTATAACGGTGGAACTTAATTCCTCGGGGGATCCCTTTGCAGTGTCTGAGAAATAGGTATGAACTTACCCGTCTTCACAGCAATCCTTCACATCCAAAACGACTTAGAAGTGTAGCTCAGGGCGGCGGTGGGGGAGGAGCCAAGACTGAGTCTCCGGTCTCCCTGGAAACCACCGTTCAGAGCTCAGTTCTTCTCCGCCTCTGATTGGAGCAGGTCGGGGGAGGGGCGGGGCTCCCCTATCGTCCACGGTACACTCCTGTAAACGTAATGACGTCACGCCGGACGCCGCTGCCCCGACGCCTCTCGTTTGCATTCCCGCGGCGGCTGCGGGAGCTGAGGTCGTACCCAAGGGGGGACGACAGCTGTGTCCCCTCAGAGGCCTGGGGTCCCGCAGCCTCTGTGCGTCCGGTCCCGGCCCGACGCTGCCCTGCTCGTCCTCGCCGCCGTCATGGATCTGCATTTGCACCGCGTGGATTATCTACAGGTAAACCCGAGGGGGCGGGGTGGGCCCGGCTCCCTGCGTGGATGAGGTCGGTCCTCCCACTGACGTCGTTGCGGTCGCGGGCAGCGGGGCTGGCGGCTACCTGCGGGGCCCGTAGCTGCCCTCGGGTCTCTCTCCTCCCGGGCTCCCCTCGTTCGTGACGGCCCACGGGCACTTGAAAGGAACCTGGCGCCTCGGGCCCCGACGCGATCCCGCTGCCCTCTGACCCCGAATCGGGTCCTCCCTCGGCCCCTCCCCGGAGCGCCCCTTGTTTCGTACCGTGCGCCGGACCCCCCACCCGCCGGCCCGACCGCCGTCGACGCAACCGCGTCCACAAATACCGAATCCCCCTGAAGATCCTCGAAGGAGGCCCTGTGGCCGCTGAGGACCCAGGGGCTCGGAGGAGGCAGTTGCCCTTAGAAACGGCCTCCGCCTGCCGGGCCGGCCGTCCTTCGGTTCCTGCGTCCGCCCCTGCGGCTCGCCACCCGGATCCCGCTCGGCCTCCGGGGCGCGCGCTCGCCCGGCCGGCTCCGGCCCCGGGAGTCTCGCCGAGCTCCCCCCACCTTGCACCGCCCGGCTCCAGCTGCTCGCGGCATCCTGCGGCGCCCGGCTCCTAAGGGCCCTGGAATCGGTGCCCGCTTCTCCGTCTCCGCTACCGGGCCTTGCTTGGGTCCTGGACACAGCTCCAGCCTCCAGCCGCCCCTCCCTCCAGGCCCTCCTTCCCGGGCCTTGTGCCTCGGCGTTTCGAAGTGCAGAGACCTCCTTTTACACTTAGTGCCCTGGCGCACAGAACGACGTAGTGAGTCCGTCCACGAGGGGCGTCCCCCCGCTCGGCGGTAGCTCTCCGTGCAGGGCTAGTGACCGGCGCCCCGGGGGCCGTTTGCGTCGTCCTCCCTTCTGTAAAAGCATCTTCAGCGCCAGTTTCATTGGCAGCCATTGCCATCAGGATGTCTGGTGTTGTATTTTTCATAACTGCTCTGCTTCCAAAGGGGTTAAAGTCAGTTTGCAAAAACTCTTTAACCGTTGTTTGAGCTGGTAAAAGAAGGCTTCTGGAAATATATTTTCGTGAAGTATCTTGTCAGTAATGGCGCAGGGTTTTGGGGGGGGGTTGGGTGTTTTTTTTTTTTGGCTTGACGACATAAATTTCGACAAGCGTAAATTTTACTGTTCGGGTCTGTTTCCCGTCTTCCGACGCGGGCGGCATATTTCCGTAGGTACTTGCACCGCTGGTAACAGTAATCACTTCGTACCACTGGGCATTGCAGTGCAAATCGAACTGTGGTCTGACTCTGCTGGGCTCTGCCGCAGTGAGCGGATCACGGACGGCCGGGGCACCCCCGGGGTGCCGCTGTGTTCCCCTAGGTGGGAGTCACCTCTCCGAAGACCATGAAGCTGCTTCCTGCCGCCCGGAGCCGAGCTGCGCAAAAGGTAC
Source organism: Desmodus rotundus (assembly GCF_022682495.2). NCBI lineage: Eukaryota > Metazoa > Chordata > Mammalia > Chiroptera > Phyllostomidae > Desmodus > Desmodus rotundus. The sequence goes on along the minus strand of NC_071395.1, from coordinate 3,128,598 downwards.
GGTGGAGACCGGGTCCGCTGCCCCTTGGCTCTGAGTGGCCGGGGTTGCGTGTCCTTCCTCATGGGTAAGGTGCCCCTTTCCACGTGGAAATGAATTTATTTATTGATAATTCGAGCAGAGGTTGGGATACCAAGGGACATTTACAGATGGTAATCTTCTTGGACGTTAAAATTATTATATACAATTGGTAAACAATATGAGCAAAGTTAATTAAAACTATATTCCGTTTTTCTGGAAATAATTTACTGTGTGTATACTTTTGTGCCCCAGGTTGTGTATATGAAAAGAGAATATAAAACACAATTGAATGGAGGGAAGAATGCTTCTTTGAAACTTTATCATATTTTTAAGAGCAATTAAGTATTTTGATGTTGAATTTTATATTTAACTAACAGTATTGATTTTTATAGATATATTGAGCTTATGAGACAAGACAATTATAATGTCCCGAAGACAATTATAATTTTTTAGTAGACTATTATGATGCTTTAATAGCTACAAAATAAATACAATATCCTGATATATTAACATTTGTCAAGATAAGTCAAATCAGATTTCTGATTGTCACTTTTTATATTCAGTCCACTAGATCAGCACATCTCAAACTTTTAGGCCTTAGGACCCTTTTACACTCCTAAATTACTGAGGATCCCAAAGAACTTTTGTTTATATAACTATATCTATCATAAACATAAATACTTACTGTGCTAAAGTTCAAACTAAGAAATCTTGAAAATATTTATTACTCTATTTTTAAAAGTAATAAACCTATTACATGTTTATGTAAGTAACATCTTTATGAAAAATAACTTTTCAAAAAGAATTTAGTGAGAATAGTGGCATTGTGTTACAGTTTGCAAATTTTTTCGTCTGGCATAAGCAAAGGTATGTGGACTCTCTTGTCTGTTTTCCTGTCAGTTTGCTGTGATGTGGTTCCAGTACATGAAGAAAACCTAGCTTACACTGATACATAGTTGAAAGTAGGGACGAACATTTAACTAACTTACAGATACTTACGGCTCTTCCTATTTGATGCTACACCTATATTTGACAAGTAGTGGTTCCTTACACAGTAGGAGCAAAGCGGGATCTCAAACCGTGTTGATGAACTTTTCATACTTTGATACAGTAAAATTCATTGGTCCGTCTTGTATTTTGAATGGATCTTTTACTCATGCATGAATTTACAGCGTTCTGTGATGGTCATTTGAGATTATTGTCCCTTTGAGTTACACAGATCTTCCAAATGTTGACACCTTTTATTACAGAATAGCTGACATACCACATCTGTTAGTGTCACTGCTAGTCTCTTCAGAAGGGTAAGTAGTGTGAAGCTGGCAGTCTCCCTGTGGCAGATGCAAGTCTCCAAAGTATTGGGTTGGCCAGAAGGTTCGTTTGTTTTTTCTCCGTAAGGTGGCTCTAGTAGTGCTTAGTTGTCTTTAACTTCATTTGAAACAATTTTGTTAGATTGTGTAGTGACAGCTGTCATATCGGTGCACATTTAAAAAAATCAAAATCGATTTTTTGTGTAGCCATTTTAATATTAAAGATGGAAGACGTACGCAACATTTTTGGCATATAATGCTTTACTATTTCAAGAAAGGTAAAAACACAGCTGAAGTGCAAAAAAAGATTTGTGCAGTGTATAGAGAAGGTGCTGTGACTGATCGAATGTGTCACAAGTGGTTTGCGAAGTTTTGTGCTGGAGATTTCTCACTGGACGATCCTCCGTGGTCGGACCAGTTGAAATTGATGGTGATCAGTCCAGACACTGAGAACAATCAACATTGTTCCACGTGGGAGGTAGCCAACATACTCAAAATACCCAAATCATTAAAGTTATTGTGAAAATGGAAAATGTGTCTTTTATTTTACGGAAAAAACTGAACAGAATTTTTGGCCAACCCAGTACTTATTTTTACTTGAAAGCTCAAGCTGTACCATATTAGCAAATATTGTTAGTTGTTTTCCTTTGAAATAACAAGCTCACTGCAGTTATTGGTTCCTTCATTCTTAAAAGTGGTGTTTCTTGAAAAAAACGGGTAGTTCAGCTCCTCACGCAGACAGTGACACGAGTGCTTTTCCAGAAGACCGACCGGGTAGCAGCGGAAGTGCGCAACGTGTGCTTCCTCGTTTCTCACACTCAGTGTTAAAGAGACATCGATTCGAGGGTCGAGATTTAATAAGAGTAATCATTTTTATTGCTTCATCAAGGCATTCTTACATGAAACTGGATTTTTTCTCCTTAGTTCTCAAATGGTGGTGAAGATTGCAGACTACCAGTATAGTTTGGTATCAGTATTGTTTCTTTCAGATACCAGTAATTTCCCCATCATTACTTCTGTACCATCATTGCAAATATCAACCTAATGAAAAGGGAAAATGAAGACTTCACTTAGAAAAGTACTGTTGACCAGACAGGTTTCCCAGAAGGTTCTCGTTACTTCCAGGTGTCTAGGAACCACTCTTTGGGAATCCCTGTGATAGGTTGTTTTACAGATTCCTGGAGTAGTGTGTTGTCAAAAAATTAAAACCATAACTGTGTCTTTTTCCATCTTTTCAAAGGTCCGTGAATCAGAACACATGAAAATAATTATTTAGGAGTGTGCATTGTTCTAGGGAAAGAGTCCACAGCTTCCATCAGATGTGCAGGGGGCTTGTGGTCCCCACAGAAAGTGAAGATCCGTGGCCTCGGAACAAAGTCTGCACAGTGCCAGCGTTGTTATACCTGAGACTTGTTTTATATCTTAACACTCGGCCAATTTTTTAATGTTCCTTTGTGCTTAAAAAGAACATTTATTCTCTGATTCTTGGGATGAATGACTCATTTACATACACACACATTCCTACATGTATAAGTATATGCATATGTATTAGATCAAATATAATTGCTTTTCTAATCTCTTTTTGTCTTCTTGATTATCATTTTTTGAGAAAGAGATGTTAAAATCTCCCTCTCTCTTCATTTCAGAGTAATTCATTGGTCACATTTAATAATTGTTGAAGCTGAGTGATGGACACATGAGAATTCATTATAATATTCTGTCAAGTTTTGCATGTTAAAATTTTTTCATTAAAAAGATTTTTAAAATATCAAATAGGTCAGTCACAACCTTATCTGATAATGTTTTGAAAATTAATCTTAAATTGTTGTTCGGCTCCAGTTAAGGGAAAAAACGTTTACCTCCCTGACACGTTGATTCTCTTACTCTGTTTCCGTTGTTGGGACAGAACAAAGGGCCTGCTACTTCCGTAACAACTCTGCACACACTTCTCTTTGGCTGTTTCCTATAATTCTCCGGAAGGTTATTTTTTTGGGGGGGTGTTCTAGATTTTCTGATTTCTGCTTTTAAAAATCATAATTTATATACTGAGAATATTTTCTCTGCATAGTTAATAGGGAATAATAGTCATAATAATTTTAGATTTTCTTCAATGTGTTACAGGTGGTCATTGGAGACCATGATGGGGTAGTGTTGTGCTTTGGCATGAAGAAGGGAGAAGCAGCGGTATGTGTGGCTTTTTTCCAGGGGAAAAAGTGGAATTTGTAAAAGAGAAACACACTACTTAATGAATAATCCGAGGTTAAAAATTTTCTAAAATGCATTGAGACATGGGTTGTGAGGGAAATAGTTATATGAAGGACGAGGCTACAGCCAACACAGAAGTCACTTTTCAGCTATTTGTAGAACACCTTTGGTAGCCAGGGTGATTTATTAGTTTTTGAGGCTGTAACAAACTACTGCAAACTTACAGGCTTAACACAAGTACTTCTGTCTCAGAGTTTCCATGGGTCAGGAGTCTGGGCTCAGCATTTCACATGGGTGTCACGTAGATGTCAGCCAGACGCGATTCCTTTCCCAAGCTCGGACCCCTATTCCAGGCTCACAAGGTTGTCCTTGCTGTTGTAGGACCGAGGTCCCTACTCTATTGCTGTCTGTGTGCCAGGGTGGTCTCGGCATCTTGAAGCCCCCACAGTTCCTTGCGGTGTGGTCCTCCCATAGGCCCTCTCCCAACACAGCGACCCCCTGCTTCAGAACAGCAGAAGGATCTGTGGCGTCTGCTAGAATGGAGTCTTGCAGGGCACAGTGTAGCCCGGGTGACTGTCCTGTCACCTTCACTACCTCGTGTAACCTAATCGAGGACCTGATTATCATGTTGTCGCATTCACAGATCACAGTTTACAAGTGATGGGTTTGAGTGGGAACTCTCATACACACGGTACTTTATGTGGAATTTACAAAAAGATAAAGGGGGTGAAAGCTGTCAGAAACTCAGCGTTTCCATCATTCATAATCTTCTCGATATTTTAAAGTCGCGGGGGGAGGAAGAATCTGACAGCAACAATAAAATGGAAAATAAGCAGGAAGAAATTAGTACAAATGTTGCCCATTAAATAGAGAAATAGTAAGTGAAGGTTTCTGGTAGATTATCTAGTTCTCATTTATACTGCTAAAATTTATAAATATGATAAACCAGGAGAGACTGATTTTAAAAAGATGCTTGAAGTGTACAAACATGTCCATTGGAACCAGCTGGGGAATCTTGGTAAAATGCAGATTCTCGTTCTGGGGACCTGGGGTCTACACTGTTAATCAGGTCAGTGACACAGTGCTGCTGCTTGTGAGCCCTGCTCTGAGTTCAAGAGTTTAGGTTTTTTTAACTTTATTTTTATTGGTGACACTATCACTGACGTCCCTCCCCATTGCCCACTTCACCCGCCTCCACCCAGCCCCGCCCCCCTTCCCTCTGACCATCACCTCACTGTTGTCTGTGTCCATGGGTTATGCATGCTTTTTGGCTGATCCCCTCACCTTCTTTCATCCAGTTCCCCCTCCCTGCTCCCCTAGAGTTTAATGACGCCATTGAAATACATGTGGGAGTAAGCCAAAGTTTGAAGATATTTAGCAAAAAACCCTACTGAAGTAAATACATTTGTATCCAAAAGTGTTTCTATGTAGGACAATATCATATTCCTGTTAGTTTAAGATCCCAGGACTTTTACAGTAGAGGAAAACACTTGCAGTGAATTTGTCTACTTAATTTTTCCCCAATGGTTTTTGCAGGCAGTGTTCAAGACCTTACCAGGGCGGACGGTCGCCAGACTGGAACTAGGAGGAGTTCTTAACACACCCCAGGAGAAAATTTTTATTGCTGCAGGGTCTGAGATTCGGGGCTTTACAAAAAGAGGAAAACAGTTCCTCTCTTTCGAAACAAACCTCACTGAAAACATTAAAGCTATGTATGTTTATTTTCTATTTTATTTTTCTGTGTACATTTATAATATTTTGGATAGGTGACAAACAATTGATTAAGTATCTTAACAGGTTTTCTGGGACCTAAAATTGACTAAAGTCAATTAAGTTTATTAGTCAGAAATTAAATTTGACCTAGACTCCAATATGAAATCAATTGGTTGTTGAAATATTTTTTGTTAGGACTTTTATAATATTTATATGGTTATTTTTGACTGGTTGGTTCAATTATGATTTGTGATCAAGGTATAAAAGAAAAAAGTGAAAGAAATCTCCAGACATTTAAGTTCTGTTTCTTTGCTGCCTCTGAAAGTTCTGGTTTCAAGGTGGCGCCCTTTCTGAGAAGGCCGGCCATCTGAATCGGTGACTGCCCATAGAGTGCACCTCCAGGAGAGTCAGGTGGGGCTCTCAGTGAGAAGCAGCCCCTTCAGTGGCTTCCTGAAATGGGAGATTGTGCAGCTAAAATTTTAGTTTTTGAATGATGGGCTAGAAAGGGCTTTGAAGTTCATCTTATCTACTATCCCTCAAACCTCCTACTTAGGGCATCCCTTGGAAGCTTAAGTAGATTCCTTGTCCTGCCTCATACCTGCCGAATCAGAATCATTAGGAGTGGGTTAAAAGAAAAAAGTTCTTCATCTGCGTCTGAGGCAGCCAAGTTGTGTAAGCAGTCGGGCCTGGGTTCAACAACCACTGATTGAGTCCCAGGTTCTGTGCGTGCACAGGCTTCTGTTCCTGCCCGCTCCTGCCCTGGTGTCTGGGCTGTAAAGATTTAGCAGTGGTGGGATTGGATTGGACTAGATTAAACAATGGCAAGTGGAAGTGCTCCCGGTGGGTTAGCAAAAATGTAATTCTTTGCAAATGCTTTTATCCATAGACATGGCCAATGGGAATTGTTAAATACTAAATCAAAGTAATAAAGTAATTATTAGCACACCTTCGCATTTAGAAAATATGTGGACAGAGTTTACATTCAGTACTATTTTGTATTACTTCCAGGCATACAGCACCGTGGTTAGACGATTATATATTTTATAAAGTGTTACCCTGCATCCCCAGCACCCACCTGGCACCGTACATGCTGACTGTACTCCCTTTGCTGTACTTGACATCCCTGTGACTGTGTTTGCAATGAAGAGTCTAGTTTTTAAAATGTTTTTACTGGAGTGGCAGAGGTGGGGTGAAAAGGTTGTTTACTTAATGTTTGAAAACTTATCTGAGAGGGGTGTAAGGGGGCTAATGGAAAAATACAATAAAATATATATATATATAAATTATCTGAATCTCCACATTTTTATAAGTTTGCATAAGAAAACAAGGTTATAACTTGAAAATACTCAGTCAGGAAATTGACCACTTAGAGAAGTGGTCACCACTCACCGTGCTTCCCAGCTTAAAGTTTCCATCTGTCTCACTTTTGTCAACAATAGTGATTGCCAAAAAGCACTTTGGACAATGTAATACAAATATAATGCAGATGGATTTCAAGATGAAATTTCAGATCTTGAAAAAGATAAGGAGTTTCATTGGGTTGGTAGAAATATTAACAGAACTACTGAAACAATGTGCAGAGCCACAAGTGAGGCCACCCACGCAGTGAGTAAAGACGGAGAACTCAGTGAGGGTCATTACAGGATTCGGAGTAATCTTACTATCAAACAGAGTTTTAAATACACCTTAGAGGTGGAGAAATAGGTGGAACCTTCAGGGAAAACCATACTAACCTCTTTATGACCACATGGTAATAGCAATTGGAAGCGAAAGATACTAGTATATAATTTTTGTCAAAAAATTCCTGCTCCTCCATTGAAACCTTGATTCAGTCTTAAGATTTTGGAACATGGTTGTGATTATTGCCTAAATTTTATTAAATATAATTTGAAATGAATTTATTTTCATTTCTTTTTTCAAGGTAAAATTCTAATGAAGGCATTTTTTCCACTGTTTATCATTTACACAGTAGACCCACTACTTAAGAGAATCTAAATAGCCTTTGTCTAGCCTGTCAAATAGCCTTTTCCAGGCAATACTGTGTTGTGATGAGAAAACTAATCCCAAGTTAAAAACGACCTGAGTTGCAGTTCACTCCACTGTCCACTAGTTGCGTGCCAGTAGGCACGTTTCTTAGCACTGTTCACCTGGAAAAAGGGATAGAAACGGTCCCTAGTTTGTAGTGATTCATACACGTGAGTCACTCAGGACAGTGCCTCGCACATAGTACACATCAAAACCAGTTACTTTTTGACACATTATTTGTCCTCAGATGCAGAGTTGTCATTATCTTGACTTTGTTTTCAGCTGTTCTGACCTCAATTTTTGAGAAGCCTGAGGCCTTAAGGTCCTCATTTTCAGTGGTAGAATCAGTGTTGTAGCAAAAAGCTAGAAATAAATGGGGGGAGATGAAAAAAAACTGTTCATTAAGGCTGTGATAAAATGATAGTAAAACTGTATAAATAAACTTTTCACCCCCCCCAAATTTAGATTTTTATCTTATTTTTAAAAATACGGATGATTTTAAGTACTTTGGATGTTCTCAGGCACATATCTGGCTCGGACCTCTTCCTCGGTGCAAGTTACATCTACAGCCACTACTGCGACTGCAAAGACCAGCACTACTACCTTTCTGGGGACAAAATCAACGACGTCATCTGCCTGCCCGTGGAAAGGTTGTCTCGAGTGACACCGGTACTGGCCTGCCAGGACCGACTTCTCCGAGTTTTACAGGTAGCTGCTATTTGCGCTGTTACAATTTTTCATAATTTGGGTTAATGAGTATTGGTGAGCAGTGTCTACTTGAGATAAGTTATTGATTTCTACCACTTTAAATGCCCTACTTAAAATTATATCTGGGAATTTTTAAAAAATATTTTAATTGATAAACTATTTTTTTTTTTACTTGAAGCACATGTGTTCAGACCTTCGGCAAGTTCTTAGAGAGGCTTGTGTGGAAAAAGGGATGGTTTTCCCCGCCTGCGTGATTCTGAGCCAACACACTCAGAATGGAGTACCTTCAGAGAACTCTTCCAGCTCTTATAATAGTTTCCTCTTTTGTTTTTGTTTTATTTTCCCATCACCCTCCCCTCTCCCAACAAATCAGATTAAAGGAGAGGTTCTTGGGTTTTAACAAGAGATAGTTGAGGTCAGGGTGGTATCAGCTGAGTTTATCCACACTTTACGACAGTATGGGGAACAGGATAAGCCCTCAGTACATGTTGGTTAGGTAAGTGAGTGATGGAAATATTGGAAGCCATAATTTGCTAAAACAACTGCTTAAGGCCATTATTATTAGTAATAACAGTTATAACTGTGTCTTCTTGAAAGTAATTTTTCAATAAAATACACACACCAGGGCCCATAAAATAAAGTTTAAGTGCAAGTAGCGTGTAACAGGTGGCTGAATCGGTTCAGAAGCTTAGGCCGTTGGTAGTGTAGTTGAACAGAGTCTGGCTGGCTGTTCCGTGCACTGCTGGCTGTCTCTGGACTGCGTAGCAGGTGGCCACTTCGTGGTGTCAGCCTTTTTGTAACAGCAGCAGACATCCAGTGGTTCTATGAGGTTTTTTCCCGTGAGGTGAATTAAATAATGTTTAAGGCTCACTCTGGAGGCAAGAATGATTGATTTCTCCCCTTGCCTGTGCTCCCAGATACGCATTGTTTGAATAGGGCTTTTAACAGGAAGAGGCTGACGTTCACTTAGGAATTGATGTGGCTGAATTCTGTGATTCTGCTTCGTTTTCAAGAAGAAGTGCATAAGCTTATTTAAAAAAAAAAATCACTAAGGATTTCTGGAAAGCAGAAAGTCACAGTCTCCCCTCTGCCCTGTGCCCCCCCAGCCCCCGTCTGCCTTGCTAGGTGGTCTGCCGCCCCAGAGGGGCCTTGTTAAGACGGTCTTATGTGTGTTCTGTTGTCTTTCTGTAGGTGTATGTGGACAGCTAAATCTTTTCATGTTAGTTTAAATAAAAGATGGAGTGTATGGCTCTCTTACATGGTTTCTATATATTTAAATTTTTTAGTATGAGTTGGGAAATTCTTTTCGTTGAATGCTTTATCATAGATATTCTTTCCATGGGAGTGTGAGTACTTCTGCCTCATTCTTTCCAGCTTCACAGACACTATGCACTAAAGAGAAGCATTACCAGTGGCCAATGGAAAGAAAGACAGAAGGACCTAGCCTGTTCCCGTACCTAAATGCAGGCCACCCTGCCTCCCACTGCAGTGGGTTGGGGGAACACCCAAAGGCGAGGCCAGAACCTTCCTTAGGGCGACGTTGTGTCTGTTCAGGTGTCTGAGAGTGCTCTGCGTGAAAGCCCTGGGCCAGGCCAGGAGCAAGCTGTGCCTGGAGCGTTGTTAGGAACGTTGACCAGTGTCAAGTTTCAGGCAGACGTTTAAAATGAAAAGCATTGAAAGTGGAGATACTTTAAATATTTTTCATCTTGATCTTTACATTTTATGTATTATATTTTAAAATGAGTTAACATGCAGAATTGTTCACAAACAAGTTAATATTGATGAACTAATTTTTTATGCAGTTTTATTCTAGAGTTCTTTGTGTGAGCATTGATGTTATTACTGCGTATCTATATTCCCTTAAATTGATGTTCTGTTGCGGTTTTAAAATGCTTGCTCTCCCTCAGGGGTCCGACGTGCTCTACGAAATCGAAGTTCCCGGCCCACCTGCTGTCCTAGCCCTGCACCACGGAGATGGCGGTAATCAGCCCCTCGCCTTCCACAGTCAGAGAGGGCAGTGCCTCGCGCGGTCAGGGTGCTTCAGGTTCCCAGCCATTTCACTGCGCTCAAAGTGAAAATGGGGACTTGTGGAAGGAACGTGAACCAGAATTGAGAGGACGGCCTTGGCTGACCGCTTGCCCGTCACTGCCAGTCATGAGTTACTGAGCTCTGATTTTCAGTTTTCTCAGCTTCAAGTTGGGTGATAGGGAAGAGTCTTACCTCAGATGGTTATCAAATCACGTCAATATAGAACCATCCTCCCAAATTAAGTTTTCTGTCTTTGTATATTATTGTTAAGTGCAATTATTACGTGGAAGTCGGTATATATGAAAATACTTTTAATTCTAAAGAGATGAGTTGGGGGGTAAATGTGTGTTGACTTTATAACTAGGTGACTCTGGAGAAGACCTTCTGTTTGGAACGTCGGATGGAAGACTGGGACTCACGCAGGTCACCGCGTCCAAGCCCATACACAAGTGGGAGATTCGGAATGAGAAAAAGAGGGGAGGTACGTTTCTGATGCAGTTCAGGTTCTGAAATTTTCATGATCGTTTAATAAAATATCCTAGATTATGTAGTTCATTCTGTTTTATTTATTCATAGCACGTATATAACAGACTTAGCAATTCACGGAGCCACCTCAGCTGTATTTACTGTTTGTTTATTTACCAGGACTGGCATAATTTTTTAAAAGAAGACGCGGAGAGTAATTTGGGATGGATAGGCTCTTATGGGCTAATGTCCACCCATAACATCATCTTATGCTCACGTCGCTTTGAGTTGTTTGGTGGGGGACTTAGACTTGGGAGTAGTACTTGGTCTGAAGCAAGGAAGACGTATAGGGGGCAGGGAATTAGTCCTGTCTTCTCAGGAATATATGCTTTTCCATGGGTAACCTGTACCCGACTTGGTAGGTAGTGAGATAGGTATTTGTAAGGACAGCATGGTCTCTCTCGTATATATTCCCTCAACAAAGCCTTCCGTGCTGGGGAGAGGAAGGGCAGACAAGTGAGTAGATGAGGTAGCTTCAGCTGGTCACCTGAAGGGAATCGGAGGGGCAGTGTGCCAGAGCGGGCGCTGGGCAGAAGGAGGAGGCCTCTGGTCGTGGATGGCGCTGCACAAGGCATAAAATTGGAGCTGGACCTGAGTGATAGGAAGCAGAGTGATGTAAAACTCTGGGGGGAAGGTGTTCTAGGAACAGGGAGGAATAAGGGGAAAGGACTCAAGACAGGGGGAGCATGCTTCATCTGACAGGCAGTCGAAGACCAGTGTGACCAAGTGCATGAGTGTGGCTGAGATGAAGCCAGAGAGGCGGGGGAAGGCCACACACATAGGCCCTCGCGGGCCTTGGGGAAAGGTTGGATTGTCATCTGTGAGCACTGGGTAGCCGTTGGAGAGTTGTAAGTGGGCTAGGACGTGGTCCAGTTTACCACGACAGACAAAAACACTTTGCGGAAAATGGATTTCGAAGGAAGCAGGTCAATACTGGAAGCATGGAAGTCGGTTAGGAAATTGGAATAGCAGCGGTTACCATTCATCCTGGCCTAGGCTCGAGCTGCTGGTAGCCTGGACTAGGCTAACGGGCTCTGCATGTGGAAAGGTGGAGGCAGAGCAATGTGGAAGTGAGAGAAAGAGAGCGGTCGGAGAGGCAGTCTCCGCCGCTGACCTGAGCAGCTGGGTGGTGCCACATGGAGATGAGGGGAGACCAGGGGAAGAGCAGGTGCTGAAGAGGGGCCGGGGGTTCTGTCGGGCGTGGAAGGTCTGAGGCGCAAACGATGCCCCCCAGACGATGCTGAGTGTGAACTCTGATCTCTGAGTCTGGAGCTCTGGGGAGAGGCCTGAGCTGGGGATGGAAACTCGGGGGGCCACTGCCGCGTGGATGCGATTTAAAGCCTTGGACCTGGATAAATGTGGCCAGAAAGGAAGAGGACACCTGATTACAATCAGAGTGTCGCTGTGTTTGCCTTTGTTCTTGTCTCCCCGCTCTGCTTTTGTTGTTCCCATTTGGTGTATGCTTGACTACAGTGCTAGGATTGGTAGTAACTTACCACTTACCGTCTTTCCAGGTGTTTTGTGTGTTGACAGCTTCGACATTGTGGGTGACGGGGTTAAAGACTTACTTGTCGGGAGAGACGACGGCACGGTGGAAGTGTACACTTTCGATAACGCAAACCAGCCTGTCCTCCGCTTTGAGCAAGTAAGTTCCTGTGGGGAAAGCCTGTGTGCTTGTTATTAATCAGATGGTTAGTTACAGAGTGACTGGGTGGTTTGGGTTTATTAAATGAGATATACTGAAGTCTTGTGTCTGGCTTCATTTATTGCTGCTTCGATGCTGTCAAAGTTTTCTCCAGATCACTCTTGCGTTTGAGTGTAACAGACTCCTGCCTTCAAGCTGAGTAATACGTTATTTTTTCATTTGGTTTCTAGATATTGTATATCTAAGTATTAAATATTTTGTCTTCGTTTCTACGATGCAGAATAGATTACAGGAGTAATTTGGGTAACACAACTGAGGCTGTTGTTGTGAATAAGCTTTCAGGAATAAGCTTCATATTGTGAGGATAACAGAATAAATATCCTTAAGCAGAGAGGGAAGAGTAGTGGTCTCACGTCTGTCTACCCAAGGGCCCGCTGTATAAGAAGAAATTCTAGGTAAGAGTAATTTGTAGAGCACAGGTTTTAAATGTCGCTAAGCTTGTTCATCCCAGGGTACAAAGTCATATGCAGAGGCGTTCTGGCGTAAACGGAATTTTTCATTTTCGTGGGCTGGGGTCCCATCCCTTCTCCATCTCTGGTACAGTAGTGTGCCCCAGCCCCTCCCGATAAGACTCCCCTAGCACAGCTCTTCACACTTCTGCTCAAGCCTGTTAGTGGGTCACCAACACGCTGTTTTAATGAATGAGGATAGACTAGAATATACCAGGGTGCAACACAAACCTTTTATGTTACATCTGTTGTTCTGTGTGTTCATGTGTGAAAGTGTACCAGACTGCAATATAAAATACTGTCTCCAAATGGCTTAAAAGCCACTGACCTAGAGTGCTGGTTAAAGATACAGATTGTTCGTTGACTCACCCATGTGATTATTATCAGAAAGTTTGGGAAAGTATTGCTTAAAAGAGATGTAAGCCCTGCACGTTCTGAAACAGTTGCCTTCTCTCCATAGTGGCACCTTCCCCAAAGGCTCCATGTAGGTCCCATCATCTTCTTTACCCATCTAGGAGCTGTTTGGAGAGACACATGAGACAGGGTCTGTGGGCTTCAGATGGTAGACTAGAGAGTTCTGCTTATGCAGTTTTTAAAAACTTCTTACATATAAATAAATAATTTTTGCTCTCTAGATGACTACTGTAGCTGAGTGGCACATGCAAATACGTGAGTCATTTTCAATTGTCTTTTCCCAAATTCAAAAACACTGGAGTTTTCTGACGTTTGTGCCAGGTTTTTGCCTTTCCAACCTCAGTGTCTGCATATAGGAAGTATTCCATAAACATGGGTTGAATGTCTGAACATAAGAAAATAAGTTTTGTGGCTTATGATAACATCTGAAAGTTTTAGTTACTAATAAAGTGCTTGGTCTTAACTCTATTTTAGGCGCTGTCTGAAAGCGTCACCTCTCTCCAGGGTGGCTGTGTAGGGAAGGACGGCTATGACGAAATCGTAGTCTCCACGTATTCAGGTAAGGTAAATGGTAGTAGGTAGTTGAAGAAAGAATCGATAATGAAAAATATAAATTTAATAAATTGCTTTTGATGACTTTTTAAAAATATTACTAGTAAGTCACTATTTATTTTTAATCTTAATTTTAATTTTTTAATTTACTTTTTAATTGAATTTATTGACATGACATTGGTTAATAAAATTACGTAGGTTTCAGGTGTACAATTCTATAATATATCATCTGTACATTGTACTATGTGTTCACTGTCCCAAGAAATCACTCTTGTCTACAGCATTAAAAGCTTTATTGGTTAAAAAAATGTCTTGATTTATAAAACAGTTAATGTTTAAATACTACTTTTGGAGAATGCTTGGGTCCTGGCCAGTGTGGCTCAGTGCAGCCTAAAGGTCGCAGGTTTGCTTCCTGGTCAGGGCGCCTGTGTTGCAGGTTCATTCCTTGGTCGGGTAGGAAAGGCAGCCGATCGATGCTTCTCTCTCACAGTGATGTTTCTCTCCCTCTCTCCCCCTCTCTTCCCTTCTTTCTAAAAATAAACAGGTCCTTGGGTAAAGATTTAATTTAAAAAATAAAAGAATGCTTGGCATATCACTAGTATCTTTAAAAGTTAAATGATATTCTTTGCTTTAAAAATAAATTTGTGTTTTGTTAATATACATTTATATAAGAAGTAGATATTTTTATGAAAAGAAGTTAATATGACAATAATTTTTGAAAAACAATTCTTAATTCATCAGCTATTTTTGCATTTGCTAGAATATGTTGATTTCATACTTGGAAACTAAAACTGTAAATGAAGGTATTTCAGGCAAAGCAAATATAGTCTCACAAAATGCTTAAGTAATTTCTTTGTGGTTTGAATATTTTCCAGTTTAATTTCTTTTGGTTTCTGTTTTGGTTTGGATTTTGAAGAGGAGTAAGTCCTCGGAGTAAGTGAGGTTGATGCTGGTGGACAAAGGGGCGTGTAGCTTGGGCCCCTGCCAACACTGGCAGCACCTGACCCACGACTGCGGTTCCCCTCGGCAGGCTGGGTGTCGGGTCTGACCACGGAGCCGGCGCACAGGGAGAGTGGGCCCGGCGAAGAGCTCAGACTTAGCCAGGAGATGCAGAGCAAAATTTCTTCCTTACGGTAACATCAGACTTCGGTTTGCCTTTTTATTTTCATTTCCTGAAGTTGTTTTTTTGTTACTTACAGGTACAGTATGTTAATTATATAGGAAGAAATTACACAGTTAATTCATTTATCACTTATTTAAATGAAAGTTTAGCAGCTTGAGAAAGTTAGCAGTAACTGCTGATTAACATTTTGGACTTTAGAAATACACGTTTTGTATGCTTTATTGTATATTGACTTTTTCTTAGATTGAGAATTATGTGCATTTTTGGTTGGTTGTATGGAGTCGTCGTGTTTGGGTTTTTACAGGCATTAGACAGCAGCTAACGCAGACGGCACTGCGCCTCATTCATTCCTGTGTTCACTGCGGGCCTTTCTGAGTCTCTGACTTTGGCCTGTATGTTGTCTCAGTGGAAATGAGCAATGTTGACTTCCTCAGACACAGGGATTGCTTTTGTGGCCTGGTGAACTTGACAGCTCCTTTGAAGAAGATTCGAGTACAGTTGCTTCGCACAATGAAGAAGCAGGAGTAGCTGAAACTTTGAATGACTGCTCTTCCTACTTCAGTTCTTGCTCACCTCTTGGGGGAGCGAGGGCTAATATTTTTTGGTGGTAGTTGAGGGTGACAGAAGTATTCAGTGTGGCAAGTGCCACTAGTTCATGAAGGCCATACCCCAAGTTCTCCACACGCTGGCTCAGCAAAGCCACCGGCACGTAGAGTTAATGACGAGTAGCTCCCCTCCTCGGTACGATACCTTACGTGTCCAGCCAAGTCTGCTCCGCCTAAGGTGGCCCATGAGAAGCTTCTGTCTGTCCTGTTCACTCAGCACCCGGAGCGTAGCTACACGTGACGCACTCAGGAAAAATTTCCTGGACGACTGGACCTTTCCCTTTGTCACTGCACACGTCCCTTCCAAGCTCCTCCCCAGACTTTTCCGCCTATGCCGGTGCAGCTAAGCCTCATGTCATTCCACCCCAGTGACTGTTGGCTTTATTCGCCCGTGTCCTTTCCCGGCACCTGGCGCAACTGTCCGCAGCGCCGGTACAGTTCAGTCTCAGCAGAATCCTTTCCGACACTAGACAGGGCATCAACTGTACCCCTGGCTCACGAACGCCCCGGGGGTCCCCAAATGGGAAAACTGTACAGCCTCCACCTGTTGTCTCTATTTTTCCTGATGTCTTCCTGGAAGGTGCATGTTTACTGCTTTCTTCTTACTGAGCCTCGTGTGTTCCTGTGGCCCAGAACCGTCAGGTTCTCCTCTGGTGAGCACTCCAGGCACCTGCGTCCAGGTGGCTGGTTAGAACCGATTGCAGCCCGCCTTGATGCTCACAGCTTTTTATTACCATTGCTGGTGTGGGACTGAGGAGATGTTTTCATTTTTAGATTAGAGATCAACAATGTAGAATTGTTTGCTCAGTCCTGGAAGCAAAATTTTGTTCCTATTAGTGTTACAGCTATAGCTCAACCAATAAAAATCCATTTTGCACAAGCAAATTTCTTAAAATTTTATAAGTGTTCTAAGAACCTTGACTGTTTATACTTACAGATGACCAAGTTATACAACTTTTCCTCTAGGGGTGAGCTGGAACACCTGCAGTTAAAGGTACTGCAGGAAAGAGAGAAATACCAACAGTCTTCTCAGTCGAGCAAAGCAAAATCAGCAGTACCTTCATTTAGCATCAATGACAAATTTACATTAAATAAAGATGACGCCAGCTACAGCCTCATTTTGGAGGTACAGACGGCGATAGACAATGTCTTAATACAGGTGAGCAGAGTGTCTGCTTGTTTTGTTTTGTTTCATTTTGTTTGGACTGCACCTGTTTTGCATGCCAGTCAGTCATAGGCACTAATTATCCTCAAGCACTTAGTTGTGGAAGGTAACTTTAAATGTTTGTCTTTTAAATGTTATATTTAGTTTAGATAGTGATTTTAAAGGTTTTCTTAGTCTTCCATTAATCTGTTTTCTCAGATTTTCTAAATTCCAGCTTTACTTCTATTTATCGTATACATACTAAACGAAAGATAGATGACTTAAGTTTCAGGACGAGTCAGGAAGGACATTAAGGATTTTGTACTTTGGCTGACCTTTAGGGAAATCTTAACAGAGATGTGACTTAGAAAACTCCAGTATTTAATGTCCTTATCAGAACCTTCAAATACTAAAATAAATAGCCTGCAGTACAGCGAGCTCATTAACCACCCGCGCTTAGGGGGTCACAGGCAAAGTAGGCAATCCCAAAGGTGAAGTTTAGGGATAATAATGTACAACTTCATTCTTCAATATATTTAATGATGTTTTTCTTTACGTTGGAAGATGTTCAGGGAGTGGAAAAGGGTGCTAGTATGAATAGAAAACAAGCAAATAGGAAATTTTAAAGGGATTTATCTAAGAAAAAGAAGATAAAAAAATACGAACAGTAAAAATGACAGCAAAGTCACAGTTATTAACAGCCACACCTAAAACAAAAACAAAAGCAAACTAAGCAAACAACTAGAACAGGAACAGAACCATAGAGATGGAGATCACATGGAGGGTTGTCAATAGGGGAGTGGGGAGGGGAGAGAGGGGGGAAAGGTACAGGGAATAAGTAGCATAAATGGTAGGTAGAAAATAGACAGGGGGAGGGTAAGAATAGTATAGGAAATGTAGAAGCCAAAGAACTTATAAGTATGACCCATGGACATGAACTATAGAGGGGAATGTGGGAGGGGGGAAGTGGGACAACTGTAATAGCATAATCAATAAATATATTTTTTAAAAAAACAAGCAAATAATAGAAAAACCCATTAGAAAACAAGAAAAGAATAAAGGGAGGAAGAAGACAAGGTTTAAAAAGATGACGTGAGGTCAGATTATTAATCGAAACCTAAAGGCAAAAATCTCTCTTACCTAATGCTAGGAGCACCATTTACACAGACCGGGAGCAGCCGCCGCCTCCTCAGAACTGCTGCTCCAGGGGGCGGGGTGAAACGGGAAGGGACTGAGGACCACAAGCTGGTAGTCACGAAACAGTCCCAGGGGCGTCAAGTACAGCACAGGGAAAACAGCCAGCACTGCGATAACGATGTGTGGTGCCAGGGGGCACTTTGTAAGGCACACGCCTCTCTAACCGCTACGCTGCACCTGAAGCTGGCGCCCAGTAATACTGAATGTCGGCTCATGGAAAAGTAAAATTTAAAGAAGAACTGCCTCTCCAGAGGACACCAAGAATTTTGCCTTTTCTTGTGTTATAGCTGAAGTTAAGATTAATAAAAATGAACTAGTACAGTCAGAATGGCAATATTTGCAGCGTATGGTAAAATTTTTAGCACCAACAAAAATAGAGAAGTTTATACGTTTAAGGGGGTAATGAGAGATGATGTTCTATGGCATCTGATATTTCAAATTAGAAAAAAACAGGTTATTACAATATTTATTATATTTATTTTCTAGAAGTACATATTATCAAATATAAGTTTAGAGAATTCGTGCTGTCAAATTTAAGGTGAACATGAGGAAAACCCTTAGAGAAAACGGGGTTGGGGAAAAATTTCCGTTTCCCATCTGAACTGTTTTTTGTTGTTGTTTTTAATGTTGACTGTAGAGTGATGTTCCAATAGATTTACTTGATGTGGATAAAAATTCTGCCGTTGTCAGCTTTAGCAGCTGTGATTCTGAGGTGAGTAAAAAATATAAAGAATTCTTCGGACACTTTCATTTCTATTTTGTGACTTTGAACGAAGCCTATAAACACCAGTAGGGTCCCTGTTTCTTCTTCAGTCTCTCCTTTCATAACCTTCCCCTCAGAATCTGCTTCTGCTCTCTTTCTTCGTCCTCAGATAATCCAGAGAATGGGGTGTTGTCCTAGATTCCTTCCTTCCTCTGATCTGGGAAATCCAATTAGCCCCCAGCTCCCGCCAGCCCTGCCCGCTGGCTGTTCTGCCCCCACTTGCTTCATTTCCACTGCTGATGGCTGCCCAGGTCTCACTGTGCTCGCTTGAACCCCGTCCCCTTTTCTCTGTTGCCAGGATGGCCCCTCACCTCCAGCTGTGCTGCAGACAGCCACCATGGAGGTGGTCCTAAGTGCAGACATCACTGGGTCATTTGCTTCTCAAAACCTGTTAAAGCTTCCTTGTTTCCTGTTGCATGTGAGTCTAGATTCCTCCAGCAGCGGAAGAAGCTTTCAGGATTCAGCTCTTGATCCCATCTCCCACTTACCTGCCTTCCCTTCGGTGCACATTATTACTGCCAAGTTGGAGTTCTTAACATTTCTGGAAAATGCCTGCTATGTGGTGTTACACATTCCTGCGTTTCCACACGATCTGTTCTTTCTGCCAGCCAGCCCTTCCTTGCTTCTTATGGGCTTGTTGAATCTTGCCTGATGTTCATTCTGCTGAGTCCTTGCTGCGGGCAAACTACTGGGGTTGAGATTGTTGTCAGAGCTTCTGGACGTGCCACCGTGTCACTTCTTCGCTTGGTGCTGGCAGAGCAGCAGGCGTGCTCCCGAGAAGCAGGGTAAACAAGGCCTGGAATGGCCGCATTGCCGAGCGAGCCCGAGCAGGACGTGGTGTCTGGAGTTGGCAGGTGGTTACACAGAGAGAAAAAGGGAGGAGCAAAACAACAGATGAAGAACAGAGTTGATAGCTATGTGAGGGACTAATTTTCAATGTAATGTATTGTAATTTCGTAGTAGAGCTTTATTTTTTGGTGAGAGATTTTATAACAATTGTGTTATATTTGATTTATCATCCTGTTTATGAATTAAAATGAACATTAGGGCCTTCATTTTTATAATCATTTAAAAAATCAAGTTAATATATACATAAAATCTTTCACTCCTAAATTACTATGAAAGATGAAGCTGTTTTATTTACATCACTGCTGGATTCTTTGGAATATTTTATATTAATTTAAAACCTGTTTTCTGGAATGATAGTTTTATACAAATCTTACCATGGAGATTTCAAGTATATACCAAAGTAGAATAGTATAGCCGTCTTCATGCACTCACCAGTAACTTCAGCACATGGCCAGTCTTGTATACGCGCTTTCCCCGTTCCCTGTCTCATTCCCACCTAACCCCAGACATGGTATCTCTTCTAGTCTGTATCGTTTCATCCACGAATACTTAAGTACCGAACATTTGTTTTCAATCACACAAAAATGTATTTGTTTTTAAGTCAATTGATCCTCTGTGTTTACTGAGTTTAAATGATTTGAAATGTAATGTTCAAGTTTTCTTTTTGACATTAGCATCCTTTGTATTTCTTAGGTTATTTATTAAAAATAGGGGAATAGCAGTACATGAAAATTGCATATCATATATTTCATGTTTCTCTTTGCTGTTCATGAACCCCGGTGTATTTTTTATTTTAGTAGCTTAATATTTAATTTCAAAAAGTTACAATACCTGCAATTACCTCTGCAATTTAATTCAACAAACATGTATTGAATTCCTCCAGTAAGCCATGTACTGCGCTATTTGGTAGGAATGCAGAGATGAGCTATT
The DNA here is from genome assembly GCF_022682495.2 of Desmodus rotundus. Lineage (NCBI taxonomy): Eukaryota > Metazoa > Chordata > Mammalia > Chiroptera > Phyllostomidae > Desmodus > Desmodus rotundus. Next base: position 3,108,338 of record NC_071395.1, on the reverse strand, counting down.
TCTCGGTCTTCTGTAAGTATTTGTGAAAGTCAAAGACATTCTATACCAGACATTGATGTCTTTGTCTTTATAATATAAATGCCAGGAGTTTGTACCATCCATTACATTTTTAGGAAAACAATTAATATTTTAACATGTTGTAGTGACTCCGGATGGAAAGAGCATCAGCTTTAGAGTCTTAAAGATAAGAATTTGAATTCCAGTTGCATTAGTTACTGGCTTGGGGGAAATTTACCCACCCCCTCCTCATGCCTCAATTCCTTCATCTATTAAAACTTGCTGAGTGAGGCTTCCCGCATTGGGCTGTCTGTGGGAATAAGCCAAAAGCATTTAGCACAGTGCCACCCAGATGACAGGTGCTCAGCGAATGGTAGCCATTATTGATGTGGTTTCTGCTGTTAAATATCTGGATTCATGATTTTCTTTCATTTTGAATTCTTCCCAGTCCAATGACAACTTTCTTCTTGCCACGTATCGGTGCCAGGCAAACACCACAAGGCTGGAGCTCAAGGTAAAAAAATGTTTGAAATTACCTTTACTTGAAAGTCTGAACTTTGTTTGTTATATTGGTGTAGTTTACAACATGTCATTTCTTTGCATTAAATTTCTCCCTAAAAGGAGTCATTTTGGAGTAAGGAGTTTTGCATGATCTGTTAGGTTTTAATTCAGCTCAGAGCACTATCTCTGCTGTTATCACTTAACCAAGCACATTCGCTAAAATTGCCAGTCCTTAATACCCTCTAACTGGAGACTTTCTCTAGTTTTCTGTTACGGAAACTTGCAAACATGTGTAAAAGTAATGACTCCAGCTGCAGCAGTAACAACTCACGGCGACCTTGTTTGTATTCTCACTCTCCAAATTACTCCAAATTATTTTGAAGCAAATACAAGATATTTTATAATTTTACTTGTAAATATTTTGGTACATATGTCTGCACACGTACCAGTCATGATCCAAATAAGGTCATTCCCTTGTTGAAGGATATGAGCATTTGCCCTCCGTTTCCCGCTCCCCGGGTTTCCCGACTGCGCTCCAGTGACACCCGTGTCTGTCCTAGAGAAAACCCCGCTCCCCGGGTTTCCCCGACTGCGTTCCGGTGACACCCGTGTCTGTCCCCGGGTTTCCCGACTGCGCTCCAGTGACACCCGTGTCTGTCCCCGGGTTTCCCGACTGCGCTCCAGTGACACCCGTGTCTGTCCTAGAGAAAACCCCGCTCCCTGGGTTTCCCGACTGCGTTCCGGTGACACCCGTGTCTGTCCTAGAGAAAACCCCGCTCCCCGGGTTTCCCCGACTGCGTTCCAGTGACACCCGTGTCTGTTCTACAGAAAATATTTTAGAGTTTTTTTTAGCAATTTAGTAACAATCATTTCTACAATTACATATTGCTTGTAGCACACAGATCTATTTTAGTTATTTAAATTTGTAATGTGAGATATAAACATTTTTTATTTTTGATACATTTATGATCTAAAACTTAAGGAGGACTATAACTATTTTCCTGCTGTTGCTGATCTGAGACCCAGTGTATGTTACTTTCAAGAGAGACGCTGCTACACAATACTTCATATCTGGTTAAGGAATTCCAGTTAAATGTAATTTTTTTCTAAATAATTTATTCTAGTCCACATAAGTACCCTTTCATGTATTTTGAAAGAAAAGTTAAAAACTGGGATAAATTTATTACTAAGAAATGTATTAAAGTGTATTTTATGTGGCCTATATTTAAAATTAAGCATTTTAAATTACGTTTTTACTGAGCAAGATGGTGCCAGATAATTTGGAAGTAGGCCTAAAAAATATTAAAAAGCTATGTTATTTTAATTGGCTACAATAACTTTTAAAGTTCAGAGAAAAGACTAAATGCCTGAAAAGAGCCAAGAAAACTACGAGAAAGAAGAAAAGTTGGGACTTATCTAGCCATGCGGTAAACGTACTATAAAACCACTAATAAAGGTATTGTAGGGTGTTTGCAAGGCCTAAATAGTTAGACTGTGCAACAAAATACCAGCTAGGAATAGAACTCAGGACACAGTCACGGAAATGTAACGTGTAACATTCTTGTGTAGGGAAAAATTCTCCTAAGTTACTGTTCCTTTTTAAAAACTGCTGTTGGCACAACTGGCACCCATCTGGAAGAAAATTAAATAGATCCTTATGTTGTCTATAAAACATGTTTAGGTGAATTAAGTACCTACTTACTTGAAAAGGAAGGAAATTTACTTGTCTTCCACATAGATAATGGGTGAATGTCAATGAAATATGAAGACTGCCTGTAAGTTGTTATATAAAAAGACTACCTAAGAAGGAAAATAGGCAAAGGATACGGATACTTTATTCACAGAAGAGGAGATAAAAATAGCTAACAAATATTTTAAAAAATGTTCTACCTCATTATTAGGGAAATTCAAGTTAAAGTAACAAACAAAAAGCCAGTTTCTGCTTGTGTGACAGGTTGGAGACAATTACAAAGAGAGCCTCCCCAGGTGTCGGCTGTGGGAAAGGGCCCTCGGTCACAGCCGAGGGGGACACAGGTGTTAGAGCCACAGGCAGGGGGCCTGTCTCACAGCAGTCAGGTCCCATGTCGCACACACCAGTGTGGAACCGGTGGGTTCAATAGCTGTTTATTCATTCCAAGGAATATTGCACACCTGTGATAACGTGTTCCTGGTAACATGGAGCAGATCCCATGAAAACACAACATGCACATGGAACCCCTACACATGTATATGTTTTTAAATTGATGAGGGCATAAATATGACGAAAGGTGTGTAAAGGAACTCGCCTGGCTGGTTGGGTGGGTTACACAGTGGGGTGGGAGTGGGAAGGAGGTGGTGTTTTAGGACAGGCAGTGATAAGGGAAGAGTGTGGTTGTTAGAAGTAAAGACAAAGATGTTTATGATACAAATAGAATTATTTACGTGGAGTTACAGATCTGTTTTTTGTACATCTGCATAGAGAGGTGCGTGAGAGGATGACTACCAAAAGAGCAACCGTGACCACGTCTGGTGGCAGGGCTTCAGATGACTTGTGTGTTCATTCCGATTTTTCTTCATTGTTCGGATTTTTTGGATAATGAATATGAATTATGTAACCAGAGAACGCATTATGACCTTTTATTGTGGAAAAATTACGTTGAGTGTCCTCTTTAAGATTATGTGTAAGCTAACCCTTTAAAAAGAAACCCTAAAATATACCTTTTTCAGATGTTTTTTTTATTTTCTTTCAATGTTTTTATTCTTTATTCTTTATCTTCTTTTTGTCTTTCCTGTCTTCCCATTCAGAGCAATATGTGCATGTAACATTTGCAAACAGTCTTGCTTTAAACTTGTACTTATGTTTCTATTCAGGTAGAATATTGATTTTTTTTCCCCTTCACATGCCAGCAAAAGTGTCAGTTAAAATACCAGAGTAGAGGGGCCCCCTTTGTGATACCGGCGGAACTGCGATCCGTGGCCCGGTTTCCAGCAGGAAGCAGCTGCACGGGGCGGGCAGAAGCTGGGCAGCCTCCAGCCCCTGTAGGGTCAGGGCTCCCCAGCCCAGGAGCGGGTCCTTCCCAGTGGCTGGGTCCAAACTCTCAGGGCAGCCGGCCAGCCACGTGCGGCACAGCCCCAGGGTCTCTTGGTCTAAGTCCATGGTGGTCGAGTGTGAGCCTGCTGCTCCATCCTCACAGACAGTTGCAAGTTAAGTTCTTGGGAGCACTTTTCTGTCAGTAGATTTTTATAGCAGCAGCGTTTTGCTATAATACCCTTGTTTCTGAGAAAATGAAATAAATATTCCATAGAAGTTTTAGTTATTTGGAAAACTCATCCCTTCAACAAAAATGTCTGAATTTTAACCTTACATGTGTTTTTAAGTATGACAGGGTGGTATGTGACAATGTATGACTTTTGGCATGACATAGCATTGCTAAGTGTAGACGTTTCACCTGAAATGTATGGTGGAGGTAACTCTTATAGATGGATTAATATTGCTTTCAACTGCCAAAATGTTTGAAAGTCTTCCTTTACTCTACTGATAAAGAGTAGTTGTTTAATAGAATGCCATTATTTTCTTCAAAATATTGTGGAAGAGATTAAGGCCTAAGTACTTGATTACTTGTGTTGAACATTTTAAATACAGTGTTTACATTGCTAGATTATTCTTATTTTCTTGTCCCTCTTGTGTCGGATCAGATTCGCTCCATTGAAGGCCAGTATGGCACACTTCAAGCTTACGTGACTCCAAGGATTCAACCCAAAACCTGCCAGGTCCGCCAGTACCTTATCAAGCCCCTGTCACTCCATCAGAGAAGCCACTGCATTGACCAGGACAGGTAGGACGGAGGAGGGGCAGTTATCTTTAGGACGGCGCACGATGCAGATAAACGTGCCTTTCATCCTTGCGGTGTGCGCTCTGGCAGGCCTTTGTGTCTTCTGACTGCTGTGGATGCGTGTTTCCAGTGGACATCAAGGTCTCTGTCTCCTTTCAGAGCCCTTTGAGCCGGACTTCCTGTCGTTCCCGGAGACCACCATTCTGAGATCAGTTCCCTCTCTCAGCACTGTCAAATGGCCTTTAGCTTTTCCGTTTTCTGAAAATAGGACTTTGGTGTGTTAGTCTCAAACATGTATTTTCTTTGTTTCAGCTCAGGAAATCACTCCAGCAGGGGCATCTAGCCTTTTGGCCTCTCTGTGCCACACTGGAAGAAGAAAAGTTGTCTTGGGCCACACATTAAGTACATTGTGACACGTGATCACACAAAAATCTCATAATGTGTTAGGTAACTTTATGATTTTATGTTGGGCTGCATTCGCAGCTGTCCTGTGGGCTGCATGCGGCCCGTGGGCTGCAGGTTGGACACCTGTACCTAGAGCAATTGATTGTGGTAGTCCCTGTTAGTTCTGCTTCCGTTCTAAGTTAAGAATCCTCCTGTGTACAGTTTTTCTCTTTCTCTCCTGAAGGTGAGAGACCATGGCTTAAGCGAAGGGGAAGGGAAAGAAACGAATCATTGAACAGTTTCTAAGCCTTAGCGCGAGGCAGGCAGAAACACCCCGTTTCACAATGAGAAGTGGGCGTGTGGGAACGGAGTGACTTGCTGACAGAGGAGCAGAGCTGTGACTTCAGCCCGAGGCCCAGGTTTTTCTATAGCAGTTTGTAACTTTAGAGACAGGTAATTTAAAGAAGCCATAAGGAGAAATATTCCTAAGGAAGATTGTTTTAAAAACATTCAAGAGGCTAGATTCTTTTTGGGGTGTCTTCCGGCTTCAAAGTCAAAGTTGTCGTTAATGGTGGTGGTGTGGTGTGCTGGAAGGAACAGCAAAGGTGGAATCAGGAGACTCAGATTACGATCTCACATCTGTTCCTGTGTGGCTTTAGGGAAATAACTTAACCTCTCTGGGATCTAGTTCTTTCATCTGCAAATGAGAGGGTTGGTCTGGATGATCTCAAAAGTCCCTTCTGGTGTTAGATTCCTTAATTCTGTATCTTAAGATTTCTTCTGAACCTTAAATTCCTCAAACTTCACATTTTCTTAACTCTTTGTAATTATTCACTTGATTTATTTAAACTCTGATATACTTTACTCCCTGTGTGTGCGCATGTGTGACTTTGCAAGATAGAAAGTCATTCCACCTCCCTGCAATTTAGATGGTATTATTCCTTAACTTGCCCAGTGGCCCAGTCCGTTTGTAGGGAGCAGGGCCGCAGCCCCACGCCCCTCTCACGGGAAAGCCTGGTTCTGGGCCTTCACGTCGTGCTGATGACCTCGAGGAGACTCTTGTCTGCGTAGGTTTGGGTAGTTTGTGCACTAGAAATAGTAGATGGACTTTAAGAATTCCTATAAAAATATAAAGTAATGAAAAATGAAATCTACCTGAGCAAACTGCATTTTATTTGTAAAGCATGTTGTAATGAAAACAAGCAATTTGTGTCACTTAATACTAAAAGCAGGGGTATAGATAAGCGCTCATTTTTTTCCCCATGAAATCAAAATGTTAATTTATCTGATGGGTTAGATTAATCTGAGAAAAATTAAATGGGCGCTTTTATATTTGTTTAGCTACTGTTGCAAAGTTCCGCTTGTCGGTGTGTTCTGTACATAAAACACCTCCCCGTGTCTCCACGCCCACACGTGTGCCTCTGCTGTGAATTACAGACCCGTGAACACGCTGACCCTAACAGGCCAGTTCAGTTTTGCTGAAGTTCACTCCTGGGTGGCGTTTTGCCTCCCTGAAGTTCCTGAAAAACCTCCGGCAGGCGAATGTGTGACGTTTTACTTCCAGAACACCTTCCTGGATACACAGCTGGAAAGTACCTACAGGTAAGGAGAGCCTGTCACCGGCTCACGAGGGTTTGGATATAAATGGAGCTTCTAAATTTTCTTTTGTTTGACATAACAGAATTGAAACCTATGCTGTTCAAGAGAATCTATTGAAAAACAAGTAGTATTAGTGAGTTTTTAAAAATGTCTGAATAAAGATGAATATGAAGATCAATACATTTCCCATTTCCAATAATGACCAGTTAGCAAAAAATACCCTTCCGGATTATCAATAACAGTAACAGAATATCCATATAAAGGCGTCAGAAACAGTCTTTATTAGAAATATGCAGAAGTTACATGAAGAAACTTTAAAACTGTATTGACATAAGAGCCTTGATTCAATGGAGTAATATGTCCACCAGTCCTCAATATGAAGACATTGTAAACTTGGCAGTCCTTCCCAAATGGATTCAAATGCTAATTATCCTATTTCCAGTAAAAATTCCAGCAGAATTTCCTTATGCAGAAAAAAGAAGTGGCACAGGACCTCAGAGCTGAGGACGTGCAGGCCTCGAAGGCACTGTGTTCTGAGGTGGAGTCCCTGGCTGCGCCCCTCACTTCACGGCCCCCCCCACCGTGTCCTGCAGGCCCCTCCCCTGACGGCCCCTCCCCTCTGTGACTCTACTGCGTTTCCTTTCTCTTGCCCATGTCATCTCTGGGTTTTTGTGTGTTTTGCTTTTTCAGTTTTGTTTTCTTTGGAAGGGGCTAGGCTTCTTGTCCTCTCTGTTTCGGAAGGGGTCTCTGCCTAAGCGGATTATTGGGGCACTCTACTTCCTGCTTCCTAGCACAGACTTTCGCAGGCTGATTCTGCAAACAGCAGTAAACACGTCGTTTTGCCTCAGAAAGCGTCCTTTAGGGACTGAGAATCCTCCAGAAATCTGACGGGTGTTAGTCGGTCCTATGCAGCTGTCCCGCTGCTCCTTCCAGGGGTCTGTCTGTGCCGGGCCCGCCGCGACTCCTGTGCCGAGGCAGTGGTTGGCATGTGCCTGGTGTCAGGGCCCGCACCGTGGCCTGCCTGCGCCCCTGCCATTCTATGTGCTGTTCCTCTGCCCTTGCCCGTCAGGGCTCTGCCTACTCTGCCAGGCCCCGCAGCTGCATTTTCTAAGCCTTTCTTGATTCTCTTCTCTATTCCCGTGGCATTTTATTCTTGCTACTCTTAGGTGTTTATTGATTTATTTTTGAAGTATCTGGTAATTTTTTAATGTCAGGTTGCATCTCTAAATTAGATTGTGAGCTCCTCATGGGCCGAGTCTATTTCTGAATCATCTTTGTATGTATCCTCCAAGTACCCAGCACATGGCTTTGAACAGAGTGGTGCTCCATAGGTGTTTGCGGCATCTGAACGAAACACGTGCGCGAAGGAGGCACCGAGACGTGTGCTTTGGCGGCAGACCCTCCGAGGTGTGAGTCTCGGCTCTGGCACTTGCCGGCTGTCGGGCCGCAGCCAGGTCACTTTTCTCCTGGAGACTTAGTTTTTTCTCCTGAGGACTGGACACAACAGCACCAATTCACTGAATCGTGATGGTTAACAGAAGATACACCTTGTGGTCCTGTGTGTTTAATATGAAATATCACCAGTTAAAATTAAAGACTAGTGAGGAACCTCGTGATTTCTAAAACATAATTGGGGTCCAAATAGTAAGTCTGTATTACTCATCTTTCTATTAATAGAAGAAAGAAATGAGTGTTTGCCTAGAGCTGGTCAATAGAAACTATTTGTATGTATGAAAATAAAAAGGGAACACTAAATACATGAAAAATAATATATGTTAATTAGGAAACTTTTGGCCATCATAAAAAGGAACCAAACACAAACAGACTTAACCAAGTGAAATAATTTTTCAGCTCCCAGGACCTGACAGTGCAGCAGCAGCCTGCCTCAGGACCGCTGATCAGTGGCTCTGCTGACGGCGGCAAGGCCCGGTCTCTTTCCATCGCTCAGCTCTGTCTTTGGCTTTCCTTGGCTTTCCCCTGTCGTGCCATGGTGGCCCCCGGCAGCCCTGCCCAGCTTTCTGTCTTGTCAGCTGCCACAGAGCCTCTCATTCCCACTGGTCCCAGGACTGAGTGTCAAGGTTGGGCCACGAACCCCCTGTGTTCAGGAGGCTGGGATGTACCGCTCAGTGCTTCCTCCTGAAGCCCTGCAGTGGGGCGGGACCGTGCCACTGTCACACTGTGGATTGAGGGGGTGGCAGGGGGAGAAGTGTAGGGGAGGGTGGAAGGGGGGAGAGAGACGGAGCGGGGAGAGGTCCCCTAAGGAAAAGCAGGGTCCTGTGACCGTAAGCAGGGGCAGTGGGTGCTGGGCCCAGCAGAACAGATGTGACTCTTAGGTTTGCTGTCAGCCTTACAGGGGAAGCATGCGGCCATGCTGTACTTGTGTGAGCACCTCAAAGAAAACATACTTACCTGCAAGGGGGCGACTCTCTACTTCATGTTCCTAAGGGGTTGGCTATTGGAAATGTTACTAGTGAAAACGAGTAAGTTCTTTTCAATGAAGGACACGTAAACTGGCCTGTCTGTAGGAGGCGTGTATCCAAGGTCTTGTTAAGTTCACAGATGCATTCAGGACATTAATTACCATAACGGTAAAAGGTACACATTTAAATGTGCTTTATATCAAGAATGTGTATAGAAAGAAATCTAAAATCGAATGAAATCTAAACACTAGTTACAAAATATGTTTTTACTGGGTGTGTTTTCTTCTAAAGTTGTGCTTTTAAAATGATTAATTTTGTAGAAAAGGAGAAGGAGTTTTTAAATCTGACAACATTTCTACTATATCCATCCTAAAAGATGTGCTCTCTAAAGAAGCTACAAAAAAGAAAATTAACCTCAACATATCATACGGTAAAAAAAAGAAAAATGAATCTTTTTTTGTTTTGTTTTGTTTTTTGGTTGTTGTTACAATAAGAATTTTCTGATCAAAATAACTTTCTAATTGTGCCCGGCCCAACTCCTTCTAGAGATAAATGAAGTGTCAGTCAAACACACCTTAGAGCTAATCCACCCGAAGCTGGAGTACCAGTTGCTTTTGGCTAAGAAAGTGCAGCTAATCGATGCTTTAAAAGTAAGTACATGTGTCATGGACTTACAGTCTTTATTTTGCTCTGATGGGATTTCTAAAATTGTAAAGACTTTAGAGTTACTGGATCGAAACGTGGACATTAAGTTGCCTCTGTTTTTAATTTAAAATAAGGAATTGCAGGTTCATGAAGGAAATACAGACTTTCTGATACCGGAATATCGCCGTATTCTGGAAGAGGCGGATCACCTTCAGGAAGAATACAAAAAGCAACCTGCACACCTTGAAAGACTCTATGGTCAGTGGACGATTCCAGAACACCTTGCCATGTTTCTTTCCTCCCGGCTCTTTGTGAAGGGCCGTCGAGAGAGGCGGGGCAGAGGAGGCCGCAAAGCTTACGAGCAGCCATGAGCCTGTGACGGCCGGTTTCTTGCTTACAACTTTTAGTTAGTCAAGTTCATTTTAATATTTAATATTTTTACTTGGCAAAATGCAAGTGAAATAAGTTTAACAGTATGGATTTATATATATGAAGAAACCTGGTGTGAAATGAATATAACTTATACAGCATTAACATTTAGGCTATATTTCATAGCAGTCATTTTCAGGTTTTGTTGCTATTGTGAAATACCATCATGCGGCATTAATTTTTTAAGCATAACTTAATAAGGGATATGTATATATATGCTGTGTCACCCCAAACTCATTTTGCTTTGGTGGTAGAAGTTGGCTGTTTCACAAATTATATTGAAAGAGTGAGAGCAAGAGGGAAGGACCAGCCTCAGTTTTGCGATCTTTACCTGAGGCCTGCTGTGCACAGCACACTTACTTATTTATAGCATCTTCATGATCAGGCGGGGTATTTGGTCCTCACCACAGCTTTGCAAGGTAGATGATGTGATCTCCATTTTTCATATTTTGTAATGTGAGATCTGAGACTAAAGAATTCACTGCCACGTCAGTAGGTAGTGGAAAGTCCTGTAGACCTCCTCGCCTCCAAATGCGTGCTTTTTGCACTAAGTCTTCTGTAGAGTTAACTGGTTCATCAGTCTACACTGATCCTTCAGCCTGTGTAATGAATTTCTTACTTCATGCCCAGAGACCTGCTCACAAACTGTGACAATAGTATCTTAGTGGTTGTTGTATGGCAAGCACATGACTTCATCCTTATAGCAACTGAGGTGTGTGGTGCGCAACCACCGCCTCTCAACACCACTTCCAAGGCCCGGGGAGCTTTGAAAAACAAAGCTTTTCTCCATCAATAATTTTGCATCACATCTGACTTGGTCTGACTTAATGTAATGACAAAACCTCACTTAAACTGACCTGAGTTTATTTATGTAGTCTTTTCCTTCCACTTAGTGTGATTATCCATATATTTTGTTGCAGAAACATCGCTATGTTTTGTTATCAAATGCCGCCACTCACTCCCCTTGGGTATTATGCCATATATGCTGTATTCCTCTCATTATCTTTCTAAACCATGAAAAATTCTGAAACACATCTTGCATCTAGCTTGAATTATTCCCATTGTACAACTGAGAGAACTCGAAAGGTGAAATAATTTGCCCAGATCTTTGAAGCTAGAAATGTTTGCCTTCGGGTCAAATCCCAACAATGGTTGTCCTATAGATGGAATATTTGAATCTAAATAAACCTGTTAAGAACAGAATCTCTACAGTATGTCAAAATGGTCAGCTTCTTGTGAAAAACAGACCGCTTGCGGTGTCATATACACCAAGAGCCGTTCAGGAGTGGTCAGCAGTTGATTTGGAAGGTGGGTTATTAGCCAAATGATTTATGTTCTGACTTGCCTTAAAATCCCCCCAAAATAAATATTTTAAAAGCATCAACCCTTTTAGGCTTGTGTATAAATAATGGCATAACAGGCACTTAGAATTATCAAGCAGTCATTTAATTTTATTAAGTACTATGTCATTAATTAAAACAAGTCAATGACAGGAAATTAACATTTTCTTTATAGGCATGATCACCGATCTTTTTATAGATAAGTTCAAGTTCAAAGGAGCCAATGTAAAAACCAAAGTACCTCTTTTATTGGAGATTCTGGACAGTTATGACCAAAATGCACTGATTGCTTTCTTCGATGCTGCGTGAAAATACAAGCCAGGTAAAGTTCCAGAGAAATTGTCTGTTTAAATGAAAATGGTAAAACAAAATTATAGGCTAACTGTACATATAGTTTTACTTCAAGTACTTTTAAATATTATCTAAAAATATTTGACAGACCTTTTAAAGTAATGTTTCTATTTCTTTTGATAAATGCAACCGTTTAAAATGAATAGCATTTTTATTTTAAAAGTACAAGTGGAATTATTATAAGGAATTTTAATAAAGTTTTTGCAAGTGGATGTTTTAACTTTTATGTTGAGAAATAATATTTGGAAAATAAAAATATACAGTGTGGGACAAAAGTAGGTTTACAGTTGTACATATGGAAAAGAATACAATAATGAATAAATAATATTATACAAGAATAAACTGTTGTGTGCACTCACAGCTGTAAATCTACCCTTGCTCCACCTTGTATTTAAATACTAAGTGACACCCACACATTATATGTATAAACTGCTTTACATTTCCCAAATGTGTTTATATTCATTAACTCATTGGATTTTCACAACATATTATTTTGTCAAATCATGTAAGAAAACTGGTTTTCACTGAGGTTAAGTGATGAAGAGGACATGTTACTATTTTGTAAAGCTGGGACTAGAACGCACATTTGGGCACCTGGTTTGTGTCCTCATTATTATGTATGCTGTCAGCCTGTGGAAATGACCTACCAATTATGCTTTCTAGGAGCTGAGACTGATTTGTAACTGGTTTCACTGTTGTTTGATAGTGACCGTGCTCCATTTGTGGAATGCTCGCGGTGGCTCAGCGGTATAAACTGTGGACGGGGGCGCAGAACTAGCACGGAATGAGGGGGCGGGGCGACCCTAAAGGCGATGCTCTGGAACCAGTAGAGCTGAGGAACCTCCCTGTGAGCAGGGCAGGAACGGGGACGGCTTCTCAGGTGTTCCTGCGCCAGGATCTACGCATTTTCTTTGAATCATGGGTGAGGGAGGGGAAATGAGACTTTAAGGCTATGGTCGTTTTGTTCATTAACCTCAAGTCATATTTATCCATATCCGAAGGAATGAGGAATATTATATTTAAAGGTTGCTTTAAAATGGCATAAAGATTATAATGGAAAATAAACTTTTGAAGAAGGGCACACTCATAAGTTTGACAGAAAACAATCATGCTTCTTAAATATATTCCATTTGTTACGTGTAAGCCTTGTTATAGATTAAATGTGAAAATCTGTTAAAGGCACATATGGCTAAAAGAGTTTTACTTTAATAAGCTCAGATATTTTACTATAATCAAACCACCTTCTTTTTTAAAAGTCCTCATCCGAGGATATGTTTACTGATTTGAGAGAGAGAAACAGAGAGAGAAACAGCAACGACCCATTGCCTCCCGTACGCGCCCTGACCAGGAATCGAACCCGCCACCTGCTGGCGCACTTGGCCAGGGCACAGCCTCCCTTTCTACGTGGAACGCGTAATTATATCTGGGTCACTAGAATTCGCTGGGTGCTTTTCATTGGCTGCTACAGCTTGGGGAATAATAGATAAAAACTAATGACTGTCTAGTTGAATTTCTTGTAGTGCATTACTCTTTGTTATATATAGATCAACAGTAGTTCAAGGTGGCACCTCGTCAAATTAATTGCCTCTTCGGTAGAAGTAAAAAGCCCAAGACTGGAGAAGCACCTGATGGGAGGTGACAGTATAGTCGGTCACCTGAGAACCTATTAGAACGTGGGCCGCATGAACGGACTTGGGCACGTCCTGTACCCCTAAGGACAACAGCATGCGGGGTAGACAGACACTCGGTAAACAGGGTAGAGAACGGAGAGTGGAAGGCACTGCGGGACTTGCCCAACCAGCCCGCTAGTGAGTGGCCGGGCGGGTTCTAGACCTCCGAGAACCGGTAGGTCAAGCTGCCAGGAGGCCCCGGGGAACAGCGGCCCGGCCCGCTGCTCACTTCCTGAGGTCCGGAGAGAACGGCCTTCGGCCGCAGCACCCAGTGTCTCCAGTTAAAAGGCCGCGTCCAGCCTGGCCCCGCCCCCGCCTGACGCAGGCGAATTCCCTCCCGCCGCCTTGGGGCCGCCCCGCCCCGCCCCTCCTCGTTTGCGGGCGCTACGCCTTCATTCGCCCGCGACGTGTCGCTCGGGTGACGTCACGGGCCCAGGCCTTTTCATTGGCCCATTTCAATAGTCGCGGGATACTTGAACTGCAGGAACAGCCGCGGCTCCGGCGGGCTGCTGGTTGGGTCTCGGGGTGTCCTTGTCCCTGTACGCCCGGCGGTCTCTGCTCCTTTCGCGGCCTCGCTGGTTCTCAGCGATCCCGGGCGGGCTGGCCCGGGCTGCGGTGGGCGGCTACGACTGGAGCGCTGCTCGGCGCGGCCGGTCGGCGGGACCGAGTGCACGCTGCTTGGCGCCGCAGGCTCATCCCGCCCTGACCTCGGGAGCTGGGATGTTGGGCAGCTCTGCGGCCCGCGAGGCGGGCTCGGCGCTGCTCACCGTGCAGCAGACAGCACCCCAAGAGGACCAGGAGAACATCAACCCCGAGAAGGCGTCGCCCGCCCAGCAGCCCCGGACCCGGGCGGGGCTGGCGGTGCTGAAGGCCGGGAACCAGCGGGGTCCAGCGCCGCCGCAAAGGCCCAAGACGCGACGGGTAAAGAGACGAGCGGTAGTTTTGCATGGGTTTAGCAGGCAGAGGAGGGGCGAGAGAGCACCCTCTGGTCTTTTTTAGGGAGGTCTGGGTCTGGAGTCCCCTTGATCCCTGGTTTTCTGGCGTATTGGGTTGCAACTGAGGTAGTTTCTTTCTCCTATTACTCTCTCTGCCAGCACTGTGTTTGCTGCTTGTCTGCTCCGTTGTATTTTTCTCTAGGTAATGGGGTCAAACCAAGCCCTGCCACATGAGTGTGTGGTCTTGGCCCGCCTTTGCGTCTTCCTCTTCGCTTTTAAACCCCAGGCTCTGGGAGCCGGCCCTTCTACCGCCTCCCGGTAGAGGGAAGTTAGAGCTTACCTCTAGTTTAGGAAAGAATATAAAAAATACTTGGCTTTCGGTAAATTCCGCCATTTTACCGGAATTGCACTGTTGCTCCACCCCAGGGGGAAAGCGTTTTTGCCATCTCTTTACTAAACTTGTCATCTTTCGGTCACTCCATCCTTCTTGTGGCCTTAATTAGTTTTTCATAATTTCAGTTACTGTGACACTCTCTGATCTTCCCATAAATGCCTGGGACAAATGGGAATATCCCTTCTTTTCCTCAACCACTCAAACTCCCTTGCCTGGATTTTGCCCCAGAAAGTTTATTTTCCTGGTAGAGTTGTTGGGAGTAAAAGCAGAGGCTGAGACCCAGAAGGGGAGGAAAGCAAAACTCTACTTTTAATAAGCTCAAAGCAGGTTATTGGTTTCCTTTTAGGTTGCACCCCTTAAGGATCTTAATGTAAATGATGAGCATGTCATTGTTCCTCCCTGGAATGCGAACAGTAAACAGCCTGCATTTACCATCCATGTGGATGAAGCAGAAGAAGAGACTCAAAAGAGGCCAGGTGAATCCAAAAAAACAGAATGTGAAGATGTCCTGGCATTTAATTCAGCCATTGCTTTACCTGAACCGAGAAAACCGCTGGTACCTCTTGATTATCCGATGGATGGAAGTTTTGGTAAGTTTTAATGAACATCTGTATCAAATCAATGTAATCATAATTATTAAATAAGTTGGATTAATGATATTTTGCATTTAAGACATTATCTTCCCCAATCCTTACTACATAATGAGTTAGATTTAATGTCACAAGTTTTAAAGGGTCTGACTTTTCTCAGACTCCACAGCTAGTACATGACCCAGTGACCTAAGAGGATGGAAATCCTAAGTGGGTGCTTGTTCAGTACACTGCCAATCTCATCAATTTAACGAGATCTCAAACACAGATTTTTATCTGACCCATGAAATGTTCCCACTGTCGGGAGACTAGGTGTCAGTCGGCTTCCTTCCTGAGACTCACTTGGTGCATACCACTTCCTGGAGTGTCGTGTGGGGCGCAGCTTTTATGTGTGATACCTAAACCTCTCCAGCCTTAAATCCAATTTAGGTGAAACCGGTCCGAGTGATCCTTGGGTGCCAGAGAGGAGCGGCCTCCTGTGAGTCGGGAGTGGAACCAGGGGACGTGTCCTGGACCGTACCTGGACACAGGCCGATCCAGACAGCTGTGCTCACAGCACGTGGGCCTTCACCACTGCGTTCTGTGGGTGAGGGGTGGTCCGGAAGGAGCAGGAAAGTCCTTCAGGATTAAAATAATTTATGTATTCTTACTTAAAATTTGCAACAAATTTTAACCACAGTGAACCTGGAAGTAAAAATAATGGATGATGTTTTTACTTCAAAAGATCATTTAAAATCACAAAAGATGAATCGCTTGTTCAACGCGGTGTTAGCCTTGTTAGCCCTGCTTGCAGCTGTTGCCGAGATTGTGCTTTGAACACATCCAACCTTGGGGTCTGCACACTCTCAGGGCAACTCCTACATGTTGTCTCGGAACCTAGATTGTAACCCTGGCCCGGCAGAACCACCGTGCTGATACCCCTCATGGAAGGTGAATAACTCGAATGTAACACCTGATCTCCTCATACTGATTTTCCTGATAGTATTTTCCTACCAGTATTTTTTCTTGTTCATTAAAATCATTCTACAGCTAAGTGGACAGAGGTGCTAAAAACCAGAGTGAAATATTCTGTGTGCTTTGTCATGGGTGCAATAAATGCTTTGACAGCATGGGACTCCCTGCAAGGGCCGTCCCTTCTGGCTATTAAATAGAAAATTAAACCGTGAACATAATTGTGCTTTTGAACTCCCTCAGAGTCACCACAGACAATGGACATGTCGATCATATTGGAAGATGAGAAGCCAGTAAACGTTAACGAAGTCCCAGACTACCACGAGGACATTCACACCTACCTGAGGGAAATGGAGGTAAGGGCTCTCGGGACCCACTTACTGCTGCCAGTCGCCGGGGAAGTGGAGGTGAGAGGACGTCTGTGAGCTCTTAGCTGCCAGTCCAGTGCGCTGCTCTGTTGCTGTACTTAGGTTCTAGCGTGTAGTAGCTTTGTTAATGTAGACTAATGTGACTGCAGTGTTTAACACTATGCTGAGTAACTTTCTCAACAGGTTAAATGTAAGCCTAAAGTGGGTTACATGAAGAAACAGCCAGACATCACCAACAGTATGAGGGCTATCCTCGTGGACTGGTTAGTTGAAGTAGGAGAAGAATATAAACTACAGAATGAGACTCTGCACTTGGCCGTGAACTACATCGATAGGTTCCTTTCATCCATGTCTGTGTTGAGAGGAAAACTTCAGCTTGTGGGCACTGCTGCTATGCTGTTAGCCTCGTAAGTCAGCTTGGTCCGCTGGGGTAAAAGTGATCAGTACCTTTCTGTGTAGGGGAGAAATGTGGTTTTGAACAGTGTGACATACTGTTGTTACACAAAGCAGAGAGTCGGTGACTACCTCAGTGGTGACGGGTGGATGACACTTTTTTCTAATTAAGGACATAATTTTTCCAGACCTGGGTCCCAGGGCACCTTGTTGAATGACCATGTACACTGGCTACATTTTAACACACCAAGACTACATTACCAAGATTGAAAGTGTGATTCCTTCCATTAAAAAAGTGCTTTCTGGCATATGAGCTAAATCTTATCTTCTCCCCGTTAAGACATGAAAACTAAATTCTGAACGATAAAAATAAACTAAAAAGAATAAGAAAACTAAGTTTTACAACTTAAACATGAAATGTCTGTTTTTCTAAGAAAATTTCCTAAATTTTCAGGTACTTGGTGAACTCTGGCATTTTCCTGTCTTGGGAAGCCTCGTGCCTCCCATGATTTTCCTTTGACCGCACTGGGAGAGGCATCTTCAAACCCTTTGTTGATCTGGGTCCTTAGCTGGCATTCACCCAGTCTCTGCCACACGTGGTCGCTTCTCAGTGGAAAACAGGCAGTTGGAGTGGGTCGGTTTGGGGTTCATTGTGTGTCTTTTGCTAGAGGGATTTCAGAATTGGGATATTCATGCTCACGTCTCTTTAGGACTGATGACTTAAAACTTTTTTCATTGCAGGAAGTTTGAAGAAATTTACCCCCCAGAAGTAGCAGAGTTTGTGTACATTACAGACGACACCTACACCAAGAAGCAGGTTCTCAGAATGGAGCACCTGGTCCTCAAAGTCCTCGCTTTCGACTTGGCCGCCCCAACCGTCAATCAGTTCCTCACCCAGTACTTTCTGCACCAGCAGCCTGCAAACTGCAAAGTTGAAAGCTTAGCAATGGTAAGTTCTTTTCATTTTGCTGCAGCAAGATTCTTTGGGCACTATTAGGGGCAAGCCCTAGTTTTATAATACAGCTTTGGTCAAGGGGTTTAGTATCTCGGGCAGATTCGTGCTGCAAGAATGCTTCAGGTCTGGAAGAAAGCCTACCACTGACCAAAGATAATAGAAACTTAAGTCCTGGGACATTGTAGCCAGAAGAGTTGTTTTTAAAGTTATTAAAAGAGGAGCCCTGACTGGTGTGGCTTGTTTGGGTGTCATCCGCAAAGCGAGAGGTGGTCAGCTCAGTTCCTAGCTGAACCACTTGTGAGAGGCAACCAATGGCTGTTTCTCTACCTGTTTCCCTCCCTTCTCCTCTCTTTAAAAACCAGTACACAAAGTACTTTTTTTCAAACATTAGGAGAGGAGAAAAAGTGACAGAATGGAACAAACACTAAGATAGTGGCTGTGTCTAAAAGATGGGGCCACAGGAGAAAATGGGGTCAGGAGTCAAGGGTTGGAGGTTTGAGTTCTAGGTCTTGTGACCATCAAGTGCGTCCCTTTGCTTTGCAGTTTCTGGGAGAGCTGAGTCTGATCGACGCGGACCCGTACCTCAAGTACCTGCCCTCAGTTATCGCCGGAGCGGCCTTCCACCTAGCACTCTACACAGTCACGGGACAGAGCTGGGTACGTACCGCGTCTTCATGCGACTTCAGGGCTTGTGCTGGGGAAGTTCCATGCCTGTCCCAGTGTGCTGACCTGGGACGCCTGTTCAACACTGTTTCAGCACGTTTGTTAGGTAGGAAGCTGTGTTTTCACTTGGATTTGAACAGTGTACTTAAAGAACCCTGGCCGTCCAACTGGCTGCAGGGAAAGTAGAAAATCCACCCACTTCTGCATAAAAGAGATGGCATGCTGGCCTGAGCAAACTGGAAGACCTGTTGGTACTGAAATTTGACAAAACTCAAGCTCTGTGCCAACTGTTAAGCTCAGTGTCTGGTCCTAGAAGTATAACCCAGCATTTTCCCTCCCTGTCCCTGGCAGCCCGACTCCTTGGTGCAGCAGACAGGATACACCCTGGAGAGCCTGAAGCCCTGTCTCCTGGACCTGCACCAGACCTACCTCAGGGCCCCGCAGCATGCCCAGCAGTCGGTCAGAGAGAAGTACAAGCACCCCAAGTAAGACTGGGCATGAGCAGCTGCCAAGAAGCTGGCTTTTCTGGGCTATCGTGTGGTCAGAGGTCCTTGACAGTTGAACTTCCCTGAAGGGCTCACAAATCAGGCACAGCCTCCTTAGAGGCTGTTCTCTTGGCAGACCATGTGTGTTTCTCTGGAGTATCAGGGTGGGGGGTGGAGAACAAAGCGAACGCTTATGTTTTGCGGACCAGACGGGTTATCATTATCCTTTAAAACATGATCAGAGGGACAGAAATAGCATCTCAGTGAAGGTTTACTAAAGGTGGGTGTTTTCCTTCTTGCAGGTACCACGGTGTTTCCCTCCTCGCCCCACCAGAGACACTACAGGTGTGACAGGGAGCAGCTGCCCCTGCTTCTAAGATCTGACTCCCTCCGAGGACAGGGTGTAGTTTTTACTTTAGGTCTTTACAATCATTTCTGAACACGAGAGTTCTTCTCAATACAAATTATGCTATTTTTAAGTGGTTTTAATTTGTATATCTTTTGTACATGTAACTATCTTAGATATGTGGCCAATTTTAAGTGGTTTTGTTAAAGTATTAATGATGCCAACCATCAGGATAAGAATAAGAATTAATAAATTGATTTAGAAAACTTGGATTTTGTAAGTCAAATTTAATTTGAGGTAAAAATTTGACTTCAGGATTTCACTCAGAAAAATTATTTTCTCCTATGGGGACTAGGAAGGCTTCTAAAACTTAAAAAAGTTAACTATATTTTATAGTTTCAGGAAAACAGACAGTAGTTCTGACGTTTTCCTAAGCGTCTGCACCATTTGCTGACTTGCATAATTGAAGCGTATCTGGAATAAATCTGTTTATTTTTTGGTTACGATGATCCTAGATGGAGCCCTTTGGACACACTAAGAAAATGCTTCTCCACTCATCAACTTTCACACTTTACTGAAGTGACAGCTATTTAAGACCTGTTAAGTTTTCCAGAGGTTTATTAAAAAACATAATGTAAGAACTAGATAAAGAAATGGCTAGATTTTATAATGGATTTGTGAGAAAAAAATACCCAAGGTTGCTAGCACTTAAATAAATATCCTTTTAATAATTATTTACATAAATACAACCACGTGCGCTTTAATTAGCAGGTCTCTTCTTCTTCCTCTTTTTCATTGGCTTTTTACTTGGTGCTTTTTCTTGTTTTGCACTGATGGTCTGTGTTCTGTGAATAAAGTAAATTAATGTTTACTAACAGTGTCAGTGCTGGAAGCTGATTGCGTGGGGGACGCACCCCATCATGCTTGTTACATTTTGGAACCACAAAAAACAGGAGGCATTACACACACCCCGCCCCCTGCCCAGATGATGCATTTGCCAGCTGTGAGTACAATGCAGTCACTGGGAAGGACATCCAGCAGCTCTACAGAATTAGGTGCTAGTGTTTGTAACCCGAGGTTGGAGAAACCAAACAGCAGCTGGACTGCTAGTCAAAGGTGCGTCTGTTTACCGTGGGGCCAGGTGGGAACAGAACCAGAGAAACTTACCTTATTTTCTTCGGATCCTTGCCTGGCTCTAAAATGACCATGTCTTCTTCCTCGCTGTCGGACAGCACTATGGGGGCATCTTCAGGGAAGCAGAAAGCAGTGTAAGTGCAGGCAGACCTCGTGCACTGCGCTCACTATCACTTGTTTTGCCCAAGTTGAAGTTTGTGGCACCCGAGTTGAGCAAGTCTTATCAGCACCGTTTTCCAGTGGGCTCAGGTGAAGGCTAGCGTTTTTCTGTAGTAAGGTATCGTTTAATTAAAGTATGTACATTGTTTTATTCACTGGGAAACCAAAACACGTGTTCCTCGCTGTACTGCGAGGGCCTGGAGGCGAACCTGCAGCACCTCTGAGGTCGGCCTTCACTCTCCGGGGAAGTTTCCTCATTGGTTTCCACGTGGGTGACTCAAACACTCCCTTTCTCTACAAACAGCCCAGGCCACCCGGGTGCAGGCTGACGGACCCACTTGTCTCCTTCCTTTCCTGAAGTTCTGACACAGTACACACTTCATTCCCCAAACACTCTTTATCACATCTTCGTTTGGCCACACCCGAACAGAAAAGTTAGGGGTCTACACACTACAGACACAGGATACACGGCAGGTGGCAGAGCCAATGAACACGCCAGCTGAACTGCGTGCCGCTCTGGGGGTACACCATTTATCTTAGAAGTTGCCGGTTCTGAGGACCGAAGTTTTTCATTTCTCCCAATTACAATCAGCACTGCAAAGAAAATACCTAGAAGCACAACTGTTGGGCCAAAAGGCATGTACATTCTGAAGATTTTTGCCAAATCCTTCCAGAAATACAGTTCCATTTGCACTGCAAGGAACAGTACATGAGGCGGACACTTTCCTGCACAGCCTTGCAGTGCTGGTACTTACATTTGAGAATTACTTCCTATCTTTTGCCCATTTTTTCTCCTGAGCCTTCACTAGTAACAAATAATGTGGATTAACCCTTTTCCCAGTTGGTTGTTGGTTTATCAGTTCTTCATATTTTGAGTTCTCAATTAGTTTCTCCCTTTGTTCATATGCTTTAGAAAGACTTTACCAATATCTTAGGTCCACCTTTACTATTCAGTTGAAAATACTCGTCTTCAAGCTAACAATGGAAGACCCTACCTGCTCACCTTGTCAGTCTTCGAAAAACGGTTCACAAATATATAAAGGGCACAGGCAAGGCTGCTTGCTCACCGGCTCTGAGACAGTGAAAAGCTGGTGTCGACATGCAGGTTTTGTCAGTAAGGGAATGACTAAACCAAGGAGGGACATTCAACACGAATTCATGAAGCATTTAGACTGGCTGGTGGACCAGCAATCACGCAGAAAGTCTAAAGCTTCACTTGCAGTCCCAGGTGGAAGCCACTCGCGCGCTGTAAATTAGAGTGGAGTGGGGAAGAGTGACCAATAGCGAGAGCGCTGGGAAGGCGAGTGCAGGTCCCAGCAGGTGGGGTTGGGTTCTTTCCTACAGCTCAGCAGCGCCTACAGGCAAGTCCTCCCCAGCGAGCAGCAGGGGTGTCAGAGACTCAGGAGCGCTCGATTCCCAGGCCCCGGGCCTAGAGCCTTGCCCCTGTGATCTCTGTTCCCACTGCCTAAAAAACACACCAGGGTCAGTGTCCAGCACGGGCCAAGCACCGTGGGTCCTTTTTCTTGTTTTCTTGAAGAAAAAGTACCCACAGGTAAAAGCGGTATCTCTAGTACTATGGCCTCCAGAACGCGAGGATCACCTAGAACTGCCTGCACGCCAGGTAATTCCAGTTTTGTACCCACGCCGCTCTCACGCGGTAGCCACGTGTGGCTATTTAAGGTCTACGGTACCCAGAACTGAACAGTAGAGTCCAGTTTTAGTCACACAAGCCACATGTCCAGGGCTCAACAGTACATGGGACTAGAGGTGCTGCGCTGGATGGCACGCAGGAAGTGCTGCCTGGACAGCACGACTCCGTAACGTACGACTCTGATAACTCTGATAACGCACGCTATGTCGCAGGCTTCACGTCTCAGTTAGAAACTAGGAAGAAAAAGCGGCATGCAGGAATAAGGTCTTTAAGAAACCTTAGTGGTGGCCCAGACAGACGTCCACATGAGAAGAGAGAGCAGAGCATCTCGAAGTTAGAAATGCGACTGCAGGTCACACCCAAGAGTCCCCGCTGCCCCAGAGACGCGCAGGGTCTTCCAGACGGGGCCTGCAGTGAGCGGCGTGCGCACTTCCACAGTTGGGTGCCAACTGAAATCAAAGCGCCTCACCCCCCACAAACAGGAAGGGCTAATATATAAAACTAAGGTCCCTATTTTAGGAAGACCTTAATCTGTCAGTAGGGCTAGACCACACACACATATGACAGACAGCACACGTAACTCATGTCTACACATGTAATACACAGTGTATAATGCATGATAGTAAACGCCATGGAGCAGCGCCTACCCCGGCTCCCAGCGCTGGGGACTTCCACGCCCGTGTCCACTGTCACGCTATCGAGGACAATGGCTTCGTCACTGCCACCTTCCTCCTCATCTTCCTTCTCGGAGTCTTCCAGGTCGCCCCAGGAGTTTTCTACTCCTTCTCCAATCTGCGCGGTGCCAGGACTCCAGAGCACGGGGTTAGAGACACTTCACAGTTAAGGAAACTGAGTCGCGGGGACGTGGCTACTTGCTGCAGCGCTGATGAAGAATGAAAGCTGTCTCCCTCGGAGACCGAGGGGCGCCTCAGACCCTCAGGGGAAAAACTGACTGGAGCTGCACTGAGGGTGGCTGAACAGGACTTAGAAAGTAGAACTAAGGTCTTAACCCAGGTGAGGGTTTCATGGACAGACAGAGAGAAGGTCGAGAGACTGGCTCTGCACATTGTAGCTGTGGGACAGTAACAGAGTCAGTGAACGAAGAAAAAACGATGTCAAAAACAACGTGTGACGATGTGTACAGGGCTTGACCGTGCCGCTGAAATTAAAGGACAACTTTCAAAGGAAAATGAAACGCTACAAATTGGCTCTCTGAATAAGAGAACGCCCAGAGTTCTGCAGGAACACTGAAGAGAAGGTGGGTGTCAGGCCGTCGTCCTGACTCATCACTGTCTGTGCCCTAAACGCACGCTCTCATAAGGCGCAGGGGACAAATCTCAGTGCACACACCCTGCACACCCCCTGACCACCCCACGGTGCTGTGGATCCCGCTACAGGGAGGAGGGGAAAGAAACGCCCAGTGAAGATACACTTCGGGAGGAGGCTCGGCTTCAGCAATGATCTCTTCTGCTTTCTCCTCCACGTCAGAGGTGTCCACAGGGGCCTTCTCCATTCTGAACGCTGTGATCCTCTGATTTGCTATGGACTCTGCGAAGCCAAACTTTCCACCTTCTTTCCTGTGTGGGTTTTTTTTCAGGGGGGACAGAGTGTGGGGGTGGGAATGGGGTGGACAGTAGATGGAAGAGAAGAGAAAAAATGGAAAAAAGTTACTTTGATGGATGAGAAATATTGGAATGGTTATTTGACTAAGTTAACCTCACCAGTTTTTGTGCCTGTCATGAGAAATAATACCAAGTCCCTGTCACCACCGTTTATTGAACCAGGTGTTGGCGCTGCTAAGTGCCGGGAGCACATTACTCTGTAAGCCTCAAACCAGCCGCAGCAGGCCGCAGGTGACAGACACCGACGTGCTGGGGTACGGGTCCTGCTTAAGGTCACATGGTGAGAGATTGGACCAGCTCTGTTTGCATTCTTGCAGTTATTTTGATTTACTGGATTCTTTTTCCTAAGAAAATGTTAAGTTTTTAAAGAAAAATATGTGGCTTTTCAATACAGACTGTTTACATTGGAATACAACAACCACTTCAATCAACTTTCAAAACACATTCAGTATATTCCACTGAGAGTAACAGATAAGGAAAGATCCAGGCGGGTGTCACCCCAGGGCAGGAAGGACCCGTCCCAGAAAAATCCGTACAAAGACCATTCAGCGCCAACAATGTGAGACTCACCTGACTTTCTGGTCATTCTCCAGCGCCTTCTGTATCAGCTCCGTGATTTCCGTTACTTTCACACCAGCGATTTTACTACACCTCAAAACCTATTTTTAAGAACAGATTGTTATTTAAAGACAAACCAAATAGCTTTCTCTAGCAGAACCAAGAACATGAGATTAGCTTTTCTAACTTTACAATTTAAGCCTGACTTTTTTCCAAGTGTGAAATTAACACAACAAGGCAAGTTGTGAGAGTTGTTCAAAGTGCCGGAAGGACTACCCCAGTAAGGAACAGACCTGAAAGCGGGCACTCACACACAGGAGTGAAAAGGCCACAGGCGTCCACCGCAGGCTCGGGGCGCTCGGACTTCCCTCCGGTGGAGTGAGCCCTGGCACCGGGCCAGCATGGCCCCACAGCACCCCTGGAAGCTTCCAGAAAGCAAATGTTCTCGGGCTTCAGAGGCCTAACGGATTGGTTTCTCCGCAAGCAGGGTCTGGGAGGGGCACGATGCTGGTGATGGTGGTGTAAGAAAACCTGGCATCTGCTGCACACTTAATACAGGCTGGGCAGTGCGGCCTCCCTATTTACCCTGTCTTCTTACGACGAGGCACTGGGGTCACAGTGCTCCCATTCCACAGATAAAAAAACTGAGGCTTGGAGGCTCCACCCACAGCAGCCTGTGAGCTGCAGCACCCGCACCAGTGGGTCCTGGCGATTGGTTTTCCGGCCCCGCGTGAGTCTGACACATCGCGGGGTTTGTGAACCGCTTATGGCACCCAATGCTAAGCTATCTTTTAACCTTGCTTCTATTTTTGACACCTTTTGGGCGGAGAGAAGTCTGAGTCTCTTCCTTCACTGGAAAGTACAAAGTGTCCCTCCACCCAGAAGGGTCCGACTCTGGAGGGCCACAGCGGGGGCAGCAAGGGGGAGGGAGACACCTCGCAGCTGCTGGTCAACAAACTAATGAGTCCCGGAACCAGACTCTAACACGCGCCAGAATCCATCACCGGAAATACGCTTGCTGGGTTTCAGTTACAGACTAAGAAAAGCTTCTGCGAGAAGAGACTGCTGGTCCCGGGACGTGAGTGGCGGCACCGACCTGCTCGTTCAGCAGCATGATCCCCCCGCTGGACTGCAGGGTGCAGATCTCTCGGTGCTTGTTCATGGCGATGACCAGCAGGCCGTCCATGACTCGCTCCTCTCGCTCGCTGGGGTCCACCAAGAGAAACGTGCTGGAATGAACACGGAGCCGACCTGAGCGCATTGGAGGCAGGATGCTCGTCTGCCTCAAGGTCGTGGACAGTCTTAAAAGATGGCATCAATAGAGTCGACACAGTGAAGACCTAAGCCTGTGAATTTGAGTCACTTTAGTGGGAAAAGATACAAGAGAACTTTTGTTTTTATGGACACAAAATAATGCTAAGTGGATATTGTGAGTTATTACAGTAAAATCACATTAAGTTCAAAATGGTTTTATTTAAATGATATGTAACTGAAATCAGATGCTATCACTTGGATTAAATAACTTGTAGCTCTTTAACAAAAACTTAGACAATGTGATTAATTTAAAGTCTCCTTAGTGGCCTGTACTCTGAAAGTTCTTCTAGGTTCTAACAGCTCGTTTAAAAGACACCATGTTTCGGCCCTGTCCCATGGAGCCCCAGCCCCACATGGTCACTGAGCCCTGGAGAGGCGGGGGCCCACACCCAGGTGCTGCGTGAGTGCGTGACCCTGGCTTCCAAGGATGCAGCAGGAACAAAAGAATGTGAAGCACTCCACAAACAATTTTTAAGACACTGATTACACATTAAAATATCTTAGATATATTAAATAAAATGTGTAAAACTTAAATTTGCCTGACTCTTTTTACCTTTCCCATGTCTGGAAACTTTCACACTGAGTGGGTGGGCAAGCATGGCTCACCTAATGCTGCCCGCCAGGGCGGTCTAGCTCCCCCTGACGAAGCTGCACGCTGCAGCGACTGAAGGCTGAAAGCGTTCCTCTAGTTCTTACTCATGAGAGTGTTCGAGTGTCTTAGTTACACCTCCCGTTGTTTCTACACTGATGCAGGCACCATTCCGTGGACCGAGGAAACGGCCGGAGAGCCGAAGGCCCCGAGATGTTGCCATGGGTGAAGCGTCCCCCGTGCCCGCTCCCAGAACCCCTGCATCCAACAGGCTCCAGAGTCCTGCTGCCACCGAGCGCAGCAGTCCCCGCCCCACTGTCCCAGCTAGAGCCCGGCACACAATTCTCCCAACACCTGCACCTCCAGTGACGTGGAAAGACAACACACTGCCGCGCAGCGGCAAATCCATCAGGCTGGGACACGCCATGAAAAGACTAACATGGAGCCCCTTACTTACAGAATTCGCCGCTTCTGTAGAGAAAGCTCTTTGCCAACTAAAGCCCTTGGGAAGGGCTAAGCCTATAAACGCAAATCCTTTTCTGAACCGTGAGGTGCTGGAGTGTTGGGGGGTTGCCACCCATCCGCAGTACACCTGAGTAAAACGGCCAAGCCCCCAGCGGCGCCGACTGCTGCGGCCGAGCCAGAGCGAGACTCACCCTTGCTGGAAGAAGGCGAAGCTCACGCAGATGGGCATGTGGTGGACGCTCAGCGGGACGGGGTCCCGCTCTTCTGGAGTGTACTGTCAGAAAGTAAAAGTCACGAAGCTACAAAAGAGCCATCTTGCACGTCAAATATTAAAACAAAAAATGAAATTCCCTGAGTCCTCGGTGAGTACCTAAATCCTTCTCTTACAATTACCTATCTGACTGTGCCATTCACGTGCCTTTCAACTTCACGCATCTGTGAAAAAGCTGCACTGGGATATATTTCACACGCCACAGAGCCACTCATTGAGCCCACCTGCAACATACCTGCAGTTGTGCAGCTACCCCCACAGTGCAGCTCTTCTAACACTGTCATCACCCCCCACCTTCCCCACCATCCCCCACCCCAACACACACCCCCCACCCCCCCTCCAGCCTGTGCGCAGTCAGTTCGCACTCCCAGCCCCACGCAAGCCCTGAGCTACTCTCTGTCTCTATAAAGCCGCCTTCCGGGGCATTCCATGGAAGTGGGACCAACCAACTCTTGGCCTTTCACAGCGGCCCCCTTTCAGCTTAGCATGCCTCCCCCCCCGCAGCATGAATCAGTGGTCTTGCCCGTCACTGCGGAACCGTGTTCCGTGGTTCGGACAGGGCATGCTTTGTTTTCCGTTCACCTGCTGGTAAACTGGATTGGTGCCAAACATGCTATGAACATTCCCATAGTCTCCGAATGAAAATACACTTTACTTTCATTCTCGAGCAGACTCCTAGGCCTGGAATTCCTGGGCTGTATACATTTACACTTAGCTTTTTAAAACACTGCCCAACAGCACTGTTTTACAAAGTGGCCGTACCATTTTACATTACCACCAGCAATAACTATACATTGTTTCTTTTTTAATTGATACCTTTTTGTGTGCGCTATTTACTCTCTACTTGTTTTTGCTTCCTTATACCATCTCCCTTCTCTAAAAGGGCATGTCTCCACTGTTAAAAAACCCGTGTCCTGACCTCTAAGTCTTTTATGAGTCTGCTCCAGTCTCATGCCTAAAAGCAGCGTCCGGACTGCTGAGAAAAGCTGGTGTCCCCACTGCAACTCCGCGACGCAAACCACCCCTACAGTGCGCTTTCATTGTTCTCGTGCGCACTTTACATAAATTAAAGAAACATACTCAGCAAACAAGAGAAAGACAACACAGACTGCACAGGCGAGTGGTCCCAAACAGGCAGCAGCATCAGCACCGCCTGGGAGCTCGGCCAGAAGCACAGCATCATGGGTCCTACCCCACCCCACCCTCCTCCGAGGGTGGAGCCCAGCAACCGCGTTCTAACAAGCCCTGCAGGGATTTCTGATGGACTGTGCCACAAACAAGCACTCGCTTCTCACTGTGCTGTAGTTTCCACCCACACGACCCCTAAACATGAGACAACCACTTCATCTAACGCACAATCCAAAGAGGTCATCTACTTCCATTCTAGAAAGCCAGGCTGGGCTGCGCTTTTACTGACGCTTTAATGCAGGAGATTTAAGAGACTTCAAAGACAATTTGACCTACGTTGCGTTTGCCTTGTGCACCAATTTTAGAGCATACCCAATTTCCACCGACAGCAAGAGCGCACCAGCACCCACTTCACTCACCCACGGAGGGGAGCACGGCCCGCCTACTCACCAGCGTCACCTCGTCTCCTTGCACAGACACGTCGGGCCTTCGGAAGTGGCACAAGGCTACAATCGCAGCAATGCTGGCAGCATCAATGATATTCCCATCGTGATTTAATAAATGTAGGTCCACACGTATTTGCCAAACCTGAATGTGAATTTAAAATTAATCCTACCGATTACCACCAGTGGCTATTTAAGAGGACAAGTAACACTGTGTGCCAATTTTTCTCTTGCTGTTAAAATGTGGCTGCTCCTTCTCCTACTATCAACAAAACTGTATTCAGAAAAATGTTAGGGCAGCCCAACATCTGAAACACCAATAGTTCACCCTTCTGGGAGTCACCTGACAACAGTCAGATATATGCTCCAAGTGTATAGAACCATTTTACGTTTAACACTAGGACTTCCCTAACTCCAAGCCTTTATGACGATAACCTTACAAGTAACACAAATAGGAAGTGTCACATTCAAGCATGGAATGTGGAAAGGCTAAGTGACTCTTCTGGAGTCAGAGGACAGCCAAAATGCCCTGAGCAAGAATAAAGTTCCACTACTGTCATGCCGAACAATTTATTGAGAATAAGATTTGCACCGTCAGCCTACTGCTGACTCGCTGTGCGGTCCTATGTAAGTCGACAAACCTATCCAAATGAAGGATATAATCTGTTCTTCAGTTCTGCATCCATAAAAAAGGAAAATATTGCCTGCGCCAAATAACTAACTTAAAAAACATAAGAAAACAAATTAAAATATACGACAAACCACAAGCTGTTCGAATAAAACATTTCGCACAAATTCCAGTTGCTATTCTCACAATGATTTTTGTCCCTTCACAGAGAAATGACAGAGTTCTAGGGGTGGCACTCAGGAGCACCTGAAGTGAAGTGATCCAGGACAGAAATGACTTAAGGTTTGAGTGTTAACGTACAGCTCCAGGGATCCACGAATCAACAATATTCACCCTGAGATTAAGAACTCCGGGCACATTTCCCACCTTTTCACCAGCAATGACACACAGAGACTCGGTGTCTATACACTTCGAATTCCTGAGACATCTTTCCAAGAGGCGATTCAACTTCACCAAGAGGTCTGACTGCCTGTGAAAACAGCAACGGGCGCACGTCACGGGCCGTGACACCAGGTGTTAAAACAATACCTCGCTGCGGTTATATTCTCCTCGGGTTAGAGCAGTTAGTTTAAGAAGAAGATTCAAATACCTGCCAGGTTCAAAAGCTGGGGAAGCCATCTGAGAGAGTTCAAGGTTAAAAAACAGAATTCCTTCTGTTGCCCTATTGAGTTTCGGAGAAACAAGTTCGCAGGAGACCTGCCCAAGAACTCTGCAAAGATAAAGTACCAGTCTGTTGATGAAGTCCATTTCCTTTCCAACTTAAAGAAATCTAAAACAAATACTAATTAAGTTTCAATCTTACTCTGAGTAGTAACACACTCAGCACGACGCAGAGGCTGATATGCATAAAGTATAGTAAAATATATACAGGAATAAAATGCATATTGGCACGGTCAAAAAGATGACAGGGAAAAAACATCTTGCATTTACCATACTCATTATTCCACAGATCCTTTAAAAAAAATCAATGACCTTAACTTCGCTTTCCTAAAGCAAGTATTTATTGATACAAGACAGCATGAAAACTTGAGATTTCTTTAAAGTTTTCCTGTGGCACGTTCACCAACACTCAGACCAACGTCCTCACAACTTCCAAATGAGTACGGAAAACCAAGCTCTCACATCACTCAGGAAAAGGAGGTAAGTAGGGCGTATGCTGACAAGACGTGCAGAAAAATTCAGTGCAATCAAGAACTATGTAACAGAAAATGTACTTCTGATTAAAAATGTGAAGGTTAAAGAAACTATACTTCTTTTCGGCAGCTACACAAAGTACCGTCCAACTTCCTAGCTGCTCTGTAAACCACTGAGTGATTAGGTTCTTTAAAACTCCCCCCCACTGAGCTTCTAATTTGAACCCTTTGTTACCTCGTTTTCCCAAGTTCCACAACACAGCACCCGTAGTCTGTTCCAAATGAGATCTTGATGCTCCGGTAATCATAGGTTTGTCTGCCATCCAGGCGCTGTAGGCACAAGATTCATCCGCTTATTCCTTCAACAACAGGTTAGGGAGCGGCCCCTCTGATCCGGGCCCTGGGCGCCCACCCGCCCTCACTGGCAAGTGGAAACTGGGAGCCGGGACACTGGCAGTGGCTGGGCTGCCTCGAGCCCTAAAGAGACCCTCGAGCCACTGGAGCCAAATAAAACCTGGGGCGGGGGGGGGGGGGGCTGAGGACGCAGCGGGCGTCCCGCAGGGCTCCCCAGGGCCAGCGAGGGACCCAGCCGGAAAGTTGCGGGTGGCCGGGCCACCCGAGCGCCCACACAGCCCCAAGTGCCCGGGGCCATGTACCTTCTTCTCCTCGATGGCGCGGAGGAGGAAGCGGCGCTCGCAGTTTGAAAGCGGTGTCTCCTTCATGATGGCGGTTCCGGGACCCGCGGGCAGCGGAATCCGTAGACAAGGAACCGGAGCCTCCCCACGCGCGCCCGGCTCGCTGGCGGCGCAGACGCTTTACGTCATCAAGGCTCGGCGGCGGGAAGTGCGGAAGCCGAGGCAGCGCGGCGCCACTGCGCAGGCTCGGAGCGAGGCCCGCGCCGGCGGAAGTGGCCGCGCGAGACCCGGCGGCTGAGCGAGGCTCGTTTCCGCAGGGAGAGATGTATTTCTTTTATCGTAAAGTGTAGCGGTGCAGGGGACCCAAAAGTATGCAGTGGTGGTAGAAACTAACCCCAGTGCAGCGCTGGCACGCCGCACCCTTCCCTCAGTCGTAGCAGGGCGGGCTGAACAGGTGTCCCTGCTGCTGTGCAGGTGAGGAAGGTGAGGCGCGGCCGATGCGGTGCAGGAACACCGGCAGGAGCGGGCGGAGGTGGAGAGTGGGGGACACGGGAGGTGAGCTGGGGTGCAGCCTCAGAGCTCTGAGAGGGCGACAGGAACTGAGAAGGTCCCACTTCGTAACCAGTGGTGTCGTAACGACCCTTGGACTGACACGAAATGTGCTGTTAGGTCTTCCAGCCTCTCCAGCTAGGTTAAACCGAGAGACGTACTTTCGTGGACACAGAGGAACCTTGGTGTGTCGGTGCTGCCAGTCACTGAGCTTTTTTTGGAGCGGCAGCATCAAGCAGTACTAAACGCAGGAACTCCAGCCACCTGGGTTCAGATTTGATCCTGCCGCGGGCTCACTCCGGCCCTCGCCAAGTTGGCCCACGTGCTTCCGTTACTCATCCGCGCCATGGGAGTGACAGACGTGTTATTTCGAGGGATAAAGACCAGCGAATGCGTGTGAAATGCTTAGAGCAGCGCCTGGCATGGTGTAGGCACTCGCACTGAAGTGTTTGCCGCGTGTATTTTGTTTCCATTTGCTTCAAGGGTGACGGGCCTTGGGACGCCCACACAGGCTCCATTCCGTTGCTTTGGTCTCTCTCCACTTTTTTTTTTCCCTACTGCGGATACACTTTGTGCCACTTACAATTCATGGATTCAATAAATTTCCGACATTATTTGTGAGGGTCTCCTGTGTCCTAAGAATAATTTCTCCCGGTGCTGGAGAAACAGGGTGGACAAGATCCTGTTCCTCAAGGAATTTATATCCTCTTCGGAGGAGACAAGCAGTGGGAACGAATGAATAAAACACATTCACATGCTAAGTGCTATCTGAGAATGGGGGTGCTATTTTAAGAGGGGTGTCTGCAGGCAGGGCTCACTCTGTAGAGGTGACATTTCAGTAACTAAATCCTTCGTGATGAGCAGCCGAGATAGCATCTGGAGGAAAAGAAACGTGTTTCAAGCAGAAGCAGCAACGTGAGCCAAGACTGAGACAGGAGGCGCTCGCGTGGTGGGGAGACAGGCGTTGCTGAGTAGGAGGAAAGTGCGCAGAAATCACGCAGAAATCACGTCCACATGCTCGGGTAGTTGACTGGTTTTCAGAATAGGCAAGGGGATCGCAGGATTCAGGGCATTCGAGTTCTTTAACAACATATGTTCATGTTTATAGTGCGGTTTCACAACAGAACTGGCTAAGTTCATCTTTTAAACCCTTGGGTTCTTCTAGTGGGTGTTTAGTGGTTTCTCTTTCCCTTCAGAAATGAAATAGGCCTTTACTGAAATAGGCTGTCCTTTCCTGCGAGGCAACTTGGGTGTGGAGGAAGAATGGACTTTGGCTTCTGATGGACTTTGGGTGAGTTAAATAATTCTGAGCTTCAGCGTCTGTATCTAGGTTGGGAAATAATACATCGTGTTAAGTGGTCAGAATGAAAACACCTAACAATGTCCTGGACACGACAGCCATCCAAACGTTAGTTTCCTTCCCCTTCTGGCTTCACAAGGCTCCCACGAAACTGCCCGAGTCCCCCGTGGCAGCTTGCTCTCCTGGGATTGCCGCTTGGTTACCTTCCCCGGGCTTTCCTCCCACTTTTGTAGAATTCCCGTCATTCTTTCCTACTTTCCTACTTTCACTGTTAGACCTTGTTGCAATCTCCACCCTGCAGCGTCTGCATCTTGTTATAGATAATCTGAAGGTCTGCAACCCATCCCCGCGCACATCTACACACCATCATAAAATACATTTACTTCGCCTTGGTTTACGTAAGAAACCTTTGAAACGGACACTGAGGGGACCTTTGTTTTATGCCTACGGGGGGGGGGGGAGTTTTTGAAGTTCGAGAAGAGGTTCAGGTGTTGTACAGTCTGCTCTTTAAAAGAATCAGCTCGAATTAGGGTGTTAGACTGGGTGATGTGTGACCTGCTTTCCTACAACATGTTTGGGTGCACATCTTCTGCCCTCTTTATTGGATGTTGTGGCTTTGTCCTTGACCAGCACCCTTCTGTTTCCTGGGGAAATGTCCTGTTCTGACCCCACGGGATTCTCAGGTTACTGTCGAGAGCAGACGTGGGTACGACTGGGCCTTGCTCCCCACGGCCCCACCCCTGTCTCCGCTTCCATTCTGCACCCAGGCAGGGCCAAACAGAGTTCTTCCGTCAGCCTTGACATGTGAACGCTGGAGAGAATAGCTCTTTCCTTCTCGAGGAGTGTCCACCCTACGACCAGGCAAGTCGGCAATGGTCAGGGGCCACCCTGCCACCACAGGGGGAGAACCTGTTTCAGCCCGAAGTCCGAGAGAGGCCAGCAGAACTGGGAAATGAAGGAGACAAGTGGAGGGAGACAGCGGGCCCCGGTTCCAGGACTTCGCAGTCAGTGAACCAGTACCTTTGGATCGGTCTTTTGTTACGTGTGTCCAAAAGGGCCCGGACTCAGTGCGCTGCTGCTGGAGTACAGCCATCCACAGCCCCTTAACCCGCATAGCAGCCCTGAGGCGGGTCCTGGACCTTGGGAGTACAATGGGTGAAGGGCCGCGATGGCACGTCTGGGGAAAGACTGGGGGGGCGGGCGGGGAGACCAGGAAATGGGAGGTTCTGTTTCATTTACCGCACAGTATGTCTGCTGTACGATTGGTCTGTGTTGAAATTGGTTCTCCAGAAATGATCCTGGGAAGAAAGAATGAGAAGTGTTGAGACGTTTGTCTCTGGGTGGTGGGATTCAGGGAAGTTTTTTTCTTTTTGAATTAATTTGTTTATGAATTTCCCTAATCTTTTATAAGGCATGTGAATACCTTTTATCATCAGGAAAAGTGAAAAGAATAAAAAGTTACGTTTTTTTTTCTTGTTCTGACACATTTAACTATTTCTTTTTAAAGGCATTTTGGCTTCACCTACATTTTTACACAGACATTGGTTTGTTGTTTTTTAAGACGCGAAATGGAAACCGTGTAGTTACTGTGTAAAAAGCTTTTATAGGTTGACAGTTGCTATGGTCTGAATGTTTGTGTTCCCCCAAATTCACATGTTGAAATCCTAACCCCCAAAGGTGACAGTGTGAGAAGGTGGGGCGTTTGGGGGGTGGGGGTGGAGCCCTCAGGTGTGGGATTAGTGATCGTATCAGAGAGACCCCACAGAGCCCCTTCCGCCAGCTGTGGACACCCGGGAAGGCCAGGACTCCCAGGACAGACGCCACCCACCACGCTGACACCCTGATCTCGACTTCCAGCCTCCAGAACTGCGAGCAGGGAGTCTGCTGTTTCTGAGCCGCCTGGTCTGTGGGTTTTTGGTTCCAGCAGCCTAGACGGACCGAGACAGCAACACCACCTCTAATAATCGTATGTAGTACGATGTGGAATATATTTCCCCGCCATATTTTTCCTTTGTATACCAAGTTTTAAAAACCCTGGGTTATCAAGTTCCATGTCTAGTTTCTCCCGAATCGTTAAGAGAGCTTCCCCCTTTCATTCTTATTTGCTGTGCTCAGGAGTCTATATGTGACCCCTCATGTTGTTATTATTAGGCTTTTCCTACATGTTTAGATGAACAGAAAGTGACCGGTCCTGAGCTTACCCTAACCCAACAAAATGAGGGAGGGAGAGAAGCAAGGGCGTTTGATTTCCTCTGCACCCAGGCTGGCGTAATCCCGGGCACAGAGCAGTGGGCGCATGGGCTGAAGTCTTTTCATCTGTTCTCATGGGTAAAGAGAAGGTTCATGCTCTCTGATAAAAGTCTGTGGGAAACTATGTGATTTAATGTCTAAGCAGTATGTTCCAGAAAAGCTCTGCCAGTTAGTTTCTGCAAACAAAATCCTATCTTAAATAGAATTATAAATAATAAAAGTAGCGCTTGTCATTGTGGGTTAAGCTCACTGTAACTCAAGTAACTATTATAGGGTGTGTTATAGACAGAAAAATGCCTCCTCCCTAATCCCAGGAAGTTTTATTTAGAAAAAACAAACGTGTGGCAAAAGCTGTTGTGCGGATGTGCTTTAAACACTTGAGGTGGGAAGGTTACCGTTCCCACTTGGACCCAAGGTAATTAATCACAAGGTGAGGGAGGCAGCGCAGTTAGAGACAGTGCGCGAGGGAGCAGGAAGACGGGAGGCTGGGAGTGCAGGGCGGGGTCGGGGAGGGGACGCGGCGCGCTGCCGCGGGCCTCCGGGACAGGATGGTGCATGGACTGAGGCGTGCGGGCAACCTGTAGGAGCTAGAGGAGGCGAGGGGAGGGCTGCTCCCCCAGCACGTCTCAAATGCACATGGCCTTGCTGACATACTGCAGACCCCTGGCCTCCACAACTGTGAGAGAGCAGATTTCTGTCACCTGAGCCACGTGGTTGGTGGATGCTTGTCACAGCAGCGGTAGGAAACAAGTACAGACTGCCAGATAAAACTCAGGATGCCAAGTTGCAACGGAATTTCAGATGAGCAACAAATAATTTTGTTTTGAAATAAGTGTATCTGACGTTTTCCTGTTACTGCATCGAACATGTTTATACTGAAAAACTCCGGTGCGGTCATGCCAGCGTTCTTGCCATACCTCACACTGGTTCCGGTGTTGGCTCTGGCTTTTTGAATGGTGTTTTTCGTCTTTTACTGTGCCTTGCCACGTTCTGTTGAAACCAGACATCACATACAGGATGAAAGGAACCGGGTTTCGGGGCCTTCGTGATGAGATTTGCTCTCGGGGATTTAGTGAGCTGGGCCCCTGGGCTGTGACCTTTACAAGTGGTTTTTAGTCTCCCGCCCCAGCCTCCTGAGGTTGAGACAGGAAGTCCGGGGGTGTAGGGGTGTAGAGATGGGGCTAGGTCTTCCTCTTCCTCCAGGTCAGGTAGGCTCTGGTAAAACCCCATCTGTTGGGCTCTGGTGAAATAGATTCTCTTGAAGGGGTCTTGTTAAGAGGAACAGGGCATTCTGGCCCTGTATCAGAATGGATGCTCCCCCCGACCTTTGCCAGAAGCGGGGGAGGGGAGAGGTTTCCCCCAGGCTTCACTGTGGGAGCCTGATAGGGCTTCTGGGGAGACGCTCACAGGAGGGAGGGAGCCACCCTTTCAGTGCCCCCCAGCTGGAGCTGTGACTCTCAGGTGTGTCTGTGTAGAGCCTCCGGTAGCCAGCCCATCGCCTCGTGGTCTTCCTGTGCGGCTGGTTCCTGGGGAGCTATCTGTATGTGAGCACCTGCCCTGCCGAGTGTCCTGCCTCACCCCTGCCTGCACAGCTGTGGCAGGGTCTGCCCCTCGGCCTCACCCCTGTGACAGGTCTGAGAGAAGCTGGAGAAGCCGGCTCTCGGTTTCCCCGGTTCGGGGTGGGTGTGTGGACAGCAGTAACCGTTTCCAAGCTGACCACTAGACCCCAGCTGGACGTTGCAGAAAGTGAGCCCTGAGCCCAACTCTCTCCTTTAGCAAGCAAGCATGTGGCACTGACTGCGTGTCAGGCCCTAACTCGAGCACTTCGCAGTGTTAACCCCGATGATGGCCCGACAAGGGACGCAAAGTCACTGTTTCACAGCCAGGAAAGCCCAGGCTCCCAGAGGCTGCGCCATCTGCTGAGGGCCTCACGGCTGGGACGACGTCACAGGCACGGGGCTCACTCCAGGCAGGCAGTCGGTCCCAGAGGACTGTGTGCGGCAGGGCACAGAGAGAAGGGGAGGGGACTGCAGTCAGCACTACTGTGGTAGGTTTACACGGTGACAGGATCACTGGAGTTAGTGGGGCGACCACATCACGAGGTGCCAAAGTGTCCAATCGCTACATGGTACACCTGAAACCGACATAACTATGCTGTATACCAACTGTACTTAAATGCAAACATTTTAAAGAGGCCATGTTCATACCCACTACACTGCTGCTTCTCATAAATAGGAATTCACTGCTATGTCAAATGGATGGTCTTCACCTTAACCCTGAGCCAGTTCGGTTCCTCTCTCCTTGAGGATCTTTACTTCCTCTTCTGAATATCTGCACAGAAAAGAAAGTCGCTGTTAATAGATCACCCGAACTCAACTTCCTGCGCTTAACCTTCGCAGGCAGTTGGAAGTGCAGTTGGGAAGCAGGCTCATTAATGCAAAGACACGCCAGGAGGGCTGCCTGTGGTCCCGGGCTCGTGCGCAGGCGGGTGAGACGGCACTGAGCTCTGGTGGCTGCGCAGGAGGAGCTGTGTGCGCTTGCAGGCCCTGTCATCGGTGCCACCTCAGCGGCTCCCCTTTTGTCCCAGAGTCGGGACAACAGTTGGCTGTTGCATGTGTCTCATTGAGGAGCTCTTTGTTCATGCTCAGGATGTAAGAGGAAAAGTTTCTACTTCGTTCCTAAAGTTACCTGGGAAGGGAGACCCAGGCTGTTTCAGAAGCAGCAGCTTCAGCAGGCGTGGGCGTGTGCCGAGTGGCACTGGCTGTCTAGGGAGGTGATGGTGACGGGGGTGTCCTGTGGCATGGCTCTCACAAGCCGTGTGGTGGTATTTTGAGAGAGCACCATCAGACACGATATATAACCTCTATTAAGTTCAACCTGCCGAGGTCACCCAGCTGGGAGGCTGCAGAGATGGGCAGCCCCTAACGTGGCCCCGTGGTGCCCACCACCCGGAGTTCAGGGCCTATGTAGTCCTCCCCCTTGGATTGACCTGTCTGTAGCCAGCCGCTCCCTTGGCATTGAGAGGGTGACACCTGTGGGTCAGATTACAAGAGATTGACTTCCCATCTTTCTAGATGATTCTCTCCCTTGTGGCTTTGATGATGCAAGTTTCTGGGTTGGGGGCCCCACGTGGCGAGGAACTAAGGGTTCCTTGAGGCCTGTGAGCCACAGCCCACCTGGCACTGAAGACAGCCGACACCACCGAGGTGGGTTTGCAGACAGCACCCCAGTCGAACTCGCAGGCAGCACTGGCGGACATGTTGAAATGCAGCCAGAAAACAGGCCCAGAAGGCAGGCCCCCCTGGGATCCTGGCGCACAGAACCAGGGTGGAGAGCGTGCGCTGTTCAAGCCACCCAGAAGCAGTGGGCAGCGAATGCAGTTTCCAGCAGCCACTCTTCTGTGGTACGTGTTCTTCCCGGGGTTTGTTCCACTGCTTTAGCCCCGTCTTGTTGGCTGTGCAAAGAAAGTCTCCATTTGACATTTTTTGCAGCCTCTGAGTTCATCAGAATACTGCTAAAAGATTTGTGAGGGAATTTGGACCACCTTAAATGCTAGGTCAGTATCACAGAAGGGTGCTTTCTTTAGTGACCAGGAAAATGTTTACCGATCTCTAAGCGGCTGCCTGAAAGGGAAGTGTGAGCTGTATCCCAAGCATCTGGGTGGACTTAAGCACTACAGCTCTGGGAATATAAGATGCAGGAGAATGGCTTCTAACGTGCCAATGGAAAAGCCTCGGCCAACTTGCTTTTCCTTTAAAAAGACAAAGACAGTATGAGAGGGTGGTCTTCTCAAAGTCGTTGGCAACATGCCGTTTAGCAGTGGGCTTCTTTTCATCTGGTCTGATGTCATCTAAAAAGGAAGAATGCGTGTTGAAGTCTCAGCTATGAGTACTTACCTGTAAAAAGGAATTTCAATGTCACTTGTAAACAGGGGCTGAAGGGCAGGTTGAACTTAATAGAGGTTATATATTGTGCCTGATGGTGGCATTTTTCTTTAATTACTGTTTCTGGTATTGCTGATAAAAATCATATTGTGTAACAAGTAAAAATCTGAAGGAATCTGGTCACTTGTATAAATATTTTCTGTGGCCCCACTATGCGCCAGGCCCTGTTCCAAGCATGGGGACAATGCAGTAAACAGGGTAGCCGGCGTCCTGGAAGCTTGTGCTGTAGAGACGGGTGGGCAGTACGGCAGCCTGTTTACCACAGAAGCAACTGAGCGACGCCTGGCAGTGGTGAGTGCCACAAAGAGACACAACACCGGGCAGGGGGTGCGGAGGCCCCCCCCTGCAGATGGCATAGCCTGGCAGGGGCCGGTCTTCAGGCAGCCTGAGACTGGGGGGTGGAGGGTTGGGTGAGGGGACTTTAGGCTGCAATATGATCGGCTCGGCTGCGAGCAAGGTTGCTGGAGACAAGTAGGGTGACTTCTTTGAGGCTCTGTGGGAAAGACATCATGTAGCTGGCCGTGGTTTCCTGAGTGGGAGTTCAGTGGGTGACAAGCCCAGGCTCTGGAGCCAGCGGCTTGGCTTACGTTCCAGCTCTGCAGCCTCCCAGCTGGGTGACCTCAGGCAAGACAAGGCGTGTGCCTCTCTGAAATGAGATGCACAGGTTTCAGCCCATATTTAGCAATGGAAACATCATTTACAGTTCTTCCAGGTTTCCTCTGGTCCTACTAGTAGTCTTTATTAAGTGAGGCCAGCACCAGTCACTCCGCATAGTTGTAACAATGTGTCTTTTAAATGCAAAGGCTGTGTAGCTTTCCTATTTGCAAACCCAGCTTCCTAACTCGTTTTCCTGGTCCCTAGGAAGCACAGAAGCCAAAAATAGCTTCCCAGACACCTGATGCAGATGAGGTATAAAGAAGTGGTGGGTTCCTTGAAGTCATCTAAGAATGTCACTTACTTTTTAAGATGTAACCTTCGTAGTGGGCGGGGGCTCTGAGCAGACAGCCTGCGGTGTGGGTGCTGGCTCGGAGCCTGTGGTGTCTTGGCTGCGTCACCCCCTCTTGATGGAGTTGTTGGAGCGGACGCTCGTTACCACTTCTTTTTCTGTGCCAGGCACTTTCTAAGGGGTTTACGCATGTTAGCTCACTCCTCCTTACAACCCTTTACAAGGCGATCACAGCCACTATCATCCCCGTTTTACAGGTGAGCAGCGGGACTGAGCAGGTGACTTTCTCAAGGCCGCAGCCAGTTAAGTGCCAGTGTCAGGATTTGAATGGATGCTGTCCGGTTCCACGTGTGTGTGCTTAAGCCACACTCTCAACTGCCTCTTGATAATCACGGTTTCTACCTCAGGGGTAGAACTATATTAAAAGAGGCGGTTATAACCCTTAGCATAGAGCGAGGCACAAAGTGCGAGCTCAGTAAACATTTGTTGAAGGATCGACTATGCGAAGTCATAGTAAATGATATCATCGTAAATGGAATGCCTGCATACTCTATTGTGGCTAAATATTCCATTATGTTTTACCGTTTTAGGCTCCCGGAGTATGTTACATCAGCTTTGTACGTCTGTTAGTCTAATGACTTGTCAGTAGCCCATTTTGATAGGACATTGGGTTACCTGGCAAAATTGGTTGGTGCTGAGCCTCTGCTGGCTCCTGGTGGTCACCTCTTACGTTTCTGAGTGCTCACAGACCATCTGTTTGAGAATCGCTTTCAGGATTTTGCTTCAATCCATGTCGAGCTCATCATTCACGTCTTTGCATTTTTAGAGCTTAGGGAGCTTCTGGTTCTCTCCAGGATGAAAATCTGGTTTACATTACTGGTGTGCTTCCTTGGTGATGGAGACCATTAGAGATTGTCTGCATAGTTGTTTTTTTTTAATTGATTTTGAGAGAGAGAGGGAGAGAAACAGAGAGAAACATCGATTTGTTGTTCCACTTATTTGTGTCTTCATTGGTTGATTCTTGTATGTGCCCTGACCGGGGATGGAACGGACCCGCAGCTGAGCCACCTGGTGGGCCAGGGTCAGTTTCATTATTTTACTGAAATAATGGGATGGTTACATTGTACTACAAAAGCATTGGAACCACACAAGGAGCGACTCCTATTTCAAACCCGTAACTGTATCCAATTGTGGGGCTGATCCGGATAAAGTTAGATTACTCATCTGTTAGAGGAAATTTAGGTAGGATGTGAGTCATACAATCTGACATTCTTGTGCTATCTAAATAATTCTATTTCTTTTAACTAAACCATATGTTTTAAAGGTGTGAAAAAATAAAATGTAAAATTTTTATACATTGAAACCCTTAACCAGTCAGGCCTGTTATACATTTGCATTTCTGAGTTATACTTGGACTTTGAAATAGGTCAGTCATTTTCTTTGCAGTAAACCTTTCCAGCTGCATTTTTCCTTAATAAATAATGTCTGATCACTTAGATATAGCAAGGAAATTAGGCTGTGCATACTTTTCTTTTGTTCTGTGCCCAGATGGCAGTGCGTAAAGCCAAAGCTAGCAGCGAAAGTGCAGAGATACTAAAATACAGAGTCCACGACCTCCCTTCTTAAACTGTCAAAGGTCAGTTGTAAGAGATGAGAATTAAACTGTGTAATTTCATTTGGTGACGTTAGCATTTCATCTCTATAATTTACGTGCAAAATGACCCTTTTAAGTTCCTTTGGGAACAACAGGTAGACTCAGGGTCACAGTGGGTCTGGCCTTGGCCGCAGAGCTTGGAGTTGCACCTCTTTTCTCCCCTGCTATGTTGGG
Organism: Desmodus rotundus; assembly: GCF_022682495.2. Classification (NCBI taxonomy): domain Eukaryota; kingdom Metazoa; phylum Chordata; class Mammalia; order Chiroptera; family Phyllostomidae; genus Desmodus; species Desmodus rotundus. The sequence goes on along the minus strand of NC_071395.1, from coordinate 3,066,563 downwards.
GTGTGTGTGGGGGGGGGCGCTGTGGGAAGCTTCAGCGACCCTCAGAGGGGAGAGAAGGGAGCCAGATGGTGGGCCTCTGTGGGTCTTAGAGGGACACCCACCTGCTATTTGAGGAGTTAAAGTTTGTGTGTGTGTGTGTAATTTAGATGGACTTATTGTACCTCCTTGTTAAAGTGATAATTCAGTCTCTTATTCGACTTTTTAATATTATCTGATATCATTTATCCTCTTGAGAGTCTTTCCCCAGGACTTTCATGACCTTGAAATACTCTTTCTCTTGACTTTGGTGACTTCCAACTCTCCGGGTTTCTCTACCGGTCTGGCCATTCCTTTTCAGCACCTTGTGGGATCCCTTTTCCTCAGTGACCTCCCAAGCGGCAGAGTTCCACGGGCTTCTGTCCCAGAAAACGTCTCTCTCTATGTGCTCTCCCTGCTCTTCCACGGCCGTGGTTTCGGTTACCAGCTGTGTGCTGATTCCCCCCAGATGTGTCACCCCGCCCGGCCCCTCCAGACTCTGGATGTCTCCAGGTATTCTGCGGGCATTCCGAGTTCGCTCTTACTGTCTTTCTCTCCAGTTTGTCCTCCCCTAGGCCGCCTCTGGCGAACAGGAGCACCCCCGGAGCGCGTAAGCCGGGGCATCGTTCTCGACCCCTTTGTCACCACCCACCCCCCGTCTCCTAAAGCACCAGGTCCAGTGGAGGCTGACTACTAAAGCCCCACCATCTGCTCGCTCCAGTCCCATCGCCACGGCCACCACTCAGGCAACCGTCCTCTTGTGCATAAATTATTGTATCAGCCCCCAGCTTAGTCCCCCAGACTGCAGTCCCGCCTGCTTTACTCATTTTCCACGCTCAGTCTGATGCTCGTAAAACACAAATGTAGCCTTTCTGTTTTACATCCAGCCCCCCCATGACTCGCCGTTGCTTTTAGGATGAACTGCAAGCCTGACACTGTGGTTTACAGGATCTCGTGTGAGCTAGTCCCTGTTTATTTCCAGTCCCATCGGTAAGCACCTCTGCCTTTACCTAACCTTCGCTTCACTGAATAATTTCCGGTTACTCGAAGGCTCCAGGTTCTCTCTCGCCTGCAGGCATTTTCATTGGGGTTCTCCCCAAGCCTGACATACTCGCCCGGCATTTTCTGTCTGGCCACCTCCTCACCATGCTTCATGTGAGCTCGGAGAAAGCAAGAGGTCTTCCATGAAACTGCAGGCTGGCCGAGAGCCCGGTGCCCCGGGACTGTCGGGAGCAGACACTCCTGGGGCCCTGCTTGCTGGCTGTGTCGACTAGCTCGGGCAGCAGAGCCTGGGCTGTTCCTCCTCCTCTGCACCGCACACAGCAAACACTCAGCAGCTGTCGGACACGGGAGAGGAGCCGGAACAGGATGAAGACGGGAGCTCCCGCCTGCTGCCGCTATGGGCCCGCCTCGCCGTCCCTAGCCAAAGTTACCTTCCCGGTCACCTCGCATTCCTGCCACGCCCCAGGCACCGTTCAAAGCTACTTCCAGACGTTTAATTTTTCAGAAATCCTGAGTAGATGAGGATTTTCATGCTTAGATAAATAAGGTAACTTGCCAAATATCAGACATGTATTAATTGGATGTTTTCTCCTCTTTGGAAGGGGAGCCGTGAGTATGCACCATGTCTAACAAGATAGATGATTAATTGTTTTGTAAAAAAAAAAAAAAAACCACACAGAAAAACCCTGTAAAATAATTGTGACAGACCAAGTTCAAGCCTTCAGGTTCTCTGACACAATCTCATCAAATACCGTCAGTCTTGAAATCGGAAAATGCCATTTTACCATACATCCTTGTTATGAGAAAACTGTTCGACAGAATTCTCTTCCAGAGCCTTTGCCAACATTACACACATTACATAAAATTTCAGTGAAACTACCTTCCTTCACTCAGAATAGCACTTCACTCCTAAGCCTTCCCCAGAAGGACAGATGGCGTTTCCGTCACCACCAGTCACGGGAGGTCACCGTGGCACGGCCTGGCAGAGCACCAGGCACCTTCCAGCCAGGCTGCTGGTGAAGCCGCCGCACGAAGTTTGTCGGCACTGGGGAACCGTGCAGACCCCAAACAGCCCACAGCACACTTAGCCGCCCACCCTGCGCTTCCCCTGGATAATCCTTCCAGGGGAGAGGATGGAGCGGGGAGGGGACGGAAGCAAGCCAGCGGTCCAGCATGCGCCTGAGGATGTCTTTTTATCACAGTCTCCCTGAAAGCTTTTAGAAAAACTGCATTCCCCCTATTAGGAATTTAAACAGTAGCAGAGGAATTTGTTCCGGCATATTACAAATACCTGTATTTTAAAATAAAGCTGTTTTATCACTTCGTTGGTATAAGTACCACAGTGATATGAACTCATCATCGTCCATTTAAAACATCAGTGAAGAAGCTCCTGCCCTGGCTGGTGTGGCTCAGTGGACTGGGCACTGGCCTGTGAACCCAAAGGTTGCCGGTTCGATTCCCAGTCAGGGCACATGCCTGGGGTGTGGGCCAGGTTCCCAGTTGTGGGCGTGTGAAAGGCAACTGAGTGATGTTTCTCTCACACATCAATATTTCTCTCCCTCTCTGCCTCCCTCTCTTCCCTCTAAAAATAAATAAATTAATTAATTAATTAAAACAAGCTCCTCTCTAACAGAAATTTTGTATTCCTTTTTCTCTTTCAACTTCCATTTCTAGTTCACTTCTCCCGCAGATTGTTATCCTAATGCAATAGTCTTGTGTGTTTAGAGTCTTTTTTGTAATCTCATCATGCTGCTTTTTGGACAGGCTTATAAGTATGTCCTGTACATTTGATTGGAACAGCATAACTTACACATTTGATAAGCTGTCATTGTCTGCCCGTCAGTTGGCAGAAATACCGGGGCTGCGCCCAGAGGACCTAAAGCCGCAGTTTTGGGGAGTCTCCATCCATGACCAGCAGCAGAGTGCCCAGGGCCTCTCAGGCTCCTGTGGCCCAGTGAGAGGCATTGGGCCCGGGGGCCCACCAGGGGGAGCGGCGGGGGCACCGAGAGGGGACAGGGAACGCATCATTGGACCGTGTAACAGCAGGGGCTGCTGCTTAGCAGTGGGATGAGGCTCTGAGACAGAAGGAGCCCTTGGCGCTTATGAGGCTGGTGGGAGCCGAAGCCTCCAACCCAGGTTTTGATCTGGCTCATGGCTGAGGTGCCTGATGTGGCAGGAACTGAGCCCCTGAAGCCACTCGGCTGGCAGAAGGGTGGTTTCTTGCTGCCTAGACAATAAACTGCATCTTTTAATAAGATGAGCGGAGAGGATGTGTCACGGTGCCTCCATCAAAGGGACTGGTCGAAGGGCTGTTTCGTAGTTCGGCAGTGGGTGCTACTAAGACTGGGGACAAGTTAGAGATTGGTCTTTCTTGTCAGAGTGGAAACATTTCGAAAGGGGAGTGTGAAAACAGACCCTTGACGTACGAGTACGTGAGAGAAGCCGTTTATAGGCTGCATACTACGTGACTCCCACTAGGCGACCTTCTGGAAAGTGCAGAGCTCGGGAGACAGTGAAAAGGTCGGGTTAGAGGTGGGGAGGCAGGGTGCAGAGGACTTTTAGGAGAGCGAAACTCTTCCGTGTGATACCAGAGTGGTGGGCACACATCCTTGTATGTCTGTCCAAAACAGAATGTGCGAGAGTGACGCCGATGTGCGGCACGGACTCTGGACGCTGGTTGGTAACGGTGTGACCGTGCAGCACTCTGGTGGGGACGTGCATGGGGGGGTGGTGTGAGGGCAGCGGGTGCGTGGGGACTCTAATTTTCCACTCCATTTTGCTGTGTATTTAAAACTGCTCTTAAGTATAAAGCCTATTTAGAGAGAGAGAGGGACGGAGAGGAGCACCCTTGATGGTTTTAGGAAAAAGTACCTGGAAGTTGAAGATCTGGATATAACCACACAGCTCACCACGGCCACGTGCCCTTCAGAAAGTCTTCATACACTCTCAGGACCTCTGGCCTAAGGACGTGGGAGGGGGAATAGACAAGAGAAATGTGGTAGGAAAGAAGAGTTATTCACTGAATAAATGGTTTGGGAAAACAGGGTAGTCATGTGGAGAAAATGAGCGTGGGTTTCTACGCTACGCCCATCAAAACTTAAATCCTGCGTGTGCGAAAACGCGCCCACTGAAGAGTTGCAACCCGAGCCGCCACGAGGGCACCTGCAGAGCGGTCCACGTGTTAGCGTGGCGGGCGTGAGACCCGCCGCCGGTTTGTGCGGTCCCTGGTGGGCTGGGTCGTCCGTGTGTGAATACCTGGAGGTGTGTGGGGGTCCCTCTAATTTAAAGGAGAGTTGGGTAAACCCACAGGTGGAGGCTAGCTCAGCTGGGGCGCAGGCTTCCTGCATGACAAAGCAAGCACAGGAGGGAAAATAATAGCTTTGTGGGGGAAGAAGGGCTGAAAGGAGAGAGCACCCGAAGTCTCCCCAGCAGCCAGCCAGGGCCTTTGAGAGCGTCGGGCGCGTCTCACAGGTGATTGTTTGCTCCACGGCTTAGACTCCCTCCGGCTCCCTGTGGAGCAGTCCGCGGCTGAGTCGTGCCTTGCGGGGTGATTTTCCCTTTCGAGGGGCCGTGAGCTGCTGAGTCGTTTGTGCCTCCGGCCCCAGATGGCTGGGGCCCCGCTGACATCTGTCACCTCATGAGAAACCCCAGGCCAGAATCACCCAGAATCCTAACCCCCTACACACAGGAGCTGTGAGAGAGGACCAATGGTGATGTGGCTTTGAGCCACTAAGTTTCGGGGTGGTTTGTCACACAGCAGTAGGTAAACCCGTTTCTTTCAAAGCTGCTCCCTATGGTCGGTCTTCAGAGAGGTGTCAGGGACTTGAAGGAGCATTTCAGGGAAGCTGTCGTATTTTGTTTTTGCTTTCCATCAAAGAAACAATTTCAAGTCAGCGTTGGAAAGCTTGTACAATATAACTTTCTTACCGCTCTTTGCCATTCTGTGTTTCTGAGCAGCCTGCTGCCAACCGGGCAAAGTGAGCTTTAAGCCCAGCGGCCATGGATAAGCAGGGTGGCTGCAGCTGGAATTCACCCCGCACCACAGCCTGGTCAGCCCGCCCTCAGTGTCCTCTTCGATTCCTTTGGGTCTCTGGCTACCACATAACCTGCTCTTTGGGAAAGCCAGGTCCAGGGAAACTAATGAAAGAAATTAATAGCAAGAAAGGAGGCTAGAGATCCCCTTGGATATTGGGGGGTGGATCTGAAGATTATTTGCAAAACACTAGCCAGGACATCCCCTGGGGGGCTGAACGGGCCGCTTCCTGCTGTCCCAACCATTTAAGTCCGCTCCTGGAAAAGTCCCCACCGGTCCGCGAGTTGCAGAGAGGAGGCTCTCCTGCCTGCTGCGAGAGAGCCTGGGCTGTTCTCCCAGCTGGCGGAGGCCGAGCGCGGACCGGAGGAGCCCGGAGGTGGGCGCGCGGGCGCTCCTCCCCGCCCGCTGCACCTGGTGGGGCGCGCGGCTGCTGAGCGCGGCGCCTCCGACATGGAGTGGGAGCTCAACTTCTTGGTCTACCTGGCGCTCTTCTTCTTCCTGCTCTTCTTACTATTCCTCCTGCTCTTCTTGCTCATCAAGCAGCTGAACAACTCCGGGGCCAGCACGGCCGGGGCGCTCCAGCCGGGGCGCCTCTCGCTGCACCGGGAGCCTTGGGGCTTCTCCCACGAGCAGGCGGTGTGAGCCGCACGGTGCGGGACTGGCGGGAGGGCACAGAGCGGCGTGGGTGTGGCTGGGTCTCGGCCTCGATTTTCTGTGGGCATGGCCGTGGAGGTTCCGGGGCCTGGGCGCCTGCTGCACGGGCAGGTTGGTTCCGGCGCGGGAGGGTCGGCCAGGGGAGAGCTTTCTCCTCTCGCCGCCTCCGGAGGCTCAGGCTTGTTTGCTCTCTGGTTCTGGGAACAGCAGGTGCCTGGGTCTGGGCTGTTGCTGTGGCCTCGGGAGGGAACCCGAGCTTTCCCTTCTCTGGGGCAGGGGTTGGGGGCGGGGGGAGGTGGAGATGCAGGAGAGGGGTATTCAGCCTTTGGAGCTGAAATGGCTTTGGACACCTACCAGCTCTTCTTCCAGGTCCAACTGCATCTTAGCTTGTACCCAAGGGGTGGAAAGCTAAACTATTCAGGTAATTCAGTCTAGCCCCTTCCAAACAAAATCGGGTGTCAGACCGAACACCCATATTATTGAGAAAGAATGTGGGTTTGGGGGAGGCAGGAGGAAGCAGGGCGCACTCCAAGTATTGCAAATACTGCTTTAACATTGGTGGGCTTTGGTGGATGCTAAACACGGTGTGACCAGGGGTGCCAGGGAGAGAAGAGTCAGCAGCCCAGTTTTTATGAGGAATCCTGTTCTCCCCTTAATCCCCACTCATATGCTAGCCACCCACCCATAGGGGTCCAGGGGTGCTGCCCAGGAACCACAGGAGGGCGAGGTAGTGAGTCCTGTGGGGTTGCCAAGGAGCGCTGGCAAGAAGAGGTGCCGTTTGCGTGTTGTCGGCCACAGGAGAGAGGACGGGAGGGGCGAGGCGGTCGTTCCAGGGCACCAGCCGGAGCAATTGCGGAGGGTGGGCGGGAAGCAGTGGACTTCTCACCAGCGTGCCCTGAGTGCCGGCCAGACCATGTTAATCTGGGAAATAACCCCTCCACCTTACAGATGCTTTGTTCCTCCATGTACGTGGTCTGGCACTCGGGAGTGTGCCCAGAGCCAAGCCTCAGCTACAGCCCAGAGCCAGAAACCTGCAGGGAGGCGCGGGACCCAAGGTGGAAGTTTTCCACCAACAGTAACGGCAGCCACCCTGGGTTCCGCTGGTTGTGGCTAGACTTATGAAGACCCAGGGTCTAAATAAGCGAGGGGTTCGGACGGGGAGGTGGGTGTGATGAGATAGAGGTCCAACAGGCACCAGAACCCGGGAGCTCGCCTGGAACCCAGGGGCCAAACTGACGCGCAGGCCTTGGCGTCCAGGGAGAGTGGGGTGTGGGGGGTGTTTGCAGTGGTAATGCAGTGGTAATCATGGGTCGCTCTTTTGGAAAACAGTGTGGGGTTCTTGGACCTGAACTGGGCAATGCAGGTCTGTGTCTCACAGGGAAGACGGGGGGCCGGCCATGGTGGGGCGGAATCGGCTGTCCATGGCTCGTCTGTAACACTGAAAATACTGATTCGTTTTTAGGCACAAAGAAGGACCGCACTGAGGGACTAAAAGCGACCAAATACTGAATTTTGCCTAGGTCGTGAACACAGAAGTGAAGGGGAAGACAATTATTTTGATCTTTCAAGAGACGGAGGAAGTTGTGCCACTGAGGTGAGTAACTGTGGGGAGAGTTTTGGGCCTGAGACATGCAGGTAATTTCCTGTGTGTCTGTTTCACTTTGTTGGAACAGACCTTTTGTTAAGGACATACGTGGTTTATTTCCAGCATAACGCCATGAGCAAATCTAGCATTTTTGTACGTACACACCTCTTTGTCAGGGCTCCAGCCAGACTTGACTTGAACTCCTGCTTGGAATCCCAGAACAGCTGTGGTGCTTCCACACTGCTCCGGACAACACTTCTCTACCGGTTGACACCTCTGTGATGGTTTCGTTACAGGTTGTGTGGCTAAGATGTGTGTGGGTAGTGAATTGGGAGCTACAGTCATTGACAAGGGTGGAAAGCAGGCACTTCATACTTTGTACGTAACCGGGATGCACATTATTCCAGCCTCCTGCCTGACTCCCTGACTTTGCGACCCTTTGTGCCCTCTAGCTGCTGGTGTCCAGGGGTTGGCCGCCCGACTCTTGTAGACAGGAGACACAGTGAATTCAGTGGGAGTGGTTTGCTGCCATCCCGGCTCGAAGCCCATCTCTCTGCCGGTTGTGACTCAGTTTCCTGTGAAGGTGTGGTTGCCTTTCTCGCTAGTGCCCAGGGCCTTTCCATCACCTCCTTGTCATCTCACTCATCCATCACTTAGTTTGTGTTCACCCAGACTGCACTCTGGGAAGAGGGGCTCCGCAGGTTCGCTCTCAGGACGCGGAGCCCTGGTCTCCTGCCCTTCGCTCTGTGAGCCTCCGCGTTTGACAGTGGGAACCCTGTCTGTTAGCCACCGTGTCCTGGCCGTTTATCCAGGCACTGTTTTCCCAAACCCCACATAGACTGGACTCTGCAGTACAGTCATGTTTGAACTCAGGTTTTCGCTGCCTGTCCACCTGCATGGCCAGAAGCTCTGCCCCTGCCAGGCTCTCGGCTCCAGGCTGCACGTGGTGGCCGCTCCGTCCCCGACCACACCAGGGTCCCACCAATCTGCTCCTTCCTGAAGACAGTGCGCACGTGAGCTCGGTGTGCAAACCTCCGGAAAGTCGGGAACTTGTGAAATAACTGCTCCTCACATACGTGCAGGCCAATTATAGGAGATTCCTATGTCTTATTCCCAATAAAAGGTTTTTAGTGACTCTGTTTCAGCAGTGTTCGAAGCTGAGTTGAATTTCTTACATTATAAGGAAGTGGGCTGTGATTTGATTATTATGTAATACTAGCGTTTTATTTCAAGTGTTCCTAATTCATTACTGCTTCTAAATTTCAGCTGTTTAAAATGACTCCGAACCTCATTAGGGCGATGGCGGTCATTTCACTGATAACCAGAGGTGTGAGTGCGGGGTAACATCTGACTCCTCTGTTGTCCGCAAACTTTAACCACCTGCGGTTGAGGTGAATGACATCACGTGCACACCTCCGAAACCCGACGTGTCGAATGGGTAGATTCCAAGGGCCGAACTTCAGTTTTAGGGCCCAGCTGCAGGTTCGGGACGGAGCCAGCTGGTGCGGCCCCGCAGAATCCACGGGAAGACCCACCCCGAGAGCACCGTGTGCTGGGTGTCCTGGGCGCGGCGCGGGGCCAGCGTTTGCGTGTGGCTCACTCACAGGGGTGGAAACTTGGAAGTAGGTGAGTGAAAATATGCAGCACCCCATTTTTAGCCTGACATTTCATGTTTCCAGTTTTGTCTGCAGTTTCAAAATAAGTGGAATAGTTAAATGTTTTAAATGGCCTGAATTTCAAACATTGTAAATGTGTAGAACGTTTAGATAGTGGGAAATACTTGTTTTTTCTAACTCATACCCACTCATCCAGGGATTTCCAGAATGCTAATGGTACTAATTTGGTGCAGAGAAAGCGTTTGCGGAGCACCGGGCTTTGGTTTAGGTTTTACAGCTGTGCTGAGGTGCTTGTGCTTGCTTAACTAAACCCACCGTCAAAGCACCGGGGTCATCGGAATCACCGCCAGGCTTCCGTGCCGCCCACGCGGGGAAAGTCGAGTTGTCTGTGTCTGGTGTTGATTTTTTTATTATTATTATTATCTTGGTTTGCATCAGTGAAATAAATTCTCAGTTCTCCATTTCTCCCATTGTTTACACAAAATAAGTGAAGTTATACGTTAATCAATGGCCCAATTGATGATCTGAGCCGTGAGCATCTTACCATATAGGAATTTGGGTGAACAGAGGGCAGGTCTGTGTTTAAGGAATCGGAACCTGCTAGGCACTCAGAAAACTTCCTGGTGGACTAAGCCAAAATCCTCTTATTTTCTTTAATTGCAGCTCTTTTATATAATTAGCCTAGTCGTTTCCTCCACTCTTGATCTGTGTAGACGTGAGTGAGTTCAAGTTAAAATTTTTGTACTCACTTTTGTTTTATTTGTTTGCCCCTGGAATTACTTGGACTTACTGAATTATGTACAGATTCCTCAGGCAAGGTGTTTCTCACTTTCAGATGGAAGTCTTGCTTTCCTGTCGGAACCCAGGTGGACGGCTCTCTGGAAGTCACCGGACTGAACAGTGGCTTAGACAGAGCAGGGGCCGTTTTGCCCTCTTGTAAGGAGGAGGGGTCGCAGGCTCTTGCTGTTGTTGCTCCAGTGGCTCCCAGACGTCAGGCAGGGTCAAGGTGGCCCCTGAGGTTCCTGGCTTCTCTCCTCGGTCCCTTGAGAAAGACAGAGGAAGCAAGTGCCAAGGGCACGCCAGGTCGCGTGCACTTCCCCGTAGAGCACATGCTCGGGTGCCCACAGCTTTTCTTACATCTCGCCTGAGAAATGTAACTGCCTTCCATGAAAATCTGTGTTCTCTCAATAAGGGGGAAGGTGGTGGTGGACCTCGGGTGGACAGCTTGTGGTCTGTGCCCTGGCTGTGAGATGCAGTCAGTTCTCAAGGACCACAATGCTGGACGGCCGGCGGGGACCTGTCACACCCCGCAGCTCTGCTCAGAGTGTGAAGGGAAGACAGCTCGGCTTCCTCCCCGACAGTTGCCAGGACGGATCTCCTCTCGCAGCCAGGACGGAGCCCACCTCCGGGGGAGCACCTGCTCACAGCCATGGACATCAGCTCCGCAGGGAGGCTGGGGTGAAGCAGGTTCCCACGGGGCTGCTCCCCGCCTGCCTCGCTCTCTCTTCTCCAGTTTCCCTGACAGGTGTTTGGAGGAGTCTCGTTGGTGTATTCGATCCCTATCCGAGGACCATCCCTTTCACGCACAGGGGAGGGCGTGCTATGTAAAGAAGGCTGCTTTACCCCCTTCTGTGACTCCGCTGCCAATCTAGGAGTATTCTGGGAGAAAAAGTGCTTCTCGAAGCTGCTTCCACCCGCAGCCTACACCCTGGCTGAGCAAAGGGAGAAGCAGCACTTCCCACGGCCAGGGCTGTCCAAAAGAACTTCCTGTGGCGACAGAGATGTTCTCTCTCCGCCCGCCCAGCAGGGCAGCCGCCGGCCATGTGTGGGGCTGGGAAGGGAGCTTTAATTCTACTTCATTTCCCATCGTTTAGCCGCCTGTGGTGAGTGGCCGTGACACTGTACAGCTCGGCACACGTCTTTGTCCTTCTCGTGCTTTAGAACTAGCCGGGCTGGGTGGGCCATGCCACGTGCCTGGTGTTCCGCAGTCCTCACTGCTCTGCTTCGACACGGAGCTTGTCTCCCAGAGGAAAAGGAAAAACTGGAACCTCGTTCAAGGCATTCGCCCGACGTCTAGACCTTGCATGTGTAGGCAGAGTGGCCCCCGGGGGCAGGCCTGTGACAGGGTGGTGACGGGGAAGTGGAGGTGCTGCCCGCTGCTCATTCCCGGCAGACGCCCACGTCCCTCGTCACAGGGCACCAGCGGAGGGGTGTGTTCTGTTGTGCCATCCGTTCTGGGTTGCTTTATTTCTGTAATGCTGTGGCTGCTAAGTGATTATTCTGTGACTGTTTTTCAAAATACTTAACGGTTTCTATTTTTTAAAAGACTGTGAATAAAAATGTAATTATATGTCACTTGGTTTTTTGGTGTAAATTATTATTACCCATACTTTCTAGAGAGTTAATTAGGGTAAGATTAATGGATAGAAGGAAATGGTTATTTTCTTACCAGATTTCCTTTTTAATGGGCGTGTCTCTGTGCCAACCAATGCATCTTTTAAAACTGCAAAATGACTCTTCTGCGGCATTCGGAGTTCAGGCGCCGTGTGGGGGCGGCAGTGGCAGTGGGCTCCTTCTCTGACAAGGCGTCTGGTGCGGTGTCCACCCTGGGTACCACTCGGGCTTGTTTCCCTCCAGGCGCCCTGTTTTGGGTTGCTTGTCTCTCACTGTTGAATGCAGGAATTCTTGCTGTATCCTAGACGCTCTTCCTTTGTGCGATCTCTGCTTTGCAACAGTTTTCTTCTAGTTTGGGCTAAACCTGTTCATTTCCGTGACATGTTTATTAAGTATCTACTTTGTTCCAGGTACTGCGTTAGGTGCTGTGGAAACGGGGGGTGGGGGAGGATAAGGCAGGTCAGGCCCCTACTTTATTGATTTGAGGTGATTTCTCCTTGTGTGGGATCCTTGCTGCCTTCCGTGACCCCAGGCTGTCTGTGGGTCGCCGTCTCCTCGACTCCTCAGGGTGTGTTCACAGTCGGTCATGACAGTGCTTTGTAACGGATTACTGTTTCTTCTTCACCTGTCAGCTTGATGCTTTTCAAATGGCACTCAGAGAAGACACGACAGCTAGTACAGAAAGGTGCAAGTTGTTGTGCATCGACATCTATCTGACACCAGATAGTACTGGACTGGCGAGGATGCACATGCCGCATTTCTTGGCTCCTTGTCTTTGCACACTCCGTCATGGGTGGCAGAAGTGACACCTGCATTACAGGACTGCGGTAGGCCAACGTGAACCGACACAGGCTGGTGACCCTCCCCCGACCCCCAGGCACAGCAGCCGCTGCCCCTGAGTCTAAAGGGGTGAAGGGAAGTGTGGCTTTAGGACCCAGGAGAGGGACACAGTCTGCCCCAGTGACCCAGCAGGGGAGACAGAGGGAAGACACACTCAGATCACATGATCTTCCCAACCCTTTGTTTCTTACCCATGCCTTCCAGGGGCCAGCCCAGCCAGTAGCCAGGGGACAGGGAGCTCATGGACACCCCTTTGGGGACACAGGCAGGGTTGTCAGGGTAAGAAGTCCATCTGGAGGGTAAAGTGGGATATGATGCAGCACATGGCCCTTCTGCAGGGTGTGAATGGCCGCACCGTGGCGCTGCGCCCCATTCCCCAGCTGACATCACAGAGCCCTCACAGGTGGGCACTGAGGTTGCTTCCAGTTTTTCCTGAGCGTGCGTGAAGAGAATGGCTTTGGAAGTCCTCAGCCAGGTCGTGTACACCCATAATGATTTCCTGGGGTAAATTCCTAGCATAGAGTGCTGGTAAAAGCAGGTGCACACTTGGCACAGTATTTCCGTGACTGGTAGGTTGATTTCCAGAAAGCTCATACCTGTTTATACTGCACCCACCTGTGCGTGAACGGGTTAATTTCCTGACACTGTTTTTATATTGATAATAATGCTTTATTCTTATTATTATTGTTGACATTATTTTTTATTATTTAATTTTTTCCATCACCATTTACCCCCCTCCTTACACCTTTGTAAAAAGCTTTTATTACACTCTTATATCATTTCCAATCTGATAGATTAAAACAATCTCTGGTTTTAAGTTCACTGATGAGATTAAACATCTGTTAACAATTTAATTGGCTATTAGCTAGATTTTACCTAGTTCATGTTATCTTAATATTAGGGCACAAACAAAAAATGAGGAGTAAAAAGCTATTACATTGTTACAATCACCGTATGTGATAGTATCAGCTCCATAGCAAAAATGATACCAAGAAAGATAAATTATCCTGTTGACATTTGGCCCTTGGTCCTCACAAATCACTTAGGTCATTAGCTCTTTGGGGACAGGTGTGAGTGACACACTCACTGGTGGATGCACATGGGAAGCTGAACTTGACCCACACTCCAGATGATAAAGCCTAGCGTGAACTCTTCTTCCTCACAAGAGCCCTATACCCTTCCTCTCTTCTGGGTCATACACAGGAGGCTTCTTTTAGAAGCTGGCACACTCTGCCATCCTCTCTGCTCTGCTCTGGACGCCCTCCAATTTCCTAATATTCCACTTGAAACTCGGTGCTGCTGGCTTGGGCGTGGGCAAGCCAGTCCTCCCCTGCCTCTGGTAGGAGTGCGAATTTGAACAGGAGGGGGACTTGGCAGTTCTATTCACAGTTCCACTCACACAGCCGTGATGCTGCCTTTTCCCGTCTCTTGCAGAGAAACAGGCGTGCGGCCGGTGCCCGCAGGCACCTGCAGTCAGCCATCCGTGGGGGCCAGCCTGGCGCTTGGGGCAGCTGGACCTGGTGAGTTGACTGAGGCCGAGAGTCAGCCTCCAGGACACAGCAGGTTAGAGAGCAAGGCAGCGACACCGAGTTGGGAGCCTGGTGGTGTGGCCTCTGCCAGCTCGGTGCTGAGCAGAAATAGGCTGTGACTCAGAACTTTCCTTCAGGCCCCCTGGTTGATGGCGGGACTGCTTCCAGACTCCCAGCGTGCTGGCCTGGCTGGCATATGGCTACCCTGGAGGGCACAGGCGAGGCCGGAGTCAAAGGAGCTGGAAACCACTGGCTGCATCTTAAAAGTTCTCTCCACCCTGCCAAGGGTGCAGTGTGATGCAGTGGCCTTCAGATGGCGTCGTTGCTCAGTGCCCGCAAACCGTGTTCTGAAACACATGGCTGCTGCGCTGTGACATCAGGCCTGCCTGCCTGCCTCCCTTTCAGACGCGTCGCCTCAGCCTTTCCCCTTCGGCCTGCTCTTGGAGAACAGGACCTTTGCTGATCTCCAAGGTCAAGGTTCCCACCCCGTCCCCGTGATTCTCCCACTGCCCTCGCAGCCTTGCCGTGGAGCAGCCTGGCCGGGCTCCTTGGGGCCGAGTATGGAGGGCGGGCTATGGATGGCAGCTTGTCCCACAGCCTCCGTCACCAACCACCGCGCCGCCGGGCCCTGGGCCCGTTTTCCTGAGTTTAGCAGTGCTGCTGTGTCCGCTGCCTGCCGGGAAGGCCTGCTCGTCAGCTTCTTTCTCAGTTGTTTCGTTTCCAGCTGAGGTGGCCTCCAAGGTCCCACTCTTAGTCTCTCTCAGCCTCTGCCAGCCAGTTCAGGTCTGCCCCAGGCTGCAGGGCCAGACGGCCACGCTTCAGTCCACCCCCTCTGTGTCTCAGCCTGCCACCTGAGAGCCACAGCTGGCCCCGGGGCCCAGGCTCGACCATGTGTGATGTCTGTGACCCAGAGCGAGTGCTGAGACCGCTGGCCAGTGTGTCTGTCCGTTAGACGGGACGGAGTCCGCCCTCCCAGCACTCTGGCTGTCTGCCCCAGGTGTAGCATCCTCGTGGTCTGGCCCAGGGCTCGTCGCCCTTTGTGAGCGTTTCCAGTCACGATATCCAGCCTATAGTTTGTTAACTCGTGTGTGGACATGTGAATTCACGGTCTGGTCCCAACCCACATTCTTGCTTTCTTCAGAGGCCCGTATCCCCTCTGATGCCAGTGCTCATCTCGGGTCTCACCTGGTGTCCTCTGCACATGCACAGGTCCATCTGGGCACTTTCCTTCCCAGAAATCTCAGGCTGGCACCTTCTGGACCGATGCACTCCTTCCAGGTCACGCACAAACAGTCCACGTCTATGGGAGTCCACTGCCCGGGGAGTCGGGAGTCGGGGCTACCTGTGAGGAAGCGGGCCGTCACATCTGACAGCCTCCTTCATCTTGCCAAGGTGCCCTCCTTTCCTGGCAGGAAAGGTGAAAATGCGTCCTGTGCCCTGGAGTCCTTCAGCCTCTGGCCCTGAACTTCCCAACAACAGGGGAGGTTCTGGCTCTGTCCTGCGTGCCCAGAACCACGAGCAGCAGCTGTTCAGGGGTTCGATCAGGGCTGGCAGGGTCGTTGGCCTGACTCGGACACCGTCCAGAGCCCGGAACGTGTGGGCTTATAGCCGGCGCGTGTCTGGGTGGTGGGGGAGGAGGGGGGTGAGACGGGGCTGCAGTCCCGTTCTCCCAGGTGAACTCTCGGGCGTCCAGGGAGCCCTGACGGGTCCTGCCCTCATGTCTGCAAGGTCCCTGCCCAGCAAGGGGGCAGCAGGGCCCCAGCGGCACCGCACGCCCCCCTCCAGCCTGGGTTCTGGGTAGAGGCTGAGGAGCAGGGGCTGCAGGCTTCCACGTTCCCTCGAACTAGAGACTGCACTGCGCGCAGTCTCCGCGTTACGACGGAAGCCTTTCCACACATGCAGCAGGCCCTTGGGTAAGGTGCATGATGTGTGGCGAGACGTGAGCTCCGGCCTCGGGGCGCAGCGTCCCTCCGCAGTCCCGAGATGACACCAGGTGCGCAGCTCCTCTCTGTTTCCTTGGGACCAGCCCTTGCCCTGCCTTCAGTGTGCCACCCTGGCTCTCAGTCTGTCCCTGCCTGTGGGCATCACCTTTCCCTTCAACAGGGTGGTGGGGTGGGCGGCTTCCCCGGCTCCCCCGCCCGTCTTCATCCCGGGGTGACCATAATAAAAGCATCTCGCCACGTGCAGTGTGTGCCCAGGAGCAGGTGCTGTGCTGATGGGACAGGCGGGGGCCGTCCCCATGGCGCCTCTGGGCGGGCGCTGGTGTCATGCCGTGTCATTTCCCTCCACCTCCTTTCTTTCCACACCCTGCGCCCGCAGCTCGTGGTGTCTCCCACTCACGCTCGGCCTGGGGCCCTGGGTCCGGGCTCTGACCAGAGGACTCTGCCACCTCTTTTGGGGGAACACGTTCCCGGCCTGACCTCAGCTCCTCGTCCTGCATATGAGTCCTCTGGCCACCAGGTGGTAGAATCGGGACTGTAAAAAACCTCCAAAAATACTGCCCGGTGCCTGTGAGGAGACCCGCCCGCCTCTAGCAGGTGGCTTGTGATTTTAACGGGTGAACAGGCTCGTCAAAGTTGAAGCTCAACTTCTGCGCACGCACATTTTAGCTATTTCAGGGCACCAGACAGGACTCTCAGGAAGATGGCGTGGCTCGGAGGATTTTTAGATGTTAGAACTGCGCGCACACCCACGCCTTAGCACACACATTTTAGGCTTGCCGTTCTCAGCTCCAGTTCCGATGGATTCCACAGATGCTCAGAGTAGCATCTGCCAGGCTGGCGCTCCTCACACGGGCTGCCCGTGGCAGAGGAGAGGGTATGAACATGCGCCCCAGGGGCAGCGCACCAGCTTGGGACGCCCCTCGGGTGAAGCCCTGCCTTTGAAGTGTCGGAGGGGAATTCAGACCGATGCCAGTGTGCCGATTTTGCTCTCTCTTCCACAGCATGTATCAGCCTTATCAATCACAGAAGTATCATTAGATAACGTGGCTGTGGCTGGGAAAGGTGGCCCGCTTGTGCCACGGTCGGTTGTGATTTCTGGAAGGTCAGGAGAGGGTGAGCCGGCCAGCGTCCTTCTGGATGGAAGCCAGGCCATATCTGTCCCCGCCGGGGTCCCCTGGGGTTTCTCCTCTGGGGCTCAACCCCTGTTTGCTGCTGAGATTGTCTTCCTTTCTGGATCCCAGCCCTTCGTGTTTGTTTTGATTAACGTTTTGGTTAGTTTTCAGACAAGCGTGGTCCTGCGGACCCGGCCTCAGTCTGTGGCTGCTGCGATGGGTGTGCGCCACCTCCATCCCTGACCGCCTGCACCCCCTCTCGGGACAGCACCCCAACTCCCTCCCGGCCCAGCCTTCCCGAATAGACAGCCGGAACTGATCTGAATCCTTTCGCTCTCTGGTTTCAATACAGTTCCCTCTGTGAGGTTTTTGGTTTGTTTTAAAGATAACTTTGTAACTAGATAATCTATAGAACAGCCCACACAGGTTTCCAGAACAAATTAAAAATGGCTCCTATGAATACATACACGATCGTGACGGGTGGGTGGAGGAGAACCGTGGGACTAACCATAGTTACGCTGTCACGAGTATTTACGATAACGTTGGTCAGGACGGTGATGGTGAGTACCAGCGGGAGTGGAGAGAGCGAGGGGAAGGGCCTTTCGCTGGTCTGGCCCGAAGGCCCTGCCTGCCCTCGGACGCCCTGAGTTCTGGCCGGAGCTGGAGCAGAAATGACCCTGAGGCTGTCGGCACATTTTGGTGTATTCGGGAGTGCACCGCTGCTCCACGGTTGCAATTTTAGCAGCCCCCACCCCCGTGCATTCTTTACCTGGGCTGAGGTGTTGGAGTTAGTGAAGGATGGCAGGGCCGGTGCTGCGGAACGTGTTGTCACTTCGGTTGGCACGGGACTGAGCTTCCTCGCCCTCCCTCTCAGCACCCTGCCGCTCTCTGTGCGCCGCCGACATCGAGACTTCACCCCGGGGAACATGCCTGTCGCGGGCTGTGGCTCGGGCACTTGGCCATATACCATCCCAGTTGAGCGGGGCTTATGCCAGGGGCCGCAGTGAATCCCCCTGTGGACATTCACCTCCCTGTGCCTGCCATGTGACAGTAGCTGTCACCTCCTTCCGAGGAGCCTGACAAGCCCAGGTGGCAGTGGTGGCCTATGGGACTCTCGCCGTGTCCCCTGGGGGGGGACGTCTAAATGCACAGGATCCCCAGTTGAAGGATGGGAAACACAATTCTCCAAGCAGATCACCGGAAGTCATGGCAAACGAGCCATTCCTGCTTACCTCCCTCCATCCTGGACCCATAGATTCTACCTGCTGGGGACGCAGCAGCATATGAAAGTCATCTGATGTGGAATGTTCATCGTAGGGTCTGGGGGATGAGGCCCTACCCTTGCAAAGCTGTCTGGACAGTGACATGCTGGCGAGAATGAGGCAAGGAGGCCGAGGAAGAGCCAAACGGGCGTTGGAACGTCGGGGTTGAGGGTCGGCGTCAGCACCCAGTGAGCAGTGACGTGGAGCAGAAATCTAACTGGAGAAGGAACCTGGGGTCAGGTCGTACCGTCGGGCGGGGCAGCAGAGGGCGCACAGGCCTGTGCTGGAGTGTCCTGGTGTGACCCAGGGACAGCGAGTGATAGGGCCGGTGCCGAGAGTGGGAGGGAGCAACAATGGTGACAGGGACCCATGTCAGGTCACTGTAGCAGGCTGGCTTCCACCCTGGATGGACTGAGAATGCACCGGGAAGTTTCGAGCTGAGAGGTGCAAAGATATGACTTCTGTTTCCCCAGAGTCTCGGTGGCATTGAGTGGCATTGAGTTGAGGGCAGACCCAAGGGCGAGGGGGTGGATGCAGGTACCAGCTGTGAGGCTCCTGCATAAGGAGGTAAGAGGCGGGGCCTGGGCTCAGATCGGGAGCCTGGGGGCAGCCTCACAGACCAGATCTTCCAGCAGCACCTGTGAGAGGCAGAGAGCGTGGAAGCCAGATGGCTTCAAGCTTTCTCCCCAGCTGCTCGGGCGGGGGTTGCCACTGATGGAGAGGGAGATCAGGGTGAAGGAGCCTGTGGCTGGTGGCAGCAACAGCTGGAACTCAGCTGGGGGTGCGTGAAACTTGAGATGCCTGCAGGACATCCAGTGAGTGAGTGGGGCCGTGGGCCCGGGGGTGCCCAGAGTTACACATGTGGGGACAGCTAATGCAGGGACGGCACTCGGAGCCCCAAGCACCAATGAGAGGGTGAGGGGGGCCTGGGGAGAGCGAAGGGGGCCAGCTAAAGCAGGAGTGTGGGTAGGAAGGAAGGAGGCTGGAGCCTGCAGGGACTGAGCCCGTGCCTTCCCTGGCCGGCGTTGGGGGCACGGGGAGGACCCAACGGTGCAGGGGCAGCAGGATCAGTGGGGACACCGAGAGCAGGCTGCAGCGCTGTCCTGGGTGGGAGCCAGGTGGGTGAAGTGCTTCGGATGGAGACGGGAGGAATAAGGTCCTGGGGACTCTTACCAGTACCGGGCTGGAGTGGGTTCTGTGGCCGGCGTGTCCCAGTGTCTGGGCTGTGCCAGTCGTGCGTTAGAGGACACGGGCCCCGTGGCCTTTTGGAACTTGGACAGGAAAGGTCCAGCCTGCCACTTCCAGCATGACGGCGTCCTAGAGGAGGGACCCACGTGCAGAAGACGGTCCACAGCCCACCAACAGGGCTGCAGTCCTAGCATTGCTGCCTTCTCAAACACCATAACAAGCTGGCATGGGGTCCTTGCCTGGAGAGCTACGAAAAAGCCAGAAGCTGTGTGTCGTGGTGAGCATGAAGCCCCGCCCCACCCGCTCAGATGCCGCAGCCCGCAGAAAGCACCGGCCAACGCCTTTGTCACAGCCGACTTCGGGAGGCTCTGTGCTTCTGGAAGTGAGACTTCGAGGACAGGCAGCAGCAATGGGCGTCATAAATTAAATATTTTCAGAGGACAACAAGGGTAACATATTCTTCTATTAGTCATTTTAAATAGAAATGTGAAATCACTTTTCAAAAATGTAGTGAAAAGTGCCCTTTTCTGGGTAAGAGTGCCGTGTCCGGGGAGAATCTGGGTAGGTGCTCTTCCCAAACACTCCCAAACTGCGGCGTGGGGACGCACACTGCGTGACTTCAACAAAGGAAAGGCCACGGAAGTGTCAAGTATGGAAAAGTGTCCTTTCCCACAACGGAAAACTGGTTGAAAACGTTTAATGCTGTTTGTTCCTAATTTAAATGTTATTCACAGGAAAGCTAATGAAAACTTTGTACTCTGAGAAAAAATTTTTTAAGTTAAAGGAAACAAAACTTTTTTTTTTACTTCTAAATAGCTTATTATCAATAGGCAATTGTGTTATGCAAGTAACATTTATTTCTAGCAGAGCTTGGGGAGGCAGGTGTTTGTGAAAATGAATGGCAGTTAACTTCTTCAAACTCTGGGTTTAAACATGATCAGAAATAACGCGACGGGACTTCCACGTTGCCCCTTCTCGAGCTTCTCCAGGGTTTCTCTTCCCCCTGCGATCCCAAGAGCGACCACCTGGGGGCGACATCGCACAGCCCGGCTGCTCCACTTGCCCAGGAGAAGGGGCGGGTCCCCAAGCGGGAAGTTTGGTTTAGAGTTTGGGAGGAGGCAGCTCCTGCCAAGCTGTTTCTGTTTTGCCATCTCAGCCCGAGGCAGCTTTTCCCTCTGTGAAAGCAGCTCGCTGGCCTGTGGCTTGAGGCTGCTTTCTGTCCAGCGGGGTTTTTCCAATGGGCTGTGGAATCAATTGTGTGGATGCGAGGGAGCGGCTAATAATGCCACGGGGACAGCGCATGCGCCGGGGCTGCCTCGGACAGACCGGGACTGGCGCTCTCCGCAGTTCCAGTCCAGCATTGGGGGAGTGGGGGCGGTCAGGGAAGGAGAGGCAGGCGTCACACGCAGAACCTGGGGCTCCGGTCCCACGAGGCTCTTGCTGGGAGCAGGTAAACCACTTCTGCTGGACAGGAGTGGTTTACCTGGCCGTTCTGTAAACGGCCTCTGCAGGGCTGAGACCCGTCTGCAGAGGACGCCTGGGGGAAGGTCACACTGAGCTCCTGCTGGGGCCTCTCTCTGGTGGTGGCCTTGGTCCCCAGGCTCCCGCATGAAGCCACCCCTACAGCTGCGCTCCTCCGACCTGAGCCCCAGCACTGGGCCTGGGTTACACCCAGCACCCCCCAAACACACCTTCTCTGCTTGGGGGGTAGTACTCTTCTTGTAGGGGGTCACTGAGGAATATAAGCGGCCCGTCTAGTGTAAGGATATCCAACGCGAACTCTGGTTGAATAGAGGCTGGCGTACATTCTTTCCCCCTGTGGGCTTCCTGAGGGAGAGAGCCTGGGGAGAGACCAGCACCAATCCGACCAGCCAGCGGCCTCGGGACTCCTCGCTGGCCCCTGCTGGTTTGATGGCTGGAGCTGTCTCCCGTGAACTCCCAGAGCTGCGTGTTGCCTCCTTACTACCAAAGCTCTGGGGCGAAGCACCACGAGTGCCTGTCGAAAAGCTTCCAGGATTATTAATAGGAGTGTTATTCCTGCCTAGTATTAACCACATTCACCACACCCGCCACCGCGAGTGTGTGTTAGACATAGGGTGCCTGCATTCTCCTCTGTTTCACGTTTACTAACTCAGCAGCCCTGTGCAGGAAGTTCTGTTACCTTAACGGACGGACTGAGGGCCGAACGGGGCTAATTGTGCAATGTCGCACCGCTGAAAAGTGTGGGGGGGGGCAAACTGAGAAACACAGTCTGCAGAGCTCCTCTTCCTAGCCAGCGGGCCTGACCAGCCGATGGCCGTGCACTGTTCGTGACACACCCAACGAACGCTCAGGGAACCTGATTTGTTTGCTCCAGGCAGTGGAACCGGGAAGACAAATGACACTTCCAGCCCCCAAAGAGGTCACAGTCCAGAGCGCCAGACAGATGAGCAAACAGACGACTGCCTGAATGTGACAAGAACAGCACAGAGGTCGGCGTCGGGCGTGGCATCGCACCAGAGTGGCGGGCGTGTCTCGGGGTCCCGTCCTCCAGAGACAGAAAGGGGCCCCTTGGGTGAATGAACCAACAGACAGCCCCTACAGCGACCTGTCCCCAGCAGCTGCCGTGGCAGCTCAGTCGCAGGTTCCCCTGAGCACCTGGCCTGAAACTGACACAGAGACGATAAGCTGTCATTCGTCGCCCACCTCAGGGTTTTACCACCTGGTTTATCTTCTCTGTCTGGAAAAGAACGATTGTAAAACACGACCTGGCCCAGCTCAGCACGCGGCAGCCTCTCTGTGTTCTCGTTGTCAGTTAAGCCGATACACGGAAGCAGACAGTCAGCGCGTCCCATACAAATAAAAGGCCCTGCTTTTCAGTGCCTGTTCTATGCTCAGGATTAGACTGCCAGACGCGGCCTCAGCCTTTGCTCCGAGCAGGGGGGTGTGAGAGGCTTTTGGAGTCTCTCCCAGCTGCTCGAGGCTGGTCCCTGTGCTGTGCTCGTTTTCTGTGTCCATAAGAACACAGAACCCTTCCTGAACCCTGGAAGCAGAAGCGCTGCTCAGGGAGGCTTCCCACAGAGGCCATGTGTGTACCCCTCTCGCCTTCACCAAGGGCCTGGAAGAGAACTGTGGTCCCACGGAAAAAGCCCTCATTCCAGGAACGCCTGGCTGCAATGCGTGTGGCTTTCAGCCAACCCAGTGGGGCCGTGGCCTTGGTATCTGGCTTCCCAAGGAGGAAAGAGGAAGGTGCTCCCCTGGGTTCTAATGTTGCAGCCTGGCAAAAGGAGGTGAACTGGAGGAAGACCTCTCCCGCATGCCTCCTAGGTAGCCAGGATAAAAGGTGTCTGAGGAGGTCGAAGCTTTTAAAAAGCCAGTAGGAGCTAATCCCAGGCGTGGTGCCCCGGCCCTGAGTGGAGCAGTGTGGTGTGTTGAGAAGGAAGGTGGTCGTGCGGTGATGTGGCGGGACACTGGCATCTGGAGGACTGTGGGGGCTGGGGGATGGCTGAGGCCAAGGCCTGCAGAGCAGGGGCGCCCTGCCGTCCTCACAGACTCAGCGCTGCAAGGCCCTCGAAAGCATTGGATGGGCGCCTGCCTCTACACCTTCGTCCTCCTCTGCCCCAAACAGAATGTTTGCTGTAAAGCTAATGCAGGGCAGGGGTCAGGAACAGGAATCGGGGACTGGGGACAGGGTGGTGGGAAGGGAAGGTCGGGAAGGGGGCAGGCAGGGCAGTGTCCACAGCAAACCCCCAGGCCATCAGGGCTCTACTCCTCCCCCGGCAGGAGTCGCCTTGCTCCACCAGGCCATTCTCCTGGGGACGTCTGTGACCATTGCCGCCCTCCAGGGTTACCTGGCTCAGGTGTAGACCTGCATATCTGTGGGCCCCAAGTCTGCCCTCTGGCAGACCCAGAGCGTGGCCCTCGCAACACAGCTGTTCTTCAAACAGCTGGGGTCAGTCCCCTTGGAGGCTGCTCTTGTCCGGGGGATGCTTCAGCAGCCTTTTCCTCACCCACCCTGCACTCTCGCCCCTGGGGACCCCACTCTGCCCTGGGCAAGGCCAGGCAACCCATGAAGCAAATCCGGTGAGACTGCTGGCATCACTCTTGTGCCGCGTCAAAAATCAGGAGAACTTGGGGGCCCCTCAGCCCAATGCCACACTGACTTGTGGACCCAGGTGGGACCCAGTGTCACACTGCTGTGGTTGGTGAGCTAGGGCCAAACCCAGGTTCCTGGCCTCTCAGAACAGCAGGGCTCAGGCCAGACCACAGTCCCGCAACAGGTCACCAGGCAGCAGACCAAGCGTAACCAGGGAAACCAACAAAGAATGGCTGTGACCCCCACTGCCAGATTCAACCCACACCCCCTTGTTCCCTCTTACACACTAGGACGTCCCCAGGCCCGTGCGGCTCAGGTGGGGTCTGTTCCCCATCGTAAAGAGGGCGGGTTGCTGGTTTGGTGATGAAGTACTCACACACAACAGGGGGCTGCTTTCCCCTTATTTTTGGTTAGTGGTACTTTACCTTCAGGGATGAATTCTGTGGATGCAACTCTTATCCAAAATCGAAGGATTCTTAAAGGACCACATAATATTAAAGGGTGGGACCTTGTTACCTAGCAACTGTGTTATTTTCTGTGAAGGAAGGAGAGAGAAAAAAATGCAAAGCAATGTTATTGGTTTGAACATTCCCCCTGGAAATATTCAAAGAGTTCGTGTGATTTTTAAAAAATAAGCTTAATTGTAGAATAGTTTAAGATTTGCAGAAATGTTGCAAAGATGGTGCCCATAGTTCCATATATGCTTCACCCCTTTTCCCCTGTTTATTAAGATCTTACATGAGCCCTGGCTGGTGTGGCTCAGTGGGTTGAGTGCTGGCCTGTGAACCAAAGGGTCGCCGGTTCAATTCCCAGTCAGGGCACATGCCTGGGTTGTGGGCCAGGACCCCAGTAGGGGGCGCATGAGAGGCAACCAAGCATTGATGTTTTTCTCCCTTTCTCCCTTCCCCTCTCTCTAAAAATAAATAAATGAAGTCTTAAAGAGAAAAAAAAAGATCGTACATGAGGTTGGTACACACAACACAATGGGGGAACTGATGCTGACACATTATTATTCAGTGAAGTCCTTTCTCTTCTCAGATTCCCTTTGTTCGTGTCTAAGGCCCTGTTTCCGTTCCAGGAGTCCAGCTAGGACAGCATGTGACATCGCGTCATCGTGTCCCCTCAGGGTGTGACAGTTTCCTAGCCTTTCCTTGTTCTGAGGGCCGAGACCGTCTTGCGAGTTACTGGTCAGGCGTTTTGTCTCCCCGTGGGACTTGTCTGGATGCCCTCTGGTGATTAGACTGAGTTTGTGGGTGTCCCAGAGGAAGAGCACAGATGTAAAGCACACTTCTCCACAAACTGTATCACAATTTGTGATACAATGACCCATGACCTACAGTCACCATGGCCCATAGCTGCTGATGTTGACCTCAAGCACTTAGTGGAGGTCGTGTTGGCCCAGTTTCTCCACCATAAAGCTACCCTTCCACCCTTTCCATACTCTCCTCTTTAGGAGGAAGTGGCTCTCAGGGGTGCCCAACCTGCAGCCCACGGGCCACATGCAGCCCAACACAAAATCATAAATCTACTTAAAACACGATGAGATTTCTTTGTGATTACGTGTCACAATGTATTTAAAGTGTGGCCCAAGACAACTCTTCTTCCAGTCTGGCCCAGAGATGCCGAAGGGTTGGACAGCCCTGGGGGGTCGCCCACACGCAACACACGGCAAACCTATGACCCATTTTGAGTTAGTTTTTGTGAAACGTGGGAGGGCTGAGTCTAATTTTATGTATTTGTTTTTGCATCTGGGTGTCCAGTTGCTGCAGCTCCACTCAAAGGCTACCCTCCGTCCACCGAGTGCCTTCGTATGGGTCGGCCGACTGTGCTTGCGAGGGCAGCCCTTTCCACGTTGAATCAAGGCGCGCTTGAGAGCCGGTCTTGAGAGAATTAGTCGGCTGTGATTCTACCTGCACTAGTTTGTGCCATTTAATCTCTTCAACGTCTTCTCTGTGCCACCTACGCAGCTCTCATCTCTGCCGTTGGAAGTGGCATTCTACCTAAGAAACAACAGTATTCCATTTCTTCTTCCAAAGGAAAGCTGAGCAGACTCTTGGGGTGAAAGAAGGAACCAAGCAGCCCTCCCCTCTAACCAGAGTGTCTGTCCTGTGTGACAAAGCAAGACTCCCAGGAACAGGCTTGCTCAAGGCCGCAGGGCTGGTGAGCGACAGGGCCGCTAATCAGTGATCAATGACTCACCAAGGAATCCAGCCGGGTGGCCTTGCTTAAACAGGCTTCTGCCTTTTCCATCTTTCTCTCCAGTCACACAGGATGATGGTCACTTCTCTGGTGACTAAGCGTTGTGTCACCCCCAGGGCTGAGCTGAGCGGAAAGCCAGCCCTCAGGCAAGCACAGGAGCCTGCTGAGTGCAGGGCCAGCTCCTGGGGCTTAGAAAGGTTCACTCCTGGTCACAGGAGGAACTCCGTGAGCAAATGAGGGCATTATATGCGCAGCCGCAGCTGTTGTTGGAGAAAATCGCTCCGGGGGGCCCATCCTGTAGTTGGCCTCTGAGGAAAAGGTCGCCCTGTGGGCTGGACACTGCGTTAGGGGATCGCTCTGCTCTCCAGTAAAGAGAGGAAGAGATCACAGATCACAATCAAGCAAGAGAGAGATTGAGATTTTAACTATAACCTTGGCACTCTGGTTCCCCCAATTCCCTAACTGTATTAAATAGATCTGTAAATCTACGGATACTCAGGCCTGTATGCTAAGCAGTTGGAGCACGAGATGCTCCCCAGGCTTCTGTACGTCATCCAAAGCAGCAAAATGACGCCAGACGGCAGAACCCAGCTCTGTGAGTTGAGGGGTTAATTTTATTCTTTTATCAACTTTATTCGGATCTGCTACCATAACCATCTAACCATCTTGCCAGTTCTTTTAAAATATGTTTGATTCCTTTACATTGTCTCCATTACTACCAACGTCATTATAACTAAATATAAAGCCATGAGTTATTAAGCACTCACTGTGTGCCTAATGTTACCCTAAGCATATTTGTGCTCTGACTGTGCGCCTTCCTCAGCAATTCTATGTGGTAGATCAGAGCACTGCCTTCATGCTGTGCTGGCTGAGAAAACAGCTGCTGTCCAATAGTTTACCTTCAAAAGTCCTCACGCTTGTGCCTCCTAACGTCCCCGCACACAGGCAGCTGCCCGTGACAGCGGGTCACTTCGTTAGCTCCGAGGAAGGCAAAGATGATGGCGAGTGTCTGATTTCTCCATAGAAACGAGGCTCAGAGAAGTCCAAGCTTGTGGCAGATGTTTCTGTGGGGACCACTGTCCTTTCAGACGCATTTCTTAGACACTCACCTGCGTAGAGGGCGAAGCAGGTGTGTGCGCCCCAGGGTGAGGACAGGGTTTATTCTGGGAGTGCCATGGGCTGCGGGGGCGCCTTCTGTCTGCGCGCTCTGCCCACCGGCGACGAATGAGTGGACTGTGGTTGTACAGCGATGGACTCACGGGTGGTAATTACAGTAGTGAGAGCGTGCGGGCAGCAGTGTACGGAGGGAACCAAGGAGGGGCTAATAGTGAGCGCTGTTTGGGGTCCCATTTTACAATACTCGTTTTTATTTTCTACTTCCAGTCTGCTTGAAATCAGACGCTTTTCTCAGTGTTCCGTGCTTCAGGCAAACATTGGGCGAGGCGGACTCAGAATCCATCTTGGTGCCATTCAGGCTGAATCGGGATCCTCACATTCTCGTAGGAATGCGGAAAACATTTCAGAAACCCAAATAATTTGACCAGGCAGGGTAGCCATCCCTAGATCCAAAATGCTGTCAGTCGGCGGCTGTCCCAGTTGTCCGGGACGCACGCACATAGCGAGGCGCTGTTACCGCAGCCAGGGCTCTGCAGGGCAGCCTGGGCCCCTCACACACCGTCATCGCGCGCTGACCGTCTGCACAGACGGCCCGGCGTTTGTGAAGTGGGGGGAGTGCAGCAGCATCCATTCCTTTCACCTCTTGTCCTGAGCATGTAAATCACACCCAAGTGTTTTTGGTGACTAAGTAGCTGGATCAATGTATCCATTTATATTTTTCTTTGTGGCTTTTACGGCCTTTCCTCCGGATGAGTCTTTTGAGGTGGCAGAATCTCAGCTCTACTCGGTGGACTTTCTGCTTCGTGTCCTAATGTCCTGCTCCACGCAGCGTCAGGTCAAGGGTCGGACTTGGTTTCCAGCCAGCCTTCCCACTGGCCTCCCGGCCTCACAGATTCCAATTTTTTCTCTCAGCCCCAAAACTGCCAAAAAGTCTGCTGCCTCGTCTGTCCCTTAGTGACCTCCTGCCCAAATCTGTGGCTTGGATTCTTGGCACTTGAACTGTACTCAGAACTGGCAGATACCCCAGGGGACAAAAAGACTCTCCAAGAGTCTTCCTTCCCAGATCCTGTTGCTCAAGCCCTGGCTTCCCCAGCAGCCCTCAGGTGCATCCAGGCTGGCGCCCCGCCGCGTGCGGTACCCAGCGTTGCTGGTCTTTCTCCGTGAGAGCACCGGCCTTCCCCTCACACACCTTCCTGGCAGATGTTCCTGCGTGTCTGCCTTCATTCTGTGAACATGAGCAAATGATAGGAATGGTTTCGCCAAGCAGTCCACCCGCGGCACGAGCCGCATGCTCGATTTCATGGATGGTCTGTCGTTCGCAAGCACATGGTGCCAGGTTAGCGTACCTGACCATCTGTTGTGAAAACACTTAGGAATCTTTTATAAATCTTACAGTGAATATCTGTTCGTAATCATCATACTGGTGCAGTTCATAGCAGTTTCAACCAGCCAGCAGAGATACTGGGGAAATGTGATTTTATTTTTTGTCACTCAGTTTCAATCTTAGGCCCCCATTTTACTTTGGTGGCAGAAACTTACTCACAGTCAGTTTGGGGATTCTGAGCAGCATATCCCAGTGACCAGGGGCTCCCAGAGCGCAAAGCAGTGGGCGGGGAGGGCCTGGCGCTCAGCGTCCTCTCTGTGAAGTGTCCACGGTGGGGGGCATCAGGCCTTCGTGCTTCCTGCCTTCATTCCTGAGTGCAGAGCAGGCTTTCAGGTGCTTCTGCTCCATCCCGCGGGTTGAAATGGCCCCGGGCGTCGGGACACGCTCTCTATTTCCCTATAAAATGGTGCTGCCCGCAGGAGCTCAGCCCCAGCCGGCTTTGGGATCCACCCTCCAGGTGTGAGGGAGCAGCGCATGCGTGCGTGTGCGTGTGCCACAGTGCTATCACGATGTTTTGCCCCCATGTTTTCCTTATGCCATAAGTCCTTTCAGTTTTACTAAAGACCTAAGTTTTTTCTAAAAGATTTTATATATTTATTTTTAGGGAGAGGGGAAGAGAGGGGAAGAATCATCACTCGGTTGCCTCTCGTAGGCTGGGGAGAAAACCCACAACCCTGTCATGTGCCCTGACCTGGAATGGAACCGGTGACCTTGGCCTTTTGCTTTTCAGGCGGAAGGACACTGAACCAATTGAGCCACAGCGATCAGGGCAAAAGGCCTAAGATTTTGAAACGGAAAACCCTGGAGCAGTCTGCTTTCCGAGGCCGCATGCGTGCCCTGAAGCTGGAGAACAGATTAGCCGAGCTGGACAGGGGCCAGGAAATACCGGAGAGTGAAACGAAGCGAACCCTTGATCAATATTTCAAAACCAGTGTTGTGCTACGTGTGTGCATTCATTCAACCCTTGCTCGCTTGCTGAGACCCCACATGTGCTGGGCACTAGGCTCCACCCTGCCGCCTCCAGGGTGGACGGGGGGCCATGCACAAAGGGGCAACTGTGAACTTGGGGACACATTCGGCGAGCAAACACTCATGCTCACTCACCCTCCCTCCCCAATCAGAAAAGCATCAGTAAAGGGTTTTTCTGAAGGCAAACAATGACATACTTTTAAGTAGAGGCTGTGGCAGCCACGGAATGTTGGAGACTGGGAAGCAGGTGACAAGTGGCCAAACCGATGTCACAACCAAAACCAACCAACACTGGCAGCCGCGAAGGCCGAGCTGGACGCAGGGCCTCAGAGATGCTTAGAAGTACCAGAGTAGGGGGCAAGCGGCGCCCACAGCGGGAGGGTCGGTGGTAGGTTGGTAAAAGAAACGAGCCCACACCCGAGAGC
Organism: Desmodus rotundus; assembly: GCF_022682495.2. Classification (NCBI taxonomy): domain Eukaryota; kingdom Metazoa; phylum Chordata; class Mammalia; order Chiroptera; family Phyllostomidae; genus Desmodus; species Desmodus rotundus. The sequence continues at coordinate 3,037,222 of NC_071395.1, read as the reverse complement.
ATGGTCAGCCCTCCTCTGCGGGGAGCTAGCTGGAAGCAGAGACACAGAGATCAACAAGGACTGGGGACCACCTAGCCAGACCACCCTTCAGGGACGTGTGCCGCCTGTTCCAGTCACTGATGGTCAAGGGTCACCAGACAGCTAAGGACCGTCTGCACCGTGACAGACAGACCACGCCTAACAAACGGGCGAACAGAATCGGTGTGTGGGGCAGAAGGGGACTGACAAGCAGCAAACACTGTCGTTAGCGCCCTGGCACGGTAGGAGGGGACAGATACACACCCGGGAAAGGACGGGCCAGGGCTGTAGAATGGAACTATTCCAAGAGCAAAAAGTTGCTCTTTGAAGTTAAATATAACAGAACATTTCAGAAGCAAGTTTGGGAGATGTTTGAGGAAATCTTCCGGAAAGTCAGTCAAAAAGAAAGAAATGGGGAAATGGAAGAGATGAGGAAAATGTTAGCGCTCGGGAGGCCCAACACCCTGACAAGTGGGAGCTCCAGCAGCAGAGACTGGGAGCAGGCTGGGCCCGTGTCTCTGAAGCGTCCTCGTCATCGAGAGCTGCCTGAACTTGGGCCTGGAGCTCATACCCCAGGGAGCACTGGGTGCCCCGCACAGCACCCCAGGGGCAGAACCCCCCAAGGCGAGCCAGGCTGGAGGTGCAGGCGCTGGGAGGTAAGGGGAGGCCCTACCAGGAGGCTCCACACAGGGAAAGCCCTGGACCCCCCTCTGGTGGAGAGTCAGATGTCCCTGGCACAACCCTGTAGCAGTTCAGATGGAAAGTGATGTCAGACCCTGATTTCTGTTCCCTGTCAAATTTTCTAATCGGTATGAAGGCATATTAAAGACAGTTCAGATGTGCAAGTCAAAAGAAAATGTTGTTTACCTCCTTTTCAGAAAAATACTGGAGAATGGGTTTTACAAGAGAAGGAAATAAACCAGGAAGAAAGAGGAATAAACCAGGAAATAGAACCTAAGACCAGGAATGAGGCGAAGGGATGCCCAGGTAGGTGGGCCACTCATCCCAGTTTGCCTGGGTCTGCAGGGGCCAGATGTGGGACTCTCAGCTGTGAACCTGGGCCCGTCCCTGGCAGCCGGGGTCCAGGATACCAGGGAGGGGACCCCCACCCAGTGGAGGACTTGGAACAACCGGGCCAGACAGGGAGGAGAGAGTGCTCCAGCGGGGGTCTGGAGCCACACCCAGGAGAAAACATGCACACGTATGTACATGTACACATGTCTGTGTGTGTGCGTGTGCGCCTATTTCCTGGGGACTTCGGATGCTTTAAAGAAACCCTCTTGTGGGGGAGAGTTAAGATAAGCATGCTGCGGGGGTGCTGCGGGCGTGCTGCGGGACGGGCGCCTGGCCCTGAGCAGCTCTGCTGTGGGCCAGCAGCAGTGTGCGGGTCCCTGACTCCCTGTGGGGAAGCTTGCACAGCATGAGTCCAGGTGACTGTGAGGGTACGTTTGTCAAAGCTGGGGACAGCGAGACAAGGGGGGCTCAGCACACAGGAAGCAGCAGGACAGCCCAGGCCTGGCTGCCTGAGCTCCCGGGGACGTCGCAGAAGGCAGCTTTGGGGACAGGCGCAGGGGTTGTTCTGAAATGAACTGCTGCTGCCCACTGCTCTCCTGGTTGCAAGTCTTGGGGTCCCTGAGAGTGTAGGAGAGGCGTGCCTGTGGGGGAGAAAGAGAGGGCAGAAGGAGGGGGGAGGGAATAGCCCCCAGCTCTTTGAAGGGAGGGTGTACACCAGGGTCCTTTGTCTGGAGGCTTTTATCTCGCTCCCGCAGGCAGGAATATTAGGGGAGGTGTCAGCAGAATGTGCACCTGGGCTCCAGGTGTTCCCTTTCAAGGTCGTGGTCTCCACTGATTGGTCAGCGCCAGGGTCCTTAGTTGCTGCAGCTGGTCCTGATGTCACCCGCCTGGCTTTGCTGCTTTTCTGGGCCTGGGGCCAACATACCACCGAAGCCTGGATGTCATCTCCAGGGAGGTGACCTTCTGCACCCGGCTGTAACTTCCTGGGCCAGTGGGTTCAGCTCTCTGACTCAGTGCCCCTCCTTGTCCTGGCTCACTGGCCGTGAAAGCAGTGAGGTAGTGGGGACAACGGGGAAATCCAAGTCCTTGAGGAAAGTGAGGTCAGAGGACATTAAATTAACACGGCTTCTCCAGGAATGGTTATGTGCACGATCTCAGTACCGTCAACGCCGAGCCTTGTCCAAACGGTGGAGAAAAAGGAGCGAGGGGGCTGTGGAGGGAGCTCCTAAGTCGCTGTCGAGATCGATGGTCCCCTCCCAGGCATGGTGTCAATAGACGCTGTCCTTAGAAAAAAAGTGTCACTTAAACACATGGAGCCCAATTCCAGAAAAAAAAATAGTTTAAAAAGTTGAGAAAATCTACTTCTGGAGAATGGAAATTAATAGTGGAACCAAGAGACTTCTTAAATTGCAAACGTATTAGAAAAGCTTGTCTTTTAAGAGTATGAACGTGAATATCTTTGAGAGAATTTACAGGTAATTATAGTCAGCCACTTGTATCTTAACTTCATTTGTATAACATTTTATCATTCCAAGTTTTTACTTTTAATGTAGTCAAATAAGTTAGATTTTTTATGATTTGTTCTTTGTGGTCTTAGTTTCTTCATTAAAACAATATCAAAACACCACATAGGGTGAAAGAATTGCTAAAGTGTGTGTGTGTGTATGTGTATTTAGTGCATCACCAATTATATGAAATTTGAAACATACCAAGCAATGCTACATTTGTTGTTTTTTATTAGACACATAAATAACTAAGACCCATAAGAAATAATAATGGCAATACTATTCTGTCTGTAACATTTTATTTCTTTATTTTAATATTTGTTTCCTTAATGAGATATTCATTGTAAGAAGACTTAATTGGTAACAAGGTATCTTTTTCACTTTTCTATAGTTTAAGATGTTTCATATTACAAAGAGAATCAATGGGCAGCCACAACACACCCAGGCAAGCTCAAGGAGAGGAAGGTGCTTGATTCTGGGGACCCGCAGAGGGCCCCTCACCCAGCCTGGGGGTGGGGGGGTGGGCTAGGAAGGACTTAGGAAGGCGATGATGTCCAAGCAACAGCCTGGAGGTGGGGGCCTGCAGGTGGGCAGGGTGGTGGAGTGGTATTTCCCTAGGAAAGTAAGGGGCCTTGGTGATGTTTGTGCGGGGGGAGATAGTAAAGGCCCGGCCAGTCTCCGGCAGGTCTGGGTCTCACCCCCGGGACAGGGCAGCAGCAGGGCTCGGAGCCTTGCTGAGGAGCTCAGTGTCTGTGCGTAATTGGTATCGGCTTGAGTTCTTTACAAAGTAGTTTTCTCCCACGCCACGACGCCTTTGGGTCTCTGAGCCAGCACGTTTTCCTCTTCCGCCTCCCCACCACCGCCCGGAGCACCGGCACTGCCTACATCAGTGCCTGATCCCTGTCCCTTTTGTCCAAGGGACCCTCAGCCCTCCCTGACCCTGCGTGTGCAACGGCCCCCTCTGTCTGTCCCAGTGTGGCCCCAGCTTGCAACTGTGAGGACCTGACGAGGTTCTTTCCCCTTTCCTCTGTCTTCGGTGCCCAGCCCCTTCCTCCTCTGTCCTGTGGGATTCCTGGGCCCTGAGTCACCAAATCCTCTGCCCTCGCCACCTGGCCGCCAGGCCTCACCCTGTGCAGAGGGCCCTGAACGGAGGTGTGTGTGGAGTGGGAACAATTGAATGTGCGATTTCCCACCCGCGTCCCTCTGGAGAGCAGGGGCTGCTTGTGCTACTACGAATCAGTGGGTTCATCGTGGCTCAGGGACCAGGGTGCACTTTCTTTCTCAAAGGTGGTTTTGGGGAAATACTGGGTGACACTCTGTCTTGCTCGTGCAGTGCGAAAGTTCCTTCCAGTTGGCGTTCTGGATCCCCCGTTTGCCCGTGGAAGACAGGCAGTCATCCTTCCAGCCAGGAAACGTCACTTGATTTTGGTATCACGTGCTATTTTTAAGTGTCATTTTCTGATTGAGATGAGCATAAAACTCTCTTGGTTGTGAGCAGCATCCCACAGTCAGACTGTGAGGACACATTTGGGAGAGGAGAGATGAGGCACCGGCAGGAGGCTGTTGCGATGGCCGGTGGGCAGAGGGAGCCAGTGCAGGACCTGGGGCTTACCACCTTCAGCGTGGTGGGCGGGGCAGGGGGAGGGAGTTGAAGGAGGGTCTGCCAGGGCTGTGCAGGAGCCCCTCCTTACCTGTGGTTATTTCACGGGGGTGGGGGGACAGGGACGGGGGAGAAAATGTCACTGCGTGTAGCCACACTCAAGGGACAGGGGTTCTGCTCCACCGCCAGTGACCCGATCTGAGTTAACTCTGTGACATGTGTAAGGTCTGCGTCCGTCTGTACACGTTTACTTCTTGCACTTGGACGTGCAGGCGTTGCAGCCGGTCTCGGGGACAAATGACGGGTGGGGTTTGGGCACACTGGTTCCGAGTCAGTGGTGGGGAGTCCTGCTGAGACGTGAGCTGCTGGTAGGGAGCTGGAGGAGCCCCAGCTCAGGAAGGAGGTCTCAGCAGGAGAGGGGGGTGTGGGTGTGTCATTTGTGATGGCCAGGCCTGGTACAGGCTGGGTGACGCCGTGACAGCTGGAACGCAGAGCAGTGGCCCCTTGAGGAACCCCTAACATAAAGATGGCAGAACTCTGCCGTCACCGCCCTGAGCCTGCAGACGGGGCGCGCTAACTGGGCAGGTCCTGTGGTTGGTTTTGTTTTGTGTCCTGTGTTCTCCATGCCTGTTGCAAGGACGCGCAGGAAAGTTGTTGAGGGACTGCAGAAGTGCCCAGGCGGAGAACCAGCGCTCAGAGGCCATAAACTGGCCTGGGGTGGGGGCTGAGAACGGGCTGTGAAGCCTCAGGAGGCCTGAAGCTCTGAGCCAGGGGGCCACAGGGGTGCATTTGGTTTCTGAGTGGGGTGGGCGGGGGCTGACTCAGCCGCATTAAGTGGCGGGATGAGAAATTGAAACCAGTCTTCCTGCTATTTCTAGGCATTAAACAAGTGAGCTCTTCTCCTCCTCCTCACCAGCACCCCAGATTAGGAAGAAGCGACTCACAGCCTAAGGTCCCATGCTGGTACGACCACAAAGCTACACGGGACGCACCTGAGAGACGACACTCTCCGGAATCCAGAACCCCCGCCTGGACGTCCACCCAGCCTCCGGCACAGCGCTCTGCCTAGTTTTGCTTGCACTGGGTTCCCTATTGTCCCCGTCCTTCCGAAGACTGGTGGCCATTCAGTTAATGGCAACCGCTGTCAAAAATACCCCCCCCACCACCACAGTGGGGACAGTCGTCCCTCCGTGCTCCCACAGAAATGCTCAGGGCGGGCCGCGGACCGCCAAGGCTTCCTTTTACTCCCAGCTCCGAGGAGCTTCGCCAAGTTTAAAGCACTGTGCCGGCAAGATTCCTAGGAGGATCTTTTACCTACATTCCAGGCTCCTGCTGGGAAGCTGTTTCTGGTTTACTGGACACACACACTGTGTTTTGTGAAAACAGTGAGAGGACATCTCCAGCTAAAAACCTGAGGGGTCTCTGCTTTTAGTTTCTGGTGAGCGCATGGGTCCCAGGGAGGGGAGAGTCACTGCTGGCACAGGACGGGGTTCTGAAACAAGTGGGGACCCACCACCCCCTCAGGCACTGTGACCACATAAATCTAAAGGGCCAGGCCGGGAAGGGGAGCCTGCAGAAGGCCTGTAGCCTCCCAGGGTTCCCGCTGGGACTTCCCCATGGGAAGCAGAGAGGCAGGGGGCTGGGCTGGGGGGGAGGGGGCCCGGAGGAAGCCGAAAGGCAGCCTGGGCTGGACCCGGAGGGTGTGTGCACGCAGCAGGCCCCCACACCGGCCTACTGGGACTTGGCCTGGGCCTGGTCCAGCTTGTGCTCACATGTCTAGAAGTTCTAGACAAAGAACCACACCAGCTCTCCATTTTTGACAAAACCTCGTCTTTATTCCCCAAAGGGGACTAGATTCTTTTGTCTTATCCTGAATCTCCACAGGAGTTGCTGTGGCCCAGACCGTCTCGCTGAGGCCTCCAGCGCTGCAGGCTTCTGTCCAGCGGCCTCGTGGCCACCCTGGTGCCTCCTGCCAGCCCAGCACCCAAGAGTCTGGAGTCTGCGAAGGGCCTCTCTACAGAGAGGCTCCGGTTGCTGGGGCCCAGACCATCTCTCTAGCTTTGCCTTTCCTGCCCCGCCCAGCACAATATCCCGCAGTCTCTCTCTCTCTCTCTCTCCTATACTGGCATTTTACGTTGAATTCCTGCAGGGCATCGTCAAACTTGAGTCACAATTCAGTCGTGGACTGGTTCTGAAGATGGAAACTGACACCAGGCAGAGGCTTTGCAGTTTCCCGTCTAAGCCACCCAGCGCCCAGGGCCCCCTGGGACGTGCCAGCCATCGACACTTTGAGAAACAAAAACAACGACCCAAAACTTAAGAACAAATTGGGAAATGCCCTCAAATCTTCACGCCTTCTCTGTCCCAAGGTCAAAGATGTCCTTGGCATAGTGACTGCCTGTTCCTGCAAAAAAGACACCCACGCACCGCTGCATACTAGCGGCCAGCGGCCACGGAGGTGGACGGTCCAGGACAGCGCCCCACGCCTGTCCCGCCGCCCTTTGGGGAGCGGTGCTCTCTCAGGTCCCACCGCAGCCACAGCCCCGCCCCACCCGCCTGCGGGCCTGGACGGGGCGGCGCCCCACGCAGGCGCAGTGAGGCCGGAGGGGGGAAGGGGCGGGGCAGGCGGCCCGGGGTGTTTCCGTTGCCCCGAGCAGCCGTCGGAGCCCTCCCGCTGCATCCCTGCCTCGCCGCGCACTCGCGCTCCACTCCGCCGCTCTCCAGCACCCTCTGGCTCGTGGTCCCTCTGTCTGGTGAGTGCGCCCTGGCCCGGGAAGAGTCCCCCGCAGGCGGCTCGCGGCCCAGAGCGGTCTCGGTCCCGAGCCGCGGGGAGGGCGGGTCCAAGTCCTCCGCGGAGGGGTCTGGGCTGCCCGCGCCCCAGCGCTGTCCCTTGTCTTGCAGGCCGCATCCCTTTCCCGGACCTGAGCAGTCGCCATGGCACAGGTAAGGCCGCGCCCGCGCCGCGCCGCGCCCGGGTTTCCCAACTTTGCCCGCCGCGTCGGGGGACTTCGAGAACCCGCCCGAAAGCCAACAAAGTTGAGGAGTACAGAGAATCAGCCTTCGGCGCGCTGCGCGGCGCCCAGCCCCGACTCCCTCCCGCCGCGTGTCCCCGACCAGCGCCGGCCGCACCTCGCCTGGCCTGCGGGTGACGTGGCAGGGCTTTTGCGCTGTGCCTTTTCTCCAGCGATCCTGGAGAAGGGGCCCTCCCCCAAACCCGAAGACTCGCTAAAATTAGACCCGGAGCAGGAACAGCTCGGTCATGTGAGGCGAATGCATTTTTTTTCTCCTGGCTTCCTCGGTCTCTTTCCTCCAAGTTGCCCGTGTTTTAATGCTCTGGGTGGGCGTTGGCCTTTTCCCTGCGCAGCTTCCAGCGCAGCTTCTCCCGGTTGCTCAACCCAGTTTTACTAACAGGAACTGTTCCTTAGGTCGGCTCTGTTTTTTTTTTTTTTTTTTTTTTTTTTAATTCATGCAGAATATTAAACAGAAAATCTGCCTTTCTTAAGCAGTGGACTCGTGGAACGGGTTCTGAATTGAATTTGCCTGGTACTGTTTCAGACCTGGGTGACCTGATACGGGCTTTCCCTGCGGTTCTTCACGTTTATCAAATATGTAGGGAAGAAAATCATTTGGTATATTCGACAGCCTTCAAACGTTGACCGTGTTATACAGTCTTTTGTGGATAAAAAAATCACTGCTCAAGAGCCCCCCCCCCCCAATAACTTACTTCACGGGTCTTATCAATCTGAATGGCTTGTCAGAGTCCAGGCCATTTTTCTAAACAAGTGTTTTATACTCAAACAGTGCCCTTTCTCAGTCAGAGTTCTTTTCTCTTTAAATCAGATTGGCTTACCAACATCAAATGGGACTCCATGGTCTTTTCCAAGAGAGAATGGGAGGATTAAGATGAGTTGGCAGCTCTGTTAAATTTGTACAGGGCTCCTTTCTTACTTCCTCTTGTGCACTTAAGCAATATTACAATAAACCAATTCTCATATTACTTCCAGTGGAAACTTGGGTTTAGGTTCTTCCCCGTGTAAAGGATACGTTCAGGAGGAATTGACTTTCCTCAGAATTACTTTTCCTATCTTGATATGAGGTGTGGTGATGTAAATGGTGATTTAGCAGGCTTCGGAGAATAATTCTCTTTGTCCTCGCCCATTTGGCCGTTTCTCGAATCTCTGTTGTGCATTTACCCAGTGATGCCTGACGTTTTTCAATCAGTTCCTTTTAATTTTGTAGACACTCTGCCCCAGAGAGCATCAGTGGGCGCAGTTTTCCAGTTGTGGCCACGAATAACTTCAGAGAGTGAAAATGGGTAAAGGCCCTTGATGCACACGATGGGGGAGGAGTACGGGGGCTTGTGTTATACGATTATGTGTGTGATTTCTATCACAATGGCACAGCAGGACTGTTTTCTTTCTTTCCTTTTTTAAAAAAGATTTTATTTATTTATTTATTTCTAGAGAGAGGGGAAGGGGAGAGAGAGATGAGAAACATCAATGTGTGGTCACCTCTTGAGCGCCCCCTACTGGGGACCTGGCCCACAATCCAGGCATGTACCCTGACTGGGAATGGAACCCGTGACCCTTTGTTTCATAGGCCAACACTCAATCCACTGAGCCACACCAGCCAGGGCGCACACCAGGACTGTTTTCAGTCAAAACCACGGTTTTTAGTTACCACGAAAGTTACAAGTACTGTTAAAGATGCAGGGTTGAATTTGCACTGGCTTTGTTATGAGTCATCCTTGGAAGCTATTCAAGTGAAACATTTTGTTACAATATTTATTATTAAGACAGGGTTTAGTTGTGTGTACTCAAGTGGTGTGCAGAAAGCCCACATTACGGAATCACACTTTTACTTTCTACAGTGTCCTCTGGCCCCCAGTGTACTTAGAGGGACACCTCAGTGTCAGGTTTCAACCCCATTAGGTTCGACAGTGTCACCTCTGGTTGACCCACGGGTGTGGGGGCCCGGGACCCCCGCTCTGTGGCCATCTGTAGACTCACGGCATTAGGTGCCCGAGGCTTTGAGGCGTGCATTTTGGCAGACTCAATTGTGTTATTAAAAGTTAATGTGTCTTATTATTGAGCAGATAAAATGTAGCCTTCTGCAGCGGTTGTTCTCCATGAGCATGAGCTGTCTTCCACGCCCGTGGTTTCTCTCTGTACGTGACTCGGGCCCGTGGGTTTCCCATCTCACTCGTTAGCGGGAGCCAACTTTTTCATAGATAGACTCACGTGTTCTGTGTAAGTACTTACCGGGGCATTCTGCACTCCCGGTTTGGGGAAATCGAGATTTAGCCGCATTTTGTAGGTGAATGATCCATTTAACACATTTTCCTTCAGTTTAAGGCTTTTATAGCTTTATCTCTCTTTAACGTAATGAAACTTTAAAATATTATATTGGGACCGTCTGAACTTGGTTTCATTTATATGGCTATTTATAAGAGGTAATATATTCAGGGCAGCAGGAATGTTACAAAGGTAAAATCAGGCTACCTAATTTTTCACTAGAAACTTCTTGAATACCAGAGCCATCCCCCCGGTGTGTAGTTAAACTGTACAAGGTTGGGTTAGCAATATTTTGGTTGGTTTGAAATCCCTGGTCTATGAGAATTTACGCAGGCCCAGTGCAGGTGAGCAGGATGGATGTGAGTGTGAGGTGAGGGTCACCCCAGCAGAGGCCAGTGAGTATGGGTTGCATCTCTTCACGCCGCTCACCTTGAGTCCAATCTCCGTGCAGTGACTAGTCCCCCGCCTCCCCCCCGCTGGGTCTTAGATAGGGTTATCGATCGCCCGTGGCCTGTGCTGCTCCCCGCAGTGTCCCTCGGGTCCCGATTCCTTTTGTCTTCGATTTGGAAGCTTAGAAAGCACTAGATCCAGAATGGCGTGGCTGCCCTGCGAGCCCCGAGGCGTCACAGGCATTCGGGAGCCTCCCCTCCCTTCCCTTGCAGCGAAGCGCTGGGGGGATCCCCACGCTCAGGCAGCAGGCTGCTCAGCGGTGGGCGCCGGTGGTGCCTGGGGAGTTTAACATGGTGGGGGTGTAGCAGTGTCCCTGTTGCAGGTCCGTTTCTGAGTAAATTGTGTTCACACAACCCGTGCACTCTTCCAAAACTTCACAAACACATCGGCTGATTTTTTTTTTAATGAGTGCTCCCAAGACCCGTCTTTAAGTGTTTTTTGGACCTACCCTCCAGTGTATAAAAAAAGCAACCCTTCACCTGCTTTTTGGTTTAAGTTTATCCGTTTTATTTTGGCATCCCTGGTCTCTGAAGGTAAAGGACTTTTTCATTTAGAGCAGGCAGACAAACCCCCAAGGCCGACAAGAGCACAGAGCCGGAGTGTGGGTAGTTTTGAAGGCGGGCCTCAGAAGGGGAATTGCATGTTTGGCCAGGCACTGCCTGAGCCTGCGTGTGGTGTCCTTGAAGGGCTTCGGGGGCAGAGCAGGGTCAGCACCTGGAGTAGCTGGAGGCCCCCGGGGACACGTGACTGAGTGACAGCCGGCTGGGGGAACCACGGGAAGGAGGGGACGCCCTCTCTCTGAGTCGGGGCAAGTCACGCTTGCGAAGAGCAGACCGTTTTGTGTGGGCGGGACGGGTTCCGACCGGACTTCCACCCGAGGGCTCTGCCCTCTGACTCATGCCTGTGAGTCACGTCTGTCCTCCAAACCGCTGTGGGCCTTCGCTGCCTCGGGCGGTGACTCTGATCCTATGGAACGTAGCAAATGTGTCCCGATTGCTGGAAAGCTCTCAGAAATGCAGCCTGCAGCCCATTCTCCTTCAGAGTTAGCGGCTGCGATTCTGGGGACACTCTCTTCCTCCCATCTTCTCCCGGAGTTCCTTCATCTCAGGGGTCACGCGTCTTCTTGTCAGGGCAAACTTCTGTTGTCTGCCCTGTCGTCCACCTCGCCCCTGCGTTTAACTTCTCCCTTTGCGACGTCTTCACAGCCTACAAACTGGAGCAAGTATTCTTTAAGTGTGTTTTAAGAAATGTTTTCATAAACCATTGTTGTAAAATGGGAGCCCCCCAGAGATGCTCGGTGTCCCTTAGCCCAGCTGTCACCACCGCCCCCCACCCCCACCCCGACTCAGACACCAACCCAGGGGCCTGTCCCATGGTCTGACCCCTTTCCTGACCTCCTGTGGGTTTGGACAGGCCTGCCTTCCTTCCCTCCCTTCTGGAACACCTCTCTCCTCCACTTGCATCCATTGCCTGCTTGGGGGTCCTTTTTGTTCTGGGGAAGCTGTGTGGCATGGTGGTCAGGACCCCTGTCCCAGCCCAGCTCCTCACTGGTGTGGTCACTTGGTGATCTGCCAGACCTTCCTGGCCAGGGAGTGTCCCCGCTGTGCCGTGGGGCTTCACTCGGGCCCAGTGCCTCTCATCGCCCCACTTGGCAGGTGTTCACTGCCGCTCTGACTGCAAGTGACCTCCTGTGGCTCTGGTTTCTGTCCCACCTTCTCTTGTTTCCGCCTGGTGACAGCCTCTGCTCCCTGCTTCGGTGCCCGCCCACGCGGGACCTCACAACCCTGCTGCGAATCACCGAGGGTCCGAGCTCCCTCCTGCCTGGGCCTGGTCCTGGCTGGTCCTGTCCACCGCAGCCGCTCCCGACCGCGGGGGCTCCTTACCGCCTCCTCGTACGGGTAGTTTCCACACAGTCTTCCTGTCGCTGGCAAGGCCCATTTTACTGTCTCCACTGCAGCCCAGGGGACATGCCTGTGGCACTCCCCAGCCGCACGTCCCGAAGGGTGTCCCTTGAGGACAGGACGGCTGGCAGCTCTCAGCCTGGCTTCGCAGCCCCCAGCCCGACCCTCCCTGGGTGGTGAAATATTTAGCCCTTTGCTGGGTCGTCATGCTCTTCCATGTTTTCATGCTTCTGAGCTGCTTCCCTGCACCTCTCCTCTCCCCGGCCTGCCTGCCCACATCACAGCAACTCTCCAGACATTTTTGGGAAGTTTTTCCAATTTCTTCCCATTCTTCCCTCCTCTGTCCTTCCCCTGCATGCTCACGCACTGCCCCCCCCCCCCCCCCCCGCCGAGAGAAACCTCTGGGTCGTTCTGCACTCGCTCCCTTTGCTCACACGGCTGCCACGTTCTCTCGGCTTTACCAGTCCCGACTTTTCCCTGGTGGTGGTTGGTACCAATGCTTGGCACGTGGGAGACATTCAAAAATGGTGGTTGAGCGAGTGAATGAGCAGACCGGTGAACTAAATCGCCCTCCAGTCCTGAGTCCTCACCTTGAGAGGGCTCGTGGTGATGGCTCGTTTTTATGCTGACACTGACGGTGTCTTCAGAGACTTGACGTGGGTCCCACTGAACAGAGGGTAGCCGCACTTCGGCCTGAGAGACAGAACCTTCCCAGCCATGCCCGCTCGGGTGGACCTCCTCCTCAGACCGCAGCAGTTCACCTCCCAAGCCACTGCTCCTTCTAACTGTGTTGAACCGCCTGAGATCACCAGTCTTCGGCCATCCAGTTTCATGGGGCTCCAGCCGTAGAGCCCGTGGGTGGGACCCTGTTGCTCTTCGAGCATTTGGACTTTCTAGGTGGTGTGGCAGCAGAGTGGGCCTGGCGGTGGGTGGGTTTCCCAGCCTGTAGGATGAAGAGCTTTGACTTAGTCTCACAGCCTCCCTAACGAGCCCCCGGCCCCCCCCCCCCGGTCCCCCTGTTGTACAGTCCTCTCTAGCTCAGGGACAGAGCCGATGGGAGCTGCTCTCTGCTGTCGGTACCCTGGGGCTGGCGGTCACCCGGGAAACAGCCCTTAGGTCTTGGGCTGTGTTCCTTTGGTTTCATGAGGAGAAAGCGAAGGTTTTCCTGTAGGTTCCCTCAGAGTGACTCGTTGTTAGAGGAAGGAAGAGGGATCTTTCCTCTTTGAACAAGAGGAGAGACTACTGTTAAAGAAAATCTGAGTCCAGCATTTGTTCAAGTGGCAGGAGAGACTTGACTCAAGACTGTGGCAATACGGGAGAGAGACTGGGTTCCAGCCCAAATACAGCGAAGACACAGCAGGTGGGGGTGTGGCCAGGGAGCAGGGTCGGGGAGGGTCTTGCTGAACGGGGCTAACAGGGTCCCTGTGGAAGGCAGCCCAGACTAGCCCTCCCTGGTGGGGGAGCAGGGCCGAGTCCTGCTGCAGCTGGGCAGGGCCAGACCTTGTCCTAAGAGGGGCTCAGAGGGGCCACCTCAGTTCGGTCGAGGAGAGAATCTCTGCTGCACCGTGTGCAATACAGGAGGTGCCACTCAGTGCGCGGAGGAGAGACGGCCGCTGGGCTGGCCTTCGGCGCTGAGCCCCCTGGAGGTCCTTCCCCATGGCTCTCTCCCCCGTCGTCTTTCCTTACTTAGTTGGTGGGATATTGCAGCAGATGCTGCCAGTGGAAGTTGAGTTAGAAGGGGACTTTTCTCCTCATAGGTGACTGTGCCTCCATTCACAACAAAACACCTGTAATCACGCACCTGACAGGTAGTCTCAGTCCTGCACCTCGGAGGCAACCCGAACAGGCATGTTGAGGGATTTGAGAACATTTATGGGTAAATGTAAGCGCTGGGAGCCGGCCTTTACCATGAGATGAACGCGTGACTCGGTGTCAGGACAGCCCCCTGTGCTGATGATCTAGGGACATGACAAGCATTCAGACGTGTTGGCGATACATTGTAAGTGCTGTCAAAAATGTATCAAAACGGCGGGGAGCAGGAAGCCTTTTTTAAAGAATCTCCCTGCGGACCTCGACAGAGTTCTCAGCTCAAAGACTCTGCTCTGCTGGCACATGCGTTTCCACATACCTTCCAGGCTTTGTCAGGCCGTCTTAACATCCCTGCGAAGGGAGCGGAAACAGGGCTGGAGGCACAGTCGCGTGACAAGAGCGAGCTGAGCGGGGAGTGCCTGGGCCAGGTCATCACCACCTGCTTCTGGACCACACGGGTGGGACCTCCCGGGAGGGCCTCAGGAGGTGCTGGGAAGAGGCCCTGGGAGCTGCTACCCAGGAGGGTAGAACCCCGGGGGGTCCCACAGGCTCCCCGAGTTAGTGCTGCTGATCCGCACAGTCGGCAGCCCACTTCAGATACAGCTGAACAGAGCGGGTCGGCTGGTCAGTGGGTGTCCAGGCTGGATGCAAGACAGGGCGGTGGCCCGCTGTCTCTGATACGTGCTTTGCCGGCTCGTCTTGCTGTGAGTAGTGTCACTACCGTGTCAGCCTTGCTATGAGTGACGCCACTGTCTCCCACCGCAGGTTCTCAGAGGCACTGTGACCGACTTCCCCGGATTCGACGAGCGGGCCGATGCCGAGGCTCTCCGGAAGGCCATGAAGGGCCTGGGTAAAGTCTGCCTCCTCGGGGTTCTAGAAAAACGGGGCGTTGGTTTTTCCAAACACAGAGTTGTTGGTTCGCAGTAGGATTCATTGGAGAAGGTTTTGGTCTGTGCAGAAGAGAGAAGGTGCTCCGAGATATGACAAAGTGACAGGGCTGGCCGTCAGTGGCAGTCAGTGTCAGGGTGGGCGGCAGGTGGTGGAGGACAGGAGCGGGTCTGCAAGAAAAACTGGGTGCGCTCTGGTTTTTAAAAGTCAGGAGTGTTTTCCCACCTGCTTCACGGAGTGGCAGGAACAGGGGTGGGACGTACTGGCAGATACCACTAGATGTAAATCGTGCTGGCAGTTTCCTAGTTGAATCAGCTACGCCACGTAGCCTGCTTTCCAGGGTGAGGAATGGATGTTGCTGGCTGCAGAGGCTGTGGGGAAAGGGGCAGGTGGGCGTCCAGAGGTGACTGGGGACCCTCCCTCGCAGGCACCGACGAGGAGACCATCCTGGCCCTGCTGACTTCCCGCAGCAACGCGCAGCGCCAGGAAATCGTGGCCGCTTTCAAAACGCTGTTCGGCAGGGTAAGGCTGGCCTCCCCCAGGGCGCACTGTGGCAGGGCCGAGTCTCAGAAGGAGCTTGAGGTCTAGTGTCTTGTGGCAGATGTATTTACCAACCCCAGCTTTCCTGCTCCTTCTTTTATTTTTCCAGTTGCTTAACTATCCTCTGTCGGCACAGAGCTGCTTTTCCTTGGGTGATGCCTCGGAGGGGCAGCCCCGCCTCTGTGCCTCCCTCCGGGGCTGTTCCAGCATCTGTCCCAGGCTGCCGGCCTCAGTCACAGTGTGTTTTGTGACACGGGCACAGGCTTGGTTGCTTTGGGCATGAAACTTTAATAAATGAGATTTTAATTCATTGATTTAAATGCTCTTACCTGGTTTACAATTCAAAGTAAACATTAAATTTGTTACTAAACGAATGAGGGCCTTCGTGAAAAATTTAGATGTCCTTTTGTTATTCTGAAAATTTTCATCGGTCATTTCATGGAGAAACAAATGCAAAGCAAAAAAGAATCCATGTGGCACTCACGCTGGAGTGGGTGGGAAATCCCGCTCCTGTTTGATGGTTGGAGGCCAGTTTCCCCCGGGGCCCATGGCCTCCGTCCTCAGGAGCAGAGCGAGCGACATCTGCTTGAGAGGAAAGCCGCACTGTTGAGGTGGGAGAGGCCAGACTCTGTCCTTTGTGGAAATGCATTTATGATTTTTGCGGGGGGATTCACATACTTCTCAGGACAATATTTTTAAAAGAGATACTTTCAAGCATACTTTAAAAGTATTCATCCATTTTTTTAACTCTTGAAGTAAGAAAAAGATCCCTTGGTAACAGTGACTTTGAACACACACGTGACTTTGCTTTTCCTTGTGTGGTGGATGGGTGTTGGGGCCGAGTCCAAAGCTGCTGGGCGTCATTCGCTCACAGGCCTCCCTTGTCTTCGGAGGTGGCCACGCGCAGAATTCCTTAGAGCAGCGGCTCCCGTTCCTACATAAGGAGAACCTCCGAAAGGTTCTGCCTGGCTGACACTTGGGTGTTTCCTGTGAGGTAGGACCTTCTGGACGACCTGAAGTCGGAACTGACGGGGAAGTTTGAGAAGCTGATTGTGGCGCTGATGAAGCCCTCCTGGCTTTACGATGCCTACGAGCTGAAGCACGCGCTTAAGGTACTGTGGGCGGGCGTGCTGCGTCGCGGCTCTGAGTCAGGTGGTTCTGTTCTGTGTCGGTAATCACGTGATCCTCTTTTTCTGTTAGAAGTATTGGAATTATTTCTGCCAGGGCTTCTTGGAGAACAAAACTGAGGAGGCAATAAGAAGAGAAAGAGAGAAAATCACAAGTGTATCATTTAATCCTGATCGTGTAGTTAACTATAATAGGGGCTATTTACACTCTTAGTAATTTTTACAGCCTTTTATATTTTATTTTCATGCCTATCATTAAAATGTTACAAATTAGGTGTTGTATCTTTTAAAATAGAAACTTGGCTGATTGGGTAACAATCACATCGTTAATCATTATAGGTTAAAAAAGTAAAGCTTCAGAGAATTTTCAGATAAGGAAGGTCTAAATACTTTCCTAGAAGGAGCCGGTAAAGTTGTTACAATTTCATTGTAGCGGGTAAACTACCTGCCTTTCCCTTGACTGGTGTTGAGAACATTGTATATACACCAGCACCCTGTGACATTTCTTTGGACTTAGGGGACAGGAAACTGCGCACTCATTTACAATTTTGAGTTTGGAGGAGGAGGGAAACAGATTGAACAGCAAAGACCCGGGTTGGCTCAAGGAGCCTTCTTGGGAGGGAGGAGGATGGGTTGCGGGGTGGGGGGGGGGGACGGGACATTGGAACCGCTCTGCACTCACAGTCGTCATTTTCCCCGTTGTGGCAATGTTGGAACAAACCCAACCTGAGGTCATCGGAAAAGGGCATCTTTGTGGAGTGCTTCTGAAATGTTAGCAGTGGCGGGACTTCTGCCAGAGCAAAAATCTAGGTCTTGCATGTGCTTGGTTTTTGCTCAAGAAACAGACATACGAAGAGAATAAGGCTTAAACATCCTGTCTTTTAAAACTGAGTTGGGCTGCATCTGCATCGTTGCTTGTGTCTTCTAATGTATCGGTGTCGGCTTGACTTTCGTAATCGGGGAAAAGGGAAACTGACTGAGGTTACTTTTCAGAAACCCAGAAAGCAAGCCCCATTCAGTCCACAATCACTCATGGACCCCTGCGACCCCTGCTGCAGAGCCTCTCTCTGCGCCACGGAGGACCTGGTCCCGGGCGGGGCGGGGCGGGGCTCTCGGTCTGAGATGCGGGTTGTTTACAGTCGGCGCTCCTCTGGGTGAACCCGTGCAAAGGTTACATTTCTACCAGTTCAGCCTTTTTAGGATGTCAGGGTTCATCGAAATGTTTTAAACTATTTAGAATCAAATGGATAAGATCACAGATTTGTATAATCTGTTGTGTCTGTATACGCACTCTTACAGAAACATTGTTTCTCGCTAGACAGAATGGGATAAAGAGAGTTAATTTCCATTTCTTGTTTCTGTCTCCAGTGGAACTCATATACGAGGAAGTGAATGTTATGTTGGGTACTCCGTGTAATTCTGCAATTTGGGTAATGTCTATTCTAGGAAAACCGCTTTCTTTTTAACCTCATGGACGCATTTTTCCCCCATGAAAATTACATCTCCACACAGGGTGCTGGGACGGACGAGAAGGTGCTGACGGAGATCATCGCCTCCAGGACCCCTAAAGAGCTGACGGCCATAAAGAAGGTTTATGAAGAAGGTACGAGGTTCGAGCTGTGTTTCTCTCGTGTCCACTAGAGCGAGGGCAGGCCCCTGGTTCCCGGGCCGGCAGGGGTGGTCGCAGGGGGCGGGGTGGGGGTGGAGGAGGAGGGAAAGAGTGAGCCCGTGCCCAGCTCTCTCCTCCAGCCGGGTCTCTCTTCGTGGTGGGATTGGTCCCAGCTGGGAGGCAGAGGTGAGGTGCGAGGCGCTACCTATGGCCGCCTGGGAGCTGTGTTTGGTGTCATAGTCGGACATCCTTTCTGACGCTGAGGAGTGAGCCCGTGTGCCGCCAGTGACAGACGGGGTGTCCCGAGGGCACAGTGCCTGCTGGGGTCCCCCTGCTCAGCTACATGGCTGTCGTGAGCGACATGGAGGACGCACACAACACAACACAGTTCCCGTCCTCGGGCGTTTGCGGTCTGTTTAGGGATGGCACAGCCGGCAGATGGCACCAGGGTAGTGACATTCAAACCAGAGTCAAACACCAAAAACATTTAGTGCAAGAACCCACCAGTCGTGGCCGTGGTGCCGGTGGGGCTGCAGGGCGCAGCAGGGCCTGAGCAGGGCTTCCACACCGGGGTGTTGGGTAGGTGAGGAAGGAGGGCATTTTCAGTCCCCCGTGGTCTGTAGTGTCCTGGAGACCGACCTGCAGAAAACGTATCCAGGGACCCGAACCTGGCTGTGTGGAGGAAATGTGCCTGTCCCTGGGGGGGGGTAAACTGAGGCAGCGCAGCCAGGCTTCGGCCGAAGGTTGCGAGTGACTGGGTCAGAGGTTGGACGTGACTCAGAGGCTCGGCAGGTTCTGAGTGGGCGCGGAGCACTGAACTGGGCAACTGACTGGATTAAACACGTCACCCTCTGGGCCATTTTCAAATAGAAGTTTCTGGCTTTTAAACTTTGTCTGCTTTCCAGTACGATGAGGCGTGTTGATGCCTTGGAGGGGGGAGTGCCTTCTTCAGTGGTGGCCGTCCAGGAGCTGGTGGAAAGGGCTGGGGCTCCCATGGCCCCTTGCTCTACAGCTGCAAGTCGTGGGAAGGGGCACGTTTTAAAACATCACTGCTCTCTCTCTCAGAGTTAATGTACTTGCTGCAGAGGAAAAATGTCTTTTTAGTGGAAGGAAAGGCCACAGAAAGAAAACTCAAGGCTATTAGCGCGGCAGTTTTCAGCCAGCGTGCCGCAAGAATGTCTAAACCACGCCACAGCCAGCCATTCAGTCAGGGGCGCGGCCTCTTTTCCCTTCGGCTGTCAAATAAAAAACGACATCAGCCAACACAACAACAGCCCTCCGTGTGAATGAGTTAAAATTGTACGTATTCTTTTGTCATGCTGGCAAAATACGTATTTTTTGGTGTGCTGCAGAATTTTAGGGATTAGTTTCCATGTGCTGTGAGCTGAAAGAGGCGGAGAATCGCTGCAGTAGAGGACGTGAGGCCTTTAAGACTAACGTAAGCCATTGAAGGAAAGCAGAGCGCAGCCCAGCGCTGGGATCGACTTCCCAGGCCTCCCCGTGTCTTCAGATTCACAAGCACAGCGGTGGGGAGTGTTCTGAGTGGCTGGGTCATGGCCTAGACTTGAACTGAGTGCTCCGGGGAAGCGGGACTCCTTTCGTCCAGCCACCCACTCAAGCATTTGCTTGTGCAGTCGTCACAGCACTCAGCGCGGAGCAGAGGGCGTGCGTGCCAGCCCGGTACTCCTCCTCCATCTCTCTGCCCTCTGACTAATGGGGCCCGGTGGCTTTCTCCGGGGGAAGGAAGCTGTATGTAAGCACGGTGTCACTCTGTTGCAGAATACGGCTCCAGCCTGGAGGATGACGTGGTGGGGGACACCTCGGGGTACTACCAGAGGATGCTGGTGGTGCTGCTTCAGGTATGGGGGGTGCTGTTTGCGTTTCGATTAAAAAGTCTGAAGCCGGAGTAGCCTGCTTCCAGCTCAGTAAGCTCACCTAAAATGAATCACCTCTGGTAATCGGTTGCTTCTGACTGGGGGGTTGTGCGCATTTGCCTGTGGTCAGAAGACCTGACCAGAACTCTTCACAGCTGACTCAGAGCGTTGGGTGCCACCGTCCTCTTTATGTGCAGAACCTAAGGTGGAGAGGGGCGGGTTGGTTTTGGACAGTGCCATGTGGTAATGGGAAATGTCGTAGGGACTGATACGCTCCTGATGAAACCCATCATCCCTAAGGAAGAAAGCTGTATGCGGGCTGCCGCCGGGGGCGCCCATGTTGTCCCGTTTGCGTGGCAGTGCAGCTGTAGGTCAGCGATGGGACGCGCTCTGTCTTCCAGGCCAACAGAGACCCTGACACCGGAATCCAGGAGGCGCAGGTGGAGCAAGACGCTCAGGTGAGTGAGGCCGGATGGGAGGTGGCTGTGCCGTGACCGGCAAATGAAGAAAACCGCCCGTGCTCACGAAACATCTTCTTGTCGTGTCATGTTGTGTGGCAGCTAATGTGACCCGCAGAGCAGCAGGCCCGTGGGGCAGCCCCGCGCTTGCCGTGTGTAGTGCGCGCCCACGGGTTCGTGCACGTCCCACGCGGGATTACCGTTCCCGTCACTGCAGCCGCGGCCTGGAGTCATCGTGCCCAAGTGTAGCGCGTCCTTAGTTCCCCTCAAGACTCTGGGAAAGGAGTGCGCATTATACACAACAAAGTATGGTTCGTTCCCCTCATTTCGATGTGGCCAACAGAATATTTTATCCCAAAGCCGAAATGAGATAAAATGAATTACATATAAATAGTGAGTTCCACCTCGGCACGCGGCTTTTCTGGGGTAATGGAAACTCACAAACACAAACAACAACCCACAGGTGTAGCTGATCCCAAGGAGGCAGCAGGTCTCTGAGTGGCAGAGGATGGAGAGGAAAGTATTTAGTGGTGGGGGTGCTTCTTTCTACAACAGATGGCAAATAGCTGTGGGCCCGGAAGCTCCTCTGCCTCTCCTTCGATGGTGTTCTAAACGGGCCTGTAGTTTGGGCCGCCGGTTTTTAGTGACACCACGTTGCAGTGTGCTTGGGCCCCACGGTCACCGTGGGCTCACTAACGGGAGGGTAAGATTTCTGAACGGAGAGCGGTATGGACTGCGGAAGGGCCCTTTCGTAAGCTCCTGACGAGTTTCCCTGCTGAAACCTGGCCCGAGAGCCCGTGAGTCGCTGCCTGGGGGTTGAATGGGCCGTGGATGACCCACTTGGCTTTGTCACGCCTGCCGCGTCCGGTGGGTGCTGTCCCAGAGGGAAAGTTGGTTTGCAGGGGCCGTGCTTGCTGAGCGCTGCGCTTGGTTGCCTGGCTCTGCAGTGTGGTCATGCTGGGGGCTAGAGTGTCCGCGGGTGACCCGGTAGGAACATTGTTCCTCCTCTGTAGCTGAGGGCTCTGCGGCCCAGGAGTGCACTCGGCGCCTCCTCTAAGGCTCTCAGATAAGAGCAGGGCCCGTCTGTCTGACTCCGAAACCTCTGCACTTTGCCCTGAACCAGAGCTCATGAAGCCACCAAGCTCGGGGGAATGAAAAGCCCCTGAGGGGGATGAGGAGGGGGACAAGGAGGGGGACGGGAGAAGGTGTGAGGGCCCCTCTTGCAGATGGCTCCAGGGACACCAGCCCCCTCAGGTGGAAGGAAGGCCCCTCACGGCAAAGCCAGACAAGACGGAGCTTTTCAGAGCCTTTGCCGTCTCCTGCACACGGACAGCAGAGCGGTAGCTCTAGAACAGACGAGGATCCCCCACACCGTTCCTCCGAGGAGATGAGATTGTATTCAACACGGCCATTTCACCGATTATTCCCACGCAGCAGGCTTCACTGCTGCACCGAGTAGAGAGAGTTCTAGAAACCTAGGGTCGTTGGGGAGAAGGGGTGTGTCGGGGGCTGGCAGTGCTGTGCGGGGCACCCGCCCTCGGGGTTCCTGTGCGCAAAGCTTCTCCGTGTGTCGGAAACGTGGCATCTTTACGACATCGGTGTGGGTGGTGCTTTTTGTTTCCTTTATGTTTTCCTGAATTTTACAATTTTTTCAGTGAACACATGTTAGTTTTGCAATGAGATTTAAAGGGCCACTTTAAAGTGGTCTAGAACACCGTTCTCCTGAGCTCCTTGCAGGTTCTAGAAGAGCCCTCTTCCCAGTGTTGAACGGCATGTCCACATGACCAGGATTGCATCCTTTATTTCTGTCATGAAAATAATTTCAAAATCAGGTGTAAAGCTGCAACTTTGTTTTTCACTCTCTGGAAATAAAAACGGATCTGTACGGCCAGTCTGTACTCTCGAGCGCGCTGGGATTACAGTTCCCACAGCGTGCCTGGGGCCACTGCCCATCCCCAGGCGGCCCGCGGTAGGCGGGGGCCAGAGCTCCGAGCGGCAGCCCCCGCACACCTCCATTGTCTTGGCTTCGGAGGTGTGCTTACCTTGACATCGGCCCACGAAAGGCTGGTGCAGAGATTTTACAGATGTCCTCTCCGGGGTCCTCTCCGGGTTTTCCTCCCCAAGTCACCCACATCTCAGTACGTGGACTCCGATTTAACGATGATGTCTGTATATAACTACGTTTTCAGTAATTACATGGATACTGGGAAGCCTTGCATTTTTCCCATGTTAGGAAGAAAATGTGGAACTCGAACTATTCAACAAGTGCGTGTGAAGTGCCTGCTAGGTGCCGGGCGTGGTCCTCTACCCACAGCCCTTAAACATTCACCTCGATCCTTTAGAAATGCGGGACGGTGTGTGCCAGCTCTGGGTAACGTCCAGGCGCAGAGAAGAAACAGGGAGTCCCTTTCAGTCACAGGGCAGGCATAACCGACAAGGCCGACAGCTTAGCTCCTGGTCAGTCCCTTCCCCATCCCCGAGTGGGCGCCCACAGCTTTCTGCAGCCCCGCCCTTGCTCCTGAGAGACGGGACGTCGCGGCAGACGCTCTGGGGACACTCACCTTACACCAGGGCTGCACATTGAGCTTTGACCTGCCGGTCTCCTGTGCGGACTCCGAAGTAGCCCCATACTCGGCTCCCGGGTCTCAGAGTAGGAGTCATTAGATGGTGGGCCAGGCGGATTAACGTTCAGGAAGTAGAAGCCCCGTGTGACGCAGAGCCTGGAGACCAGAGGAAGGGGGGGGTTATTAACCGAGGTTGGAATCTTCCAGGCGCTGTTCCAGGCTGGAGAACTCAAGTGGGGGACGGACGAAGAAAAGTTCATCACCATCTTTGGAACGCGGAGCGTGTCTCATTTGCGAAGGGGTGAGTGAGGCTCGGGAGCCAGCACGGCTGCCACATAACAGGCACCGCCGGGACGGGTCGGAGTTTGTGTTTCTTCTTTTCGACGGCCTTGAGAAATTGTACCACTGTCTTCGCCGCCGTTGTAGCTCTTTCACAACTGGAGACCCCTCGTCTACCCAGTGCTAGCAGAGGTGGATGGAGAGGCTCCTAGACTGTCACTCCCAGTCACAGACCACGGGGCTGTGGCTCCCTGGAAGCATGTCTGTCGGGATAGTGGTAGCCAAAACCTCACCTCTGGTATTCATCAGTGCGTGCCATATCAGGCAGGACTGAGTGCAGTGGCGAGTGGCAGAAAGCCCTGCTGATAGTGGCTTTGAAACCTGGGTTTTCTGCCTGGCTGGTGTGGCTCAGTGGATTGAGTGCCGACCTGTGAACTGAAAGGTTGCCTGTTTGATTCCTAGTCAGGGCACATGCCTGGGTTGTGGGCCAGGTCCCCAGTAGGGGGTGTGTGAGAGGCAATTGATACACATCGATGTTTCTCCCCCTCTCTTTCTCCCTCCCTTCCCCCCTCTCTGAAAATAGGTAAATACAATGTTTAAAAACAACAACAACTGGGCTTTCTGTAGTAGGATTCCTTGGCTAATTTGGCAGGATGTGGGCTCCTTCTCTTCTGCTGCTCCACTGTCCTTAGTGTTTTGGTGCCTCACTGTCACAATATGGCTGCTGTAGCGCCACACATAACCATTTTCCCAGTAAGAAGAAAGAGGTAAAAAAATCATATCTATGACTTTTAGTGAAGAGAGAGAGAGATTTCTCAGAATCCTTTCCAGGAAATTTACCTTTAGGTCCCACTGGTTGTAACTAGTAAGGAGTGGCTGAGAAATCAGTGAACAAAACATTTGTAATCAGTTGTTCAGGGTGTGGCACAGCGAGGCTGTACAACATCAGAGATTTGTGCTCGCTAGGACCACACCCGGTTGGAGTGAACATCTCTGGGATTGGTGACCCTTCGGTAATGAGGTCACTTCTGTTCCGCAGTGTTCGACAAATACATGACCATATCAGGATTCCAGATTGAGGAGACCATTGACCGAGAGACTTCCGGTAATTTGGAGCAACTCCTCCTTGCTGTCGGTAGGTAATTGTGCAGAGTACGTAACGTTTGTGGTGTTAACCGCTCAATAAAGTATTCAGTTCAAGCCGTGTCTGGAAAGAACCACCTGTTTCTTCGTGAACAGAAACGGTGAGGCAAACTCCTGCATTTCCAGTGTAGTGTCTGCTCTCAGGTTGGATGTGCCCGATTATCTGGTCCGTTCATCCCGTCCTGTGGAAGTGCAGGGAGAGCAGTTTAAAAACCACGTTGAAGCTGCATCAAGAGTGTTGCTGCTTCACTGTCAGCCCAGACCGCGGGCTCTCCCCCAGAAGCTTGTCGCTGCTGTTTCTGAGTCCTGCGAGGGCACCGTCCTCGCCGCTGTGCAGCGGCCCCAGAGCCCTGCACCCGTCTTGCATGTGCTGAGAGGTGATGCTGGGTGTTTCGTATGAAGTAACTTAGAATCTCGTCCCAGCGAAACGTTCAGAACAGTCTGGGAACTTGGAGGCCCGAGGGTGTGCGTTGGTTTCTGTGTGACAAACTCCCCCAGTCTGGGACAGTCTCGCTGGTGAGTGCCAGCAGCGCTGGTCCCCATGCGGTGGAGTGAGTGTCAGTCCGGCCGCTGCTTGCTCCGAGCCCGTGGTGTTGAGCTCCCTCTGCGCCCTTGGTGTAGGGGGATGGGACCGGTACCCCCACGGCCTCTCCCTGGGTCCAACTTCGGGGCGTCTCTCTGTGATCACAGCACACTCTTAGTCACTGGTGGCTGTGTTTTAAGCATCGGAAAGGAGCATTTACGCCGCCCCCCTCCCCCCCCCCCCCCCCCCGTCCCCCTTGAAGGGTTGTTATTTTTGCACAGTGAGGAGCTCATGTCATAGTTTCTGGAGCTTGGCAGATGGAGGACTGAGCAGCCCTCACAACAGACAGGCACGCGCTCCGGGGCCGCGGGGGGACTTCATGCTTGTCACCAGCTTACCTGGCTGTTCCCACTGCAGGGGGTGTGACGCCACATGCTGGTCCCCGCACATCTCAGCTGTCACAGGACACGGACAGGTCACTAGGTCCCAGTGACAGGCAGACAGTCCAGGGTCTGTGGACGGCAAGGCAGAGCAGTAGTCTGGACTTGTTTGCTGGGCTCTGTTGGGATGACACTTGTATACGTTCTCGCGGGTGCGGGAGGTAGTGACAGAACCACCAAAGCCGCCATGGCCACTAGAGCAGCAGGTGCTGGAGGACCGAGTGGGCTCGGGCCCCACGCCCCACTGTCCTGCACGCCCGCTGCGTGGGTTTGAGGACTCGGAGGGCGTCTGGGCAGACCTGCACACGGGAGCTCGGCCCGCTTGCCCTGCGCTCTCCCCTCGCCGGATCTGCACCCTTGCACGCGAGGGCACCCCATCCGAGCACCTTCGGTCTTCAAGGGCCTGAGCCCGTTGTCACCGGCCTGGCCCTGACGTGCTGTCCCCTCTCCCCAGTGAAGTGCATCCGCAGCGTGCCAGCCTACCTTGCGGAGACCCTCTACTACGCCATGAAGGCAAGTGCGCGCCTCCAGTGTCCTCTCTCATTCGCTTCTCTCTGGTTACCATCTTCTGCGCCTTGATCGGGTGTTAGGTGATGGCCTTGGGGATTGTGTTTGCTCCCTAAAACAGGTAGCTCCGTTCTACCAAGAGGTTTTACCTTACTGGTTCACCCCAATTGGGCTTGTGGTGCTCTGCCGCCTTTAAGCAACATGCGTCTCTGGTCCTTTTCCAAGGGCGCCGGGACAGATGACCACACCCTCATCCGTGTTATCGTGTCCAGGAGCGAGACCGACCTGTTCAACATCAGGAAGGAGTTCCGGAAGAACTTCGCCACCTCCCTGTACTCCATGATTAAGGTGAGGCAGGCCAGCAGGCAGTTCTGAGGTTCCATTTGCAGCTGTGGTGGGGGGAGTGGAGCTGAGCGGGAGCCATGCGGGGCGAGGCTGCAGCCCCATTGCGCGGTGGTGACAGCTGCCCCAGCACACCCACCCCTTCCCACGAGAACAGCGTGTGTCCTTTCCCTCCTGTGTCGGTGCCTGCTGCCTTCCACGTCTGCCTTCCTTTCCCTCCTGCTCTCCGCTCACAGTTCGGGGAAGACCAGCCAGGTCGGAGGGGAAGCAAGCAGGGGCTCCAGCACCACCTCGGTTTTGCCCCCGGAACAGCAGGGGCGCTGTGGCTGACAGTTATGCTTGCTTACAGCCTTCTGACTTTTTTCTGTCTCTTTCTCTCTTCCCTCGCCCTGGTCCTACCCCCCCAACTGACGCAGATCCCGGCCAGCAAGATCTGTTGTTGTGGCTGCAATATACACATACACACGGACTACAGAAATCCTGTGGAGAAAAAGGGGCTGCATGGCCGCTCTCCAAGTTAGAGAGAGGGCCCTGACCCCCGCCTGGACAGGCTTTTATTGTTTTTCTGGGCACATTACATCGAGGGTGATCCTCATTTACTATGCACAGGTTCACCACAGGTGATTACCTTTTAAGGACGACAGAGGACAGAACACAGCTAATTACTTCAAAGAGAAGGATGTTACAGCTCAAGGGGGAAGCTGCTCACACTCCATACTTGGGTGGTTTAGCACAGACTTTAGGAAGATGAAGATACTCAGTAAACATTTGCTGCCTCAATTCGGGGTGAGGGAGTTTTAGCAAGAGCAAGTCTCATAGCAGTCTAAGTACAATGCAGGCCTGATTTCCCACTGGAGAACTGATCCGTGGACGTGGGTCCTGCCCGCCAACCTCGCTCCCCATTGGCTTTTCCGAGTGGGGGCTGAGCCACATTTCCCACACTTGGAACGGTTCCCCACACCCAACCCCTCTCCTTCATGATAAAGAGGAACGTGGGCTCCGTTCCAAGCAGCACCACAGCTGCCCCAGCTTTTGACTTCCCGCGTGTGGTGTGGCTGGGCCCAAGGGCCTGTGAGCCCGCTGCGCTCTAGCGTGAGCATTAGTCTGGCACGCGCACCCCTGCGTGGTGCCCACACTGCCCCCCGTGGCCAGAGGCGTGCTGTGTGATCAGACTGGCCTTTATGCAGAAAGCTGGGTGTGAGCCCAGTTGTGGAAGCTTCCCTGTTCACTGTGACCTAGAGGGGAGGGCACACTTCTCGGTCTCGGGCAGAGCTGTGCCTTCAAGGGGTAGACCCGGGAAGTGAGACAGAAGTTAGGTCAGCAGGGAACTCCCGCCTGACGTCCCTGGAGTCACAGTCACAGAGAGCTGGCCCACCTGGGGGAGAAGACACATGGACAGGACTTCTTGCCAGCCATTCCTTAGTTTTTACTTGTGGGGGTGTCTGGGAGCCGTGGAGGTAACGGAGAGCCTTTGGGTTTCAGGGGGACACGTCCGGGGACTATAAGAAGGCCCTGCTGCTGCTCTGTGGGGGAGAAGACGACTGAGGGGCCCCGCACCTGCTGCCGCTGCACCGCCACCCTCTCTGCACCGCTCGCTGCCCTCCCGCATGCCACAGCCTGGCCGTGCCACCTTGGTGCCCGGCACCCCGACCCGGCCCGGGGCGCAGGATTCCCCGGCGGGCTGCTCCCCGGCCTCCGCCCCAGGTCCCGCCCGCTGGCCGTGCTAGTCCTCACACACACTTAGGTCACTAAGGCTGCAGTCCCTGACACTTATGTTGTCCTTAAGGAGGTCAGACTGCTTCTAGCCTTTTAAGCACCTTCATTGATACTAACTCGATAACCGTATCACCTTAACTGGAAGCTTAGCCTTGACCTCATGAACCCCAGGATGGCTCAGCATCAAGGTCGCCACTGAATTAACCCTGGAGAATCATGGTAGCTGTATTTGAAGATTGACCATAAATAAACATGGCTTCCCCCTGCCTTGTGTGTGGGTGTGTGTTTAGAAGGTTTCATTTATCTCCTTCACAGCGGCATCTGTTTTCAGGCTAGTCGGTGGGGAGCCTGGAGTGCAGCACTGTGGAATGGGAACTCCCCCTCTGCTGTGGGGCGCAGGGAGGTGGGGGGTCTGGATTAGCTGTGGCATGCTCACGTGGGGCTCCGTTTTGTGGTGTTCGTGATGCTTAGGAGAAAAGCTAATTTAATATTATTTGTTTAAAAATTTTTATTCTTAGAGGGGAAGGGAGGGGAAAAGAGGGAGAGGAACATCAAGGTGTGGTTGCCTCTCACACGCCCCCTATGGCCTGCAACCCAGGCATGTGCCCTGACTGGGAATCAAACCAGCAACCCTTTGGTTCACAGGTTGGTGCTCAATCCACTGAGCCACACCAGCCAGCATGAGAAAAGGTAACTTCAAAACTTCACCTAAAACTTGAGAGTGCTATTCTCTTTCCTATATTAACTTGTGTTTCAGCGTCGTGGTTAGACATTTCTATAACTTAGGAGGCGAGCCCTCCGAAAGCTGCAGTGCCACTGGCTCCCGACGTGGTTGTCACAATGTTGCCGCCGGTGCTGCACTGCCCTTCCCATCCCTGGGACTGTTCGCACTCCAGCTCCCCTCCCCTTTCCCACTCAGCCCCTCTCCCTCTCTCAGCCGGCAACCCCCAGTGTACGCTCTGTGTCTACGAGTCTGTTTTTGTCTTGTTTGTTCATTTATTTTGTTTTTTAGCCTCCACGTGTAAGTGGAATGGTATGGTAGTTGTATTTCTCTGAGTGACTCATTTCACTGAGCATTATACCCGGCAGGGCCATCCATGCTGTGACAAAGGATGAGATTTCATTCTTTTGTTTTATGTTTTTTTGTATAGCTGAGTAATAGTGCATTATATATGTGTGCCACACCTTCTTGATCCAATTGGTTATCAGCGGACACTGAGACTTGTTCCATACCTTGGCCATTGTAAGCATAAGAGTACCTGCATCGTTTCACATCGGCGTTTTGGATTTCTTCAGGTAAACACCCAGAAGCAGGATTGCTGGGTTTTGCTAAGCCCCTGCCTTTACTGTGTATTTACCTTTCCAGTGAGATTTTAACTTTCATATGTTTTCTTGCTACTAATTGGTGCTCTCTCTTTTCAGCTTAATGGGGCCCCTGTAATACTTCTTGTAAGCCCCAGTTTAGTGGTGATAAACTCCTTTGGTTTTGCTTGCCTGGAAAACCTTCTCTCTCCTTCAACCCCGAAAGACAGTGTGCTGGGTGGAGTATTATTGGGTGGCAGGTGGTTTCCCCCCCCCCCCCCGCCCCGCCCCCCAGCACTTGACCATAGCACGCCACTTCCTTCTGGCTGCAAACTTTCTGCTGAGAAATCTGCTGACAATTATACGGGGTTTCCCTTCTTCATAACAAGTCGGTTCTCTGGCTACTTTTGAGGTTCTCCTTGTGTCTTTCACTTGGACTCTTTAATTACAATGTGTCTAGTTCTGCCTCTCTTCGGGCTCATCTTATTTGGAACTCTCTGGGCTTCCTGGACCCGTTGTCTGTTCTTTTCCCAGGTTAGGGAAGTTTTTAACCATTTTTTCTGTGAATAAATTCTCTGGGACCCCACCCCTATCATGTGGATGTTGGCTGGCTTGATGTTGCCCCCTAAGTCCCTTCAGCTGTCTCTGCTCTTTTTTCATTCTTCATTTCTGCTGCTCCAAGTCCCTCTGTCCTTTTTCTGCTTTGTCCAGCCTGCTGGTGAGCCGCTCTGTGGGATTTTTGAATTTCAGTTACTGCATTCTTCAGCCCTGTGCTTTCTGTTGGTACCTGCTTATATATTCTCTCTCTGTGAAATTCTGTTTGTTCATTGTTCTCTGAGTCTGGTGGGTGTCGTTATGACCCCATTTTGGGGACGTTTTATGAGGTAAGTCACTGATCTCCATCGCATTAAGGTTGATTTCTGAGGTTTTATCTTGGTCTTCATTTCCTGGACTCTCTGTGTTGGTTTCTGTGATTTGATAAAACTGCCCCCACTCCCAGCGCCATGGGAGACTCTGCTCTGGCCATCTGTGGTCTCAGTCCTCTGTGCCTGTCCCCACTGCCTACCCTACTGGTGGTGGCTGAGGGTGGCCCAGCCTGTCAGGCTGCCTGGGAGCCAGACCCCGTTCAGGCACGTGCACTTGTGCCAGGGCGGGCGAGGCTGGGAGATGGGCTGCTGTGTGCTCCCTCCGTGCCGCATCTTGGGGCAACGGCCAGGCAAGAACTGCTCCTTGGTTTGCCTCTCCCTGGTCGGTGAGCCTAACCCCCACTGGCCAGCACAGTCAGGTGATGAGGGGGTGGCCCCTGGCAGCAGGCGCAGAAGCTGTTGTGTGGTCCAATGGCCCAGGTTTCCCGGAGCCACAGCAACAGCAGTTCACACTGACACTGAGCATGAAGACGGCCCCTCCTGCCTGTGTCCCCAGCAGCACCCCAGCGGCCCGTGGAAGCGTGCCTGCCTGGGAGTCTGGCCCAAGACATTCGCAGAAGGGCTGGGTGTGTTTCCGTTCCCTGTGCCATGTCCCGCGGGTGGCTCTTGCCAAGAACTGTCCTTTGTTTTGCCCCAGTTTCGTTACTTGATTTTACTTGGACAGAATTTTAATCTGCGGCAGTCTCTCCTGTGCCCAGCAGGTGGTGCTGTTGGTACAAAAGTCCTTCCATGACATTCAAACCACACTTTTACATTGGAACTTGAATAAACGGCAGCCCCAGAGCAATTCTTCCTCAGTCTTCCTCACGCCAGCCCTCGGTAGGAAGCAAATCTAGGTTTTAGCCCCCTGCTCAGTTACTGGTCTGTAACCCTGGCTCAGGACGTTCCGTGTTTTCGTTTTTGTGTTTTCAGAAGCCCTGCTTTTCCCTCGCGATATTCTATAGTCTGATCAGTTCCCACCTTCTCTCCTGCCCCCGACCCCTCGGTGCAGCCGGAGCACGTCTCTTCCCCGGTGACGTCTGTGGGTGCTTCCACAGGCGAGGCACACTTACCTCCTTCGTCAAACCGGGGCACAGTTAAGATACACAGACAGCACCTAGGAAGAAGCCCCTTCGAAATGAATGTTCTAAACATTTGAATTTACTTTTTTTCCCTGAATGTCTGAAGCTACTGTCCTATCTCCTGCAGACAAGTTTGCTTTCCCAAATTCTGTATTTCCGGTGGTGGCTCTAAAATCCCTCTGCGTGTGGGTCTCAGAGCCTGGGGAAGATTTGCACACCCTCCCTTCCTGTGTCCTGCGGTTAGATTAGTGGGCAGGTGCAGACAATCTTCCCTCCTTCTGCCTGTCGCCCCGCCCACCTGCCCCTCCCCTGCCTTCTCCCTCCTGCTGGGAACCCGGCTTTGGGGTCACCGTATTTGGGCTACCTCAGTGACTTCTTTGTGTTCAAGAAAAAAAAGTCTTTATTTTCATCAAAGCAATAAAGACACCAGTGTAAAAAGTCCAAAAGCATGAAGTTTAAGGAAAAGAAGCCCCCGTCCCCTCGCTTCCCCACCCCATCCCGTCCCCGTTGGGGTGGCGGTCACAGGTGTCAGCCATTTGTGTCACTTCACACGTAAGCGTTTTCCAGGCCGTCCCATCGTATTTCTGAGCCTGTTCCCTCACTCCTTCAGCTCAAGTCTCCCTGTGGGTCCCCTGCAGTCCTCGGCGGAGACCCAGCCCTGCACACTCGTGACTCTTCGAAGCTCCTCCCTCTCAGTGATGCGTTCGTTTCCTGTTGCAGCAGCGATAGGGGCAGCCTGGAGACTCCTGTTGGAAGGGGAGGGCACAGGGATGCTACCCGCCATTTCTGGCCTCTTTTCATTTGCTGACTGCTGTCAGCTGTGGCTTTCCTTTTTGAGTGGTCAGGGTCGAGCCTGTTTCCACTCTCTTTGCGTCCCTGGGCGTCCCTTGTTGGTGTGTTGGTTCTGGAACTTGGGACTAGAAAAGGTGTGACTGTTGATGAGTATGTAATCTGTGACTCTGTGTCCCGTCCGGGGCCTGTGCCCCCTGCCCTGTGGCGTCTGCCCGTGTTGTCTGTGTGTCTGTAGCGGTGCCCTTCCCCACGTCGTCTCCTGGCATTTCTCTCCCGGAGCCCCTGTCCTTTGGTCGGACCAACTCCCCCAGGCCACACCGGGGACCTCTAACACCAGCGCGTGGTGGCCCAGCTCTGGGTGGCTGACTCATACACTGACATCATTCTCCTGAGACGGGTGGGTCTATCTTTTTAAAAGAGCCCCCCACCCTTCCTCCCTCTGTCCGTGGCTGGCGTAGGGGAGGGCGTTGATCAGAGGGGCGCTGAGCTCCAGGGGGACTGGAACGAGAGGGAGGGCGGGGCTTCAGACAGCGCCCTGCCCTCTGTAGGTGCCCGGGGCACCCTCGGGCTCTCGTGGGCTGTCGGGTTCCTTTCAAC
The DNA here is from genome assembly GCF_022682495.2 of Desmodus rotundus. Classification (NCBI taxonomy): domain Eukaryota; kingdom Metazoa; phylum Chordata; class Mammalia; order Chiroptera; family Phyllostomidae; genus Desmodus; species Desmodus rotundus. The sequence goes on along the minus strand of NC_071395.1, from coordinate 3,004,943 downwards.
GCACGGTCGACAGGTAAACGGCCGGGTCTCCGCTGGACGGCAGTATGAAAATGTGCCTGCTGACAAATAATAGCACGTTATGCTCCACTTGGAAAGTCCAAAGGCTCTGTTCATGACCCAGAATCTTTAAGAGGCAGAAAACCATTGCTTGAGTTTCTTAGCAATGAAATGGCTGTTAATTTGCTTTGTGGAATTCTCTGTCCCGGAGGGGAAACGAAAGGTCTTTTGTAGGACACAGTTTCCCGCACAGTGTCCCAGCCGTAACTACTTTATCCTGAAATCGTGGAACATAATAACACCATATTAATTTAAGTGGGCAGCCTATTTGAGAAGAGAGTCTCGCTGAATGGGGGTAAAGAATGTGACCCACGAATTATCTTTCGTCCTGAGCAAGTGACAGACCTGGACCACTTGGCTGCCGGCTTCTTTAGGGAAGTGATTAGAAGGCTGTGACTCACCTCCATTCCCAGGGCCCAACACAGTGCCTGGCGCAAAGGAGGCACCTGCAGGTATTTGGTTTAATGAGTGAATGGGGAGGAAGTCTTAGAGAAGTTCCAGGCTTTACCTCTAGGGGGCAGAATCCTCTTCAGTGCAGAATAAGCCAACTGAATTACTGAATTTGGAAGTTAATTCCAGCAACTTTTCATATATGATTCCCTGATATGACTGTCTATTATTTTGACTTAGCTTTTTTCTTGGCTACTATATATTCAATGAATTTGTTGAAAAAGGGTATTTATGAAATACTTAAGTTTGTGATCTTCCCCTGCAAAATGACTTGGTTGTTTATAAAAATCTGTTTTTTCTCAAAAGCTGTAGATGTCTCTTTTTTTTCACTTAGTACTGTAGAAGAAATAAGAAAACGGAGGCCAATCTGGGTGACTTTCCCTCCTCCCTCCACCTCCATCAGTCTCCTCATTTATAAGATGTTTTCATTTATTATTTTAAATTTAAAAAATTTACCAGGGTGCTTGTAGTTATGAATTTCTTTTAGTTGGTTTTCCTTGGAATGAAGTGAACTGTTTTAACCTGTGAGCCTGAGGCTCTCTTCCAAATTTAGGTAGTTGTTTAATTATAGGTTTGAATATTTCCAGTTGTTTTGGTCTCTTCCTGAGGAAAAAAATATACTTCTTAGGTTGAATCTCTTTTTTGCACTCTTCTTGGTTTTCATTTCTTTATCAATTCCCCTGTGCTTTGAGAATATCTCAAATTTGTCCTCTCTTTCATATTCTCAGGTTTTTGTAATGTTAATTCTGATTGTTTTTGCCTCTGACACGAACTGTTATTGAACATTTGAATTCGAAGTTATTTACTTCTTTCTCTGGTGTCCTCTTATCTGGCTTCTGTCCTGGCTCGTCATTTTACTTTAGTACGTCATTTCTGTATGCCAGCTGCACCTTTTTTGTGGTGGCCACAGAGTTTGATCTTGTGTAGAAAAATGCCAAAAAGTTGAATGAATCACTTTTAATAAAAACTCTGGCTCTCATTTTCAGAGGACGGCTAAATTGTATTCCTGTGAACACAGGCAGTTTTCTCAAAAGGAAATTAAGAAAACCAATGATAGCTTCACAGAAACTATTGCTTGCTGGAACTAATTCCGTTACCACTAAAATGTGGTGAGTGAGTATTTGTGAAACCTAGTTTAGTTGGGGTGCCATATCTCAGTCTTTCCAGGGGGTGCATGTGCCTCATTACGGTCAGACCCTCAAAGTCTCCGTGGTCGGAAGGAGGAACAGCTGCGGGGAGAGGAAGCCTGCCAATGTGACACCCTTGCCCTTAGAGATGTCTGGCTCACGTGGCTGCCTCCTCCGCCCAGCGCCTCCCTGGGGAAACCCGATTGGACCCTTTTGTGGGCACGGCAGGGCAGGGTGCTAGAAGGAACTGGGGGTGCTTGCGGTGCCGCTCCGCCCTCTCCTCGGAGAGCTGCAATGTGGCCGCTCCCGCAGTGTGCAGTGTGGGAAGGAGGAGAAGTCACAGTGCGGAGAGCTGACAGACACCCCAGCCCGGGACCAGCAGCCACGGCGGTATGGCGCGGGGACAGCAGTTGAGGGGACAGCAGTTGACGTGATGTGTGTGTCCCTCCTCAACGCCTACAGCTCCAGTCACGAGAAACTTCGGGTAGGTTCCAGGGAGCACTGCCGCATAAAATCCCTGAGCAGCACCTCACATTGGTCGAGGTCCCTAAAAGAAAGAAAGCCTGAGGAACGGTCACAGTCCAGAGGGACCTAGGGAGCCCTGGCGACCGAATGTAAGGTGGAATCCTGGAACAGGAAAAGGTTAATAGGTAGATACTAAGAAGTCTAAGTAAAGAATTGGCACAGGTTAATAATAACAATGTATCGCTCTTGGTTCCTTAACGTGGCCTATGTATCAAGCGAATAAAAAGACGCTATTGAAAGGGGAAACCGGCTGTCCGGTGTATGGGAATAACATTTTTTCTGTATCGCTAGAACTATTCTAAGGTTTAAAAAAGTTATTAAAAATAAGTAGATGTAAAAATTTTTTCAAAGTGCTATAGTTAGAAATAAGAGCACACTGGGATGAGATGGAACCAGGGACACAGGGAGGCCAGGGACAAGGACAGCGTGGACATCCAAGTGCGCAAGGGGGGGAGAGGGCCGCCCGGCTGGTGGCGGGGACGCGGGTCCAAACGGTGCCTGTTTACAAGCAGCGTCTGAACCACAGAGGCTTGGGGAAACCACTTAGGAAGCTGGTATGCTTATATTTTAGTCCTGGGGAGACAGTGACTCATTTTACTGAATTGCTTCTTGGGGTGGTTGGCTCTTTATTCTTTCAGAAACTTTTAATACTTAAAGTTATCACTGTAGGAGCAGATAAAGGCGTAAAGGTTTCAAGACTCAACAAAACTCATCTGTGTTCGCTAAAAGTAGGTATCTATTTCTTAAAAATTTTATTTAGTTTTAGAGAGAGGGCAAGAAAGGAAGAAGGGGAGAGAAACATCAATTGGCCGCCACCCTGGGACGGAGCCCCAAACCCAGGCACGCGCCCTGAGCAGCAATGAACTGGCGGCCTTTTGGCGTGCGGGCTGCGCCCCAACCCACCGAGCCACAGCAGGCGGGGCAACACTAATCGTGCGGGGCTACGATTAGTCTGCAGCGCTGCTGGCTTCTCTTTCCACCAAACCCCACAGAATGTCCCAGGTGGAAGCGCCGGTTAAAGAACGGCGTGTAGTGGGCGGGGGGTCATCAGATGTGTGATTATTGGTGCCTCTGCTGCAGCCTGGGGCCTGGGGTGGACCAGAGACGGGGTGACACAAATCTTACTGTAGAGCCGGGGGTGTCCGACCTTTCGGCGTCTCTGCGCCACACTGGAAGAAAAGGAGTTGTCTTGGGCCACACATTCAATACATCGCAACACATAGTCACAAAAAACTCTCATAATGTTTTGAGTGAATTTACGATTTTTTGTTGGGCCCCATTCACAGCCATCCTGGGCCGCATATGGGCACCACCTTCGGGTTGGACACCTCTGTCTGTCTCTCTCTGCTGTGGCCACATGTAGAAACTGCAATGGGACCAAGGAGCGCACATTGCCCGGGCTCTCAAAGCCACACTTGTGCTGGAAGAGAGGCCTCCCCCTACCCCCGGCCCTGCTCTCCAGGTGCTGGTTACAGCTCTGGCTCCGCCCTGGCCCTCAGGGTAGAGCCTGGGCCCACCTGCCCACTCAGGGCCACTAGCCCCCTCAGCCCTCACTCAGCACAGGGACTCACAGCCCTGGTGGCCGTCTCCCCCGACGGCCAGATGGTTTCTGAAGCGTGTTCGGCTTCCCCCACCGTCACAGTGAAACACGCCCGTGCGGCCGCCAAGCTAGTTTGAGAAAGCAGCTGGTACGCACAGCAACACCTGAGCACGTACAGTTGCCCTTCCCGTCGTTTGTGAATCTCTCCCATGTGCATGTGCGCCTCCCCGCAGCTGCAGTGCACCTGCCCCCACACCTGGCCACCCCAGGTGTTCCCATGTCCACGTGGATTTGGCTCCTTCTCCATCGCCCAGGGAGCTCGGTGCTGCAGCCTGGGCCACCCGTCCGCCAGCACGCTCCTGCCCCTTCCAAGGTACATGCTGGTTCTGGGCTTCCTTACGTAAAATGTGCAAGAGTGTGCTGTTAGATCTCTTGTCTTTTCGGTGATGTTCACCATGGGGTCCAGTGTTTTACCCCTGGCCCTTGTGTCCCCAGAAACCCTGGGCGGTGACGGTGAGACGTGGCACTGCAGGCTTTGCACGTGGTTTGTAATGGTGGCAGAACCCAGTCCCTCCCCGTGCAGCTTAGTCCGGGCTTGTCTGTCCCGGACTGGGCTGCAGGGCTGCCTGGCATGCACCATCTGGGGCCACTGCCAGACCTGTCTTATTCCGGCTGGTTCCATTGCTTCCGTCCGCTGGGTTTTATAGATTGGCCTCGATGGCCACTTTATCTGGCCTGCCGCCCCCGAAATCTCCCTCTGGTATCTCTGTACATCCGCTCGTTCGTGCCTTTCATTGGACTTAGCACTGTCTGAAAGACTCTGAGATGCTTGATGAGTTTCTCCTGTTGAATGAAGTGTAAGGTCCTCAAGGGTGTTTTCTACCCACCAACTTCCACCAGGCTTGGCGCAGAGGGGCACTCATGTATGTTTTCTGAATGGATGAATGGAAGGGAGGCCTGGACACTCCAGTATCTTCTTGCTCTACCATGAATGGTTTTTACAAAAACCCTCATATTTTTGAGCTATCAAATCACATCAGAAAAGTTTTCAGGCAGGTGTTGTAATTCTTCCTCTAAGCTTTCTGGAGAGAACTGCGGCTTTCTGCAGCAGGAATGAGCAGTGGGAAGAAGGAAGTACGCAGGCTTTTGGAGTACACAGAACCAACCCACACTGACTTTGAACTGCTGCCAATTGGGGGACCCCAAACGCCGCTGTGCCCCACTAGTCAGAGCAGGGCTGATGCAGTCCAGTGAGGTACGGGGTTCGGCCTCTGTGTACATCCCTGAGGGCTCGATCGTTCCACAGATCCCTGTGGTTCTCGCCTACATCACTGAATGTACCCTGGAGTAGACGTGCTCATTAACTCGAAGAGTCACCTCATGGGTTCTGTGACCCAGGAAGTGGAGATGTCAGGTAGGAGGGACCCAGTGGCTGCCCCTGGAACGTCCCCTCCCCAAAGGTTGACAGCAGAAGCAGGTCTCTGGAGAAACTGCTCGGACTGGGGTCACCATTGAAGACCTGGACGATGTGGGGACAGTGATGCAAGTGTCATCTCCATTCAGTGTGCTTGTTCCGTCTCTGCAGAACAAGTGGGTGGGTCTTGGAGAGCACCTTCGGAATATTCTAGGTGTAATCAGGTGACTCCAATTGCAGCTGTGGGGTGGCCATTACAGAAGCGAATCAGCCTTGACCTTGGAGTTCTCTTGTTGCTTACAAAAGTTCAAATGTAGGTATTAGGTTGGCCAAAAAGTCTGTTTAGTTTTTTCATAAAACAAAAGACAGATTTTTCATTTTCACCCATAACGTTATTGATGTGGATATTTGGAGCATGTCGGCCGTCTCCCGCTATTGGCTTCTAGTGGGTAGAGGCCGGGGTGCAGCTAAACATCTTCCAGTGCATGAGACAGCCCCACAGCAAAGGGTTATTTGGCCACAATGTCAACAGTACCAGGAATCTTCGCAAACCACTCTCACCACATTCGATCAGTCACAGCACCTTCTCCACACACTGCACAAATCTTCTTCTTTTTTTGCATTTCAGTTGTGTTTTTACCTTTCCTGAAATAATAAAGCACAATATGCCAAAAATGTTGCGTATTTTCTTCCATCTCCAATATTAAAATGGCTGCACAAAAATTCACCAATTTTGATTTTTTAAAAATGTACGGGGATATGACAGCTGTCACAACACAATCTAACAAAACTGTTGTGAATGAAGTTAAAGACAACTAAGCACCACTAGAGCCATTGTATGGACAAAACCAAGTGAACTTTTTGTCCAGCCGACAGGAAGAGCAGGGAGCGGATGCGGGGCAGCCCCAGGGCAGATGGCCCAGGGCAGATGGCCCAGGGCAGATGGCCCCGGCCACGGCCACGCAGCAGCTGTGTGTCCGGTGCTGTGCTCGGCTCGGCGACGTCAGGGCTGGATTCTGCACGTGGGATTTCCTGGCCCGCAGGTTCTGACACAGGGGTGCCGGAGAGATCTGGAGATCGGAGAACCGAGAAGGGGGTCTTTCTGTTTGCCCCCAGCGGGGCTCTTGTAGTGTCACAGCGGTCTCCTATCTTCCACCCAAGAGTGACGCTTCGTTTTATGGAATTTGCTTTGGACGTTTCCTGCCTTTGGAGAACTAGGGGTCCTTGTGCCCCCAAGGATGGCAGCAGGGGCCGCAGGGCAGCTGCTCCCCGTGGTTGCCAGCTCCCTAACACCTCACTCTTTATTTCGTTGGTGTTTAGTTTTCTGGCTGAAAAAATTCTTGTGCCTAGTTTAATTCTTTACATTAAATCCTCTCTGTTAAAATGACATGTGGTTTTGTTGCCTGACAAAGATCTGTATATCAGGGTATGTAAAAAACCACTGTGTTCACTGATTTTTAGCACCGAGTAGACTTTAAAAACAAAACGCAGAGACCTGGAGTGACCGGTCCTTGCGAAGTTGTGTCACTCATGAACCATGCGTGATTCTCGGGGCCTGCGTCTTCCTGTTGTCAGCCCTTGGAGACGCGTGCTGTTCGTCACCACCTGGTTTCCAAGCAAAAGGGAATTTTAATTGATAGAGTCAGTCCAAGGCCTTTCTGGCCAACAGTTCGGATTTCTCAAGTGGAGTCATTCCAGATGAAGAGAACTGGAGTCGCCCGTGTGCCGCCGTAGATCGCGTGAGAAGCGTGCTAATGTAACACAGCGCTGAGTTTTGTTTTCGGTTTTGATCTTTTAGAACAAACAGAATTAGACAACGGGCTAACGGCTTCTGGGAAGCCAGGCTAACTGACCACTACCATTCGAAACTCAGGAAAAACAAAGTGTCCTTTTATTTGCATCCCTTTGATCCTCGCTGTTAAAACATGGTAAGAGAGCCAGCGATGCACAGAGAAGTACACAGATGGGACCCTGGGGATGGCGGGTCAGGGAGCCCTTGACAGAGGACCCCAGCTTCCCTCTGTGCTGCAGCCTGTGGCAGGAAGACCCCCCAGCCCCGGACCCTCACCCTGAGCTCCCACAGGCTTCCTCTGCGAGGCCCGGGAGGAGCAGGTGCGGGCAGACGAATCGGAGCCACAGGGCTGAGCTGGGCGTTGAGAACACATCTTCGGCAGCCTCCACTCTGCTCCATCGTCCTGACAACGAGCATCTTTGATTCCCGGCTCCCAGTCCTCAGGCAGAGAGGAGGCAGGACGGCTGCTTCATGAGACTGGCGCTGAAGGGACCTCGACACAGGGGCAGCTTCCCCACCCAGGTCGGCTGGGCCAGTTCCCCGACCCTCTGGTGGCAGGGAGCGGAGCGGCCCTCCATGCTGCCCACCTACTGCTGCCTCATCTTCTCCTGCGGTTCCTGGAAGAGTGTTGTCTCTTCCAGGAGATCCAGGACGTGGGAAGCAGCATCAGGAAATCATGAAGACGGCGGGGGGCGGGGGGGGGGGGCGGGCGGGGGGAGACTGGAGAATCTGAGAGAACCAAGGCAGCCGGCAGATTTGGGGAACAGACACACAGGCAGAGAAGAGAGAATGTATTGGGGTTAGGCTCTGAGAGGTTCAGGCACCCCTGGAGCCAGTGAGACCTTGGGACGGGGCGGAGGTGGGGGTGGGCATTTGAGAAGCATCACCGTGGGTGATAAATTCAGCCTCACTCTGCGTTCATGTGCGCATGTGAACATGTGAATGGCTTCTCGTGCATGCCTGGGGCCCGGGCTGTGCCCCTCTCAGTGTGATGTCCCACAAGGACAGGACCGACTCTGGGGTTTCCTGCAGGTTCCAGTGTGCTCAGCTGTGGCCTCATCTGTCCTGTGTGATCAGGAAACAGACCAGCCTGTGCAGGCCCCATTGCTTCGGGATCATCTTTCAGGAGTGGCTCGGCGGCTCTCGTTCTTCCCACTTCGATTCACTGTAATGCAAAAAGGTTCTCTGAGAACCTATTTTATCCTCACCCGAGGGACATGCTTATCGATTTCAGAGAGAGAGGAAGGCCGGGGAGAGAGACAAACGTGGATCTGTTGCTCCACTCACTGATGCACTCATTGCTGGATTCCTGTGTGTGCCCTGACGGGGGCTTGAACCCACAGCCTTGGTGTATCAAGACCACAGGAAACTTTAATTTATGGATCTGTAGCTTTGTTTACTGCCTCTCTCCCCTCTGATGGGTGACCCTCCAGCCTGTCTTTTTGCTTCTAGCTGGCTGGCTGCTTCTGCAATTGCTCCGGACCTAAGGCAGAATGTTCTGTTTAAAAAAGACATTATCAAATGTTCAAGGCAGTGATCACAGGCAATTAATAAGTGCTTGTCACTTCCCTGCTAATGTAATGAGAGGCGTTTGAGAGAAGTTTTGATTCCTCACAAAGGTAACTTGCCCACGAATTGTTGCCGACTTGGTGTTTATGGGGGGGTGGCGGGGGAAGGTCTAGGGCTTCCTGCTGCCCTCAGTGTCTAAGGGATCTAAGTCGCTGTCCCTCGGTGTCTCAAGCATCTGGACCCTGCTGGGCCCCGGGCAAACGTTCAATAAGTACTTACTGAGCTACTTCAGTAAGCAGTGTTATGTTGCAATGGCATCTCCACATTCCAAAATGAAAATGGTTCTTCCTGCCCCCAGCAGAGACAGCCCAGTCTGACCCACGCGGCGAGGCAGGGTCAGATTCGGCCCGCTGTTTTCCAAGTGTAGTCACAGCTCTTTACTCTTTCTGTGCCTCGTGAAGTCAAGTTTGAAGTCCTCTCATCCCTATTTCAAAGGAGTCATGTCGGGCTGAAATAAAGGCATTTCTGCAAACCTCTTACACAAAGCTCACTACAAGCCAGACACTATGGAGGCACTTCCCATCTGCTGCCGGCTAGAAAATATTGTACGGCCTGCGAACGTGTCTCAGGGAGCAGGGGCTACAGTCAGAGTTACCCGGGGTGACCTAAATTCGGTTCACAGGCAGAAATACCATCTAGCAATGTCTTATCCCCAGGAGAGGAGAGGGGCACGGGGTGGAGAGATCCACCAGCCTTGAGGGGTGGGGGCTTTGGGCTCTTACTGGATTGTAAGTGGATTTAAAAAGGGAGGGGGGCTGTGGTGTGGCCCCTGGGCTGCTGGGGTGTTGCACCCTGAGGTTGCAGTTGGTTCCATCATCCCCTCTGCCTGTGTCTGTTGGGAACAACCAGTTCTGTTCTCGCTTCCTGTCATTTCCAGTCCTGGGGACACAGGCTCATGAGTAAGACGGTAGTCCATACCGTTGGGAAAGTTGCAGTGAGAACCAGGACATTGTGCTTAGATATTACAGAACATTTATTTTATTTTTCGTAGTGCAATCTTCATTTAGAAAAGATGTACTGCTCCTGTTCACTATTAAGCTAAGAGTATCTTGCCTATAATTATACCCTCTGGTCTTACGTGCCACTGGGCTCAGTGTTATACCCGTTAGCCTATTTTTACACTAAATTCTGAAGCAGATGCTGTTATCATTACTGTTTCTTTACATTTATTTTCCAGTTACAGCAGACAGACAATATTATGTGAGTTCCAGGTGTACAACGTGGTGATTAGACACTCATACACCTGGCAAAGCCGTCACCCCACCAAGGCCAGCGCCCCTCTGACCCCACACGTAGTTACGGTGTTGCTGACTGTACCCCCCGCCCCGCCCCGCTGCACTTCACATCCCCGTAATCAGTGTTGTAACCGCCAGTTTGTACGTAGGTGCTGCCGTGATTGCCGTTGCACAGAAGACACAACGGAGGGAAAGACGGGTAAATCAGCTTGTCCAGGGCCACACGGTGCACAGCAGGGCGGGGGTTCAAACCCGGTCGGTCTACTCTAGCTCAGAGGTCACAAAGCCTAATGCCGGCAGGGTACAGACAGAGAACTGGCGCAGAGGGGACCCAGCGGGAGTAGCAGGCGCTGTGGCCAACCCAGCGCACAGAAGTCCCTGCCAAGAGGCACTCCCGTTAAATCTACAACAGCAAACCCAGGACAATGGAACCGCGGCCGCCACTGGGAAACCTCTCGGGGCCCAGTGTCTGAGTTGGCTCCTCATGCAAACGGCAGGGCTCCGAGGGGACATGCTGAGTGAGCGCCTTCTGACCTGAAGTCCCGGCCTCTGCTCACTGTTGCTCCTTCCTCTTCGAGATACGTTAGGTACGGTGGTGCTTCTTTAGTCTAAGAGAAATACACTCGCTTCTGATCTCAGAGATAATTGTGTCATAATGCCTTTCAGTGCATTCTAGCTATTTGTGTGAGAACACAGATAATCCTGAAAAGTAGTTTCAGGGCCAATAAAGGCAGCACTCAACTCAACTGTAATTTCGCCGTAGTTATGGCAACCGGGCTCTCTTTGGGCCTACGCGGGAAGCCTGTGCTTGGTGTCGGGGGACTTCTTGACCTTCTTTGCTTTCATTCCTTTTTTAGAGGCGACATCACCAAAGGAAGCCACTTGATCGATTTATACAAGGAAAGCAAATATTGATTATTGAGGGAAAACTCAATTTAATGAAATAATTTATGCAGGTGCCAAGAAGAGCCAAATAATAACTTTTAGCAAGACATGTTATTGATTTTTACCATAGAAGAATTGAATGTTTTTCACCATTTGCTATCATGTACGGTACTTTGTTTTTACAAGGTCCATAACTTAAAAGCAGTATTTGTTTAAGATTTTCTGAGAAATTTTGCCGTGACGGCCGTGAGTTCCAAGTTAAGTGCCAAGACAGTGTGCCTGCCGTTCCAAGCAGGCTGGCGTATAAAATCCAACGTGTACAGGTAAGGCCCTAATGCCATTTCTGTTGTATCTTCACACTCATTCGTAAATTCAGAGAAAGAGAACTTTTGTCAGTCCTACAGTTCAACAATTAAATTTCAAGTTCTAATGAATAACTTCAAAGTGAGAAACATTTCTACATCCACAAAAAAGGGGACTGTTGGGAGCAAAGTGGGTTTTTTTAGCTGACCGAAGACGTCCAGAACCTAAGAAATGTCCACTCAACTACAGGCCCAAATTGGCTCCCTGTCGCCCTGAGTGACCCACCGTCAACCCTGACATGTCCGAGGACTCTCACACTAAGATGACCACGTCCAGTGGGCCCCTTTCTGTCCGGTCCGCAGGACCCACCATGGCACTGAACACCAGGGACATCAGCCAGAAAACGCGCAGGAGAGAGAGGCTTCCCAACCGTTCGAAGCTGCGACTACGTGACCTCTAATATCAGAGTAACGATGTTACAGTGCTCTCTTAGAATTTTATCTCAGATTAAAAAGCACAGGCCTTTCAATTCCAAACACCTAAAATGACAACGGCACTGTAAAGTTTTCACATCTCACTGTGGTTTATGCTGGCAGTTTAAACTCACGATGCACCCAGCCCCCAGCTCTCCAAACGCCCTTTTGAAAGGCCTCCGAAGAACAAAGAGGAGCTTCAGATTAAGATGGCAGATCGAACACATGCATTTAATTGAATTTCACGCTTTCTAAAACTCCACTGATGAGCCACAATAAAAAAACGGGGGAAAAAAAATAAAATGCAAAAAACAAAAACAAAACTCCACTGAAGATACCAGGAGTAATTTTTTAAGAGACATAAACTGATAAGAAAGGAGGTAACAGGAGAGGAGAAAGTTACAGTAAGTTTTGGGATTTTAAAAAGCAGACCTAGAAATAAGTGTGTTGGCCGACCCGTGAAACCCAAAGCCACATTGGCTGAGGGGGGTCACACAGCAGAACCCTCAGACGGCCCAGGGGTCGCACCGGGTTCCTCTAACACCTGGGGGTGGGCTCACCAGGGCCAAAGCTGCTTCATAGGTTTGGTGTGGACGGATGTTCACCCCCGGTCTGGACTCTCAGTGGGGCCTTCCACTCAGGCAGCTGACATGTTTCCGTTCTGGAAGGTTCTGACAAGGTTCATGTCACCTTGTTAATGACTGCCCCCCGGTTTTTCTCCCCTCTCTCTGAAACCTCTGGGTGCTGCAGCCAAGGCGCACCGCTGGCCAGCTAACTGCCCCGGCCCCGCCCGGGCAGGAGGCTGAACCTGTATTCTGGGGAGAAAGTCAAGACGAGGGTCTCTAAGTGAGGGGAATGGGTGTTATTCACAAACAGGACTCCTTGACCTTATGCATAATCCATGCTGGATTCACAGACCTGGGGGCTCCCCCAAAGTGGGGTTAGGGTCCCACCTCCAGGACCTTCTGGGAAGGAGGCAGAAAGCTCTTCTCTTGGGCATTTAACCGGCCCAAGAAAAAATGATTTCATAATGTTGACACCGAAGTTTTTCTCCCAAGGCCGCCTCCCCCAGTGCCCCAGAGCTGTCGGCCTTGCTCTCAGGAACTGAGCAGATGTCCCCGGGGACCTGCTATCCTTGGCAGGCTTTTAATCTGGGCGGCAACAGCCGAGACACTTGCCAAGACAGCGACTGGAAACAATTCAGCAGAAAGAAAGAACAACCTCTAACAAAATAGAAAAGAGAAGGTACTGCATGCATGAGACACGAACAGAACGGGATTAAAGAGAATCCAGAGAACAAAAAGTGCTCACAGAAATGAAAAGCTCGGGGAAAATGGAAGAAAACAAGGTTGGAAGAAGATACTGAGGTTATCTTTAAGACACGAGAAGACAAAGACCAAGAGGAAATCGCAGATGCAGGCTGAGAAAAGCGGAAACAAGCCTAGCAAATCTACAGGATGGGTCACAGGGTGTAGGAAAGCAGGGAGTGACATCATTCACGATACGGAAGATGTCGTTCACACACACACACATACACACATGCATATGTACACATACATAATGTAATGTCATTCAGCCCCAGAACAAGCAGTCCTGCCCGCTGTGACCACACGCACACACCTGCAGGGCTTCATGCTCAGGGAAGTACGTCACAGGACGACAAGTGTTGGATGGCCTCACTTATCTGCAGAACACGAACAACAGCAAAAGGACAGAATAATGATTTCCAGGGCGGGGGTGGGGGTGGGAGAAACGGGGGTGCCGGGGCTGGTTCCCGGTGCTGTACGATAAATGAGCTCTGGGAGCAAATGCGCAGCACGGTGACTCTCGGTGACGGTGCGTTAAATGCGCAGAGTCGGCCCGAGAGAGGAGACATCCCCAGTGCTCTCCTCCCACTGAAAAACGTGCTCGAGGGAGGCGAAGGGTGTGTTGACTGACCTTGCGTCAAATCTCCACACCACACACAGTAACCTTACACCAGGTTGTGTGTCGACGATACCTCGGTAAAGCTGGGAAAGTAGTCTGACCTCCTCACGTGTGAGAACGCAATGGCACCTGCGCATAACTGTCACCACGTGTGGCTGACAAACTGAAACATCAGTGTCCCGCTTTGTCGCTTCTAATTCAAGGGGCGTTTCCAAATATTTTCTGGGATGTGCACACGGGATGTGCACACGGGATGTGTACTGGGATGTGTACTTCGTCCGTTTTCCTTGCGCCACATCCTGCTGGGAAGAGACGCAGAGCTTTGAGTGGAGGAACCGCTCAGAGTGGGCATGCAGGTCCAAAAGAGGGACCACAGCGGCTGGGATGCACGGCGCCTTCCAGGGCTGCTCTGCGTCTCCTTGGAAACCCTGCTTCCTGCGGAGGAGGGAGAGGTGAGCGCAGGGTCTGGGGCGTCTGGGGCCCATTCTGGACGCATGACAGCCCTGAAATCGGGATCCCATCTTCAGGATTTATGTAAGAACATCTTATAACACTTTCCCATTATTTGTCACCTGGGGAAAGTCCCCTGCCGGTGGAACTGGGTTCAGCCGGCTGTGCAGTCCCTGGACCTGCTCCTCTGTGGGGGGTAGGGGGGGCAGGGGGACACATCCTCAGTCAGCCTCACTGTGGCTCCAGACGCCCTTTGTTCCATTTGGCACAGACCCACCATCAAATGCCGCGTCAAGGACAGAGAAAATGTTAAGCCATCTCCAGGTAGAAAACCGGCAGCTCTGTGAGAGACAAGTTGCTGTGAGCAGGGAAAATGAAGCTTTTGGTAAATGTGAGGCTTTGTGTGCGGATTAAACTCAGTTGCCTGCATCTATGTGCTCACCCAGGCCCTAAGGGACTCGTGGTGCCACCTCAGGGTCACCGTTTTCAGGGGGAATGGACAGACAAACTTCCACGCAGGGCGGAGTCTTCGGTTTGTGTCGCCTGGATTCTGTCTGAAGGGAAACCGGTAAAAATACACAGGAGGGAGAAGTGGGTGGAAGCGCAGGTTAGCGAGCTCATGCTCGTGTCCCCAAGGCCGTGCTAATAAGGAGACTGGAGCCAGCACTGAGATGTGTAAAGCCCCACCTAACGCGTTCTGAAGACGCGGTTAGGTGCAATGACAAACGTACCTGCTCTCTGAATTAGACAATAACCTCGATGTTCCATGTTGCTTTCGTTGTTCAGCTCAACACCGAAGGGCTAAGGTAGATGTCTTATCTGGAAAAAAAAAGGAAAAGGAAAATAAGGGAGAAATTGCTTATTTATTTGCCTTGCCAGATCGAGATTAAATGATGAGACAAGTAAAGACCAGTATGTCTTAGATTAGTAGGCCCCCTTCGCCACCCCAAAATCTCTTGCCTCTTCATCCTTTCAAGGGAAACATTCTTTTGTTAATTTATTCAGCACATCAGTTTGAAGTGGGGGTGATCTTTCAGACACGGCTGCAGGCATGGGAGAAGCAGGTGTGGAAAACGACCCCCGGCCTCAGGAAGTGAGCACACCAGGGGCAGGAAAGGATGCACACACCCCCGGGAGCGATTAGGGCCACATGGAAACATACGACAGGATGAGGGGCTCCAGAGTGCTGGGGGGGCGGGGAGTCATCCAGAAGGAGCAGCCCGAGAGAGCCTCTCTAAGACGTGCCGTCCTGGACACCGGCCTCGGCAGCGATTTTGTGCATTTGACACCAAAACTAAAGGCAATGAATGCAAAAGTAAGCAAGGGGGGCTACAGTGAAGCAAAACGCTCTGCACAGCAAAGGAAACCATTGAAAAAGTGAGTAGGCAACCTACGGAATGGTCGAAAATATACATATTCAATAAAGGGTTAATAATCAAAATATGTGAAGAACTTCTACATCTCCAACGCATTCCCTCCCTCCCTCCCTCCCACCCCCCCAGCCGTGAGAATCTGATTATAAAATGGGCAGGCTAGCCGAATAGACACTTTCTCAGAAAGGACATAAAGATGGCCAGCAGGTGGATGGACAGGCACTCAACGTCACTGACCATCAGGGAGACGCCACCTCACACCTGTCAGAGTGGGTGCCGTCCAGAGAGAGAGAGAAAATGACTGTGGGCATCAGGTAGAGAAAGGACCGCTGGCGCGTTTTTTTGGTGGGAGTGGAAATTGCTGACTTTTGGAGGTTTCTCAAAAAGTTAAAACCAGAGCTGCCTTGTAGCCCAGCATCCGGCTGCTGGCCGCGGATGTGAAGAACCAGAAGCGCTGTGTCCACTGCAGCGCGGTCTCAGTAGCCGGGACAGGGACGCCACCTGCGTGCCCGCTGACAGACGAGCGGGCAAAGAAGACGAGGTGTGTGCTGTTCACGACGACGCACTCTCGTTACAAAGGGAGTCCTCCCTCGAGCAGCAGCGTGGCCGGACCCTGAGGGTGTTTTGCTGAGTGAAATGTCAGACAGCGAAAGACAAATGCTACACATCTCACTTTTATGTGGAATCTTAAAAAACGCAAAACTGAACAAGGAAAGGCTCTCCCCTACAGCCGACATCCCAATTTCAGACTTCTGGCTCTACTCCTGTGCCCCGGTTCTGGTGGTTCCGGCGGTTTCAAGCCACTGAGTTTGTGGGCATCGGCAGAGCAGCCTGGGGACCCGGGCTGGGAAGTTAGATATGGTCTCTGAGCGTGAGACAGGCTGGTGCTCTGGAGAGCAGGGCTGGGGTCGGACAGGAGGTCAAGGTCTCTCTGCCTGATAATCCCACTGCAGGGAGTCAGGAAGGCAGAGGGACGGGAGCGGGCCTGTCCCTGGAGCTGCACTGCGGGGCAGGCAGGAAGCATAGCCACCGCCGGGATCCACAGGAGGAGCAGGACGAGTGTGGGTACAGGGGGAGGACCAAGGACAAGGGGATGTCACTGGCGCTGGGGACAGTGTCAGAGAGCACAGCCAGCCTCACGAAATGCTGAGCAACACCAGGCCCCAGGCCCAACCCTGAGTTTGCTGGCGGAGACTGTTGGTGAGCTCGCCCGGCTGGTTTCTGTGGCGAGGCGGAAAGCACTGTAAGAAGCTTTCCAAGGTCGTGAAGCTGGGGGGGCTGCAGGGCTCGCAGACTCAGGACCGTCTGGACGCTGTCCAGGCTCATAGGTTCCCGTCTGCTTCATGACGTGGCCTCACAAGGGGCGAGCACCGTGGGGCTGGGGCACACGCTCCTTAGCCAGCTTGTCGATGTCGTGGTAATGCTGTCGTCACCGCTGGCCTGGATTAAAGGCTCACCATGTGCTAAGCCCTGTGGTAAATGATACACAAATACACTTGTGTTATTTTATTATTCCATCAACTTTCAGAAGTAGGCTTTCTTCCCAGTTTACAAAAGAGAAGAAAGGTAGAACCCCCACCACCAAACGATTCTCTAAGACCGGAGGTGTGTGGCATTAAGGTGAGGACATTGTCACAGAATCTTCTGCTGGAGAGAGAGAGGTTCCTCACCTTCCCCCTCTCCCCCTGGATTTCTGTAACTCCAGAGCACAGGTATCGAAGGTCAAGGCACAGCTGAAATTTGCACTGCTCGGCTCGGCAGGTGGTGCTCTGACAAGCTGCCAGAGCCCACAGGGCAAACGCGGGGCTGTGGGTTAATTAATATGTACCAGACACCGTGCCAGACGTTTTACGTGGTGAACTAATGTAAGCGATGCCCAGCGGGGCCCGGAGTGCTTGGTGATTTTAGCCAAGGACCCCTATCTAACGGGCAAGACTAAGATGCAAACACGTTGGTCCCTCCCCTCAACCGCCAGCTACTTAAATACCCTACACATGGGGATGCTGCTCGTTACCATGGAGAGAAGGGATCCTACCTTCCCAGCTTTCCGCTTATGCCCCCTCATATGCACCCTGCGTTTTAGATAAATGCCTTGTGTTTTCCTGCCTGTTAAGGTTTTGCTTCCAACCACTCCCTCTGTTTTAAAGTTCTGCTTATCCTTGAAAACCCAGCACAAATGCTCCTGGGTGTCATTCTGGGGCCTCTCAGAGCTGGCCCCCCTTAGTCCTCCATTGTCCCCTGCCAGGGACCCCCACGGGATCGTAGGTCCTCTCTGCTTTTTTCTCTCTTGTTCCGTTTGTAATGTCTGTTCGAGGTGAAGGCTGTTTTCTGTCTTAGTACTCAGCGTCTTGGGATGACAGGGGTGGATGAGGCGGCCTAGGCTTCAGGCGGGCACCTCTGTGCCCGAGACCGGTGTGTTGCGCCGCGTGCGTGCTCACCGCGCCCGGCTGTCTTCCCGATCTTGGCGTGTGAGCGGCGAGGGCGTCTTCCAGTTCAGTGGCCCTCGGTTCGCAGACTTCATGATTTTGAAACGAAATTCTGACCCTTTTATGAGTCGTGATTAAAAATTCCCAAATTAACTTTGTGCTTTGTGAGTACCAAATCACCTTTAAAAACACGTACAGTGAATGAATACATATCCATCCTAGGAAAAGACAGAAAACGCTTATAACCAAAACAAAGTAACTTGAGAAGCCTGTTCTTGCAGCACCTGGAAGTGACCCCGCCCACCCTCTGCCATCGCTCCGCTTCCCACGCAGGTGCATCCTCGCACCTGCTACACTGAATCCCACCTTGTTCATTCGGCACTAGGTCGTGTGGAATCTCACTGTTATTAAAACAGCTCGTGGGCCAGTCAGCTGGCCTTAGGGAGGTTAAAGCAGACTTGTGCAAGCCCCCTAAAGGGCCCGAGGCCTCGCTGAGCCTCGGCTACAATCCCATTCTTGTGCTCGAGTCCATAAGTAACACTTGTGTCTGAAAGAAGGAAACTCGGGAGACTTCAAACTAGAGAGAGTTACTCTCCAGCGACCGTGGATAGGGACAAAAAAAAAAGAAGTTGAACAAAAATGACAACATTTCCTGAGGATTTTGAGTGTTAAACTCGGAATATGCCTTGAAACCCATGCTTGCTGTTTCGACAGAGGAAAATCATAATAGCTAATGTGCATCAGCTGCTTTTCGTTAGGCCCTGCGCTGCACAGTTTGCACAGAAATGCTCTCAGTTAAGTGTTCACGATGGAAACATTAACATTTAGCAGGTATTGGAATCCCAAGGACACAGCCATGGAAACGGAAGCTTCGGTGGGTGAGAGAAGTCAGCTGGGGTCCAGCGGGGAATGGGTTGTTCCCGACCACAACGTTCTGCCGCCAGTCTAGCCATGCTTTCTAAAAATGCGGGGTTTCCACAAGACTTGTTCTCACCAGAAACCTGTGCCGGTAACTGCCCCTCTTTATCAAGTCCATCTGGAATTGTACTGGCCTCACACGCGTGGTTAAAACCCCCATTTTCCTTTCCGGGGCAACTGCCAATTCACCCGTCGAGCAGACACTGTTTTTCTCAGTCCTCTGGGTTCCTCCAGGTTTTCAGCAGCAGCCCCCCGCCCCTTCAGTTGGGCAACCCCACTTTTGGGTGCCTGGTCTGAATTGGGAGGCTGCACCTGGACGGTGGACCATGCGGCCGAGCCCCTCAGGGTCTGTGACGAATCCGCTCCCCAGTGGCCATGTGGGGTGCAGCACACACTCTCTCTCTCAATCAGCCGCGGACATCCCCTCCTGTAGCCCAGGGCCGGGCTTCACGAGACAGGAATGGCTCTGCTTCGCCAGAGAGCAGCGTGCCTGCGTTTTCCTCTTCCGGCTCTTTGCACAGGTCGCTTTCCAGAACTGCTGGCTTGACCCAGACCCCCGCTGGCATCCCGGTTCCCATGGTGAGTGGCCACAGGCAGGATGCTCCCCGCTACCGAACACGCCACGCACCAAGCACTCTGATATGTGCTGTATGAAAACAGGGTGCTGCATCGCCCCCAGAGCCCAGCGCCAGGACGGGGGGTCTCCTCTGACATGTCATCTGCCGCCCCTCTTTTCTAGGTCAGAAGGACCGCAGTACTCCTTGAGAACGTTCCTTGAGCCCCTAGTTGTCGGGAAACTGGTAGCTTCCTGTCACGTCCTGTAGCCCGGGGAGGCCTGGACGTCTGCTGGGCTGCCTGCATTAGCAGCCTCAGGCCCCCACTGGCCCCCCACTCTGTCTCATTCCACTAGGTTTATACCTCGCTGCTTTGTAATAAAAACAGCGTGTGCTTAAGTGTCTGACTGCCTGGGATTTTGAGAGACACGCTCACAGTGATTAGCTGAGCGAGTTCCATAATATCCTGTCTCCCCTTTTTCATTCCCGTAAAAAGGACACGCGGAGAGCCCCTGCCGAGATTGTCCTCGTGAAAATGAACTAAAGCAACAGCGAGAAGCGCGGTTCTCAGACATCATTACTGCCCTCTTTTCCTTTATAAAACAATTGTGGTAAAGTATACGTAAGGTGTGAAACTTAGCCATCCCGACCGCTTTTCAGGGCACAGCGCAGCAGTCACTACACACCCATGGTTGTGCAGAGAGAGCTCTGTGACCTGCACGCCTGGAGCTCCACACCCACCAGACAACTGCCCCCCACGCCCTGCTCCCTGCAGCCCCGGGCAACCCCCTTCTGCTTCCTGTCTCTGTGAACCCCGCTACTCCAGGGGCCTTGGGGGCGTGGGGCCCCACTGTATTTGTCTTCTTCTGCCCAGTTGACGATTTCACTGAGCCTGATGTCCTCATGGCTCATCCGTGAGTTAGCGTGTATCAGCACTTCCTTCCTCTTTAAGGCTGAATAACAGCCCACGGTCTGTCTAGGGCACGCTTTGCTTGTCCGCTCCTGTCCCAATGGACGTGTGAGTTTCCACCTCCGGCCGCCGTGAACGGCGCTGCGTGAACATGGACACGCGCAGACTCTGTGCCTCCTTATCGTCCTCTGTGCCTGCTTTCCTTTGTTCTCCTTGTGACGTTCTGTGACTGGGCCGTGAGAAATTTAAACGTTAGAGCCTCTCGACCTTCCTTAGTCAGTTTCTGCTTTGGAAATTCAGGCTTTGCGAACATCATTAGCTTACTTTCTCCAAGCTCAGAGCCGCCATCTGAGGGAACGTGGCGACTCCTGCCTCCCCCACACTCGGAGTGGGGAGCGGACAATGACAACAAGTGTCTCAAACCCTCCATCACTCCCACCTTGCCATCGACTCTGTCCACCTGGTCAGAATAAAAACAGAATTCCAGTTCTATCAGATACTTACTTCTGCCTCCTGAGTGACAAAATTCTCAGCCAAGTGACGAAAACATTTACCGCTTGTTATGTTTTTTTTTCTGACGATGTCCCATTCAGCCCCGCGTCTGACAATTTTGTAATTTTTGCCAAGGGAGCCTCGATGACTGCACCCTCCGGCAGGATGAACCCGAGAACATCCCTGTAAAAGCACCTCTCGCCTCCTGGTTCCCGTTTATCCCGATTGTTCCCCCACGTTCCTGCCCTCCAGGGCGGGCGCTCCTCCCTGCACTCAGTCAGCGTGTTGCTTTTGGACAAGGGACTCTCTCCCCTGCACTCCTGCAGTCGTGAGTGTGGGCAACAGTGTCAGATGCCTGCGGTCCCCGTCTCCGGCAAAGCCGTTGCCACCTCTGTGTGGAGGAAGTGGCCTTTGTTTCATCCGCACCCTTCCCTCCGAGCCCGGCTGCACCCTGCGGTGTCCGTGCGGCCTTTGTGGGCCTGGCTTGGCTTGCTTGTCTAGAGCTCGCCTTTCTGTGTACAGATGTGGCCCATCCCCCTGGCTCTGGGCTATGGATACTTGTGTCCACCTGCCTCTCTGACAAGGTCAGGAGTTGGCAAACTTGTTCTGCAAGGGGTTGGGCGGTTCCTATTTTCTGCTTCGAGGGCCACCAGTCCCTGTCACGGAGACCCGACTCCGTGCCAGAGTGGGAAGCAGCTGTAGACATAATGGGAGTGAGCGGCCATGGCGGGCTCCTGTCGAACTTTTCTTTTTTACAGACCTGGATGCTTGAATTTTGTACAGTTGCCGTGTGTCATGAGGAATCATCTCTTTGGGATTAGTTTTCAGCCATTTGAAAATGTAGAAACCATTCTCTGCTCATGGGCTGCACAGAAACAGGTGATGGGCCGTCCCTGGCCGGGCTGTGGTTTGCTGGGCCCTGCGGGAGAGCTGCCCAGAGGTGGCCGTGTGCTCTGTGTCCTTGGGTGCAGGGGCTGGACCTTCAGGAGGTGGACCACCTCCTCCTGATGGGCGTGGACCATCCGAGACCACCGCTCCTTAGGGCAGGGCTGTGGTGTGGAGCTGCCTTCTCCTCCACTGACAGGGTTGTCTCTGTGGAAAGGTCCCCAGAAATCTACCACACACACACACACACACACACACGCGCGCACCCAAATTTCTAAAACTAATAAGTGGATTCAGCCACCTTGCAGGTTTCAAGATCTACATATAAAATAAATCAGATTTCTGCATACTAGCAATGAATGCATGGACCTCAACATTAGAAAAACAACACCATGCACAAATGCTAAAAAAAAAACCCAAAACCCCGCTTAAGTGCAAACCTAACAAAACGTATGGATTCGTATGCTGAAAACTATGAAATGCTGCGGAGAGAAGGCGAAGAAGATCTAATTACACTCACAGGTGGGATCTCAGCCTGGTGAAGAAGTCCGTTCTGATGAGAATCCCAGCAAGGCTGTTTGCAGACATAGACACGTTTATGGCAAAACTTACACAAACGTCACAGGCCCTCGAATGTCTGCTTTCAAACCAGAAGAATAAAGTGGGAGGGGTCTCTCTAGCTGATTTCAGCTACGGAGTCCAAGAGAGTGAGGCATTGGAGGGCACTCACACAGACCCGCCGGGTGGAAGGGGGAGCTCAAAATGTCAAACGGGAAACCACAAAACTTTTAGAAAAAGACCTCGGAGAAAATTTGGGGGCCTTAGGACTTGGTGAAGAGTTACAAGGGGCGTCAAGAGTATAATCAATAAAGGGAAAAATTGATAAATAGAACTTCCTCGAAATGGAGAATGTTGATCTGTGAGACCCTATTAAGAGGATACCTGATAAGGCGAGAGGAAAATATTAGCGAACCACGTGTTTGACAAACAACTGGGATCTAGCACATAAAGGGACCCCCCAGAACTCGCCAGCCCATAAACCAGACAATTCGAGCAGAATAGGGACAGCTGGAAGGCGCACACAGGGAGGTGAAGCATCACTGCTGTTGGGCAAATACAAATTAGGATTCAATGCGATGTCACAACACACTTGGAACAGGGGAAGTAAACAACAGCGACAACATCAAGTGCTGGCAAAGATGTGCAGAAACCGGACGTCCTACTTCGCTGGTGGGAATGTAAAATGGTACAGCTGCTCTGGGAAGCCATCTGGCAATTTCTTGAACACCTGAATACACAAACCATAGGCTGAACAACCGAACTTCCCGGCATTTCCCAGAGAAATGGACCCGTGTGTCTGCACGAAATCCTGGACATTAGCTTCACAGCAGGTGTGTTTGTCACAGCCCCTAAGTGCAAACACGCAGCCTGCTCTTCTCTCAGTGAACGGCTGTGGAAACTGGGGTTCACCCTCAGCAAATAATAATAATAATAATAATAATAATAATAATAATAATAATAATAATAATAAAAACAACTACGGTTATTCCTGATGACTTGTATGGATCTGAAGGGCCGTATACTGAGTGGAAAAAGACACTATCCAAAGGTTACCCCCTGTGTAGTTACTTGTCCATAACCTGTCACAACTGGAGTGGAGGACAGGTTAGTGCTTGGGAAGGGGCAGGGGCGGCCGGAGGGAGGGGCTTCCTGGTGACAGAAGAGATTTGACCCTGGTTTTGGTGGTGGTCCCAGGAATCTTCACTTGGGATAAAATCACACAGGTGCACCCACGGTCCCTGTGTCAAAGTCCCGGGTGTGGACTGCACATAGTTACGTGAGGTGGCATCAGTGGGAGAAACTAGGCGGGGGACCTCCCTATGTTAGGGTTATTTTTTAAATAACCGGAACAGATGTGACCTGCATTATTTCCTAAGAGGAGAAACCCAGAGACGGTGGGAAACGCCAGGACTCAGCTCTACGCATCCCAGGACTCATCCCAGGACTCGAAGGCCCAGCGGCCCAGAGGGAGGGAGGGCCGCCCTCCAGGTCCGGAGGCGGTGTCCGTGCAGGGGGGTGCAGCGCTCCCCTCGCAGCCGTCAGGACCCAAAGGCAGCGCCGCTCCCCGAGAAGGAGAAGGGCGGAGCGGCAGCACTTTTCTGGGCCGCCCCTCTCCGCACCTGCCTGGTGCCGGGGGGAGCCTGGGCTGCCCAGGCATCAGACGCGGCAGCGGCGCGATGCAGTCGCTCAACGTCACTCCGGAGCTGTTGTCCCGGCTGCTGCGGGACCACAACCTGACCCGCGAGCGCTTCATCGCGCAGTACGGGCTGCGGCCGCTGGTGTCGGCCCCCGAGCTGCCGGCGCGCGCCAAGCTGGCCTTGGTGCTGACCGGCGGGCTGCTCTTCGCGCTGGCGCTCTTCGGCAACGCGCTGGTGCTCTACGTGGTGGCCCGCAGCAAGGCCATGCACACCGCCACCAACATCTTCATCTGCTCCCTGGCGGTCAGCGACCTGCTCATCGCCTTCTTCTGCATCCCGGTCACCACGCTCCAGAACGTCCTGGACACCTGGCTTGGGGGTGAGTCTGCCGTTCCCACCTCCCGGCCGCCCAGGGGGAACCCCCTTCCGGCCTTTCTCAGAACTTCCCCACCTGCGCTCACCTGCAGATAAGTTTGTGTCGCTGGTCATTCTGCAGCGCGGAGAGGTCAGGAGGGTACCGCTCTGCAGGCGTCTCAGCTCCCTTTTTCATAGTTACTAATATCTGTCCGAATTTTTAATAAAAGATAAAACTACCCCCAACCTCCGGGCTCACTCCCCAAGGTGCTGCTGGGGTAGCTTTCAGATGGTTGTTTGCTGACCAAGCATATGTATAGGCTTAAAACTTGAGAAAAGCAAATATAATACCTTTGCAGGAAAGAATATATTGGACCAGTCATTAAAAAGGTGGCGGGGGGCGGGGAGTTAGCAGGGCCAGGTCGGGGGAAGGAACCCAAAATCTCAGCTCTCCTGCCAGATAGGAGGTGGCTTCCTCTCCTTCCTCAGTAGGGGCCGCAGTGCAGGGGGCGTGGGGTGGCGTGGGGAGGGAAGGTGCTGGAGTCAGTGAGTCCTGCAGAGTGTGGAGGTTGGGGAAAAATAAATACCGGTTTCCCAAAGGACCCAGCCCTTCCAGAGACAGCTGGAGAGGTGTCCTTGGTGCCCCTACCGCCTGCCCCGGGGCCCGTGGTGCACCTTGGAGGGGGGAGCATCAGTTGCAGCCACGTTAGTGGGTGGGCGCATTCCTGTGGCCACCTGAACATCCTCACAAGGTGGCTGGAGACAGAGGGAGGCTGTGAGAGAAGTGGACCTGGGCCTCCCAGCCCTGCGTTTCCACCCCCTTGCTGATTCCGTCACACCTCAGGGAGGGTGTCCCTTCCATCCCACCGTGGCCCCGCCCTTCCCATTAGTTCGAACCGGGTTTATTGTTCATGAATCAGGATGCTGCACCTCGGATGCCCATCTCCTCAGTGATGACAAGTGTCTCCAAACGCATAAAACATTTGAGCCTGGAACGTGGCCTTGAACGTGACACCTAACGCAGAGGGTTGTGAACTGATTTATGGGCTGGAGACTCCCGTGTGCACGCAGTGAAATCACCGTACTGGAGTGTGCAGGGTGTCCAGTGCAGCGAACGCCCCAGAACGCGTGTGCGACCTCAGTGTCGGCGAAGGCGGGTTCAGGGAGCGGGACGGTGCCGCTGGGCGGCTGGAGCTCCGTGTCTGAAGGACAACCTCCCTGCGCAAAGTGGGACGTCTGCTGGGAGTGAAAAGACTTCCGAGTGGGGGTTAGACTGGAGCCTCTTGGGGTCTAGATCTCTGACTAGTGGTTAGAAAATTTCACTTGTTATAATAATCTTTCCTTTTCTATAACATTTAAAAAATGTTAAGGTCCCTGGGAACATTTAAGTGTAGTGAAATTAATGGAAAAAATCAATAGTATTATGGGGCTTTCCAAAAATCTCTTAAATGGAGTGATGGAAGCTATTAGCGAAGAATGGTCTCAGGAAAGCGGAGAAGTAGAAAAGAATACAAGAACACGGCGGGGGAGCCCAGGAGCAACGGTGGTTTGGAAGTAGGATTAAGAACTGACCCTTGGGGCTGGCCGGCGGGCGACCTTCCCTAGAACCAGCTGTGTAGACTCCGTGAGAAGAAAAGGTGCTGTAGGTCCAGAGGGTTAGGACGTTTTCCTGAGAGGTGGTGGGCACGGCACCAGGATTTACATAAAAGATTCTCTCTACTTAGCACCACGGCCTAGTACAGTTAATGCATTTAGCCATTCTGCTATTTTCGACATTCCTTTGTACTACTTTGAGGTTATTACACATTTGGTAAGCACTTGAGTACAAAAATTACATAAAAAGTCCACAAATTATATTATTTCTGGGGAAGGATACTTGATAATGCATTTTTTTTCTCAATAACCTTCACATTCAAGAATTTTTTCCTAATATCTAACCTGACCTTCTACATTTCTTCCCTAGTACACACACACACACACACACACACATCCCTCCTTTGTTACTTGACAGTGACCGATGTTAACATTTTAAACATACTGAAACCACGTGGCTTCCTGCTTTCCTGCCCGAATGTTAACCTGGACTCATTTCATCCTGTGTTTTTAAAGTCTCTTGCCATTAGTGGAGAATAAAAAACTAATTCAGTTATTTTTCTAAAATAGTGTTTGTAGCTCTTAGGATAATGGAAAGTAAGAGGAAAGTCCGGAAAAGAATAATTTTCATCTTGTTTTCTGGCTCAAATGTACAGCCAGAGGTTCTTCTTCATCGGGAGGGAGGGCGCCCTCGGTGGGGAACTGAAGGGTTAGAGTGAGCTTCAACAATCAAAATGCGAGAAGCAGGCGTTCCTGGCGGGCTCTGACAAACAGAACTCTGACTTAAAACCAGATGACTCCAGAAGGAAAAAAGGGAAGGATGGCCCAAGAAAATAGTGCCCTACACAAGGAATGCTAGGATTACCCCAGTTTAGAATGGCCATTTGTGGGAAACAATGTCCCAAAGGACATATTCTTGCAGAGTAGCTTAGCCCTGCGCAAGTCACAGGGGGAGGGCTACAGTGTAGCAGGAGCCACCCAAAAAATCACCAGAAGGGAGAGCTAATAAAGACAGATGTTTAAAAAAGGGCAGAGACAGCCTTTATGCCTATTTTGCTTCAGGTTTCTAGACCTCGAAAAATGATCTCCAAATTAAAAAGGGCTAAGTGAAAAAGGTTGGAATAGAAATAAAGATCAAGATAAATTAGTAGGCAGCAAAAGAGCATCCACCTACTTTTAAAGGAACTCACGTCTTCAGCATAGACTTTGGCGGAACTTCCCGGCAAAATTAGGCCGGGACTTTGGCGGAACTTGGAGACCCTGCTGGCGGTTTCTTAAAAGCTGGTTGGAGAAATGTCAGGAGGAACGAGCTGGGAAAATGCTGCCCCGGGGGTTAGAGGGCAGGTTATGGAACTGCAGCCCGGTGCAGAACTCCCTCGTGGGTTATTCATCGGGTGATCTGTGAGCGTGTCGATCAGAGAGCTGCCCCAGAGCACGGGGACATTAAGGTAGGTGAGAGTGACGCAATAGGAAGAACTGGAGCCGATGGCCCGGGCCCGTGTCCTCATTCTGTCCACACTCAGCTGTGCGGCCCTCAGCATGTCCCGGAATCCCTCGGAGCTGCTGTACCTTTGGGCAACACGGTTGTAGAATGGAATCCCCTCTGGGGGCCATCGGTCCACAAACAGTCCATCACTTCAACTGTGCCAGGGTTACCTCAGTTCTGTGAACCCTGCTGCCTAATGATTAAAGAAAAAGCTGCCTTTTATTAAAAACACATCGTGTCCTGGGGCCTTATGCCATTGTGCGAAGTACTCACAAGCACTCCACGCGACAAGTGGGTGTGACTCATGCCTTTTCACAAGTGGTGACACTGAGGTTCAGAGCACCTGACAAACAGGTCAGGTGAGTCAGGGTCACACCGCACCCTGACATCAGGAGATCAGGTGACCGATGTCCCCCCATGCTTTATGACGGACGGGTCGGGTAGCCCCACAACGAGAGCACGGCAGTGATGATTGGCATTTGTTCGGACACCTCCGCCTGAAACGTGTTGATGATGGACCCGTGCCCATTTCATGGGAAGTTTCTTCTGGTGTTCATTTAACCTTGACCCCTCCAGCTTTTATTTGTGTAATAAACAATTTGGTTGAAAGAATAGAAGAAATTCTGATCAAAATTTCCAAAAAAGGAGAACTATCTAGGTAAAGAATTGATTCACATGTTCATCTCTGCAAGTATC
Source organism: Desmodus rotundus (assembly GCF_022682495.2). Lineage (NCBI taxonomy): Eukaryota > Metazoa > Chordata > Mammalia > Chiroptera > Phyllostomidae > Desmodus > Desmodus rotundus. The sequence continues at coordinate 2,977,312 of NC_071395.1, read as the reverse complement.
GCCGCGTCCCAAACAGGATTTGAAGCTAATTCATTCACAGTATTCAAACAGCAAAATACATCAGTATCGAAAGTAAATCCCTATGCTTAGCACCTGAAGTGCTGGACCACAGAGGGCCTTCACTCCGAACCAAAGATGGAGGTAGGAGGCAGCTGGCTCTTGGGTTGCCATTTGGAACTCCTGAGCAGGACTAGGAAGTAAGAGCTAGAAGAGCAATATCTACAGGCATCTCCCCTTCAGTCATGGACTCTTGGATGAACAGAAATTGTCTATTAGTGCATTTCAGGTTGATTTCAAGTTCAACCAAAACCAGCCATTTGAAAACTCTAGCACGAAAGCACTGTAAATTTCTGGTAGAGTCCCAGAAGAGGGTGTTTAGACCAGAGAGACAGGGAGTTTCTGCCTAAGCCAGACCATGCCCTGAGCACAGGGGTTGGGGGGTCTTCCCTCTGGGCCATGGAGGAACAGCTGGGGCAGCTAGGACCGACTGGACGGTGACACGGAGCCTTCTTCAACTCTGGGCAGAGCCGCTGTTGGAAAAGCTGGCCGATGAGTTCTGAAATTCTGAAATTCTCTCCGAAGGGGAGTGGCTGCGAGCCCCGTGGCCGCTGGCTTGGCTTCAGTGAAATGTGTGTTTGCGGAGTGCCTGCTGTGAGCCATCGTAAATGCCCTGGGCACTTCTGTGGAGGTCGTGGACAAACGTCCTTGCTCTGGGCGTGCTGACCGTCCAGTAGGCCTGGGGGACAGTGTCCGTAAACCAAACAGCAGACATGCCAGTGAACGAGACAGGAGGCGGGCGGGTGGAAGAATCGGAGAGAAGAGGAGAGTAAGAGAGAGGAGGGATGAGGGGGAGGGGACAGGCTGCCATCGCCCAGGTGGGTGTCCAGCATGAGGGCCTGGCGGAGGAGGTGACTCTGAGCGAAGGCTTCCATGCAGCATGGGAGGAAGGAGCCCGCTCAGCAGGGCTGGGAAGGGCACTTGTGAGAGAGGGGGAGAGAGGAGTCCTGCTTGGTGACAGCTTGGACCATGTGACCTCTGTGATATTTGCCTGGTTTCTGTTCCTGAGCTGGCGGTCGCACTGACAGTTCAGAATAATTAATTTGGAAACAGTGAGCACAATGGATTCGAGAGCAGAGATGTCAGGCAGGGCTCACAAATACAGATGGTGAGACGCCAGTCAGATAAAACATGGGCAATGAACTCAAGTATTTAAAAAACTATTGCATCAGCCATGTCTGCAGACTAAATCTCTCCTGGGGGCCTCCAGTTTGAGACCTTTGCCCTAGAGAAAGTGAAATCGGTGGGACGGGGGTGGGGGGGAGAGTAACGGTGTGACCCAGATGGACCTGGACAGGAAGTCAAAGGTGAATTAAGGGTAAAGAGGAAATGTGGGCATGCCTCGTGAGGACCGCTCCTCTGTTGTGATCTGGCTGGGGCCCAGGGGAGGAAACAGAGGCTACTCTGTAGCGTGGGGCCCAGGAGAGCCGTTTCCCAGGCAAAGGTCGCATGGGTTTTTCCCACCTATTTTCAAAGGCCGAGACTCACTTGCCCTGTTGTTGCTCCATTGCATGTAATTACCTACAATTTAGGAACCCAGAACCCTCGCAGCGGGAGAAGCTATCAGCCAGGGCCAACTGTCTCCATTCTTTTGCATCTGCCATGTAATTACGTAACACTTTTGGGCGGGACTCACAATGAATGAACTGCGACAGTTGCAGAGAGACAGAGAGAGCTCCCCGCCTTTCCCTGTCGCCCGTTTGCCGCTGCAGGTGCCTTCGTCTGCAAGATGGTGCCCTTCGTCCAGTGCACTGCCGTCGTCACTGAGACCCTGACCATGACCTGCATCGCCGTGGAGAGGCACCACGGGCTGGTGCACCCTTTTAGGATGAAGTGGCGCTACACCCACCGGCGGGCTTTCACCATGCTAGGTGAGGGCCTGTCCCGGGCTGCCTGATGCCGGCAGCCCCATACAAACTGGGGGGCAGCTTCTCCCAGCTGTTGGCATTGGGGGGTATTGCGAGAGCTTCGGTCCTCTCCTGCCCACCCCACCCCCACCCCACCTCATCTCTCCCGGGGTGCTCTGTCTCTCATTGCCAATGTCTTTCCTTGGTTTAAGTCTTGACAACAGAAGCCCAGCCTCCATGGACCAGGGCCAGACCCTCAGTGGCATTGCTGAAGTGACGTCGATTAGGTCAGGAAACTGCTTCCTGACCTGAGGGGCCACTGAGACGCCGCTGTCGGGGCAGGCAGATTTCCACAGGAGCCAGGGACGGTTCTTTCAGGAGAGTGGAGAGCAGGATGCTGCCCAGAAGGCCGTGGACCCATGGGAACATTGGGTGCTGGGTGCTGGCAACACCCAATGAAAATGTAGCCCAGCCACTTTCCGTTAGCTTGTGGCGTCCCTGAGTCAGCAGGCTGGTGTGCAGGGCCCTCGTGAGACTCGTCCGAGAGCCGAGCACAGTCCTACAGAAGAGCTCTGTTTGAGAATCACCGCTGAGCTATTTGTAAACCCTAATGGGCCTCGCCGTGGTCTGGGTGTGCAGCAGCCAGATAATTGGAGCTTTAGGGAGTAACGAGAGCAATCAGCAAAGAGAACAATTTTCCCCAACGTCTCACTTGAGAGCAGTAAGTAAACCTTTCCAGCCAGCGTGGGATCGCGGGAGGACAGAAAGAACTCCTGAAGGCTTTTCAACGCCAAACTCAAACTCATTTGAAGTAGTTCGAAATGAACAGACAAACCAATAGGGGAAAATGGTTAGTTCTAGTTAGTCCTACGCGGCCGCCTTCCTACAGAGAACTCAAAGACCTCTTAGCTTTTAATAATTGACTCCCTTCCACTGTCAGAACATGTAGAAGCCGCAGGTAGGTGTGGGAAGAGGCCGAGGAGAGACATACTTAGTGGAAGGGAATTATTTAAGAAGGGAAGAACAGTAGAGGGAGTCTCAGCACCCAAAAGCGAAGTTGGGAAAAGGCAGTCCAGGCCATTTCTACTCAAAAAAGTCACTGGACAGGAAGGTTTTTAGGTTAAGTGAGCTCTTCTTCCCAGGGGGCTTCCCTGTAGGGCTGCCCGGTGCCACTACCCCCAGCTCTGGGACACTGTGAAGCAGGAGTCTGTCATGCCCAGCTCCGCCATCCAGTGGGACTATATCCCCCTGGGCTGGGGTCTCTGTCCCCGATCAGGCGTGGGCCCGGGAGGGCTGGCACCGAACTGAGCCAATTAGACTCAACTCCTCCCCAAATCCTACTGAAGACTAGAAAAATGGCTGGGCACAGGTAACATCCTAAAGTGAGGAGAGGACTAGAACAGGGGTACAGGGCCTGTGCAGAGGGAGGGAGGGAAGTGAGGGGAGGCCTCGGCGAGCCTCAGGGCTGTCTGGACCCATGCAGGTTCCTGTGTGTCTGTAGAATGAGCACCATCATGGCCTCAGTGAGTCTCCGTTCCTTGAAATCCAGGGCCACATGTAGTTTTCCCAAAGCTCCCACTCCGTCTAGAAAGCGCAAGCGGGGTCTGAGGTGGGAAGTCTTCCTCAGAACGGATGGCGGGGCTCTTGGCTCTGGCCTCGTCCGAGGCTGTTAGGTTGTCTATTGTACGGACGCCTCATGGAAGCAGTTCTCTCGACAAAACTCTCTGGTTTCTGATGCTGTGTGTTACGTAAATGAGAAAATAACGCCCATATTGGGACAGTTCAGGTGAAAGCCCGTTCAGTTTTAAGCAGAAATTTTAGAGGGCGATCTGTATCACGTTTAAGATTTCCATTCACTCAACAAGTGCATTTCTGCTGATCGAGCGCCCACGAGGGAGCCTCTCCGGGGAAAGCCAGGTGGTCAGTGCTACCTGGAAGGGGCGGTGGCCTTCAGGGCTTTCCTAGAGCAGGTGGCTTGAGTCCTGGAAAGTGAGCGCCCAGGCAGAGAGTGGGGGTGCAGGGCCAAGCCAGGGCAGCAGCAGGGGGACCCTGGTAGAGCACCCTGTCCTGCTCGAGAACGCAGCACCATGTACTTTGCTTGGATGAGTCGCATTCTGACGATCATTTCCACAGGTGTGGTGTGGCTGGTGGCGGTCGTCGTGGGGGCCCCCATGTGGCACGTGCAGCGACTGGAGGTAGGTTCAGGGCTGGGACCAATCACACACTGTGGGGAATGTCCCGCCCTCTCCATGACAGCCACCGCTCTTCATGCAAGAGGTGAACAGCCAGCAGGCACGGTCTCAGTCATTGCTATGGGGGTTTCCGAGTGGCCTTAATATGTAAGATCCCCCCCCAGCCAAGCTGGCTTTATCTAGCTCTTCCTCGATCTTTTATCCGTGAGACTTTAATGCCCCAAATGCACTTTACCAAGGTCACGTTTACATTTTCCTGCCCGCTGAACATGGCCTTCCTCGTGTCCTGCAGTGTATACTCACACTGTAAGAGTCCACGGGTCACTCCCACATGTGTTCTAAGTCACATACAATTCTTTTAAACTGTGTATCCTTTTGTGCCCTTTCAAATCAACCTGGGCACGCAACGCCCATCCGCAAGGATGTCAGATACGCCTTCAGGCTAGGGCAACTTAAAGTGTGGCGTTATTTGTTTATTTATGTGTATATTTTTTAAATTTGTCTTTTAAAGTATGGTTGGCACGCAATCTAATATTGGCTACACTAGTTTCCGGTGTAAATAGTGACTCAATCTTTTGACACCTTACAGTGTGAGCACCCCACTAATTCTGGTCGTCATCTGTCACCTAGCAAACTTATCACAATATCGTTGACTCTGTTCCCCTTTACCTTTACGTCCATCCCTCCCCACCCCCCGCAGCTGGTAACCATCCAGTTGGTCTCTGTATCTATGAGTCTGTTTATGTTTTGTTTGTTTGGGCTTTGTTTTGTTTTTCGGTTCCAAATGTAAGTGAAACAATACGGTGCTTGTCTTTCTTTGCCTAGTATGATTTCACTCAGCATGATTTAGACTAAGTCCATCCGTGTTGTGACAAATGGCAAGATTTCGTCCTTTTTTACTGCTGTGTAATATTCCACTGTACATATATGCCGCACCTTCTGTATCCACTCATCTACCTGTGGGCACCTAGGTGGCCCCGATACCTCGGCGATTGTAAATAATGCTGCAGTGACCCTGGGGGTGGCTTATGTTCTTTTCAAATGAGTGTTCTCATTTTCTTCGAGTGATTAGCCAGAAGTGGAATTGCTGGGTTATGTAGTAATTCTATGTTTGATATCTTGAGGGCCCTCCACACTGCTTTCCACAGTGGCCGCCAGTCTGCATTCCCACAGCAGTGCCCAGGGTTCCCTTCTCTCCACGTCCTCGCCCGCACTTGCTGTCTGTTGACTTCCTGCTGGTAGCCGGTTCTGACCGGTGTGAGGCAATATCTCCTTGTGGTTTTGATTTGCATTTCCCTGATGATTACTGATGTTAGGCATCTTTTCATACGTCTGTTGGCAATCTGTCTGTCTGCCCTGGAGAAATATCGTTTCACTTCCTCTGCCCATTTTTCGATCAGATTGTTTATTTTTTTTGTTATTGAATTATATGAGTTTCTTTTGCATTTTTGATATCAACTCCTTATCGGACAGATCATTTGTGAATACAGTCTCCCAGTCAGTAGGTTTTCTTTTCATTTTGTTGATGGTTTCCTTTGCTGGGCTAAAGCTTTTTAGCTTGATGTAGTTCCATTTGATTTTTTAAAAAATTTGTTTCCCTTGCTTGAAGGAACATGTCCAAAAATGTATCACTGAGATGGATGTTGGACTGTTTACTTCCTAGGTTTTCTTTTAGGAGTTTTATGGTTTCAGGTCTTGCATTTTTCAGTCCATTTTGAGGTTACTTTTGTATATGGTGTAAGAGAGAGGACCAGTTTCTATTTCCTTTTTTTCCTTGCATGTACCTGTCTGGGAAAGCACGGCGTGGTTTGTGATGTGGGTGGTGTACCAGGTGAGCTGGGCTCCACAGACAAGCACGGAACGCAGGTTCATTCTGTTCCTCGCTCGCTACCTGTAAACATACCGTGGGCAGGGGGTGAGGGGGGCCCCGTCACCCCTGTGGTCAGTCAGATGATAACATTCCTCCCGCCCCTGTCAGTCACAAGAACAGGGTCAGTGTTGTTACTGAAATGTCCAGCCCAGTGTCACAGTCACATCGTCTGAATGCTCAATGCATTCACGCTGTCACCTCCCCCCAGCGCTATGGGGGTGGTGGTGTGTGTGCCCCCCTTCGTCTCTGCTTCCCCACCTGTTTCTCTGCCTCCCCCTCAGCCAGCTGGCTGCCCCCGCCCCCCGGGAGCTGCCCGGGGCCGTGGGGGAGGATGGGGCAGGTGTCCTATCCCTCTCCAGCCTCTGCTCCAGCTGGAAACCTCACTGACAGGCCTTTCAGAGACAGCCCAACCCAGCCCCCTCTGGGGGTCCGTTTCACGCCCACGAACTCTAGGAGATTTGTCTATTTTTTTAAATAAATTTACTTCAATATAAGCTCTAAATATAACTGAAATAGATTTAACTCATTCAGTTTATAGAAAATGCATCTAACTTCATTGGGAAAGCCAGTCCTCACTGTCAAATCAGCCAAATTGGATTCGCTTTCTGTCAGGAAGAGCATGACTTCATTTTTCAAACCCAATGCATGGATTTATATGCACACTGCCGCCTCCTTCTCGCCCCTCAGTTCTGTTAGGGACGGTGCGTGCGAGCAGGGCCCAGGCCTGGGTCCCCACCTGCGCACGGGAAAGCAGCAGCGGCCTCTTCCCTTTGCTGCCCCGGGTGCGCCCTCCGGCCTGGAATCACTGACAGGTTTCAGGGGCGGAAGCAACCAGGCGGCTTGACTGAAACGGTCGTCACTTCTGTCCCTTCGCTGTGTGACGCTGGCAGCACCACCTTGCAACACCCGTCAAACTGCCTTCGGCTCAGACGTCAAGCTTTCCCCTCAGTGGAAGCTCATTCGACCCAGGAAAAGCAGGGAGCCCTAGCTACGTGGCCCGAGGGGGCCTCGGTCATGGTGGCTCCCCTGTCGCCGGGTGGGGAGCAGGTCTGTCGTTGGATCCCCAGGGTCAGGTGTGGGGCGGCCAGAGGACTGTGTGGCCTGGGAGAAGGGGCTGGGAGAGGCAGTGGAACGTGGGCCCAGTGGGGCGCGTCTACCTGGGCCACTCTCTGAGGCAGTGGGACTTCGGAGAAGGGTCAGTCTGGAAGTGCTGGGTTGGCCAAAAAGTCTGTTTAGTTCTTTCCATAAAACAAAAGACAGATTTTTCATGCTCACTGATAACTTTGCTGATCTGGGTATCTGGAGCATGTCAGCTCTCTCCGGCTATTGGCTTCCAGTGCGTAGAGGCCGGGGCGCTGCTGAACATCCTGCAGTGCATGAGACAGCCCCACGGCAGAGGACTGTCTGGCCGCAATGTCAGTAGTACAAGAAACTTCGCAAAGCACTCTGACACGTTCACGCAGTCACAGCACCTCCTCCACACATGGCACACGTCTGCTTCTGTGTTTCCTTATGAAAAATTCATCAATTCTGTGAAGATTTTTTTTTAACACATGCGATGTGACAGCTGCCACAGTAGAATCTCACAAAATTGTAGTGCATGAAGTGAAGGACAACCAGTTGCTAGTAGAGCCATCGTTTGGAAAAAACTAAATGAACGTTTTGGCCACCCCCATAGCAGACCTGACACTGGTTTTCATACAACCCTGGGCGCGCGCTGTCAGGGTGTATTTGTTGGGCCCGGACAGCCACACCTGCTCAGGACCGGCCACCTGTGCGCTGCTGTTGGGACGCACCTGTCTGCGGGCCCTGTGGCTGTTGGCTCTGGTGGCCCCGTCTCCGGGAGTCAGGGTGCATTTCACTTCCGTGTCCTGGTTCAGGGTGTTGGGGTCTCGGAATAATTATTCACCGTGTGTTTTCATTCCAACTTAGTCATATTTGTAAACAACACCTAGAGCAGAACCTGAAGTTTACCTTCGGTGAGTATACAGCCACGCTTTCCCCGTTCAGTTGGCACTGAAGACTCGGGACAGAATTTGCTGGGAGTAGAGGCAGAAATATGTCTAAGATGGAAACGTTTTTCACCCAGAAAGCTCTTGAGTAGGAAAAATGACAACAGTTTTGATAAATTCTCTAACTCTTATTCCTATCATCCAGAGAAGTGACTTTTGAATATACATTAAGTATTTAGTTTGTCCTTTATTAGCCTTTGCTATTTGTATGCATATTGTCATAATACATTTGAACTCATAAGATGAGTCTGTCAGAAATGGTATTAATAACAGACATTGACCCTCTATAAAATGAACACCTCAAAGGCTTACAATTAAGCCTGAATATTTACAGATTAGCGATAGGGCGAATCCCGATTTCTCATTCATCTTAGACTCTGAAAGCTACTGGCTGCCTTTCTAACACCCGTGCACCCGAGCAGCCGGAACAGAGCAGCGACCTGAACCGGCCCCAGCAACTTCCAGACGATGGTTCTGAACGTATGTGAGCCGCCGGCTGCCTGGTCAAAATCTGTCTCCTCAGCGACTGAGGAAGCCAGCTAAGGCAATGTTAAGCTAGCTGGCTTGCCACACGTAACCCTATTTTCATTCCCACTCTGGTCGTTGAATTGTGCCGGCTCCTCACTGAAAACGCACGACTGGAGTGTAAAAGGCTGAGACAGACACAAAGTGAACAGGTGTCAGACCTCAATTTGATGTGCAGTAGAAAAGAGTGTCAAACTCTGAGGGATGTAAGCAGTGATGCGGGAAAAGCCGCACTTCCGCACGAAAGCACCGTGGAGACTCCACGTCCGTGGAGGCGGCAGCCACGGAGACCACGGGGGTGGGGTGGGGGGGGTGGGGAAAGCGCCCCGTCGCGCCGCCTGCCGGCCGTTCTAACAGAATCGTTCTCGCTCCAAAGGTGAAGTATGACTTCCTGTATGAGAAACAACACCCCAGCTGCTTGGAGGAGTGGGCCAGCCCCGTGCACCGGAAAGTCTACACCACCTTCGTCCTCATCATCCTCTTCCTCCTGCCGCTGGGGGTGATGCTCAGCCTGTACAGTAGGATCGCCTACGAACTCTGGGTCAGGAGGAGAGTGGGGGACAGCTCGGCGATCGGAACCATGCACGGAGGAGAGGTATCCAAGATAGCCAGGTCGGTTCCATGAAATATTCATCTCGGCTTAAAATGTGTTTAAGGGGTTGTGCTGGAAGGGGCAGCTGCCAGGGCTCTCAGGATTCCTGGGTCCTTTGGGCAAAGTTCTGTGCTGGGGACGGCGGGCGGAGCTGTCTAAACTTTTGAGATTCTATGTATGGCCGGAAAAAAGGGCAAGCTCACCAGCTCCCGAATCCACCGTGACAGAAACCTTCTTGGAAGTTAGACGTTATTCTGTTTTCTTCTACACATCAGCCCGACATGGTGGGAAGAGCCGTGGGCGCCCCCCTCTCTGCCACCCACCAGCCCCACGGTGGGGGTAAGTGTCCTCCCTCCCCGGCCTCGCCTTCCTTGTGTGCCCCAGGGAGCCCGGCATGGTGCTAACATGCGCAGGTGACATGTGGGGAAAGCCTTTGGAAACCAGAGCATGCTATTTAATTATCGATACATTTTATTTTTACCTAAGGGCATTGCTTTCCTATTGCATCATGAATAGAAAAGGTAAAACACACCTTACTGCTGTGGTGCTTGTAGTTCATACAGTTTGTTTTATAATCTACAAAGATTGTAACAAAGATTCAAAACGAAGAGAAACCTGTCAAGAAGTCTAATGGTTTGAAGAGATTTTAGCATTTCTTCAAGTGTGCAGCGCCCTCTAGTGCCCAGTTTGTGTGAAGGACTCCTCCCTCCCCGGGTTCCAGATGCTCAGCATCTCAGAGCTTCCTGCTGGTTCAGCTCTCCCGCGTCCTGGAAGAAAGGGCTCCCACGCTGAAATAGGAAATAACGACTGTGACTTTTTACAACTGTAAAGCACCATGCAAACGTGCAGACTCCTTGCATGTGCTTATCTCCTTCACAGGAGTAATAGAGAAAACGAGTGGAAATCCTGGTGAATCGTGCTCTTTCAGAGACACAGTAAAAGTCTGCATTCACTTACATCCTTAGGGCTTGCCCGATTTCATAAATGCTGATGTTTTTGTACCGCAGGGTCGGGTGCTCTTCGATACAAAATGGATCAGAAGTTAGATTGCCCACATTTAAGTCCCCAGGAGCCCTGCCTGATTTGTTTGCATCCTTTCCTTGCCGGTCTGACTTTGCAAGTTACTCAGCCTTCCCTGTGCCTCAGTTCCTGCACCTGTCAAAGGCTTGCTGGGAAGATGAATGACATGATCCATGCCAAGCGTCCGGCAGGAGGCTAGGCGTGTAAGGGGCACACGCCACAGGGTGTTTACGATGGGGGAATGTTGGGGTGCGGGGAGAGCGGCGATGGGCAAGATGCCAAACTGCCCACATCTACCCCATCGTGAACTTCGCTAACGTGGGTGAGATTGGGGCTGAGAGGCCTGGGATCAAACTGTGTTTCGTGGCTCTGCGATCGAGCGGACACGTTTGCCCGTGAGAGGTCGACTGATACAATGTGTCCTTGTGGGTCCAGGAAGAAGAAGCGGGCGGTCCTCATGATGGTGACGGTGGTGGCCCTCTTCGTGGTGTGCTGGGCGCCCTTCCACGCCGTCCACATGGCGCTCGAGTACAGTGAGTGCTCGCCGCTCTCCCGTGAGGGAAGCGCTGCTTTGCTCCCTGCTGGCTCGCACGATGAGCCGCTGATGCTTGTTGCTTTTCCCTTGGGTAATCAAGTATCAGATGTTTCGTGGTTTCAAGGCCACCCGACATTGCACGGTAGATAATTCTGTGTGATGATGGCCACATCTTCTACAGTTAGAGAAGAGCAAGGAAAGACTCCGAGGTTCTCCCTGCATGCGATGCCTCCTGTTCTCCCCGAGTTATTCACCATCGGGACCGAGGGATAGGCTGCATGTTCCTTATTTAGAGTCCTGACGTGAGCCACGGGAATTTGATCACACCTGGGGTTCTCCACACCCCCCTCCGCCCCCCGTGAGGTCTCCCAAATACTCTCAGGTGTCAGGTGGTTCTCAGGTGACTGTGTTTCTAAAATGCAAGTGAACATCGGAGAGCAGCCATTGCTCCCAGTTTACCTGCATCTTGGAACCCCGTTGAAATGTCGGGGGGCACCCTAACGACGTGTGCCAGGCCCCAGGCCATGCCTGTCAGGCCGAGGCCCGGAGGACAGGGACGACGCACACAGGTGGATTTTCTTCGGACGTCATCACCGGCTCCCTGCCGAAGTGGTCTGGAGAATTTCTCACCGCCTTCCCCGGGCGTCCCCGTGTTGGGCAGAGGCGGACGGCAAACAGAAATTTTACTTCGGGGTCATTCGCACAAACGCACACTCTCAGGTGTGTCTCTCTGTTTCAGGCGACTTTGAGAAGGACTACGACGAGGTCATCGTCCAGAGGACCTTGGCCATAGTGCAGATCCTCGGGTTTTCCAACTCCATCTGCAACCCCATCGTGTACGCGTTCATGAACGAAAACTTCAGGAAGAACTTCCTGTCTGCAGCCTGTCGCTGCGTAGCCAGAGAACCCCGCCCCCCTGCACAGAGGAGGCGCGGGCCCCCAGGGACGGCGAGGATGCGGAGGAGAGCCAGGTGTTGCCCCAGAGAGAACGCTGTGGCAGAGACCAAGGGAGAGGCGTTCGGTGAGGGCAGCATGGAAGTCAGGCTGAGCGACCAGCCCCAGGGGGGGCGGCAGCTGCCCCGGCCCGTCTGACCGGCTGCGGATTCTGCCTCGGGCTGCGGGCACTGGTTGCAAGTTACAACCGTGTCTCCCCGTAACTAATGTCATCCACAGCTCAACTTGAGCAAAAGTCAAAGACGTTTGTTTCATCTTTGAATGCTGAAAAGAAGGAACCTTAAAACCTCATTTTTTTCCGTAAAAAATAGGACGTTGCACATGAAGACTCAGTTCTGAAAAATTGCCGAGCCGTCCTCGTAGTGCAGATTAGAAGAGTGGATTTTAAACACACTTGGCCAGTAGTTTTCCCCACCCTGTCGGTGTGATGTGGCTCTTTCCGTGTCGTTAAACTGGAGGAGAAAATAAAAATAGTGTCTTCGTTCCTGAAGAAGAGTTGCGCACTGTGAATGTAACTTTTAGGGCCCCGTGGAATCTTCAAACTCGGTGACACCGTGTTCACAGACAAGGCCTGTCCAAGAATCACAGTGTCGAAGGAGGCAAGGACACAGCAGGTGACGGATGCAGGAGACTAGAGGCAGACACGGGGTTGAGCTTCTCTCGGTCCTGCCAGGCACCCCTGCTGTGCCCCCTGGTGCGTCCCATAAGCTCTGTGGGCTCCAGTCCTGCTACGGGGTGCACCTGTGGAACGGCACGCCTGGTTCTGGTCCTTGCATAACTCCTCGGGGCTCAGGCTCCCCGGTGCCCTCTGCTACCCTGCCACTTGTCCTCAGCCTTGCCTAGCCTCCCCCTCGTGCCTGCTCAGAAGGAGACAGACTCTCTGCTGCGTGATACTTTTAAACCACTTTATCTCAAATATTTGCATTTTTAAGCCTTTCACTTTCACCAGTGGGATGAGTTCTGGCTACATGAGGGGGCTGTTCATGCAGTTAGTACATGAGAGAGAATCAGCTCCATGCCCACGACATTCACTGCACCCCTGGCTGGCCCTGTGAGTGGGCTCAGGCAGACCCGTAGGGCTCCCTACTCCCGCAGCTCACCCAAACCCCCCTTCTCCCCGACACCTCCCTTCTCAACCTCCTCCTCTGCCTCCCAAACGTCGTGGCCACGGCGTCTCTTCTGCCTCGTTTTCCCATACTGACCCTCCAGCCAGGGCCCCTCCAGAGGACTCCCTGGGACTCCCACTTGCTCAGCTTCAAGGAGTGGGAACCGGAGAGTTCAGGCTGCTGGGATCTCTCAAGAGACAGACATTTTATGTTATGTGTTAATGTGAGCATGAGTGGAGAAAATCACAGATAAAACGGCATGTGCTTCCGGAAAAAGTGTGCCGTCGACACAGGAGAATGAACACCGTCGAGAGGAGAGCCGTGACCTGGCCTGTGTGCAATGGATGCATTCGGTTTGTATCTGTCTGTGCGCCGTCCTCCCGGGGCGCTGGTTACCTTGTAGCTGCACAAACAGGATCACCCCCCACCCCCGCCCCCGCCGCTAAACCATTAACAATGAAACACATGCACGGACTGCGGGGATTCTTATTTGAGCAGCGAACGTCCACGTGACTCTTCCTGATCTGGACGTGTACGTGCTTCGAATATGACGTCATGGAGACCGAGGGGCCCCTCGCTGCTGCTAACCACGAGTTCCAATCCCGGCACAGCCTGATCTGGAGCACTGAGAGAGCAGGTAGTGATTTCGGTGTTCACCGCAAAATTGCAGACAGCCTGGGAAAGCTCTGCTGCCTTTCTCCCTTTCCTCACACTGTGTAGTGTTTCAGAAACTAAAGTGGTCGTAGCACTTTTCTCTTCCATCGGACAGATCTTTGTGCTCTGTTGTAAACGTGTGGAAGAGGCAGCTGGTCCAGCCTTTACAGAGAAACCCGTCCTGAATGACCGAAGCAGTGGAGTCCTGAGGTGGCGGAAGGTACCAGCTCCCGAGCCCACCGGGACTTCCACGTGTATCTGCAGGAGGAGCTGCCTGCCGCGTTTCTCTCTCTCGTCCCTGACATCACAGACCCCTCCCCTGAGTCTTTCAAACCCCTTGGTCCTCCACCCAGGGATCTGCTCTCTCCTCCTTTTCCTCTCTCATTTTATTCCATCTGTTTTTCCCTTGTCTGGTGCTTGGAGTGAGTTGAAAATGTCTCTTTGGATCAGGAGGTGGGTGAGGAGGAGGTACAGGAAACAAGTCCCCTGCTCACTAGCATCTGGGTAAAAGGACTCCGGAATCAGTGAAAAGACTTGCATCGCTGCTTGGACTGCGAAGCCCTTTATTTCATTGTGGACCGTTTTGCCAGAAAGACCCCTGTGTCCCCCCCCACCTGCCCAAAGCACACCACTCCCCTCCCCACAGTTCCCCGTCTGGGCCTGCGGGCCCAGACACCAGCCCACTGCACGCCAGCCTGACTTAAGACTGTTCGCCAAGTCCGAAACAATTTTAAAGAGAGGGCCCAGGTTGCAGGCTTGTTCACCTTATTTGAAGACCGTCATAGATTACAAGGAGGAAGACAGTGTGGCATTGGCCTAGGGGTAGACGTAGGTGCAGAAGAACAGAGGCTCCAGAAGTGGGAACGCGTAATAAGTATGGGCCAGCTTGTTTCGACCAAAGTGGCAACATAATTCCGTGGGGAAAGGAGAGGTTTTCACCCAAACGGCTCTGGAACAATTGGACGTCCAAGTACAAAAACAGGCCCTTGATCCTTATACTGCCTGTAAATAACTCATAATGTATCACACACTGAAATATGAGAGCTAAACAGATACAACTCCAAAATAAAACATGCATGAAAATTTTTGTGCCCTGGATTAGGTGAGGCAAAGATTTCATAGGCAGGGCACGAAAAACCGGAAGCCTGAAAGAAAGAATCGATCAGATGAACTCCATCAAACCCCGCCCTGAAAAACAGCAAATGAGAAAGACCTGTGCGTGAAAGTCCATAGCAGCTTAATTCAAAATAACCAAATCCTGGGAACCCCAAACATTTACCAGCTAGTGAATGAATAAACACATTGTGTTCGAGCCTTTCAGCTGAAAAGTTATTCAGTAGCTCAGCAACAAAAAGAATTAATGATGGCAACAACAAGGATTCATTTCCCAAGTATTGTGCTCAGCGAAAGGAGCCAGGCGGGAAAGACTGTACACCGCCTGGTTCTATTCACCGGAAACTCCGGAAAAGACACAGCGCCAGGACAGAAGACGGCCGCGTGGTTGCTCGGGGCTGGCTGTGGGTGGGAGCTGCAACCTCAAGGGCACGAGAGGCTTTTTTGGATGGTAGCAATGTTCCCTTTCTTCATTCTGGTTGTGTTTGTTGTACTTGATGCAGTGGTTAAAGCTTATTGAATTGTATGCTTTAAAAGGATGCATTTGCTGATTGAAAATTATACTTCAATTTTCAGAAGTACGGGAGGGAATTTTCATTTCCCAATAAAAAAATGCCAAATCCTTATATTGGTTCCTTGACTGGGAAGAGAACCCGCAATCCAGGCATGTGCCCCGAGTGAGAATTGAACTGGTGACCTTTCGGTTTGCAGGATGATGATGCTCAACCATCTGAGCCACACGGGTCAGGACTTGGTCCATTACATTTGTGACATTATAGTACTTAGATCTGATAAGCAAAAAGGAAATAACGGGGCAAGGAGTCCGCTTTCATAACCACATGGGCCCACGGGTGGGAGATGACAGAGACAAAAAAAAAATGTAGAGGCTGGCCCTCTGGTGAAGTTTTGAGGAGCCTTCTGGGAAATGCCAGGGCACGGCTTTCAAAGTAAATTACAGGTTTGTGCCTTGACCCCCACCCCCGTCACTAACGAGGAAGCCCCGTCCTTCGTAGGCATCCTTGGGTCTGGGAGGCGTTAAAGTCCATTTGTCCCTCTGCGATGAACGGCCAGCTTCCCGTCTGAGGGGGTCCCCAAGCGAGAAACACTCTGCGGCAGCTCTGCCCCAACCCGGGGGTCCGATGGTGTCAGCTGCGGCCCGGAGATCCTGTCCCCTGCATTGTGTGGCCCATACCCCCGCCATCCTGGAGCATCTGTGTTACACAAAGATGCCCACCGAGCCCATCAGCCCAGCCCTTCCGCTGCTCGAGGAGACCGCAGCACGAAACTCCTTCCTTTTCACTCCATCCAGGGTTACTTCCACATTCGCAGCTCGGCAGAGGAGCCTCAACTCAATGTCCTGCTTTGCTGCCTTCAAATTTGACCCGGAGCGACTGAAATCCCTTGTCTGTAGGACCTGCTGGCTCTTTAAATACAATGGGGAGAAGTTACCAATAGGAGTAGGGAGCAAAGAGCAGTTTAGCTGCCTCTCAGATGGAGGGTCTGCAGGTCTCTGAGGCCCGTGGGAGCCCTTGCAATGCTGAACGAGAGAAGGCCCGTCCACTCCGGCGCGCAGGCTGGCGCTGCCTGGCTCCCCTTCGCTGGCTCAGCAGCTGTCTCAGAGATCCCACTCTGCGACAGACCGTGGCACCCTCCTCCCCTTTCAAGATCGGGAAGTTCCTTCTACTCGGAGCTGGTTGAGGCTGAACAGGGTTGGTTGGCACGTGGGAACAGGGGAAAGAATGTCACACAAAAAATCAGGTAAATCCATCAACTTTCAAACACACACACGGTTTGACTGAGATCTCGGGCCTTTTTAACTTGTGCTCACCAAGATTTTCATTCCTCAGAGCTGTGGTTGTGACTTAGCTATCAAAGGAAAAAATCAGAAAGGAGATGAAATGACATAAAAATGTTCCCATTTGCTTCACTAGATCTGGGGGGCGGGGAGGGGCAGTGAATTCTGCTCCATCCCGCTCACCCCCGGTCGGCCAGCCGGGGTCCTCAGCGGCTGCTACATTTACCAAATTGTGTGAGCTCAGGGAAGCCTAGGTAGAAAGAAACTCTCTAAAATCAATTTTTAATGAACCGTAGGTAGAAAGAAACTTTCTAAAATCAATGTGTAACAAACTGGCAAAGGCAATTTTAATACAGGGGATTTCAAGGGGGGAAAAAAACCATCTGAGAAACCTACCATTACATTGTAGGCGTTTCAAGAATAACAGATGTTCTCTGACCTCCACCTGCGTGAGTGGGTTCAAACATAACTTAGGGCCGGAGGGACGGTGACAGATGGCAGTGTGGGAAGATCCCGCGCTCACCTCCTCCCACAGACATGCCGAACCTACAGCTACCTGTAGGAAGACTCCCTCGGAACAAGACCGAAAAGGAGCTGATCAGCTCCTTGGCAACTTGTGAGCAAAGGGCCCTATCAGGGTGGAGAGGAGAGGCCGAGAAGCAGCCTCACCGCAAACCCCACTCCCGGCGTGGCGCCCCCAATTGGGAGGAAGCTCACAAACACGAAGCTGCTCCCTGAGAGCGAGGGGTCTGTGCCCCACATTAGGCACCCAAACCCGGGGACCTACACTGGGGGATGGGCCCCCAACACTTGGCTTTGAACACCAGCAGGGCCGGGAGAACCACAGGGATGTTGGGAACAGGCATCTATTCTTAAAGGGTTTGTGCTGAGGCCCGCTCGCCGGGGACCCCGCACAAGAGCGTCAAGCAGGCTGGGAAGGGCTTAGACCGCGTGAGAAGGAGTCTCATTTGCTAAGCTTACGGCATCTGCTGATAGGGGGGCAGGGGGGCAGGGGAGCCTGCCGGAACTTGCCCAGCACCGCGTGTGGGCCCCCTTCGAAGCTGCCCTTGCCAAGGGCGTGCCCTGCCCCACGCCGATCCTGGCCGAAGCTGCGATGGAGACACAGCACCACGATATGTTGGAGGCTGCTGGAGCCGCTCGAAGAGGGCGGTGTGTGGAGGTTTGCCTCCCTCGAGAAAAAAGAAGAGTCTCAAACAAACAATTTAACTCGACACCCAGGGGAACAAGAAAGAGAACAAAGCCCCAAATCGGTGGAAGGGAATAATAGAGACTCGAGCACGAAGAAACGAGACGGGGACAAGAAGAGAATAGAAAGGGTCCCTGGAGCCGAGAGCTGGTGCTTTGAAAATGTAGACAAAGTCGGCAAAACTTCAGCCAGACTAAGGAAAAAAGGACCCAAAGAAGTAAAATCAGAAATGAAAGAGGAAAAGTGACAACTTGTACCAAAGAAACTCAAAGGATTGCAAAGGACTAGTGTGAACATTGCCAACAAATTGGACAACCTAGAAGAAATGGATGAATTCCTGAAAACACACAATTTTCCAAGACTGAGTCACGAGGAAATCGAAAATCTGAGCAGACTGATTACCAGTAAGGACATCGAATCAGGAATCAAAAACCTCCCAACAGACCAAAGTCCAGGACCGGACAGAGCCACAGGTGAGCTCTACCAAACTTTCAAAGATTCGATGCCTCTCCTTCCCAAGTCTCCCCCCAAACTGAAAAGAAGGGAATGCTTCCAAACTTATTTTACAAGGCCAGCATTACCTGGATACAAAAACCAGATAGGAACACACACACACACATACACACACTCACAATTATAGGCCAAATGTCCCCGAGGATCACGGATGCCAAAGTCCCCAACGAAACCTTAGCAAACCGACTTCGACAATGCGTTGAAAGGATCGTGTAGCCCGAGCGAGGGGTTTTGTTCCAGGGGAGCAGGGCTGGTTCGGCATCGGCAGGTCCGCCGTCAAGATGCAGTGCGTTAACAAAATGAAAGGCAAGAGCCACGTGATCATCTCAACAGGTAAAGAAAAAGCAATGGGAAAACTCAACGTCCACTTCCAATAGAAACGCTTCCCAAAGCGGGGCATAGAAGGAACACACCGCAACATAATACAGGCCATAACTTCACTAATAGTCATTTCTCAAGCTTTAAGAACATGACAAAGCTAGGATTTATAAAATGGGCAAAAATATTTCATATTTTAAAATGCAGCCTTATTAAGTACGAACTCTAAGATCCTGCAATAAGAATTGTCTTATGATTTCTGCCGTTGACATTTTCGATTCTCAAGCAGGCAGGCTATCCCTATAAAGATACAATTAACGTTAAACAGCAAAGGATGTGTCCAGTGAGAGATACAAACGTCGCCATGGAAGTTTAGAGAAGGCCCTGAAATAGGCAAGGAGACGTTTGGAAATGACGGCTGAAATGCAAGCGTCTCGATGAGGTGCGGGGTCGAGCTGGTCTGGGGAAGAGGAACGTTTGGCAAGGAGAGTAGTGCAGCAAAGCTCCCTGGGGGTGGTGAGGGAGAACAGCTAGCAGTTCCGCAGACATGGTTTTAAAGCAGGGAACTTTGCAACGAGTGGGGATGGTGTTGGAGGGTCCAAGTGTGTAGAAAGGGTCCCGAACAGGCAGCTGTGGGGAATGCACCACCAAGGAAGGACTGAAAGGGTCGCTGAGCGAGCAGGTAGGCCAGCTTAAGGCCATGGTCAGCCTGGGCAGCGTGGTCTTGTGACACTTTCTGGCAATGCCCGAGAGTGAGCAGGGTGGTCTGGGTGACTCGGACCAGATCGGCAGAGGAGGTGAACGAACCCACAAAGAACACTAAAATCAGAGGTACTTTCCTGAAAATGCCACAGCTGTTCTATTTTTAATAATGCAGAAATGATGAGCAAGCAGGAGGAAATAGATGGGGAGGGGGAGGAGAGAGGATTTGGACGGGAAGGTGTGGACAGGAAGGCCGCCCCTCCATCGTCAGGGATGGGGGACGGCTGGGTTTGGGAGGAGGTCACGAGTGGGAGCGGTGGCCCAGAACACTCAGGCAGGGCAGCCTTTTGTGATGCCATGAGACCGAGGGCTTTCTGAGTATCCTGGTTGCAGGTGACAATGTGAGACTGAGGGCTGTCTGAGTATCCTGGCTGCAGGTGACAATGTGACCTGCCGAGCCCCTGCAGCCACCTTCCCTCCCCTCGCCCTGCGGGGAGGCGGGGAGGATGTCTCCCTGCTCTGGGGCTCTGGCCTCGCTGGCAGTAAGAATTCTCCCTGGAGCCCAGAATCTCAGTGAGGCTTCAGACTTCAGCAGGGCAAACGCCAGCTCCTAAGGCTGCCCAAGAACTGATTAAGGCTTTGCGTTTCCACGGTTACACACAACATCCCTACCTTCTGTGGGCCCTCGACAATACGTGTGTGGACCACAAGAAGGCGAACAATACGTGGCTGAATAACCTCCAAGAGGTACCTGTTTGCTGGGGCAGGGGGAGAAGAGTAAGTGAAAGCACCTAGTTCCGTGTTTGCTGCGTCATCTTTGGATGTGAAGGAAAAGATGATTGTCTGCATTTGTCCCTGAAGAGCGTGGCCTGAGTGGATCTCCCTCCCAAGTCCTCAGGCCCATTTTGGTCGGTGGCGTGTCTGGCAACCAGTGCGGCTCTGCACTCTGCCGCCTCGGCTCTCGCCAGTCTCTGTGCTCTTGTGTAACACTCGCATGTGTCGATTTCTGTAAGACCGGGGTGGGGGGGGGCTGCGCCGGGTGCACGCGGAGCCCAGAGTATGAATAGCCGTAAGTGTGTGGACATGTGTGGCCGGCCTTGTGAACCAGTCAGTCCTCAGGTTTGCGGTCAGTCCCTGGTCACCCTGCCCACAGTGCTGGGAGGAGCTCGTCCCAGGCTGTATCTTTTTCTGCGGCCCATCTGCGCAGGCTTGGGGCTTTCTTTCTTTCATTTGTTCCAAATCCTGAGATCTGCGTGTTAAGGCCCGCCCTCTCTGCCACCGGTGCCGTGCAGGGCTGTGCTGTGGGCTGGTTCTCTCTGGCCGGAGAGCACTGTTTCTACCAGCTTCTCTGTCGGGAGCAGCATTTACCTGCCCCGGGGACACCAATAACCAGGAGGTTCATGCACAGAGCGGAGTCTCCTGTACGTGTGGCCGGGTGCCCGGAGGGGCACGCAGGATGAACTTTGGGGCGGGGTGCTGTCGAGCATTTTAAAGCTAAAATATCATGTATTTATCTCAATGTCCTATTAGAAAAAATCTAGTGCTTATATCCTTATGGTTTCTCAGGTGTATTTGCTTAGAAACATGCTTACGTTAAAATGTTCAGTAGACTCTACAAACCGTTGAAGGAGTGCTCGGCCTGCCTGTGGATAGCAGTGGCTGAAGTGTGGGGTCCCCAGGGCGCACTGCCAGTCGCCCGCATGACACAGAGCCCCTCCTGAGGGGAGGGCTGAGAGCATCTTGGTGAGTCAGGGGAAGACTTCCGGGCGGAAGTCCTCGAGGCCAGCCCTGGTGACCACCCGCTGCCCCCCAGTCCCTGCCCTGCACTGACCTCACCGTCCCCTGCCGTCCGGAAGCTGAGGGCTACGTTTCCCAGATGCCCTCGGCGTCAGCTGCACCTGGCCCTCCATCTGCCTGGTGTCTAAGAGACACTCCGGCCACCCCGGCCAGCTGGCTACCTTGGGGACGGTCAGGGGATGATCCCTTAGGAGCATAACTGGATGGCAGGAGGAGGCCCTGCCTGCTGCTTGTTTGGCCTCTGCAGGGAGCCCAGACCGACCCGGGGGCACCGACTCCCCACCCCCAAGGTAGGTCTGTCCCATGTCTGCGTCATCGATGGTGCGAAGGGAGGGCTGGGCCGCAGGCAGCAGGGCACACTCTGGTCAGTTAGGGGCTAGCCAGCAGTTCTGGGGGGACCCCCACAGTTCCGCGAGGGCTGGAGGGGTGGGCTCTCCGCAGGGTCTGCGGGAATATTCTCATGAGGTGTCGTTTACCAGGCCAGGCGACTGGCAGCTGCTTCTGCGGCTGCAGCCTGGAAGGCGCTGGACGCCCGTCTGCGGTGTGGTGATCCAGACTGTACTGGATCGGGCCTGTTCCTTCAGGATGTACTCTTTCCTCTGCTTTTGCACGCCTTCGTCCTCACGTTTTTAAATAAAATAAACTGGGTAGTGAGAAATACAGAGCCCCCTTGAAATGCGAAGATGGCACTGCCTTACCAACTGCACACGGAAAACGGTGTGCTCTAGCTCAGAACAGAGACCTGAGTCCCCCTTCCGTCCCCTGAGTCTGCCGGCTTCGTCTCCCAGGCACCGGTCGCTTTTCCCACAGTGCTCTGTAGGTGGCGCCATTGCAGCGCTGTGCAGGTCGGTTGCAAATGAATTGGGTCTTGGAGCATCTGGGGCTCCGGCCTGGGGCTGGGCCACAGCTGAACGGTTAGGCGTGGGCCAGCTGTCTGCACTGCCTGGAAAGCAAAGGGGGAAACATGCTCGGGGTCGCCGTCCACAGTGGGCCAGTCACGGGAGGGACGGGGCGGCGAGTACCTTCAGTGGGGATGCTCGGGACAGCCCGGCTCAGGGCCTGTTTCGCTCCTTCCAGGCCTCACCTGGAAGAGATTGGCTCATTTTCTTCAGGCAATAAAAGACGTTTTTCTTTGTGTTTTATTCTTTGTGTGTGTGTGTGTGTGTGTGTTACTCTTGAAAGAAAATATGGATACCTTTGACGTACCGTATTTAGCAGCAGATAAAAGTTGTAGCCTGGTGGGCCCCACTTGCTCCTTTAGAAGGACAAGCCCAGGCCCGGCCATGACAAGAGGCCTCGGGCCCTGCAGGGGGGTTTCGGAGGGTTTCCCGCCATGCCCACCCACCTTCTCACACTCTGGTCCTCCCCCATGGCATACACTTCACTTCTCGTTGCGCACGCTTTCCCTCCGACTGATGTCTCAGTCGCCAGGTTGAGCTTCCCGAAACTGTCAGCAGCCACCTCTCTACTGTCTGCACAGGGGTTTATAAGAAAAAGGGCCTTTATGACATCCCGCCTCTTGTCCTTCCGCTGCTCCACCTCCGGACCGACACCAATCATGTGTCACCTCCACACCCACGCGCCGCCCTGGGGAGCGGACTTCCCAGCACTGGGGCAGGGTCACTAGGACACCCACAGAGGCCGGTGGCCGGGGGTTCCGTGCTGCACCCGAGGCATTCAGTGCGGTGGCTAGTCCCACTCTCAGGGGACCCAGTCAAGTTTCACTATCTCAGTATTAGAAGGCAGCATTTCTCTATCACAGCCCGGAGCCACGTCTGTCCCGGCGCTGGCGCGTCCCACACGGCCGTGCCAGAGAGCCGTGTTCTCCCAGAGGGTGACCGAGTCGCACACAGCCACTCGGGTACATTGGTGACGCAAAATCCCGTCCTTGCCTGAGGATTTGATTTGTCCTTTGTTGAGACCAAGGTTTCAAATTTGCCTTTTCGATGGAATGGCTTGCTTTGAGTCACGAAGCGCTCCCTTTCGGCACACACCGCCCCTCCCTGCCAACCGGCTCCCGGAGGTGTGTAAGGCTGCGACCTGGGGCGGCCACGGGGCAGGTCACGCTTGCATTCTAGCAGGAGGGCCCCTTTCCCACGTCCTTGTGAACAGATTCAACTGTACGGTCTATTATTTTAAAGCAACCCTTTACAGTCAGAAGTTTCACTGTTTTTTCTGTAAGAAATCAAGGGCATTTAGTAAGGCTTATCTCATTAATTGTCTTTTCTATCACAGGCCAGAGGTGCTTTAGAAAGACAAGAGACTACGTCATTCATTAAGGCCACCTGAGAAAGCAGTGGCTGCCCTGCAGCCCATGGCAGGTAGGACTTCAGCTGCGTGGGACTGTCCCCAGATAGCTGGGGTGTGTGATCACTCTAACCCTAACCCTCCTGGGAACTTGGGGGAATGCCGGGCCTCCTGAGATGTCGTATTTCCTTGTGAAGTGCCCGCGGAGCTACATTAGCCCCGGCGAACGGGCACGTTCATGGTCAGGCAGTGGCCTTTGATGTTGGTGGGGCAAGTACAATCTCTTCTGTAGAGAACTAACCCCACAGAGGAGGGGAATGTGTATCCCAGCAGGTCCGGGACAAGGAGGGATGTCTCTGCCAGAGTGGCTGAGCCTGCCCGGGACCCCGTTTCGGGTAGGAGGTTCTGCGTTGGCTCACACTGCCCAGCTGTCCTGGGTGCTGGCCTCAGCTACAGGCCCACCTGTGCGTCCACCGAGACCACTGCGGGAACTTGAGGGCCTGGGAATCGTGGCCTGAAGTGAACTACAAGCGGGTGCAGAAGTGGTAGAAATCGGTCAGTGGGAAGAGCCCCAGGGTGACCTGTGTTTGCAGACCCAGCATCCAGGGCTGCAGAAAACATTTCCAAACGGAAACAAAGATTCTGCCCAGATCACCACACGTGTCCAAGGGTCCAGCCTGAGCTGCGTGCGGAGAGGCCGGACCGAGGGGGCGCTCTGGTTTAATGAAACCCTGAGGCAGGATGGAGCAGGGAGAGGAAGCAGGCATCTCAGGTGAAAGGAACTCTCAGGAAGTCTTTGCCATCGATGCCCTTCATTCACAGGCACTGTGAGGGGGAGGCTGCGTGGGTCCCGGCCTGCTCTAGGGCCTGCGTGCCAGGGAATACAGGACCACTGCGGGGCACGGCAGTGAGGACAGTGGAAAAGGCTGAGCTTCGGCACTGGGCTTTTCCATGTGACCTAGAGTATCTAAGACCCTCCGCCCCCCTGTTTCTCGCGCTCACCTGTTGGAAACCCCAGAAGCGCAGGCGGCTCTGTGTGTAAGTCTGACCCGCAGAGCAAGAAGGAGATGGGCTTGGGGCTGCAAAGCATGATTGGAAAAACATGAACAAAAGCTCCTGGACTTTGCTTTTCCAAGAAAACTCATGGAACTGTGAGATCATAGAAGAAGAAATGAACCTGAAGCTAGGGGTTGGAGTCCCCAGCCTTGGCAGAGGAGGCTAACGAGACTCCACGGGTTTTTGGGTCCTGGAGGGGTAGGCGAGTGAACAGTCACCTTTGAATTTGCACCCCGGCGAGGAGGACTTGCCCC
Source organism: Desmodus rotundus (assembly GCF_022682495.2). Lineage (NCBI taxonomy): Eukaryota > Metazoa > Chordata > Mammalia > Chiroptera > Phyllostomidae > Desmodus > Desmodus rotundus. Next base: position 2,952,946 of record NC_071395.1, on the reverse strand, counting down.
AGCGCCGTGCTCAGAGGAGAGCGTGTTGTTCGTCAGGACAAGAGGAAGAAGGGAGGTGCGAGTTATATTTCATGCACACGCTTTCACACACAGCAGAGCCTGAGGAAGGGTGGTAGCAGGCAGTTCCTGGGGCCCGTCCGCCACCCAGATGCCCTTCCGAATGGGAGCGTTCCATGACTCAACTCCTCTCCATCTCGTAAAAACCAAACACAGAAATGAAGACCACACAGGCCTGTACTCAGTCTCTGCCCGTGACCTTGTGTCCGCCCCAACCCACCACACTCAAATGAAAACTGCCCGAAGGAGTGAAGTTTTAATAAAACAAAATCTTAGATAGAAATCTGAAGGTCAGCACACCCTGGCCATGTCACCCCGGCAAGCCTGGGGGAACCCCCGCCCCGCCATGGTGGCCTGGGGGGAACCGCAGCCCCGGGTTGCTGAAGGTCTCCCCTGGGCACGGTGGTGGTTGCCTAGGAGCCCAGGTGTGCCACCTGGCCTGGAAGGTGTGGCGGTGTAGGCAGGACAGGTTTGCGGGCAGAGAAATGCCTGTGGGGGTCGCAGGAAGCCTGTATTTCTGTGCAGGGTGATGGAGGCCAGGGGGGTACAAAAGACAGTTCTGCCGAGTGACCAGAAGTGTGCTTCAGCGTCCCTTCTCTGTGAAGGACCCCCCACTGCCTGCTGACGAACAGCCAGTCCAGCCAGAGTCCTCGCTTGGCATGCTTCCCCCGTCGTTCTCACCTGGGCGCATCCCAGCTAATTTAAATCCCTGGACGGAGGCACAAATTACCTGCAAGTGTCACCCAGTTCACAGTGGAAGCTGGAACAGTGCCTGCCGGGGCTAGCTTGTCCGAATAGGATTTTATTGGTTGCTTGTTAGCATTTTATAGTCTCCTAATTCTTGTGCTTCTGTGAGGCATCAGGGTGTAAATGAGAAACAGTGTGAGAGACTGGGAACCATCGTGCACTCTGAAAGGCGGCTGTTAAAAGTAGCCCGTGAAGGTCTGGCCGTCCCCTGATAAATTGCTCCCTGGTGCAGACCTGCCAGGTCACCGTGAACAGAAGCCTCTGGTGGAGGCTGTAGGAGGCAGAGGGAGAACTCACAGAGTGGCCAAGGACACGGCTTGCCCTTGGGCTTGCCCTTGGAGGGTATGATTCAGATTCTGGGGTTTTTCACACATGGCCCTGCCCTCTGGTGTACAGAGCTTAAGGAAGGGGTGGGTCCATTTGCATAAGGAGCCCAGAAACCTTCTGGGAAGGAAAGGACTAAGAAAGCCCCCGCCCCACCCTGCTCCTTGCAATTTGGAATTAGGGAAACAGGCCGTGGTAGCCCTAACCAGAAGCTGAGGGCACACGAGGACATCTTTGTGTCCTTAGGGGAAGAGGAATGACATCAGCAGATGACCCGAAGTCACAGACTGCTGACTCTTGCACAAAGTTTGTTCAGGGCGGGAGGCCCGTCCACACTGGGCCGCATTTAGTGTCCGAGAACAAGGACTGTGGATGTGACCTGGGGGCCCAGTGTGGGCCCCAGGAGGTGTGGATGGGGGCCCGGCGTCTCAGGGCCATTCTGTGTTCCAGCGGCAGCAGCCCCAGGAGCCCGGGTGTGGAGGCGGAATGCGGAGAACTGGGAGGTGTCAGTGTGTCTGCCCCAGACCAGGTGAATGTGTCGCCCAGGCCACAAATCAAGCCACTGTCTGGACCAGCGAATGACCAGGCACCTTGTCCCAGTCCAGGTGCTCCGGGGCGTAAAGAACTTTAGGCCCCTGTACCTGTGCCACGGAGTCGCTGCCGAGCCGTACGGAGCAGACCGCAGTTACAGAGTAAGAGGGTATATGGAAGGCGTTTACTGTGCATAAAATATAACGATGCACACACAGTGCTCACTAGTGCTTTGCGCATGATAAAGTGCATGATAAAAGTCACTGAAACCTCACAGCAACCCTAATATTGTCATTTCATAGTCAGGGACACGAAGCACAGAGAATTTAAGCAACTTTTCAAAGGTCACACAGCAGTCCACGGAGGCAGTGAGACTGAAACCCGCAGCCCCGCTCCAGAGTCTGTGGGGCGCCGTGTGGCTACATCTGCTTGGCTGTGACGATGTGACGACCCTGAGCTGGGGCTCAGGGACCAGGGTGGGGGTGGCTCAGTTGCCACAGTGAAGCTGGTATCATCAGCAAAGAGGCTGGAGCCATGGCAGGCGGGTGAGATAAGTCGTGGGAACCAGAGTGTGCAGAGGGAAGATCCTGGGCCAGGTGGCTGAGGAACACCGACCCTGAAGGTGCCAGGCGGGTTCGGGCGGTTCCGGGGGAGGCAGATGCAGGGACGTGGAGGTGGTGGGAAGTGCGTCTCGCAGGGCTGAGGAGTGAATGGTGAGTCTGGAAGAAAAGGCAGGAACAGCAAGCAAAACCCGCCCCCCCCCCCCCCCCCCCCCCCCCCCCCCCCGCCCAGCACTCTGGGGGGTCTAAGGAAGATACAGTAGCTTTTTCTTTTGTTTGATGGGAAAGATGAAAACAACCCCACGGGTGAATGGGACTTTGTGGGGCAACCTGAACTCTCATTTTGAGGTTTTCCTTGGAGTCTGGATCTAACTCTAGGGAGAAAAATTTTTAGGCTTAAGGATGGTGGTGAAAAAAATACTGAAACCCCACTCCACAGGGTTGCAGGCAGTGGATTCTTCCCACTCTCTCCCCCTTTTGCTGGACCTGGGAGGCAGTGGGAAATAAGCCTCGAGAAGAACAGCGAGTTTGGAGGCATTCGACATCTCAATTTTTACTTTCTTTTTGATTCAGTAATCTTTCCCCCATCTTGCATAAATCCATTTTAGCTTCGTGAAGCATACTCTCTAATTACTTGGTAAGAAAAAGCAGAAACCATAACCAATATTTACAAAAAAGTTTGAGTCAACATTGGTCATTGCATTTAAGTGAACATATACTATGGGCTGTTGAAAACGAGAGATTCTGTTAAAATGAAGTCTCACAGATTTATGTAATCTTATCAGTGAACACTACGCAATCATCCCGAGATAGTTTTGCTTATTGCATTATTTACAGAAATATATAACTGATGTCCCTTTTTTGGTTTTTTCCTAGCAGATTCGTTTTTGTTTAAAAAGTAGTTACTTCCCCATTTAAAGGACTTCACAAAATGTTTTCACAAGTACGGCCTCAGGGCTATTTTTCATGTGAGGTTTCCTGCTCCTAACAGCCCCTGAGAGAGCACCCCACCCCTGCCCCACCCCCCATGCTGCCTGTGCCGGTGCTAAAACCGCGCCTGAGCCTTTGTCACCGGCGCACGGGAAGCCAAGCACGAGTCTGGAGTCTTTGCCTCGGACGGCCCCCTCTCTGGCTTCAAAGGCCCCCCACTCCTTACAGACTCGATTTCATGAGTTACAACATGTTCTTCTATTTGTGGTCAAGGGTTTCCCTGACTCTGTCCGATGCTTTAAACCCGTTCGTGCTCTTTGGCTCAATGTGCTTAGTGATCAAATGAAATCATCTGGTAACTGTGTACCCATGTGCCGAGATGTCACCACCCACTAGGGACAGGGAGTCATTGGAAGAAGGAAGATTGCCCAGTGTGTTGAAGATGCCGTCCCAAAACTCGGTCGGTTGTGGGGGGGCCCCCCGCTCAGGGCTGGGGGGAGCGAAGGGGAACCTCACAGTGGAGAGAATCAGGACGGATCAGAGTCCAGCTGCCAGCCCCCACCTCTCGAGAACGGGAGGACGCGTCCACCTCGCTCCCCTCGCGGCTGGGCTGCGACTCAGGCTGTAGAACGGATGGCCTGGCTGCCTGGGCGTCCTCACGGAGGTCCCCTTCAGCTGCGTGACCACGGGCGTCAGAAGACTCGGGTTCAAACTCTAACAACGCTGCCTCTCACGAGCTGAATGACCTCAGGTGAATCACGAACTGATCTGAGGTTCCTCATTTGCAGAAGGTCGGCCTCACACGACGTGGCGAGACCTTCCATCCTCAGTGCAGAGCTCCTCAGTGTAGTTGTAGCTGAAGCCCCCTCCTCCACCCCCCCACCACGTGGTGGCTCTCTCAGGACTGCTGTGTTCGAGATCCTGCTAAAGGCTCCGCGTTGAGGACAGGCGGCCATGAAATGCTCTCATGCTCTGTCAGAGGCCTTCGTAAGGGCAGGCCAACCCCCAGTGGGGCTTTCTGGAAACTGGAGGGGTGACTCTGGCTGTGGCAGTGATGGGGGTGGGGCGCTGCCCCTGACATTTTGTGGGAGCAGCGGGAGAGACTGGATGCCCACGATGCACAGGACCGTCCCACACGAGGGGGAACACCCACTGCCCTGCTGCCCTGCCACCTTTGAAGGCCCCTTGGGCGAGCCCAGAGCCTAACCTCCGTGGCCCACACATGCACAGGAAAGGTGGTCGGGGAAATGGCCCCCTCCCCTCTGCTCCCCCCTCCCCTGCCCCGTATGGCGGTGCCCCGCAGAGGGACCAGCATAAGGTGATCACACTGACTCCAAGAGTGCAACACTGAAGTCTCGCATCACACTGGGGGCCGCAGGGGGGCGGTTTTAAAGCCTGCAATGGAGCCCCCCCCCCACCGTGGGAGAGAGGGACAACTAACGGGAGACGCTGGGACCTGAGGTGATGGAGCGGGGACGTCCCACACGGGAGCTGTGTCAAGGCCTCGATGGGAGGAGGCAGCGTCCCTTTTTGTTGAAGTGCATTTCATTGATTCTGCGACTGCAGTGGGTTGTGCCATTACGTTTCTGGAGGCCACGGTGGTGTGTCCGTGCACCTGTGATAACGTCGCGCTACACCACCCACCCCACACATGCCAATGTCACACGGTCTGCGAGGGTTTGGGGACACGCTAGCGAGGACCTTCAGAATCCGTTCCAGACTTCCCTTCCAGAGGTCACCCAGGACTTGGGACGTGAGGTCTAAACCGGATACACCTGTTCCCCGGGGGCGGGGCGACGGCTAGCTAACTCCACTGTGACCAACAGACGGACAGCAGCCCTGACCGCTGGAGACCTTTGGCAGTGAGGGCCCGGGATGAACTAGAGACACACAAGCAGAGGCTCGCTCTTCTCACCCTGACAGAGGACACAAAGCCAGCTTTCCTGCACGTGGCCTCCCATCTCGGGGACTTCGTGTCCATTTGTGGCCGGGTCAGGGAGCCCCGGCTGAAGGGACGCCAATGCCAGAGACAGAGTGAAGGCCCCCTCCAACCCGTGGCCACCTCTTCAGCCAGGGGATCCCCTTGCGTAGTCACCGCACACAGAGGCCAGAGCTTGCGATTCTGAAAGGCCGAGAATTATTACAGTCGCAACACCAGTGTTGTCCTTCGTCTCCCGGGGGGGAACTCTGCCCATATCTAAGCTTTAAACGTTGAGTTCCACTGAAAATACACAGCAGATTAAGTAGCCCAGATTAAGTAGCCTTTGAGGGGAAATGGCTTTTTCATAATTTTCATGCAATTTTGACTGGTTCCATTATGCGAAGAGGCCTCACCGATGCTGCTACGGACCACTGAGAGGAAAAGCTGGCCTCGGCCAGGCTGTTTCACTGTCTAGTAAGAATAAAACAAACCAAATGCGATACTCATTGACTTACTTTTAAGGGAAAAAACACTCCCATTGTTTCTATGTAGAACTGGCTATTGCAAAATGCCCATTTCCAACCCCTTTACAGTCTACCAGGTCTGCTCATCAGCGCGGGCCTCTGTGGTCAGCAGGGTGTGCCTGCGTGGTGAGTGGGCATATGCTGTTGCTACCGTGTGCATGAAGGGCTGAGAATTTATGACACCAGGGCCACCTACAGAAGGCCAGACTGGCACTGAGGACTCTGTCTTTGGGGCCAGTGACTTTACATGTCAACATGATGCTCCCTTTGTCACGAGGGCTGGCCTTGCCCACGGTTCCCGGACATGCAGGGAGGAAGCTCCTTCCAGGGTGTGCAGGCCCCGGGCAAATAACTTCTGTGGGTCCGTCTCCGTTGGCTGTTTGATTAAAAACGCATTATAGCGTCATGGGAGGCACACGGTGAGCCGGTGAAGGCGTGATCACTGGGCAGAGCGCCGGGACTCGGGCATGTGCTTCGTGGCCAGGCAGCTCAAAGGGCACCGGCGTCTGCCCGGCCCCGTCTCCTCCTGTCCGGACCCGGGAACTTCTGTCCGTGTTCTTTATGACCAGGGTGCCGTTTCTGGCAGCGACAGGTCTCTCACCACGAGGAGCGGCGGCAACGCTGTTAAAACCCGCAGCGCCAAGGATCTCTTGAACCAGTTTCTTCGGGGAAAAAACGGCTCTTCTGCCTCCACCGTGGCCCAGTGCCACTTCCTGGATGGTCGTCACCTCGTCACCTCTGGCGCTGTGCTATACAGCGGTGGCTTCCCACGACTCTCGGGAAGTTTGTGGCTGTGCAGTGTTGAAGGAGCCCGCAACCGAGGCAGGTCTCACCCTGTCCAGCAGGACGGCGAGAGCGGTGACCAACTCCACGTGCCGTAGGGTTTACCACGCAGAACTTTGTAGGGTGAACATGGAATAAGACATCTTCCAGCCACGTGGTCTCTTGGACTCTCTAAGCCAAAATCGTGGCATTCCCAGCATGTGCTGTTTCCTCCCCTGCCTCCCCCATCGTCACTGCGGGAAGGTGGACAGGAAGCCGGCGAGCGGGCCGAGGAGGGAGGTCTACTGTGCGAGCACTGCGCACCCTCATCCGTCATGGTCAGAGGCAGACCCGGGAGCAGGGCGGCACAGTGCCGAGCAAAGACAGGGGCCGGCGTGGACTGGAAGGGCCCCTGGGCGCTACAGCGCGTGGCTCCTGGACACGGTCAGCCAGGTGGGTGCACCTGCTCTCGGGCACAGACGAATGTGTAGCATGGAGCCTGCAGAGGGCTGGGGTGACAGCCCTGGGTACCAGCACCGGATGGGGACACAAGCTAAAGGATGTCTTCTGTCACCTCTGCCACCCACGAGTTATACAGATGGGGGATGGCCCCTGGTTGGAACCCAGACCAGCGAGAACCCCGCCACGGGCCACATGTGCAGCCTGAGACTCAGGGTCCGCCGCAGAATAGGTCCTGAACTTACCGGTGTCTCACCTGAGTTTGAGACACACCCGGTCTCTATGTCACCTCCATGGACAGAGATACAGGGAAGTGAGCGTGTGTGGGCTGGGAATTATGGTCCCAGCTCCTTGCCTGTGAGGGCTCGCTGGCTGTGTCCCTCCGCCCAAGGCCACTGCTCTCTCGCAGCCATGTCTTCCCTACCTCTCTCCTAGACTCTGGTCACCAACCTCTAAGGGGTGCCAACGTGGCTGTCCCACTCCCAGTACTTACTTTATCATGCTCAGCCCAAACAAGGCGGGAGAATCGGGCACGGAACCCGAAGAAGTAATCTGTGCGTTCAGCCGATTAACTTCCCCTCACGGCCGCGTGTCCCGGTCGCTCTCTCCCCTGGCTTCTCAGGGGGAAATGGGCAGCGACCGCTTTCTGGTGCTCTGATGTTCCAAACTAACAAATCGTGGATTGACTAATAGACCGAAGGGGACGGAGCGGGTCAGAATTTCTTTGTAAGACAGCTCTTCCCACCGACAATTGCAAGAAGGTTTCTGCCGCCCCAGTGCCCTTGGAAGTTGGGTTCTTTCTCTTCCAGGAGATAAAATGGGTTGTTAAAGTTCCGTTACAGTGGCCACGACATGTGGGAACACTGTCTCCCAACACCACAGCAAAGGCCAACACCAACAGAGTAACCTGCCTCGACGCTGCCAGAGATGTCACTTCTCCTCGCGCACGGGGCCCTGCTAGTCTGGGGGGGCCGGGTTACAACGCGGTAGTGCCTGTAAGTGTTGGCTGACACCCCACTTCCCTAGCTGTTCAACTCCTCTCCTCCCAAAGATGGGAACAGGGGGCACGAGGCCTCAAATCCTTCTCCATTCTCACTGCTGGAATAGTTTTATTTAGCAGACTTGGCTAAAACTTTCCCAGGACATTCCCGCCTGCCAGCAAAGGCAGGCCCACAGTCCAATAAAGGACCTGGACTGACCCCCAGCTCAGCGTCGATTATTCGAGGCCTCTCAGTCTGCGGAGAATATCTCTGAACATCCGGACAAGTGGACAAGTCTCTGAAGATGGGGCCAGCATCTGCATCCGAGTCAGGGCAGGTGCACTGGTCCCCACCGTGGGTTACCGATCGTGCAGCATCTTGGTGACCGGAGAGCCCCAACGTAAACAAAAATGAAGTGACATAGTGTGGGGACAGAACCGTCCCTGAGGGTTCTTTAAGCATCTCACTTTTCAGAAGAAAAACTGCTGCAGAGAGGCAGTGACCTGGCCGACCCGGGCCTCGGCGAGGGCGAAGAGGGAGAGGCGTCCGAGGTGGTTAGGGACGCGGACAAGCCGGGCTCTGGGCCGGCTGGCCGCTCCCAAGGCGAGGCTGGAGAAGTTTGTGCGCAGGACTACGCCCCGTTACTGTGTGCACATCTCCCAGAGTGACCCAGCGTTGCCCGGGCCGCATGCACTTCGAGGTGGCCCCACGCCTCAGAGGGAATGTCTAGTGAAGTATATTTTTACAAAATCTCCGACCTGGCATGGCCTTACTTTCGAAACAGGGGGCCGCAACAAATCAGTACTGAGCACTCAGGGGCAGAATGGGGGGGGAGGTTCCAGTGAGAGCAAAACATAGAACACAGACGAGTAAAACCACACACATGCATGATTTACACACGCATGTACAGTCTCTGCATGGAGGGGCAACTGGACACAAGTGCAATTGTAACGAGGCTCCTCCCTCTGACTCAAAAGCAGCACCCAGTAACTTCCTGTGCTCTCCCCGAAGGCGTTCTCTCTGCCCCCGCCCCCAGCCCCCAACCGCTGAGAACCCGGCTCTTCTTCAGAAGCTGACTCACGGCCTTCACTTCAAAGGCCGTTTCTGCCGACAGGGTTCTCCATCCAGTTTCAGAAAAGACTCACAAAGGCCCTTTGCCCATCTGAGCGGCGCCTGGTTTTCCCTGGTGCAGGTGCAGGGCCATCGGAGGTGTGAGGTCGACCTCAGAAAACAGAAAGGTAATTCTGATAAGCCAGGGAATCAAAGAGAAGAGCAAAATTCAAACTAAAAGAAAAATACCAACCTTTCAACAGTTCTCACAGCTGAATTCGGCTGCAATTTCTGATGTGCAGAAGGAAGTGGTGAGTCATCCAGTTCCTCCCGGGCCCTCAGAGCGCCGTTTCCCCCGTTTGATCAACGGCAGGGGCCTGGGAAGTGTGGACCATTGGTGTGGCCTCATGACATAGCCTTGACCCTCTAGTCCGGTCAGCTAGAACACATGGACCCTCGCCAATGCAGTGGGCTGCAACTCGAAAGGAAGGATGATTTTCTTAGTTAAAATAATTTACACATTCACAGAGACTTAAGCATACATACATTAACGGTAAAGCAAACCTTGACCTTGTTACATAAAGTAAACAGTTGATTGTGGTGAATGTATTCAGCGTCAATATTTAACGCCCCCCCCCCCCGGGGCATTGCTATGGTAAACACGGACACGCAGGATAGATGTGTGGGAAGGAGGGGTGCGGACGGATGCGGATGGCCGGCTCCTGCGCCACCTCAGAGCACGGTCTGGGTCTGGCTGTGAGACTGCCCAGCCTTGCCTGCTCGGTTCAGCAGGCCTGGCTGAGTGCAGGGAGCGCTGGTCCCCCAGCGGGAGCCGCAGTCCTTGTTGCATCCGCCTTCCTGCCCTCCGACTGGCTCCCATGAGGGACCCGTGCTGTGCGACCTACTCCCTCAAAGCTCAGAGGCCTCAGACAACAAGGGTTCATCCTGGCAGTTTCCTTGGCTAACACAGCAGACACAGCTTCGCCGCTGGCAGGCCCAGGCTTGGGGACTCTCCCCAGGACTCAGCCAGAGCATCAGCCCAGGCTGCAGCCAATGACTGAAGGCTGGGTGGCCGGCTGCTCCCCTCCTGGCCGCTGGGGAGCCCCTGGCGGGGGGCGGGGGTCCAGAGAGCGGCCTGGCCCGGGGCAGGCAGGGCAGGCGGGAAGCAACGATGTCACGGTGGCATCCATCGCTGGCACTGGAAGCTCTCAGTGACACAGACTGGCCTTGGGCCCTGTGGAGACGACTCAGACTGTGAAGACCGAGAGGTGCGAGCGCTGGGCCACCTGGGAGGCTGGTGCCAGCCCCCTGTCCCCTCACCCACGGTCTCTGCAGTCACTTCCAGCAAAACTGCTTGTCCAGAAGCCTTCATGGCAGGCGCTGTGCTTGGGCGGGAACGAGGCCCAAACAACGGGTGGTTTTTGCTCTGTAATTTTTTAATGAGGTGGACCTCTGTGTGCATGGATTAATTCAGAAAGCTTTCCCAAATAAATCAGGGGCAAGACGCAAAATGCAGAGCTGTTGTGGTAGACACAGACAACTGAAAGAATGTAAAAGAAACTTAATAGTGGTTATTTGCGGGGAGGGGGGATGAAAGGCTTATTAATTTCCCTTTGAGTATTCTTAATACTGTTTCCACTGTGAAACACATCCATGTATTTCTTTAAAAAGTCGTAATTTGGGGGCAGTGGTGAGATTTAATTTCTCTATGGTTTTGTGTATTAAAAGTAGAGCAGTGCTTTTAGCTGCTCACCGTCAGAGAAACGTTTTCTGTCGGGGGCTGCCGGAGACGACGGAGGGACAGGAGCCGGTGCTGGGCCCCGCGCCCCGGGCGTGGCAGCGAGGGTGTGTTTACACCAGCATTTCACACAGAGAGAAAGGCCGAGCACTCCCTTGTGCGAGGGACCCAGCGCACTCTGGTCCTGGTGTCCCATCCGAGGCTCCGGGGAAGAACCCTCTGGAGCCGTGCCCAGAGCCTTGCTCCAGCGAAAGGAGCAAGGTTCCCAGCGAAAGTGAAATCTTTTAACAGTATGGGACCAAGGAAATGCAGATTCCTGTAGAAAGCCATTGGCGATTCTGCCTATTATTTTCTTAAAGAATGGGGGGAAAAGGGGAAGGGTCATCAAGGAACATGTGTAAAGGACACGTGGACAAAGCCAAAGGGGGGCAGGATTGAGGGTGGGAGGTGGGGATGGGTGGGGTAGGGGGGAGTGATGGGGGAAAATGGAGACAACTGTACTCCAACAACAATAAAGAAAAGAACAGGTAAACGTTTCCAACCTTGGAAGTGACAAGCAAAGCAGGGGTAAGTGAGGAGTGTCCCCTTGCATCTTCAGTATCCCCCCCAAGCCAGTCTCCCCAGTTACAGCCCAGAAACGGAAGGTTCCTGGAATCACGGTCTCTCTCCCATCAGCCCACCGTTCAACTGTTACCAATAGCTGCCACCAGGTGGCGCAAAACTGAATTGGGACCCGCGTGGATTTGGGTGAAGTCCCCAAAACTCTGGCGGTCGGGATGTGTAAGCCCAGAAGGCAGTTGCTTCGCAGGTCTCACGTGATGCAACGCCACGTGTTCGTCCTGCCTTTTTAGCAGCCCACCTGCACGGTCGAAGCAGGTTTTACTACAAGCGTAAAGATCCCTCTCACAGCCCAGACGGTCTGTTCCCAACGCCAACTTCTGTTACACCCAGGTAAGAACTTAAATTCACCAATTACTGAGTCACCTTCAAGGAGAGGAAGAGATAGACCAACAAGCCTACGATACTTAACAAAATCGCTTTGTTGTTTTTTTTCCCCTAAAGAATAAAAACGAATTTCAGAAAATAAACGTCTTTCCTAGTTATAAGAACTGACATTAACGAAGTGGGACCCTCTGTCGGAGACGCTCCCCACGCTCCCGATAAAACGTTAGTGCCGCATGAGCTGTGGTGCCGAGCCAAGGGAGCGTTTGGCCTCGAAGGGGCAGTTCCTGTGAGGGGTCATTTGAATCACTGGAGACAGGAAAATTCCCTTTGTTATGTCAAAATTAGCTCGGGGAATATAGTGCATCGATAATTTATCTATAAACAAATTAAATCAATGAGATTTTCTTTTCTTTTTTTAAATAACATTTTATTGATTATGCCTTTACAGTTGCCCTGACTTTCCCCTTTGTCCACCTCCACCCAGCACCCCCCACTCCCTCAGGCAACCCCCCCCCCCCCGCCCCCGCCCATAGTTCCTGCCCAAGGCTCATGCGTGTAAGTTCTTTGGCTGCTTCATTCTTTATGCTGCACTTTATATCCCCACGGCTGTTCTGTAGCTACCCGTTTGTACTTCCTACTCCCCTCACCTCTTCTCCCATTCTCCCCCCCACCCCCATCTGGTAACCATCGGGTAACTAACTTCTTTTCTCGTGCTACTTTTAAGAGTCTCCTTTATCTTTAATCTTTGGCCCTTTCTTAACGATGTGTCTTGGAGTGGGCCTCTTTGCATCCATCATAATTGGGACTCTGTACTTCCTGGACTTGCATGTCTATTTCCTTCACCAAATTAGGGAAGTTTTCTTTCTTTTTCAGACAGATTTCCAATTTCTTGCTCTTTCTCTTTTCCTCTGGCTCCCCTATGAGGTGAATGTTGGGTCTGCTGAATTTGTCCCACAGGCAGTTTACACTATCCTCAGTTTTTTTGGATTCTTTTTTCTTCTTGTTGTTCTGCCTGGTTGTGTTTTGCTTCCTTATATTCCAAATCATTGACTTGATTCTTGGCTTCATCCACTCTACTGTTGTTTTCCTGTAAATTGTTCTTTATTTCAATTAGTGTATCCTTCATTTCTCACTGGGTCTTTTTTATGCTGCTGAGGTTCTCACTAAGTCCCTTGAGCATCCTTATAAAGCAGTGTTTTGAACTCTGCATCTGATAGGTTGCTTATCTCCATTTTGTTTAGCTCTTTGTCTGGAGTTTTGATCTGTTCTTTCATTTGGGCCATGTTTCTTTGTCTCCTCATTTTGGCAGCCTCCCTGTGTTTGTTTCTATGTATTAGGTAGAGCTGCTTTGACTCTGTGTCTTGGTTGTGTGGTCTAATGTAGTAGGTGTCCTGTAGGGTCCAGTGGCACAGCCTCCCCCATCACCCAAGCTGGGTACTAGAGATGCACCCTTTGGGTGGGCTGAGTACCCCCTCTTCTTGTAGTTGAGCCTTGGTTGCCATTGGCAGATTAATGGGAGGGATTTACCCAGGCCAGTCAGCTGCAAGGACTGGCTGTGACCACTGACCACCAAACTCTGCCCTCCGTGGAAGACCAGCTGTGCAGGGGCAGGGTGGCAGTGCTGTGATGTGGTCTGTAGCTGTCCACTGGATGCACTGGTCCTGCAGTTTCCCAGGTGATGCAGGCCAAGGTCAGCCTCCACTTGTGTTTTGCCTGGGGCACCCTGCCTGAGCTGTAACACAATCTGAGATGGCTACTGCTGGTGCTGGGCTTGGAGGTTCCCAGGTGAAGCCAAGCTGTGACTCTTATCTGGCTGCTGCTGGGGCTCACGGAAGCCAAGCCAGCTGTTGCTTGTTTGATAGGATTTAAGTGCCGAGACCAGCCATTCTTAAGGGAAAGTAGCTTGGGTGGGCCCGTAAGTCGGGTGGGGGGAGAGCCACTCATACATTTCATGCTATATTTATATGTAAGAATCAGTACCAATAAACTAGTTTATAGACCCTAAGATCAACATTGGCAAAAGCTGAAAACGAAATGTTCAATTGACACATTATAATTTTATTTGTCAACTATACCACAATAAAGCTGAATAAACAAAATACATATTTTTCAGATTGAAAAATCAATCCATCAAGGCGGGATTTTTAAATTATGTGAAACTTGTCGCCAGATCATTGGAGAAATGACAGTAGATGCTGGGACATAAAAATAAGTGATAGACTATGATCTGTTTGAGAATATCATTTGTTGAAAATATTTTTTCTGGAGAGTTTCAATTTCCTTTCTGTTTTAATTTGGTTCACGGGATTTTTTTCTTTAGTTCCTTTGGCTGTTCTCCACCTCCCCAAAATTGTGGCAATTAATGTTTTACTCAGTTTGCTAAGTATATTAGGAGCTTTTTAGCCTGTGGTTTGTGAAGACAAGGGAGACCCGCAGGGGGTGTTCGCAGGAAGCTCAGTGCAGCTTGCCCTCCGATCGGCCCCACACCATGGGGGCCAGCGCTGGCACAGCATCCTCGCCCGCAGGGGAGTGGACACACGCGTCCTTCTCACGTGCAACCAGAGGCCCGTTTCTCCGGGAGGTCTTTGAGGAACCTCCCGCCTAGAGGAAAGGACTAGAAAAGCAGTCGCACTGAGAGGTTTCCCCGGAGTCCGCGTCTAGCGGTCATCTTCTCCTGCATGCACCCAGGGGCCCGCCTTGGGCAAGTGTCCCAAGTTCTGGAACCGTCCGCGACGAGTCACCCAGTTCATGGGTGGCCGAGGTGGAGGGTGCGTGTTCTTTTCCACCGGGAACGTCTTCTGTTACTTGGACAATCTTCATAAACCCCGTGGAGTGTTCCTCGCACTGCGGCCGAAATTGAAGGACCTTTCTCCCTTTAGGTTCCTTTTTCGGGCCTGAAACGGCCATTGGAACCGCCCCCCCCCCAGGCCTCTGCAGGGGTCCCGTGCCCAGCGCGGAGGCACGAGCTCACCCAGCAAGCGTAGCTCTGATGCGGCTGAAATGAGATGAAAGCAGGCTTTGAACAACGAGAAAAATTGAGCCCCGGTGCCATCTGACAAATGCTTACTAGCTCAGCCTTTCAACTATGAGTCAGGGCCCCTGGTTGGTGAAGTATTCCTCCTCAGCTTTCAGGAACCATGAGGGTAGTTTTTATAAAAGCAGTTTTCACCCTGCCCAGAGTGAGAGCTAGAAAAGACACACTCCCACGGGAGGGCAGTGGGGCCAGCGCGGGGGAGGTTCCCATCTGCGTGGGAGGCGAGAGGCCGCAGGGGAAGCTTCACCACCAGGCTGGGGCCCCCACTCCTGCAGCTTCAGCCCCCACCAGCTGCTTTTGAACCGTTCATCGGTCTTTCCCCTCTCTCTCTCTCCCCCTCAAATCCAACACATATATTCAAAACACAGCTTATACTTCTTACTAAAACAACACGCGCCTGTATCAGTTTGTATCAGCGAATGGAATAAATTATTAATACTGTATTCACGCACATTTATTATTCAAGCCATGTGTTCCTGTAAATGCCTTACCGAGGCGTGCCACCGAAAAGAAAAGATGCTGTGTCATCCCCTTTGTTACACTCAGCATTTCGTTTGACATTCTCCGAGGCCCTGGGCCGTGCTGGCCAGGGTTTCCCTCAAAGCAATAACTTCTTTGCATTGCTCAGCTCTAGATGGTGGCTCAAAATCACCTCGGCAGAAAACACACTTGCCTGCAGAAAGCCCAAACAGGCACTGATATCTGAGTTTCTTTCTGTCTCTTAAACTGGAGCGAACCAGCTTTCATGTCTGTAGTAAGGAGCTTAAATTCGTTTGGACGCTATGCAAGACCAGTCCGTACACCCCGTGTTTTCTGGAAATGTCCTGCTGTGTGCATCCGTGTCTTTATACACGCTGTGGGTGTGGACACACCAGAAGGCACAGTAGCACTCGACACTTTCACAAGCTTCCTGCTTGTCTCAGGTCCCGCTGCACCTGACGAGGTGCCCAGGGGGCAGTGCTGCAGGACCCTGGCAGGTCCTGGCTTCCCCATGGAGCTCTCCGTCACACCGGGGCCCCTGCAGCTCGGGGTTCAGGCAGCCCGACCACGGGCAAGACGCACTTTCCCGTCTCCACGGCCTTCTTTGCGACGTCGGGGGTACTTCCTCTTCGCCCACAACTGTGGCCTCAGCTCCAGAAATGAGCTCCCCTCCAATGATCACCTCAGTTCTTGCTGTGGGCCCGAGGGGACCATGTCCCACAGGCTTCCCAGGACAGAGGCCTCCAGTGGCCAGACTCCAGCAGACTTGTCCTGCTGTGGCTCAGCTGCTGTGGGTGAGCTGACCTCGCAGTCCCCCAGTGGGACTGAGCTGGGGCTCCCTCGGTGGCCTTGGGGAGGGATGCTCTTCTAGCCCTTCCTAAGTCAGGCCTGAGAAAAGTATGCCTATTTATTAGAAGTTACCTTCTCATTGTAAGCTCTGTCTGTACAAAGCCTCACCTCACCTCGCTTCTCCATCCAAACTCGGCTCTGGGAGCGTCTTCAGGGACAGCTCGGGCCGCTCGCCCGGGAGAGAGTGCAGACAGGCCGCCGTGGGAGGGCGGAAGGACTTGCTCTGGGAGGTTGTTTTCAGAGGGTTCCTTGTTAACAAGGGAAAAAAGCAGTCCCAGTGAGAAAAGAGCCCGGGCCACAGCTGTCTTAGGGGGAGCAAGGACAGGGGGCATGCCGCTGCTGGACCGTCTGGCTGTGCTGGGGACAGGGACACGCCTGAACCACTCCCTGGGGACAGCCGGGCGTGGCTTTGCAGAGACGGGCGGGAGGAGCCTGGGTGGGCAGGGTGGGTCATTCGACAGGATTTCGAGGAACGACTTCAGAATGCGACCTGCCGGCGGGACCCCAGAGCGAAGGCTGGGGCCTGTCTGTGGGATTTGTTTGTTTTTTCTCCGAGCGGGGCAGAGGGCTGAGAACTGGACACCCTTTCATATTTTCCGAAAGACAAAGATAGAACTGGAGTTAAACTCGTCAAACAAAGGTGCCACACCCATCCAAGGCCCACCGAGGTCCCCAGTCTGAGGATGAGAAGCCGCTGGCTGTCCAGGCGAACAGTTTGCAAACCGGGACACATGGCCTCCGGAGCAACTGGAAGTGTGCCCCCCAGAGAGAAGCGGGGGCCTGCTCACACAGAAGGAGCGGCCTTGGAGGCCCCCGGAGAGTGTGGGTAGTGGCCATGGTAACCCTGTGTGGGATGAGGGGGATGTGCGCCATCTGAATCCCAGCCACACCAGCTGTGGGGGCGCAGGGGGAGAGGTGGCCCCCTCCACGGGCATGTCGGCTCTCGGCAGGGCCACCCTTGGACACGCACCCGCCCTTGGGTGGTCCCTGCTCCTGCTGGCTGGTGCTGGAGTGGGACCGGGTGTCAGAAGAGTTGAAGACCACCTCTGCCCCTCAGAGCTTCACCTTCCTCACGGGCCGTGGGGGCCGGGGCCCCCTGCATTGCTAGAGACTGAAGAATACGCGAGGTGATGCCGTGCTTCCCAAACTTCACGCTCACGAATGAGGGTCCCTTTCGTCCTGGAGACCTTTGCAGGTTTTCATTCGCTCGGTCCGGGTGGGCCTGGGGTTCTGCCTTTCTAACAGGTCTCCTGCCGGCCCAAAGACCTCACCTGAAGCGGCAAGGAGGTAATGTTTGCTGTTTCTGGTACCTAACAGAGGGTCAGGAACAGCGGCTGGCCTCTCTTCCCAGTCGTCTTGTTTGCCAGACTCTCGTGTGTGAGTTGTCCCCGTGTACGGCTGGGGGTGAGGCCCCAGAGCAGCAATAATGTTATCGCATTATCCAAGCTGATTTGTGCTGTGAACTTGGCTTAATTTCAGCAATCGGCTCTGGCCACGTGTGTTCATTCTTTAGGGTTCACGGCTCATTTATTCACAATTTTAAAAACCAGAGAGAAGGACCATAAAAGCCTCCTGAATTTTTGATGCTATTTTTTATGCTCTCTCTCTCCCTTTTAGTAGATAAAGAAGATATTATGGCTTATTGGACTGCAGGAAGTATTCTTAGCTTCACCCAGTTAGAAGTATTATTGCTAATAGTAACACCCCATAGCTTCAGATCCAGTAACAAAGTAGTACGCGAAGGACGGAACCAATTACTACGTGTGTGGAGAAAGGAAACTGTAGACACCTATATATTGCCTTATCCAGACCTGGAGTTGTCTTCGGAAATCGCAGCCTAACATCAGAACTTCCTGTCCATTTTACCCTTTCCTTATGATTTAGTTTTCTATTATTCAATTTTGCATAACTCCTATGTTTGACATCTGCAATTTAAAAATCAATGATTAAGTATTATTTTGGGTCCTTGGTGACTGTTGACTTCCTGGCACCTCAGCCTTCTTTGGAAAACAGGTAATTTTCTCAGGAGTGAGAACTTCCTGTTGCTGCCAAACATTTTCTCTGAACCGGGTTGGGGGGGGCGGGGGCGTGTGGTGAGAGCAGGTTTCCCAAGCCCTCCTTAGCCCCGGGCGGCGAATGGGGTCTTCAGGAATATAACTTTTTAATTGTGCCAGCAGCTGAATTCTACTAAATCTTTGATATTTTGGTTGAAGAGCTGAAAAAGTTCACACCTTGAGGAGACACACTGTGGAACAATGTCCTATTTTTGAGATATTTTTTTCTCCACTATAGGAGGGATCTTAAAAACCGTAAAACCAATCAAAATGCAAATGGAAATGTGCTGGTTGCTCTTTGGGGGTGAGGCCAAATCCAGAATCTTCGCCCTGGAGGGGACGTTTAGGCCCTACCTGTCCCGATCTCATTTTGCGGTGAAGCCGCGGGAGGCGCCGTGGCCTGGGTTTGCAGTGAGGTCAGAAGGAGCGGGACTGGGCAGTGCGTCGGTCTGAAATCCAGCTCGTGGGAACGGACCTCAGCAGTTTTTCTCCGTGGTGTATGAGATGATTTCCAGTGCAGCTTCAACGTCATTTCTGTGAGTTTGAAGTGCTGGAGGTTAAGTTTTACCGTTGCGATGTGATCTTCTGGGTCCCTTGGGATGAAAAAGTGAGGTCCCCTCCCCCACCTCAGCACTGTAAATGACTTTCCCTTAAAATACCTGTAGGCGAATCATTGCATAACTGCTTTTGTGGCTTATGAGTTCCTGACCGTCCCCTAGCGCACGGACCCCACGATGCTGCGGTCGGGGGCCGAGGTCTGAAGACCCCGTGTAGGCCAGTGGCGGTTAGCAGGGTCCGGGAGGGTGCGATCAGATGTTATTTTTCTGGTTTAGATGTTGAACAAAAGAAACCACTAGAGGAAAGATGGCCCTTCAAAAAGGACGTGTGGCCTCCCCATACCTGAAGTCCTCTCTCACGGATGGGGACCGTGTACGCCATTCAGTATTGGTCTTGTAGAATTTGGTCCCCGATGCCCGACTTCCAAGTGACTGCTCTGTGGGTGGTAATTCCTACCAGATAGAAATCATCAAAGCAAAGTTAATGTGCAGGCTCAGTTCCGGGGTTTGCATGAGAAGGTAGATTCTTGTGCACCGAGAACAGGAGCGGACGCTGGGGCGGGGGGGGGGGGGGGGGGGGGGGGCAGCGAAAGGCAGAGGGTGAAGCGTCCCTCAGTCCCTCAGGCAACTCTGCTCTGTCAGAGCCTGCGCCGTCTTCTGCAGGTCACTGCGTCCTCGTGCCTGGCGCACAGCGGCAGCAGGATTTTGGTCCCCAACAGCTGCATTTCTGATGTATCGTCACCTGGGATGCAAATCCCTGCTTTCATCCTCTTTAGAAAGGAGATTTGCGCTCTCGTTCTCTCCCAACGGTGTGTCTGATGAACCCTCCTTTGGCAGAAGTTTCAGAACGAAAGTCCACTCCAGGCCTCAGGAAAAAGCAGCGCTGTGGAGTTTGAATGGTTTGAATCGCGTGCTGTTGAGCCCCTGGTAATCCAGGCTGGAGCTTAAAAACACCAAGTGTGCTTGTCACACACAGAAATGAGGGAGAACTCGGCAAAAATGCCGAGAGCTACTCAAGTCCTTAAAATGATACTTCTATAAGGAAAGAAAAGGACAAGAGATCAAACACAATTACGACAGCATCAGTGTAACTGTTTCCAGGGCTTTGGGGAGGCGGGTTCTATTTTGCAGAACGACGGCACAGCATCCCAGCTCTGCCAGTTTTCATCCAGATGGGATTTCGTCAAACAGTGGAGTCAGCTATGCTCCTGGCTAATACGAGAGTTTGAATCTGAGACCGGATAGAAAGCCATTTTCTGAAGGAAGGAGAGAGCCCGCATTCACACTAAGTTTCGCTCCTCGTAAACGGGGGCCGACGGGGGGCCAACGGCGCCCTCCGAGCTTCGTGTCTGCCCCGCTGGGGCTCCTGGCACAGCCTTCTGCGTCCTCGAAGTGACATTGCAGGTGTTGTTCCCCGGTTGCAATGGAAACAGCAAGGACCAAAGTTTGGCTGGAGGCCACAGCCTCCTCTTGAACGACTCTGGAGGGCCATCGGAGGTCCCCAGCCCTCAGAAAGCCCTCTCCCCACAGACAGACCGTCAGCTGGACAACTCCGGGGCACACTGCATGTGAATGGGACAGACATTGCCAGGTCGGCGGCCCCACGTTTTGTAGGAAACCCGACGGGCACGAAGCCCTTACAGGTCACTCCCCCAACCATGGTGTTGACACTCCTGCCTCCACTGAACCCCGCGCCGCCTGGTCTGGAGCTGGGGTGTTGGGGGGCGGAGAGGGCAAGTCTGTGACAGAGAGGGAGGGTGGGCCTGGAGAGAGCAGGCAGCAGGGACGTGCCAGTGCAGGGCCCATCTCCCCAGGACACCGGTGAGACCCACGGCCAGGGGCCTGAGGCCTGCGGAGCCTCCTTACTGAGGGACACAGTGGCTCCTCTTGGGGACGGGCTGGATCCTCCCTTTCCTGGTCCTGAAGCCCGGAGGCCTCCTGGACCCACACCATACTACTTCCGGACAAAAGAAGGAATCTTGACCGGGACCTGCTTCACAAACTCGGCTCTCCGTGGCCTTGTCTCATGCACACATTTCTTTTTCCCCTTCCTCTTGCACACGTGAACCCCCCACAAGCCACATGAGACTATTTTTGGATCAATTGCTGTAGGCAGCAGTCGTCAAGTCCTACTAAAGTTTTTTCACCTCACTTCCTTATTTTTCCCTGCAGGTAAATCACTAAACAAAATGCTCTTTCGTGAATCGTCAAAATCACATGGCGGGCAGACTGCCAGCATTGGCCCGGGGCTGGCAGCGCGTGGCGCAGATGCGCACCGGAAGTGGTGAGTGAGGCCCCATGGGCCCGCCAGGCCCTTATTTCAGGAGGGCGTTCTGCAGAGCTGAGCCCGTCAGGCAGCAGGGCGAGCACGACCCACCCTTGGGTTCCAGCGGCTCAGCCCGCTGCAGCATTGTCAGGGTGTCTCGTTCTGTTTCCCGTGGGCTGGCATCACCATCCTTGCCATCTGCCCTGGAGTTTTAACGGGAATGGTCTCCCTGAGTAACCTTCACCAGACCCTGACACACAGCCCCCCGCCGTCCCCTTTAATTTATGGGGTCATCCAGTCAAGAGGAAGTGGCTGGAGGAGACAAGACTGGTCCTTAGGCCCAGCTTGGGAACACGTCCAAGTTTCAATGACAGCACTTACATTGTGCATTTGTACAACACTCTGAAGCTGTGAGAGGAATTTCAGAGAAGTTAGACCTGAACGTCCCGTCTCTGCAAATGGCCAGCGTTCCTCCTCGCTGCTGGCGGCTGACAAGTCTCTCTTTGCTGCTTATCACTCAAGTGGCATCCTCTGCGAAACATGTTTCTCCCAAGGAAAGAAACTAAGAGAGTAAATGTGATCTTTCCTTAACTCAAAAGACTTTTTGAAAGACGTGTTCAGCAGATGCGAGGAGATGTGCGAGACGGGTGTCTTCGCATCGGAGTGTGTTTACTTTAATACTCGGCCACGGAGGCGGTCCCTCCTGGTGTCCGTGTAGGTAGGTTTTTGAGTGTTTAGGTTGACCGCCTCTGCTCGCTGCAGTGCACTAGGGATTATTATCCTTCTTCTGAAACGTTTTTGACAAGTCAAAACAGTGTGAAGAAAAATGTAACAAACGCTCATGCCTGTCCGCCTGGGGCTGACATTTATGACACTTTGTTGCAGGAAGGTTAATGTGAGAATTCCCTCCCTGTGCGGTTCCCCGACTTCCCAAAGCGTGTCTGTGGAAGTGGAACTATGGAAGCTTATCGTGGTTAACTGGCCGAGCGGGTCTGTTCTCATGAAGGACCGGCCGCGCTTGCCGCAATGAAGGGGACCACCCTCGGACACCCCATCTCCTCCCGGTTGTCGCCAACGTGCTGTTTGCTGTTAGCATCACCCGCCTGCCCGAACACCGACTACTTCAACATAAACCAGTGGCAGAGACAGCCATTAACACTCGCTGTTGGGGACTTCATCGGTGATGATTTCATTCCTGAACTGGCACTGATTCCTTCACCACTTCAGGGAGGTTCCCCCTGCTAATAATTGTGTAGACTATTTTCTTGTACGATGAGGAAAATATACATAATTCCTAACCTATAATGTCAGAGCAGCAACGGAGACTATAAATATCATTTCCCGTCTTAGTAAGAAAACACGCAGCCACCCCTTTCTTAAAGGTAGTGGGCTCATTTCTAAATTGCTTTAAAGGACACACGGTTAAATGTTACCCTGGGTGCGAATGCTCTCAGGGAAAGGCATAGGAAGCTGAAACAGAGGAACGTTCCTAGAAATGAGTGCGTGGCCCCCGTGGTCCTTACAGTAAATTGTGTCTCTTCTGCCCCTATGGCGGAGTGCCGGCGCCCTATTGGCTGAGAGCACTTTTCCACTCAGTGGGCAGGTAGGTGGCTTTCCTGGAGCCCCCGCTGCCTGAACAGCCCTGTTGTTGTGCCCTCTTTCCATTACAACAGCGCAGCGGGAGGGAATCCTCTGCGGGGTTCTCCCGAAGGCAGGTCGTGAGTCTTTCATCTGCAGGCTGCCTGTGCAGCTCGGAGGTGATTATTAATAGCCCTCTGGCAGCAGGGCCGGGGTTTCCCTGTGTATGGGTGGATTAACCTTTCAGAATGTGTCTCTACTTAAACCACGGAGTCTCTGTTTGATTGAGAGACACAGGCGCCCTCGGCACGGCCCTCTCGGGGCTCATCGGATGCGTCCCTCCGTCTGAGAGGGGCCTCGCTGAGGAGCATGGTGAGTGACCCTGCCGGGCTTTCCTTTCATTCCCAGGGCGGGTTGGAACTTTGTTGATTTTGAGGTGCTTCAAGGTCTCATGTTAAAATGGCACAGGTGGTTGACTGTGAGTGTGGTCATATTAGCAATTAAGAAGTGGTTTCATGTATCCAGGTGCAAAAGGAGGTAGGACTTGTATTGTAAAGTGTAGCCACGTGTTGTGTTCTCCGTGGACAGTTTTATAGCTTTTACCAAGTGGCCCGGTCGTGCCATCAGATGCGTGAAGCTTGGGAAGGACACGTTTAAGTGTCTGCAGGTGGAAGCTCCCTGACTGAATGATTTCGGGCGACTCTATCACTGCTGACCACGTATGAGTCATAGGGACGCCCTCCCTGCTGTCTGGCGGCCACAGGGCTCAGCCTGAGTGCTGGGAGGAGGCGGGGTGGGACGGGGACTGTGTGTCTCCTTTCCCCTGGCCCCTTGGGGCAGTGGCCCCACGCTCATGGGAAGTATCAAATGTCCAAAAGGATGTATTGCTAAATATAAAGTCACTGGACTTTTTGCCTAGTCACATTTTCCAGAGAGGACTGGACAATGGACTCCCCCCCTCCCCACTCCGGTGTAGCTGCAGGGGGAGTGACACAGCTGCCCCGGGGAGGGTACTGGAAAGGGTGTCGGGGCCAAGCAGGCAGATGCCTCCAGGCACAGGCCGGGGCTTCATCCAGGTGGCCTCGTTTCCCACAGCCTCCTGCTGAGACATGCTGAGGCACCTGGGTCTCCCGGGGGTCTCGGGCATGGCCCCGGCACCCAGGCCCCGTCCCCACAGCCCTGTCCCCACGGCGGAAGGCTGCCCAGGGCCTTGATGGGATGGGCCAGAAGCAAGCCTTCGTGGGATGGGTCAGTGTCAGCAGGCAGTTTTCAGGTGATATGCTCTTCTCAATTTTTTGAGACTTTAAGAGAAAACAACAACAAAAAACTTCAGAGTTATGATATATGTCTGAAGTCCAGAAAATAAAAAAGAAGCCTGCCCCCCTACTTTCTCCTCCTTGCCTCCCCCTCCTCCATCTCCGCGGGCTCCTGCTCCTTCTCTCCACGAAATCCTCATCTTGGTCAGTGTGTCACCGGCTCCCACTGAAATTCGCAGTGCCATCCCCAGTTTTGAGATAAATGAGGTATGAAGGAGGGAGACATGACACTTAATAACCTGTGAAACTGAGTTTTAAAGTGAATCCCTCCTGTGAAGGGAACCTGAAACCCACAGGTGACGGAGGGGCCTGGGGGCAGCAGCAGAGACTCCCGCTGTCCCTGTCTGTCCCCCCGGGGGAGCGTGCGGAGGGGCAAGAGAGATCAGAGAGGCTTACCAGGTTCCAGTCAGCCGAGTGTTCCCTGCTGAGGGTAAAAGCTTAGGCCCCCTTTCCACTGTTCTCTTTCAAACTTGCTCTGGAATGCAGGCCTCTTCCGTGCTTTACCTCCCAGCCTCTGAGCTCTGCTTCCTGGTGGAGATGACTGAGCAGAGACTCCTTGAAGGAGCCCGCCCCTCACAGGTGTCCTCTGGTCTGTGGGGAGCCTGTCGGTGGGGAGCTGGGGCGGTCTGGACCCGTCAACGACCATTTCCCTGAAGGATGAGGGGCTTCGAATACAGGAACGTCCTTTCCACCCATATGTCCTCCAGTCTTTAAGAAAGAGGCAAAGCTAAAAAATCTTCCTACTGAAATTGCACACAGCATGAGCAAAGCATTAATTTTATTTGAAGACACAGCCAAGATGAACTATCCCCACGGTTTTCAAATCAAAACAACACAGCGGGGGAAATTAGTCAAGTGGCTGCCAAGTGCAGCCCCGACAGACGGCTGCTTGATTGACCCAAGGAAGTGAAAACCTTGGGGGACAGAGAAGTAGTCACCAGGGGGCAGTTAGGACACAGTTCATCGATGACGGTGACAAGCAATCAAAGTTTCATTACTCGTTATTTTTGCTAGTTGGACATGTGTGACTTCTGTGTAATCCCCGCAGTTTTAAAGAACGTCTTACGTACGAATATGGGGAACGGTTTCCCTCTGATGTGAATGGATATTGGTAAATAGAACACATTGTCCTGGTAGGTCATGGGCTTACCAGACACACCCTCAGTGAGTCCCTCAGTGCGCTGCCATGTTCCCTTCTCCCTTCAACTTTAGAGAATAAATTATCATTTTCCACCAACTCTTCCCTTGGAGAAGCTGTTTGAAAGTCTTCTGGGAAGATAGCTCCCAGTTTTTGAATTACAAACAGCGAAACAACTGTAAATATTAAAATAAGCAAACAATTGTTCAGCTAAAACAACAGGAGACAGTGCTTCCCTTCTGAGTTTTTCTCGTAGAGAGGAAGATACACTATGGGCACAGTACCAACCTGACCGAATCTGATGTATAGTTGAAGAGTAGGAAGTGTCTCACCTTTAAAGTGTTCAATGTAAACAGATGGATTCAAACCCTATCGAAATGTGTGTCGGAAAAGAAGATGAAGGTGTGATTAGAGATTGTTCTGTTGCTTGTTGAAAAACAAGAAAAATGTTAAATCTATAACCATAACCATTAAGATAAGACGAAGGCAGAGACTGTAAAATCAGTCTGAGAGGATCTTGAACCTCACACGAAAAAACCGGAGGGTAGGTTTTGTACCTGAAATCCAGTGTCGGGGGCGTCAAGGCGCATCTCAGCTTTTCATTGCCGACAGAAGACATTTATTTAAATCCCAGGGCTGAGTTCACGCCTCGTAAACTATTCCTATAATTAAACGTCTTTCATTTATTTTCATTTGAGTCATATTGAGACAGCATAGTTCCTTATATATATATACGTTCGTTAATCTGGGGACAGCCAGCAGGACGTTGCAGCTCAGGGTGACTTCTGTGTCATCATGGGTGGTCAGAGTTTCACGACTGCTAGATTTTAATAGGACCACACGATCATGCATATTACTTATGTTAGTACACTTATCATCATCATCATCATTTTTAAAGTGCAGTCTCTAACCTGGCTCGTACCGCCAACATTTCGGTGCAAGCCAGAATACGCTCCCCTGAGGCAAGTTCCCATGAAACAAGCAGCCCGTCCTCAGCCTCCTGTCTTCATGATTATCAGCAAAACAGTTGACATCCATAAATAATGACACATATAACGACATCCCTGGCCCACAAACATCCGTTTCTCGACAGGCTTTCCGGTGAGTGTCGGGTGCTGAAGGTTTAGATCCCCCCACATTCAGTTAGAGCTCAGTGCTGAGCAGGCAGCTCTCCTTGCAGTGCCGGCGAATTGAAAGTGTTTTCAAACACAGCCCTTCTCCCCCCCACCCCCACATCCTCCCTCTGAGGACAGGGAGAAGTATCCTGACTTCACAGGTGACGCCAGTGGGGCTCAGGCCATTTGCCAAAAGTCACAAAGCTTGTTGAGAGTCACAGACAGATGGGGACCCACATTTTTACTCTTAACCCGATTACCTTTCCAACACACATGCTCAGAAAGGCGACTTTACATTTTGGGGGACCTCGATGAAGCTCTTCAGTGGACCCCCATCGTACAAGAACAGCTCCCCAAACAGAGCCCCACAAAGACCCAGGGCGTGTCTCGCTGCGGAATGAGGGACCCTTCTATGGACAAGATCCTCCATGGGGGCCAATCGGCCACTGGTCATTTTTCAGTAACTAAGACCCATGTGTCCCACGCCCCAGCGCAGAATCTATAATCCTGGGGTGACCGGCTTCATAGCACCAACTGCTGGACCTGCCCTTAGCCGGTGGCTGCCCAATCTCTTCACTTCACAGATGGTGGTGACAGCCAGGGACAAGCAAGTTTAGTGGCAGAATCGTGGCCTCTAACTTCGGTCCCCAGGTGTGAGTTTTTCATACAGAAGTCTCGCAGGTGCCGCGGGGGGAGTGAGCGATAGAGGACCTATGATGGCGAAGAGCTATACTCCACTGCTGTAAAACAAAGTGATTTCTTAGAAGGAAATAGATGATAAATTCCCCTGATTTGACACCTTTCTCAGAAATGTGAAATGGAAAAAAATTAAAAACCAGCAGCAGTTCTTTGGGGGTATTTCTTTCTTTTGGTTCAGCCAAACGAGGTGTAGGCAAAAATCTCTTTCTTATTCTCCATTTCCCTCGAGCCGGGACTGTAAATGAGAAAGGTGTGTGCCTCGCCGCTCCTTCAGTTTCTTCCACATGCGAATCAAGGGCCGTAAGTGCCTGCTGGATCCAGGAACCTCATTTGCTAGAGGAAATTAATGAATAAGGATTTAGAACATATGCTTAGTTTTTTAATGACATTGTATTCTAAAGTCCCCCTTGAGCATTTGCTTAATGTTAGTTACATAGAAATTACCTGAAATATTTTGATGGAGTCTTAGCTTTGTGCTTATCAATTTAGGTTGCTTTTACCTAATATGCTTTGTAGTCCCTGTTTCTAGACTAAGAGATTCCTTTTTCTTTTACGTAAAAAAGTTTTGTTGGGTAGAAAAACTTTAGTAGGAAGCTCCTGGAACAAAGCTTCTTGAACCTGCACGCAGGTATCAAGAGCGATGTAGACTAAACTAAGGTGCGATCAGAAACGCATGTTTAAGATTCTGTAGTAAAAGTGTTACCGATCCACGTACAGGTAAGTGCTGGCGTGATTCGTGTTCTTCAGTCCGTTCATTCGGTGTTTGTGGGGCATTCAGCATAATGCAGGCACGGCCCGAGGTGAACAAAACAGGTAAAACCACCCTGGCCGGTGGCTCAGTTGGTTGGAGCGTCATCCCATACTCCAGAAGGTGTGGGTCAGGTGCCCGGTCGGGCAGGGTGTGTGTCGGGGGGCTACTGACTGGTGTCTCTCTCTTTCTCCTTCCTTCCCTCTCTCTCTGTCTCTGACTCCCCAATTCCTCTCTCTCTCTAAAATCAATTAAAAATATCCTTGAGTGAGCAATAAAAAGAAAACACATGACATCACAGAACTTCCTGTCTGTGAAGCAGAACGGCACACACGCCAGAACAGAGGCATGGCAGTTCCGACCACCGTGCAAGGGGAGGCGATGCGGCTGTGCAAGTGCCTTGCATCCGCGTGAGCACGCGTGTGTCTCATCCTCTTCCCTTCCACGGTCTCTGTCCTGTATTACACACAGGCGGAGGGATGATGATTTCCATGGGGGCGTACTGCTCACCTAGCACACTCCCTCCTCGGCGCGTCAAGCCCGGTGGACACTGGGTTTGGAGTTTAGGAAAGCTGGACCCTGGAATGAAACAGTTTCCAGATAAGCACTGAGTTCTAAGTTTGCATCTGCACGAGGGAAGGGCATTTGCTAACACAGGCACTTGCTAGCCTCAGGCTCCTTCTGTCTAAGTAAAGCTTTACCCGGCCGGCCTTCTGGCCTGTTTTGACACATTCCAATGCTGCAGCCTTGACCCCCGGGACAAACACGCCCACGGGCAGAAGAATTCCGGGGCAACTTTTAAAGTGACATTCTCAAGGTCTGTCAAATTATTTGTGGTTGGTAATGCACCCCAGCCCTTGAACCTGACGTTAGAAATCCAAGTGTGTTACAAGCTGTCACCGCGGATGGAGAAAAGCTCCGAAAACTTGGTTTACTTCCAAAAGCAGGTTTACCCTTTAAAGTTGGGTGACTTTGGAGCCGTGGATTGTGTAAATTTCTGCTCAAACAATGAAACAGCGGATGATCTTCTCTGAGGTACTGGAATTCCTCCAAGACCCTGGGACATTTCCTAGTGAAGCTAGGCAGATAGCAACAGCTGCTCCTTCGGCAGGGAGGACACTGAGACGAGGAGAGAGAGGAGGGGGGAGAGGAGCAGGAAGGGAGTCACTGAGCGAGGGAAACAGAGAGACGGGTTTCCTTTCCTCTGCGAGGAGGCTGCGAGCCCATGGGGTGCTAACTTCTGAAGTCTTTGGTTCCCAGAAATTTGATGTGGTTCATACTAATTTTCCCCAAGGAAAGCGAGAGTATAAAACATCTTTAAGTAAAATTTTCAGCTCTCCCGATTTCAGATTTTTTTTTTGATATAAAAAAGGCAAAAACAAAATAATGTAAATAATCTATGTACTGAATTATCTGAGCGTTGGCGAGGGCGGGCAGTATAGGTGTGACTGCTAACCCTCTTTCCGACTCTCCCGTACTCCGGCTCTCAGCTTCCGAGTGAAAAAATGGGTGCATGCTTATTATCCTCAAACTCAAGCATCAGTACCCCTCAATTTTCATTTCCCCATCTTTTCTCAGTACAGTCAGGCATCCTTCCTTCACTCGTCCTCTTGCAATACTAGGTGATCCCTGTGAGCCAGGTACCGCGCCGCGTGCTGGGGATACAGAAATAAAAATCTCCTGGATTTGGGGCCTCCAAGGCCTCCCGCTTTCTCGACAGGGTGATGAATTCTTTGAAGGCAAACACTTCTTTACTTGGAATCTCAGAATCATAGAGCTTCAGAGTCAAAAGGGGCCTTGGAAGTCATATCCATACCAGCCCGCCCCCTCCCTCCTACGGCCCTATTTAAGTGCATTAATGTGTGTGTTGCGCTCTCTGCACGCCAAGCTCTACGGCATGAACTTTCCGTGCCTGCTTAACGTGTGGGCCCTAGTTAAGTCACAGTTCAGCCCTAACGAGGCAGGTGGTGTTATTACCCCCATCTTGCCAAAGAGGAAGCAGAGGCACGGAAAGGTCAAGAGTCAGTAAAGAAAAGCAGGCCAGTGTGGCCTCCTGGCCCTTCATCGCTACCCTGCTCTGCTTCTGTGGACGCAAAGGAAGGGGGTTTTAAATGTCTGTGAACAGGACAAGGACGCTGGCTCTGTTTATTCTCATCCTGTGACAGTTTTAAGCCACTGCTATTCCTCAGCTTTACTTTCTTCACCTTACTTACCCGACGTCAACATGACAGTTTAGGTCTTTTCCAAAACTTTCCAAAGAACGTGCCACAGAACCCAGAAGTAACTCCAGGGGAGGGGTCTCAGGGTGTGATTCACGGTCGCCTTGCTGGCAGAGAGCAGTGGTGTTGTAGTTACTTCCCGTGTCGGCGATGACGGCAGGCCGGGACTCTGTGTCCCCTTGGCAACGACCGTGAACGTTTCTGGGAGACATAAGGCTGCTCAGGTGACCCTGACGATAAACACCGCAGATGCGAGAGAAAGGAAAGCTGCCGAATTTTGCCCCAAAGCTAATGGCAGTGGGAGTAGAGCAGGCGGATGTGCCGGACAGACGGGGCAACTCAGCTAGGCACAGTGCAGGCACCTCAGGGCGGAGTGTGAGCTCAGCCGGCGGGGGCCCAGGTGGCCCGGGCTCCGGCAACCTGTCTTCCCTCATCCCTCTGCTGGTCTGTACTCAGCACAACTCTCTTCCTGGAGAGTACACTCTGTTCTTTGGCTACCCTGGTTGCCCCGTTTAGGATCTATCTCAACTACTTAGAATGTTTAGCAAGGTGAAAATGTTTGAATTCGGTTTTATAAGGAATTGGTGACCACCCGAGGTCACTGCTGTGGCTGATCTGCTCCAGGTCTGTGGAGCAGGTCTGTGCTCCTGTCCTGTTCCTGGGCTAGGGGTCAAATGTCTTGACACCTAATCCAAAGTCAGCCGCGAATTAGCCAAACCGTTTGTCCACTGTGGGCTCTGTCTCCTTTCTTGTAAAACAAAGGAGTCCTAACTCTCAGCGTGTTCTCCGAGGCCCTGACACCCGCGACCCCCTGGCCCTCCCGTGCCCCTGCAGGTCTGCCGGGACGCCAGCACTATTTAAAAAGTAATTTTAGGAATAATGAAGCCATTGAAGATACTCTTAAAAACCATGCTACACATTTATTTTGCTTAATTAGTTAAATCTTCAGAGCCTCCTCTTCTAAAAAGTTACAGTGGGGCACTTTTTGCAAGTCCCTCTTTGTCATGCTGCAGCTCGACACCTGCCTCTCGACGCCCTCACAGAACGGGGTTGGATCTCCAGCGCCCCATGCAGAACCGGGCAGTTGTGCAAGGTGGCAGAGGTGACAGGTGGCCTCAGTAGTCAGTGGCCCAGTTGCTCCAGCAGTCCCGAAAAAGCATTTGCTTTCCTCCCGTCACTGGCTTGCACGGGGTTAGCAGACGCCTTTGACACAGCTGTCCCAAGCAGAAAACAAAACAATTAAACAGCCGCCCTCCCACACTATGTACAGAAAGCTTGCCCAGAGTTGAAACAAATCCTTCTCTGAGCACTTTAATAAGTGTGTTTTGGGGGGTTGTTGTAAGAATTAAAGAGAGACTCATAAAACTCAAGACAAGCCGGCTTCGTGTCTCCCATAGAACTGAAGTGCCTATATTTTTTAGGGATCATGACAATTAGTGGTTTCCAAACAGGCTTAAAATGTGCTGAGTGCTTGCAGGAACTGGCTTTCAAGACACGCACAAGCCTCCCAGCGCTCCCGTCCACTCCAAGCCCCCCGCAGTGCTGTGACGTTCGCCTAGCGTTTGAGCACCGTTTGGGCTTAAACTGCAATCAGTATTAACTAGGGAAAAAATGGCAAGTGCGAAAGATTCTGTCTTAAACACAGAACCTCCTCGTTTTTAACGGTCACGTCACCAGTCCCCGTTCCGTCCCGACAGTTGTGGAAATAGCCGCTAACTCCCCCTGGAGACAAAGCCGGAGCGAGCGGCGCCCAGAACAAAGCTCGAGCGTCGTGGGTCTCAGACACTCCCGCGGGACTCTTCCCCCCCCCCCCCCACGGGGGCTGCTGGGCCCACGCACGCGTCAGCCTGACAGCGTCAACGGTCTGTGACTCGTGTGTTGGAAAGTCCAGCTTTCCTTCCCGTGCTCCTGGACAATTTCTCCCTGTCACGAGACCCGTCCTGAATTGAAAGGCCCAGCCTCTGTGTTTACTCAGTGTCTTGCCTTTGACGGAAACGAGGCAGCAGGCAGGTTTGGGGTCCGTGTTTGGGGAGCTGGCAGGGCTGAAAACGGGGCGTGACGAGAAACACATGGCTTTCGGTGAACATGCGTGAACAGGTGGTTTTCTCCTCCAGCGCCTGACCGAGTGATCTTCCCTAGAGACACGTCCAAGCCTCATGTCTTTTCTGTATTTTTTCTTTTAGATTCCATGTGGACGACTCGTAAACAAAAACGAGAAACATGAAGAGACGCTGGCAATGTTCCCCAGCCAGCCCGAGGATTCTGAAAGGTAACACCAACACCTCCTTTCGGGCCCATGTGCACCTCTAACAGCCGGGTTCTCATGGCGGGGTGGGGGGGTTCCACTTTCCGACGAAGGTGGCGTGTCTGTTAGGGGTAGAAGAGAACGTGCCTGATAGAACCGTAGAGAGAAGGTAAGCAAAGCTGGCGGATACCAGTTTGGACTGAAGGAACATGTTCTATCATTGCTTCCGTTGCCATCCAAGGGGCAGGAATTAGGGTGGGCTATGGGGGTTATGGGGTTTTTAATGTGCCTGCTAAGTTTCCCCTCACCAGTTCTGCCCGTAAGGTCACTTGTCTTGAATAGCACAGCTTTCCTCCTAGGACACAGCTCTATTTCATCATAGGAAGGCGAGGAGGTGGCTCTATGTTCTCTCCTGAGTTACTGAATCGGGTACACAGTAAGAAATTCATTAAGTCCTTCATCAAAACAAAACAAAACACCCCTTTCTCCAGCACCTTCCACATTCTATCAGTGTTTTGTGGCTTTTCTCAAGCCTTCCTCTTTTGCTGGCCCATTGAGTTATTTCTTCAACTTCTTCTTTATCACCTTTTATGTGTGAGACATGGTCCTAGCTGCTGGCAGAGGTGACTCAGACGTGCACCCCGTGTTCTAGCCACTTGCCGCCGCACAGACCCAGTGTGATATGCGCTGTGCATTCTGCCTCATCGAAGAAGCCCCGATAAGCTGCGCTGGGAAGTCAAAGGCAGTGGTGTGAGCAGAAGGAGATGCACGAAGAAGGGGCTGTTTGACCTCGTCTCTGGCAAAGAGATAACGGGGGGAAAGATGGGGAAAGAGGAGGGAAGAGTATTCCAGGCTAAGGCAGGGTGAGAAGGGAAGTTGGGGATCGTGCCGAGACCCGAGAGTGGTTCTGCTTGGCTCCCACGTCGGGCACATTGGGCAGGCACATCTCGAGGGAGAGGCGGAGTGCCTGGGAGCTCACTCTGCAGGCCAGTGTCTCCCTGTCTACAAGGACAAAACTTCCATGTGAAAGATAGTTCAGAGAAATAATAAGACTCAGGTTGTTCAGCCAATATTCGTTAAACTACGGTTCTTATAACCTGTGGGACTACAGACGTTCTCTCAGGGCTCTTGGTCCATGAAAAACCTTTTCACTAAAAGCGCCCATAGGTACTCCCCAAGATAAGAGTCGTGACCGTGCACAGTTCAGAATTTTGGACACAGGATTGACAACAGGCTGATAATGCAGCATTTTATCACGAACCGCTCTTCATCATTTTGTAACTGTGCTGAGTGAGTCTTGCCTCCTCGATAAGATTTTATCCACCCCAAGGGAAAAAATTCAGCTCACAGCAGGATAACCACTTTAACAGTAGGTCTACAGCAGCGTGGACTGATTTCATATGAGTTTTTAGACAATGTAATAAGATGTAAACATCAATCGCAGGAGTAGTGGGAGGACTAACTGATTGCGTGACAACCTCCGAGATACTAGATACTGTAGAAGCAGTGGAGACAGACATACAGTATAGAATAGTTTCTAGAAGACGTTGGACCCCATTTTCCCTTGGTGGCAGAGGTCTGTACTGAGCAAATACTACCAGTTGAAAAAGAGAAAGAAGAGAAGAGAAGGAAGGGAGGACAGAGAAGGGCGGGGGGAAGGCAAAGCCGCTTTAGGTTCTGCAGGGATGAAGCTGGCCATCCCTTGAAGCTTTTTTTTACATATTGCTGTTAGGGTTGTCACACCAAGCTTCTTTTCAGAGTAAAAGTAAAGGGCAGAGGAAACAACGCTGATTCCAGTGGGAGATTATCAAAGCAAACAGTGTTTTACGGGCTCTATCCTCCCGTTACCAGAATCTCAAAGGCTATTGTTTTGAAAGCAGCCCCACTCAACACATCATGACCCCCGGGGTCGCCCGTGTTTGGGGGGGTCACCGGTGTTTGGGAGACTCTTCTATCGCCTGCTTGCATTTCAATGCATCCAAAGCAGATGTCTTCCTGTGCTAACACTTCTCTTAAGAAATGTATTTGTACGTGAATTATGTGTTCAGAAAATTGGAGTGATAACCTAGCAAGGAAAACCGTTATGATGTATTACAGCCTGAAGTAGAGGTAGTGCCGGAAGAATAACATGAACGTGAAATTCTCATGAACGCGCCTTTGACCTGGCACTAACCTCATCCACGGTAAACCGAGGCACTGAACGTGACCAAATGCAACCTCAGCTCTGCACTGCCGTGTGGGAACCGCACACCGGCCTCCATGCACTTACAGAGCTCCTTGTCTTCCCATGTTCAGAGCACTCAGCTGTCTTTATGCCAAATGCTGGTGTTCTTCAAGAAAATTAAACAATAGTTTTTTTTTTTTCCATGTGAATAGCTCAGCCCCTCCAGATGTGGTATTTAGCAGCCAAACAGCTGCTGGCCATTAAACGTCCCTTAAAGCTCCATTTTTGGCTCATAAAGGGAAGCGAAGTGTAGGGATGTTTATGGGGTGACCGGCAGATGTTTTTGTTGGAAAAGACCGTGGATGTGGCAAGCTAAAGCTGAAACGATCTCTTTCGTGATATCCTCAGCATTTTTACAATTCTTTCGGCCTCTTTATTTCTCACCTGCTGCTCACCTGACCCTAAGTTAAACTCTCCTGGGAAGGCAGAGTACAGGGCATTTATGTAAGTTGCTGTCCACGCCGCAGAGAAGCTAATAGTGTTGTTTACGTCTGTAGAAACGGGTGATTTCTGTCCACTTGTCCCATTTCGTTGGGCAGGAGAAAAATCGATTTTGACGTGATGAGTAAGGACTCTGAATGATTCCCAGCGTATTGGAACTCCTAGTTTTCTCCTCACAAATTTTACTAACCCTTAGCCGTGCTTTACATAGTTTCAATATTAAAGTCCGTGGAACAAATTTGTCAGGTTTCCAGAAATTGTAGCTCTTCAAACTAATGCACGCTGAAGTCATTGTGGGTTCTGGGCAACAGCCTAGTGAAGCCTGTTCTCTTTCTAAAATAAGAAGTGAGTGGCCCTGCCCTGTGTCGGCATGCTCCATGTTAGATAAAATAAACCTTTACAGAGGGATAAATTCAGAGACTTAAGGCAAGGGGCTTTGGGAGGACTTGGGTTTTCGGCCGGGCTCTATCACGCCCATTTGGAAAAGGCCCCTCCTTGTGAACAAGGCCCAGGAGATAGAGGCACATTCTTCCTGTCTTCTGAGGCCCATCTTACACAGAACACCCAAGAAGGCACCTGCAGTATACCTGCAGCAATCACTTACAAAGCTCCTCCTGTGTGCTAGACAGTGTTAGCAGAGAGACAGTTGGAGAGGATACCCAAGGGCTGGCCCTGCCTCTCAGGATGAAATCTTGCCGATCTGGAGCCCAGATCTGGAGTATGGAAGTGTCTTTGATGGCAACCACGGAGGCAGCGCCAGCTGAGGGCCTGCAGAAGCACCGAGCCTTGCTTTGTAGGCGGCTTCGGAGGCTTAGCGCAAGGCCTGTCCCCTGACGTTGTGATTAAATACTCACAGCCCTCTGAGTAGTGCAGTCCACTCCTGCGGCTGGAACTTGCCACGGTCCCCGGCCAGTGAAAATGAGGGCAGGGGCCACATGAGCAAAATTCGGTTTCCAGGGCAGTTGGGAAATAAATCCAGGACTTTCTTCCTGCCGCTTGGATCGGCAGCCGTGTGTGTACACTAAGCGAAGAAAAAAGGGGAAAATGGAGTGTCGGGTTTGCGAAATTCATTTTGGTTTTGGACCGGATCTTTCTCTTTTATTTCTTCCTATAAACCGAACAATTAAATTTAATCCCCTGAGCAAATTGATTTTTTTCATCTCTGGCAGGGCTTCTGCTTCGAATATGATGTGTGTCTCTGTTCCGATGTAGCGGTACTTCAGAATGGAGGCCGGCTGTGTTCGGGATTTGTCGGAAATACATGCGTGTTCCTCACTTTTCTTCACGTATATTACTTGCTCGTCTTCATATTGATGCGGTATTCTTGCCACCACTTCATATTTTGAAAGCACTGCTCTGTTGGGTAGAACTGTGATGACTTAGTTCGCTCAGGAACTCCTTTTCCAAGGCAACTGGACTAGAGAGTCACTTTTCCTGGGTCCCCTCTAGGAGCTATTTCTATATGAGGCACATCTGCTCTCCAAACGCAATCCGCCCATTGTTCTAATCAGGTAGTTGCTCTCATTCTCTTCATCGTACCAGATCAGGGTTCGCGGTTGTTGCAGAGAACACCGGCACGTTAAAACAAGCTAAGAATTATTTAAAAATTCAAAGCGCTGGGGTGATTTGCCCTTGAATTACGGTTTCCACTTTACTGGCACTGCGGTGTGCGTTATGCTAGCATACCAGCAGGAAGGGGGATGTAAATACCGGCACCGAAGCTCAGACCCCTCCAGGCTGTCAGTGTGACGAATACTGACTTTGACACTTGGGATGCTGTTACTCGTCACAGCCTCACGCTTGTTTACGATCTCGTCCAGCTTGGAAAGTCTTTTTCGGACCGACACCTAAGTTGGGAGTAGGCTCCCAGCTATGCAGAAAGGCCACCTGCAGGCCTTGGTTATTCCCAGTTGCTGCTGCCCCGTCAGCTGGATGGCTAGTTGCCTGTTACGGTGTCTGCTGAGGGGGTGGGTGAGTGGAGACCAGTTCAGCCTGGGAGGTGGTGGCTCTGCTCCAGTGCGAGCACAACACTTTCCCGACCGCCGTTGTTTTGTTCCGACGCCCGGGAGACAGTGCAGGAGCTTAACCCTTGTGGACCTCCAGCAGCTGGTGGTGAAGTGGGTTTCGTTGTTCCTCGTTCGGCCTCCAGGGGCCGAACCTAGCCACGGCTGTAACTGAGGACCTCCTGTGTGTGCGCAAATTTCCGTCACCTTCCGGAGCCGAATTCACTAGGGTCGTCTGGAGCCTTGGTGTCTGCTCTGGGCTCTCTGTCCCTTTTGGGCACAGTGCTGCGTGGGTTCATATGACCATCACTTACACCCAGGGTGACGTCTTTCCTCTGACACCACGTGAGTGACTTTTCCACACCACCCCTCCAGCGCCAGCTGCCTCTCCAACAATTCAGTGCAAGTCTGTTCCCTGCTACCTGCAGTTCGTACAGAGCCCACAGGTTAAGGGCTCAGTCCTATAAGACTGCCCCCAAGAACCAGGGGCCCCCTATACCTCTGACTGACCAGTTATAAATTCGAGGGTCTCATACCCTCCTCATGTTCACTATTTTGCTGGAGTGACTCAATAGAACCCCAGAAAACACTTTATCCTCATTTGTGAGTTTATTATTGATGTAAAGGATAGAACTCAGGAACAGCCGAATGAAAGCTGTGTACAGGGCGGGGAATGGGGTAGAAGGGAGCTGGACACAGCAGCCTGCAGCCATCCAGGGTCCCACCCTGGCCACCACATTAGCATAAACTTAGGTGTGGTCAAAGATGCCCCTTAGGCATAACAATACACTCCACCACAGGGGGTTGGGGGGACCCTCCCAGGGTTTCAGAAGCTCTGCGAAGAACACGGGACCCAGGAGAGAGTCTGTTGTTATTCCACAGCCAGGGTATGGCCCCTGGTCCGCACTGCCCGCTCCTCTGGGTGGCCCGCTGGGCCCCGAATCCACAGGCTTGCTGTGAGGTTTTCACTGGCTGACACCTTCGCTGGGTGCCTCAGCAGTTAGAGAATGTGACGTCACCAGATTTAGGGGTCCTGCAGAGTGAGAGTTAAAGAAATATCGCATCTACCTGGGGCCCGTTGCTTACTTTTTTGACTTTGAACTATTATAAATCCCGTGTGGGTGCATCCTGGTTCCTGCCAAACTGGAGTAGATGTGGCTTTAACGGAATTTTCTTTGGTTTTCCTCAGACTGGCTGACTTCTCTTTGGGATCTAGAAGTCCTTGTTAATGCTTCACATCTGAGTTATGGTCTCTGTTCAAATACATCATTGATCATTGCTTTTTTTTTACTGACCTTGAGGCTATTTTTCTCTGCACTGGTGAACCCTCTTCTGAACACGCAGGGTCCCTTCATCTTTTCGCTCCAGAGGTTAGGAGTCAGCCAGATGACAGAGGAGCAGCGAACGGCAAAACAGAACAAAAAACACCAGACCGCGTGCAGGGCCACCTCGCCCCTCCCCGCCGCCCCGAGCATGCTCTTTTCCAGGGAGCGCGCTTCCCGCCCCTGGCCACCTCTGTCTGCCCTGAGCTCTCTGCCCTTTAGAGTCAATACTTAAATTTATTTCTATTTTGGGTCTCAATGTCTAGGGGCAACCCCCATAAAAACAAAATTAGACAGCTCTGTACCCTCGGGCGCTTAGCACTAGAAATACTTAGTAATAGAAAAAGCCCAGGATACACCGCGTCTCACACTTCACCATCTTTAAGTAAATGTGTATTTTAAGGTCAGAATGTTAAGAAGGTGTCAGTGAGGAAATGCCTCTGACCTTCACAAATAATCTGTAGAGCATTTTTAAGAAGCGAGTTGATCATCACTATGCTGAACTTACCTGTGAACCGGGCAACGGCCGCAGCTCCCTCGTCACGTCAAGGTGAGGATATCGCGGCTGGTGCCCTGTCGTCCTGACTCCACGTGCCTTGTTTGGGCTTTTGCTGTAAGGCCTGCACCTGCTGAAAGAGCTGGGCAAGCGCGGAAGGGAAAGGACACCCATGAGGAAACTCAGTCAGACTCAGGACTAACAGTGAAAGAAGGGAACAAACCATCGAAACAGGACCATCGCTGGCAAGTAGGAAAACTCGAACTAAAACAACAACAGAACCCTCACCGTTAGCAATGAAATTAAGGCATCCAGAGCTGACCTGAGCTGCAGGAAATTGAGAATTCTTACACACGGCTAGTAAAAATGGAAGTCGCTATCACCAACCTGGAAAATAATCTAGAAGCATTATTAAAAGTTGAAACATTCATGTCTTTTGACTTGACAACCTAATTTTGGTAAATCTGTTCTATGTAAATAAAGTACCAGTATGTGAGAATATGTCTATACGTGGAGACAAATATTTCTACTCCAGTATTGATTAGAATGACCTTAAAAATAAGAAAATAACTAGAAAAAAACCTTGATATTCTATCATAGGAAAATGATTAAATAAATTTGGTCCACTCACAATTTTCAAATATTATTTGGCCATTAAAAGTCATTGGCTAGAACTATATGTGTGAAGCTGGAAGAATGTTTAGAGAAATGTAAAATAAACAATAGCAGAGCAATATAGACTATATTTTAATTTTTTAAAAAGGAAGAAAAGGAATATGTGTAACATATATACTTACATTTGTATGAGCACAGAGAAAATGATGAAATACTGGTGTTAATACTAATTATCACAGTAAGGGAGAATTATGGGAAGAACAAAACTATCATTAACTTTTTCTTTTATCTTATCTGATGTCTGCTTGCTAACATGGGTGTACTTCCATGGTATGAAAATACCCAATAAAGAAAATAATAACGTAGGCTATTAACTAGAAAATACATAGCCTGATGCTTTGATAAAGATATAATACGTTTATGCATCATATCAGAGGATATAGATTTTTATATCAATTCTCAAAAAAAGGGGGGCATTTACAGGGAATTACGATTTCGACACTGAGCTGGTCTAGGGCTACCGACCAGA
The DNA here is from genome assembly GCF_022682495.2 of Desmodus rotundus. Classification (NCBI taxonomy): domain Eukaryota; kingdom Metazoa; phylum Chordata; class Mammalia; order Chiroptera; family Phyllostomidae; genus Desmodus; species Desmodus rotundus. The sequence continues at coordinate 2,913,490 of NC_071395.1, read as the reverse complement.
TGCCCGGCGACATTCATCCCTGGGCAGAGAATGAGCTAAGGGCCAGCCCAAATCACAGCTGGTTAGCGGCAGGGGCTCGTGTAGAATCCAGACCTCCCGATGCCGGGTTCGGGGCTGTTCCCACGAGGACACGGGGCGGGGAGAGCGGCGTGGAGACAGATGTGTCGCCCGAAGCCATGACAGGCACATCTGGAAAAGTCTCCTAAACCACCCAGCAGCTGTCAGGGTACCTGAGGCAAAAATCCCGAGCTCACAGGGAAGAGCCATTACGGCTTCCTCTTACAAAGCCTGTTACTTTGTTTGTTCTGTGTTTTTTTGTTTTTGTGTTTTCTGAAGCATACAAAGTAACGCTTAGAAACTAATTTTAAACAGATGAGACACAAAACAAAGCCCACCAGCCAGATGTGCCCCCTGGAGCCTGCTGCTGTCCGGGGCAGGCCAGTGACCACACGGCCACGTTCCCGCGGTGAGCCCCCTGTGGCCCCTCCCAGCTCTAGGCAGAGCAGCAATACGGCTCCCCGGTTGTTCCCTTTCGTGGAACGTTTGATTAGCACGTTTTCTGGACTTTCCTCACACCCCGAAACTTCCTCTCTGCCCACACCCCCTCCAGACTTGTCAGCAGCATCCACTGATGTGGCTTAGAGGCCGCTCATAAACTGCAGTGTTCCTGCAGCCGCCAAACATCCCCCTCGACCCCCGACTCCCACACTCTGCCCCGCACACATCTCCACTTGTACTAACATGCAGAGCCTCTTACCAAAAAGTGACCTTTGCTCTCAGTCTCACCTGGCAGACCCAAAGACGCAGTTTCACTTCCTGACGCTTCCCCCCGGGCTGAGTTCCACCTAAGACTCGTTGTCCCCCACCCCAGTTTTGTTTGACCTCTTAGCAGAGCCTGACCGAGGCCTTGGGAGGTCCAGATCCCTGCTGCGTGAGAAGCAGGGCAAAGCTCTCTGAGGGAACAGAAAGGAAAGCAAAGTCTGCTGAGGAGACGACAGCCACGATGCCTGTCCCCAAACCACGCAGTGGGTGTCAGTGCCGTCCCCTCCAATGGGGGCTGTGCTGGCCTGGGAGAGGCATGTCTCCTCGTCAGCAGCTGGCTGGTGTGACCGTGTGTCCACGGCTCTCTGCACCCGGAGATGCCCGGGGCCCCTGCAAGGCCACCAGCCAGAGCTCCGGGGGAGGATGAAAAAGCGTTCCCCTGAAGGGTGGAAAACCCCTCAGCCTGACAAGGTCTAACCAAGTACAGTTTTGAGAAACTGGGTCTAAATAAAGGTAGCTGACGACCCTGCTCTAAGTTTTTGAGAAATCTTGGACGTACACCCAGAGCCCACTTCTGAATTTCAGGTTATGCCGAGGGGCTCTCGTTCCCAAAGAGTCTGCTAACCCTCTCCCGCAGCTGTCCTGCAAAGCCCACCGTTGAACCCTCTCAGGTGTGGCTGGTGTCACCTGTTGGGTGAGACCAAAGCATGAGGAAGTCCCTTTTGCACGTGTGACCATTCGGGGGCAGCAAAGGAATGCGTTCAAAGTGGTCACAAGGTCTCAACGTAGTGACAGACGAAATGCCCCAGGCCACCCAAGCATTGGCAGGTAAGAGTTCGCCTGTGACGGCGGTTTCTGAGAGAGGACACGGTCACCTGGGAGCCACTGGCCCCTGCAGTGCCTTTGTGTCATTGAGAAAGGGGCTCCTGGGTGTGTCCAGCCCCTGGGACAGCAGCTGGCTGGGCAGGTGGAAAATTTCGTCACCCAGCCTTCCCCGGCCTCCTGGGCCCAGTGCAGCCCCCGGCAGCTCAGGTGGCTGCCCTGACAAATCCCTGTTCTGCGGTCACCTCCACAAGGTGAGGCTTCCTCAGTGTCCTTTCTCATCTGAGGATGTCAAAGGGACACTTCCCCTTGGGGACATGGTGGTTTGGGTTGACGTGATCCCTTCTGTGGGACTTTCTTGTCCAGCGGATGGGGCATGGTCAGGTCAGGGGGCGTCTGGGAGGTGAAAGTCAGTTCAGTTACAAGTTTATCTCCCGCTCCCAGCCTGTCTCGGGCTGAAGTCTTTAATCAGTGGTTCCCGGTACCACTTCCTTCTCTAGTCCCCGCACCACCCGTCGGGCGGGCAGGCAGGACTCCTGGCTTCTCCGGCCACTCCCCAGCGACGAGTCTGGCAAGATGCCCTCCTTGCAGCCCCGGCCCGGCTTCTCCCCCTTTCAGGGGGATTGCTGCCAACGGCACAGCGCGCCTTCCCGATGTATCTGTGCGCTCAACGCCCTGCAGATGCGCAGATATTGTCCTCGGCTTTCCCCGGCTTCAGGCCCACTGGCTCGTCCCCATTCGCCTTTCCTCTGGGTTTCTCTTCCTGTTTTCACTTCTTTCATTCGAACTGCCGGTCTCCTCCTTCCCACCCTTGCCAGTGCTCCCAGCCGGCCCCGCCCTGTTGCCTCCGTTCTCGCAAATGTTTTTGTTTGGTTGGTGTCAAAGTCTCATAAACTTCCTCATTTTTTTTTTTTTATAACTCTGTATCCCTGCCTACCATAGTGGCGCTACACCCTCTACAAGAGGTCTCTTTAGAAGTTTTCCATGTTAAAGATCATCTCTCTCTTAGTACTCTCAGCTACATCTCTTCAGCTTTATTTTTAAACACTTAAATGCCTCAGAGCTGTCTCTGCAGTTTATGATGTAAAGCACGGGGGTCACCACACAGACCAGAGTCGTGCACGTGTGAGGGGAGGGCTGTTCTGGTGTCGTAGTCCACGATTTTGTGGACACCGCCGTTGAACCTGCTTAGATTTTCCAAGCAAACATGCTGACCTTTCACTTACTTTAAGACAGTCAATCTTCTTGATCAGGGTAGGGGGCCCTTGCAGGATCTTCTGAGCCGTTTTTATTAATGAACCTGACGGCACATTTGCCCTGGGTTTGTTTGGAGGCCGCTCGCGTTCCCGTCGTTTGTGAGAACCCCGCGTGTCAGCCCGGCAAGTGCAGGGACCTTGGTCTCCTGGCTCGTTCGCTGACTCCATGCACCCACACCGAGAACATCTGACACACACTGGGTCTTCAGAAGTATTTGCTGCGTGATGAAACCTAGTCATCTTTTGTTTGGCTTTTTCATCTCTGAAGCGCTGGGAGGGCGATTTCAAACAGCCTGGGAAGCCTCGTCGTAACTGAAAGTTTGGGCCGTAGTACCAGAGGCGTTACGTTTTGGGTTCTGTTTTCCACAAACACAGTTTTTCCCAGTGAAGGTCCTGTACTACTTTTCAGCCTATTCCTATAAGCTGCTGTGTTTTCTTTATAACTCATTCCTTTTGGTTTGGCCTTTGGGTTTAAAACGGCTTTTTGAATGTTCTTATTGTTCCCTTTTCATTTCCTGCAATTCATAAAAAACCAAAATGAAATCTTTCCTAGACCAGATCTCCGAGAGAAACCAAGTAATCATTTTCACCTAGCAGTAGGTCTATTATCCATATGCTTTAGTTCTTTTCTGTAATGTATTTTTAAAAACATAAAAACATTCTCATATTTACTCATTGTTCAAGACTGCCGTTGCCTACAGGCTTGGTGAAGTTTCCACGTGCACGCGTGGTCATTCCAGCTGGAATTGTGCTTAGAGAGACACCTCCTTCCACAGCTTCAAGTGCTTCCACGTGGCGACTCTACCACGACGTCGCCCTGCTCACTGACCAGGTCCCTGACTTTCTTCCACGGCTCTTCCTATTCGTTAAAACAACGTCAGCGATCCCTGTTTCTCTTTCATGGCAGCTGACTCACTTCGAGGACGATTCTCCAAGTCTCTCTCCAATCCAGTCCCATTTTCTGTTAGCTTATCTTCCTAGCCAGGCTTAGCAGCAGCCCTATGCGCACTTGAGCTTGGACTTCGGGGTTAAGGAAAACCCAAAATCTTTAACAGTGAAGTTGAAAACTGAGTGTTTACTTGTGAACAGCCGTTGCTTGTCCTTGTGAGCCCCCCTTGTACGCTGCCGGGGAGCCCCGCTGCCTTCCAGCGGGTCGCGGTCTGTCTTCGGGGGACGTACACACATACACACGTAGCATGTTATTGAAGTTCACCAAGCCTCGTGCTTTGAGCCCAGGCTGTTCATGTCTGTGTGTGACGCTCCCGAACGAGCTCCTTTCTGCTGCACAGCTCTCCTTACCGAAGGAAGGCCTTTGATACGCTGGCGGTACATTAACTAGATAAAGCAAAACACAAAACTTTAGGTGTGCACCCTTAGTCCCAATTTACAAAAATACAAATGTGCATCCAATGGAGATAGGATAAATCTACTATGATTTTATTCTGCGTTTTCTACATTAAAGTTGTATGATTATACAAGTCACTATAAAAATCTTTATTACGAAAGATTAAAATACTAGTTATCCCCAATGATTGAGCCTTGTGTACAGAGGCTGATGCTAAGCCTAGCTATGCAGATAAGCCGACAGAAAATGGGATTCCTCCACGAATTCTGACGGGACTGGAGAGAGACTTGGAGAATCGTCCTCGAGGTAAGTCAGCTGCCATGAAAGAGAAACAAGGATCGCTGCCGTTGTTTTAACGAATAGGAAGAGCCGTGGAAGAGAGTCAGGGACCTTGTCAGTGAGCAGGGCGACGTCACGAGATTTGATATGAGTGCACGTCTTTTTAAGCAATTATTAACATTTTTCTTCTTCAAAATGCATTTCTTTCCCCTGCGTATTTTAAAACTCCATTTGTCTAAAAAGAAGTCTGGGCGATTCTTTGGGTTTCCCAGTCTCACCCGAGAGCGGAGCTGAACTGGGCCACCAGCTCCTGCAGCCGACCACACACGTGGCTTCCTGCACGTGGCCTAAGTTTTAGCTCCTCGGGGCCGAGAGAGTACAGGGCCTTTGCTTTCCTTTCTGTCTTTTTGGAGCCATGCTCGTTACGGAATGCAGAGCTGTTTAGTAATCACGTCTACTGCTACCAGAATTGCTGGTTGACCTGTTCTAATTCTTCACCTCTGCCAATCTGCACGAGACCCCTGCTCCGTGGAGGGCGAAGGCGGAGGCCCACTGTGGGCAGGGGGCTGCATCTCTGGGAACCTGTTTCCTGGCTCCTGCCCCAGAGGGCCCCCCTGCACTGAAGGAGACAAGGCACACGTGGCATGCAGGGTGGGGCCCGGCTCAGTCAGTGCCGCCCTCCCTGCGGCCAGGGGGATGCGTGCACACAGGTCTCAGCCAGCGCCTGCTGAGCGCGGGGGTGTCATTTTGTCAGTAGAACGCTGCTGTTGCCCATCGCCCACCCTCCAGTCCCTGTTTTCACTGCAGAAGGCCCCCCCGTGGAGATTGTTCTTTTTCTGTTTGATCTCAGAAATGCCAATTCCAGGGGAGATTAGCTCCTGGTGCTAAGACTCTAACTTACCTGGCTTTAGGAATTCCTCTTCTAGTCTTTGTATAGTTGTGTTTATGCAAACTCTAGAGCTGCTTTTATGTCAATCCTGTGAAGGTGGGTGAAGAATAAAAACAATTCTGCAGCAAATAACTTTTGATTTTCCAGGTTCCCACATAATCATGGCCCGTGATTATTCCCACCTGCATTCAATGGTTGGTATTTTAAGAGAAACAAAAGCAGCCAGTATTATTTTCCATTCCACCTGGGAATAAATGATCCATCCTCTGTAGTCAGAAGTAGACAATATCTATACTAGTTTTCTTTCATAACCTTGGTAAATAAAAATAATACCATGATAAAATCCATTGTAAATCCCTGTGATGTTTTCTGATGTCAAAGGTCGTATCATTATGTAAAAAAGAATGTATGAAAAAAATCCTATTTTATGCACATTCCTTTCTTTTGGAATCTCATCCAAAATCATGAGGACACAGGCTTGGTTGATTTTGAAAGTTAGTGGGCCTTACAGAAAGGTGTTTTAAAGAAGTATTTATTGAATTAAATGAGAAGGAAAAGTCTTTCTGGGGTTTAGATTTTTTTCCATTGTGCATCACTTCCAGCAGTAACCCGCACTCCAAAGGCCGGCTTCCATAATCCGAGAATTTCAACAGAGGTTGCGAGCGCTTTCGAAGTCCACCAGGAGGAGAAGTGCCAGCCGTCACAGAGCAAAAGTGGGGCATCCGGGGGGTAGGGATTCTGTTTAGTTTGTGGGGTTTTTTTTCTTCCCCCCTATGTGGGCTTTAAATCTTATTCTCTGGGATCCTGGGGCTGGAACAGACCATCGGAGTAATTTGACTCACACAAATGCTCTTCTCCCACGTTCTTTTCGGAGAGCAGAACGGAACAGGAAGTCGTCCACACTGTGTCTGGACTGGCACTGACTTCACGCATCTCAAAGAAGATTTACTGGCTTGCGCCTCAGTTTCTACAACACAATCAAGTGCTAATTTCATTTTTATGAAATGATGGCTACATTGAGCATAAGATAATTTCAGGGATCCGATTTTATTTTTAAGGTTTAATGTGTACTTAAGTACTTTTTAAATTTTAAAATAATTTCAAACTTACCCCAAATTTCTAAGAAGTACACAAAGAGATATATTTTTTTCTGAGCCGTTCAGAAATAAGTCAGCCCTGACTGAGGTAGTGTGCACTTTCTACCACCAAGGACACTCTCCCATGTAACCACAAGATAACCATCTATTGGGGGGGAAATCTTTTCTTTCACCCTCTTAGGTTCTGTGTCACGGGGCTTGCTAATTTAACTGGCAAAGACTGATTCGCAGGAGGAAAGGAGTACACATTTATTAATATTTTTGCTTGCACGGGAGTTATACATTCTCCCTAACGAAAGGGAGATGGCTTGGGCCTTACGAGATGGTCAAGTGCAGAGAAGAGGCCAGGAAGCACAGTGGGGGAAGGTGATGGAGGAGAGGACGCTTAGTAAGGGTCCTGTATGCAGACTCATCTCCGCGGTAAGAGTCTCTCTGTTCGTCCTGGTACTGGGTGATGGGAGTAGGGGGCGGTTATACCACTTCCATCCTCAGAGGGAAATTGATTTCGCCCTTTTACGGATGTCAGAGGAGGGCAGCGAAGTTTCTTCCTGTATTTGTTGACTCTTAATTGTCTTCGGCTCAAAGATAATTCTTAATTCTTAGGTCAATGTGGCGTATCTGGGGGTGGCATATCTGATTCCCTTCAGATCAAAATCTGCCGGTAAACTCGAGCACTGTTTCACTCTCTAACCCTCCGACCCATCCAGTGCTCTCCCCACTTATCCTTCCTTCGTCCTTCCTAGAAGAAAAAGATCCAACTCGGGAGCACGGATTGCCTTCCATTCCGCGGTGTTAGCCTCGGCCCGTCTGGGACAGCTCTCTAGTCTTTGCTGACGTCCATGGCCTGAGAGTCAGTAGAATGTCTCTCAATTTGTTTTTGTCAGATGTTGCCTCATAATTGGATTCAGATGATGCATTTTGGTTTTGGCAGAAGTACCACAGATGTGAAGCTGTGATTATTTTTTTTTAGTGCATCCTATCAGATGGTCAGTTTGGATTTTTCTCATTACAGGTGATTTTAATTTTATTATTTGGTTAAGGTGGTCTCTGGCAAGATTCTCCAACCTAAAGTTGTTCTTTAGTATTCCTTTAGTATTCAGTAAGTATTGGGAAAATTATGTAAATATCCCATTCCTCATCAAATTCCAGCCACTAGTTTTAGCATCCGTTGATATTTCTTATGTAAATTATTACCATGATGGCTGCAAAATAGTGATGCCTAATACCACAATTTCTTCTTTGTTTGCTATCGGGCATTCCAGTGTGAAGAAAAGTGTCTCCTGTTCCCGTTTACATTTACTTAAAAATGTTTTATAAGTATAGATTAATGAATTCTTGTTTTATTTAATGAGTTAGAGTGCCTTTTTTATCATTACTTATTTTGATGCCGAAAATGTCCCAATTTAACAGGACCTTTGAGTACTTCCTAATTTCTGGGAGAAAAAGATTTTCTAGGCTCATCGGTTTCAGATCCATGTGAACCCCTCCCCCTACCACACACACAGAAAAAGAATGAGTATGAGCTACGCACTTTTGAACACAATCAGCTCACCGCTACAGAACGGCAGCCATGTGGTGTGAGTCTGGTATGTGCAGAAATGTTGAGTAATTACAATGTAAAAAATCTATTAAAGCATACTTTTTATTAAAAGTTTTAAAGTAAAGAAAAAAAAACCGAGCTACAATTAATACACACGTGTGCACCACGCATTTGTCTCTCTCCCCTGAAATCCAAATTCGAAATGAAACATTCGCCCAGAATGTGAACTTCAGAGTGGTTTCTACCTGAACTGAATGTGGAGTGCCCTCTAGAGGCCTCCTTCCACCCTGCAGTATTTCCAGCTGGAAACGAACTCATTAAATCGCTGGAGGTCTTGAGAAACAGTTTTCATTAAACACACAGGATTAGTTATTTTAATTTGATCAATTAAAGCAAGCTCTAGTTGCCACAAGAGTGTGGTTCTATCATATGAGTATACCAGACCTGGCTTGTCTCCTCGCTTCTTTGACATAAACACATCTATGAAATATATTGACTAATGTTCCTGGTGAAATGCTTATGTCCAAGAGCATTATTGGGGGGAGAAACTCTTTTCCTGAATGGATACCCATGACTCACCATGACTGCATGCCCCACATTGCAATCTTCTCTCTGAGGAATATATCCTTTTCAGTGACGGGGAAAAAATCCTTTTCTCTACCCATCTCAGGGGTTGGCTGGGGCTCACAAGAGAAACATACGGATGGAGGTGACATGGGAACCTTCCTGTGGAAGTGAAGACCTCCCCAAACACCGAAGTTAGGTTGAGCAAGGAGAGCTCTCGTGGGGAAAGCGAGATGCGCGGGAGGCCAACGGGAGGTAAAGATTTTTGTCACAAGGGCTGGTGTGTGCAGAATTCCCTCGGTGGCAACTTCTTGTCCCGGGTGACGAGAATGTTCCGTTTCTCCTCGTACCGAAGGAGCATCGTTTGCACGGGAGTTTCATCTCCTGCTTTCGGGAGGAGAAAGGGGAGGTCAGAACCCTTTTCTTGTATCTGCTGTTTTTCCAGCGCCTTTAGCTCTAAATAATGCTGATGCGGAAGCGGCATATTTGGGGGAGGCGTGTTCTGCCGCTCGTCGACAGTGGCAGCAAAACATCTAATTTCCTGTGCTCACACTGCCGCTGGTTTGATTTCGCTCTCCTCCAGACGTTCCTCAGTAAATCAGTAGGAGAATATTAACGCTGAGAGCGTTGGTACAAAAGTATCGACCAGGTAGGTTGATACACACAGTAGCGTAGGAGTCGAGGTTTCCTGGACTTAAAAATAAAATAACAAAAACGCCCTCTTGGCCCATAAAGCTGTCCTGCGGGTTCTTCCCGTGTCCCGTCAGAGGAGCGCTGGTGTCCGTTCCACTGTGCAAGGAGGGGCGGGGGAGGAGCCATGTCCGCAGGACTTTGCTTCCCTTTACCAGCGTCCCTGCTCCCTGGAACAGGGAAACTCGAGTCTTGATCTTGCAGGACCAGCCCACGTGTGTGCGATCTAACAGGGGGTAGTTTTTCTCTGGATACAAAGAGAGCTGGTTAGGAGACAGTGGTGCTTGACACTTGCCTTGGGGTGAGGTTTTAGCCTTATTAAGTTTCTAGGGCGTTGCCGCCCTGACTGCGGGTGTGATTCCATGGCAAGGGACAGGACTCAGCTCCCAATCACCTCTGGACCCTGCCTGCTGCTGCCTGAGCCTTGAGGGCTGGTAGCAGAACGGTGTGTCCCCCTCGTGACAATGCTCGCCGCTGTGTAGCCCCTGCCGGCTCCTCTTCCCAGAGGCAGATGCGTGGAGCCGAGAAGGGAGGAACAACACAGGTGCCCCAGAGCCATGTCCCCATGGGAGGGGACATGAGCCGCCTCCACTTGACTTCTAACACGTGCTTCTCCTGCGCCAGCACTGCCTGCTGCCTCAGGCCTGCTCGTTCTCGACTCTGTTCTCTTGTCAAACATTTAATGACCCCCGGGAGGCTCTGGAGAGGCGAGGGTAAGTGAGCTGACCCTGTGCCGGCTTCTGGGGGCTCTGTAGGCTGATGGAGGATGCATGCGTACGAGCGCGCAGTGCAATCCAGTGTAACAAGCTGCGGGCCGGGGGCACGCAGGCTGCTATGGAAACGTACAGCGGGAACACCTGTGCGATCTGGGGTTCAGTTCCCTCCCGTAGTTAAGGTGAGGCTGCGGGATGGGAACGGTTTAGCTGGGCGAAAGGCCAAGGTGTGCACGTCTCGGAATAGCTTCTGTCCACACAGTGCGTATTCACAGACACGTTGTCCTGTCTCCACCCGCCACTCTGCCCTTGGGAGCCGGAGCGCTGCGCCCTGTAGCGCGGTTCCAACGCGGAGGCCGCCCGGGCTCAGCGGGACAGCTGCAGCCCGAAGCGGCTTACGTAAGCGGCTCACCTCCGCCGCCCGAACGGCATCTGCACCTGCTCGTCGGAATCGCTGCTCTCCCAGGGCTTCTCTGCCATACACAGAGCAGGTGGCATCAGTTCCTCGACCTCGCCCGTCACAAAAGCAGAGGGGGAAAAACAGGGATCCAGCCAGGACTGCAGACTGAAGGCAACAGCAGGTCCATGGGGATAAGACATCCCCCTTCCTCCGGGCTTTGGGTTCAGACATGCGAAGACCAATTTAGACGCAAATTATCAAACCCCATAACCTTGGGTTAAACTCTGAAAATATACATTCTTGCCCAGGGTCCCCAAATTCTCCAAGCCAGCCTTTTCTTTCCTACTATGTTGTGAAGCTGCACCATTAAATTTTCTGTTTATTAAAATAATCCAGACACCAAGGCTTATTCATCTAAAACACAAATATGTAGAGAGATTTCTCTATTGGGCAGTTTATTTCTACCCCGAATAGCCAGGAGCACACTCAGACTTCTCATCACAACAACAAAAAGCAAAACCCTCCCGTCACTGCCTGGTTGAAGTCCTTCTGAGCACACTGTCCTCAGAGTCAGCGCAGGTTACGATTCCTGGCCTGGGAACCTCTGGAGACAGTTCCATTCTCGAGGAACCTGCGATCGCTCTCTCCTGGCCTTATACTTGAGAATGTGCTTTGTTCTCCAGACTCTTCCCTAAGACGCCCTGGCTCACGACATAAGGTCAAAGCCTAATGTGTGACCCTGGCCGCAGGAGGGGAGGAGCTGTGGACGTCTGGGGTGGGCGGGGCTGTGGAGGCCGGAAGACCACCAGCGGTCTAGGTTCTTGCCCTGGCTTTGCTCTCACAGTCCCCTCTGAGCCTCGTTTCTGTCTTCCCAGTGCAGGAGGTGGAGTAAATCATCTTCAGTTACTTCCAACACTGTGGTTATACGTTTTGTCTTTTGAGCGTAATTATTTCTTCAGGAATGCACGCAGCTGGCCAACACTGATGAGGCAACCAGAGCAGGTACCACAAGAACCGAGTCCGGTGGGCCTGGGCTGCTCTCTCAGCACGAGCCATTCCCAGCAGCGGAACATTCAATGGTCTTCAAGTACAGACCTCCAGCGGGGTCAACGTACGATGCACGTGACCTTCGCACAAACAGGAAGTGAACCTATGCCCACAGTTTTAACTCAGCTCATTACTTAGCGGGGCATCCAAAAAGACAAGAAGGCTCGTTTGAAGGGCATTTGAAGAGCTGGGCATTTGCAGGCCGTTTACTGCGGAATGGTAGAATAAGACGTTAGAATATACGCAGAGCTTGTGGATGCTCTGCAAGGCGGTAAACAGTAACCTTTGAGATTTTTTTTTTTTTAACCAGAGAGGCATCTATAGATTAGCAACATCTAGGCTTGAATCAAATAGTAACATTTCAATAATCCTCAGATGAGCTATTAAACCATGACCTTCATGGACAAGCTGAATCCTTTGCTTCATTGGGTAATATTTCAGAGGCTTCTATGCTGGAGACTCCTGAACATGTAATAAGAGTCTGAGGGCCCCAGATTGTCCTGCCCCCCACTGCCCTCTCCTCCTCCTCCTCTTCTCTTGGGCCCCCCGGGGGTCACTGGGCCGACCTTGATTTCCAGATGGAAGTCTACAGAGAAGCAGGGCACACATCACACGTAACTCAGGGGAACTATTTTTCACATTGGCCTAACCGACTCTCCTATTCGTAACATCTACCTCATGTTGACTTCATCTGTATTGACTTTCCGCGCTGACTCGTTCTTGTGAGTGAACGGTAGGAAGGAGGAACGGTAACGGAGGAGATTTATGTCCGCGGAAGTTAGAGTGAGCAGCGAGTCAGCCGGGGGCCCAGCAGGGGTCTGTCGGACTTCAGTGGGTGCTGCCCACCTCGTTGCAGACCACGCTTAGCCTTCCGATGCTGCCTCCACAACCCTCTGTTCACGTGCCGTCCAGTAAGGAGGCCGCCCAAACCTAAGGTTCCAGTAGTAGTGTCGGGTTCAAACGGTCATTTCTGGCTGTTCATAGTCCACGGTAAAAAAAAAAAATGAAGCGTACTCTTGGACAAAGTGAGCTGTGATGAGACCTGATGTTAAAGTGTCCACTCGTGACAATTACTTCAGTTGGGTTAGTGATTTTTAGCTTTGGGGGCAGGTCAGGAACTTGATAAAAACCGAACACCCTTTCTTTAGAAAAAATCAAGGAGTATAAAACACCTACATAATTTTGTATTTCATTGATGGACCCCTGATCCCATCCACGGATCCAGGTGAAGAACTCACCACTTAGAAAAATGAGCAGCCACGGCAGGCCAGGCCACGAGTGAGACCCTGATGCTCACGGCCTGTCTCCAGCGCCCGTCCGAGCCTCGGACTTGGTGAGTCAGCTGCATTGCCGTTGTCGGCACCAGTGGGCTGTTTTCTCTGGACCTAATGCAGAAAGGTCCATCGAAATGGAAAACCTAAACCCAGTTATTTGGGTAACTCAGCCCCCTACGGGGCTGCCATACTGACGGTGCCTAAAACCACCAAGGGCCGGTGGTGGAGTGCAAAGTCATCGGCTTCCACGTGCGTCCTTGCACTGCCCCTGACAAGTCAAGTGACATCAAGAAAAGGTACTTAACCTCACCGAGGCTCCAGGATGTTATCTAAAAAGTAAGGGGGACTAAGGCGTGGGACCAGGGCACAGCCCCTGGCGCCTCGACCCTCGCCGAGTCAGCCGAGGAGAGCGAGGAAGCAGACCGTGAGTGAGGATGAAGGATGACAGGCACCAGGAAAACCGATGCAAGGTGGTGTAGGCGGCGTCCTCCGTGTGTTTACAAGTTCCGTAGAGTGTCTTCTTGTTTCCCTCCACTCCAAAACTCGGGCCATGTTGTGATTTGAAGAATATAACTACATCGCACGCAATCATTCCATACTCTAAAGGGAAAAGTAGAGTTTACCAACTCAAATCCGCCTCTCAAGTGTCAGAATTTTGAGCTTTATGAGAAAGAAATAAACTTGATCAACATTTTCTTCTGCAAAGTAGGTCGAAGACCAATCAACGCTCATGAAATACAGTAAATTTCACCCATTCAAAACAGAGTGCATAAATATGTGCACCCACTCAATTCTCACACTGAAGAACAATTTGAAAGACTTGCTATGAATGCCCTAAAGTACAGGCAGATGGCATGACTGTCTTGTACCCAAGGTATTACTGTACTGTTCGGTTACCTTTTGAACAAAACTGAAAAGTTTTTGTGCTTTTTGATTTTTTGTTTGTTTGTTTTCAGCAGCATACTAAACGAAGGGTTCCTATTTCCCAAATTCACTTGGCGGAACGTTTGGTAACTATGCCAGAACCTCAGAATAACAGTGGTTGTTAGGGTCCTCGGCTAGCAGTGCATTTGCCGGGGCTAATGCTGCTCTCAGCCGCAGGCTACAGCACAGCTTCCTCCTTTCAAACACCAGGCCCGCAGGGTGCACAGCGGATACGGGCAGGTCCGACTAACGCGGCTGTAAATCAGTGAGCTGGCCAACGTGCTGACACTTGAGTGGGGGCGCTGTGCCCCCTGGGTAAGAACGTGTTGGAAAAACGCCTGGCTCGCTGCCCTGCTCCGCTCTGGGCCTTGTTGTCGGACTGAAAGTCCCCAAGCTTGCCTGTAGCTTACTTTATCACTTCGTGCAAATGTGCAAACAAGTGAACATTAAACCCCAATATCCGTTCTGTGGCTCTTAGGGCCGGAGTAATGAATGAGGTCAGAGGCTGGGGGGTTCTAGAGGGGTCCCCGGCCGACCAGCACCTCCATGTCATTCGTGAAGTCATCATACTGGTGAATCATTTCTAATTACCGGTGTAAATGGGACTTTGTCGTGTCCCCGGGCAGGTGCGACAGTGTGGAGCTGGACGACACGATCCGTGTGCTGATCGAGAGGGGCGCTTCTCCTGCCCCCGAGGGGGCCGCCCCGGGGGCCACACTGCGTCCCAGGAGCTCCTGCTCTCCAAAGGTAAGGGAAGCGCCCCCTTTCTGCCTTGTCTCAGTACACCTGCCAGCCTGCGCTCACCGAGAAGACTCCATGGGGACAGTCCCCGAGTCACTTACGGTAACTCACTTCCTTGATGACTGCGATGGGGCAGTGGTTTCACACGGTCACTTCCGCAGAAGTGCTTTCCAGTCTGGAGGGCGGCACCGGGCGGCTGCGCCCGCAGGACAGTGTAGAGGGGCCCAGCAGGGAGGGGCCCAGCAGGGAGGCGGCCCAGCAGGGAGGCGGTGTTGCCCACAGCGACTCCTCCTGTTGGGGGAGGCGGGAACCGGGTTCGTGTAAACCCACTTCCACTGGGCCGCTCAAGTCAGCAGGGCTCAGACCGGCTTTCTAGCGTTCCTGATCAAAAGCTCTGCTGGACTTTCAGTTTCCTCTTGTGTCGGGGGTGTGTCTAGGGGTGCTTTATGTAAATCAGCAGCGAGTTACGTTTGTGGGGGGGGAGGGGGAAGCTCCAGCTAGGAGCTTTGTGCTCAGCTTTCTAGAAAAGCACTAGACAGGACAACAGAAATACTTAAGCTCAGTAGCCCTGGGAAAGCTGGCTCTTACGATCTCTTCAGAAAAGTCTGATGTAAGTAAATTTGAGAGCCTGAGTGACATTAAAAATTTTGCCTGACTTCTGCTTTAGTTCCTACTTTTAAAGCAATTCATGCTGGTTG
Source organism: Desmodus rotundus (assembly GCF_022682495.2). Classification (NCBI taxonomy): domain Eukaryota; kingdom Metazoa; phylum Chordata; class Mammalia; order Chiroptera; family Phyllostomidae; genus Desmodus; species Desmodus rotundus. Next base: position 2,898,449 of record NC_071395.1, on the reverse strand, counting down.
TGAAAAAATTACACTGCACACAGAGAAAATGGTAAAAATCCTGTACAAACAGGTTACTGAGGAGTTAACAAAGCTCGGACCCCCTAAACAGGGGTTTACTTTCGTACCTCATGTGCATTCACTAATACAATTTTTCCTCTCCGGGCCACCGCTCCCAGAGCCTCCATCACTTGGCATCTGGTCTCTCTGCGATTCTCCTACACACACACACACACACACACACACCCTGTTTGTTAAAATGGCCCTTCACTTAATGACACGTTGCGGCTAACCCTGGACCTCTTCCTTCCATTCATCTAATGAGCCAAGAGTACCGAGTGTGTTCTGTGCCTATGCACTTTTCCTGCCTAGCACTCACTTCGTTCCTGAAGAAGCCATCTTTCTTCTCAAAGTCAGAAGTGACTCTGCTAATGGTTGGAGCCAAGGAAGGCTCCTCTCCCCGCTTTCCTTCCACTGTCTCGCCCATGCCTGGAACTCCCAGTGAGGGCTTCCTTCCGTCAGGGAAATGATGCTTTCTCTTGTCTGATGCTGGGCAGACATTTACAGCGAGAGTGTGAGTCCCCCTCTGGGACCCTGACCCTCACGTTCCCGGGTCCTCGGCCCCGGTGACTCATCAGCTCGTGACCACCTCTTCCCCCCGCCTCAGTTCCTTTTGTCCCTGGACTCCTGCCCACGAGCTGAGAACCTCGTCTGCACCCTCGCTCCCACCCTGTTGGTAGTTAGTCCCTCTATTTGGGAGACTTCACTGAGGCTTGTATCTCTCCTTTGGGTCCTGCTCCCCCTTTCACTTGCTCCATGAAAGTCGCTCATTGTCCTGTGCGGCACACACGCACAGGCCAGGGAGAGCGAATGCCTCGCTGATGTGTTTGTCCTCCCGGTCCAGTGTGAGGTAGAGACGCCTGCGGAGAGTGAGGGGTGCCAGGTGACGCGCAGCATTTACGGAAATCGGGGAAGGTACGACACGGCCGCTCAGAGACCAAGAGGGGGAGGGAGGGAAAGGAAAATGAGTTGCTGAGTGGCGTGAGGCCGGGTTGAGGTTGAAAGACCAGCCGCTGAGCCCAGCTTGGGCTCCTGTGTCCTCCTCTCCGTCACCTCTCACTGGCCTGCAACGTGCTTAGGACGCCTGCGAGAGCCACCCGAGTTCATGGGCGGTGCTGTTGTGATGCCTGCACACCACAGCCAGGTGTCGGACCCTGGCGCCACGCACATGCTCTCCCTCGAGGAACCCAGTGGTCCCTCCACACCTGACCACCCACTTGTCCCCTCACTTGCAGTGGACACGGCTCACTCACCCAAACACCTTGCCCCCGACTTCTGTGATAGGAATCCCTCAAGGCCCCCTGCCCTCCCTCTGACCTCCGTCCTCACCCGACGTCCCCGGCTGCTCGCACATGGCCTGCCTGCTCTGTGTGCATGCGGCCCGGGGGCTGCGCCTAGTCCTCGGCCCCATACACTGACCGCTCCAGGCTCACATCTTTACTGAACACGGAGTTCTTTCCTACACGCCCATCGATGTCACTGAGCATTTCCTGAAGTGAGTTCGACATCTTTCCTGCTGAAACAGCTTGCGTTCCCCTCTCCCTTTCCTACGCCGGTTAGTGGGTCATTATCCACCGAGTCGTCCTGACTGGGGCAAGATCCTGGGTTCCTTCAGGGCCCCCTGTCCCAGGGGTACAATTCACAGAAGGGCGCCGTCTCTCCTTCTGCCTTGGATGCCCAGGGTGTGGCCTGGTCCACCTTCCTGTCACGTCTGGGCTTTGCTCCTTTCCTCCGTTCTTACCGCTAGGCTGACGCACAGACACGGGAGGCCCGCTGTCTGCACAGCCCGGGGGAGGCCGGCCCGGCCGCCCAGGCCTCACTGTCGCTTCGCGCGCGCAGAGCTTGCTGATAGGCGAGCGCCCAGAACTTCGCCGCAGGCTCCTTCACCTATGCGAGAGTCCCAGTGCCTCGGCTTGATCTGTTCTGTAAAATTCTCTGTGATCGAGCCCCTGGCTACGTAGAGAACAAAACGTTAGGAGGAGGATCCAATAGTTGCTGGGCACCTACCGGACAGGTTGGGTAAGTATTTATAGTTTGTTTCATAGGATCAACAACACAGATGTGGCTATTTTTATCCCCATTTCCAGCTGAGGCCACCAAGGCTCCTGGAGATTGGAAAATGGTGCCTACACTCACAAAGTTGTCAAGTTTCAGTCTCGGGACAGGAAGCAAAGCTTCGTGTGTGTGTTTCTTACACCGTGGCGCCGTCGCCCCATGTGCGGCCCCTTCCCAAAACGCGCCTGTGTCCCGGCCCCGCCGTAACCCTGCAGACCGCGCAGTTTTGTGTTCTCTGCGTGTGCACAGTTCTTGGTGGGAACACTGGCCTCCCTGGGGCCACGCCCGGGGTCAGGAACGACGCCGTTGTGGGAGCAGAGCCCCTTTCTGGGCTCAGGGCACTGGCCATGGCTGGAGCTTCTGCAGCTTCGCTTCTCTCTCTCACTAGCAATGTTCCCCAGCAGTAACCCCCAGAAGCCTCTCTCATCCCGACAGACTCAAGCATGGCCTCCCCACCACCGGCAGGCACCTTCCCGAGGCTGACTCCTTAAGTAAACGCCCAGCTGGGATCTCTGCTGCATTGCTATTCACACAGCGGCACACTGCCGAAGGAGATCCTGCATTCAACACAGAACAACAACTTTTGCATTCGCCCTGAGATACTGATAAAACTGGAAACTCAGGGGTTCTTTTGGGGCTCTGGCCCAGTAGCTCCGTTGGTTAGAGCATCGTGCCAATACGCCAAGGTTGCAGGTTCGATCCCCAGCCAGGGCGCATGCAAGAATCAACGGTTGAATGCTTCAATAAGTAGAACAACAAGGTGGGATTTCTCTCTCCCCCTAAAGTCAATGGAAATAAAAAGGAAGGAGGTTTATTTGTGGGTGGGACAAGGGTGAGCCACTGACAGAGGGACAGTGGGGGGTGTCTCAGGTGCCCCTCTAGTGCAGTAAGCAGAGCAGGAGGAAGACTCCCTTTCCGGGGGCAGGAAATGAATGTCTTCATGACTTTATGAGGAGGGAAGAATGTGCCCAAATAAAAGACACAATTTGGTGAAAGGGCCTGAGACACACGTCAAGTTTCCTTCTTGCTCGAGTGCCTTTGCCAAGTAACAAGTAAAGAGGGAGAATTACTACAAGAGAAAAGAAGCAGACTGACCGGCTGCTTTGAGGAAATGGAGAGACGGGACGGATGCCCAGAGGAACCACCGGTCCGTTTTCGTCATCTGGGATGTCTGAGAATGTTGGCGAATAGGGGCGTTGGAAGTCTTGGATGCAAAGGAACAATACTTGTCTAAGTGCAAGTAACATACAGACTCCAAAGGGAGGGTTAATGGAAGTTATGCTACACCAAGGCAGGGTCCTAAGATACTATGAGAAAATTAATGTGTGAACATAAATTTATGACCCATAATTTATGTCTTCAGATACAAAGGGAGGTGATGGCAGGCTTGGGATGTATTCCGTGGAGAAACAAACCCATTCCCAGTAATGCCTGGAAACAAGAACGGCAGGGAGCAGGAAGGAAGAGTGTCCAAACTCTAAGAAGTTCCCCCAGAGCTGAACGGCTCCCGGGCCTTGTCTTGTCTGTGGATTCCATTTCGCTTCTCCGATTTTAACTAAGAAACAGCACCACAAATTGTCTTTTCCTAGCTTGGATCTGGGTGCTATTCTGGAGGGGAAAGCCTGAGAAAATACCTTGGAGGTTCGGAGAGTGAGGCGAACTTACGACACTCTCGCACATCCTGAGGAAAAACTTCTTGCCAAGTACAGTAAGATGACGCACGCTTTCTGGAACCACATTGTTGAAAAAAAAAAATAGAACCCGGTTTCCATATTTTTATTTCCCTTTTTTGAAAATTAAACTAGCTCTTCTTGACCCAAATGAAGTTTTGATTGTCAACATCTTGCTTTCTCATGTGTAAAGTGGGATCCGACAAGAATATAAAGTGCGTGAAAGTGTGAACGCACTGTGTAAGTACAACCGGCTAAACAAACACAACACTGTAATTATTATTACTGTAATTATTATTACTGTTAAACTATAATTACTGTTACTATCCTCATCGTAGGGTTAGCTGGAGCCTCAACGTTTTCTCCGTTTTTGTCATAAAATTACCGGCTTCCTCTTTGAGTCCATTATCTAGTTTCAGCGCCGGTAGCTATGGAGTGTCTCCTCTGGGCCGCGTTGCTGTGTGACGGCCTGTTTACTTTCCACGGGGACGTCTGGGTCCTTGGCAGAAAACTGCCGCGCGTTTGGGGGAACACGGAGCCGTGCCCGCTCCGCCCGCTGCTGTGCCTGGCGGGGTGCAGCGTGCAGCCTGGATGAGGTCATTTAAATGGGCTCCGTAGCTTTCGATTTTCTCCTTCCTATTTCTTTTTTTAAAGTTTTTAAAATTTTTGTTGTATTTTTCCCCATTACCATTTAGTCCCCTTACACCCCCCCCCCCACAGTCACCGCACTGTTGTCCGTGTCCATGAATCCTTTTTCCTTTCTGCTCAGTCCCTCCACCCCCTCACCCCCACCCCCTACCCACTAGCTGTCATCTGCTCTCCATCTATGAGTCTGTCCCCATTTTCCTTGTTAGTTCAGTTTGTTCATTAGATTCCACATGTGAGCGAGATCATATGGTATTTGTCTTTCTCTGACTGGCTTATTTCACTTAGCATAATGTTCTCCAGGGCCATCCATGCTGTTGCAAAGGGTAAGATTTCCTTCTTTTTTTATGGCCGAGTAGAATTCCATCGTGCCAATGTCCCATAGTTGTTTTGTCCACTCATCTCCTGATGGACACTTGGGCTGCTTCCGTATCTTGGCGATTGTAAGTAACGCTGCAATGAACATAGGGGTGCTTATGTTCTTTCAAATCAGCGTTTCCAATTTCTTCAGATGAATGCCCAGAAGTGGAGTGGATGGGTCATAAGGCAGTCCCATTTTTATGTTTTGAGAAAACTCCATACTGCTTTCCACAGTGGCCGCACCGGTTTGTGTGTGAGAGTTCCCCTTTCTCCACATCCTCACCAACATTCGTTTGTGGGTTTATTGATGATAGCCGTTCAGACCGGTGTGAAGTGATATCTCATTGTGGTCTTTCTCTTATCTGTAAGTTCGGCTACTTGTTTTAAGGCTTCCACTTGTAAAAGTCCAACATCCAAACTAAGCAGATTAGCTCATGAAGAGGCCGGGTCGCATTTCCCAAAACATCCCCACAGAGTTAGGGTGACCCCATGGCTAATCTGTGACTTGTCCCTCCTTCCATTCATCGTAAGATCTCGAAGGCTTCTGTCCAGATGACTCTCGGGCACACGTCCAGATAAGGAGGTCTTGCTGTATGTGCCCACCTTGAACTCCCCTGTATAACAGGTACATCACTGGGTGCCACAGGCGAACAGAGGCTCAAGTCTGTAAGGTCTTCACGTCTTCTGATCTTTAGATCTTCCGGAAGCTCTTGAGAGGACCTCTGACTCAGCAGCAACAACGGGTGCAGGGGTGGAGGGCTTCTTGGGTGTCTATGTGTACCGGCCCAGACACTGGTTTGGGTTTGAGAAACATGGAATGAACCCGGCAGATGAAAATTGCTGTTGTGGAGTTCGCCTTTTAGCCATGGGGGTCAAGGAACAAGGAGGAACATTCGTGTGTCATATGTAGCACTGTGGGAAAGATTTCCACACAGGCAGGAAGTGCAGGGATGGAGAGCGCTTTTAAAGAGGGAGGCCAGGTAAGGTGCGTCCCCAGGGGGCGCACGGAGGCCGTTTAAGCAATCACCCACCGAAGGTGAGGGCGTGAGCCCTGTGAGTGTCCAGGGGAAAGAGAGCTGTCGGTAGAGAGAACAGGGAGCATGCGGGACAGGGTCACAGAAGGGCAGCGTGGCTGGGCCACGGAGCAGAGAGACATGGGACTGCACTGAGGAAGAGGTGGGGAGCCTCCTGCTGCAAAGTCGTGCTGCGATGTGGGGCCTTGCGGGCCACTTTAAGGAGCTCTGCTTTCACTCGGAGAGAGGTCCAAGCCACCGTACGGTCTGAGCACAGCAGTGGCACGAAATGGCGTATTTTGTAGACTCATAGTGGCTCCGGGTTGATCAGAGATGGAGAGGAGTGGGAGAGGAAGCCAGGAGGTGCCAGGTTATTGCCAGCACCCAGATGAGAGGTAAGGGGCAGTCTAGAGATGCTAAGCATCTTGCCCCAGGTCAGCCTTTGCTGTGGTTCTCCTTGTTAGTTATTGTCCTCTGTACAATAGTAGTCACTTGAGAAGTGAGGACTCTTCAAAATCACCCTGGAAACCTGGAATGACAAGCCCGTTTCCCTGAAACCGAAGCCAGTAGGATATGACAGGAGACAAAGCTTGACTGGAAGCTGCACAGAGCCTGTAGCGTGCCTGAGAGGGCGGGTGGAGAGAGGCGTCGAGGGCGCCTGTCCCGGAAAATACCCAGGGCTGGCCTGGGGCAAGTTCCTCCCTCTCGCACCTGACTCAGGCTTTCCGGAAGAGTCACAGTTCACGCGCTCTGTGGACCAACAGAGAATCTGTTGTTCAGCTGCACAGAGAAGAGGTGAGGGGGTTGTAACGAGGATTTCTGTTCGACAGAAGCACGCACTGCAACAGGGAGGGCCCGGGACTCCTGTGTGGAGAACACCCGAAGACACAGTGCTGAGGAGGGCACTTCCCAGCAAGAGGAGGTTCTGACCCTGTTCCCCCGGGTCACTGTCCCCAGACACACAGAGGAGACAGGAGGGGACCTGGAACTCTAAACTACTGTGGTGTGCATGTGTTTTGGAAGAAAAATATTTTTACATTACATTTTTTTTTTCTGGTAAGCAGATTTCAAGGTTAATGCAGTGTCAGTTTTCAGGAAATCTCTGCTTCTGGCCCCTAAAATCAGAGCATACGTGAGTCATAAGGCTTCCCTTCAGATCTCTGAACAATCTGTCTCCCACTTATATTTTTGGGTATTGCCTTAAGGAAATGTCACTGGATTTTTCAGGTATATCCAAAATGGACCAAGAAACCAGCAAAAAGTAAATGCGCACACACAGAGAAAAACACCTGTAAATTTGGTGTGTAGGTGTTCATCCATTCATTCATTCAGCAAAATGTGTTGACCACCTGCTCTGTGCCCCACGCCGTGGGTACAGAGGTGGATACCCTGACATGGGAATAAGCTGTCGTGAGTGCCAGGTGAGGTGCTCCGCCTGGCTGGTCAGAGAAGGTCACACAAGGTCAGCAGCCACCAGGATGGAGGGGGCCAAGGAGGGGGATGTTCCAGGTGGAGAGAGCAGCATGCATGAGGACACAGGGCTCATGTCAAGAAAAGGAAGGAATTCTGCCCTGGCTGGTGTGGCTCAGTGGATTGAATGCCGGCCTGTGAACCAAAGGGTCGCCGGTTCAATTCCTAGTCGGGGCACAGGCCTGGGTTGCAGGCCAGGTCCCAGGAGGGGGTGTGTGAGAAACAACCACACATTGATGTTTCTCTCCCTCTCTTTCCCCCTCCCTTCCCCTCTGTCTACAAAATAAATAAATAAATAAAATCTTTAAAAAAATCATGTTTAAGAAAAGGGAGTACTTCAGTGTGGCTGGAGCTCAGGAAGAGCTGGAGAGTGGCAAAGAGAAGGGAGGGCCAGCTCCGGGACCCCCATTCATTCCCTTCAAGAGTCTGAATTTCAGGAGTTTTAGGATTTATACTGCGCACATGCGGCTGTCTCAAAGGGAGGTCTAAGGAAAAAGGTGAATTATGTGATCAATGGTAAATTCTTTCTTTTCTCCTTCCAGCAACACATCCTTTCCTTTTGTCTCCTTGCCTTATCTTTTGCTCTCTTTTCTCCAAGCCCAGAACGAGGCCTTGCGCTCCACTGTGGCCGCAGGTGTAGCTCCCAGCATCCACCTCTCCAGCCCACCTGTGCCACCCACCTAGTGCCCCATTACTCAATGCCCTGTACGAGACAAGCGTCCACTAATCGAGGCTAAAGTGTTACTACCAGAAATGGTTTGCTTCTGATGGGTCATGGAGAAAACATGGACTTCACCTGTGGAAAAGACAGCCGTAAACTAGAGAGCCCAGTTTAAACTTGCTGCAGATACAGGAGATAAATTCTGCCAGCGATGACGCTTTCCCCTGCAGTGAATGATTTTCATGTTTGGTTCCATATAATTAGTGGCACTTATAGGATGATGGGTGACTCATTAAGTTCCATGCAGCCCAGCTCACATTTATGAGGCATCGCCAGAAAATCTTGCCTTTAGGGAAGCGAGTAACTGAGTCGTGGAAAAGTCAACAGTTAGCTCATTGCCCTGGGAAGTTCAGGGCAATGCAGCCCCGGTGGCGGCTGCGGCGGTGCTGCTGAGGAGGACGGCTCGCCCAGGCTTTCTGCAGGAACTTCCTCCTGCACTGGGGGCGCTGCCCCTGCCGGGAAAGCCGGCGTGGCCATTTACATACCACACGGGCTAATCTGCCGCCCGAGCTCTTAGTCACAGCTGGCTGCTTGGCACATCCTGGGAAATCCCTGTTGGAAGAGCAGAAACGTTAAAATCGCAGTTGCTGGCCTCAGAACCTTATTCTGCACAATTCCCACACCCAGGCACTGGGCCCACTTTTCTTGAAGAAACCACCACCATCATTTTCTGTCGCAAGCTCACTGTTTCTGCGGTCTTTTTGAAATTTTGTGTCCTTGGTCTCACTGGAAAAGACACCGTAAGAGACATTTTCTTTCTTTCTTTCTTTTTTTTCTGCTTTCCAAGTCACCGGGAAAAGGAGCTTCCATGGCCCACGCACAGGGCACCACGGGGATGCAAGCTGCAGAAGGTCCCACGGGGCGCACAGAGGTAAGAGCGCCAGCGCGCTGTCCAGGCAGGGGGCCGTCCCAGGCGGTTCCCACAGCTCCCGCAGCCGCGACGAATCAAAGCAGAAACGGCGAGTGTGCCTTCTTTAGCTGAGATCATCTGTGTTCAGGCCATGTTGTTCAATACTGGAACAGCATCTGGTGTCCCGGCGTGTCCTCGGACACCTCTGGGTCACTTTTCTCCTTTCACACGTGAGAGACGAGATCCTGTACTTCCCGCTTCCGGTTCTAGGGGTTTCGCGTGGTCCTCTTGAGTTAGAAGAATCAATTCAAGGTAACATTTAAAAAGGGTATTGAGTGAATGTGGGCAGAAATAAAATGTGTTGTAGCAATACAGTCCCCGTAGTGAAGGTGTGTTTGGGATTAGGAGCACCGCCTTTGGCTGGCTGCAGGTTACTGCCGCAGGTACTGAGTGAATGAATGGATGAACGCACGCATGAAGGAATGCGTGAATGGGCTTTCTTGAAGTTTTTCAAGGAGATAACCGAGACATAATAGGAAACCAAGTGAGACTCCTTTGTTCATCGGGCATTTAATTCAGCGGTGTCAGAACTTGGCCGTCTTACAAGCTGGCCTTGGTATTACGGCAAATGAGACAGAAATACCCAGATACTCTGAACACAGGTCACACTTCACAGGGAAGAATTATTATATAATTGGGCCCTTAGTAGGACCAATGACTAAAAATCCGTGTATTTCTTGGAATATCAGATGCCTTCATTAGTAACTAGAACGCAAAGCAAATATAAAACTTTGTGTTTAATAGATTTTGCTTCATTTTAACATACACCTGAGATATAAGAACCATGGTGAAAATGTTGATTAATCTCCAGAGAAACCTCTGGTGATACATTTATGGCTTACAAGCCATTCCTATTACTGTTCTCTTTCTCTCTCTCTGTGTGTCTCTCTCCTCCTTCTCCCTCTTCTCTCTCTCCTTCCCAGAACTCTATCTAGCTTTTCAATAATTCTTATTTATAAAACAAAAATTGAAGATCAACAGAGTTCATATTTTTTCAGAGAAAATTAAATATGGCAAAAAAAAAAAGAATGCACATCAGCTGATGACTCTTAACCTGGGTTCTCAGAAGGCCGGGGCGGACAAGTGTCTGCTCATCCAGCCTGTCTCTGCCTGTAGCACAAAAAGAGAGGAGACTCCCGAAGGACCCACAGTCCAGGGTCCCAAGCGTGGGGTGTAATGGGAGAGCCTTGAACTTCACTATGAATCATGATGGTCTGTGGAATTTTTTAAAGATAGAGGTGGGACGAACGGGTGGAGCACAGAGGAAAGTTAGGGCAGTGAACTATTCTGTGTGACACCGTAATGATGGACACCTGTCACCTGTGGCGTCCAGACCCATGGAAGGTACTACTGCCCCAAGAGGGAGCCTCACGTAACCACGGACTGGGTGATAATGGGGTCCATCTGTTGCAGCCAGTGCACCCCTCTGGTGGGGGGGTGTACGTAGTGGTGAGGGCCATACGTGTGCGGGGGCAGCAGGAATGTAGGAAGTCTCTGTACCTTCCACTCCATTTCCCTATGCACTTAAAACTGCTCTAAAAAAAATGAAGTCTATTCAAGACAACAGAGCTGCTCTGGCTCATGTTCGGGCCACCTGGGGTCGGCCAGCTCCCACGGTGACCTTGATGCATTCCTGCCCTGAGAACCACTGGTCTGGGGGCCTGTCTCACAGGACCCCCTGAGTAGGCTGGCTCACAGCACCTTCCAGATCCAAGATGCCTAATATTTAGTCTGTTCTGATCCAGAATGAGCCCCGTCTCTTGGAAGTCTTCCCAAAAGGAGAAAGCCCAGTTTCAGGGCCCAACGTACTTGCCACCTGGGTTCTGATGTCACTCAGCCAAAGCAGCTTGAGGACAGAAGCAAGTAAAGTCATGCTGAGTCTGTGGACCCACGTCACAATGTCACTTTGAAAAGGTGCTTTCAGTTGTACGTTATCTGAGTAGGAAGAAGCTAAGAAAATTGACAACAGCATCTATAGAGAGATAAAATATCACCATACCCTAAGACGTTGAGTAAAACCTAGGTAAATAGATTAAAAAATAGGAGAACAGTTTTATAAATCATTTCTGATGAAAAAAGCCCTGGAAACCTCATGATGATTGCAAAAGAGCATTTCCTGGCCAAGAAACATGTTTTGAATATATTTCTTAATCGTTTGTGAATATCTTTAAGCAATTTTGTGGTCCCCAATAACTCTTGAGCCTGAAACCAAGTGAGCCCAAAAGCAGCTGACGGAGGGACTACCCTCATCACCCAGGTCACTGCATGTGGCCCAGAGATGAGACGGTAACAAGGCTGTCGGGTTGGGAAACCGCGCTTCAGTGAGCTTTGTTGGTGGTCCGTGCAGACAGATGGCAGGCAGTCTCTACAGCTTGTGTCCTTTCTTTAAATGAAAACTCCCATCCCGCCAAAAAAAAAAAAAAAAAAAAAAAAAAAAAAAGGTGGTTAACTTTTTCGCTGTGTCAGGCACTTCTCTACATTCGTAGCCCAGCGGCCTTAGTCAAAGGTCTGGGTACAAGTAAAATTACCATTAGTACCCGGCATTCTGAGCCCGCCTCCCCCCGCCCCTACCCAAGTGACTGATGGCCACTGGGGGAGCGGACTTGCGGCAGTTTTAGAGCCAATTCTCTGTCTTGTCACCGCACGTGCTGGTCTTTCTTACTTGGTGGCTCTGTCACTCCTCTGGCTTTGGCCACGGCCACCCTCAGATCTCGGACACATCCGCAAGATGGCCTTTTAGAAAAGTTGGCTCTGTAGGTGCCTAACATGTCCCCATGAGACCCCCAGGTTTCTGGGTGCACTATACTCTGAATTGTTATTTTCAAATGAATTGAAGCCAAAATTCGTAAAACCCTAACTTCTTGCTTGCCTATTACATCGATACATTTATCACTTATTAGAGAATTATTTTGGTAGTTAATTTATATAAGAGTCTAAAATGCAGTATGAAGCTACTCAGCAGCAGGTCTCCAGGAAGGACCGTGGGGTGAGGATTGTAACTGCTAGAATAAGACACTATTTTATAAATGACAACGTGACGGTTTGCCAGATGCGTGGAGTTTCTGAAGGACAGTATTTTTCCTGCTTATTTTATAGTCTTTTTTGTTTTACTCTTTCTTTTTCAAGTGTGCTAACTCGTCCAGAGGGAAGAGCTCGACAAATTCTCTGGAACGAAAGATAAGGTGCTTGGAGAAACAGAGAAAAGAGGTAATTTTGAAGTATTAGTTGAATCCACATGGGCCGTGGAGTGAGGCTGAGACTAAGGGAGGGAGCGTGCCACCCAGAACCTTTCCTTCTTGTCACTGTGCCATAGCCACGATCCCATGGGCCTGGGCTTCGTTATCTTGGGAGCAAACACTTGTCTCCGTCACCTACCTGTCTCCTGCGTGGTCTCTCAGTGCTTGTGCACCTCAGTGACAGTCATGCATCCCATAATGGTCGTTTTAATTTCCTCAAAGCTCTCCTCCACAGGGACCAGGTGAGCTTATCAGCTGTCCCCTGCATGCCTTGCAATGTGACACACCTTGCAAGTCAGACCGTCAACGGCTTTGCGTGCAGTTGACTTAGGCGTTCTGATGTCCGACTACGGGGGGATAGGAGCATCACCATAAAAATGTTTGTTTGTTTCTAAGATGTTGTGGGGAATGTGATGTCCCCACCTTTTTTTTGAGTTCTGCTTTTCTGAGTTTTAAAAAAATTTTTAGATAGTTTCTTTTTAAAAAAAATATTTTATTGATTATGCTATTACAGTTGTCCCATTGTTTTTCTCCCTTTTATTCCCCTCCGCCCTGTACCCCCCTCCCACCAGCATTCCCCCCACCCTTAGTTCATGTCCATGGGTCATACATATAAGTTCTTTGTCTTCTCCATTTCCAATTCCATTCTTAACCTCCCCCTGTCTACTTTGTACCTTCCACTTATGCTTCTCATTCCCTGTACCTTTCCCCCCATTCTTCCCCTCCCTTCCCCATAACTTTTCTTCTCCAACTTTAAGGAATGTCAGAACGTCCTTACTCTTCCTGGCAGAGGCAGAGGTGGAAAGTGTAATGAGTTCAGCGCCTGGCGCGTGGTCAGTTTTGTAACTGTAACTGCTCCTCTGCACGGCCTGTCCATTGCACCCTTTGCGTTGCCTTCCCTGGGCCTTCGCTGCGCCTTGACAGGACACGAAATGCTGTGAGCCCCTGGAAAATCATAGTAGAGTAATGTCATCATAGCACAGCCTTGTGGGTCCCTAAAACGCCAGCCGATCAGGTGTGTTTATGTAATAGTATTACACAGTCTTCCAGTGAATACCCGTATCTATTTCCGGCGTGAGCCTTACCTGGTGACTGCCGCTCTGGACTGGATTAGATGTCTTGTTTTGTAATCAGGAGGTGGTCTTGCTACATTTTGGTCACTGTGACCGTCTTCTTGATGTCGTTGGTAAGTGTTGGAATTTCTCGTAACGCAGGAAGTGGCAGGGTCCCCCCTATGCGAAAACAAAAATGCAGGCTACCTGGTTTTTCTTTTCTTTTAGCACATGGTTTTAAAACTTTCACATTGCTTGTAAATTATTTCTAAGCATTGTCTCAGGACAAACTATTGTTCTTTCAAAAAGTTGATATTACCCATTTGTTGATCCACATTACACGTCATGTGTGGGTTTTAAAAAGTTGATTGTTGCGAGCGAGTGATGACTAGTTAATGGGGTTTGAAATTTGTTAATATAAATTCTGCTTTTAAAAAGCTGGAAGAAATATTTCATTATAATCAATTAAGCACATATAAAAATATGGAAAAGTTTGAGAAAAGACCTTTTATATTTTAATGAATCTTACAGAAAACCATCAATACTTAGGAATTTTTACCAGATTCTGGTTGGATTAAACAAAGAAGATAAAAATTCACATAACCAAGCAAGGTTAGACGTTGTGAATACACTATTCAGCAGACTAGCCAAGACATACCGAAGATGATAGTTTCTGGGACTACTATGCACCCGGGGCTTCCAACATATTAGTAACCTCAAAAAGCGACTTCATTTTGTCCAAATTTCCCAATGTGCAAAAGCCCTGGGTTGATTTACCACATTTTAATCATTGCAGCTCCTGGAAGTGAACCAGCAATGGGACCAGCAATTCAGAAGCATGAAAGAGCTTTATGAGAGAAAGGTAAATACACCTGTCTCCACTCCTGATGGCTTTGAGTCCATCACCTGGGGGGCGGAGCCTGAGAAGGTGCACGTAGCTTATTCATGGAGGGGGGGCTCTAGGAGAGTCAAGGGGTGGATGTGGTAGGAAAGGCCCCACTAGAGCTGGCGCTGGAGTTCTCACGCACGCATATCTGAGCCCACGCAGTACGTGGCCTCAGCTGTGTGACCAGCAGCCACAAACACGCCAGGTCCACGTGAGAGGAGAGAGGTTTCCAGTTCAACCTGCTTCGAGCAAAGCTCGCTCTCTCTCCCCTGAACTAGGCTAGGCCGAAAGGGCCAGTCCCCGCAGAGAACGACACCCACAGTGACAACAGAGAAAGTGTGACAGGGAGTGGGGGGGGTCCCCTCTTCTCTCTAAAGGATAGTCTCTCTCAAGCCACTTCGGATCTGATGAGAAAGCTGACTTGGGGAGAAAATGCCTTTGAATAAGTCAAAGTCAATTTAGAATTCAAGGTCATTCCACATTCACACAGAGAGAAAAGAGAAAGTGAATTCCCCCACTGGTTCAGAGTTAAGAAACCTGACCACAAGTGAGTAATGCAAGGTATTGCTCTCGCTTCCCCGTCGTGATGCCCAGAAGCATGAGGTTTGGAAACTGCAGGAGGCCTGTTCCCCGACTCCAGCCAGGTCAGGCATGGAGTCTGGGCCCTTTGGGGACACCCAGGGGTAAAGGACAGGGTCCCGGGGAAAATGTTTCAGTGGCAGTTCTGACTGCCCGCAGGTGCGTGGAGCCCTGGGGTGGAGAGTGGGTGGCACCCCCCGCTTCCCGCCCCACCATTGGTGAGGCACCGGCCCTAAAGCTCTCTCACTGGACGGTCCTCACTCTGAGGACCAATGTGGACCTTAGCTGCAGGTCAAGCTGTGGGTTAGGTGAGCCAAAGGCCCCCCTGGGCTTTTCTCAGGCGTGGGCACACTCCCTGCCCCCGCCCCTCGCTGCCGCCGCACCTTGAGACCTGAGAGGACAGTGCCAGGCCCAGAAGTGCCCCTGACTAAGCCCAGCACCTCGTTCCCTGGGAGGTGGTGTCGTTCGGAGAAAGGAGAGAGGGGCCAGAGGCTGGTTGGTATTTGTTCCTCACCCCTCCCCCTAGAGTGCACTCCTTTGCTGGGGGCAGTGGGCAGTGGACCCTGTCCGGGGGGCTGCAGCTGTCTGTGCCGACCACCTCAGGTTGCAGAGCTGAAAATGAAACTGGAGACCACAGAAAGACCACTCAGCACCCTGGAGAAGGAACGGCCACCAAGCCGGAGGGACAGCGACAGACCCAGGGACGTGGCCCAGGAGCAGCAGCAGAGAGCACAGGTGGGTGTGGCTGGGGGCTGGGCCAGAGGAGCCAAGGACAGGGGCAGGGCAGGGGATGCCCACACTTCCTCCTCCGTGGCACGAGCAGGCAGGTTGTGATCTGCCAGCTGGACCTGGAGCCACGGATTTGGTGATGTCTTTCTAGGGTGTTCCAGCCTGGGAGAAAATTCAGTTTTTTTCTTTCTTTCTCCTCCTCCTCCTTCTTTTTTTAACTTGTATTTAACAACACTATAATGATGCATTGTACTGGTCCAGTTGTCTCTCATCTTACAGCATGCTTTACAAATAGGTATTATGTTTGTAATCCGAAAAACATAACATTTTTAAAAGTACCTCACCCTCCTTATCTCATGGAACATTCTCAGCCCACCTGCGAAGAACATATTATTTCTGCCATTTTCAAGGCGAGAACGCTGAAATGCGAAGAGGTTAGGCAACAGGCGGCCGCTGATACTTAGCACGTGGAAAATGGGGTGTGAGCCCATCCTCTGGATGCCGAGGCTCGCTCGTCACGGCTGAGGACCTGATGGGGTGGCCGTCCTTGGACTTCATGGGTGCTGTGGGAAAACTCAGCAGGAAAGCCCTATACCCGGTGGCCTCTCTGTTCCCGGGTTCCCTCCTTGCTGAGGACACCTTGTCGCAGCGAGTCCGAGGGGAACAAGGTGCAGCTCTCCCTCTCGGCCGTGATGCTGTGGCCAGGAGCCAGGGTGTTCTCCCTCGTGCACTCGGGGCCATGTCCTAGTGGAAACCGCTTTGTCTTAGGTGATGCTAAGTCAGGAAATGAATACTTTAGCACATATATGAGCTCTCTTCTCATCCCGATTTACCTAAATTCTGGCATACCTGTCATACTAGGTTAAAATCTCAATCTCATTAAGAATCCAATTACTCCACACAAAGTTTACTCTCCAGCAGATAAAACTGGGAGAGGCGGATGTTGCCCGGATCCAGAGCCTATTGGTGTCTAGGCAACCAAGCTTGCCTTGTGTATTTCCAGCCCTGGACCCCTTGCAGGGGACCTGAAACCTGGAGGTGTGGTGGCAGCAGGGAGGTTGACCTCTCCCCCTGAGAAGGGACAGTCACGTCAGCACAGCGCTTAGCACAATCGGGCCCTCTCTTCCCGTCCTCTGTCTGGTCCAGAGGGGTGAGGGGCTGGGCTCAGAGAGAGCGTTTTTTCACTGCCACGGCCCTTTTTCCTTTTCAGGATTTTTGATTACTTTGACTGAGTCACTTGCCCATTCCCTTGTATGGGGCATGGCAATGAGCTTATTCTGTGGACCCATTTGAAAGTGAGGTTGGGTTGGTGGATATCTTTATCTGAGGTCACCTGACTTCATAGCATTAAAGAGGAAAGAGAAAAACAGCTCCCCTGTGCTAGCCCTGGCCTCCCCCAGAGACGAGGTGTTCCGTGAAAACCCAGCGGCCGTTTCTATTGTCTTCCAGCAGTGTGCCTACGGCAGCACGCCCTCTGAGCTGGGTGGGTGTTGTTTCCTTGCTCTTTATTTCAGAAGGAAAAGGAGAGCCCGGATGAAGAATTACAGGAGTTGAAGAGAGAAAATAAGCTTTTAAGGGAAAAGAACGCTGCCGTGAACAGGAAGAAGGAACTTTATGAATGTGAAATAAAACGCCTTAACAAGGTACGGGGTGGGCCACGCTGGGGAGGCCCGAAGGGAGGCCCTGACTGAACAGCGAGCTCCGGCTGAGGGTGCAGGTCGCCTGTGGCTGCGGGGCAGCTGGTGCAGGAGCGGCTCTGTCATTTCGTACGTCTCTCCTGCCTGTGAGGTTCTGCCAGACGTAGCTAAGGAGGCTTTTGGGAATTCATGTCCCTGTAAAAACTCATCATGAAAAAGAAATGAGGAGAAATCATAGAAGAGAGTAAGAATGGGTTTTTTTTTTTAAGTTCAAAGAGCTCCATAAAGCAAGCAGGTGTTTGTGAAAAATAGTGTATTTCTTCGTCAACCACAGGGGTTTCCTGAGGAAATAGGCTGCTATTTAAAATCATCACCAGGGGCTGGGGGTGTGACGTCGACCAGATGGGATGTGTGTGTGGTGTGGGGTAATAGCTTAATTTTCTGCAGGAAAGGATCAAGGCAAGCGTGAGATCCTTTGCTGTTGACTTTTCCGACGGCCATGCGTACACGGGCCACAGGAAGCTTGTGCAATTGTACGTGGTTAGGTTGAAACACGCATCTCCCAAACTAGAGATTTCTTGACCAAAATACTAGAAATTGTCTTCCAGAACAAGAGTAGGTACTTGGCCTTGAAACTGCCCGTGATTTAGACTGTGTGCTCTGTCGTCGCTAACGAGGGTCCTAGGGTCCCCGTAGTGCTGGGTGCGTGCCTGTGACAGAGCGCTTCCCAAATTCAGCAGGATGTCTAATCTGTCCTCGGGCCTCCTTACCCTCCCGGAGAGAACAGGGATGTGGAGGTGACTTCACAAACTATGTACTTCTCTGTCCTCTCACGAGAAAAACGGGGATCAGAGGGACACATTCAGGACAAACGTGTACTTTTCCCCCCTTTCACCCTCTGCTGGAACTTCCCCACAAGTGCATTAGAGGAACTAGCGTTGAGATTATCCTGGAACCCCCTCCCACTTCTGACATATGACTTGATATGTTTTCTTCTTTTCTCTAATTCATTTCTCTAACCGGAGAGCAGGAATAGAAAGCTTGTAGAATTGCAAGAGCCAGCAACCCTGTGGGGCCCACGCCCACGTGCTCTCTTTATTCTCTGCGCGCCCTTCCTTCCAGTCACCCAAAACTTTTAAAGAGTGAGCCAAACACTAATTTTACATGTCTCGTGATTAAAATAGTAAAATCGTAGCAAAATTAATTTGAGTAAAATTCAGGTCTTTATAGAAATGTTCCTGAAGATAATTTTTCAGGCTGGCTACCCTAATTGAAATTACACGCCACCACTAGTATTCCCTGCTTTAATTTTTCCTTGGAAGTTACTGCTATCTAATGTGTGTTGAATATCTCGTATTTATCACCTTTCTGGTTTCTGGACTCCCAATTTTGGTTGTAAGCTCGAGACTGAGGGTGGATGTTTGCGGTTTTGCAAGGCCGACTCCTGTACTAGACAGAACAGGCACAGTGTCCAGGGCCCACGGTACTTTTAGGGGGCCAGGAGTATGTTAATTTCTCCTAAACTTGGAAGGAAAACAGTGAACTTTTAGGTTGAAAAATGTTTCCATATTAATATTTGTATCCTCATCATCTAAGGGAGCGGTCATATGCTATAATTTTAATATGTGTTTCTGCAGAGGAACAGACTCACAAAGACAGTGTGATAGGTAAGTGGCGCTGGTTTGTTTCTGGTTTGTTCACTGCTGAATCCTGGCTGCTTAGAACATGGCCCTGCTCCTGGCATGTTCTTAAACGCTCATTGGATGAAAGAATGAACTTAATTAGCTGGTACATCAGCCGTTCAATAGCTCATTCTGGACCTGTGAAAGCAGGAGGTTCACGAGTTAACGGGCTAACTCTGACTTCTGAGCATAGACAGAAAAGGGAAGAGGGCTTTGAGCCAGAAAATATGTCACCCTGCACTCTCTGCCTTAAACTGCCACTTAAAAAACACAGACATAGGCGATGACTTGTGGAATGGGTGTGTCCTCAGCTAGCACACGTAGTAGTGTCTCATGGAATGTAAGGAATTAGTGTTCTCATTGACATGGCAGACTCTGTTCTTTTTTAATAAATAGAAGTTATTCCAAGTGCTGACTGGGGGGTGGTGGTTGTGTACACCGCCCGTTAGGGAATGGAACTTGGGGCCATTCTACTAGCACAGACCAGCTGCTGGGGCTCGGCGGACACTTGTGGCCCGTCCGCTTGGTAATCACCATGTGGGGTTCAGAAGCACACACCACTGTGTGTAAGCAACTCAACTTACTGGCTTTGCAGGAAATGCCCAAGGGCTTCGTTTTCAGTCAAGTGAGAGGGATTTCCTGAGGCTGGTCCGCTGGGGCCGCCCGAGGGCAAACTCCATGTGCAGCCACAGCCTGGCACCGTGAGACGGGCAGGTCTATGCAGCTGCAGGTGTTTGCTCAGGGAAGTTGGAAAACCCCACTCTGTGAGACTCACCTTTCATTTGTGACTCATTTACAAGATTTCTAGAAGCCTGACTAACAGGAAAGATAGACCAGGAAATTCAAATATGACAAGACCCACAGAGGTAGCTTTTTACAGGTGCAGGGCCTGGAGCCAGCGGGTTGGATTGTCTCTGCTCACGTGGCTTGCCCGCCCTAGATTCTCTGCTACTTCCTGGCACATTTTTTAAAGTTGTAACTATTGTGATAGTTCCTAGAACTATGTAGCTTACCAACACACTTTAACAAAAACATACATTCGTAAACAGTTTTTGTTGTTTCTTTAAATTCTTCTTGGAGGAATCAAAAAAGTCCTATTTCTCTGACAACCTCCTGAGAAACGATGCGGGCGTCAGTCCGGGCAGCATCTGTAGACATTGCGGTACAAACGCCGAGTCCGCCCGCACGTATTCAGGACCACACACGGGCCTTTCTTCTCCTGCCTCATGGCCTCGCTGCACGGGCTGCAGGGCAGGAAGCTGCTCATGGTGCCATCAAAACGACATCGTCCCGGCCACTAGAGCAGTCGAGGACGCGAGTTCTCGCAGCTCTGAAAGTGGACCTTTTGGTTTGCGTAGAGGACCCGGGAACAAGCTAGCAGTCACACAGGGTGCGAGCCCCGAGACTGCCCCAGGATGAGGTACATGCTGTCTGGCAATCTTGTTGGCCAATCCCAGTGTCTCTGGTTTCTTTCACCTCCTCACCCAGGGTGCATATGCCAAGTTGTACTGAACGCCAAGAAAGCAGTGCACTTCGTCCTCCCCGCATGAGGTCACGGGTGTCTTCGTGGAGGGTAACGGGACCGTGGCTAGGCCAGGGCATGCTATGCTGAGGGGGCCTGGCCGAGGGGCCGTGCAACCGGGGTCATGGGCGGTGAATCTGTCCGGGCTCACATTTCCAGGCAGCTCCCTCTCTCCTGCTGGGGGCATCGTTATATGGCAGAATAACTCAAAATGTCACCGGGGACCTGCAGTATCTGCTTCTGAGGAGAGCGGGGTCTCAGACCCTACCCCAATGTTCTGACCAGGCTCTCTGGAGGCAGAGCCCCGGGCCGGGCTTGCCCGCCTCTTCTCCAGGGACCTCTGAGGCTCCCTAAACTCGGATCGTTACTGGTAGAGGATCCACTCGTATTTGACTGAAGCAGAGAAGCTAGGGAAAGACAGAACTAGAGAAAGATATAGCTATGTCATCGTTTCGTGTTGCAGAGGTGGGGGGCTCCACCGGCAAAGCCCCTCGGAATAACAGTGCGGGTTGAATAGCGTGGGCATCATCAGAGAAAAGACAGATTCTGCAAAAAATACACACATGTGAGAAAATGAGAAAGAAGGAAGTCATTCCGTCACAAAAGCAGTGTGAAAAAGACTCTTCCTCGTGGGCACGTTTGGGACGACGGCGACCGTTACAGAGAAATCCCAGTCGCGTTGTAACTCTCAGATCAATAACGGGCTTATGTTGCCACGCAGACTCTTCAGGACGCCTTGAAAATCGAGGGTGCGTTCTTCCCTGAGGACAGTTTGGTGGAGTCTGAGAAGGAGCGCAGCCTCGAGGAGCTGAGAACAGAAATGGAGGTTCTCAAACAGCAGGTGAGCTGCGGGGGGGCGTGGTCACGCGGAGGGCTTGGGGCCGCGGGGCTGTGCACCTGCAGACCTTCAGGGGAGTTTGCCTTTCAGATTGTGTCCAGGGCCTTCCATCCCTGTTTACAAAGCGTTAGTGTAACTGGGTCAGAGAGTGAACCTCAGCTCCCAACCAAAGAAAATAAAAAACCAGAAAAACATACATGTCAGCTTAGCTGGGTGTAGTTTCCTTGCAATTCTGGTGAAGAAAGCCTTAAAAATGAAATATGCATATCTGCATCTAAATCTACATAAAATGTTTCATTTCTTCAAATGTCTACTGCACCTTGTTGTGTTACTGTTGACTTAAAGTTGACGAACCTCAAGTTCAGACGTGTTGCGCTGTTGGTGGTGAGGTTGCCACGGGCACTAGTATTGAAGACAGAATTCTAACTGCCAGGTTCTGATGTAAGTTGTAACTTAACTCGTGGTCCTGGAGTTCCTTTGCTTCGTTTATTCTCACAGGTCCACACACTGGTTGTCAGGCCAGTAGTCGACACTATGCCAATTAAAAACAACGATAATTAAATCCGTTTTTTCTTTGATTTACTTACGTGTCTGGAATATTTGGAGTATCTCAGGAGAGGTGTTCCACTGAAACATGACTATGTTTCTTTTTTAATAAGTTCCCTCCGAAATTCCCAGAGCAGCCCCTGTGAACACCTTTGAACAGTCATGCTTTGCTTTTCCACATACACGAGCCTTTCAGGTCTAGTTTGTGTTCCACGCAGAGTTTACGTGTGGAAACAGCATGTCACTTAACAGCTAGAGGCAGCAAACTGACTTTGAGAACCCCAAGCAGTGTCCCTACATCTGAGCCTTGTGCCGGGGGTGGGAGACTTGTGCTAAAACCGAGACCCTTCGTGCTGGAAGGGGCCATCACAAATAATGGGATACGTAGCAAAATAATGGATGAGGGCAATTTCTTTCAAAATATCCACGTTATTACTTTACTTCTGAATTCAAGAATTGTGCTCACAAAAGACAGGGTTGAGAGCTGCCGTTCCAAACGGAGTGAAAGATAGAATCGTCGTCCTATGTGTTAGGGTGGAGTCCCATCAAAAAGCATGTCCGTGGAAACAGGACAGAAACCCCACCAACTGGACAAGCCCAGTGGTACCTCTTCTGAGATCAGGCAGAGGGCTAACGAGAGAAGGAAGCCAACAGTAATGGCGGGTTAATGTTTCCTAGGTGCAAATATACGAAGAAGACTTCAACAGGGAGCGATCGGACCGGGAAAGACTTAATCAAGAGAAGGAGGAGCTGCAGCAAATTAACCAAACCTGTCAATCCCAGCTGAGCAAGCTGAAGTCGAAGGTACCAGTCAAAACAAAGTAATCTTTGCCAGCACCTGAGTGTTATAGTTTTAGTGTCTGACTTGAGACAAAATTCAAGACTCTTTGGCTTCTGTTAGTTGACATTGGATGTCTTTGAGAGGTTAGCACCTGGGACGATGAAGCCATTTTCAAACAATCTTGTAAGGAATTGAAAACAACTGGAGATTTCTTTTAACTCAAGTACACTTAGGAGCTACCCAAGCGAGTGGACTCCCAAGTCTTTTATGAAGTCTATTCCTTTGATCTCTTCACATAATATTTCTCTTGGCAGAATGGGAGTTGACCTTTGCTAGCACTCCAACTCAAGTCCGAAACTCCCAGTGAAGTTTTGCTAAATTCTTGTCATTTTCTTTGAAGGGCTGTGTTGGAATGTCCCTGCCTTCCAAAAACATACCTATTTCTAAATGTCATTAATATATCTAGTGAAACCAGATTAAAGGTGACTGGAGCACTCTCAAAGAAGCCAGATAACGCCAGCCAGCCTCTCGGGGTGGGATATATGAAGCGTGCGCACACTAAGACTAAGTCTAGTAGAATGTATTAAAAGTAGTCTCCGGAAGTTACCATGATGCGTAAACAGGGATATGAATGAGAAAAACGTCGCTACCACAATCTCGGCTTAAGAAAATGAAATGAACTACAGAACATTTGATTTGCAGCATCAGGCAGCGCTTTTCAACAGATAGGAAGGGGGAGGGGTACGCCGTGGCGTTTGTGGAATGTGCCACCGTGGAAACCCTTGAGTGCACGGCTGGCTAATTCCAGTTACATTCGATAAGTAATAGGAGCTGTTTCTGTACCCATATTTGATCTGTATGTCTGTCTAGTCCTACACGTATATCTAAATATAGCGAAATACAGCCACCTGAAACTGAGACTTATCTTAGCCCCAAACAAACTGGAATAACAATTTAAAACTACCCAACTCTCCAAACTTCCTCTGGGAGTTTCAGGAGAGCCAATACATGTCTGCAGAGCCCCAAACTCGACCGTTTTCCCTGGCATCCCTGCCATCAGCGGTTACCCCGCCCCCGCCCCCCCCCCCCCCCCAAAAGCCTCTGAGCAGGTCCCTGAGAGAGAGCGGGGTCAAGAGTAGCTTCAGAAGTGACCATCTGGATTCTTTCTGATAACAAATGCCTTTGTTTTGTCCGTAGTTAAAAGCTTGCCAGATGGAGAAAGAAAAACTAGAAAAGCAATTAAAACAGGTACGTGGCCCCTCCCCCAAATTCACCAGCCTCTGGCCGGGCGTCCCTTGCACCTGTGTCCCCAGGGCAGCAGTTCTCAGGTCCTGACTAAAGGCTCGTGCAAGCTGCGTACAGGCGGCCTGGTGCCGCCACGCTGCCCGTGGCACTTGGTGGCAGTGGGCAGATGTGCTCGGGACTGTCAGCCCCAACACTCAGGAGAAACACACGCTCCGCAGGGCATGTGACCAGAAGCAGGGGCTTGGTGTGCGTTCACACGGAGGGAGATTTCCTGCTAGACCCACTCCCACCTGGGAAAAACATTTCCTTGGGATTCCTCCCGGTTGTTCACACCATTCACAGAGAACTGCAACAGATACATTGGCCTCTTTGGAGAGAACAGTGTGCCTTCTCGGGCACGGACACCTTCTGTCCCACTGGTCTGTCACGACCCTAACAGTGGCCACCTACAATCTCTGGATGTTTGTGAGGCTGCACGGGTCTCCCTCCAGCTGCAATGTAGGGCCACCGATTCTATTCAGTGGCCGCTTCTTCCTGAGTGAGGGCCCTCGGTGGGGACGGTCAGAAACACCAAGCTAACTCTACAGAACTTTTCAGTCTTTCTCATTTATTCAAAATTAGAAAATAATTTTAGTTTCTCCAGAAGTAAATCTGGACTGTGAGCTCATCTGTGTCAGCCCAGGGTCCGTAGCGACATGCCTACTATTTCAAGTTAGGATGATGCCAGAAGTAGGCTGAGCCTTGAGGCTGACACCGAACCACGTGGGTGTGTAAGGTGAATGTCAGCGCGAGTCCACGGGGCACCCACTCCCAGTGAACGAGGGCCTTCTTCTCCCCAGGTGTATTTGCCCACCTGTCGCTGCGGCTTCGGCGTCCACCTGTGGGACCCCTGCACACCTGCCGGGCCCGAGGATGCACAGGATCTAGAGAGGCACCCGGTAAGTAAGAACCTGCACGTCAGCCAACGAGTGTTCTATTTTGGAAAAATTGTGTCTGTCTCTGGGGTTGTGGCACAGAGAGAGTCTCTATAGTGTCTCGGCCCCTAATCCGCAGAGTGGCAGGGTCCATGTTTACTGTCATTCCCGTGGGGATGCTGGGTTCACAGGACACACAGCTGTCACCGTTAATGGCAAGGTATCAAACTGAGCTCTGATTCCTTGAACACACATAAAACATTTTCTATGGGTCATTTTTAATGACATACCTGACTCTACCCAGAGGAATAAAGCAAAATCCATCCGAGAGATGCCTTTTCCCGTGCAAACTTACACAGGACTGCTATGGATATTGCTACATCTGGGAAAAATAGTGTTTGACACTTTCCAATTGAAAGGATATTCTTAAAGGATCCAAGAAAAAGTGACCCACTTCAGTTGCCCTCCACAGCCGTGTCTACCCAGGCAAAATGGCACGAACCGTGGGGCAATTATTTGTGAGTGCAATGGACTTGGACAGCCAGCCTGAGTGAGTCGGCCCCAAGCTGCCTTCCTTCCTTCTGAGCAGTGGTCTCTCCCCCCTCCCCTGCCACGACCCCCCATTCTGCCTGCAGAGACAGAGTCTCGATACAGGGAGAAAAAAACAGCACGTTTTTCTGTGTTTTGCATTTGGTCAGACAACTCCCCTCCTCCTTTGTACTTATTAACTGTGCTTCTAATTATGTAAAGAACCTGAGATTTTCACTGGATTTTCCTAGCAGAGCACCTACCTACACAGGGCATGACCCTCCTGGCCCCCTACTTTTGTACTTGAATGTGACTCAAGCCCTTCTCCCAAGGAAGGACAAGAGACTGTGGGTGGCATGCGGGGAGGTCGGGACTTAACGAGCATCTTCCTTGACCCTGGACTTGACGCAGCGCCCGCTGAGAGTCGGGTCTCGTTGCCGCAGAACTGCCGCCTCCCCCTGCTCTCCTGCTCCCAGTTCTGTTTTCTTCACCGGCTCGCTCGCGTGCAGTGCTCTCGGAAACATTTCTGGGCGTCTCCAACAGCCATGATTCCTTAAACACCTTTTACAGAGCGTAGAAGTAAATTAATATTGTGGGACACACAAAGAGACAGAAATTTACTTAGAAGTTAGTCTCTAAGGGTTGGAGAATTAGAAAAACATTCTTGGGAGAGTTTAACTGTAAAACTGTGTCCTGCAAGTTTATGTAGGAGTAAAAATG
Source organism: Desmodus rotundus (assembly GCF_022682495.2). Classification (NCBI taxonomy): domain Eukaryota; kingdom Metazoa; phylum Chordata; class Mammalia; order Chiroptera; family Phyllostomidae; genus Desmodus; species Desmodus rotundus. The sequence goes on along the minus strand of NC_071395.1, from coordinate 2,872,671 downwards.
ACAGTTTTCTTCAAAGCTTCATTTATGTGAAGAAGGCCAGAATTCACTAACCCTAAGAGCTCGTCAAGCTTTCCCTGTCAATCACAAAAGCTAAGGCCATCAGATCCTGTGAGATTGTCACCAATTGGAGGCCTGTATTTGAAAAAAGATTCCAAGCCGTGTATAATGGCTGACATTTTCAAGCAGCATTTAAAGCAACAAGATCTCAGTAAAACAGTCGGTGTTACCAAACCCCCCAGAATTAATTTTAAACGAATTCGTCATGCTCATTTCTAAGCCTGAGGTAAAGCGCATGCAGCAGTGTTTGTAAAATGACAGTATATTCCCCTTCTTTCGGCAACTCTCCTGGAACATAAAACTCACTCGCTTACCCTAGGTGTTATCTGAGACATCTAAAAATAAACGAGGAGATAAAAACCAGAGGTGATCTCATTTCCTCTGTCAGCTCGCGGTGCACAAGGAGCCGGAGCCTCGGAGTCTGCGGGGGAGAGTGGGGTCAGGCTGTCCTAACTGCCTATTCCAGTGTCCTGCCAGCTCGGCAAATGCTCCCTATTGGCTCGTTGTCAGAGCAAGTCTCCCCAGCCCTAACTGAGCAAGAGAAGGAAAGGGCTGCAAAGGCCTGCCTTGCGGAGAAGTGGGGGGCCGGGTGAGCACATGGAGCAGAAAGACCGAGCAGCCTCGTGGGCAGGTAAAGCCGAGGCTGCCCTTTTCCGAGGGGTTAAGTGCAAACATACTGGTCTTGGTACCGTCTCTGAAGTTCAGGCCTGTCGCTCCTGACTCGTGCCATCCCATTTGTTCCAAGTTGTCCATTTGTCTCCTGTTTGGCATCTGGCTGTTCTCCGCCGGCGTGAACCTCGGGGAAAGCCCCAAGAGAAAAGTGCAGGTTGCCCCCTCGTCTCCCGGCCGCTCTGGTCTAACCCACCTGAGCGCGTCAGAGACTGGCCCTGCAGGGACAGGTACAAAGGGGCAGCTCGTCCTGCTCCAGCCACGTCCCCACCTCACGGCTCAGATTTTTGCCTCGATCCACCAGAAAACACTAAACTTGTCATTGTTTTTCCTGGTCTTCTCGTTGCCTGCTGTGTGAGGGTTTTCTTTCTTTTCTTTTCTCTTCTCTTTTTTCTTTTTTCTTCCTTCTTTCAAAAGAGTATTTGCTGATCGTAAATGGCTTTGCTTTTATTCACGGGCTACAGTGAGCTTTACAAAAGTGTCTATGCTCCGGCAGATATCCAAAACACATCTGTTCTGAAAAGAAGACCACGTGCCCCACCCCCACAAGCAGGACGGGCCGGCCTCCCACGGGTGGGCCTAGGAGGGGTCGGGAGATGGTCGAAGTGCTGGGGAGGCAAGAGAGGGGCGAGGGTGCTGGCCGGTCGGGTAGGAAGGACTTTGGTAGGCTGCGTAAAGAGAGCCGCAGAGCCTCCTTGTACTTGCGTGTGCCCTGCTCTCTTTGAGGTCTGTGTGGCTGTAATCATGCTCGTTCTTCCGCACAGCCAGCCTGTGGGCGGAGTGCTCCCGACCCGCTTCCGCCAGGTGTGCGGCACGAGGCCAATGGTACGACCTCAGCTGGACTGAGCGCTCTCTCGTGTGGACATTCTAACGGAATCTGGGGGGGCGTTTGCTCAGCACACAACCTCTCATGCTTGGGGACGACCTCCTCGAAGGTCGCGCTGCCCGCACCGCTCCACCGGGACAGGGCTCCTCAGGAAAGAGGAAAGCGGGGGTGTCCGTGCCGGCTCCCGTTCTCCCCCCGGCCTCCGAGGCAGCGTTCCCTCTGCGGCCCGGATGGAGGCGAAGCAGCGCTGCCTTAGCACAGCAGTGGCAGGGCTCTGTGACTCCCCTCCAAAGGCAGATGCGCACCCACTCTGCCGGGCGGGATTCGCCGGGCAGCTGTCTTCTGCGTCGCTGGCAGGCAGACAGAGGAACCTGAAGGCTCAGAACTTGTTCCCTCGCCACTGAATGTCAGGCTCCCGTTCAGGCCAGGGCGGCCCCAACACCCCCTCCAAGCGTGCTCGAAGAGCGAAAGCGTTAGCTGGAAAGTGCTCACGGCTTTTCACCTGACTTTCCTTTGTGTACCGTTCCTTCCTTCCTTCCAGAATCTGCTCTCACGAGGCTGCCCGAGAGTGGGCTGCGTCCACCGGGCTGTAAGCATAATCCCCCTTCTCGCCTCAGACAGAGTCAAAAGTCAGCAGTGTGCACATTTAAAATCTCCTGTGACACACACCAGTGACCCTACGTTGCTAATTTCCAGAGCTGTGAATCTGTGTAGAAAAGCTGAAGATGAGCCGCATTCCAAGCTCAGGCCATCCTTGAAACTTGACCTCATTTTTCAGACCACAGGACTCTAGTTCTCAGTACAGGCGTCCGGTGTGGGCGAGGTCGGGAGGCAGGGGCGCCCCGTGCAGTCTGACAGGCTGTGAAGCCCACACGTCCAAGTGCTGTTGGCCGTGGTCTGTTCGCGCAGGGAGCCCGACGGCGGTCACAGGGCCGCTGGGCGTGGCACAGCCTTGGGAGGGGCAGAGGCCAGGGCGTAGGGCAGCGGTACAGAGAACGAAGACAAAACGTGACAAAACTCTAGAGTCAGGTGTCCAGGTGCTTGGAGACCTACAGGCTTCCCTTCCCCTTCGCTTCCTACTACAACGAGAACCGCTGGTTTCCACGAGGCGCTTAGCTTCCGGCCGCCACGGAGAGCTTTGATTAGAAAGGCCCGCTGTTAGCCTTAATGACCGCTGCGGGTGCCTGCGTTCTTGAAATCCGTTGCAGCTTCATCGCTGAGTTGTCGCCCAAGTATAGTTTTCCATCTTACACGGGTCTGGAATGAATATTAAAGATGTTTTCTTCCTGGGTGGAAGTTTACTCACTAGAAGACACAGTTACTCAGGAGAGAGTTCAGTGATATCGGAAGGCCTTCTATAAATCACTGTTGGATTCTTCCTGGACCAATGTTACAGAAGCTAACCGTTATATAAAATAGAAATGGACTGAGATGGTCACCAGAACCTAAACAAAATTTGCAGAAACAGAATTTTGTAGTTAGCATGAGACCTACGGCTCTTCGTCATCGTGGGAAGAAGTTGAATGCGTTTTGTGATGCCCGAACATGCTGTGTGAGTGGCTACAGGTGTAAAACTAAGATAAAGGATAATCCTCTATTTTGTACTAACCTAAGTATTTCTAAGACTTTGTGTTAATCTTCACAGCAATGCTATCTAGTAGGTCTTATGATTACACCATTTTGCAGATGAGAAAACCGAGGCTTGGAGAACTTAAGTCGCATGCCAAAGTCCCAGTTAGTAACACTTGGCCCTGGGACTAAATTCCCGGTGTGGGGACCCCCAAACCTGTGCCCCGCCTCACATCCTGTTGGGCCCTTGCAAACCTCCCCATCATCCTGTTGAACTTTCTACAACACCGGGTACCAGAGTGAGGATGGGGCTTCCAGCTGGATGGTTATGTGACCGGTGCCCAGCTCTCAGTCCCCTTTTCTTTCCACGGACACTCAGCGTACACGGTCTGTGCTGCGCACTGGCGTGGGGAACGGTGCAGGTGAAAGCCGCCATCCGACGTGAGCCTCAGTGCGTGGAAAACACAGTAGGAACTAACTGGGCCTGTGGGGCCCTGCCGGGAACCAACCGGGAGGCTTTGCTGCTGTTGGAAACAGGTCCTTTCCCGCCCGACACAGCTCTGCAGCTGGCACAGGGCTGGCCCTGGCTGGGGGACACCGTAGACAGGCACTCCTCCCTCACACACATACCAGCGTGGAGTGCGGCCGCCCCTTTTGGTACTTCCTAAGCCGCTGCTCTTTTGAGCTCCAGCCAGGTCGTAAGAACTGGTGGACGCTCTGCGGTCCCCTCACCACAGGCCTCTCTGTGCTGTCATTTCATTTCAGTGCTTTTGGTTCATCTCCGGGCTTTTGGTTCATTTAGTTGGAAATGTCCTTTTGATTTGGAGCTGCAACCCAACTTCTCAGTTTCTTAAAAATAATCGTGTGGTGTTGATTGTTAGGCAAATGTGGGTTTGGCATTCTGTTATTATACGGATATTGTTGTTCAAATAGCGCTCATTGTTTGATTGTAGGGCTAATATATTTATAGCCCCACTATTCAAGAATATACTGCTAGTCGGGATGCCCTCCCTGTACTTGGGGTACAAATAACCAAACTCAAGCAACAGAAGGAAAAAGTGAGTGGACAAGTTAGATTGTCTCTGATACTCTAGAAACAAAAATTATTTCTTAAAATGCCTGTAAGTTTTGTTCATATAAGGACTTCAGATACTTTACTTATATTTAAATGAAGACAACCCCTTCAGAACTGTGAATATTTAAATTAGTATTAATTAGTGTCTGTGCTTTACAGGTTGTCTCAGGTCTCAGTTTTTCTTGATTTCCTGTGACTGCTAACAAATCTGTTTTTCTGACCCCAACATACGAAGCACATTATATTTTTATCCCAGCACCTTCCCTTTGTAATTGTCGCTCTTTATGACAGTTCAGCCTGAAACGGTGGCCCTGAGGCCTCTGCATTAAGTGTCTGTGCGAAGCCCAGCAGCCTGTGACTGTGCGAAGGTCAGGGTGAACGGTGGTGAAGCTTCTCTGACCTCGCCAGGCCCTCCCCTGCCCTCCCGGGGCTGGGGCTGCTCGCTGGGCGTGAAGGGATGAGCCAGGCTTGGGAACGGAGTCAGTGTGTTTCCTCCCGTTGGACACACTCAGCAGGAAGGCCGCGGTAGCACCGAGAAGGCTCAGAGCCCAGCCAGCTCCGTGCCAGGACACGCCGGCGCAGGCGGACTGAGCCGAGGCGTCTCCTGTCCCTCCCACTTGCCCTGGGAGGGGCCTGACTGCGGAAGTGAGGGCGGCCCAGCTAGTGCATCCCAACTGCATCCGTGTACCTCTCACCAGTCCACAAGCAGTGCCGTGCCCAGGCCTGGGGGAGGGGATGCCACGAGGCTCGGAAGCAGGGCCTTGGTCACCTGGGCAGAGGATTCCGGGGTCTGTGGGTGAAACAGGACGTTATTCTAGAGGAAGGCAGGCTCACACCGTGAGACGAGGTGCGGCCGACGGAGGGTCTAGCCGCGCCGGGGGCCAGGTCAGTGGGTGCTGAGTGCCACACCTTTGGGGCACACCTTTGGGGCCACGCATGTCCCGCTTTGCTGTCAGTGTCTGCGGCTATTTCCGAGTGCTTTGGGGACACACTGGAAACCAACTCTTCTTTCAAAAATTAACAATTTAGACACAGGTTTTCAAGGCACAGGGGACTCATTTGCCGTCCGCTCTGCGCAACGCTGACGTGTGGCGCTTTCACACGCTGAAGCCCCCAGATGGGCAGGGGTCACAGCTTCTGGGAAGAAACATGATTTGACAAAGAACGTTTCAGTCTCGCTCCATCTGTTCTCAGAGTGGATGTGAAATGACGTCCACGCTTCCAGAACCGTTGCAGCGCAGGAGGGTAGGTGTGGCCTGAAGGTGTGTTGTTGCGTCTGGGTTCTGCCCCCACCGCCTGCCCGGCGCTCTGCACCTTCGTTTCTCCTGGCGCAGAGCCGCACTTGGTCGGAGAGCTGCAGCTCCAGGCTCGGGCGGGGCGCCGGGGGAGGCGCGGCGTGCGGGCTCGTGCACTGGGGCGCGAGCCCCCAGGATGGTTTCTCCGCTAGCAATAGATCAAAGCCCAGCCGTTCCGATTGGCCTCTGCCGACGTCTAGTAACAGCTGATTATGTAACTCTGGCTGACTTCACTTCCCAGGGCTCCAGGACTGCAGACTGGGGGTTTGCTTAAACAACATTCCTTCCCAGCTCCAGAGGCTCCAAGTCCAAAATTGAGTGCTGGCATGGCCATGCCGCCTCCATAGGCTGGAGGGGAGGACCCGTCCTTCCTTCTTCCCAACTCTAGCCGCTCCTTGGGGAACCCCTTGCGTGGCCATCTTGCCTCTGCATCTGGGTCCACACCGGCCTGTCCTGAGAAGGACACCGGTTGCACCACCTTAGTCTCACCCAGCAGAACCTCCCATGAACCCGATTACGTCTAAAAAGTCCCTGCTTCTAAGTGAGGTTGCATGCACGGTCAGTGGGGTTTGGACTCCAGCGTACCTGGTAGGAGCACACAGTTCAACCCATTATACGAACTAAATGCCAGAAACTACTTTGCAGATCCCATGCCAGCAAAGCCTTATATCAACTCCGAGAAATGAGTGTGGCTGTGGCCCTGGTGTACAGTGTGGAAACTGAGGCACAGACGGTAACGTAGCTGGTCCGCAGGGCTAGTTAGTTGTTGGCCGGACCAGAGACGAGCCAGCCAGTCCGAGCCCAAGTCCGCTCTGTGAGCACCAAGCGGCGTGGACTCTCTTCAGTCCGCGCTACACCCGAAGTAAAGTGTAACAGCGTCATAGCCTGCGTGTGTTCTGTCCAGATGAATTCTAATAGCCCTGAAGACCATTCTTCTCCGCTCTGCCTTCCCCTCCAGGAGCGGAGGCCCCACCTTTGCTTTTGTTTGGGTTTCCACTCTGCCCGGGATGATCCCGGAGCCCACCGTCTCTGCACCGAAAGCGCGGGGACAGTGGCCCTGGCCTCTGTACCCAATTCACAAGAGCACTCCCCAAACCAGGAAGGAGTTCATTTTTCTTAGCGCTGTAAGATACCTAGTGTGTCGTTGATGGATTAAATCTGAACGTCAGATGACTGACCTCCGGGGGTTACGCTTCTGGGTCCCGGCTGATGTTCCCAGCACCTGATGTACCTTTGCACCGTACTGGCCACACGTCTGCCTGGGAAAGTCACTCACTACACTCCCGTTACTATCAGATGCCTGGCAGGCTTGTCTCTGAAAGACCAGCGCAGGGCAGCAAGGGGGGCACATTCACGCAGTCTGGGCTGTCGTCACGAAGGAGGAGCACACCTTATTTCTTGGCGTTGCTGTGATTCTGTTCCTGTTCCCACCAGTGGGCCTCCTTGAATGTGTCTTCCTGTGGTATCCGCTGTGGCGTCTTATCGGGGCGCTACTGAAACGTACCACATTCTTCGCCCCGGTCTTGCCGATGCCCGTGGTCTCAGGGCAGGCGCACCAGGAGAGCTGAGATCCCTTCCAGGGCTGTGACGGTCTTGTGCCTGGTGCCCTGTTTTAGAAGTAGTTTCTTTGGCGAGTTATGTCTCTGCGGGTTGAACACTGCCCCTAATGGCCACTCATGTAACTTCGCTGTCGTAAGCAAATGCCTGAGCCGCCCAGATGCCAGCCTGGATGGGGCACTCCTCCTTGGTGCGACCACACGGGACCTCACCACACAGCGAGCGCATGCCAGTGCTTCAGACAAGAACGGCGCCCTTCCCGCCTCGGGGGCCTGGACGCACACCTGCAGGCAGCTCGTGAGCAAAGTGTTCCTCTTTCACCAGCCCAGAAGTTCACGCTCACCCTAAGCCCGGAGAAGAGGGGTGAGTCTCTTCGTTTTAATCTGAAAATTTTCTGCTTCTTTTTTTGTAGATTTCTCCTCCGAAAAGAAAGTCACCCAGTAAGCTGTGTGCGCAAGCAGAAGGGTGCGGGGGCACAGGGAGTGCCAGGCCAGGCCCCCACTCTTCTGGTCCCTGTGGCTCGTGTCGTCTGCCCGGCTGCCTGCCGTCTGCCCCACCACCGTGTTCTGTTCCCTTCAACGTGGATGGAGGAAAAGGCTTGTGACAGCTGAGACCCGGATGGAGTCTGTGGGGCCAGGATTCTGTGACCCACAACATGGCCAGTCGTGTCCTAGAGATGAGACTGGCAGGCGGATGACACGCCGCTCCCTGGGACCCCTGAGCACATGGCTGGTGGATTTATGGGGGCGGCTCCACGGTTTCAGCAAGTCCCCTTGGGGAGCAGCCACACTGCCTGTTGACTTCTGCATCCCTTCCCCGGGGGACCGGTCGCTGCAGCTGTACGTGATTCCCTTGCTCCCCAGTTCTCACAGGGGCTCAGGTCTTTGGCCGGTTGGACTCGATGCTCTGTGCGTCTCTGCGGGTCAGTGACCCTGTAAGCAGGACTGAGGAGGTGTGTATCCTCCTTACACTGCATGGGTGGTCCCACACGAACAAAGGCAGAGACTTGAAACTATTCCCGGCACAGCTGGGTGCCTACTTCATTTTCGGGCGGAACGGATGACGAAAGGCGCGGTCCCAACCCGGTGGTCCTGCTCAGCGGTTTGCGCACCTACGCACAGAAGCTGTTCCGAGGTCTGGGGATTTGCAGTTAAATCTGTGATGTTTTGTTTTTTCCCCCCCTATGGATTTGAGTAGTTACGAATAAAGAGCATTACCCTGACTTCTCAAACCAATTAAAATGAAAAACAAATGTATCCAAGTTTTATTGCAATGAAATTCCACAGCGGTATGACAGATGTGTGAGGGTTGGCCAGTTGTGAAGTTCACCCATTTAATAAGGACGCTGCTGGGACCACACGGAGATTCTCTGTGAGGAGTGTGACACCCGCGGGTGCCGGGGCTACAAGAAGCACCTGAAAAAACCAGGGCCATCAGCCGAAGCCGCAGGCGTGTATAACAACCCAGAGACGCAGAGACGGCCTGGCGTCACCACCCAGAAAGTGCGCTGCTTTATTCCAAGTCAAACTTTTAATTTTCGGTTTCTGGAAGCACCTGAAGTGCGGTGTGAAAGGAGGGGGAAGAGCCTTCGAAAGTCAAATCCTTTGCGCCCCAGTATCCCGCTCCTGGCACGAGACTTCAGGGGGGATTGGCCTCCCCTCACAGGGACCCCCTAAAGCTCTGTTTTTGCTGCTGCCTGTTGAAGACACGGGTCATTCTGGGGCAGCACTTCAGTATCAGTGAGTCCGAACAGCAACGGAATTTAGCAAGTCAGTGACCCTGAAACATTTTGGCATTTTTTTAAAATCCCCATTTTCTCAGATTAGTGAAAAAGTCTTAGGAAGATCAACGCCCAGCGGTGGGTTAGGGTTCCACCCGCGGTGCCCCTGCATGGAGAAGCACCTCTCAGTGGGCTCGCGGTGAACGGCGATTTCACAGTCCTGTTTCTATTACTGAAGTCACCCTATTCCTAGTTAGCAAGTGGCCAAACACTGGCAAGGTGCGCGCTGGCTCAAGCCAGGGGAGGAGAGCCGATTCAGGTGGGACCCGATTTAATCTGAACCCCCAGTGGCTGAGAAGAGGGCCCCTAGCCCAGAGCATCTCTCCGTCTCTAGAAGAGAGACACGGGCACTTCCTCACAGTCCCCTGGTGAGGAAAGGGCAGAGCCAGGGCTCAGCTCCCACCCCCACCCCCCAGTTCTGTGCGGGCTCTGGGTCTGCTTCCTGGAAGGCCCCGGCTCTCCCTGTTTTGGGGTGTCGCTCGGGTTTTCAGCAGGTTGCCTTACAGGAGCATACTCCTCAGGAGAAATGTTACGAGAAAAGACTATGTCTTGGAGAGAATTTGTGAGTTACCCCCGAGCTAGAGAAGGTTACCAGGTGGGAAGGGAATGTGAACGCCGAATGTCCCAGTGCAGATGTGGTCGGGTCTGAATGGGTGCTTGCATGGATCGACACTTTCTTTCCAGTGTAGCTCGGTCACTAACAGCAGCGAGTCTGAAAGGTTCAATGCAACCATCTTTATTTAAATGCCCACTTATTTTCCAAAATGCCTAAGCAGCAGTGGTTTGGGTTGAATCCGCATTTGGAGGGAGGGCAGGGTCACTTAGGGTTATAGTTGTGAGTATGTGAAACACAGAGTTTATTCCTGTACCATTATTTATTAATTACAGTATCCGTTTCCACACGAACAACTATAAACTCCCTTTGTCCCCACCTGTATAGTCAGACCCATTACAATCAGATGAATTCAGTTCAAAGGTTACACTTGCCAGTCTTACAGAAGCGTACCTTGAACTGTTGTGCGGAATATTTTACTATATTTTAAAGGGAAAAACACCATCATAAACCCACAAGCCTCCATGTGAAGTTTCTCCTGAATCTGACAAAGCCCCTTAAGAAAATACTTTAAGGAAGTAACCTTGGGAAAAGTTCCCACGAAAGAGAACCACCACAGCCCACGCCTCATTTCCTTATTACTCTTTCTGAAGCGCTTTCTCAACTAAGGCTGATAATTTACATTTTAATAGGCTGTTAATAAATAAGTCATAGGAAACAGAATTCCTTCGTGTGAGAACTCTGCCCAGCGGGTTCTGTGAAAACCGGTGGGATGTGGGTGCGTCTCTCCAGCCAAGCTCAGCTCTAGCGTCATGGACTTCAGGACACTGGGCGGCAGAGCGCCTCCCCACGGGGAAATGGAGGGAAAACTCCCGGTGGCGCCACAGTTTTCTGTGGCTCAGCACGTTTCTGCACAACCAGTCCGTTCCAAACGTGTCCTAACTCTCCTCTCCATCAGTTGCCTACTCGGGATGCCACTGTTTGTTAGCGCCATTTGTAAGAAATGACTTGTGTGTGATAAAGATGTCCTGTGTGTGCAGTGACCGGCGATGCACGAGAAACAGAGGCATTTCCTAGTCGTCCTGTTGCTAAGGAAACTGCTGTACTAACAGCCACGGGAGGGTGTGCTGAAGCCAGGGAGATGCACACCCTTCAATTTCCAGACTAGCCCTTAGTCTTTTAGTGCCTATAGGAGGGTCAGCCTCCTTGCTTAAACCACAGGAATCAGTCAAAATTTGGCAATTTAAACGGAGCAAAATGTTACAAGAGTCAGGTGTTCTAGCAACATGTTTTGGTTTCTTTTTTTTTCCTGAGAATCAGCAAAACCTGGCATCATTTTTCCCCAGTGGAAAACTACCCTTTATTTTGGTATCCTTCCTCGTTCGCCAGGGTTCTGATAATACGACATAAATCCGTGTTTCCCATGAAACATTAAAGGTTAATCTGAGCACATAGACTAATTATTTACAAATTTTACAAAGTTAAAGTGGCTTTCTTCAATAGAAGGAAGTGGAGGGTTCAAATTAAATTAGGTCTCTCTCCCTTAAACTGGGGTTTCTCCCATTCCATTAGCGTGCGCTCAGCGCTCAGCGTCTGGCTCTAGGGTGTGTTTTGCCCGTGCATGTGGCTACGTGGGGATGGAGTCATTTTGCAAAGAGGGAAGGGCCTCTCCATGACAGCAAGGAGGCAAAGCCGAGGGGTTGCCTCCTCAGCGACAGGGCAGTGGTACCCTGCGGGTGGGGAGCCGGGTTTGATTCTTTGTTGTGGTGATGTGTCCGCACACTGGTTTCAGCTCCCCCTTCCCCCAGCCGCACACTCTGATTTCCCTGTGCGCCATCGTTCGGGTTTCAAAGTGGTCTGTCTTTTGTGAGGCCACACCCACGTCCCCTGGCTTTCTCGGAGAACGAAGCAGAAGGCAAAGGCACGTGTCAGGCAGGAGTCTGGAGAGCTGCGAGTCAAGCAGTAAATAGACTCATGGGCAGTCTTACATCGAAGCTGAGCTGAAGGCGCTGACCTACGTTTGAGTGTTCCTCGCCATCCGGGGAGATGTAGTTCAGAAGGCCGATGGTGTCAGAAACCCGACGCTGGCGATTTGGTTGTTGTCTGACATAATACAGTTAATGGCGTGTTTCCAACCACTCTTCCAGGCAGAACTGAATTTAAATCCTTTTAGCAGCAGGAGACTGATCCCCAGGCTCGAAAACACATTTGTGGTCCACAGGCAGCTGAGAACGCGTGAAGGTTTCTCACGAGGGAGATTGTTATTCCAGCGTCGCTACCAATTCTGGGTGTTCCCGAGGCCACGGAAGTTCTCACGTTCCCCCCCGATTTTTGTTGTTGTTTTTTTTTAACTTTCCTTTAAAGTTGACATTCGATGTTATTCTGTGTTCGTTTGAGGTGTGCCGCGTAGTGGTCCGGCAGTCCCGTACTTCACAAAGTGGTCCCCGATAGTTCCAGTGCTGCCTGGCACCACACACAATTCTTACAATATTACTGACTGTGTTCCCTGCGCTGCACTTTACACCCCCGTGACTATTCTGTAACCGCCAGTCTGTACTTCTCCACCCCTCCTCCCTGCTCCCCCACCCCTCCCCTCTGACCACCACCAGTCTACTCTCTGCGTCTCTGAGTCCACTTCTGTTTGTTCATTTATATTGCTCTTGAGACCCGTTACGTAAGCGAAGTCCGAGTCATCATGTAAGATGTCAGAAAGGTGTGCCACGCATATTCTGGGGCTGCTCATATCCAGACACGCCACATTTCTCCAGGAATATGCCTCTGTCGTCTGCAAAGGTGACAGAACAGTTTCTTGCTATTCTAAAACCTTTATTTCTGATATTAGGCTGCAATATCATGCGTCGTCAGTAGGTGGCGCCACTTGACCTACTAGAAAGTGAAAATTTCTGAGTTTAACATAAACTAATGTTAAAGTGAGTGTCATAAATGCAGAAAACGCATGAAAAAGCAGATTCATTCACGCGAGGGACATTTCCCACTAGGAATCTGGAAGACGTTACCTCCTGTACGAGTGCTGTGACGATGTCTCTGCGACATTTAGTGCCGGCGGCGGAGACCCCGCCCTTCCTCCTGGAGCCTGGGATTCCGCACGTGCTACCGGGGTAGCGGCGTCCCGTTTGGCTTTGCAAGGTTTTACATTAAGAAGACAGGGTTGTTCCCAAATAGACTGACATAAAGACCTCTTCTTCTTAAAGAAAACAAAATAATGGCGCCCTGCTGCGGTGGAAGATGCGGGGTCTGGAGTCGCCCAGGCCTGAGTCCCAGCCCAGCGCCGCCATGTGCTGCTGGGCCGTCTCGAGCGGTTTACGTGGGCTTTTGTTGTTTGTGTTTTGAGCCAGAGTCCAAATGTCTTAATTTCAAGGCTTGTACTTCTGACAGAGTTTGGGGGGGATTAATAACGTGTGTAAATCGCCTGGCACATAGGAGGGATTCCAGAAACCGTCCTTATTAGCAGCAGATGTGTTTCAGCAAAGCCTCAGAACCTACCTTACCCCCACGGCATAAATATGGGAGGATGGAACTTTGTTACTAATAGTTGTAACATTAACGTTAATTTTAAGTCATTCTAGTGTGCTATGAATCTAATATTTAAGAGGTAAGTATGTTTCCATAGCAAATCAAATTCCATGTAACTTTTGTCTAGTTGGAAAAGTGACACCGTACTTCGATGAGCTAGTCTGGGGGCGGGACGCGAAGGCAGGAAAATGTGTATTTAATCGAAAATGCCTGAAGTGACGGAGCCGCGCCAGGGCCTCCCAGCTGTGCGCACATGTTCCTACACCTGGGGCCTCTGCGCTGGGCGCCCGCCTCATTGTGGGTCAGGGAAAGTCCAGGGGCTGAAGGAACCCAGGAAAACACCCCGGGCCTGGTAAACAGCACAGCCCGGAGCCCCTCGAGGGGGTTTTCCCGCCGGGAGAAGCCAGGCAGCACGAGAACCTGCAGAGGGGACGTCCTCTGAGAAGTCGCCTCAGAAACCTCCCCGCAGGCTTGGGCCTGACCCAGGGGAAGGCGGAGAAGCTGCGCCAGCTGCGGAGGGCGTCTCTCCCAGGTGAGACGGGCGTCAGCAGAGTGGGTCCAGACAAGTGTGGCCGACGATCCCGAGGATGGCGTCAGGGTGGGTGAAGGCCGACTCTTGGCCCCTGGCACCTGCTTCAGTGTGCCAGGGCTGCGGTGACAAAGTCCTACCGTGCAGTGGCCTAGCAACAGAAACATGCTGCCTTGCCGTTCCGGGGCTGGAAAGCCGGGGTCCAGGCATCTGCAGGGCTGTCTCTCCTGAGGCAGGAGGGCAGCTGTTCCCTGCCTCTCCCCAGCTCTGGGGGTGGGTGGCCCTTGCTGCTATTCCGGGCCTTGGGGACACTCGCTCCCTCTCGGCCTCACCTGCACGCAGCACCCTCCCTCAGTGCGTGGCTGTGGCCACAGTTCTCCTTTTCTGAGGACGCCGTCCTGTTGGATTAGGGGTCCCTGGGACTGCCGTGTGGGCTCATCCTGACCTAACCAATTCCATCTGCAGGGACGCTGTCCCCACAGAAGGTCACGTGGTGAGGGGCTGGCTGTTAGGACATCAACATGTAAAGTTTGCAGGGACACAATTCAGTCTATGACAGTGTCCCTTTCTGGATTATAGACACGCCGGTACTGTCACGCCGGTGCTGTGGCCTGAATCGCTGTCCCCCGGCAATCAGTGTGTTGAAAACGCAATGCCCCAGGGGATGGAGCTTTGGGAGGTGACTAGGTCACCAGTGGAGACCTTCTAAATGGCACAAGGGCCCTAATGAAAGAGGCCCAGAGCGCCAGCCTGCCCGCCCACCATGGAGGGCACAGGGACAAGCAGGCAGAAGCTCTGTCACTCATTAGAGCCCCACCACACTGCACCCTGATCTCAGACTCCAGCCCCCAGAATGGTGAGAGCAAAAGTTCTGCTGTCCCGAAGCTGACCGGGTCTGTGGTGCTTTATTGTAACAGTCGGGACAGACTTCGGCCCCTTTGGAACCAACGCCCCAGGGAGCAGAGCTTCAGACGGGCCTGCAGCTGGGACTGTGTCTCCTTCCACGGAAGTCCCACCAGGGCGAAGGGCCGTTGGTGGCTGGAGAAGGTTAGGGGCTGTGCGTGCCCATCCACCAATGGCTTAAGGGCTCCCCGGTCCAGCTTGTGCCGGACAATTGACCGAAACCACGTGGAGAAAATCTGTGGAAGACCACGTGGCGATACCCTGTGATCCTGATGTTTTGATTTCGTATGTTCCCTTCGTAAAGACTCCGCCCCAAAGTCTTTTCAGATGGCCTCAGAAATGGCTTTGGCGATAAACAGTCACGATCGCTCTGCTTAGAGTGAGAATTTGAAGTCTGGAAATAAGAGGCGTGTGTGTGTGCGCTTCGATGGGAGTTTTGGTGGCAGTGCATTTAGTAAACCAAGGTGGTGGTGGTGGTGGTTTTAATCCCTTGTGTTCAGTCCTTCCAGAATCCTCTTACTGGAGTACCTCGCTTATTTCTCGCTCATGATCTCGAAACCTCCCCGTCCCTTGCTAGTATTTTGTTGTTGGTGGTGGTGATGGTTTTCACATGGTTAGTTTTGTCCAGAGCAAGACTCCCCGCGATGCCTCGAGCAGCAGTCTCTCTGGGCAGTGAAAGCAATGACGGCTGCGGTTCTCTATCGCTCCTTTCACAGAACAATCAGACATGAAATTCCTCAGACGACCCCCAAGACGCTGAGGATTGTTAAACAGTGCAAAGAAGCCGCACTAACAATAAGCTGTTCCCTGAAATGCAGTTGAAAGGAAAGCAGAGGGGAGACACGTTGGATGGGTGGGCACCGCAGTACCCAGACCACCAGGACCCAGATCAGGACCCTCAGGGCCTTCGGAAGAGTGGGCATCAGACCACGGAGCCCCTGGCACTGCTCCAGACGCGGGGAGAGCTCCCCTGCAGATGCAGACCAGACGCAAGGCTTGGCATTCGGCAGCTGAAGAGCCAGTGTTGGTGTGGGTGAAAGCGACGCTGCGAAGTCAGCTGTCTTCCTTCAACGCCACACGCACACCTGTCCCAGGAATCATCTCAGAGAAACATGCTTGTGAAGCTGTGCTGTGGTTCTCTGCAAACCTCCGTCACTGCCTGCACCGTTTCCAACCTCGAGGACCCTCATCCTGCAGCTTTTTCTCCAGGTTCTGTGTCATTGGTTCTGCCCTCCCCTACTTTTCAGAACAGCACGTGGTCTGAAGGGGAGAAACCAGCGTGTGCGTGATTTCGCCCGGACTTCCCTCCTGAAGACTGTCCTGCAGGAGTGACTATCCCCTTGGACACTGACGGTGAGCACCCTTTCGGAAGGCAGGAGGGAGCAAGCTGTGGGAACCCGGCTGCCCTCTGTGCTGGGGGAGCTCACGGACTCATGTGGGAATGTGTTAAAGGCTTAAACGAACAGGAGCCGCTTGACCGGAATGGGCTCCAGCGAGTCTCTCCCGCTCTGTCCACCGGGGACGTGCCGTACCTGCTCTGCCCACACGCAGGGTGCAGACCGGTCGGCGGTAAAGTGCTGATAGCACCAGACAAGGTGCCTCCGTCAGGCCGCCCTCTGCAGGGGTCTTGGCACGCTGTGTGTCCGCAGGCACATCCAGGGCACGTGCACCCCTCGAGTGTGCCCCTCACTTGTGCAATGGAGCCATCACTGCAGGTGCTGCGGGGCTGTGACCCGGCCACCTCAGCCAGGCTGCATGTCACTACCTGGCTCCCCTTCTGGGGCCCCTCGGGAGGGGCGCCCGTAAGGAACCCTCCAGGGCCCCCTTCCTGGATAGCAGTGGGCACAGAAGCAACAAAGGAAGTGGATCCTGCGGATGGTCTGTGTGAGCCCCACACTGGCCTCGTTAGCAGAAGCCTCTGCCTTCGACCGGCCCAGCTGGCCGCCCCTTCACAGCCAGGACTTGGCACTTAAGTCCCTTTTAATGAGAGGAGCTGAGAGCGACTCAAGAGCCCCCCCTGCCCCTTCGGGCACCTCCCCCCCCCCCCCCCCCCCCCGTCTTCCCCCCTCCCCCAGCTTCCTGACCAGGCCAGCAGCGTTTCCTGCGTGCTGGGCAGCGGCCAGGCAGCCTCATTTTCAGACCCGAGAGCTACTTTTCAGAGTCACAGCATCACCTTAAACTTGGCCCATTTGAAAGAGGAACCCATCGCGTACGGTTTCCCCAAATTAGCGTGCAGATTGAAGGTCACACATTAACACACCGATTTAAGTCAGGAATGCCCATTAATGGCTATGGGGAACCTGGCACCAACTGGAGCGTACTCCTCAGCAGTCCCGAACCGCTGGGTGCACGGTGTCCTGAAGAGACGTGTCCGGCCGTTGAAGAAAGAAGGACAGCGTGCAACAGCTACTGCTGTTTCCAATTATTTCGGTGATTTATTTGTGGCCAAATAAGCCCCTTACTCTAGGAGGGCTTCACTAATGCACGGGCGAGCTGTGGCTGGCCGAATCGTGGTGGCGGTCCTTTTGATTTAAGATCCGCAGGGTTCCCAGGCCCTCCTGTGGACGTCACCAGGACGCCAGGGCTGCACTGCTCTCTGTGTTTGTTTCCAACTGACAGCGCTCGTCAGAGATGCGTTAATGCAAAACTCAGAGCGGGCTCTCCTGCTGCTGAGGGTCTGAACAAAGGGTGGGACCGAAGACCCTACCTCGCCCTCTGTGAGCCTTTGGCCACATCCATCTTGACACATCCGTCATGTCCTCTGATGCGGAAAGGCCCGTTGAGAAGGAAGGGCGGACACGGTGTGGACGTGCGGCGCAAGCATGGTTCCCGTGAAATAACCCATGGGTGGGGCGCTTTTTAAAACGTTTTGAAAATGAGACTCTTCATCTGCAGGGCTCTTCTTCATGACTGGAGATGCCTCTCCCTCAGAATGGTCCTATTAAAGATTTTATTTATTTATTCTTAGAGAGAGGGGAAGGGAGGGAGAAAGAGAGGGAGCAACCACATCCATGTGGTTGCCTCTTGTGCGCCCCCTAGTGGGGACCCAGGCATGTGCCCTGACTGGGAATCAAACTGGAGACGCTTTGGGTTTTTCAGTCCACTGAGCCACACCAGCCAGGGCAAGCAGAGTTTTTTAATCCTCTCAGGTCAACTCTAACTACAGCCTCTCTCGCCGCCTTTTCTTCTGCTGTTTATTCACTCGACATTGACCTTGTCACTGTCGAACTGCTAAGGTCACATCTCGAGTGCCTGTCCTGTGGTCAGCTCTTCCCAGGCTCTTCGGTCCTGTGTGCTCCTCTCTAGTCGTCCACTGCTGTCCGCGCGATCCGTTTTTGTATTAGTTTCCTTCCAGTGGTGCTTGAGTCCCCTGTCTCTGCCTTTGAGCGGCATCTGTGTAATGCAGCTGACAGCACCCACAGTGACAGGACCGGCCCACGACGGGATGAGAGGAGGCCAGTCCCCTGTGAGTAGGGCGTTTCAACACAGCATCTACCCGTGCAGGAGGGTCGAGGTGGCCGAGAGTGAGAGACCACAGACAGCCAGGCTGACGTGAGCAAGGTGACACCTTCACCATTGCTGTCTGCCCTGGGCTTTCCAAGCCCTCTCTACCCCATCCCCACATCTCCGCCCCGTGCTTGGAGTGCAGCCTTCGCAGGAGTGGTCCCTGTGGACAGGCCCCTGGCAGCACACCTGTCTCAGGAAGGGCCTCCTGGGAGGATAGCATGCAGGCTGACGACCTGCCCACAGGCCGCGTGGCCCTCGGGGCTCACCACGTGCAGCAGGGGTTGTGCCTCAAGGGGTGCACAGCCACGGCCCGCACCTTCATTTCCTGCGAAAGCTGGACCCACAGTACCCACAATACCGCAAGCTGGTCTTTCCCGTTCCCTCCACCTCTGTCTACAGCAGAGCACGACTCCAGCCCCCAGGGCTCCAGCACCCGGGGTGCAGCCACAGGCTGGGAGTGGGTGCCTCCAGAAAGTGCCTGAGATGTTTTCTTTGTGTAACATTCCAGTCAATCTAGAAACCCAGCTCGAAAGCACCTTTCCTTACTGGGCCTGAAATAATGTTGCCTCTTGACCGATTGCTTCGCTTCCTCATGAGTTAATAGCCAGAATTGTTGATTAAAATATGTAGGCCACTTGTGATTGGTCAAGGGCAGCACTCGTTTCCATTTCTAGGTCTACATGGAAACATGCTGTTGTCCTTGTCATTTTCTTTTTACGCTGAGTCCCTTAAAAGAAAAAGCCTTAATATTTGGAATCAAAGATTTGTGTCTTAGTCATCTTACTAGATGGAGTAATCTAGCAACGTCCACTAGATGGAGCTATTGTTTCAAAAGAAGGAGACGCTGTTTTGGGGGCTGTTTATAAAAACTCCCCCCCTGGGAGTTAGAGAGTTAAAAACTTAAAAAAAAAACCCAACTCGTTTCTTTTTATATAAATGACACTAGCATTTAAAATGTATGCCATTGGACACTACGTATTCTGAAAACTTTTGCACCGACGGGGAATGTCGGTTAGTCATGTCTGCCGAGTTCTCTGAGAAACAGTATCTTTGTGTATCCACACACGTCTGCCCCGCACACACGACTGCGCTTCAAGTGCATATTTTACCTCTTTGCTAATGCAAACAGCACAGTAAAGTAGCAAATTCCATTCCAGGCCTGTTGAGGTTGCCGACAGGAATATAAAAATTCTTTTTATTAGCTAAAATTTATCACGGTTTGCCCTTGGTATACTTAAGGCAGCGTCTAACGCAATTATTTGTTGTTACTATGAGTCTATGACTAATACTTTTAAAGTATCAACCTAATGCCTTAGAGCTATTATGTGTTACAATTAAACAGGCATTGGAAGCAATGATTAACTTATTTTTAGCAAGTGCAATTCTGAAGGAGCAAAGTTATGACAATGTAACTCGGGGGCTTCAAACTGCCAACTTAGTGACAAGCTCCCCTCTGGGTTCCTGCAAGCGTCTGCTTTCAACAATTGATGAAGAGAAATCAATCATTCCCTTGGCAAACCCTTTGAGGACATGTTTATTGGGAATATCAAAGAGTGTGTGTTTCATAGAGCCGGTCTGAGTCACCATGATGTCATTCAAAATGTAGTAATCTTTTTTGCTCTGCAAAAGCTGAGGGAGATGTTGTAAACATTTAAATGGAAATAGTTATAATACTTTCTTACATTTTTTCAAAGCCTTCAGTCAAAAAATACTTTTTAAAGCTTTGGGAGTAAGTATTCTTCCTTACATAATTGACTTAACAGAAAGATTTAGCGAACACATTAGTTTCTTAAGAACGAAGACTAGTAACTTCATGTTCTTCCTTTAAGTCTCTTGTCAAATGAAGTCTCAGACCTTAGGGTTTCATTTACTATCACATTGTCCTTACAAATACAAAAGCGTTGTAAATATGACCTCTACAATCTCTGTCCTTTGGAACATCTTGCATCTCACTTCGCAGTCCTACAGCTAGTGGTTAGCTGTGGGAGGGACTGCACACGGTCCCTCCGGTGCAGGGAGCGGTGCAGGTGGTAGTGAGGTAGGTCCCCCACGTGACTCAGTCGCAAACGATCCCTGTGCTGGAACGAATGTGCGTGCCTTTGCTTGTCCTTCCACCCAATCACCCCTGCGTTCACGCACCAAGATTTAGCAAATGCCTTGTGGAGCACTTTTAGCACCCGTGTTCTCCATGTCTTTGTTTTTAGTAGGCTGTCATGCCTTTCTAGTTGGATTCCCGAATGCGTTATGTTTAAACTGGAACTCCCCCAGGCATACGGAAAACAGCCCCGAGGGCAAGCCGGTGGGCTGATACACGTAGCTTCCCCGCAGCTCACAGGGAGATTCATCGCTGTGATTCCACGTGGCTCAGATTTCATTCCGATTGCAGCTGCGCGCCATTCCCCGCACATCACCTTCACTTCACGGGTGTCTTCCCTTTGCGTCGCCTGTTCTCTTGCTCCTCCACACCTCTGAGTTCACCACCCGCAAGAGACTGTCCTGCAACCCGGGTCGGAAACAGCCTTTCTGAGCGACCGTTCACTGCCCTTTATTCCCAAGTGTCTCCTGTCCTGGGCGCTTTCTACTTCATAATGGAACCATGTGATACATTTCTTCCCCCCTCCCACTGAGAGGGGCCGGGACCTCACTTGTTCACCTTTGCACCTGAAAGCTCTTATCACACTGTCTCCTGGGACCCAACCTGTCACTGCCTCTTCCTCCTGTGACCTGGAGGGACCGCCTCTCCCTGGTGAAGGCCTCACAGCCTCTCACACCCTCTTCCCCGGCCTCTGGCTTCTCTCCTTTTTGTTAGCTTTTCCCCATCAGCAGGTACACAGGCTGGTGTCTCCCCCTTTCTTTTCCACCTGACACACTCTCTCCCCTGAACAGCCCTCCTGCTTAAAAGGGTTTTCTCCACATGCTGTCCCCCCACCCTTGGCTCCCACCGCCCCTGAGCCCTCTGTGACCTGGTTTCCATCCCCGTCAATCAGGGGAGACCGTTCCCACAAGGGACACACGGCCTCCTGGTCTTGTAGTCCCAGGCAGACTGGGAAGCCTCTCCTCATTGGCCACCCCACGTCACCGACACTGCGGACCACTCTCTCCTCTTTCGGTGCCTCCTCCCTTGAACAGCTGTGACTTCCTCTTCCTGGGTTCCCTCCCCCTCCTAAAAATGGACATCGGTCCGAGTTCTGCCCTTGGCCTTCTTCCGCTCTGCGTCTGCCGCCTTCCTTGGACGGTCATCCGATCCACAGCGGCAGGCGCGTGGGCTTGTCTTCCAGCTTCAGTCCCACACGATGCCGCCGGCTAGACGTTTGGATGGCGCCCCTGCCCTCTGACGGCGTGTCCCCTGACGGACGTGTCAGGTGCTCTCCCTCCACTCAAATCTGCCGCCTGGCGCTTGCTCCTCATGGACTGAGAGGCAGCAGCATCCGTCCAGTTTCCGGAGTCGGAGACCAGAGCTTCCTGCCCCCACCGCCCCAACCTCTCCCTCCAGACACCCAGTCAAGTGTGGGGTCCTGCGGATTGTCCCCGCCACGGGGCCTTTGCGTGGGGCCTGCCTCCCCAGCCTCTCACCCATGGCGTGGCCAAGCCCACCCTAAGTTCCCACCTGGGTGTCTGCTGTGATATTCTACCCTGTCACTCGGCTCCAGTCTGGGTTTTGGGCAACCCTATCTCCACGCTGGAGGCTGGGTGAGCCTGGCAAACACCAGTGTGATCACCCCCCGTGAAGCACATCAAGCCCCCCAGTGACTCGCAGGACAGAGCCCGGCTTCCTAAGGTGGTTGACAACCTTGCGCCGGATCCGGCTGCTGCCCCCGACCTGGCCCTTCAAACGCGGCGGCACAGCAGCCTCCAGCACTCTGCTCCCTCTACCCACCGCATCTCTCACCCTGTGGCTGTGGCGCATGCCACTCCTGGGGCCCAGATCACCCCTATTCCCAACTCCCCGCCTCATGGGGGGACTCACTCCTCATCTGCCAAGACTCTCTGCTCACATGTATCTCTCCCCCCCAGCCGAAGGGTCTCACTAACTGCACACGTGGGTCAGGCAGCCATTTGTTCTAGGAGCTTCCGGCAGCATCGCACACTTTGTAAATCATACTTGACTGGTCCTGCTTGTTTGCACACCTGCGTGCTGGTGAACTAGTGTGCAAGGACCGTGTCTGGTTTGTGCACAGCCTGGTAACCGCAGCATCTAATACAGCGCCCGGCACGTAGCGACCACTATGTGGGAGAGAGGTCAGAGGTGTTCAAAACGTATGTAATGCACATGAATTTTGAAAAGTAACCAAACCTACCATATTGGGAGGAAGCCCAATGTATGGGATTGCTTATATGTGATATGTATGTGATTGCTTAGGCAGTTCTGGGCGGTCCTGTCACCCTGGGCTCCCACAGAGCCACGGTGGGCATTCCTGCACGGACAGCCACACCCAGCCCTCGGGGCATCGGCCCAGGCCTTTCAGAGGATCAGAGTAAATGAGCTGCCCAGGGGGAGTTCTGCCCGTTCCGTGAGCGTAAGCTGAGCCAGTGTAAGTATTTACTGAACTACTGGAGGAATCACTTCACTTAGTGCTGGGCAATTCTAGCCACTCACACTTTGGAGTGAATCAATGTTTCAGCTGAGTTTAGAGATTCACATCCACGGTAACATCCTTAACTGCCCAGATGGCTAACGGCAGGAAATCAACACACCCCGTGAGCCTCAGTCCTAGAGAGAGTTCAGCGTCTCATTGGCACCAGCTGGAGCAGGCCAGGCATCTCTTCCAGCTCCTCCAGCCCACAGGTGAGGGAGCAGACACCCGAGAGGCTGGCTGTAGTGCTCAGGCCTCCCTGCCCCCAGAGACAACCCTCCAACCCGTCAGCAGGATTGTGGGGATCATAGGAGGACCCACTATCCCACTTCCTGCCCAGTTTCCTTCGTCACACCGCGGCGTGGCTAGCCAGCCTCCTGTCCGTCACTCACAGGGCTGTGAGCCCCCCCCCGCCCCAGCCTGGCTCAGAATTTCTGGGTCTTGGAACATGGAGAGCGCACTTCAAGGATGCACAATGTCTAGCTAGGACAGTGAAAAACTTTTAAAAAATGAAACCTTTCCCAGAGTGATAACATTAAAAAAACAGATAAAAACCAGTGGATCAGTTTTCTGGGCAATTTCAATCTCCATTGTTTGTGGGGCCCCGAGTCCTGTCCGAAGGTCCAAAGTCCCCAGCGAGCAGGATTGGAGAACCGCTCCGGACCGGCGGCGAGGACCTTTGGCAGCGCGAGCGCGCAGCCCACCGCTAACTTGGTACGGTCACTTCGCGATCTTCATGGCCCGGAGTGTTTTATAACCGTGGTCAGGTGCCAAATAGTCACTACAAGGAGATGAGATGAAACTATAAACTCAGCACTCAGCCAGCTCACGCTTTCTTTCCTCCTTCGTCACCTTCCGTGCATTCGTGCAACACATTTTAATTAATTAATCTTTAAGATTAATTAAATCTTAAAAGTTTAGTTAGTGCTATTTCCCCCTGAGGGCCTTTGGTGACCAGCTCCTCAGCTAGAGCTCCCACAACTTCGCCGACCCGGGGAAGTCCCCTGGCGAGGTTTTTAAATGAATGTAGTTTTTGCAGCAGACACTGGCCCTTCAGGAACACACACTCCACCTGCTGGGCTTCACTTCCCTGAGTCAGGACGCCAAGCCTCCTGCCTCCCGCCTCCTGCCTCCCCATCCTGGCCGAGTCCAGCTTTCTCAGGAAGCCTCACCCAGCTCATCGGAGGAGGCGGAGTGTGTGCCCCCTCTGCACCTCTTTACCCCTCCGCGACACGTTGCTCAGACTTTTTTGGGGAAGACTACTGAGGGTCACCAGTTTAACAGTTTTCTCCGCACTTGACTCTGCCCGCCACCCACTGCTCTCCACACCCACGACACATATGTCCCCGTGTGAGACAGCCGTTCTGTTATTCGCCTGCGTACGCATCCACGGCAGCAAACGCCCAGCGCTGTAACAAGAGGATGGGCTTTGGGCGAGGCAGGCTGAAGACAAACCGCAGCCTTCTAATTCTTGTGAACTAATATGTTGGTTATGGAGCCTTTCTGCCTCTCACCCTCAGCACCCTGCAAAAAGGGGAGGACACCCGTTTGTGATGCTTCAGGTAAGACTGCAAACAGTGTATAGGGGGCCCTGGGCGAGCAGAGAAGGGCTATCGCTGTTTAAGGCATTGTTTCTTTAGTGCGTGGAGCTTCCACGGCTCAGAGACTGTCTGTCCACCAGGGTGGGTTCCCGCAGGGGCAGGCCCGTGGCCCAGAGCCCGGCCTGGGAGTTCCGTCTCAGAAAGACAGACGAGTCCTTCGGCCCAGCCGGTTTCAAGGTCCTGAGCACACACGGGCAGTGTGCAGTGGTGGGAAGAACTGTCTGGATGAAGAAAACTGTGTTTTCACCCTGAGCTTCTGTTGATTGGAAGCCCAGGAAGGCAGACATTCCCACCCTCAGCCGTTGGTGCACAAAGCAGGAGGGCCTGCCTGCCCGGGGCCTCCCAGGGTGGGGTGGGGGGGCCATGCCAGCGACAGCCCTGGAAGCCGTAGGGGTGCTGCAGGGGTGAAGAACGGTGCGCTGGTTCATCTTCCTTGTGGGTGGGGAATACACGGACTCTGGGAAATTCAGAAAACAGGAACGGCTGCGCCGTGGAAGGCGGGCGCTTCCCCACGCCTGCCCCGTCGCTCAGATGCCCCAACCAGGGATCCTCAGGTGCTCGAATGCCATCTACCAGGGAGCTTTTATTCACACGGCCCACGCCTTCCTGCAGCCCCCGGTCCCACTCAGTACCCGGAAAGCCAGCCCCCTGGGCCGACGCCGACGCCGACGCTACGGCTGGCCTACTCTCCCTGTTCACTGCCTTTGCTACTGAGAGACCCTCAGCCACGGAGGACGATTCGGTCACGGGTCTGAAAGAGTCCTCGTTCTCCGCACACAGGCCCCAGGGAGCACAGGGTCCAGGCAAGGCCAAAGTCGCGACATCTGCTCAGAACCGTGAGAAATAAATGGTCCCTGATCTCCCACGTTCCCACCAGCGCTGCATTCATTGGCCACCAGGGGTTTTACTTTTACTTTCCACGTACCCTGGCTCAACTTGGACACGTATGAAAAGATCTGGATTTTCCCCCGTATTTGTTCGAAACCAGTACACTCGGAACACTCTTGGTCTTTGGCTAACTAACCCGTGTGATGTTCACATCCGACACAGTCCCAGGATTCCTGTGCCCACCTGCTGAAGGTGCCCACCTCACAAAGCATCCCACACCTTTAGGGGAAAGTCCATGCTACGTGCGGTGTGTGATTTTAATATCAGAGTCTCTCTGAACTTAAACCCTATCGAGTGTGTGTCGCAAGCCCAGAAATCTCTCACAGACTGCGTCTCTTTAAAGCCTTCGGGTAGGTGCCTCCTACACTTCAAGTGAGCACAGCTGTCCTGTTCTTACCTCGTCATCCTTGTCACTCTTTCCTTGCTCGATCACCAATTTTCTTCAGTAAGAGCGGGGCCATGTAACACTTGGGACTTCTTTCAAACAGGAAACACCGTGTGCCAGTCGGGGTCCAATCAGAAGGCGGAACCACAGTCTGTTCTTTAAACAAGAAGTTGGTGTCACCAGGCACCGGGGGAGGTAGAAGGGCACACTGAGGGAGCGCTGAGGCCTCAGAGCAGCGGGCTCTGCTGGGCACAGAGAAGGGGGGACATTATTCAAATGGAGGGGCTTGAATTGGGAGTGCGAGGAGCTCAGTGCAGCTGCGCCTCCTTCTCCTTGGATGAGACACAGGTCCGGGCGGCTGCGTCTGAGCCCAGGGAGACTCGGAGGCCCAGGCAGCCCACACCTTGCCCCCTCCTGGTGGGCCCCTGCACCCCTGTCCACTGCTCTCCTGTCTCCTGCCTCCTTAGGGTCCCGGAGGGGCTTCCACCCCCTCGGATCAGACAGGAACCCTCCTGCCTCCCACCTCCGGCTCAGGGACAGCAGCACCGGCACGCAATAGTATCCTAGTGGGTCCAGAGCAAATATTTTATTTATTTTAATGTGTATGAGAAAAAAAACCAGCACGTGAAACAGATATTACTGTTTAGGTTGTCAATTTCCATTTTAAATAAGCTATTTTAAAACAGAAGGTCTACAGTGTAAACAAATCAAGTAAGGAATCGTAGAGGCTGTGTTTAAATTTGGGGGACTTCGGGGAAACTCCGCTCTAAGGCGTGCTGGCTCGGGTCCCACTTGGTGCCCACGCACAATCCAAGGTGCTTCCCCTCCTTCACCAAGGGGCTCCCTCTGACTCCCAGACCCTTCCCGGTTCAGCTTCCTGTGCTCCCTGCTTTCACTCGAACTTGGAGCTCTCCCGGCTGGCAGTGACGTGGAAATTGTGGACATAGGCCACTCTGACCACCCCCCCGTAACTGTCATTGTCCCTACTCTATTTCATTTTGCTGCCACGTAAATATTGCCTTTAGGATGTCACCTCTAGAGTTGGTGCTGAGTCACGGCCCACCTGCACCTCTCCGTCTCTCCACTGTGAGTCCTCAACTCCTGTCTCATCCTCTTCACCCTCCCCTTCCTCCCACCCCCCGCCTCTCCTCGCCCTTCGCCTCCCTCTTGTTGGCCTTGTCCCCTCGCCTGTGTCTGCCGCACTGGCCTTGGTGCACAGAGGAAGGGCTCTGGAGGCTTGGAAGGGGGTTTGCGCGTGTGAAGGTGGAGCGAGGCAGACATCTCGGCATTTCTGACATTCTCCCTGCCCGTGGGCCCTGTTTGGTTTGTACGACTTAGTCCCTTAAGAACATTCTCACTCAAAAGAAATCACACAACTTCTGGTCTAGAATTGATCGGATGTGAGATTATTCTTAGTTCTTGAATGAGACGCTCTGTTTAACATAAATTACATATTCCTCATAGATCCGTGTGCACTTTCCCACAGAGATGAGGTCTTGGAAAAGTTCTTTCAAAATCAAATGATTTCCCCATGTTTTGACAGATATACAAATGAGTTCTTGGGAGTTTAGGGTTTCCAATGACCTCTGAGTTCCCGCCTCCTTGAATTTTCATGCTGTTATTCTCTGCTAATTGCAGAAGATCATCCCACCCTGAAATCTGTGGCTTGTTCACAACAGGACTGCCCTCAGATTTCAACGGAGTAGTTTAAGGATTGGGGATTGGAAGTGACAGAAAAACACCTCGATGACTGCATTTCTAGACATTCATGGACTCAGACTGTAGAGAGCAAGGAAGGAAATGGTGGGGAGACAAGAGAGGAAGCTTCAAGGTTCTACGTTGGTTATATTTTATGGAGAGAAAATGTCGTACGAGGGTCGAGCTGAAAGAATGGAGAGGATCTAGACTAGGTAACCTACACCTACATCAGTGAAAATCAAGTTCTCCCTTGGTGACACCGTGTGGCCAGAGACACACCGGACTCTGCTGGAGTGGGAGCCGGTTCCCCCATAATCCCCGTGACTCAGTTACAATGTATTACCTAGAATCAAAGGCTTGACTCCTGTTAAATGGCCTGAAGTAATGCAATTCTTTTCTTCAACAGAGCAGAATGAGAATTGAGAAGTTTTGCTCAGAAACGAGAACAACTGTTCCTCATCACCGTACACGCGAGGAATTTCAATGTTACAGGGCGGTGACTCACGTTGGTCTAGTTCTGTGGAGGAATTGGGTTTGGCGCGGTGAAGTGCGTCTCAGTACACTTCTTTTCTAGGCGTAGTTTGAAAAGCAGAAATGTGACAAAAGCTGGTGTTAACGGGTCTGTTCCCATAAGGAATTTAATATATTTGAGTCTGATAACACACACTGAGAAGGTTCACAGAATTAAAAAATAATGTTGTCCTACTGAAGACAAGTTTGTTTTCTCAAAGGGAAATTTTCTTATATGCCAAACGAGGAGGAAATAGTTAAAAATGGAGGGCGATGTGGCTGGACTGGGTTCATTCTTGAATTTTTTAGTTCATTCCGCACATCTGCGAGGGATACTATGAATCCATTCCAAAAGGGGAGGGGCAGCGTTACAGGGAGAAAACCACGGGCCCGCTTCGAATTTCTTCTCGGCGGGAAATGTGACGGTTCCGGTGGCCTCAGCGGGCTCACCGGTGAAATGGGATTCCGAACGGGACCCGCCGAAGCTGCTCCTGGGGGGACCCCCAGCCGGTCACAGAACGGGGCACGCAGAAGCCCCTGGGTGAGAAACGGGGACTGGACCGCCAAGCGGTCACGAGCGAGGCCCTTTTAATTTTATTTAATTTTATTTTTGGAGTAATGGAGCTGTAGGGCTCCTTGTAACGGAAACACGGGAACTGGCCGAATCAAAGATACACATAGTCGATCTCTACTTTTTCTGAGCAGCACGTGTTCAGATTTCAGAAACTGCCTTGGCCCTCCTAGCCCCACGGCTTGCTCTGGGCGGGCCGATTTGTTAACCTCCGTTAGGGAAGGACCCGTACCGAGGACTGCGCAGCGTGGCAAGGAGCCACCGAACCGCACACGGTCTATGGGGAAACCCTCCTGCGGGAAGTTCCCGTCGGTAACACGGTGCTGGGAAGAGAAAGGGGGTCCGTGAGAACGGGTGATGGGGGGGTTCTGAGTCACTTGTGCGGTGGCCTGGGAGCCGGCCGGACAGAGGGAGGGAGGTCCAGAGCCCGGCCTGGCCTCTCACGTCTCCACACCTCGGTTTCCTCCTCCCAGAAACGTGCAAGTTCGTGGCTTCCCCGCTGGGTGTTTGAGGGATGACCGGGGCAGAACCGGTGAAGGGAAGAGTATCGGCTACAGTCGTACATTTATTTCATCACATGTGAAATCGCTCCTTCCGGTCGTCCTTGTGGGCAGGTTCTGAGCAGCCCGTTCATTTTGCGTTTGTCCCTGACCGATGGCATCTGAGTGGTGGGAGCAAGGGTGGTGTATCAGGCACTTTACGCATTCAAACAGTTTAATTCAGCCCCTAACCATCCCCATTTTACAGGTGAGAAGACAGAGACTCGGAGGCAGTAAGTAGCTTTCTCCGCAGAGGCCCCAGGTCGTTCATTAAGTGGTGATGTAGGAAACTGTGCGGGACCTCTGACCAGAAGCCCGTGTTCTTCCCACTCTGTCTGACGTCACTCGGGGCGTCTGAGGAATGAGCATCTCTGTGTCCCAAGGCCTCGGGGCAGGATGACCTCACTGGCCCGAAATGACCAGGCTCAGGAGCCAGATGCCCAAAGGGAAGAAGGGAAGACTGGCTTTCTGGCGGCACCCCCAACAAGCCACAGGGCGCAGAAGACAGGGCAGCCCTGAGATGGCCCCGAGTCCGAGGCGTGCGTCCATCGCGCACTCGCTGACTCCCTGTTATAGCTCAGAGCCTTCCCACCCTCGATTATGCTACAGGGCCTGGTGTCTCCCTCGCCTGCTCACTTTCGTGTGCGCCCAGAGCCAGTCCCCACGCCAGGGCTGCCAGCACCACCTGTTGGCACGGAGACCGAGCTGCACACGGCAGCCACGCCGACGTGTACACCGGCCTGGGGCCGCAGGGGAGCGGCAGGCACCGCGGGCTGAGGCCCCTGCCGCAGAGCCTGGGCGGCTCTCAGCAAATGTTTTCTGGGTGTGTCCAAAACACGGTGGTTTCTCCATCACATAACCGACAAAGTGTAATAAGGCAACGAGTAAAAACGTTCACAGCAAATTCAATGAATGAGCAGATATATACTTCGAAGTAAAACAAACAGGGACTTTTATGGAAGAGGGGGCATTTATTATTTTATGGGGAGGCGGGCACTCTCTGGGCAGCACGCGATGCCTGGCCCCGGGGGCCGTTCAGTCTGTTTCCGTGACCAGTGCTACTCCGTAGTGGGGGGCTCCTCGGGCGACCTCTGCAATCTTGAAATCCTGGAGGATCCTAAGCAGCTTTTGTACATATAGGTTACTTCTACCAGCATTCATTATATTAGGAATTAAAGCGGAAGTTTCAAAACCATTCATGTAAAAATAACTATACTACTATACCTACTCCATGTTAACATAAATAACAGCACTTTTTCTGAATATAACTCTATGTTCCCAGGGAAACCATTTAGTGAGAAGAGTGGCATCGTTTTCCCGTCCACGAGACTCTCCACCATCTGACTCTGCAGAGGACAGCTGGGTTCTCCTATCACTTCTGTTTTCAATCCGCCGCACCGCCGCTGGGTTTGAAGTAAGCGAGGGATGTCTGGGCTCACCCAGATTCGTAGCTGGAAAATGAAGCAGCATTGTAATAACGCTGCTCTGTAAAATAATGCAGCTTTTCAAATAATTCTAGCTAGTCCTTTATGCTACAGTAAAACTCAGCAAATGCTAGCTTCTTAGACCTTATCATTGCAACGTGAAATAGGAAATGGCATCTGGTAACTTAAAATCCGTTGGTCTACCTTGAACGTTGAATGGGCCTTTCACTCAGGCGTGGTGTTATAACATCCTACGTTACCGGTCACTCGCCAAACACAGGACCCCTGAGTTACACAGATCTTCCGCAGGTCAACACCCCCCATCGCACGATATCAAAACAGCATGTTGATTAACAAGATCACTGTCTTAACAGGAAAGACTAAGTACTGGGAAGCTTCAAGTTCATGGTGGCAGCTACAAGTGTTTGAAACAATGTGCGTTGTACTTGAAAGCTCAACTTTTTCATTGGAAATAAATACTTCCCGTTGTTTACCTTGATGGGACAGGCTCCAATTTTTTTGGTTGTTGAATAAAAAGACCCAAAGTTCGTCTGTCAGCTGTTTTTTCACGTCAAGCCACATTTGTGGCCAAAGCAGCTGGTTCCGCTGGCACCTCAGTCCCACGAGAGTCTGAACCGGGGACAGACCCGGTCCTCAGGAAGCCAGCAGCAAGGGGCGCGTGTGCCCTGGTCCCCCCCTCCCCACCGCCCTTCACTGCTCGCAATAGTGAGGCGGCAGCGCCAAGGGCTGGAATTTAACAAAATGAGTACTTTTTACGGCCTCATCAAAGACAATCTGGAGTGACATGGACCTTTGTGGCAGTGGGGATGACAAGACCCATGGGGACAGCTCGGCGTCACCGCCCGGACCCGCGCTAAGGGGCTGGCCCTTGCCCTTGCCATTGCTCTTGCGCTCACAGTGCCGAGGTCAGTGCCGAGGTCAGCGCCGTAAACACGGCAGGTGACCGTCCCGTGTGAATGGGGGCCCATGATGGCCGTGGGGCCTCCCCGACCAGAGACCTAGGACCACACGCCAGCGCTGCTGCCCTAGGGCCCAGACTCGCGCCCGACTTCTCTTCAGCAGAATCGAATTACACTCTTAATTTTACAGTAGGTTTTTACCTGTCTGTGTTCCCTGGTTGACTACCTGTGCATCTCATAGTG
Organism: Desmodus rotundus; assembly: GCF_022682495.2. Taxonomy (NCBI): domain Eukaryota; kingdom Metazoa; phylum Chordata; class Mammalia; order Chiroptera; family Phyllostomidae; genus Desmodus; species Desmodus rotundus. The sequence goes on along the minus strand of NC_071395.1, from coordinate 2,841,464 downwards.
TGAAAGTAAACTCAGACGTCAATAGTCAAGTCTCTGCCAAACACTTGACTGTGATACACTACCTAATCCTCGCACACCTGTACCTCAGCTACGACCTGTTCCCCTTTTACACCGGAAGAAAAAGCACTCCGTGAGGTTGGCCTCTTTGTCTCCCAGCAAATAATTACGAGTCCGCCTGAGTAAATAATGCATTTCTGTCCAGTGTGGCAGGTCGCCCAAGTCTCTCCAAACACATTGAATACATTTACATATGTAAATTTAAATGTACACACTCCCTGCCATTGGGTTTACCAATGGTGTATTTTTGGGGGAGCGGAGTAGAAGACAGGTATGTTGATATTAGCAAATCCTGATGCTCAGGGCTATTTTTAGGAACTTTCATAAAAATGCCCTTCGAGGAGTTCTTCCGGGAGCCCGTCTCCCCCGACTAAGGCGGCACTGCGATGTCTGTCCCGCTCCTTTTCTCCCTGTGAAACGTAAAGGGCTGTCTCAACCCAGGTTTACCAGACGCCCCACCAGCCTTGTGGGGCTCAGCGGGTAGAAGCTGTGGCCCCAACTGTGCCCAGGAGGAAGCTGACTCTGCAAGAAAGACCTGTACAGACTTCTCTGCCACCCCTCCCCATCCGATTTTGCCTCAGTATCACGCAGGGAAGACCTGGTGTCTCAGGTAAGAAAGGCAGAAGTGCACCTTCTACAAAAACGCTTCTCTCACAAGCCTCTCCTCCCCTCAGGGCACGACTGCTGGGTGAACGAGCTCATGCTCTGTGTCCCCACGATGTCACTTTCTCCACCTGTGATCATCTGGCTCCTTCACACACACACACACACACACACACACAGTAAAGCACAACTGCTTAGGTTAGGGGTGCAGAGACATTTTCGGAGGAATGGCGGCTCCCCGCCTGGCGGTCCTATCACTCTGCCTCATTGCACCCTGGCCCCCCACCCCTCCAGCCCTGGCTTCACCAGCCCTGCTCTCCCCTGAGCGCCCTCCTGGCTCGCTGGCCTCCATCTCCCTCTGCCACGTCCTGCTCTCGCTCCATGCACCCAGCCCGGGGCGGGGGGGCGGGCGCTTCTGCCATGTTGCATCCTTCATTCTTCCCCTTTGGCCTCCAAGCGATGCCCGAATGTGGATGATTCCCGACGGGTGCCTGCAGTTGGCTCTTCTCCTTCCTGCCACCTACAAGGTGCTGCGCTCAGACGCCCCCACCCCACACCGCCAACTCAACAGATTTAAAGCTGACCCGTTACATTCCTCCCCCAAACGCTCCTGTGTTGTTTCCCTTGGCCAATGGCACCGTCACCTGCCTTCTTGCCCCGGCCAGAGACCTGGGAGTCAGCCTAGCTGGCTCCTCGCCTCCCTTACCCACCACATCTGTCCATCAGCTGTGCCCCACAGTACTCCCTCAGGGTCACTACAACAACCCCCCACCCCCCAAGGGCACTGCCTCAGTGCACACCCAAGTTTTTCCTCCGGAGATTACCTCCTCACTGCGCTCTCTTCCCCTTTGTCCCACGATGACGCCAGACGTAGCTTTTTGAAACCTATCTGATGACATTTAAAAACCTTAAAATCTGGGTTGGGGAGGTTAGGGGTGGAGGGAACGAGCAAAAGGAAAACTGACTCATGGACATGAACAACAGTGTGGCGATTGTGGGGGGCGGGGTGGGAGTGGTGTATAAGGAGGATATAAAATCAATTTTAAAAGAAAACCTTAGAATCCGTCCTTGTTTAAAGTCCTTAACAGGTTCCCAAACACAGACCACGTTGGAGAAAGTTCTGGCTCTTCGGCCCGTCGAACCTGGGGCTGCCTGCTCTGGCTTCTGTCTGCTGCCACCTCCCAGTTCCCCGGACACACTGTGCATTTTGACGTGTCCCCACCCTTTTCCTCACTTCTCTCTGTTGGTTGTAATGCCCTTTTCTCCTGCCCTTATTTGCCTGGCCTTGTCTCCCACACCCTTCACTGAGCTCAAAACCCCACACTCAACTCTGTACGCAGGGTGCCTGCTACACTCGGGCCGCTTTCTTCCCCTCCCATGCTTCTGCAGCACAGGCAAAACCATTTACGACAGCTGCGATGCCCTTCTCCTTTCTGCCTGTCTCCTCCGCACCAGGCTGGGAAATCCTCAGAGGAGAGCACTAAGTCTTACCTTGAAATCTCAGCACCTGGACAGACAAGGGACACAGCAGGCACTTCATGAACATTAACGAACACTCAAATGGCCTGCTTGACCTGCTCTGGGTCATACCTCCTAAGGGCCGGAGTCACTTCTCCAGACCTTCTGGGCAGAGACCCCGAGGCCTCCTTTTCCCATGTCATTGTCTCATCTTGCAAAAAATAGGTTTGCACGGTGATGTCAATGTCTCTTGCAGGAAGAGCTCTGTGGCTTTTAGTAACGATTTCGGGAAGCAGCGACAGTTTCCTAAACCCACCTCCAGCCGAGAGCTCAGGGAGCTGCAAAGCTGCGGGAGCCTCACTGGGTGGCCCCTGTGGCCGGCTAACACAAAGGCCACAGGTTTTAATGTGACTTTGGCGAGGTGGGTTTTCAGCTTATTTATTTCAGCTTATCTCATTTCGCTGCGGTGATGGGAAGAAGGCAAGTGTTTTTCACGCTTTCAATACTGACACTGTGTCTTAATGAAGTATATGCCCTGAAAACTTAAAATTCGAGAGTCTGAAAACCAGATTTGCCGAAAACTAGGTTTGCAGCTGTGAAAATGAGATCACTAAATCACTCCGTACTTTTTTCTTTGGTTTTCCTAGTCCCAGGCCAGGTTGCTAATTAGGTGACTTCTTATCATAATTACCTAGTCAGCCTTAATGGCTTCACACCCTCTGCGCCGTCTCTCCCAGGTTCCCGAGGGCCCTTTTCGATCGTTAAAACAGCGGCTGGGTCCCAGCCCGAGGAGGCCGGGCGCGCGGGCAGCACGGCGGGCAGGCGGGCGGGGGACCGCGGGACCCGCGGAAACGGGGTGCATCCTCTGCCTGCTGCCTCGGCCCCCGACCCCCTCCGGCTCGCTGGTCTCCCACCCCGCCCCCAAATAACCCGAGTCTCCCAGACGGGGTGACCGACCCGCGGCCGCGTCGCCCTGGGTTTTGTGACTTGAAGGGGGTCCCCATGGGCCTCCCTCTGCTTCCCCTGGTTCGCGGGAGGTAGCAGCGCAATCTGCCCCGGCGACGCCGCTCGCGAGGGTCCGGGTTTGGGGAGCGCAGGGTGGCGGGGCGTGTGTGTGTGTGTGTGTGTGTGTGTGTGTGTGTGTGTGTCCGCGCGCGCGCGCGCACGGTGGCGCGCTGCGGGAGGGAGGGAAGGGGAGGGAAGGGGAGGGACCCGGGGAGGCAGCGGGCAGAGGAGGGAGGGGCGGGCAGCGGCGGGCTGGGAGGGCTCCGGGCTTCAGCGGTGACACTCGGCAGCCAGCACACACTCCCCGCTCGGAGCCGCCAGAGAGCGGAGCGAGCTGAGCCGCGCGCCGCCGCCCGTGCGCCCTTTCCCCCGCGCCCGCCCGCTCGCGAGCCGCATCCTTCGCACCCTCTCGGCCCGAGGACCTCCCGCCGCCGCCGGCCCTCCGGCCCCGCTCCGGGCCCCGCGCCGCCCGCTCCACTTCGCAGCAACTTGGGCGGCCGCGCGCCGCAGCCTCTTCGCCTTTGAAGTTCGCAGCGCCGCCCGCAAAGTTGAGACGCCCCGGCAGCTGCACTCTCCTGCCTGCTGCCGCCTCCGCCCGGTCCCCGCGGGTCCGGGACGCGGGGCTCAGCATCTGGCCGCCGCAGGACGTAGACGTTTGGCGCCAACACCGCGGGGACCGAGTTTCTTCTCCCCCAGGAAGAACTTGCAGATTTTCTCCAGGTGAGTGGGGAGAGGAAAGCCACCCCCGATGCCCGGCGCCTTCGCCCTCCCCGGACACGCGCGCGCGGGGGGCTGCCGCCCGCTGGGAGGGGTACGCGCGTCCCCTCACTCGGTTTCCGCAGGCGAGGGCTCCCGCTACCGGGAGCTGCGGGCCCGAGGGGCGCGGGCGGGTCTCCGCAGCTGCCTTGTGTGGGGCGGCCCGGGCGGGGTGGACAGGAGGGGTCCCGGGGTCTGCGGAAGCCCCGACGGAGCCCAGGCACTCGCTTGGCTGACCTGCGAGAGGGCTGCGGCTCCCTGGGGCTCCGGCCCTCCGAGCGCCGTCTGCGGGCTGGTCGGGCCGGCGCGTGCGCGACGCAAAGGGGTGAGGGCGGCAGGGTGGACGCGAGTTCTGGACGGTGCACCCGGGGCGCTGGGACGTTGGGCGGCGCCGCTCCAGCCCCTCTAGTCCTGAGCGCGGTGGGCGAGCGTCGAGAAAGTTCCCGAGATGAGCAGGCTGGCCTGGGACGGGTCCCACTTTGCCGGGAGAGCAGCGCTGCGGCGGGACCGAGTGACGGGAGTCGCGCCCCAGCAAGGACCGGGCGCGAGTCGGGGTTCTCTCTGGTCCGCGAGCCTGCAGGACCGAGCTGAGGGCGGCCCGGGCGCTCGGCAACCCCGACTGGCGGTTCGGGTGCCAGCTGCGCCCTCCGGCACATCCAGGCTCCTTCGCTCAGCGTGCGGTCTGGCCTCCTCTTGCGCCCCGGGCGCACCCTCCTCCCCGCGCCCCGAAGCCCGCAGTCCCGCTCCACGCCCGGGACTCCGCGGCCCCCGCGCCCGGCCGAGCTGTCCTGCAGCGGGGCCACGGTCCTCCTCCTGGCTCCTCTGGGCGCTGGAAATGAACCTGAGCGAATGTCTCTGGGTTTGATTTTTCTTTTTTTTTAACTAAGTTCTTTGGATAAACTTAGTTGGGTTGGTAAAATTTGTTTACTTATCTTTCCATCAGGATAAATCACAAAGGAGAGTTTATTCCTGTAGCTGCGGATCGGTCTCAACACCCTGCCCCCATCCCGTCTATCCCCTCCCCCCGCCTGGCTTCCGATCCCTTTCTCTTCCCGAGGGGGACTGTCCCACCCCTCTCCTCCCACCCGCCCCCAGCGCCGGCGAGGGCCCGGGCGTCGTCAATGGAAATCAATAGGACCCGCTCCCTTCTCCGCCCCCTGCGCTGGGGCCGGGGGCTCCTCGCGCGGAGGGCTGTGAGGGCGTGAGGCACTGAGTGTGGCTGTCCCCAAAGACCGGAGGGACGGACGCCAGAGCGGACAGGCGCGCACAGCCCAGTGCGTTCAGGGAGACGGTGTTCTGATTCGTTATTGCTCATTAAGGGGGATAGTAAGGCCCGAACCCTGGCCGACCGTGCTGGTACTTGGTTGTGGTTTATGTCCGTCTCTTATTACAGCGGTTTCAGAAAGGGGAAAATTTTCAGAGAAAGTATTAATGACTTACACTCATTCCGCGTATGGGACGAATCAAATGTCAAAAAGGTGCTGTCATTTTATTAAAGTGTCAGCCCATGAACTTTCAGAAGGTTGCATCTTGTGAAACGTCCTCATTTGCCTCCATCTGGCTTCTTGAAGTTCGAAAAACTTGGCAACGTAATTAATTATGGTCCCAATTCCCATTTTCAATCTAAGCCCATATCCAGAATTGTATTAAAATATCACACCACTTATCCTTTCAAAGCGACTCGGATGAGTTGAGGTTCATGGGGATGGGTCAGCTGGGAACGGGAAGTTAGAGACATCTTTCAGATTCCTCCCAAAAGTCCTTTATTTCTTCCTTTAAAGAGAGAAACGGCAAGTACTCCCCCTGCCCACGTCTTCACCTCAGTGGACGCCCGTCATCTGCCCCCCACACTCGAAACCTAACGGCTTGCAGCTTTGTCTGCACGACTGTTTTCGTTTTCATGTCGGGACCTTTTATTCATTAAACCTGCACGTCGAGGTCGCAGGCTGCGCGCGGCCGGGACACTGTTTTAATTAGTAACTATCGTAAAAAGAAGCTCGAACTCTGTAATGGGCCCAAATTGCTGTGAATGGTGTGTGGTTTAAATCACGCCTTTACTTCAGCAGAGATGGAACAATGAATATAAAACATCTTTAATCACTTGCAGATACAGCTTTTATCTCTTAAGACGTTACAAATATATAATTGAAAAATATCCTTCCGAGGAGGAGGGCCGCCCCCACCGCCAGTTCGGGTGTCCTGCGTCTGGGGAACAGCCGTGCAGGGAAGAGTCACTGAGAGGCAGCAACCGGGGGAACGGGGCTGTGGCCTTGGCCACGCCGGCTGAGGGCTGAGGACCCGCTGCCTTGGGAACGGCCGCAGTGGGTCAGCCTTCAGAAAACTTAATGGGGTGACGCTTTCAACTGGCTTTGTGAACCTGGTGATTCCGAGCCCAGTTTTCTCACTTGGATTTACAGACTCCGAGATCGGAGGGCAAAAACTGTGCTGTAAAACTAACAAGTTAGGTGACATGAAAGGGGGAAAGGTAGAAATAAAGTGTATCTGCCGGTTGTCTTCCTGTGTTCATTTCTAGAGTAGTTTTATTCAGCAGAGCCAGAGATCAGAATTTTTATTTTAAAACGGATTGTGTGTTTGTTGTCACGGTTGTGAAGACGGAACTCCATTTTTCAGCTTGCCTGGTGGCGGAGTAGGTACTGGGAAGGGAATGATTATGTCTGAATAAACAGCATAGGAGTCGGTGCACTGATGAAAATTATTGTAATCCTTCCTCCTTGGTTCTCCCAGCGATGAGGAGGCTGGGTCTGAGACGCGCTCCCACCCTTTCCTGTCCCCCTGCCTGGGGGTCCGGTCCCGCTGTGGGGAGCCAGGCACCCAGGGTCCGCGGCCATCAGCCAGCCACTGGGCCTGTCCCAGAGGCGTCTGCCCTGGGTCAAAGGCAAGCGTCACCTGCAGACAACCATTCAGATTATTCCTTTGACCTTGAAACAATGTCTAGAATCCCTAAATATTTAGTTTGCAGTGACTATTCTGAAAAATGTAATTTATTCCTTCCTGTTGGCTCACAATCATTTAGCAGGAGCAAGAGCTAAGCAAGTTATAATTGAGTAGTAAACCCAAATGTTTGCTTTGAAGCCGATTTCACAAAGTCCTGCAGTATTTGCTCCACTTAAAGCGAGTCTGCAATGTGTAGCCCAAAGCCAGGCTGAATTCTGCTTTGTGTTCCCCGGATATTACAAATGAGGACTGACACCAGGAGGCAGGGGTCACGCTTCCGCACGGTCGTTTTCGCGGCGGTTTTTATGTCGTCAGGAAAGTATCGCGCAATGTGGAGGGAGAAACAGAACTGCTGATCCTCATTGCATCGCACCGTGGTTATGTTGACTATAAATCCCGTTAGGTTCCTGGGAAAACCACAGTGCTGTCGGGCGAATCTGTGTTTGTGTGGCTGTGGGAGGAGATGCACGTGTCTGCTGCCACGTCTGACTGACCCCGACCTTTGCCCTTCTGTGGGCTGCCAGTGCCTAAGTCAGTGCCCAGATGGGGTGTTTCCTTGGCTGCGTCCTCCCCAAACCCACTTCCTCACCCCGAAGACGCTGCACCCACACCTCCGCCGTTCTTGCTGGTATTTTACTAACAACTGCATTCATGCATTTTAGTCTTTTGAAAATATGAGATATATAATGTTAACTCACCCTAAATAAAAGAAGTATTGCTTTATTGCATTAAAAAATTGCGAGTAAGGTGTCAGATCCGTATAGGATGAAAGAGAACTAGTGATGTGGTTCTGCAGATTTCCCCCTTGAGATGAAGAGACTGGTTTGACCGCAGACAGCTGGACATCGGGTCCTGCTACGATGTCGATTTGTTTTTAAAGAACTCACTGAGCCCGACCGGATTTGGACTCTGAAGCCCGCAGACCTCGTTTGCCAGCGTAGACACTTCCCAGGTGACATGTCATTGTGCCCCCATGATTTCCGGGTCCTTTGGAAAGGGATTTATTTTAGTAAGTTGGTGAATAGTTTTTGGTTTTCATCTGTCAGTGTTCTCCTGCAGCCGATCTGAATGTGCATTCACTGCTTCATCCATTTCCCCGGAGTTTTTATCTTTAGTTTCACTTGTGAAAACTCTGACCCTTTAAAATCAAAAGTTGGCATGATGTGTATCCTTAACGTCTCAGATGTCTCTCTTAATTATCCTTTTCAAAGAATTAGCTGCCTTTTATATAGTTAGGAGAAAAAAAACCAATTTTTAGAAGTGGCAGGGTTGCATGAAGTTTGGAAGGGACTCAGTAAAAACATGATCACGCACGATTGGGAACCAAGTTATTCGAGCGGAACTCTCGGCCCTGGCCTCCGCGGTGTGATGTGGAAGGCAGCCACCGGTAACGGGAAGCGAGTGAGCATCCCGCTGTTGCGTCCCTCCGCTTGCTAGTGGGAATGACTTCAGCCAGCGTCACATACAGCGGTGACTGAGCGAGGGAGGGCAGCTGTGCAAGTTTCTGGTTGTTAGTGTTTTTCTCGCTCACACGCAGTCAAGGTCAGTGCCCTCTCCCTCCAGCTGTGTGCTCAGCGAGCCTCTATTCCACAACCCAAAGGCAGAGCTAAAAAACAGGCACTGCATTCAAAGGGTGCTTTATCACAACTAAAAATCCTTCTTGTTCTCCAAGGCAACGTCCCGATAGGCACAGATCCAGGTAAAATCTGAGACAAACTCATCAAATACACAGGAACCACTGAACTCGGAGGGATTTACAGAGGGTGGCACTTTTTAAATCTCCACGACTGTTGTCTAAGTTATCATACGGCAACTGAAGAGTGTCTGCGGGCAAAGGCAGACGGTGCCACATCCGGATAGTTGGCAAACAAAATGAGGGGCAGCGCCGTGGCACGTACTTGAAAATCGGATGTCTAAAAGGGACTCACTAGTGTCACAGGGCTTGGTTTCTCTAGGACTCGTCTCTCCAACTTCGGCGCTGCAGCATCAGGGTCCCCGCCGTGTCGACGGTCGCAGCTCACAGTGCCTGGCGGTGAGGAGCCGGCCACAGCCGTCCCCGTGGCCTGCCCACTTGTGTTTGGGTCACGTGGCCTCTAAGCCCGTGGTGCCAAGTGTGATGTTAAGCATTTTATTCCTGTAATAAAATGTGTTTCTGAATAAATTATCAGTCACACCAAAACCAAAACAAAACAAAACAAAAAACCCCAACCCTAAAAAAGACAAATACACACAAACATAAATGAACTTAATCCATTCGTTACCTAGTTTAAAATACATTGAAAGACAAAAATAGAACCCTTTTCACCCGTAAGGACACTCTAGATTTTAATCAACATTCATATGTTGCTAGCGCCCAATGAACGCGGTAATTTCGTATTGGGTTACAGCGGTCCCCAAAGCACACTGACGGCATCAGAAGCTCGGCATTGTGGCGGAGCCAGGAGTCACTGGTCCCAGTCATTGACCAGGGGCATTGGTTGTTGACAGTGGTGACAGAGACCGGTCACCCAGCACCAGCAGAGACGCCTGGCGGTCGCGCCTCCCCTGGCCCCCCAAGTGGCAGACAGCTCCGGTGTTCCGGGCTTCCTTCCGTGCAGGCTTCCACGTGCTATGAAGACGTATTTCCTCTTTGTGGGAAAACAGCTGCCTCCCCAGGGGGAGGGAAAAGTGTGGCCCTCCAGCAATGCAGGCAGGACTACCCGCACCGGGAGATGAACTCACAGGCCGGCCTCAGGGGAGATGGCTTGAGAGGGCCTGGGGACACCACCTGCTCACCACCCTGTCACCGGGGTCCTTTCCTGGTACTGGAACACCACTCGAAAAAGATGAGTTTCCATTTTCAAAGTTCACTTGTGTTTCACGGTGCCCCCTAGAAACCTGGAGACACCCCTGGGAGGGGGACCAGGGAAGGTGGTGCCAGCTGACCTTTTTTTTACGAGGTGTTACTGGCTAGAACAGGGGTGTCAAACTCACTGTCACCAGGGGCCACGTCAGCTTCAAGGTTGCCTTCAAAGGGCCGAATGTAGTTTGAGGACTGTATAAATGTAACTACTCCTTAACTAGGGGCAAGGAGCTCGGCGCTGCCGCCAGGTAGAAACAAGGTGCCGGGTGGGATAAACAAGGTGGAGGGCCGGATTCGGCCTGAGGGCCCTGTGTTTGCCCCCTGTGGGCTAGAGATAGCCAGGCTGCAGCGAGGCTAGCTGTAGCCCGACTCTGAGAGAGGGCTGCCAGGTGTCTCTGCCCTTCTGCCCTTGCCTCCTTTGGACAGCCAGCCTCTAGCACACACCTGCTTGTTGTTCCTCCGATCTTTGACTTGCAGTGTCTGCGCTTGATTACAAGTTACACCTGGGGCGGTGCCCGGACAGTCTCGCTCGGAGTTGAATGCTCTGCCTTTGCCGTCTTGGCATCTTCATTTTTGAACTGAGGCCTTGCCCTGAGTCCCAGAAGTCATGGACCTAACCTCCAGCCTACCTTGGTGTGAATTTAAGACATAGAGTCTTCGAAAAATATTTTTATCTATTTATTTTTAGAGAGAGGAAGGGAGGGAGAAGAAGAGGGAGAGAGACATCGATGTGCGAGCGATACATCAATCAGTTGCCTCTCGCACGTGCCCCCTACTTGGGACCTGGCCCACAACCCAGGCATGTGCCCTGACTGGGAATTGAACCGGTGACCCTTCACTTCACAGGCTGGCACTCAACCCACTGAGCCACGCCAGCCAGGGCAAGACACAGAGTCTTGATGTCGAGGGATTAGAAAGGACATTTGAGAGTATCTTTGCAAGGTTGGGTCCAATGAATATTTGTCTTTAACAATGTGACTTTTAAGTAAAGTGAGAGAGAGGTCATCTTCTTAAGCAGTTGAGGTGGAGGTTTCCCACTGCCTCTGAAATGATGCTGCACAGGTAGGTGCCGGCTTCTGAGAGGGTCAGTCCAGAGGAGCAGAAGCCTCCAAAGGGACTGTCCTTGTGCCCTGTGGTGGCGCTCAGACCTCTTGTTCTGACGAAGGGCGAAGGCCCCCGGAAGTCGACCCACAGTTACTTCCCTGCATGAAGGAGGAAGCAAGCTTGGTTAATGCTGCGTAATATCTGTTGACAGCGGCGTCCTTACTCAGAGTTCGGATGGACGCTGAACAGTAAAAAGTGGCGCAGGGGAGGCTCCTACTCAGTAAAAGCAACACAAGGTGAAAATGATGACACTGTAATCACCCCTGACGGGAAGTCACCCCAGCCCGCAAATTAACCAGAAACCGATCTGAATACACAACTTCATCCTCTGTAATAAACTACGGCATCCCAGTACAGAGTGCCTTCCGCGATTTATATGTATTTCTCACAAATATTCTACAGTCACCATCCTGGGGGATGTGGAGACAATGCGTTAGAGTCCGAGTTCTTGAAAGGAGGGGACAGGAAGCTGACGGGGTCCGCAGATAAATCCCCTCCGCCCCGTTGTCTTCAAGGGCATTCTTAGTTACTTGGATAAGCATCGCACAAGTCCTCAGCTACCCGTGCACACCTGTTACATTCCACCGTGCTCCAAAATTTCAGTATCTTACGAATTAAAAAATGTTATCCAACCTTCTTAACGCCTTCATAACAACATATATTGTATTACGTTTTGAAATTTTATTTATTTTCAGTAGCGTTCTCCGTTATTAACCTACATTGGAAACGTTTCTGTGCTTTGGAGTTCACACTGTGGATGAAAATGATTCTGTTTATTAATTCTAACTGTGTGTTACCCACCATTGTTTACAAGGCACTTCCGTGCCCTTCATTTTCCTTAATCTCCGCAGGAACCCAGTGAGGACGATATTACACACTTCCATTCCCGAGAAGTGCCGGCCTGGTTCCATAGACTCAGCTCAACTCACGAAATTTTAAATTAAAGAGATAACTCTCTGATTTCAAAAGTAAAATGGATGGAAATGTCTAAAATTTTAAAATAGAGATTAATTGCTAAATTAACTTGCAAGGACCCAATTTACTTCATTTTTTAAAATAATTTAATGACTCAAGAATATCATTAACTGAGTCTAATTCCCCAAGACCTCAATTGTAGGCTACTTATGTGTGAGTGTTTGTTTTTGCAACGGTTATCTTATTGGAGTTAGTATTTATAGTCATGCCTAAACAACTTGTCTTCGAGAGTAAAAATACTCTGGTTCAACACAGTATGAAGGACTAGCGGTGGTAAATAGATGAATAATGCCCACACCTGTCCTGCTGGGAGGCTGAAGACTTGTCAGAGAGTGGACACTGCTGGAAGTCAAAGGAGTGTCAGTTTCTGAACACCTGCAGGCTCCGGCGTGGCCCTTCCCCAGCTCCCCAGCCGCCAGTCCCACACATTCTACCCCCGTCCCAAAAGGTACCCTCGTGGGTCACTTCGCTTGAATAAGTCTCCAGTAGCCACGGGATCCACTCCTGAAGGCAGACCTCCCTTCCTTTCCGCAGCCCTGGTTGTATTAGTCCAACTGACTGGCCATTCAAATGTCCTGAGTCACACCATTTGTCGAGTCAGGGGTGTGTGTGTGTGTGATAGAGAAAGCCATTAACATACTTTGGAGACAAGTTGTCTGGAAAAGGAAGTAATAAAACATATTTCCTTGCAAAAATGAATTAAAGTTTGTTGGAGACGTATAACCCACTATGATTTTGAAACATATTCCAATTATGTATGATGGAGTCCAAACTAAAACTGTAAAACCCCTTTTTCAATGAGTAGTGATGCATCGTGACTCAGCTCTACAGTTATTCCATTTCCATTAATGATGTGGCATCTTTTGAGAGGTAAGCTTTGAAGTAAGATCAGTTCTAAGATTTTAAAAATAAACGGCATTTTATTTACCTCTCTATTGGATGAAATTGTACATTGCGATGGGAAAATGAGATTCTGACATATGATGTGATGTTCTAAGTATCCTGAGAGTTGAAAGCCCTTTAAAACATGATGAGGAGTGAGTGAGTTTATATAGCGGAAGAGCCTATATTCACACACTACTCTTAACACTTCAGCCACCAAATACAGCCTGTTACTGAAAAAATCTCAACGTTTCAAGTTCATTCCCACCTACAAGGCAACGACTGCAAAGAGGCCCTTTGGACACCTCTTCTCCTCTTGGCAGGCGCTGCCCCGGGGTAATGGCCGCTGGACCTGTGACCTGCGACCCTCCCAGCTGCTGCCTTTCTGAAACGCTTCCCCTCGATAGTTTTTAAAAAGGAAAACCACACCCCATTGTATGTCTTCCTCTTGTGGGGAAAGGGAGGACATAACTGTGGGCCCGAATTCCCGTGTGCGTCTATCTTTCGTGGTTTGTCACGTATTTGTTGTGGGTGTACAGGCTCGGGCTATGTCATCGTCACTTTCTACGGGCTCGTCCCTGAAAGTGGCTGTGGGGTCTCTCCGTATCGTCTGCATTGCGTGTGTCCTGCTCTTTCATCATCTTTTAATCCGGAAATAGTAACGCAGAGCACCCCAGGAACGTGGCCTAATCCTCAGCTCTCTCCTCACCGCACGTGCACCTTACATCCCCCGCCGGATCTAGTGCAGAGCCAGCTGCGCTCGCCCGCGTGCAAGCGGGTTCGGTCCGCTGCTGTGGACTGAACAACGTGGGCGTCCTCCGATCCTGCCTCTGGAGGCTGACAAAAAGCGTGTGCAAGTGTTCTGCCGTCAGGTGATTATTTTAAACACCCAGCGCGCTGGCCTTTCCTCTGGGTTTCCGGTCAGTCTCTAGCCGAACAGCGACCTAACTTCTTACCTGGTCAATTGGGTGAAGGAAGGTGGAGTAGCCTGATGCCGAAACCCCTTCTCCGATCTCTGTTGTAAAAGCGAGTCAAATGTGTGTCGTTTGCTGTTGAACAAAATTTTGCAACTACTTTGAGAAGGTGATTTATACTTTTTGTTAAGTAAATGGAAACTTTTTTTTAATGTTAAAAAGCATTCACATCCACTGTGTTTTTTTAATTTTTAAAAATCACATCCACTATGTCTAATCTCACAACAGTCCTGAGGATTCTTGCCTCCATGTTGAAGATGCGGAAGTTCAGACCCAGTGAGATCAGGAGATGCCCTCAAAGTGTAAATGCCTGTGATGGCCCAGTGAGAACTTCTTCAACTCAAGTCTTCGTCTGAGTCCAGTGATCAGAGTCTATTTCACTCTGGCAGCCTTTTAACTGTCCCAGAGCTGGAACGAGCGCACACACACACGTGCACACGTGCACACTCATACCGATTGCATGACAGTAGAGGACAGAAGAGAGTAAAGAACGCGCCACAGGAGACTCAAGTGTTTGTAAGAAACTCCAGCTCTGAACGGATAGGAACCCAGGGCGTGGGAAGGGAGCCCTGAATGCGAGCTGGGACGGAGGTCAGACCAAGGAAGACGGGGGAAGAGGCACGTGAGCTACAGTTTCTGTTCTCTGAGCTTCCGGATTGTCAGGAGCCACTGTCCTTGGAGAAGATTATCTCTTCTCTGAAAAGGTGTGGCTCCTCCCAGTTGGGGAGCTTGTTTTTGGCCTTGGGTTTTATAAGAGAGATGGTAGAAGAAGTACCTATTCAAAAACTGTTACTTTAACTTCCTTTTTCAAGAACAAGACAACTATGTACTGTGATACCCCTCCCCCTTTTCTTCTTTCTGGAAATAAGAGTCATTTTAGGGTTTAGCCATTTTAACTACTTAAGATCCCTGGTGTATCCATCTCACTCACCCATCTTCAGAGCGCATTACCTCGATTATGGCTACTTTTAAATCACGGTTTTGATGTCGCCCTGTGGTGGGCGAGGGAGGCCACCTCAGACACTCTGAGAGCAGATGGCTGTGGGGATGTCACGTGACGTGGGGGGCAGCGGGGAGGGGAAGCTTCAGGACCAGCACGTGTTTGGACCATTGTGAGTCCTGGTCCACCCGTGGTGTCAAACTCCACTTCTTCAGTCTACGACTATTCTCTAGTGGGGACGAGTGATTTCTGGATAGCGCCTTGCTTGTTCGCGCTGTGTTTGCAGACTCCGTGAAGCACGTAAACAAGGGAGAAACTCTGATGCAACTGGAATCTTGTCACAGTCTCCTAGTCTCCACTGCTCTCGTTACTGGGCTCTGAGATGGGCAACATATCCCCCGAGGGACACACCTGCATGTCCTTCTTTTTTACGTGGAGAAGGTAGAGTGAAGAGAAAGCTATGAAATAACGTGGGTATAATAACAGTTCTCAAAGGACTGGTCATCAATGCTTCTCCCTAAATTGGTGTTTAAAATGTTAAACGTTGGTAAGGAATGAAAGTAGAAATCAGGAAGTTCAAACAACAGACGTCCTGGAGGTGAAGATATGGCACTGCGGTTACCGATGGGAGGCCACAGGCCTGGAAGACACAGGGCTCCGCCACATGCCGTCCACGAGGGGCAGCATCCCCACTGCGCTCCGGGGAGCTTGCTGGGAAGGAGGCGGCTCAGGGCCCGGCCCTCTGGGGTAGAGCCTGCGTCCCGGCAGGAAAGCCGGCCATCCGCATGCACGTCAAGGTGTGAGAGGCGCCGACCTACACCGTTCCTGTGCTCGGGACAGAGGGCATCCCATCCAATCCGGGTTTCACACGTTTTCAGAGGAAAGAGGCCCTGTGTAATTCTTACCAGGGCGATTTTGGGTTCCTAAGGACAGAAGAGATGCGTCCTTATACCAGCCCTTGGGCCACCCAGCACACCCCTGTCTGTGGCAGCCACGCCGCTGACAGCCATGATATCCAACTTTCAGGTGCCACATCACAGGTTGTTATAGAAGTTTACACCTCTGAAACCATCGTTTCCCATTTAGCTCATATCAGTTCTTGTGAAACAAATTCCCAAATCAGCCCCTAGCCAAATGTACTGTTTTGTCAAATTTATTATTTTCGTTGATTCATTACACATCCACAGCATGTTCATGAGTGGGCGCCTGGCGTTGGGCTGTGTGGCCTGCATATAACTTGCAGGTAAAGAGGGTTTCCTTCCTACCCTGGGATCTCAGGAGTACGGACAGACAGTTTACATGGTCCATACCTGACGTGGGAGCCTAGACCGCTTTTTCAGCGGTCGGGCATGGAGGAGGAGGAAGGAGAGGAGTTTGCCACCCAGATAAGTGGCAGAGACATCCTGGCCCACAGGTGGCCTGGCTGGGGCCTGGGGTCCCCGCTGGGGACGTGGAGCAGAGGGGAGGCTGTAGGATGTGAACTTGGGACAGTGCATTGTGGTTGGAGGTACAGGACCTCGAGTGCCATGGACTTGTTCCTCTAGTTCATGGGAAGCATCTGACTTTTTTTTTTTTTAGCAGAAGAGTACGCAGGGTTTTTCTGTAAAGGTGATAGACCAAGCCTACTGACTGGAAAGCCTACTTGACTATTTTCGTCATCTCGGATTTCCTCCATCTCTCCGTGCCCTACGTGTTGTCGTTTTACAGAGCCCGTGTTCATGTGCCCGCGGCTGGTCTGTGAGGCCTCTCTTTCCCTCCCGTCCTGCTTCCAGCTCACTTGCTAGAGCCCCGGTCTGGTGACTCCGTCTGTGTAACACACCCCCACGCTCCATCCCTCTCCCTCTCCTGCAGGAAGCTGAAGCATCACCTGCCTACCATGGGCACCCCAGCAGCCCTCGTCTGCTCTTCTCTCTTTGATGAAGATGGTAGTGTTTTCCCCTTTACATTTCCCCTCCTCTAAAACCCATTTTCTACAGCCCACGTCGTCCCTAGAAGACTCAGGTCAGGTCCCGGGCTGCCCTGCTGAAGGGGCTTTCCCTCCCACTCAGAATGGAAGCCGAACTGCGGACAGTTTGTGGCACTCCGGAGGCTCTGCCCTTGCCCTCTGCTGCGCCCTTGACCCACCTGGTCCACACTGACACCCTTCCCTTTCAGCAGTGCCCGGGCCCGGGGCCACCCAAGGGCCTTGGCATGAGCCGTTTCTCTCCAGGAAAGCTCTTCCCCTGACGTTTGTTCCACTGGCTTCCTCTTGTTCGTGTCTCGGGGTCAATGTCATTTCCTCCAAGGAACCTCTTCAGAACATTTCATCCACAGTGGCCCCTGCCACGCTCTCACGCAGGCCCGTGTTAATTCTCCAAGTAGCATGAACGCCAGTCAATGGAGTTTTCTTATGTGTCTTCTGACCGTAAATAGGTCAGGAAGAGAGGACGTCTGGTATCCCTGGCACGTTGCTCAGCGCCCAGCACAGGGCAGGCGCGCAGTTTGCACTGGTTTAACTCTTACAGATGCAGGCCTGTCTCTGCCCCGGCTCTCTGGGCCCCCCACCTCCATCTCCCTTCCCCGCATCCCGTTCTTGCTTCTCCCCCTTGCTCTCAGAGTCCTGCTCTGTCTTCACCAGCGCTTGGCGATGCTTCTGCTAACTCCACCTCTGTTCAGCGCTAGTATCCCAGCTGCCCTTTGCCTCTTGCTAGGTGCTATCTCGCACTGTGGAGTACTTTCATGCATAGTTAATGTCCACTCAACTCAGCTGCAGACAGTGTGGGTCCCCATTACGTATCTCTGTACTTTCGGTACCTTTTTAGCGTGGCACGCACAGCAGGGGCCCGGTCTTTGTTGGCTGTGACCACTCTGATCTCGCCGTGTAGGCTGACCACGCAGTCGCTAGATTCCGTTGGCAGGCTGCCGTGTGCCCTCCGAGTTCAGTGCCGGGAGAGGGTGGGGCGCGCAGTTTGCTAGTTGCTTTGGGGGACAGTGCACAGGAAGTCATGCTCATTTGGGTGCAGATCAACAGGAAATAAGGCTTAGTTGCCAAACTAAAGTAAGAAAAGCGACCCAGCCTGCCATCCCTCCCCTCGGGGCTTTCGTTACTCCGGGGCTCGTGGGCTTCCCCTGAGATGGTGGAGGTCACCTCAAGTATGTTGGTTGTGCATACAGAGGAAATTTTGATAGGAAGATATTCAGCGTTTTGTTCCAGTTTTATGTTGCGTTATCTTCTAAATTGCTTCTGAATTTATTGTATCTTTTCATCCCATTTTAGATCTGCTCCTTCCTTCCTGGATCAAACTATTGCTGTAATTTAGTTTGGCCCTGCCTATTGTTCCTTATTCTTTTTTTTGGCATTAATGATGGTGACTTACTGAAATCTGATCCTCTTTCAAACTGTTCTTCTTCTGCAGGCCTGGCTACCTTCTACCACAGGCGTGCCCTGGCCCCTGCCCGCCCAGCTGGGAGCCACACGCCTTGAGACCAGGGGGAGGGAGGGGTGACAGAATGGAAACTGTGTTTGGATCTCTGGCAGGTTTCAATTTTACCCCACTTTCTCATTCTAACTTAATTTCCCTCCTGAATGGAAATGGGCAGTCTTGCAGAGAAGTGGTAGAGAAGGTTGGAACTGCTACAGCTGAGATATACGGGAAGGCACCCGTGTGGGTGGTTGACGTAATGAACTCCACAGACCTTAACCATCGCTCCACGCTGCCATGGCGGCCCTGCAGAGCTTTGGCCCCTGGGCCCTGAGCCCGATGCTGTTGTGCGTCACGGGCCGTGGGAGTGGGCACGGGGCGGCCACACTCTGCGGTGAGGGTGGGCCAGGAGTTCGCCGGCCCAGGCAGGGGACCTCTCCTTAGGGGCTTCTCTCACCCTTTTCTGCCACCTGCTTTATTCACCCACTTCAGTATGGAAATGGCCCAAACCACAATATGCTCCATTTCCCCAAATTTTCAACCTCAGCAGAGGAGGCTTCTGTATTTATAAGAACGACCAACTAATTTCAGTTAACATTTTCATTGTTTGCAAAAAAGCAACAAAACACAGCAGCTTCTGGGAATTCAGCTTTTTTTTTCCTCCCATGGCTAATTTTCTGCCTGGAGGGACTCTGGGTGTGTGTGACCGGGCATTTTAGTACGGAAGTGCCCAGTCAGCCCGTGGCTCACAGTGCAGGGTGCGGCAGACCCGGGGGTGGGGGCTCCCCACTAAAGCGACACTTTTCTTCTACAGTTAGGTCAAATGCTCCAGATTTATTATCAGATGTGGTATGGCTGATTCAAACAAAAACAAATGCCCCTGAGTTTAAAAATAGAGTTAAAAGACTAAATATTTGCACTTAAAAAGGACAAGAAAATAACAGAAATGTCTGTGGCAGCCTGGTCCTTGAAAGGATCCTCACTGAATTATAGTCATGCGGTTTCTGCGCTCTGTAATTAAACGTTAGATTTCATTTATCCCAGATGCCTTTCCCTCCAGTGCACCTGGAACCCTTCTTTTGGGTCACCGTAAATTTATTTCATGTCTGTAGCCTACACAGGGTGGGGGACATTGGACAGGTTTTTAAGTGAATCTTAATGCCACTCTGCCTTTTCTCTTTAATTGTACGCTTGTGCGGCATGCTTACACCGATGACGCTGACCCTGTTAAATCCTGCGAACATGCAGTGTCGGCAGGAGTGTGATGACACTTTTTAGAGAGAGGGTCACAGGTTTCTGCAAGGGCGCTGAGGGCCCTGGAGGCTGGTGCAGAGGGAGGGAGGGCCGGCTTTGATCACGTGATGCTCAGGCAGGCGGGCTGTTGGGTGCCCATCTGGTCTGAAGGCTTCGAAGGCTGCAAAGGTCACGGGTCTCAATGTGGGAGACACCGTCTAGCCAGAGAGCTTTGTGCAGTGACATGAAAACATGAAAGACTTTTTTATCCACCAGAGTTGCAAATTTCTTACATAGGTGAGATAGTATCACTAAATAGCAGTCCACATACGAGGTCTGTCCAGGAAAAGTCCAGCCGTTGCTAATATAACGAGAACGCTTTGTGCGGCATCTATGTGACCTGGCGGCCAAGGAGAGCGGACTGGAATGTGCGTGTGTGAACAGTGATGACCTCACTGTACTAGTCAGTGGGGGTGGTAGACGCTGCTGAGTGAGCGTGTGTGCTGTGTGGCCGTCACATTCAAAATAACTGAGTGAGTAGAGCAAAGAATCTGCATCTAATTTTGTGTTAAACTTGAACATTCCTCTGTGAAAACTATTCAGATGACTCAGAAGGCCACAGCTATGGGCAACTAGTGATTGGCAGCTTCATCACGACAACGTGCCCACTCATGCATCACATCTCATCAGAGTTTTTTGGCAAAACATCAAATCACCCTGGTGACTCAGCCCCAATACGGCCCAGATTTGGTGCCCTGTGACTTCTGGCTTTTCCCAAAACTAAAATCACCTTTGAAAGGGAAGAGATTTGAGACCATTGATGAGATTCAGGAAAATATGACAGGGCAGCTGATGGTGATGGGGAGAACTGTGTGAGGTCCCAAGGTGCCTACTTTGAAGGGGACCGAGGTATCATTGTCCTCTGTACAATGTTTCTTGTATCTTGTATCTTCAATAAATGTCTCTATTTTTCATAGTACATGGCCGGACACTTTCTGGACAGACCGTGTGTGTGTGTGTGTGTGTGTGTGTGTGTGTGTGTGTGTGCGCATGCGCACACGTGCCACAGTAGTGCAGCTGCTGTGGACACTCTGGGGCAGGTTCTATTTGTCTTCAGGTGTTTTGTGTTTTTTGAGGCCTGGAAGTCACCCTGGGTGTTGGTTGACACACTGGTGGATGGCTCCAGCCTCCTTTAATTTTGTTCTTGCCTACCAGCTGGCCGTTTTACGGTTCTCAAACACCTTCTTGGGTCTGTGGGGAAAGGACCTGCCCACCCAGTTTGACTGCTTTAGCTACATACGGGCCACGCAGGCTAAAAAGCTCAAGCAAGTATGGAAAGTCGGAGGGTGACTTGCATGTTTCCCGCCGCCCAGCACCCCTCTCGGGCAGCAGTAAAGCCGCTCCGTCTCGTTGTGGCCATCCTTGTGCAGCCCCCTGCAGTCCGTGGGTGTCCACTCTTTCCGTGGGGCAGGGGCCAGCGGGCCCAGCAGGGAAGGTACAGATTGAGTGGGAGAAGCAGCCCCGTCCTCAGTCCAAGAGATTTCCAACAAAACTCTGTCCACGCCCCCGAGCCGGAGTGTTTCCCCGCTCGCCACAGAGCAGGCAGCAAATATAAAAATGAACATTTGCACCTAAAAGCGTCTTCTCGTGGTACCACTGCTCACTTACCTTTTCTCTCACACCAACAGGTTGCACTTATAGAACGTTTCTAAATAGATTGACCTTAAATGTGTGTGTGTATCATACACACTAACTGCATTTAAAGCTACTTACTTTTCAGTGTTCAAAACTGTCTCTCCCTCTGGTCAATCTTTGGACAATTACATTTCAAAAGCCCCTTTAATCTAGGACACGTTGGCATTCCGGCGGAAGAAACTGACTGGTGTCACCGGTCACCGACATTACAACCCGTCTGGATTACAGGCTGAGGGGTGTTAGGCTTCCCCTGCTCCCTTCTGTCTCAGCAGCCTCTGGAGGTGTGTGTCCCAGGTGATGGCCCCTGAGGGCCGGAGCAAGGTCAGGGCTGTAGGTTGGCACCTGCAGACTTGACTGACAAGAACGCCCCGGTTGAAACTGTCTGAGCAGTCTCCTCGGCAGTGCCTTGGTTTCCCCTTTCCGGGCGGGGAGTGATTGTGCGCCATGTCACCTGATCTGCCCGGCAGAGTGAAATATTTGGGATCAGCCCAGCAACTTTCTACGTCTGGGGGACTGGACCCTTGGGTGTAGGAAGAGAACAAGATTTCTTCCTGTTTGCTAGGTGGCCCACCAGATACCCAGGACAAAGAGATAATGCTGAGAGAGGAACTCTGAGAAACGCTATTTAACTTAACCTTTGGAGAAGCTCTGGATACCTACAAGCCACGAGAAGGAAGGAGAGGAGCATTATACCATTAGAGGGCACTTTTGTAACCTTAGAACAGAAGTCTGTTCTGACGGACTGGCTTACCCCAGGCTTATTCTTAAGATTGTATTTTCAGTTAATTATTTAAAGTGACTAAGTCTCTAAGCTGAATGAGAGAAAATATTTTATTGGTCAGGAAAAAAATCTATACAATCTTAAACGCATCCTTTAAGAATACATAAGAAAAACTTTGAATTTGAATCATTGGATATAAGTTCTAAAAATATGCACAATATGTCTGCACAATAGTTTTTGATTCGTTATATCCTAGGCTTCTTTCAAATACATTTTGTCAAAAATTGTGGCCCATAAACTGATCAAGTTAAATAAATGATTAACTTTCTCTGATACCTGACAACAAATGAATGTTACTAGATAACATTTGGAAGCTATAACCCTACAGGATACGAACCTTCGAACCTGGGATTATACTACTTTTTCTTGGAGTCTTATTGAACAGTGATTGACGTACATCACTAAGTTTAGGGCATCACGGCGTGATGGTCTGACGTACGCATACTGTAATGTTGCAGGTATTACAACACTGTTAGTACAGTGTATACTGCAGTGGCTGCCACAGCAGGCCCCGCTAGCACACGTCTTCTCCCACAGACACAACAAAGAGAAAACAGAGAGGACAGGACACCAGGAATCCTGCTCACTTTAAAGCACGTTCTCTGGAAAGCATCCGTGCTGCCCATAATTGCTGTGACAATGAAAATGGTTGGCATTGTCTCAGAGACAAAAAGCGTGAACCGATAGAATTTTAGCTGGGGACCTTTGGTATTTTATGGAAAGAAAGCAGAAGATAAGGTTGAGTCTGTTCCCTGTGGGTGGTAATCTAAATACAAGTGCCCACCTGAGCCAGCACAGTTGATAAACTAGTAAAGATTCAATGAGTAAATGCTCAGTGCTAAGAACTGTGAGCATTTGAGAAGTTACCCCACTTGCTAGCTAACATGTTAACGTGCCTTGTTTGGTTTTTTTTTGGATGCTGGATGGCCCAAGACTCCTGGGTTAGAGATAAAGGACTTCGTTATTCAGAGCAGTGGCAGAATCCACAGTGTCTGCACCTTCTCCCACTGCCCCCTGACTCCCAGCTCCCACGGGTGATGCAGAGGGCCCACCTGGTGGGGTCCCTTACGAGAGGGGGGCCCTGAGCCCAGGAGCTCAGACCTTTAATGACGGGCAGGGCTCATGCCCATGGTTTGCCGCAGAGGCTTCATCTTCCTGGGCGGTTCACTATGAGCAACGGCAGTCTGTCCTCCTGCTCCCAGCAGGTGCGACAGCCAGCAGGGAGAACCGTGGGGAGCTGCCTCAGCTCCTGCTCTGCCCAATCCTCTCTGAAGCTGGTCCCCTCACTCAATACTGAATTGCTACATAGCTCATGAGGGGGATACGTAATACTCATTCTTACCGTATTTTTAAAGTAATTCCTGAAAAAATAGTGAGCAGTCCTCACATTGCAGTCCATCCCCTCTGGGGTCTTCCCTGCCTGTGGCTCGGTCTGACCATTTGGGAACGGAGGAAAATAATAGTGCATGCTTCACAGGGCTGCTGCTGGCATTGCCTGAGCTGCTGCGTGCACGGCACTTAGAGGACCGGCTGGCACGCAGCATGCATGCAACATGATGTATGAATGTTCGTGGTATTAGCTCAAAATGCATCAGTGTAATGAGGTGATTTAGTAAAGAGGAAGTTTTTCCCATAGCAGCTGAGGATGCTGGGAAATTTCCCACCAGTCGGAACTAGCTGCTCTCCTAACTCTGGGGCTGACCTACATATCCCAGTATGCTGGGGCCCTGGGCAGTCTGTCCTGCTCAGCTGTCCAGTGGCACTGGGCACTGGTCAGCTTTACGGGCGAACATGGGGCCTGATGAGGCAAGGCTGCCTGGGATGGCTTCTCACACTCAGGGGTTAAGGCTGTGTGTGGAGGTCCCATCCAGTTTAGTTCCTATTTGTTTCAAGGAGGTTCACTGCCTGCTTGCTTTTGATTCCTCCAGCCATTTTTGGTAGACAGGACGCTGGTCTGCTGGTAGTGGCTCACTGAGCTCCAGCTGCATTTCCATCTGCTCTGTGCTTACGTACAAGGAGGTTTTAAATTTTTATTTACTGATTAATTTCAAAGAGAGAGGAAGGTGGGGGCAGAGGGAGAGAGAAACATCAATTTGTTGCTCCACTTATCCATTCATTGGTTGATTCTTGTGTGCTCCCTGACTGGGGATCGAACCGCAACCTTGGCGTGTCGGGAAGGTGCTCTGACCAACTGGACTCTGGGCCCGGGGGGAGGTTTACTGCTGTATGAGAACATACCTACTTCTCAAGGCCATTCTGAGCCCTAGACGTACCAATGCAGTGAATGAACTTAGCACCTCCTCCTGCATGGGCAACTCCCCATTACTGCAGAGATGTTGATCTAGAGACTGCAGAGCACGTGGCCGAGAAAACCGTTTGGGAAAGAGAAGTTAAAGCCCATGTTGAGCAAGCTTGCTGTGAAAAAAGTACTTTGCACCTGTCATCAAAAAGAAAAGTTTATTCACTTCAAAAGTGTTTTTAATAGCCCTGAGAGAAAGATGAAAGTAAAGTCAAAGGACGGGTTAAGTGGAGGTGACCTCAGAGCCAGGACTTCAGAAATAAAACTGGCTTCCGCTTCATTACAAACTATCACAAGTATTTGCATTTGACTTTCTATTTAAAGCTCTTAAAACTGAAATCGGTGCCTTCCCCCCGAGCCCCAGCTTGCTGCCGGTGGGCGCTGTCGGTGAAGTGCTGCGAGACCCGTGCTGGCCTGGCTCTGTCGGGGGTGGGGGTGGGGGTGGGGGAGTGGCACCCAGTCCGCCGGGCAAGCGCAGCCTGACGCAAAAGAACTTGCCGGCGAGAGGCATGAGGCTTCTCTTGGGGACACTGCCGCACGCAGAAGTCAGTCCCTGACAACATCTCTCCAGTGCTGTGCAGGGGACAGTGACCCGTAAGGGTGTCGGGGCTCTGTGATGGGCGTCAGTGACAATGAATGGCCAATGGCACGATGGCCACCCAGTGGTCTCCCTGGATCTCAGATGGGGAATCCAAGCCCATTCCCAGTACAGTGGGGGCTTCCATGTGAACCTGGTGGCCAAGAGTCTGGTGATAGGTAGCCCTCGGCCAGTAACTCACCTTGTGGTTTTGGACATGTGGGCTAACCGATGAGAACGTTATCCCTTGTGTAACCTCCAGAAATCCCTGATTTGTGAAAGTCTGAGTGTGGGGCTCAGGGTCCTCCTGTGCAGGTATAACGCTCCCGTCAGATTTCGAGAACGAAGGAAAACGACTGTGCAGCATCCTGTCCCCGCCCTCTGTGGCTCTCTGCCTCACCTGGGGGCTCAGACTCGGAGCGTTTGTGTTCAGGTGCCCACAGGGGCCGCTCTGCGGGGCGCATTTCCTCTCTGAGCACCCAGGGAGGCCCATGCCCCAGGAGGCTTTTCTCTCACAGTCTTTTACCTTATCCGAGGTCCTAGTGAATTCGTTATCAACTCCGTGACATACCTTGAAGGAAAGAAAAAACACAAAGTTTTCGGGATCATGCGCACAATCCAAAATACATAGCACAGCTCTCCCTTCTGTGAAAACAAAGCCAGGGTGTCCCCTTTAGAAGACGGGCCGCTCACCCACCTGTCTGTGTCCCCCAGGATGGAGCCTCTGCGGTGGTGGCTGCTGTGGCTGGTGCTGGCGCTCGGCGTGCAGACCCAGAAGCTGCCCACCCGCGATGAGGGGCTCTTCCAGATGCAGATCCGGGACAAGGCGCTTTTCCACGACTCCTCAGTGATTCCAGACGGGGCCGAAATTAGCAGCTACCTCTTCAGAGACACGCCCAAAAGGTACGCTCCCTTCAGCCCTTCCCTTATCAGTAACCCTGTCCAGGATGCCCCCCTCTCCGAAAGGAAGGTCCCCTCTCAACAGGAGAAAATGGGGGTGCCACTCCCAAGCCTCACCTGGGGGCTCTGTTTCTTGCTCACCAGGACCTTTTGGGTAGAGAAGGGCAATTTTTACATTTCTTGCATTTTGGAATGTCCACTTCCTTTTCTTCAGGACGGGGGGAAATCTCTAAGAAGGACTCTCTCTAGGATTAAAATGAAATTCATCAAATACACGTGATTCTTCAAATGTTTGAAGAGTCTTAATTATGTATCTTTCAGTGACATTGGTAAGAATGAAGTCACTCAATACAAGGACGGTGACCTTGGGAGGACTCGAGTCCCACTGCGACTGAGTCCTGGCCTGTCCATAGGACGCAATCTGATCATGGAGCTGACCTATTATCAGCTGACTTCTTGCCGCTTCCGGACACACTTGCTTTCTTACTATTTTGTCTCTTGAAATTTTTGAGTGAATCAAAAATTTTTTTTAAATGACTCTGATGTCCCACATGCGCCTCTGTCCCACTCTGCAGTATTATTTAAATACAGCTTACCTGTCCCACCGAATCGAATAAGTAGCTTAGCCGTGAACTTCCAGTCTCTCAACATTAAGTAAGTTTCGGTTCTAAGAGTGGTCTTAAAAATTAGGTTACATATTTTTTCTTTAAAACAACATGTTCTTATTACAGGACATTTAAAACAGTGAGATGTGCTCCTCTGCTCCCTCGGTTTTTCTTTCTTTTATTTATTCTTTCGTTCTGTCATTTTTCCCGCAGCTGGTAACTGAGGGCTTTGATATCTACATTGAGGTGGAACGTTAATGTACACTGGTTAAGTAAAGAGTTGCAGTGAAGATAGAAACATCATTTCTATGTTCATATATAGAAACGAACACATATATAGAGTGAAACATTTATACAGTCATTGTTGATACTGCAACTAAAGACACAATTCCAGAGAAAGTTGAGTAGCAGCAAATAGCAGAAGATGGATTCAAGAGTTGACGGCAGCTTGGATGGGGGGGGGCAGGGAGGAGGGGGCAGAGTGATGGGCTCTGGGTACATCTGAAAGGCAGAGCCAACAGTGTTTACTTGGAGCAGGGGAGAAAGAAGAAGTCAGCAGTGACTCTAAGAAGTTTGTGCTGTGCAGCTGGGAGGCCGGGCGGCTGCCATTCACTGAGCAGAGGCAGACTGCAGGAGAGGGGGATCTGGGGTGAGAGTCAGAGGTTTGGATTCGATACCTTAAGTTTAAATTCCCAGTAATATCTAGATGGAGATGGCAGAAGGTAGTTGTATCTAAAGTCGAGGTCAGGGTTCGGGCTGATGGTTGAGATTTGAGAGTAGGTAGCCTAGAAGAGGTGAGAGCAGGGAGCCTGGGCGAGGCCGCACAGGTGTGAGCACCGGCAGAGAAGAGGTGCACAGGCAGAGGCGCCTGTTCCGTCCCGGGGTGCACAGTGCTCAAAGGTGAGAAAGAGCCGCAGAGGAGCTGGATGGAGTCGAAGACGGGGGTCGTCCCTCTGGAGAGGGTGGTGGGGTGGCTGTGGCGAGAACACAGTGTGGAGAGATGCCCGGAGGTGAGACCTACGGGAGGTAGAGCCTCCCTATGCTCTGCCGCGGAGCCAGCGAGCTGCCCCGGGCTCCCCGGAACTGAATCGCTGGCTCCTCGCTCGCAGGACGCAGGCTTTGCAAGACGATTCCACGAAACCATCTAGGTTATTCAGAGGGAGAATATGTATAGTTAGGCAACATTTTAAGCCTCCTTAGGAAGTCTTTTGAGGCACCGTAAAAAAATCTGAAGGGAAAGCATAGAGCAGGATGTTTTGATTTTTTAAAAAAGGATTTGTTTTAAAATCACTAGGTTATTTAATTCAATGGGAAGTCTTAGTGACAGAGAAATGTGTCTTTCCACTGATTGAAACCCGAATCTTTACTTTAAAAAAATGCTTCTCAAATGGGATTAGGTGCCTCTATCCAAAAAGACAGGGACTAGGACCGCTGTGAACGGAAGTCATTAACGCCTTTTAGACGTCCGCTGTCCGGAAAGGGACCCTTTAAAACAGTTGCTGACTCTGTCGGAGTGGCCTTGGGGTAACTGACAAAGGTACCGCCACGTTGACGGAAAACGCAGGGCCTCTTGGGCCACGTGCCTGGACACTTCACTCGGCTGTGAGGACTGAGCAGTGGCAGGCCCGTGCTAAATGGCACCCAAAGAGGCCAGTGCCGACTCCTCAGTCCTGTACCACCCCGAGACTCGTTTCAGTTCATCCTATTTGCGTGGTGGGCAAATCTGGTCGCAGAGCCATGGGCTTCTGGACTTGCTCGGTGAATGTGGGAAGCACCCTGATGTGTGTGGAATGGCCGGTTTTATTCTCTGTGACAGGAATGGACATTGAACCACGTGATTTTCCCAGTCCACCTCGGCTGGGCGTGCTAGGGTGAGTTGTCTCGGTCTCAGGGGGCGTGCTTCCCCACAGGTACTTCTTCGTGGTGGAGGAAGACAACACCCCGCTCTCGGTGACGGTGACGCCCTGCGACACGCCCCTGGAGTGGAAGCTGAGCCTACAGGAGCTGCCGGAGGAGGCCAGCGCGGAGGGCTCAGGTGAGCAGTGGCCAGTGTGGGTCCGGGCCTCCGCGTGGGTGGCGGAAAGCTGGGGGAACAGCCTCGAGTCAGCAGGGCGCCCAGGTGCAGCTGGAGATCCTGCCCTGCCGATGAGAGAAACGGGGGAGGCATCAGATGGGGGTGACCGTGGTAAAAGAAAAGGTGAGGAGAGGCAGCTGTGGGCGCTGAAGGAATGGAGACAGGTTGCAGTTTGGACTCGTGCCTCTGGCTGTGGTTTGCAGTCCTGCCCGTGCGTGGGAATCCCTGCTGGGGGCTTTACAGAACGCTGACGTCTGGGTTCTGCCCTCCCAGGGCCTCACTGATTGCCCCAGGGTGGTCTGCACTCGGGGCTGGTACCGGCTCAGCCCCAGTGATTCTGACGGGTGGCCAAGGTTGAGGGCCTCTGATCGCTGGGGCGTAAAGGGTGGAAACAAGGAGGGAGACCACTGTGGGCCGGGATGAGAAGGAAGGCACGGCAGGCGTGGGCAGGCGTTCAGAGACGGTGCCAGTGATGGAAAGCAGACGACGAGATGCCTGGAAATGGGAGGGGTCTGCAGGGCGCCCTGGAAAGCTGCCGTTCCCTGTGGGGGCAAAGGCATCATAGCTTGAAGGGGACAAGGGACTGGAGTATTTAGGGAGAGACTGACAGTGCGTAGGGGGCGGGATGAGGCTGAGGGAGAAAAGGAACAGTCATGGGGTGGCTGTGTTGGTCTCACGGCTGAAATATGAGATCCTCTGTACCTCCCTGTCCACCTGCAGGGACGAGCTGGGAAAGGTGGGCTCCCTCTCGGCACCCGGTCCTTCTCTGGGTCCCCACTCACTGATCTCTGGGTGATGGCTGATAGCCACACTACCAACAGATGGGGAGAGCTTGTTCTCAATACAACCCCTACTCCCCCTGTTCCATCCATAGAAGACGGGGTGCTCTTTGTAGGAGACTGTCTGGTCCTACCGGCAGAATCGAGGTTAGCGAAATGCTTGGCCATCAAAATGCAACAGATGCAATCCTTTCTGTAGGCAGATTGACGGGGCGGTGGGAGGGGGTGGTTAACTCTCTAACGGGATTGCCATTTTGACCTAAAAAGTCCACTCACTGGCGTCCGTCCTGAGGAAATAATTTGAAACCAGAAAAGCCTTCCACACAGAGGAACTGCACGATTTATAATGGTCAAAAACTCACCGTAGTTTCATTTCTGTGCTATCATCTTAAGGGAGAAAAGCACGATTCAAAAGTAGAGGCTTGTCTAGATACATATATTCATGAATAGGAATGCTACTAAGTTACAAAGAAAAATGAGAGAGAATACTATCAATTGTGTAAAAATATGTCAAAAAGAAAAAAAAAAGACTAGGTGGAAATAACCCCAAATCTTCATAAGTCTGTGGGCCATGAATGTGGGTGGTTCTTCCTCTCCGTTTCCCACGTCTGCCGGGCACAGGTGTCGTATCCACAGTGGAGGGGCAGCCCACACGTGGTTGAGCCTGGCCACCGCGGCCTCTGCCCTGACGCGCCGCCTCTCCCGTCTCTGTCTTGCAGGTGAGCCCGAGCCCCTGGACCAGCAGAGGCAGCAGGTGACGAGCGAGAAGGGTGCGGAGCTCTTCTCCTACAAAGGCAACGATGTGGAGGCCTTCCTCTCTTCCAGCTCCCCCTCCGGCCTGTACCAGTTGGAGCTTCTGTCCACAGAGAAAGACACACACTTCAAAGTCTACGCCACCACCACGCCGGAGTCCGACCAGCCCTACCCAGAGCTACCGTACGACCCCAGAGTGGACGTTACGTCCCTGGGGCGCACCACGGTCACGCTGGCCTGGAAGCCGAGCCCCACGGCCTCCCTGCTGAGGCAGCCCACTCAGTACTGCGTGGTCATCAACAAGGAGCACAACTTCAAGAGTCTCTGCGCCGTGGAGGCGAAGCTGAGCCTGGACGACGCCTTTATGGTGGCCCCGAAACCCGGCCTGGACTTCAGCCCCTTTGACTTCGCCCACTTCGGATTCCCGTCCGATAATTTGGGTAAAGAGCGTGGCTTCCTGGCCAAGCCGTCTCCCAAACTGGGCCGCCCGGCCCACGCGCGGCCCAAGGCCGACATTCAGAAGATCTGCATAGGGAACAAGAACGTCTTCACCGTCTCGGACCTGAAGCCCGACACGCAGTACTACTTCGACGTCTTCGTGGCCAACGGCCGCAGCAACCTGAGCACGGCCTACGTGGGCACCTTCGCCAGGACCAAGGAGGAGGCCGAGCAGAAGACGGTCGAGCTGAAAGACGGGAGGGTGACGGACGTGTTTGTGAAAAGGAAGGGCTCCAAGTTCCTGCGGTTCGCTCCCGTCTCCTCTCACCAGAAGGTCACCTTCTTCGTCCACTCCTGTCTGGACGCGGTGCAGGTCCAGGTGAGGAGAGATGGGAAACTGATCCTGTCCCAGAACGTGGAA
The DNA here is from genome assembly GCF_022682495.2 of Desmodus rotundus. Lineage (NCBI taxonomy): Eukaryota > Metazoa > Chordata > Mammalia > Chiroptera > Phyllostomidae > Desmodus > Desmodus rotundus. The sequence goes on along the minus strand of NC_071395.1, from coordinate 2,810,957 downwards.
GGCATCCGGCAGTTCCTGCTCAGGGGGAAGCCCAAAGCCAAGTATCTCGTCCGCCTGAAAGGAAATAAGAAAGGGGCGTCCATGTTGAAAGTCCTGGCGAGCACGCGGCCGGGCAAGCACGCCTTCCCGTCGCTGCCCGAAGACACCAGGGTCAAAGCCTTCGACAAGCTGCGCACCTGCACGTCGGCCACCGTGGCCTGGCTGGGCACTCAGGACAGGAACAAGTTCTGCATCTACAAGAAGGAGGTGGATGACAGCTACAACGAAGACCAGAAGAAAAGAGAACAAAACCAGTGTCTAGGGCCAGACACGAGGAAGAAGTCGGAGAAGGTCCTCTGTAAGTACTTCCACAGTCAGAACCTGCAGAAAGCGGTGACCACAGAGACAATCACAGGCCTCCAGCCGGGCAGAGCTTACCTGCTGGACGTGTATGTCGTAGGGCACGGGGGGCACTCGGTGAAGTATCAGAGCAAGGTCGTGAAAACCAGGAGGTTCTGTTAGGGGCCTGCGGCAGAGGTGCAGGACGCAGACCGCCAGCAGAGGTGGAGAGTGGGCCCGAGCCCCCCACGCTGGGAGGCCTCGGGGCCCTTGCCCATGCTGTGGAAGGAAGGGTGTCAGCATGTCCATGGGAGTTGGCGTGTCCCGGTCGGAGGGAACTTGTTCCAGCGTGCCCCAGTGTGCTGACGTCGAGGACAGAGGACATCTTGAAGGAACCGCCGTCCCTTGCTTTGACCACTGCATGAACCGCTTCTAAATTATTTTATTACCTAAAAATTTAAAATATGCCATTCATTGCACACATCCACAAAATGCAAATCATTCTTCTCTATAGATGCTAGAAGATATATATATATATAAATTATTTTATAAAGTCTTGTTTTAAATGTCTGTGTTTCTATGATCGTAAACTATTAAATCCTTTTCCTGTCCAAGTGCAGATTTAATCTAAGTATATTAAGTGGGCAGCTCTCTAGTCAGTGATGTTGTGAACTCTTACCTGTCGAGTAAAATGTTGAAGTGCGGTATGTGTCTCATGTACAAAGTCAACACATGATATTCATGTACATAAAATTAAAGATATTAGATGACATATGGCTTGTTTTCCCAAGCAGCTACCTTGGTGTATTCAATTCATATTCTGTCCCCCAAACTGCACCATTATGTACGTTGGCACCGACACTGACCCTTTTTTAATGGTTAAAAGCCACGCTCCCTCTCCCTGAAGTCCCTGTGGCACTGGAGACGGGTATTCCGTTTGCGTTTCGACAGCCAGCAGCTCGCTGCTGTGAGAATTGGGGGAGCCATTTCTCCCCCAATTTCTCCCCCATTTCTCCCCCGGGGGGCTGGTTCGGACGGACTAGGACAGGCCGACTGTGTCACTCCGTGAGTGTGCGACAGTTCGTCTGGAACAGCCCGCACTTTAATAGCGAGGACCTGTTTTAGGTACAAAATAGGGGAAATTCCAAATGTTTTCCCTCTGACTGTAATTAGTAGTGAGAAAACAACAGAAGCTGCTGTTTCGTAACATTAACAGTCTGGTTCTTTTAACTTTGATTTTTTTTCATGAATTTTTAAAAACTGATTTGGGCGAAAGCTAAAACAGAGGCCAAGAAGAACCCAGACCGCGTCTCAGAGGCTGTTCAGGAAGGGCTGTCTCTGGGGCTGTCGTTCCCTGCAGGTTCCGTATGCGCGGTGTCACGGAGCCCTGGACCAGGATTTGGAAGTGTCCGGAACTTACAGTCGCCAAAGCAGTGTGACTTCAGGAAGACCTGTTACCGTCTGCTGTCTCCCTTCCCTTTTTGTAAAATGAGGAGATGACACATTTGGGTAAGATGGCTTTATAGCGTGCCTTCTACCAGAAGACATTGTTCTCGGTAGAATTCTGTGATCCTCGGTTAGAAAGTGTTTCTGGAACTACAAGTAGGGACAGGTGTAGCCCTTAACCTCTCCACAGTCCCCCACGTGCTGGCTCCACCCTTCACCTGGGGCGAGCACAGGCCGTGTTCCCACGGAGTGCAGATCGCGAGGGCTCAGGGCGAGTCACTTGTTGCAGCGTCCGCAGGGCACGGGCTGCACACTCAGGAATCCTGGGGGCCAGGCCAAGTCCTTGTCGCTGAGCCTTTACTTTTGAGCTGGCCGCGACGGTGGCTTCCACAGTCTGGATAAATCCAAGAACCCTTTCAAGGTGTACCAGTGAAATTTGGCTTTTAAAAATTATAGGGAAATTGAAGACACATTGTGAAACTTCTGTCACTCAAAAAGAGAAAAAAGCCTATGAAAATAAGTCTCCCTCATTTACTACTGTGTTCAGGTTTTTGGGGCATTCAGGTGAACTGAGGACAAGAGAGAAGATTTGTCGTTAATTAACAAAAGGCCCAGAGCCAGCAACTGTGAAGAAGTACCACTTCGTGTCCTTCAGGCTCCAGGGGTCTGAGCTGATGACAGCAGGGTGTTGGGAACCTCTGTCGGGACCCCCAGAGCATCACTGAGGAGCAGCAGTCTGAGCCCACGTAGTTCAAGTTCACGATCTTCATTTTTCAGGTGCAAAAATCAATGGAAGACCAGAGAAGTAAAAACAGAGTTCTCATAGTTGAAACAGATTAAGTGGTGGAAATGCCTGGACTCCAAAACCCTCACCTGAGTATAAATCCCCAGTTCTCGGGGGAGGGGCGGGGGAGTTACTTGTGGATCATTTTCCAAAAGGAAATAAACTTTCATTGGTGACTTTATAGCAACTCATTCTTAAAGACCATTTTGGATTTCCTTAAGAAAATGTGTGTGAGCTACAACTGATAACTCCAAACGTGTAGGGAAAAAACCGTATGGCTATTTTTAGAGACACAAAATATTCTAGTCTAGCTTTGTGTGTGCAAACCTGAGGCTATAAGATCAGTAGTCAGTTGCTGAAATGATAGCCCTGCATTTGTTAAATCAAACTATTCAGAATCTATAAAAATTCTAGCAGATAATTCTCTTGGTTAAGTTGCTTTATAATCAATATGCAGATTAATTTTTAAGCATGCCTCGGAGGATCAGTGCTGGAAAGATGTAAACACCCCGTGTTTTTGGAACTCAGAATACATTTGAAACCATTATGATCTGGGAAACCTGCAAAGCCAAGTGAACTGACTTCAGTAAAATCATCACTCAGATGACCTTCAGGGTCTAAAATCAGCTGAATGGTTCTTAGCAGTGTGGGAGGTCCGGGCACCTTCATGAGATGAATACACAGTTTCGGGTACAGCTCAGGGGACTGGACAACATCTTGCTTCTATCAGTACGAACCAGCTCCTCTCAGGGACCAGCCAGGCCATGGCTTCCTTTCTGAGGTGGGGAACTGAGGCCCAGTAAGACCAGAACCCAGATTTCTGGCTCCCAGTTCACTTCAGGAAGCCACAGTGAGTCACCCCGAGTGTACCTCTCTGTGTCTGTTCAGGGGTTGGTGCCAACGCAGAGCAAACAAAACCAGCACCAAACTTGAAGGACTCGGTCCTATGGAGCTCCTGCCACATGGCCTTCCCTCTTTGATACGGAGCCATCAGGCAAAGAGAGGTCAGCTGGGAGCTGGCCTTGGGGTCTGTCCCCAGGCCAGCGAAGTGACTCCTGGCAGGCCTCGGCCATCCTGGGGGCTCGTCTGCAGGACCTGCGTGGTGCTAGAGCATACTCACCACTATGTTGCCCCCGGAGAGTGCCGGCCAGAAAACTAAACTGTAGTTTAGGACTTGGGGCTTTTTTTGTTAGTTTGAAGGTAAAAAGTGGAAGAAAGAAGGGCACAGAGGGTAGATGGGGAAAAGTTTAGTTTTATCTCATTTCTTTCACTAAGGGGCCAGCGAGATCAAACGTGGCTTAATCTTACGAAGCTTTGGGAATCTGTCCTACTTGTGACCTTACCCTGGAAAACGTCACCGTGATCACTGTCTATTAACATTGTACCTTCCTCCTCCTCGACCTTTGAGAAACAAAATCAGTCACCAAGGGTGAGAGAGGAAGCTAACTAGAATGGCTTGTCATAAGCTCCCTTATGCCGCTCTCAGAGATGTTTTAAACTCTTCGCTCGCAGGAGGCTAGAGGTCACCGCCACAGAAAAATAACCGGCTCCGAGGCTGGCCAGTGCCAGGCCCTGGTTGGAGCCCACGGCCACACTGTCATTGCTCAGTGGCTGAGGAAGACGAGGGGCAGCTGCTTCCCCACGGTGCTGGGGGGAGGAGCTTGGTGCACAGGTGGTTGGTCCCAGAAAAAGACCCATCAAAGCCAGAAACGGATAAACATAGCTCATCATCCAGTGGGCCACAGGGAAGAACTTTCAGGAAGTGGAAGGATTTCTTGGAACTTGGTAGAAAGAGAGAGCACAAAGTCTTTGAGCAAGGGACACGGGAGCCTCCTTGCACACGGGGTGTCCCAAGACTTCAGGCTTTGGAACGATTACTTGGCAACGAAGGTGTAAAACAGAGGAGGCAGAGCAGATGGGTCCTTGCTGTGGGTGATGAGGTCCAGTCAGAACCATCTAGAAACAACCATCATACAGCTAAGATGGGACGGATGTGCTGCTTTGTTTGCGAGTCCAAAATTATTGCCCGGAATGGTGGCTTTTAAGCAGCAATTAGAAAATATTTGCCACCTCTCTCTTCTTGTGTAAATAACCTGCCAAAATTAACACCCAATCAAATGGCCCTCGTTTGGAAATAAGCAGACATCCATGTCTTGTCGAGAGTTAGTTCTTTGTGTAGTTCGTCCAACTTATATAAACAGGGCAGCACAGCGTATGTCCACAGTTGTTTAAGGTATATGTACTTGACAAGACCTCCGAATGTCCATATTCAGTTACAACTCTGACAGGGTTTTGCGTCTGAGAAAAGTTGTTTGTAATCAGCAGAATCAAGTATGTGAGCAATAGTAGGGTTAGAGGGTTGGCTGTTCAGTCTCAGGCCTCTCTGTGAAACAGCTCAGCCCTCTGAAGTGAAATGACTACGTTAGCGCCTTCATCGCGCAGGCTGAGAGAGTTGCACACACCCGGTCATCAGGCAGTTTCCAGAAGCAGCCACTTATCCCTGAGAACCACAGAAATGTCCCAGAGACCTCTGCGTCTGCCCCGCCCAGCCCGTGGCCCACTGCAGACTCCGGGGGCTAGAATTAGCAGACTGCAGCCGGCCCACTTCATAGTGACAAGCAGACAGGGCATTTGCTGACAGCCCAGGGCCACCCGTCACCATGACAGCCCGTTTCCAACGTGGGTGTACGGGTTCATGGCGGCCACAGTCGCCGGAGCGACACTCAATGTTTCTGGCTCTTTCTCAGTGTGGTAAGAACTCTCCTGAAGCCAGGTAAGGAGGCGAGTGGACAAATGAGGGCAAAAACCAAGTAAATGTGTAGTTCTTAAATAACCAAATAATATCCAACCAGTTTTAAAATGTCATTTAAAAACACGTTTTTAAAGAGAGCACAGACTCTTGGCTGACTGCTTTATGTGGTAGTATGGAAAACCCGCTTCCTGTTAGTAGGTAGAGCTTAAGAACTTTCCTCAGCTGAAGAGGCCAACATCTAAATGACGGGTTGCCGCATTTTGCTTTTTTCCATCACGCACGCGGTCATGGTCTCTCATGGGTAACCCGTGGGTGATCTTCAGGTACGGACAAAGATGACACAGATGGGAAAGCAGGGCAGGACCACAGCGTCCCCATTTAAATGACTTGGGTTTTGTCACATTCGTTGACTAATGGCGGGGAGCTGGGTGCTGAGCCAACTTGGCCGCTCCAAGTGCCTGTTCCTGGCCGAGTGTCCGTGCAGATAAATACTCCCAGCAGGAGCGCCAGGGGCCAAAGCACACAGAACGCTGAGGTTCTGCCATGGAGATCTTGGGAGAACAGAACTTCAGTTTTCAGTATCCCTGAGGACCTCAAGCAGTTTGCAGACTGCTTAACAGCTCTCATGAAACTCACTCCTTCTTTCAAGGTGTCTTGGTGACTTACCTATATTAGAACGAGGAAAAGAATACTGTTTGATTGCACTGAGTTTTCTCCACTGAAGTTCAACAAGCAAGGACAGCAGTGGACAGTGTAGACCCAGGCCGTGGGCCGGTGATGGTTTTAACTCCTGCGACTTGAGTGGCCGCATTTGTAAAATGAGGAAGGTGATGAGCACTAAGATTCTTTATGGGAAAGTAGGGAACTAATGACTTCCAGCAGCTAGTGAGCGCCCGGCACGAGAAATACAGCTGCCCAATCCTAGCGACTCTGAAATGAAGACATCACGTTATTCTTACTGAACAGATGCAGAACCCGAAGAACAGAGAAATCCCAGGTGCCACCAGGTGGGCATGAAGTGGGTGCGTCTGGCTCCAGGGTGCCATCTTTCCACTTGCACGTGAGTGGTGTGAGCCTGATGCTTGCAAGTGAAGCAGAATTTCACCGCAATAGCACACAGGAGAGTAGATTGATGAAAGTGGGGGGAAGTTAAAAATATTTTCAAAGCTTGGCCTTGACATTTATAAACAAATTACCGTTGGCATGGACAAATATGGAGGGGCAGAAACAGAAGAGAAGTAATTCACAAAGTATCGCCAATTCCTCTGATCACGTAGAGTTTTGATTCGAATGGTGTCTCCCACTACATTACGACAACCGTGCTTGGTCCTTGCTTATCATATAGAATTTGCTGTGATGTTTACATGTAATAAGATGTGTCTGTGATATGATGCCAATAAACCTTTATTTAACGCTTTCGTGTTTTAGCATATTAAGGGTTGTTGGTGGTTATTTCTGGTTTTGTTTCTCTTTTACCTTCTTTTGTCACAGGTTTTTTTTTTTTTTTTTTTAATTTTAGCAGCAGATGGTGCTAAATCATGCCTGAGCCTTCATCATGCCAGGCTCTGAGCTGGGAGTCACACCCCACACTGAGGCATTGTGTGGGTTACGTGACGACCTTGTGAGGGAGATGCTGTCATTTTCCCACATGTTACCGATGAAGAAGCCAAATATCAGAGAGGTTAGGTAACATCCCCCAAATCACACAGCTAGTCAGAGGCACAGCGCAGTGTCCAGCACAGGGTTAAAGGTCAAACCAGAGGTGGGATGGTCCTCACGCCCTGCCTTTGGGAAAGGTCCCCTGGCCATGCTCCCCACGGAATCGGGGGAATTTACTTCGAAAGTTTGTTGGACGTGCGCCCAAAACTTCCCATGTTGAGAACTTGCTCTTGATACTCTTCTGATGCCCTTGACCACGCCTTTGTTCCCGTATCTGTTCCTTCTATGTCCTTGGCATTAGGACGTGCCCGCGGCCACGGCCCCTTTGGGGAACTCTTTCCTGGACTGTGGGAAGCGGGGAACAGGGCTCTGGTGCCCCTCCTCCATTTAAAAATAGTTTATCCTAATTCCTAAAATAACGTTAACTTAAAAACGGCATTAGTGAAACACATAACATGAAACGTGAACCTTCGCTTTAACTCCATTCCCCAAAGCAAACTCTTCTTAGCAACTCTGTTTACATTCCCATGCCTCTTCCCTGCGCGTGAACTCATATTTATTGTTATTCATCTTGATCAAATATGGAATTATACTAAGTACACAGTTTTGCAACTGGCTTTTTTTTTTCCTATTGAACTGGCTAGTGTGGCCCCCGTGGCAGGAGAGCTTGATGTCTTTTTCGATTTAAACCTCGGTCCTCCCTCTTCATGCCCCTCAGCTGTGCAAAGCGTGTGTCGGCGTGGGGGCTGGGGACGCCTGCATTGGTCACACGTGACACTGTCCTCAGGTTCCGGGCTGGGCCGAGCCCCGCCCGCCCTGCACGCACCTCTGCGTACGAGCTTTCTGTCCCTGGCCCATCTCACGTCAGCACCTGCACACCGTCTCCTCCTCGACCGTCCGCAGCCACCGATTGGGCCACAGCCCGACCTGAGTGGTCGGTTCAGCCAGCACCACCCACCCTGTGAGGTGATAACCCCACATCCGACCGAGCTCCGCGTGCCCTCCATCCCCGGGTCATTTCTTCCCTCCCCACCCGCCTTGAGCAAGAAGGAGTGAGGCCCGTTTAGCGAGGACACTGAATTCTCCCTGTCCCCACCTGCTCTGTGGCCCAAATCCCCGCTGTCCTTTGCTGTGTCTGGAGTTAAGCCCGCAGGGCCCTGGGCTGCAGAGCCCACCCCAGGTCCCCACCCTTCAGCCCCCGTGCTCACTCAGTCGCCTCGCCATGGTGACAGGCGTTAGAACGGCCTCTCTCTCACACAGCCAGAAGCTTCTAGGCTTTGCCTGCTGCCTCCTCCATCTCCATGCCAGAGGGTTCACCCCAAGATATGGAATTTTGCTTAGGGATTAGGGCACATAGGATTCCAGGGACCAGACAACGCCGTTCCAACCTGAGTTCAAAGAAAGTGTTTCTAACGCCGGTCGCCTAGTACGAGTCGCGTCAAACACCCGAGCCTTGAACTCACGTCTGACTCCAATGCACAGACAGGGCCTCCCCCTTCCCAAGGCCGCCGTCCTGAGCGCCTCGCCATGCGTGGACAGCTGCCTGTTCCCAAGAGAGGAAGGCCCAGAGTGAGTGAGGGGGCCACACCTGCCACGCTCCTTATCCGTGAACCAGCTAGCTCTTTCCCTCAACAGGAGTGGCTGTCTTTCATTTCCCATGTGTAATAGAGCACTCAGGTAGGGGGTCGAGTGCATCCCATTATTCACGTAAACAATAAACATCGTAATAAAAGCTCAGGGCTACTGTTAGTCACGAAAGCTGAAAGCAGCTTCTCTTTTCCGTTGGATTTTGCATTATTTCACTATGTTGAGCTTGCTGGAGAAAACCTGCCACATCCTTGGTTGACGCAGTGTGATTTCAGGCACAGGGCAGTGTGTCTGGATGTCTTGGTGGTGGGTTGATTCATCAGAACACGTTTTAAGTAATTTATCTAATATTCTAAACTTCCTGTAGGAAGGAGCAGGAAGAGAAAAAGATAGAAGACCCCTTAAACTGAGAAAAAATTGTATTTGAAATACCCTGCATGAATTGAGCTGCACAAAAATGCGACTGCACTAAAGAATAATACATTCTTCCAGGGAGTCAGAGAGTCCAGAGGGCATTTACTTTAAAAGTGGGGAAAGCAGATGACCGCTCACTAGATCCCGGGCTGACCGCCACCCTGCTTGCCCAGATCTGGGACAGGCAGTTTATGTGAAAGACGATCTTCCCATTTGATCAGGGATCGATCGCAAGGACGGGCCCACTCCCCGGCATCAGCCGCCACAAACTCTGGGATGGGCACACTCCAGAAGAGGGGCCGCGTGCTTCCCCTTGTGAGTGGTTGTTGAGTGCTCGGGACTCCGATGTTTCCAGCCCATTTGCTTTAAATTCATCCCCCTCCGAGGTGTCCTTCGGCACGGCCGGCCCTCCTGGGTAACGCTGGGCATGGCTGCTGATTTCTCTGTAATTAAAAACCCTGTGGGAAGAGCAGAGAGCCGGCCTTTCACATCATTTTCTCATTGGTTTGGTTTGTCACTCCTCTTGGGTCACTGTTTAAGTTTGTCACAGGGCAAATTTCATGAGGGTCCTCTGGCTGCCGTGTTGTTTTAACAAAGGCAACGGAATTCAGAAACCCAAACAAACCTCTCTTCTTCATTTCCGATGGATAAATGAAGCCACTAAACACAATAGCCTCTTAAGGGTGTCATTTCTGCCATATTTAATATTTGATCTTTGAGTTTTGGTAAAGACTATTGTTTAGGAAAATTTTACAAATGTTAAAAATTTCAAGGGAGTCGGTTGAGTTTTCTACTAAGATTTAAAATCGCAGCACCAGAAACTCAAGAGTATGGGAACTCCCTCGTTTTGTTGACTTTTGTCCCTTGGTTGGCGGGAGCCTGGACGGCAGACCCAGCTGTGCAGCTGAAAATTGCGCTTCGGGGCCATCGCCTTCCTTTCGGTTTTGACCTGGGCCGCCTCTTCCCACGTTCAGCTTGCCAGGCTGTGTGTGCGGAGCCATAAAGTGCACGTCCTTGGACGGACCTCTGGATCTCCCTCTGTGGCAGGGGCCTACTGCAAAGGCCTGCCTGCGAGCCGGCTGTTGCTCGGCTGTTGCTAGGTCACACAGAGCAGAGGGAGATAGCTGCCCCCCTCCCGGGCTGCTCTGGGCTGACTTTTACGACCGAGGTGCCGTGCACAGGGGAGCCTGGTACCAGGCTTCCCACAGGGCCCGCGTCTACCGAGGGGCCATAAATAAACTCAAGGTCCTGACACCGGTGCAAACACCAGGATCAGAGAGGAAATTGCACAGAAATGAACCCTGATTTCAGATAAGAAAACCTCGGCCTTCACATGTTTTCTTTTTGTCGGCATGAGCTTTTCCCGAGTCTCCTCTTCGGCTACTTACAAACCAGAATGGAGTCCCGGGAAAACACAGTTGTGCCGGGGGCCTGGAAAGTGCATGCTCTTTGAGACTGTAAAGATTCCACGACTTCCCCTTGCCTGTACCAGAAAACGACCGTGGAGAATTTACCGCTTCGATAAAGGGGGAAGAAGTGTGTGTTAATAGTAGCTTGTGCATCAGGAGCTGGCAACCTGGCCATTTAAATGTATCGTCCAAACATTACTCTCTGCCACCGGCCGACTAAACACGCCTGCTCGCGGGAGAGGGCGAATGCCCCTCTTCTGGGTCTGCTTAATGTTACCCCTTGCCCTTCTGCGACTGGTTTCTTCGGCCCACACCTGTGCCGAGAAGCGTCTCTAATGTCCCGCCGTTTCAGCCCTAACTCATCACACGCGGTCTGTGACCCCGCACGTGCGCAGCGCGGGTAAGGAGGGTTCCTGCGGCAGGGCTGTGAGTCCGCCAGGTCGCGAAACAGGTGGGCTCCGACGACGAGAAGCAGATAATGTGCCTGGTCAGCCGCACAGAAACAGGAGGGAGGCCATCTCACCCCTCCACGCCGAGTAGTTTCCAGCAAGTCATAAAACCAAAGAGACAGAGACTGCGTCGACAATTAAGCTTGGAAGAGCTCTCTCCGCCAACCCGGGCAAACGTAGTCAGTTGAACGGCAAAACAGACAGGCTCCGAGTGATGCCTCAGGTGGCCCGGGGTGACGCGGGCTGTTCCGTGATTCCTGCTCAACAGCCTTTTCTCTGCAATGCCTTCCTCGTCTCAGCTCCTCCGTTCAATGTCAAACTTAGTTACAAAGTTTGGCCTGATAGTCACACTTACTGTTCTGAAGTATTTTCAAAGATCAAAACTCCACACAATTACAAGCTTCGGATTTAAATGGTAAAAGTGGCGGTCAGGAGCCTATGCTTCTATTCCTCTACGTAGTTCCAACTCACAACAGATCATTCACAGCCCTGACGTGGAGCTTTCCTTCAGAAACCGCACTTAGGATTTGCAGTAAAAACGTTAAAATGAGAGGTGGGCCTGTAAATCGGTTCTCCATCTAGCTGCACTTTAAGACACTGCAGGCCTACTCAGAGACCACTTGCTTTTGGGAAACAAGCCCCGATTGTGCCTTCTTCCCCAGGTGCCCCAGGAGCAGGCGTTATGTATAACAATTGCGTGAAATTACGAGGGGCCTGTTGTTTGCGAGCCCGGGTGGAACTGGACCGCTGCTAGCCGGAGCTTAAGGTAGAGGGGGCCCGACAAACGGGAGCTGGCACAGAAACAGAACCTCTCCCTCCTTGTGTGCTCTGAAGGAAGAGTAAGCCACAGACTGCACTGCAGGAGCCGGTCAGCCTCACTGACGAGGAGGTGGCCGCTGGGGCCTGTGCATGTGGAAGAAGGCAGCTGGGGCAGGCGACGTCAGCCTTCCCATTGGTTGTCAGAGGGGTGGGCGGGCGGGGATGGGGGAATGGAGACAGGGAATATAGTCAGTAACACTGTGATACATTTGCACGGTGGCGGATGATGACTAGAATCCATGGAGTGATCACATTGTATAGGATACATCATTGTACTACGTTGAACCCACGTCGGAAAACCTGCGGCGTCCTTGGCTGACACAGTGGGATTTTAGGCACTTGGCTGCGTATCTGGACTTCTTGTTAGTGAGTTGATTCATCAGGGTGTGTTTTAAGTAATTTATCTACATTTAACTAAAATTATTACTGCATCACACATTACTCAGAGAGGAAGGGTCTTGGAGGGATTCAAGGATCATTCCCAACCACATGCTCTTGACTCAGAGAGAAGACAGTGCCGAAGACAACGGTCATGTTCACAAAACCACTGCCTGCTCAGGCAGGTCATCTGGTGGATTTTGGGACATGTGTTTTGCTACTTGACCCGTAATAACACGCCTGAATTGGCCACGACATTGAAGCACCATTGGCTGGGTATTTAAGAGCATTACCAAGGATGTTTCCAGGGTGCGCCTTGGACACCAGCCTGGCGAGGCCCCAACAACGGGACGTGGGCGGGATGAAAGCGTCTGCGTTCTTCTGAGTGCCTGCGACCCTGTCACCCCACGGGTGGGCGGTACGCGTCTGCCGGTCATGTCTGTTCATTCTCGGGATGGGCTGGCCTTTTGTTGCTGAGGATGAAGACTAATGGCCTGAAAGTTTGCTCAATATCTTAATTTCCGCTGTGGGAAAATCTAACCTATCGCCCCAGTGAGAGGTCACGCACTTCACGGAGACCCTTATCGACGAACTCTGCAAAACCTCGGCTTTCACTACTCAAGACTTCCTCCTCAGTGTTCAGGGAAAGTAGAGCAAATAAACGGTACTCTCCAATGATTAGCGTGGGTTTCAGAGACACCCAGCTCCCCTTGGCCTTCGGTATTTTATCAGCTTTAACGACAATGAAATCAACTACTTAGGGCATTCGTCAGCTTTCCGCCTTATGAATTAATTAGTAAGAGGCCACCCCACGTAGTTTGGACTTCACTGTCAGTCCCTGCGGCCAGCTCCTGCAGTCCAGGCCTGCTGTGGAAGCCTGCTCATTCCATCTCACATCGACACAGCAGCTTCCCCCAAGCACCCTGCTCGGAACATCCGACACCGAGAGACCCAGTCTTCCAGAAGGAGGCCACCCTCCGAGTCTGAAAAAAAGGCCTTATCAGGTGGCGTCCACAGTGGGGCCATCGTGAGCACCCAGGCCCTGATGCTCGTTTCAGGCTTTCTAAGTTAAAACACACAAATTGTCTTCCCGGGACCATCGGACATTCATTTCATCAAGAGACCTTAAACCAAGGATTCTTTAGAATCCACCAGAGAGAGAAGAGTTCGGAACAAGGCTATCAGCCCGAGAACCTCTAGGTCAGGCTGCGCATCAGTGTCCCAGGTGGGCAGCTTCCATCGTCGATGAGGCAACCAGGTGGTTCTTCTGCTCTCAGCGCTACCCTGTCTACCCTTTCTTTCTGTGTGGTCACTCTTCCTTGTCGTTGTACTTTGTTGACCCCTAGAATTGCCAACAAAGAGAAGGCTTTATCAATACGTTGTTATGTGTGGACCTCATTTCCAGTAGTCCGAGCTCTTCTCTACCACCCGGGGAGAGGGGTCTAGTGGGTCATGGGCTGGTCATCCCCGCACCTGATCCCGCTGACAGACATTTAAGAGCCAGTCAGGTAACGCCTCAGACGGCTCAGTTCCATTCACTGGTCCCCCAGGGGCTTGAATTCACTGGGGTGCAGGCCCTGCTCCCGAACTACAGGTCACCCGAGCTGAGAGAGGGATTGGCTCCAGCAATCCGGCTGTAGTAGTTGGTTGGTTACTTGTTTTGTTTTGACTTTGGATTTTCCAGCCAACTTTGCCCACACTATTTAATTCCACTTAAGGAATCTGGCAGCAGTGACCAGGACCAGTGACGAGGACCAGTCACTGACCCACTCTGGCACTGGGGACCTGTGCCCTGCTCGGATACCACTCCTTGTGTGGGTCCCTGTCTTGTAAGGACTCCCCACGCACGAACGGCCTTGTGTTTACAGCCTGAGAGCTTGCGGCTTTCAGAGCCCCTCCCAAATGAGGGACAGAAGGACCCCTCAGAGCGGCACAGCGGGGTGCATGAGGGAGCGAGGCCCCCACCCCAAGCCCAGTGTGTGGACGGTAATTCCAACCGTAGGTGTAACTGAGTTGGGAAGAAACATGAGTGAAATGTCTTTCTAACCCAGGAAGAAGTGATTGGTAACACTGCAAGTTCTCTTGAAGTCGCTCCAAAGCCGATTTAAATGCATGAGTGACAATTACCACTGAGAGTCACACAGCCCCTGATTGCTCTCGGCTGGGCAGCGGCGGCACGTGTCCTACCGCGCACCCCTGTGGCACCTGGGTAAACGCCACCAGGCAGGTAGGGAGGTCTGCGGCTATAGGTAAGGAAAACCCCTGTTTTTCTAGAACAGCCCCGGCTGTGCTCTCAGTCTTCTGTCACGGCCGGAGACAGCAACCATTCCACGAATAATGATCTTCTCCGTTCCGGTCATTGTCTGCATTCAGTTGGCTGGTGCAACAGCTGTTGATTCACACACTTGGGGCTTTTCACACTTAAAAACCTTTTCTTTGGAGCTATTCTCTCGGAGCAGGGGTTTAAAAGGCTGTTTAGAATTCGAGAGTCCAGTGGCGACTTTTGTTTGTTTTGTTGCTCTCTCTTCTGCCGTAACTAACCCTTTCTGAAGCAATAACTGACTCAACCCTACACCCTAAAACAGGAACGCGGATACGGTGGTTAATTTCAGTAGGGAGGCCCACCGCGCATAGACTCCCTTTGCTGAAATAAAGTGTTTTCCTTCGCAGCGTGCCATGAGCCACTCTCAGAGGTTCCTCCTGATTTCGTAACGGATGAGGAACACCCCCTGTCAGGGGTGCACACACACGTACCTTACTGATGTCTACTGGCACACAACAGAGACTCCCTCAGGCCTATGAAGGGTGCAACCAGGCACACCATTCTTCCTCACAGCACGCTGCTATAACGCTTATTTCCGTTGGGACAGCCCATGATTGTCTTCCCATCACACGCAACATGTAGGAGGCTTTGGGTGAGAGACACACCACAGTGAAATATCTCCTACCTCCAGATTAGCTCCAAACTGAAGGGAGGGTGACTGAACTCATCCGGAAATGATTAAAGAAAACAATTAATGAAATGAAGGAAGGGCCGTAGAAGTAGGAAAGTTCTTGGGGCGTGTCCATTTAGAGGAGGGGTGACAACCTGAACTCACTGGTTAGCATCAGAAAGGTTTCCCTGAAAGGGCTGGCTTCCACCACAGAGAGCATCGGCGACCTGCGTGGCGGGACCAGTGTAGGATGGCCTAAGAAGGAGTACCGAGGGAAAAGAGCAAGCTCGACTGGCTAAATGTATAGGCTATGTGGGACAAGGAGCCCGTTGGCAGGACAAGGAGAGAGAGAGAACAGAGAGTGGGCCAGGGCGGCGACCCGTAGTGCTGCAGACAGGATGGCATTGTGCGGGTCACACTTTCAGTATTTCTCTTATGTTCTTGTTGGGACATCGTTGGCCTTGAAAAATACAACTTCAGGTTAGGAGTAGGAGTAGGAGGCGATTGCAGCAAGATGAGAGAGGGGCAGGTGTATGAAAGTCGGGAGGTTGAAGAATTGTGCGGAGAAGGGCAGGGATGGGGACATCTACGGGTTAGCAAGAAGAAGCTGTTTCTCATTGGCTTGTTTGGGTAGCACGGGGTAGAGAGAAACGCATTGTTGTCGAAAGAAGTAAAACCCAGGGAGAGGGTATCATTGAAGATACCAGCCAGATAGGAGGAAAGTGGTGGGCAAATGGCAAAGAGAACTCAGGAGGAAATGGGACAACCCATGTAAGAGGCAGGATTAGCTATTTCCATAAAGTGGGCTGTTTCCCTCAATGGCTAGGGCACAGAAGTTCATGTGTATAGAGGACAGAGGTGAAAGGGTGTGTGTAAATGCAGTAGTTTCTTCCTTGTACAAAGTGTGTTCACGTTCACGAGCTCAGGCTATCGTCCCCAATAAACCCTAACTCGCAGCCTAACACGCTGACGGTTAAAGACGTTACACGAGACCCATGTCCACACACTGAGTCGAGACCTCCACTGCCCCTCCAGGGCGTGAGCATCCCAGGCCGTGTGCCTCCTGGACATCAGGAAATCGAAAACAGAGGGTTGTCTTTGTTAACGAGAGGGGGGAAGAGAAGCACCTTCAGAAATGTGAAATTTTCACTGTGCTCATCAAGAAAACTCAGAAAGCTTCCCTTAGATGTGAGGACATACCGGTAACCACGTCAGCTAATGCAGAGAACAGACCCGGCCAACTGCGAGTGGGACTGAAAGGAGCGGATGGGTCGTGTTTCTCTTTCCTCTTTCTGGTTCGTGGTTTTGAGAAATCCTTTTTCACCTTGAGATCATAAGGACATTCCTCTCTTACTACGAAATTTAAAAAATGTTGCCTTTTCTATTAGGTCATGTTATAAAACTGAAAAAAACTATTTTATTAATATCAAACTAGATAAAACCAGCAACAAAATATTTGTTTTCTTTTCTGATCAACTTCATTCAGGGATAACTAACATGTAATAAAGTGCACCCGTTTAAAGCACTCAATTCTATGAGTTTCAGTAGAACTATACACCACGTGACTGCCACAATCAAGACACAGAACATTTCTGTCACCCGAGGAAGTCCCCTTGCCCCTGCCCCCAGGCCCAGGAAAACATGCGTGGCTGTCATTCCTCTAGATTAGCACTCTCGATCCTCTGGTTTATGTAAATAAAGCCGCGGAGGGGAGCAGTCCTCTGAGTCAGGCTCCAGTGCTCGCGGTCACAGGCCAGACATCCATCCACATCACTGCACTCAGCAGCACCCTGCTCCCTTCTGCCGCCCAGCGGTGACCCGGTGGCTAAAGACACCACAGATCTCTTCCCCTGTTGGTGGGAATTTGGTAGTTTCCAGTTTACGGGTATTATGAATAAAGCTGTTACAAACATTTCTATCTAAGATGTTTTGTGGACAGAAGTCTTTATTCTTCTTGGGTAAAGATCTAACAGGAGTATTGCCAGATCACGGAGTAAGGTTGAGTTTAACTTTAGAAGGAACTTCTGAGCAGTTTCCCAAAACGAGTGGTGTTGTTTCCCACACACACCAGCAACGCAGTGAGGTCCAGTCGCCGCACTCCTTCTCATGCAACCTCACTGACCCTGGTATTGAGATCGCTGAGGTGTGCAAGTGTGTACGTGTGTGTGTGTGTTCAAATACAAAATACCCATGTTTCCCATGATCAGATCCGCCATAAAGCCACCAGCTCGGGCTGGCCCTGCTCCTGGAAGTCCTCCAGCTGGTCCAAGGAGAGTGTTTTCTGCCAGGGTGGCTGCAGGCCTCCTGCCCGGAGCCGCGCCGCAACAGTGCATCTGGGACAGCCACTGCGGTTTGAGTCGCCACCTTACTAATGACAGAGTATCTTTCTTATCCCCCACGGCCAAGGACCAAAAGGGGACACGAGAGAGACACCACCTCTGCGAGTTCCCAGTGTTTGAAGATGACACTGACGTCTGCTTTCGGTGAAGCCTTTTGATAGGGACGCGTGGTTACACGTCCTTCCTCTTGGCGCTTCCATCCAACAGTCTGCTTCGTAAGTCAGCGAGCCCGAGCCTGGCTCTGCTCGGCGCCCCGTCTTCCCACTGAGAAGTCCACCCGTGTCGGGGGCGCGTTGCTGTTCGTGTAGCGGGCACAGAGTCAGGTGTGCAGGATGAAGAGGTCCTGGGGGCTGCTTGTGCAACGGTGGGAATATGCTTAGCACTCTGGACCTGCGCACTTAGAAGTGGGTAGGATGCTGATGTTGTGTGTATTTTACCCCAACTAAACCAATAAAAAGACACACTGCCTTCACTGAAGTCCAGGGACAAGGTCACGACAGTGTTCCAACCATCCCCGAGTCCGCCAGAAACAAAGTAAGCGACAGGACACGGCATCTCCAGGGAAGACTAGTCTGGGCTCAAGCTGTGCTTCCAGAAGAAGAGCCGACCATCAGGCTGAAGGCCTCTGCCTGTCTCCCTTCAAAGCCCTGTGTGGCTTGCTCTGAGCCCCACAGCCCCCCGACACCCCAGCGAGGAGCGTAGGAGGATAACCAGGAGAAAGCGAAGTGCTGCTAAGTGCCAGTTAGCCCCACCCCCCACGGAAAAAGTGGTTTTATAGAGAAAACACAATTTGAAGGCAGCCAGGAGTGGGTAGTATCACGCAAACAGAATACAAATAAAGGAATGGAAGGGTCAAAGTGCCAACCTGGGTCACGGCAGCTTCGAGACGGTCGCAAGTCAGTGTCACGATGACTTTTAAAGGGACACCAGGAGTCCATGGGTCTGGGGCAGCCCTGATTCGGGACTGAAGTGACAGCCAGGAAGGTCGCACTTGTCTACTGCATTCTTCCCTCCGACACAGTGGCAGGTCACATGTGATGGGAAAGAAGAATCGGGACTTAGAGAGGAATCCATTATTTCCTCTCTCAATACCGGGTGGGCATCTTTCCTGCAGCGTTTGAAGACAGTTTTCTGTTCTGCACAGAAGTCAAAACAGTGTCTCTTTCCTGTGTGCAGCTCAGAATCTGGATGCCAACAGTGAGCAGATGAAAACACAGCGTTTCGCTTTCTGTATGGGAGCCAAGGACCTCATTTCCAGCAAGGGACCAGATTGTAGCACCGAGTAACTGCCTTCTACTGGGTCTCGCAGCTTTTTGGGGTGCCACCCCTTGCGACGGAACAGCAGAAACTCGGAGGATTTATATCCAGAAAAGCTAAACCAAATGGGGGAGATTTAAGAGAGCGTTTAATCCTGATCTGGAAAGGGGATTTGTTTGTTCGCTGGTTTAATGTTTGTTTTAACTTTGATGTCCTCAAACAGATTTCCACAAAGAAGCATCTTCTTCCTGTATCTGCAGAAAGGAGCTGGTGATTTTATTTTTGAACAGTAAGGGTGGTTTTTTAAAAGAAAGCTACCACGTTAGTCCAGCTGCATTACTTTGATCGGCCTGGCTGTGGGAAGGTGTTCAGACATGATGCAAAGTAGCTTCCTCGTCCCAGCCCCAACCACCCACCTCTGGACGTCCTGAAGAGTCGCTGTCATCACCAGGCTCTGTCCCACTCAGCCTGGCACCCGACGGGGCTCCCACACCCAGTCTGCCCTAGGTCTTTGGGAAGAGACCATTCTTTCTGGGCAGCAAGGAAGGCAGAACATGACGCAGAACCTTCCAGAAGTGAACCTCTCATGAAGCACTATTACATTTAGATGCCTGCAGGGGGTGTACAATTACATACAGGTGTGAACGCCTAAGGTCAGCTGTTTGCATTTCAAAGTAGGCAGGAAGGAAAGAACCTGCTCCAGGCAGAGGCACAGCCGTGAGTGCAAAGATCCTGGGGCAGGAAGAAGTTTGACACACTGAAGGTGTTGAAAAAGGGCAGTTCCATTTTTAGTTTTCTGAGGAAATTCCATACTATTTTCTGCAGTGGCCGCACCAGTCTGCATTCCCACCAACAATGTACTAGGGTTCCCTTTTCTCCGCATCCTCTCCAACATTTGGAGGCAAGGGAGGGAGGTGGGATTGGCTGGGGTGGTGTGGAGGGATGGGGAGAAAATGCAGACAATTGTAACTGAATAATAATTAAAAATTAATATAGAAAATAAAGAAAGAATAAAGAAAAAGGCCAGCAGGAGTCAGAGCAGGGATTGGCTGGGGACGGCTTTTGCATTACGAGGGCAGAGTAATTGCAAAATAGACATATGGCTTGAAAGCTTAAAATATTCACTCTCGGGCCCTTTAGAGAGCAAGGATGCTGACCCTTGACCTAGCCAACGGAGAGGCAGGAGCCAGGTGTGGCTGGTGAAACCGAGCCTGGGTGTGTTCACGCAGGGTCCTGTAGGCTGGCGCTGAACGACAGGATCTGGCAGAGGTAAGGCCTGCTTGCGTGCAGTGGTAGGGTAATCATATGGGTTAATAATGCATAGTTTTAATTTGAACGTTTCACCTAGAATGTCGTATGGTGTGCTTGAGTGTAATATTGGTATGTTACAGAATTACGTGCTTGTGATTTTGTAATAAAAAAGGGCGTTACGTGGGCTGGACCCCTCATTTTGAGTTTATGTTATGGGCCATAGAAAGCCGAAGAAGTGTTTTAGGCAGGGAGTGCTGTAACCGGGTAAGTGTGTGTAAGGCAGCACTCTGGCTTCTACTGCAGGACAGACGGACGGATGGAGACAGGAATGGGAGGAGACGAGGGGACCAGTTAGGAAGCCGCTGTGCATTGTGCTCGCACAGAGGGCGGGGCGGCAGGGCCCTCGGCACTCAGGGGTTTATTTGGGGTGAGGATGGAGGGGGAGGCAGGGATGTGTCAGTTCCCCTGTTATCACGCCTTGAGAGCTTCGAGTAGAGTTGAGGAAAATAGAACGGGGGACCCTGCAGGCTTCTCCGTTCTAAAATGTCAATTCTGCACTAGTTTGTGCACCGATAGCATTGTTGTTTGTGGGTATTACTATTTAAATGTACAATAACAGTTATCAAACAAATTAAAAGTATCCTGTCAGGCAAATATAATGTAAATGCATATCAAAGATATTATTTAACTCACTAATAAATGAAGGACCAGTAAAATGTTATAATTCGTTCCAAGGATATTTATGAACTAGCTGTCTGAAATTTTAAAATGAAATGTTAGACAAAAAATTGCTGGATTAGATACTAAACTGGTTACTCTCTTAGGGGGCGACTGACCCTTGTGGCTACTGGTTCCCCCGGACAGAACATTTTTGTGTCTGACGGACAGCCGTGTGGAGCCGGCCCTCCCTCCTACAGAGCTGTGATGCGTCCGAGACAGCGAGCATCCGGCCCGATAATGTCTTCTGCGTATCCCCAAGTTCTCTGTCATCTTTCTGTTAGCTGCGCCGTGGAGTTCTGCGTCAGGATAAATGGGATTGCTTATTGCGGCACAACGGAAGTGCGTTATCATCCTCTTTCTTCCCTGGTCCCCCCCGCGTTCGGATCCCAGTGGGAGATCGACGGAGCACTGTGTCAGGGGGAACGTGAGTTTTATGTGGGAGGGTTCGGGTTAGGAGACTTCTTTCAGATTTGAAGTGTGAATTTTCCATTTCTGGGATAGTCACTCAAATGTCAGTCCAAGAGTCCAACTTTAAATACATGAACTTGAATTTGTATCGGGGGAGAATGTACTCCTTAAAACACAGAGTGAAGCTAATGACGACCACTGCAGCCAGCAGCAAGATTTAAGGATGTTTTCCTTGGGTTTTCCTCTGACTTCGGCTTGCCTCGCTGGCAACGTCCAACTTGAATGTGTCCCGCTGTGAGCTGAAAAGCTGACCGGTGTCCTTGGCGGAGCAGGTTCTAGCACCAGCTGTACTTGGCCGTCAACCTCCTGTTCTACCTCATAGTCCCACCGATGGACTGATTCTCTCAGAGAGGGCTGATTATGAAGCACATACAACTAACTGTTTTAATGCTTCCTACCTGTTCCAAACTTCTTCGTGTTCTTGAAGCATACCTTTGTGGGCAGGACCTTGCATCATTATTCATCTCGCTTGCCTGAAATCTGAGCCACGAGAAGCGAGCATCGTTCCTGTGCCATCCCACAAAATAATGCGGAGAAAGTAAGAATGGATTTTCCTGGGGAGCTGAAGGAATCAAATCATGGGGATTTAATATTGGCCTGGAATTCGGGTTCCTGAAAATGTATTTGAATGTCAAAAATGGAAATTCTGAGGTGAATAATTTTGTAGAGAAATTCTAAGAATCTTTGGCGCTTTAATAGGTGTTGCTCATGACGAATGAGGTGTTTTGTTGTGAACTTGGACAAGGTGCCTCCCCGGGGTGCTCTCATGCACTGGGGCGGGAAGGAGGCCATATCGCTCCGCAGTATCAGACTTGGGAAATGAAAATGGAATCACTCCCTGGGCTGGGATTTGTCTGTCATTTACTACCAAATAAGCTCAAAGGTCCAATTCTCTTTCTCTTCTTGGTAAGATGAATGCAAAAGGCAGAAGAAAATTAACTATTTCTTACTGCATTCAGATAGTTCTAGAAATAACCCACATGCTCCCATGATGCCTTTGACTGCGCATGCTGGCGGCCGCAGTGGTCACCCTTCAAAGTAAAGTCGCCGTCTTTGGTCCACAGCCTCCCTCGTCTTCCACGGACCGTCCAGAAGAGCAAGAGGCTGCCCCCCGCAGCGGCTTGGGAGACCCCGGCACGGAGTGATCCATCCCTGTTGTGTTCCACCTGCCTCAAAGGCACAGAGTAGAGCTTTCAATAATAAACTGAGGTAGTCACAGCATTCTCGGCGAGTTAAAACTCTTCCCTGTTAGCACAGAAAGAGGGACGGACAGTGACACCAAGGAAATAAAGGCCCTGTGACCTTAATCGCCCTTGACCCTTGATGGCTTTGTATGCAATGGCAGATCTGGAGGATTTCCGTTTTCCAGTCCCTCCTTCCTCCTTGCTCCTCCTCCCGTTGATGGACAGCTTCAGAGTCCACTGCAAGCCCAGTGCCTGGGCATCTCCGCCAAAGGACCCCTGAGAAATAGTTGTGCGGGCTCGATGTGATTTCTTCTGTCTCTGTCCTTTTGTTCTGCCACCTGTACGGTTGGAACTGTATTAGTATTGGTTCAGAACTGCACAAGGTGGGTTAGAGGCAAATAGCAGCATAGACTCAGGCAGGCAAAGATTGAAACGCATACCATCCCAGCTGAGGACAGATGTCACGTCTCCAGAGATGCCCCCCCAGGGACCCAGAGCCACGGGAAGCCTCCGTTCACGCAACTGACAGGCTTACTTTTCAACTGCAATTCTTTTCAGAGGTGTCCACCACTCCGGGTTGTTGTGGAACGTACGTAGCATTTTCCAAGTATTTCTTCCTGTCAGTATCGGGTGACTCTGCACTTCATCTGTCATCCGAAGAACTCTGTCCTGGGGGCCGCTTTGCATGATATTCTTCATCATGTGTGCAGGAGACTGTAAAGGCTTGAGGTAATTTTTTTACATAAAGTAAATCCTCGAAATGTTTTTTCCAACATACTATCAGTAATGAAAACACTCAGAGTGGGTCCTTTCTTGTGCCAATAGGAATATTCTCTCTCTGGCAGCTGTTGAATACAGCCTCTCAAGGATTGTCTCTGTCTTCGGTCGCTATCTGTCAACTTCCAAATGTAATTCAATGAGTGATGGGTGATCCAATGTTTAACACTTCACATTGACCGTCGGTCGGTTGGCATCGACCTGTTAAGAAAGCTTCAGTTTTGCGAGAGGCCCACGTCTCTGGGAGCTTCCTCACCTGGGATGTAAATGTCCACGCCCTGCTCTGTAGCTTCACAGAAACACGTAAAGCCGCGAAAGTTCTTTCAAGAGTTCACAATGAGTCGATTGTACAGTCGTCTTGCCAAATGCAGAGGGAGTGGATAGACCAAAGTCGTTCCCAGATCAGAATCTGATTTATAGAGTTTCCCAAAAGGACCCTCCCTGAAGCGGGCAAGATAAGCCAAGGCTTCTAAAACACACAGGGGCCACCAATCACCTGGTTAACTCTTTACACAGTGGTTTCAGGGTCACACGCACTTGCTGAGCCTCCGTCCTGCACCTGCACTTCTGTTGCGCTTGGAGGACCGAGCAGACGGCGGTGCCTTCGATCACCCAGAGCTCCATGGGACATGCAGTTCTCTCGCCTTCCTTCCTGTCAGCTTCGTTTGGCCTCAGTGACCCAGAGGTTGGGCAACATCAAGCTTTGTGCTTTCATCGCATTCAATATAACAGCAAGAATTACCCACCTCCGTTGGACACATACAGACTTGTTTAGAACTTGAATAATCTCTGATCATTGCTCACCATCTTCAAAGTTTCCGAGCATGGGCTATTGTAGCCTCTGTCAGAGCAACGGCTTTCAAATCTAGTTTTAAAATGCTATCCATCCGTCCATCCGTCCGTCCATCTGTCCATTCATTCATCCATCCATCTGTCCATCCATCTCTCCATCCATCCATCCATCTGTCCACCCATCTCTCCATCCATCCACCCACCCATCCACCCATCCATCTATCCATCCATCCATCCATCCATCCATCCATCCATCCATCCATCTATCCATCCATCCACCCACCCATCCATCCATCCATCTGTCCATGCAATCATCCATCCATCCTTCGTTAGTTGGGCACCTCTCAGGTGTGAGCCACTGTGCGTTAGGTGTTATGGGTTTTCCCATATTATGAAGATAGCTGAAGAGAGTATGATGCTTTCTACAAACTCAAGTAAGCTAAATTAAAAATTGTATATATTTTTTCTTTAAAGCCCACATCCCGTCAAGTTGAAAGATAGTTTAGCTTCAGTCATCACTAGCTACTACATAGAGGAAAAGTTGAGGAGAGGGTCTTACTCATGTTTCATTGCATAAGTTAACTGTCTTTTCATAGCCAAACCTCATATTATGCTCTGGGATTCTGTATAGAGAGTGAGCAAGTACCAATTTCCACATTGGTGGTTGTCCTATGGAGTTAAATGAAGTGCAGGAGAGAGCAAACTCAGAAATCAAAGATTCAACGGCTCACCACTCAGCTGAATGGATATGGTTCACTTGTAGGCTATTCACTGGGCAGCCAGTGTGTGCCCAGTGTTGGCTGGGCACAGAAAATGCGAAGATAAAATAAGCACCCCTTCCCTCTGAGAACCCACGGCTGCATCCTTCTCACTGCCAGCCTCACACTGGCATAGATGTTAAAATATATCCTATATACCTCTGTGTGCCCCTTGCAATTGAAACAAATGTAAGTGTTTATATAGGGTAGCAAACGTAAAGGGTAGGATGGTATTTCAAAGCTTGCATGGACATTCCTGGTACAACTGGTGGTAAACGGATTCTCGAATCCCTTTACTCTCAACTCTAAAACCTAACATGGCTACAACAGCTCTGACCACTTCTCAACTATGTAAAATAAAACTAAATTTATGTACAGAAAACACACATCTAGATACAATTGTACTAATGGCTATCTCTGGACTGTGTGTAGATATTATTCTTTATACATTTCTAAATATTCTGAGTGCTCTACAATAAACATTTATTCAGAAAAAAAATACTTAAAATAAAATTGATCAGGTATGTTTCACTGAGTTATTTTTAAAGAGGAGAAAGCATGCAGACTATTCAATGACCATTCCTATGAAGTGGTGTTAACCGGAGCTCACAGGCAGGCGCCGGGCGCCCCTGTGATTTACTCCCAGAGCCGTGAAGCTGTTCACTCGATCTTTTAGCTCCCCCTTTGTGAGGAGAGGGTACCAGCCATTCTTGGGCCATTACAACGGCAAATGAGCTTAGGTTCGTAAAGTGTTTCAGAGATGAGTTCCCGTGTTAACTTGCTTTGCAATTTTTGGTGTGATTTAAAGCAACAACAAGGATGGTGATGAATGATCTCGAGTGTTGGTGTTCTCGTGGTAAAAGCAAACAGAGCTTCATGCCTACAGTACAAGCTTGCGTGGCAGCAAAACGGCTCAGTGGGCGAGAGCGGGCACGCTTGGAAACGCAGCAGAGGAAAACATTTGTGCGTGGGCCCCCTCTCCAGGACCCACGGCCTTGGTTTTTGAAAAATTTTATTTTTAATGTATTTTTGAGGCTGAGCAGGAGTTGGGGAATCTTGAACAAAAGATAATATTCTTTGCAATATTAATTAAAATATGAATAGGATGGAGGAAAAGTCCTAGAAACTGAGAGACGATTTTTCGCAAAAGCCTCTTTCATTTGAGATAGCAAGCCAACAGCACGTTGTCAATTAAGTCAGC
Organism: Desmodus rotundus; assembly: GCF_022682495.2. Lineage (NCBI taxonomy): Eukaryota > Metazoa > Chordata > Mammalia > Chiroptera > Phyllostomidae > Desmodus > Desmodus rotundus. The sequence goes on along the minus strand of NC_071395.1, from coordinate 2,785,262 downwards.
ATCTCTCTGCAGGTCAAAAATAAAATTCTCCAAAGCTGACTCAACCTAAATTTAATTTAGTGGGGTGATGGTACTCTGGTAGTTTCTTAGGCTTAAGAAATTAATGGACTAGACTGAAATACTGATTAAACTCCAACAGTTCTGAAATAACTTCTAGGAACAAACGTTACCAACTTTTATCTTTAAAAATCATTTGCTTGTAGTAAGTCAAAGTATGTTAAGGAGGAAACAGATGTTTTTTGCATCATCAAAAGTGTAGGCAAAGAAAACATTACGGAATGGGGGAGGGGGGGTGCCTTCTCCCTGAGTGAGGAAGGACCTTCTTAGAGGCTGACAAAAGGCCCGTTTAATTGCTTAAGAAAGTGGATCAGGCCTTTGATTTTTGTGGAGGAGCCCCTGTAGGAAATCAGCTGTGAACATGTGGTTCGTGTTGTGTTCACGTCAACACGATTTGTTCCGGGTCCTCTATCCGCAACTGTCCTCCTGCCAGAACACCGGGCAGGGAGGAAAACGGAAGTCAGGAAGCCCCATCTCTCAGGAGCAGAATGTGGTGCACAGGGCGTCCTGTGACCTTGGCCGTGCCCCGTGGTGCGACCGCATCCCCTTGCTAATCCGCACCCCTCCTAACCTTGCGAGGGGGACTTGTCTCTCCGCACCGAGCTACCGCCGTGCGAGTACAGAGCTGTCAAACGCAATCCTTGTAAGGTAGGGTGTCCTCTTCCAGAACCCGACCCGAGACAGCCCAAGAGCCGCCCAGAATCTCCCCAGACTCTCACCTGCGCCCAAGCACACTTGCTGCCCATTATGAAGGATTAGTGAGGGTCTGTCTTGCAATTAACTTCTGGCTCTGATTTTGTTCTTTTGAACCTCAGCTTAAACCTCCCAGGAGTTCCTTCCAGGTTTACAATTTTCTCGCTTTGCCCCTTTCATGAATAGTGAGTGCAAGCATAACTCGGTGTCAGGAAGGATTAGTCACATATTTGCTGACGATATTATTTGCATTGCTCTTTTAGATATGGCAGAAAAGAACGCAGTTTTTCAAAGGTCACAGACCTGCAGCTTTTGTTATGATCTGAGAGAAAAGTACGTATTGAGGGCCTGGGCCTCGTTTCAAGAAGAATATGAACTCCGTGTCGGGTGTGCTCTGTCGACAGCGTCCCGATCACGGAGATTAAAGGAAAATGAGTGTGCGGAAGAAAAGTTTGATCCCAGCATTTCTTATGGTTCTTGCTGCTGATGGCCTGGACTCTGGGGCACGACTTTTGGCCAGTTAGTCATTAATAAGTGGTGAATGGTAATAATAGCAGGGTTTCAGTGTTGAGATAGTATCGGGGTCCAGTGTGATGTGTATTTGAACAACCTCCTGGTTTTTGCAGTTTGGCATTAATACTGAAGATCTCGGCCAGTGCAGATTTCTGTCTTTCGCAGGATATTTTTATGTGCTTTCCATAAGCAAATAAATTTGGATAGCAAGTTAAAACTGCATGGAACTCTGGAAATTTTTTACATTTTTTTTATTACTAAGTCTCATTCACTCATCAATTCCCTAAGAAGTAGGTTGAGAAGTTGAGTATAACGGTTTAGTTCCCCGAATAAAATCCAGAGAGAGGGCTTAGGAGCCCTCAGGTTTGACCTTAGCTCTCATCTTATGAGGAGAAAGTTTGCTGTCATTGGGCCAAGGATGCAATCTTAGATTCTCTTCTTCTGAGAATACGTAGAAGATATTCTACATATCGTCTTGTAAATGTATCTATTGGCTGTTGATGGCAAGAGAGTTAAGATACTGGGGCTTCCATTTAATTCAGCTTCCAGAAATATCTCTTAAAGGCAGACTGTACGTATTATGCCTTCCCTGTCCCAAGCCCACTTGCCTGTGCGTGGACCCCAGGTTTGGAGGCCGCATGCTGCTTCTGTTTGTCTCCGGCAAAAGAAGGATGTGCCTACAGCCACCACACTGGGATGCGGGCCTGAGGAAAGCTGGCCTTGCCAAGGGACGATCGCTCAGTGCTTGACATTTGTCCTGTTAGTTTCACATCTCTACGGAGTCCCAGCAGTCTCGCCCCGTCCCCTTCCCTGGGTCATTTGTGGTGGACCAACTGTGAGTAAAGTGATGGGCTGCTTGCGATTGGAGTCCTCGAGACTTTTCTCAAGCCAACAGTAGGAATCTGTTGGAGTGAGATTTCTACTGTTGTGAGTATGGAAGTGAGTACTGCATTATCGCAATCCTGCAATTCAGAAGGACACAGGCACCCCACATTCGCTGCAGCCGAGACAGAGAAGCAACTTAGGTGTCTGTCGACAGATGACCGGGTAAAGAAGTGGTTCCTGTGAACAATGGAACATTACGCAGCCATAAAAATAATGAAATCTCACCTTTCGCGACTACATGAATGAACTTAGAGAGTGTAATGCTCAGCGAAATAAGTCAGACAGAGAAAGACAAATACCATAAGATTTCACTTATATGTGGAACCTAAAAAAACACAAATGAGTAAAACACAACAGACATATTCCCATAGATGCAGGTAACAAGCTGATGGTTGCCAAAGGGAGGGGGGGCGAGACTTTTTTTTAATGGAGGGCAGGCTGATGAATTGATGCCTCAGGGAACTGTGCAGAAGGAGGCTGTGGCTCAGATAAACAGTGAAAACAACAACAACAAAACCCAAACGTGGCCTTGGCCAGGGAGTTCAGTTGGTTAGAGCGTCTGACACACCAAGGCTGCAGGCTTGATCTCCAGGCAAGGCACACGCAAGAGTCAACCAAGGAACGCGTGGGCAGGTGGAACAATAAATCCATGTTTTTCTCCCCCTCTCTCTCTCAAATCAATCGATAATTTTTTAAAATTATTGTTTAAAAAACCCACAAATGTGGGAAGAAGGCAGCTAGATTAGAATAGGAAATTTCCATGAAAAAAAAAAAGGAAAAAAAAAGGAACCAAATTTCAGGTTAGAGTGAGCCTGAGATGTCTACAATTCATTTAGGAAAGGTTGCGCACCATCTGAATAAACATAATTTTCATAATGAAAACGCCGTTTGCCCACGGACAGCGGTTATCTGTGGTGGGACTGGAGGAGGGACACCAGGCCCATTCTCAGCAGCTGCTTTAACACGGAAACTGCTTGAGCTTGGGAAGGAGTCGTGGGCTGATGGATGAAGGAAGCTTCAAGGCTCAGACTGCAGAGAAGATGCGGAGAGTGTTCCGGACTGAGGAATGCAGGTGGGCAAAGGCAAGAACAAGAACGCAGGCTGCCTACCGCGCAAGGGTGTGCCTAAGGAAAACAGGAGAGGGAAGGAGAGGGGCCATGCCTCCCATCGTAGCGATGCGTGAACCCTTTAAAGGTTATTAACCTGGCATTTCCAACCATTTAATTGAAGAAGCATGGGCTCAATAAGTATTTGCCATGTATTGAATAAACAGATTGATAGGAAAGATGAGTTCACCTTCGCGATGCATTTTCCCAGTATCCTGACCCTCGAATTTGTGGGAACTGTGTTTTCCTCAGGGTCTGGGCACTGGGTGGATATCGCTGAATGTGAACGCACTGCCCACTTCTAGAAGACTTGTGCTTTCTGGGGGAGATGCCCTGACGGGCGCACCCCGTGATGTGAGCCGTAGGAAGAGCGCTGGGGGTGGAGGGTTAGAGGCACACCCACTGCGCTAAGTACTGTGTTTGCTGAAATTGCTTCCTAGTGCCTGGAGGGAACAGGAGGGAGAATTTAGTTTAAAAGTGATAAAAACTTGCCTAAATCTGGTTTAAATGACCTAATCGAATGAGTGAGTTACTTCCGAAAGAAGACCCTTCACACGCGCTCACTGTGGAATCGAACAGAACAGAAAACTTAATCACTGCGTTCTCACGCGGCCCGGCAACGGTTTCTTCATGGGAGGAAATGCCGAACAACGCGCGACTGTGAGACATATTCTTCACGCTATACACCTTCTAGAGATGAGAAACTTCCCTAGTCGAATTGTAAGAAATAGTTGGCTGTTGTGTTTTTCCAGGAAAGGCTGCCATTTTGTGTTTTACCATTTTTAGTGACAAAAAGTGTTTGAAGATGAGTAGGGGAGAAAGCAAGGAAAATTATTAGTAGCTTTAAAGTCATTAATAGAATCGGTGATCCCTTTTAGGTTATCTCTTAACTAGTGCAGAGTGAAAGTGACTTTAAAACGGTTGCACATTTTAGGTATTGAAGGGTTTCAATTAGCAAAGAAAATCAGCCTCAACACTTTCCTTAGCAAGTTTATCCTATTCACTGCGCACCAGGAAATAGATGGGCGCAGTGATTTTAACTGTCTAGTTGATACCTTTCTTGGGTGCTGTGGTTTGTATAATTTCACATGGAAATAAAAACATTTATTGGAAATTAAGCTATTTGACTGAGTGACTTCTCTTGTATGCAGTTTTACACTTTGAGCCCTTCCAATAGTGGGTGACTGTTAGACCGTTTAGTCAATATGCGGACCTGTCGGTGGAACGGAGTGCTGGGCTGTGTGCTTGTGGGTGTGAGAGAGAGTGTGCACTTTACTTTTTATGAACGTCTGTGAGTCCAGCGTGATGACAGTGCGGACAGCCTGCGGGGACACCAGCATCTGGACCCGCGGGCTGAGAGAGAGGACAGAGCCTCTCAGCTTTCTCGTGAAGGTAAGGAGTGGGGGCGCGGAGATGGGCGGGGGCATGGAGGGGGCAGGGTGCAAGGGGAGAGCAGCCCGAGGTGTGGGGGAGCCGTGGGGCCTGGGCCACGCCCCCTCTGGTGCAAGCCGCTGACTTCTGCACCTGGCACCCTTTCACCTCCCTCCTCTGACACCTTAGAGTCTGGGGAACTTTATTTTCCGAATCTGGCCGTTTGATTGGGAGGCAGAACTTTTCCCTGTAGGAAAACACTGACAACTTGTCAAGGCTTCAGCAAGAGTTTCCCAGCACCGCCCGAACTTCACACAGAAACGGCCGGCACCTTGACCAAGGTCGGGGGCTGCAGGAGCACCAGCGACGTCTGGGTGGGTCCCGGCCTGGCTTTTCTCGGTTCAGAACTTAATGTGGGTTTATTAAATCCGCAAGCTTAGAGACGGGCTCCAGTGATTTAGAAGAGATGAAAGACATAAATTATAGCATTCTGACAATAACTTTATTAAAAATCCATCAGTGTTACACTTATTACATGAGAAATGTACTTGAAGTAGTGCATTTGGGTTAAATCCTTTCTCAAATCTTCATCACCAGATTAGCTCCACAAAGATATTGCATTTTGCAAATTCCAAGAGATTAAGAGGAGGCGATCAGACAGGAGCGAGAGAAAGGCAATATAACTTGTTTTTCATAGAGGGTCGGATTTCCAAAGGGACCTTTTTGGTTAAGTATCATTAGGGGTGGGCTTAACGCTGGATCCGTATTACCAGCCACATCATTATGGCCAGAAAGGGTTGACGTCTCTTTGCAAAGCAAATTGTTTCATGCCTATACATCGGCCGGTCCTGAAAAATGGTCCCCCACGTGCTTTAAAATCTTCTTATTACATTGTCCTCCCTCCATTCTTTCGAGACAGGGGATTGCAGCCAGCGGTCACTTGTACTTGTGTGACCCAAGGCAAGGGGAGTAGGAGGAGTAGTGATGCAGCAAGCCCTAGCAAAGTTCACTGAGTAAAAAATAGAATTGAAATCCAGAAATAAGAATGGACTGATTGCAGGAACTCGCTAGAGCATTAACTTTTTAGAATTCAGAGGTATCTCCCAGACGGGCGGCTCCAACTCCCTCCTTCCGCAACTGAGGAAAGTGAGTTGTATGGAGAGCCCCGCAGCGTGCACGAGGTGTATCGGACAAGACAGGCCCAACCCACGAGACGCCCGCTCCTGGTCCTCTTCTCCCAGCAGCTACTGCGTTTGGAGACAGAGTCCCTGCCACCCACGTCCAGAAAGGCTGTAAGGAAAGCAGACCACATAGACGCGTGCATCTGACAGTCGGACGGGACAAAGACTGTTTCTGGGAAGATCCAGGAGGGCACCAAAGAGGAAGAAGGGGGTGTGTGTGTGTTTTGTCTGTGTGTTACTTCAGTTTTTAGGATGAGGAATTGGTAGGCAGTGGTGAAAGGAGCAAGTTGCAGTGCAAGACAGTGGGGCCCTGGGGGGCGTGAAAGCCAGGTGAGAGTGTGGAAAGGGGGAGGTCAGCGTGATGGACGGATGGAGCTCCCATGGAGACTTCCGAGTAAGAAGAGGAAGTGGCGGAGGCCATGCTGCCAAGGGGCTGAGTCGAGGAGAGGGGCCCTGCCATGCGGACAAGTGACAGTAGACCTCGCGGGAGAGGGCCTTGGCTTTGGTTCTGGGTCCAGGTGTCCCTTCTGTCAGGGCTCATTACCCTTCCCCCTGGCAGGAGGGCTCTGCCAGGGGGGAATTCAGATTTGATTATGGCAGCATCTGGGAACTACTGTAATTTTTTGCCTGCCTTTGATTTCTCAAATGTGGTTATTGAAGTGAACACATGTACCGTTGTACATGCATGCACAAGAGAGACCCCCAAGCGAAGCCCCCAAATATTACACATTGGCTCCAAAAGTGTCTATTCTAGCTGATCTCGTGCCTCTCTGGGCGTTAGAGTACCCTGAAAACACCACAAAAATGAAGGACTGTCCCTAAGGAGATATCTCTATCTATCCCTGTGCATCTCTCAGGGGAAAATACTTTTTAAAGTCTTACCTTGTGCAAATACTCATCAGTAGCCATTTTTATTACATGTGCACTAGGAGTTCTTACAAGGTCAATGACAAATCGTCCAGTCAGTGTCTTAGCTTTGCAAGCGTTCCTTACGAGCCGCTGAGATCATGTGGCCGCCACCCCGAAGTGCAGGGCCTGGTGTTTTCCTGTCCGCGTGGTTATCCCCAGGCGGGGTGTTAGTGACTTTGTGATTCTTTAAGCTGTGGTATGAGGGAAAGGCTGCTGTTTGAATCAAGGACTAATGGAACTCCAGGTAGAGCAATAATACTCTTTTTAAATAACCACATTCCCCCACCTCCTGCCCCAAATTGTCAAAGATTTCACAAATATTGATTGTCATTTCTAAGACCATTACCTTTATTTTTTTTTAAAAAAACATATGCGTTAACTTAAACCAAGATTATTGTTTGTATCTTGCATCAATCCCCGCATTTAGACAGAGTTCTGAAAGCCCGACACTTTCCTGGACGTGGCGTCTCTGCTGTGACTGTGCCCGGTGCGCAGTGTTTGTGAGGAAGACACGTAGCATCTCTCTGTGGGGTTACGTCCTCAGGAACTTGCATCTCCGTCAAATTAACAATGTTCACAAATACCCGAGAATCAGGGCAGTCCCAAATGTTTCTCTCTACATTACAGATGTTTTCTTTCTTCATTTTTCCGCCTTAGATGTATTAGGTTCCTTTTCAACTTTACAATCGGAGTTCAATCAATCAGTTTCTGTGGGGAAAATTATGGACTTTCACCAGCTGCAAGCTTCGCTGTGTCGGTAAATTGATGTTTATTCTGTAGTAAAACAGTAATGCGGGGCCCTGGCCTGAATTCACAGATAGAACGTAATCTGTGTAATTGGGCAGGTTCAGTCTGAGGTCCTTCTGTGCTTCATAAAACTGTACTCTGGTGGTTTACGATTCCCGAGAACCTCCGAGAGCCAGTTCCAGTTTGGGGCGCAGACTGGGAACACGCGCAAGATTATTCAGAAACTAATACCCCATTCGGGGGTACTTTATCTTTTTACAATGGGATATTTCATTTTATTGGGCCTGGAAATATTTGTCAAAGCAGCAAAAAAGAAAACTTTTTTCACAGACCTTTGGTTCTTTGCTCTTGTTTTCCAAGGTAGTTTGTGTAATAACGTTTCAGTTCCTTTGACTGGAGAACAAGTGTTTTCCAACCGCCAAGGAGTTTTCACGAGAAGTCAGGGCTCCGTCCAGGTTAATGAGTCATGCGGAGTCTCGGGCGTGGGCCTCTCCGTCCTCCTGGGCAAGTGCTTCCCAGACAGAGGGAGTGTGGACTGGGGGCCCCAGGGGAGGCGCAGCCTCAGAAAAAGGCTCAGCAGGAATTGTGTGTGTTTTGCTTGCACTGAACAGAGAGAGGACACTGGCAGTTTGGGGGCACTCCCTGCAAACAGCCACAGTACATGGTGTGTCACAAACATTAACTCCTCCCACACTCCTCTCTCTCTCTGTCATATCGCTGTTATTACAGATCTAGTACACAGGATGTATATGATTATCATTACATGTATGACACATAGTAGATGCAAACTTGTATTTTATTATGTGTTACACTGTATATTCTAGATTATACATGGTACCAGTATACTGTATAGATTCTATGTTATTCACAATATATGCTAGAGTTACATCTATATAATAAAATATATATTAGTATCCCTACTTAGTAAACGAGAAAACTGGTGGGTTAACACATCGAATAATTTTTCAACATGGACCCAGACGCTAAAGCATGATCTCTGCGGCTCCAAAGTCTGTCCTCTTTTTCCTTCATTTTTATTTTTTAAAATTACATGTGTAATGAAAAATCCATCCTCCTTGGAAACATCTAGATTATGGCTAAACGTAGGTCCCTTTTAAACCCGCTCCGATCCCGGTCTCCTCCTTCCCTCGTCTGAGGCCCGCAGTCTAGTAGCCCCTCCCCCTCGTCTGGTGAGCGTCCTGTCCCTGAAGCTTGCATTTCCCTGGACGGCTCTCAGGCCCTGTGGACAGCGCTGCAGAAAACTTATCTCGAAGGCGCACAAAGAGAGTCCGTTTTCCCCAGGAAGCTGTTTTGGGGCACAGTTGCGTATAATCAGAGGGCTAGGGTGATTACTATGTAAATTTTCCGGCTTTTTCTTCAGTTCAGGCCAGTCCTGGTTCCGACGACCGGCCTGACATGTTACAGTAGCTGGAGTTTGAGGGCTGCCCCCTGGGGACTGGCTTGTCACCCCACTACACTTGCCTCGATGTGCTGCGTCGTGTCAGGGGGCAGAACCGCAAGTGCAGTGGAAACAGAAGATTCTGTGTTCCAGACTTAGAGCTGAGTGACTCTGGAATGTCTTAATAAATGTTCCACAAAGGCTTCAGAATGCTTTCCTTCCTTCTGGGTACACGGTTCCATTCCGGCTTAAGAGAGAAGCCCCTCCCCCCCCCTTTCTATCAGGTTCCAAAACCAGCTTCCAATTAGGCCAACTTCTGACCCTAGGGCTCCTTATAAAAAAGAGCCTTTCAAATATCTTACCAGGTTTCAGCCAGGATGCACAGTAAATGTCCTTGCAGTACCGAACGTCATTTTACCTTCAATTCTTTTTTCCTCTTTCTTTTAAACCAAAGGCGTACGTATCGAGGCACGTGAAATCCAAACCAGCGACCCTTTTATGACAACCGTGGGTGCAAGAACAGCCCCAGAGAGGGTGTAGGACCCAGTCGTCCCAGGACCCAGAGCCGCTCCCGAGGGAGCCCGACAACCCTGCTGAGGGCAGGACGCTCGGTGGGATGGTGGCCTCGGGTAGGGCCCAGCCCACGCTTCTGTGCAGACAGCCGTATTCGTGGGCCCCCAGCCTGAGTGTTGAGTTATCTGCTCCTGCAGAACACGAACACCTCCCCGCGCCGGGAGGGCAGAAAGCCGCGCCCAGTCCTCTGGACACAAACCAGACAAATGGGAGCACAAAGCTGCCGCTGGGAGGGACAGGGTCAGTGGCTCATGGGCCCCCCAGATCCAAACTCCCAGGAATCTCGATTCAAAGACCTGATTCTTCCAAAGGTTTTTCTCCAGCTCACCTGAATTTGGAAAGGAAAGGTCAAAGTGCAATTTGCCTTCCTGTCTCGCCTGGGGAACCAGACAGTGATGCAGGAGGACTGACTTCAGGGAAAGTTCTCCCCGTTCCCTGGCTTCGGATGGTTTTCCAGGCCCCACTGTGAAGTGGGCCAAGCTGGGAGGCCACGAGGCCATGAGACAGAGGTGGCTCCGATGCTGGCGGGGCAGCCTATCTCAGCAACCCCCCGTGTGGCCTGTAAAAGCCTCCAGGTTACGACATCGAAACACTAAGGACAGGTAATCACAAACAGCCGGCAGGCTCTGCCCACAGCCATCCGGAGTTCCCGGCTTTGCTTCTGCCTTTCCTCTCTCGAGTCCCTCCCCAGCTCCCACCCACTTCCGGTTTGGTGCTGCCCGATTTGGATCCATTTTTGCTGGATCTCTCAAAAAGCCTTGACTATGCCTCAGTTTATTTTTTAGCACCACCAGCAGCAGGCTTCAGAGCAAGAAAGCATTCCTTCCTTGTCACCAAAGTTGGAAGGAAGAAAAGGTAATATTCCCTCTACTTTGCTGAGTTCCTGGCTGAGACAGATTGGAGAAAACCAGATGGAAGTTTGCCGACACGTCCACCTCAGGTACACATGGGTGGCACCCAAGAAGGTCGGACAACCCTCCAGATGGCCCAGGTGTTCCCCTTAAATTCCACCTTCGGCTGGAGACAGAAGAGAGATGCCGAGGGAGGAAGGGAGAGGCCAGTTATGGGAGGTGGCCTGGAAAAGCAGGGTGAAGAGGAAGGCTCGCTATGCAGATTCAAGTCACTGCTTTGTACCTACGAAGTGTCTTGGGATTTAGAGTCACCCTTCTTTTCCTGGTACCAAGGAGGAGGCATCTTGCAGATGGAGATTTTCTTTATAAATGTACATTTACCCCACAGAAGGGGGAACTTCTACTCACTACATCTCCACAGCTTCTCCTGTGTCTGCTGTTTCTCAGAATGATCAGCTCAGAATAAATCTCTATGCCCAAAAGATGTATTTTGGTGGCATATTCTACTACCCTTCAGTTGTAAAGAGACAAAGGCAGCTGTGACCCGCTGAGAAACTGTTGTTACAGAACATTAGGGAAATGATGCAAGGCAGGTAGAATGTCAGGCCTGAGACCTAAGCTGACGCCGTCGGCCAGCAGGCTGCCCCGTGCAGCCAGGTGTGCGCCGTGCAAGCTCAGCCCCGGAGGGAGCCCACCCAGCACGGTGACCCTGACGTGATGCGGGAGCCTGCCTCCCTCTGAACTGTGCCGCTGTCTTTAAAGTGGGTTTCCAGGTAAATGAGGATATAAAATTAAGACAGTACTTGCCTTCAAAGACCTTAAAGTCTAGTACAATAGTTTCAGAAACACACGCACACACACACACACCCCCCTAACAATATAAACTAGTGATTGTTAACTGGCAAACGACCAGAAACCAATATCGAGGGCTATGTAATAGCAGGAGAGATCACTTCCCACTGTGGGGATCAGAAATGGCTTCATGCAGAGATGACACATAGATCGGACTGTGAAGGGTGGTAGAAGTTCAGAATAAAAGAGTGGAGAGGGGTGGTCACCCTTTGACTCAGGGTGAGGATGCTGGTGTACCCAGCAGGTATGTGGACTTGTTCAAGGTTTTAGAGAGAGGACGTGGCAGACATTACTCAAGGAAGAGGAATCTCCCTGTGCTTCTGCACTGCATTCAGGTACAGAGGCACTAGAGTAACGGCATCACACACAAGGCTGTAATAATCAGTGGGCAGCTCGGAGGGTCTGAGCTCGGGACAGCACCAGTGGTAAGAGAAGGGGCAAGATGAGAGTGAAATACATGTCAACCCAGGCCCTCTGCGGGGGAGGGAGCAGCATTTCAGGAGTAGATGTTGGCAGAACAGTTTCTAGAAATGGAAAAGCAGAGGGATCAATCGTATTGGGGTGATGTCATGAACAACCCAGAACAACCTTGGGGCTCATGAATTCAGCGAAAAAATAATTACAGCCAGTTTTTCTTTTAGTTCTTTAGTTTTGTTATTTACTATTTTTCCCCATCCGTTCTTCTTAGAGCCAGTGGGGAAACCACCTGGTTGCAACTCCATATGTTACGTGCATCTAAATGGTCCTCCTTCACACAGGCAGTACGGCTTTTTCAGATTCTGCGTTGCGGCTGATTGTCATACGGAATGTTATTGGGCTAGGAAATAGTCATCCTTTGGAAAAGGTGATGTTGGTATGAGTAAATATTTTTGAATACATAATGCATTCTTTATTAGACGTGTTCTTTTTATTTATTTATTTTTAATCCTCACCCAAGGATATGTTTTACTGATTTTAGAGAGAGGGGAAGGGAGAGAGAAGCATCGACTGGCTTCCTCCCGCACACACCCGACTGGGCATTGACCCAGCAACCTGGGTGTGCGCCCCGGCCGGCATCAGACCCACAACCGTTCGGTACACAGGAGGATGCTCCAACCAACTGAGCCACCAGCCGGGGCTGCTTGATGTGTCCTTTAAAATAGGTTAAAGCACTTCAAAACTAGTTGAAGTTAAATTAACAACTTCTTCTTAATCGAATTTTGCTGGGTTTTAATGACTTCCTTTTGAAAGTTCTACGGCTGCTATATAATCATAAGCGTAAGCAATATTTTACTTGCCCTGCAATCATTTTAAACTTCATGGGCCAAATTCTCCCTTCAGATGTATTTTGTGTAATTCCCACCGAAGGGAGTGGAAATACAGTTAGACTATCTGAGGGCAGACATTGGAATCACATTTGCAAAGATACTGATTTTTCCTGATTCATGTTTTATTGAGGAATTGGACACTTAAATTGGCTAGGATTATCTGTAATAAAGTATTTGAACATGACGCCATTTAGACATACTGGGAAAAGAAGAAAAAGGACTGCAAGTTGCTACTTTTCAGATTTTGACTTTCATTTCCCCCGGAAAAAAAAAAAAGTAAAACTGGAGAATTAAACACCTCCACATTTTTCCCTACTGAGCTCGCAAGTTAAAAGCATTGCAATTGCATGAGTGAACTGTTTTTTATAGTGTATAATAACGCCAAGCCGCAGGAGGCTGGCAGGAGAAGGGAAAGAAAATAGAGGCGCATGTGTGTGAAATAGGGGACCCAGGAATCCAAAGTAAATGAACCAAATAGTTTTAAGATTAACTCATATATTTTTCTCCTCTACATTCTCATTGTGTGAAAACTATTACGAAGATTTCTAACAGCTCTCTTTTTTCGGTGTTGACTTTAATTATCTTTTCTAAATATTAGCGTAATGGTATATATGTACCCAGACAAAATTCAGTGCCGGGTGGACGGAATTCTGCAAGGGATATCTTGCTGTGAGATGTCCCCTGGGGGCACTGGACTTGTGACGGCAAAGCGCAGGTAGAGGTCATTCGGTTCTGCTGTTGAATTTAATGAATTTGGGAGGAATTTTTTTTAGTACCTGATGAAAGGTTTGGCCAAGACAATGGTGCTCATCCTCTCAATGAGGAAATCTTCAGTTTACTCCTCATACCAACTTATAATCTGCCGTGCGTGTGAGCTCCTCCGTGTCCTCTGTGTGCTGGGTTCCTGCGTTTGTCCCCTGTCTCCCGAGCTCACGTTGTGAGTGCAGAACCGGCTAAGGCCCCTGTAGATCCTCCTCTGCGTCTTCAGGTTTCCCGCGGTCTTCACAGTCGCCCTTCGGCCTGGCTGCCCAGTCTGGTCTCTGTGTAGGCCCTTTGCCCAGATGCACCGAGAGTGCTGGTTCCAGCCAATGGTCGGGAAGGGCTGTGACCCTTCCTGGAGCTCTGCAGGCCGGTTCCGCGTCTGCGAGAGACCGCAGTGCTATCTGTGGTGTGACTGCCCCGTGTCTGCATCCCCTTCCTCCTAGTGAAGTTCCTGCTCCAGGGACCCCCTTCCTCCTAGTGAAGTTCCTGCTCCAGAGACCCCCTTCCTCCTAGTGAAGTTCCTGCTCCAGAGACCCCCTTCCTCCTAGTGAAGTTCCTGCTCCAGAGACCCCCTTCCTCCTGGTGAAGTTCCTGCTCCAGGGACAGACACTGGGGAGCCCGCTCCTTCTCAGGAAGACTTCCCTTCCTGCACACTCACTCTGCCTCCACGCGAACTCTTGGTGCTTGGCACGTAATCACGCGTTCTCTACATACACACTTGTTGTAGGAAGATGACAAACATGGGTGACCTTAAAATGTTTTTTAGTCCTCACTGAGGATGTGCTCGAGCGAGGAAGGGAGAGAAACATCGATGGGCGGCCTCCCGGGTGCACCCCGACGGGGGCCACACCCACACCCTTTCTGTGTATGGGACAACACTGCAGCCAATGAGCCACCCGGCCCGGGCAAGATTTATTTTCTTAAATAGACAGCGCATACTTTCAGTTAAAAATCGAAGGACTTCCTGCAAAGTTGTGAATAGACTGGGAGTGCCGTCCTGGACTATGTACTGATAGGACATGTCTAGCAGCATTTAACCGCGGGCAGGTTGGTTTCCCCTTCACTGGGACACGTGAGCGAGCCGCGAGCCCAGAGAACGAAGCTTCCTGCTGGCCGTGTGGAAGCATCACCATCTAGAGTCAGCTCTGTGCCGACGCCAGACATGCCGTTCTTGGCCTGCAATGACGGCTGGGGGCTGCATGTGCACGGTGCAAGTTCACAGACCCCTTCTGTACAACTGCGGCGAAGCCCAGGTGGCGTGGTGAGGGACACGGAAGCGTGGCTGTGAAACCGAGTCCTCAGCCATGGCAGTCATAACAACTACTCCCATTTATTTGGAAACTGTGCTGGGCCTGGGGCTCCGCAAAGGAGGTGTGATGATCCCTGAAGTACAGACAAGGAAACGGGGTGGCAGAGTGGCTGCTCGCCTTCCCTGTGGCCTCGCGCGAATACTTCTCAGCTCTGTGATTCAGACGCCACTCCCCCGGATTCCGGCGTCCTCACCATCCCCAAGGCTCCTCCCCACTGCACTGGAAACTGCGAACCCTCCATGGACGGGGCTCCCACGGCGGGGACAGTGCGGGTGACCACTCTGGCAGCTGTGTCTGGAGGAAGAGGCTTCCAGGAGCTATTTCGGTGGGTAGCCTGTATAATTCAGCCCAGACTCTGGCATGGTCGGTCTGATTTTTTTAAAGGCTTTTGCCTCTTCTGGTCTAAGGTCCTTCATGGTAATATTTTGCAGAAATGCTCAGGCCTGATGACTTGAGGAATCAGCATGACGCCAATTTTTTCCTCACAGCTGCAGCGTGGCCCTCAATAAAGAGAGACTTATAATAACTGAATTCCTCAAAGAGAGCAGCAGTGTGAAGGCGGCGGGATTATACAGAATTCATAGAGGAAACATCTGACCCAACGGTATAAGAGAATCTGTTATTTTTGCCGTCTTTGATTATTTAAAATTTTTTGGTATCTTTTCTCCAGAGAATACACCTGTCACACAGCCAGAAGTCTTCCAATTCGGTTTTCCATATGTTGACAAGTTTCTTGTAACAAAGGGTTTAAGTTACCTTCAGGGCACACGGCACTGGGAGCTTTTGGAATAATTTATTGTTTCTTATTGTGCTCACATATACGATTTAAATGCTTTTCTTCACAGCTTAGGTTTGGATGTAACAGCTTAAGATCTACAGGCTTATTTCAGTGACAGAAGATTTTGCTGGTGTGAGCGAAATGAATGGTATGTATATACTGTTGCCTAATTACAAAGACTCTTTAAAACAAAGTAGACCACTGTTGGTGAACATAATTTTCTTGAACTCACCCTAGAGGCCAAGTAAATTTCTTTATTCATATGTAAAACTATGTTAATATAGTATTTGCTTACAATTGGAAAACAGAAACATCCTAACATCAATGATCCTCCAACAGTGTTAACTGGCTGTGATCACACGCAGCACGGGGTCAGAAGCTTCTCTTTCTGACAGTGAAACTTCAGGCTGCCAGACTTAAGAAGAAAGAAGCTGTTGGGAGGGAGGAATTCTTAGGGGGACCCTCCTTCCACAGGGAATCACATCATCAGCGTGCGTGTGACCCTTTTTATTGGAGGGCCATGCAGACATCAGCACTCGAGTGTCATATTTATCTGAAATAACATTTTCTATGGAAAAGTTGGTTCTTTCTCTTGTGCTAAATAATTAGTGAGACGTTATTATGAGGGTTATTATTATTTCTATCCTCTACACAATTTCAGCATTTATAAAAAATGCTTCCTTACTAAGACCCTTCCTTACTCATTTGGGAGAGTGTGTCATAATCAATAAAATATATTTTAAAAATTTTAAAAAAGGAAGATGAGTTTTTAAGGGAAAATATTCTCGAGCGCTTTAGTCAAAATGTTATTTTAATAAGGGAGAAGGGAAACTAGTAAAACAAATTGTGAGGTTTTGGCAAATGTAGGAGCATTGGTATTGCTTTGTTGATTCATTAGTAATTCTTTTTAATGTCATTTCTATAGATTAAAAATTTGTGGATGAGCTAGGGTATAATTATAAGGAGACCAAGCCACAAAATAGCTTCCAGCTTCAGGGAAACCCTCTGTGAGACGGTCTCATCTTACACCCCTCTGCAGAGGAGATTCTTGGAGAATCACAGGACTCGGTCTTCTCTTAGACACAGTTGATTGGACCAAACTAAAGCATCTGACCGTGACCTTGACCAATCGTATTGCCGTCCCGGTTTTAGAGGAGGATTTGGAGGGCAGTTGGGCGGGGAGGTAAGAGAAGTGGAAAGAGAGAGAGAACTGGAGGGTTCCACCTGTGCTGGAGCCCCTGCTCAGCCCCGAGGGAAGTGAACCTGGAGAGAGAGACAGTCCGACTCAGCTGGGTCTAGAATCGAGGACGTTGCTGTCAGCACGTCCTCAGTTCGAGTCACCTCCACCGTGCTGTGGCTGCATGCAGTTGCCTCAGGTCAGTCACCTGTCCGAGGTTGTTTCCTCGTGCGCAAACTGGGGCCAAGGACAGGTACTCTGTGGGGCTGCCGCGGTAGGGCCGTTAGGGCTTTAGGATAATGGAACCAAAGAACCCCGTCCAGTTTCTGGAATATATGAGGCTCAATACGTGGAGACTATCATCCCTCCTGGTCTCCTGCCTTCGCCTCCCTCCAGCTTCCTGCCACCCCTGCACACTCTGCTCCAGGGTCGGCGCTGACTACTGACGTGTGCTCTGGCTTTTCTTTCTATAACACGACTCACTCTCGTTCCGACAGTGTCTGGGCTTCTTCTGATGAAAGGGTGCCGTCTGGGCTTCTTCTGATGAAAGGGGGCTGCGATTCTTCTCTGGTTCTGCCTTCGAGTCGTTGGTGTTGTCGTCACTGCAAACACGAGGTGATGAAGCGGGAATGTGCAGACTTCACCAGCTTTCAGGGCTCGTGTCCACAGCGCTGGGGCTACTGCGAAATCCCTGCGAAGGGGAGGTGGTTTCAGAGCCCACGCCCAACTCGGAGTCTTATTTTGAATGATTTTTTTTTTCTTTTCTTTTTGCGAGTCACACCAAATCAATCTTTGTTCTTTGCTGCTCAGGCAAGTTGGTTTTATATTCATTCGCTTCAAAATCCTTCTGAGTCTCAGGAAACTGAAGACAAATAAAGCTCAGCGTTTCCTTCTGTCAGGCTTTTATTCTCCCATTGCAGTTGGAAAGAGTCCTTAACAGCCAAGACACGGTCAACAGAATTCGACAGAGTGTGTGGTAAAATCATTAATTAATATCGAATGAGCATTCAGGTTTTCCCAGTAATGAACCAACAGGTTCTGCATCGGGACATAGTCTGAGTTCAACAGCTAGAGCTTGCTTTAGGCATATCAATAAAAAAAATTTCTGCCCAAAGCAAATTTAAAAGTACCAAGGAATGTGCGGGGAGTCATTTCTCTTGGGTCGATGTAGTGAAATAGTTTCTAGAGTAAGTAAATCAGGAGCATGGTAGTACTGTAATGTCAATATTTTGATTTTCTTATTTTTTTTAAGACTGGATTTAAACGTTTGATATAAAGCAGACTTTTAATTTCCCTTTTTTCAAAGATAACATTGAAAGGTCACTTTCTGGGTTTTAGAGTTTTAGGGGATGACTCACGGTACCGCCACTGTCTCACTGGCTTCGAAATCCAATTTCCGGTCACTGCGGTGCATTGCGATTTGGCGTGCATCTGTTTTTACGTGCTGTAATAGAGATTATTTTTATTGCTGGTTCCCACGCTGCTGGTAGTAGATCCTCAGAACACTCCGTCAAATAGATAACAAGGACATTGCATGCTTTGATGAAATATGCTGTTTGCCCCGTAACAAAATTCCTGGTGGAGGCTATAAAAGATCTGGAAAGTGTCTCAGCTTATTACTTTCAGATTCATCTTTATGAACATATTTATTTATTTATTTATTTTTATTTTACCATTTCCTTACTAGTACAGATGACTATGGTGCATTGAGAAAGGTGAGCATTCTTGAGCTGCTTATTTTGTTCCCCAGAAACGCAGCACGCATCCAATAGGGAGGCAGGCCAAAGCCAGGGGCATCCGTGACCGAGGACTGTGTCAGACCAAGACCTTTCTCCCTTGGTGATCAAACGCTGGGGTAACTCCTGTGCCCAAAGAGACGCAGCAGAGCATTTGCCTGGGGGGCCAGTGTGGCTTCAGGGCCGGAGCTGAAAGACAGTCCTCTGATAACGGGCCATTTCCTGGGGAAAGGCCATGGCCACCCTCTGCTTTGGTTGCAGCAGGGCCTGGTGGAGCCGGCCTGGCCTGGGCTTAGCACAGGGTTAAAGGGCCCCCAGAAAGCTACTCACTCAGTCCAGATTCTTTGAGGTCCGATGGTGACCTCTGGGCTCACCACTGACTGGCTTGAAAATCCACACTTAGCTTCATCATTTCTTTTAATTAATAAATGTTTGTTGAACACCTATTGTGTGTTTCAAGGCCGTCTAATTTTCCCCAAACAAACTTTGTGGTTATGTATTTATTCATTTCCCCGGAAAGCAAGTTAGGGGATATCTTCAACAGTGGGTCGAAAGGGCCAAAACTCAGAGAATGATTAAGGCATCGTTCCTCTCACCTCTGGCAAAGCCTCCCTGAAACTCTGTGTGAAAAACGCTCATTTGTTCTATTCTTTAAAATCTCTGAATGTTGCTATTACTGATTTTCTCCATAATGCTTTAAGAAAAAAAAACATTTTCTAAACGTTTATAGAATTCTTCTATGTGGGATATTAGGAACTGTTCATGTTCCAAGGTTTTCCTTAGTCCTGCGGACACAGGAACCGTTTCTGTGGTGTCTGTTGTGGAAAACAGGAGGACAGGCCCAAAATGGAGTCACTTATGCTAAGGACTGCAGCCCAACTGACACTCAGCTGAAGTGTTTCGGCTCTCCTGGAAGTGGACCTTATGCCCGTCAATCACGAGTTGTCTGATTGGCACTAGTGAGGTCATCTGCCTGACAGACCCCTCAGGACAGTGGCTTTGCAGCAACCAGCCGGCTGTGCGGCCTAAACGTCCGTGTCCCCGCTCCCTTCTGCCAGTGAAGTTCTTCCTTCCTGCAAAGTCCCTCCGAGGTCCCGTCTGCTGGATTGGATGCTGCCTGATTCATGGATTGCTAAACAAGGCCAGTAAGACCTTTCAAATGCGTTCAGTTGAAGTTCTTTTTTTAAGAGAGTGGTTTTTAATTTCGCCAAAGTTATTATTTTATTGGTTTATAAGGAGCAGCAAGTGTTTATGGGAATATCCATGGTTTCCAAGAGAAGAACCCGGACAGAAAATTATCAGGAACGCCGAAAGAGCAGAGAGCTCCTGGCTCGCCTTGAGGGATGAATCAATCAGCCTTTTAATTTCTTTTAGCACACTACCCTGACTTCATTAAAAACACGAGCACGAGACTTGTGGCGTTATTATACGGCTGCGATCGTGGATTCTACGGTTTGCGTGTTCCCTCCCACAGCCCCCTCCCCCACCGAAGTATGTTTGGAAATGCAAGGTCAGGTAATTTTCAAGCAAGAGAGGGCTCAGGAATAGTGTTATCTCGGGAAATGTAAGGACTAACCAGGAGCTGGCACCATAAAAAAACTAGTTTCTACTCTATTTAAATGTTACGTAGAGAGTTCTCGACAGATTTTTGAATTAACTCGAAATGGATTGGTGGCGGGGGGGGGGGGGTGGTGGTGGTGTACACCCCCTTTCTCTGAACGTTAAACAACATTCTTAGGGGGTCCCCACGACTTCAAACCTCTCGAACAAGCATGAAAAAACAAAGTTGCAGAAGTCAGATGCGGGAGGGACCCCTACTTCCTGGCACCCAGGGGCTGTTCCCAGGGGTCTGGAACTTGGTAAAGCTGCCGGAGATGCCCGGGCTGTGGCTGGGTCAGGCCCACATCCCAGGAGTAAAATCCCCGCCTGGCACTCGCGGTGTTTTCGGAGGGGCAGACCCAGCTCTGGGCGGGGCGCGCGGCGGCCGGCGCGGGTGGAGGCCCCGGGTCAGCCCCGCTGCGGGCAGCGCGTCCGGGCGCGGGTCCGAGCCACCACCTCGGGGCCAATCAGCGCGCGGCGCCCGGCGCCCCTGCCCGGCCGGCCCGCGCCCCCGCCGGGGCAGCGCCGGCAGCCGCGGCTGGGGCCGAGCCAGGGCCGGGGCGAGGAGGGGCCGAGCCGCGGGGGATCCTGGAATCGGCGGGGAGGTGGGGATTCTGGGAGGAAAGCTCCATTTCCTCCTTCCCGCCGCCTCGCCCCTCCGCCCGCACCCCAAATTTCGATGCGCCGTCTCCTGCGGCGGGAGAATGCTGGGCATGTACGTGCCCGACAGGTTCTCTCTGAAGTCGTCCCGGGTGCAGGACGGGATGGGGCTCTACACGGCCCGCAGAGTCGCAAAGGTGGGTGACCCGGCGGCCCGCGCGCCCTCCCCGCCCCGTGCGCCCTCCGCGGGCCCGGGCCGCCGGCTTCTCGCCCAGGGGGTCGCCGGGCGGCGGGGTCCCGGGGGCCGGGGGCCGGGGTCCAGCAGGGCGGCCTTGCCCGCCAGCCTCCCGGCGGCAGCGCCACGTCAGTGCCGGCCTCGCCCCGCCGCCCGGTCGGGGGGCGGCACTGCCTGCGGCCCTGCGGCAGGACGTCTGCCCTCCCCCGGCTCCCCCGGCAGGAAGTGTCCTTGTGCAGCCTTTTCTGCCCGGGCACCGCGAGGCCGGGTTTCCGCGAGGGCTTCGCCCGCGGGGCGGGGGTCCCAGGGCGCACGCGCACCCCCCCCCCATTCCTCCTTTGGGATGAACCCGCGCGCAGCCCTCCGCAGCCTGAGTCTCGCTCAGACACCGGGGTGCTTTCCCTCCTGCGGATTCTGGGAGGTGGCAACTACACGCTCTTTTTTCTCTGCCTCTGGAGGTCTCTCCTTCCAGAAACTTCGGAGGCAAGTGAGCGGGGTGAGCACATGGCACTGTACACGCGGGATGGCCGGGAACAGTGAATCTTGAAAGCAAAGGCCTAGGAGGAGAGAGGACTGGAAAATTCCAAACCTTTGGGTTCACAGACCTGTGTCGTAGCCATTTTGGGCAGGGCTGAGGGTCCAGCGAGCTGCGCTTCCTGAGCAGATACTCGGTGCCAGGGCGCACCTGGAGCTCCACCTGCGTGAGAGACGCCACCAGCCCACCGCTCCCGGAGAACAGTTCCAGTCCTCGAGCAAAGATGCAGAAACAGAAGCACTGCAGGGTCCGATTTCCTAACGAGCTAGTGAGTTAGGCTTCAAACCCATGGCTTCTGAGTCCAGAGCTCACATTCTTTCCAGATTGTTCCCTGTCAGCTTCCTAGCACCCCCACCCGACCCCCTTACCAGATACTTTCACAAATGGAACTCTGGGCAAGAGCAGGCTTGTGTGGGTAAAGCATGCTGTCAGGAGGGCTTCGTGTGCGCCAGAGATGCCAGGGTGCAGTCTCCCCCCACCCTCACCTCAGAGCAGGGGAACGGGGTGGACAAGGCCGCGGAGGCTTCCCTGGCTGCAGCCTCCTGGGCAGACTTGGAACCAACGAGCCCCACGTTCACTTTCTCAAATGGGGGTTTGGAGGAACGCTTGCAGGGGCGCCCCAGGAACAAGCCGCTTCTCTGAGTTGGAGGTGCACTAAGTGGGTGGATGTTAACATCGCCACTCTTTCAAAGCAGGCGCTGAAAATCTGCTCTTAATTCTTTCTCACCAGGTAGAAACATTCCCAAGTGGATTTTTCTTGAGGATCTCAGGTCTAAATGTAAACACTTAAAAGTTAAACACAGTCCTTAAATATGGTTTTGTTTAATGTTATTACGAGTAATATACTGAAACGTTGTGTAAATATTAGAATTATTACATAATGCCTATTTTTTGCCTTATATTATTATGTAGGTTTTAAAGAAATAGCTTGCTAATGTGCTTTCTTTTGGTATATTCATTGATTCCCACTTGTATTCCCATGTCGTTGATCATGTGGAAGTTGTCATTATTTGGGGGCATCCCATGAACAGCGCCCAAAGTCGCCAGGTGACTCCGTTTTACTCTCGCAGCCCCAAACACACCCGTCTGTTTCCTGGTTCCCGGACTTCAATGTGTGAAACACACAGATTTGCCTCCAGTCACATCTGGGATTCTTACCTGTATTTCGGGTGAGTCTGCAGATGTCTGCAGAAAATCCAGATGACAGTCTGTGAGTGACACAGACCCATTATGATCACGAGACACGGCATCCGGAGGCCGTCGACCACAGACAGGTGTACTGAGGCCAGAGATGACCCCGGAGCAGGCTTCAGCTCCCCTGCCGTCCGCTGGCCGCGGAGGGAACTGAAGCTGGATTCAGATTTCAGGTGAACTGAAGGCTGATGCTGAGTATCCCTCCCTACACCTTTTACCTGTTTGCCTATAGTTTCTTGATTCCTAAGTGTTTCCCAAGTTATCTGCACTAGGCCGGCCCCTGGTGATAAAGGGGTCTGAGAAGGGGACTTCAGCTGTTAAGTGAAGGACCTTCATTTAAAGTTTTCTTATTCTCTGACCAGGTTTTTGAGTAGATGACTTAGATACACAAGATACACAGATGCGTTGGTTCCGCAGCCCTTTCGTCGCACTTTGAAATCCCCTTTGACACGTATAACACTCGTGTTTTAGAAAATGGTTGTAACCCAGCCACCTGTCGATTTCACATCCGGAGGCTCACCCAGCTCGGTTTTGAGGGGCTGGGCCCTTGCTGCAGACTCCGCCCACACTGCCTTCGCCGAGTTGACTTGGGGTTCCCTTACCCACGGGACCCCGGAATCCCGCTGGACATGCACCCCGTTCTGTGCAGCCTGTCCTGGAGCGGGCTCCCTGCTGCAGAATCACCCAATTCCGGGCTCCACCTTCGCCCTGCTAGGTTTACGTTCATTGCAGGCTGTTGGTTTTCCTTCCGTCTGACTTTGTCACACACGGCGGGCACTTTGCCAGGCTCTAGGGGTGCAAACAGACAAGGTCTCTGTTCACAGGAACTTGTCCTGTGCGGGGCAATGGGCGGTGAGCAAGTGGAATCGGGAGAATACCCAGGCCAATCCACATGTGGATGTAAGGGCCGATTTTGCTAGGCACCTGCTAGGCAGCAGCGTTTCAGAGTTCCCGTAACGTGCTGTCTGGTCAGAGAGGCAGGAATGTAAATGGTTCCCATGTAGACCGACGACAGGAGGTTGCGAGGTGGGGTTGCGAAGTGATTGTAGGAAGTCCTTAGAGTGAGGCATCGGAAAATGCGGGGGGGTTGCAGAGGCCTCACGGAGGAGGCGAATCTCATGGGGGCACGCTAGTGTTACTAACACTGTTTTACTGAGCACTCTAACTGGGTAGGCATTCTTTTCTTTTCCGCTTCTGGTAACACTGCAGCGTAGGCACTGGATCATACCCCTGCTCAGCTGAGGCAGAGAGGGCGGCCAGTGTGACATGCTGCGTGTTGCCCGGGTGGCGCAGAGCGAGCGGTGGACCCGCCATGCTGACTGCAGCGAGTCTGCCCGGGTCTGGGGCTCCCGACGCGGGTGGGTGGAGCTGAGGGGTCTGTTGGTGGAACTGTTGGAGGAAACTGTGGGCGACCTGAAGCTGCCGCGTGCAGTCGCAGGTTTTGGAGTCTGGGTTTTCTGTTTTCCGTGCCCTGGCCTGTGCCGTCTCCTTTTATTGTACAACAGACTTTCAAGGTCTAATTGCTGCCCCCCGATCTACTGATCACTTACTTGCTTGATTATTACTTCTTGTCAACAGTTTTGCAATGGTCCTATGTTGACCTCTACAGTTTTTTCTGCTTTCCAATTCACTCTTCATTAGTGAGCTAAAACCTTACCTGATCTTCGGATGTGTTTAGAAGCCCTTTAACTTGCATATGCTTAGCAGAGCTGAGCTGGGTGTGTATGTATTTTTAAAAGGAACTAAAGACTAAGAGGGAAACTGAAGAAAAGTAAAAGAAGGAAATAACTAAGTATCGGTGAAATGCAGTATGACGTCTCATCTCCCCCAGGTTTCTGGTCCCCTTGTTCCTCTAGAAGCAGGAAGGGCATTGCCGGGACCCCAGAGCACTGACCTGAGTGCCCACCAGGTTCAGGGGACCGCCTGGGCCGGGCTCGCTCTGTCCCTGCTTCCTTCCCTCTCAGCCCTCCGCCGCTCTGCCTGCGGAGCCCCCCGTGTCCATGACCCCGGCTGTCTCCCACTGTACTTGGCCCTTCTCCAGAACAGACGCAGTTCCTAGTTCAAACTTCCCTTGGTGTTTTTCAGGACAAAACTTAATGGCATTTAGTGGCATAACAACACAAACACATCACAGAGAATGTGCATGTGAAGGGAGAGGCAGGCTGCTCCCTCCTGGAGCCTCTGAAAAGTCCCCTCCTTGGCCCTCATCAGTGCTGCGGACACTGCCTGTGTCCTTTGCTCAGGGCCCCACAGCCTCCAACCTCCACCTCCTCCATGAGGACCCTTGTGGTTAGGCCAGGGCAGGTAGAAGCCCGGGTCCCTACCAGAGTCACATCCGCAGAGGCCCTTTCGTCAGTGCCATGGGAGATGACCTGCTCCCAGGTTCTCAGGGTTTGGATGGGAACGCTTTGCCGGGCTGTTACCCATCCTACCACAGCTCCCACGCACAGCTCCTCCCCTCTTAGCTCATGCGGCATGTTTCACAATGACTGGCTGGGGTGAGTCCCGCCTGCCAGTCTCCACGCACTGTACCCACTGCAGGTCTCCCGCAGGATGGGTGTCCTGCCTTGTTCTCGGGTGGGTTCTGGCAGAGGTGCCCAGGGTTGGCCTTCACGCGGGGAAGCTGGGCTGTGGGGCCTCCGACGAGTCCGTGCGTGAGAACTGGACAGGAGGAGGTCCTGGTAGTGGTCTGAGCGGCAGTGGTTTGAAGACATTTGGGAGCGACCTCGAGTGCACGTCCTCCTGCAGTGGATGAAGACGTGGGAGTCTGGGGCAGCCCTGCGCAGTCTGGCCGCCAACAGCTGCCTCTAGGGCCCACGCCTTCTGCAGTCCCTGCGCCCTGTCCACGCCCTGTCTGCCCGGCGGGGGCCGACATCCTGATAGGGCATTTGTGGTTACAGATGGGGTCAGGTAAAATCTGAGGGAACGACACCTGACATAAAGGTTTAAATTCGAGCTTTTGAAAATACCATAAGCTCAACCAGACGCAAGTTGGATAGGGTTAGAGAAACATGGGGAAGAGGAACCACAAAAGGAAAAGGCAGCAGGTGCATGGAGGAAGAAATGCACAATGCACCGATGTGCATGCGGCAAGAAGGCGAGGCTCTGCGGAACGAGGTGTTTGGTTGGTCAGCTTTGAAGGTGTCTCTGGGGAAGAAACACCGGATCGCTGTGCAGGGCTGAACTTCCGCCGCTGGTGTTTGCCTGTGTTTCCTGGTGGCTGATGATAACTAATCTGGAAACACCCGTGGGGGTGGGGGGGAGCCGCCACCAGTCAAGCCTGCCATGGGGGCTGTCTCCTTCTGGGCCCCAGGGTGGTGACTCCATCCAGCTTTGCATGTCCTGGGGTTATTACAGATTTAAAAAAAAACCAACAAAAAACTGTGCAACTAATCCACTTACACTAATGTTTCCTGGGAAACTTCCTAGTTTGTTTATTTGCGATAATAACAGCTACAGTTAATTCTCTTAGCAAATATTTGTGGAGCCACTGTCTTGGTTGGCACTGGGCTGGCTGCTGGCGATGGGGGTGAGTGACAGAATGGCAGTCACTGGCTGTGTCACACCCTTGGAATTTAAGTCCCCCAGCAAGCCCGTGGGAGAGTGATGACTGTGTTTTACAGGTGGAGGCTGATGGGAGGAAAGTAATGTCAATAGTAAGAGAATTAGTCAGGATTGGAGCTGAGATCGCTCCACAGGCCCTTTTCACTAAAGAAAAAAAATCCCTAAGACTTTCTCTGTACCTATAAGAAGCTGTCTCACTCACTCAAACACTTTTAAAACATTATTTTATAAAAATGAGACAAGAGTCAACTCACTTCATCAGTTGGCATTTCTCATGCAAGGGTGTCTTGTGGAAATCCCTGCAAGTAATCTTTTTTGCTTGAATTTATTATTTTTAATGACTGAATACATTTCTGTGCTGTGGGTGGTGCCATCGTTTTCATTTATTCAGGTCTTGTTTTACACGATTATTCAATGCATCTTCATCACTGCGATCCGTCCTGGCCGTTTGGAAGACGCTAGGGAACCAAATGGAAACTGGTTCTGTGAGCTCGCGTCCCGGCCCAGCGAGGGCAGACGGAAGCAGACAGGGACTGTGTAGCTGGGTTCTGTGCTGTGCCGAGATGTGAGCAGTGCTGCGGAGGAAGGAAAATGTGGAGCTGGGCCTGGCTGACCAGGCGGAGAGTGTGGGTGTGCATGTGGGAAGCTCGAGTGAGAAGGGGGTCCAGCCTGTGCTCCCCACACAGGGAGATCTGGGCAGCAACCTGCAGGATGGTGCGGGGGAAGGAGCCGGACGTATTTCTACGGGAGAGTGTTCTAGGCAGCAGCTAGGGCAGGGGCCCCAGGGTGGGGGTTTGCCTGATGTGTCCAGACAAGGAGCCCAGTGAGGCCGGAATGGGCTGAGCCAGGGGGCTGAGTCCAGGGAGGAGGCTGGGGAGTCAGTGAAGGGACGGGCACAAGCGGAGCAGCCCCTTAGGCCCTTCAGGCCCCTGTAAAGACATTGGCTTTCCGTGGGGTGAAGGGGGAGCCACTCGCTGTGGGCCTTGGGGCAGAGGAGTAGTTCCTGCTCTGGCCTGAGTTTACCGAGGGTGCTGGTCTGCTGTTGAGGATGGGGGCCCAGGGTGAGTGTGTGACTTGGCACACTCGTCAGGGTTCTCCCGCAGTCATCCACAGGGGAGGTGGCGGCGGCTCGGACCAGCGTGGTGGCCGTGTGGGTAGACAGTGGGGACAGAATGTGCCGCTGAGATGCGGGTGAAGGAGAGGGAAGGATCAACAACATTCTAAGGATTTCAGCTCGGGAAATGGGCAGGGCTGGATTTTCCAGTTCATTCCTCCGCCCCCTGGAGAGAAAGCCTCACGCCAGTTCCAGGCGGGAACCTGGGGCCTCACCTGCACCCCGTTGCCCGGGCACGAGAGGAGCAGTGGCTTTGCTCATGAAAAGCAAGTAGTCCAGGGAAACGGTGCAGCAGGCAGGTCACCACGTGCCCAGAATCTCTCCTTCCTCACAGCTCTCCCGCACGACCCATTTCATACCTATTCTATCCGTGATGCATCTCTTAAAGAGTAATTCCGGGACCTGGGCACCTGGGCACTTTTCCCTGACTTCTCCCGTAGCAGCTGAGAGGAACAGAGACAACTGTGGTAACCTAAACCTGGGGACTACCTTCTCCCAATGACAAGAAGTTGGCAGGTGGGCTTGGCTATCCATTCAGCAACTCAAAATGTCAGGGTGGAAAACTTTGCAATTCTCCTGGCCTCAGAATGGCTGCTGTAGCTCCAGCTCTCATGCTCTTATTCCAGGTGGGGAGAAAGAAGTAACCAAGACTCACCAGCTGACCCAGTTCTCATTGAAGAACTTTTGTGGTTTCTGCTTATTAGCTCTCCACCCTGTCTAAATGAGGAGGTAGTATATGTAATTTTTCTACCTGGTCACATCAGTCCCCTCAACAAGGCCAGCCTTCTGGTACTAAGGCGAATGTGGGAGGATGGATACAGGGAGGCAACTTGTCCCTGCCGGGCAGTCACAGTAGGGAAAGGAGATTGGATATTTTTCAGAATTGCACTTTGTTGAAGGCTTAATTGCATTGCAAGAGTGCATGTGTGCACAGTAGTTTAACATTGAAATATACTTATGTTCCAAGTGGGAGCACTAGGCCCCTTCTGTGAAAAATCATCATCTCACACAGAAATGATTCAACTGCAGATCGAACTCCCTGTGATGTGTCTCAGCTATGTGTATATACATTTTTTATTTGCTGAACCATTTCAAGGTAAATTACAGACTTTATGACAATTTACTCCTCAATAGTTCAGCATAAGGGCATTCTCCTAAATAGCCATGATATCATTTTAACATCCACCAAAAATAACAGCAATTTCCTAATGTTGCCTAGTTCCCCCCATATTCAGATTACTCCAATTACCTCCAAAATGTTTTTATAAGCAGTTTATTTGTGAACCAGGATCCAATCAAGGTCCACCTATTACATTTGGTTTTGTCTATTAAATCTCTCTTAACAGCCTTCCGGTTTCCATTCCTTTTCTCTCTCTCCCGCTCTCTCTCCCCCTCTCCCCTGCGCCCTTCCTCCTCCTCTTTCAACCCAGATCCCTAAGTTTTAGAGGTGAGGATACTGAGGCTCAGATGTCTGTGATGTCCTAGGTCACAGCTAATTAACGGCAGCAAGGACTAGGATTCAGACCTCGGGAAGCCTCCACTTGTGCGGTCCCCGCTCTCCTAAGGGGTAAATCTGCAGTGAGTCTTGCTTTCAACTTCTTACCAATTATATTAAGCAAAACAACAGAAAATGGCCCACATGTTTGCAATCATATATTTTATAAAAGTTATTGTCTAGCCCAGTGGGTGGCAAATGGAATGGATAATTGTCTGCTTTGTTCAGAAACTGCAAAAGAGCACCGCTGTCAGCTGGGCTTGGGTTGGTCTGAGCGGTGAGTCTGACTGGGACAGGGTGGTGTCTGTAGGTTGGTTTTGTCTCACAGTTATATTTTATTGGACCTGCATAGAGTTTGAAACGTTGGAATTCCTTTCTAATATAGAAAGGTGGGGATTTCACATACGCACTTGAGTCATCAGCATCTCTAAAATATTTGCAGTTATCTGGCAACAACATTCAACCGTGGAAAAACTGTGGGAGTGGGTGTGCCCTCCCAGCGCGCCTCCTGGCCTCTCCCCGACCTGCCCTTGGCACACTTGTTCTCGGGGTCTGACGTTGCTTCCTGTCCAGCCTCAGAAGCGTTGCAGATGGTGGCCCCTGAGATAGTTAGAAGCGAAGAATTTTAAGAGGGCTCTCGGGTGAAGTCACAGACGGAAGGTCGTGTTTGTGGCAGGAGGATGGGAGCACCGGCCGAGCCCTGCGGCTGGTGTGGGGTCTTCAGCCGCATGGCCACAGAAGGGGAAACCAGCCAGGGCAGGAGGGCAGCTGGGAAATTTTGCTGTTTTCGAGAAGCTAGTTTGAGACGTTGGTTTTCTTCCTATTATTAACATTAATTATGGACCCCCTCTTAGGTGTTTAATTTGCTCAGGCATATGTATGTAATTTGTATTATAATGAATCATAAAAATTTTCATTTTTGTAGGTTGAAAATGGTCCAATGTTGACAATTTCATATGGTCCAACTAAAAGAAAAAATAATTATATATGATATATATTTATTTTACATAACTACATATTATATATATATATATATATTGTATTATTTGAGGTCTCTATCCAGCCATGCAATATGAAAAATAGAGACATTTATTGAAGAAGATACAAGAAACATTGTACACAGGACAGATGGTGCTTCAGTCCCTTTCAGAGTAGGCTACCTCCCAGTCGCCATCAGGTGCCCCATCGTATTTCTGAATTTCATCAACAGTCTGAAATCTCTTCCCTTTGAAAGATGATTTTAGTTTTCGGAAAAGCCAGAAGTCTCAGGGTGCCAAATCTGGGCTGTAGGGGGGCTGAGTCATCTGGGTGATTTGATGTTTTGCCGAAAAACTGCATGAGACATGATGCGTGAGTGGGCACATTACAATGATGAAGCTGCCAATCACCAGTTCTCATAGCTGCAGCCTTCTGAGTCATCCAAACAGTTTCTGTAGAGGAACGTTCAAGCTTAACACAAAATGTGATGCAGGTTTGTTGCTCTACTTGCTCAGTCATTTTGAATGACGGCCACACAGTACACATGCTCATCACTCGATGTCTACCACCCCCACTGACTAGTACAGTCATCATTGTCCACACATGTGCCTTCCAGTCCACTCTCCTTGGCTGCCAGGTGACATCGATGTCACACAAACCATTCTTGTTATATTAACAATGAATGGACTTTTTTGTAGGCGGACCTTGTATTATCACCTGCCTGTGCTACCCAACCTGGTTTGAAGCCCACTAGACAGAAGCAGCTTACACGGAGGCTAGAGTTTCCACAGGAGGAGGTCAGTGGATAAAGCAGTGTATACAAGGAACTTAGAATGATAAGAAAGTGCCGTCCCTGGCAGGGGGGCTCGGTTGGTTGGAGCGCCCTCTGTGCCCCGACAGACTGTGGGTTCAACCTTCAGTTCGGGCACGTATAGAAGGCAACCGATCGATGTTTCTCTCTCCCACTGATGCTTCTCTCTCTCTCCCTTCCTTTCTCTCTAAAAATGAATTTTAAAAAAAAGCCCTGTTTGCACAGTGGAAACCACAGTGAAGGAAGAGTTAGAACTAGAGCGGGGGTGGGCAGCAGGTGCTGCGGTCCTTGGGGGAAGCTTCAGAGGGAGGGTGTGTCTGCGGTGTTTGGAGATCTTCCTGTGAAGTCACACACAGACACATTGTCTTAATGACCTGCAGCGCTTCTCACCGCCAGCGCTGTGCGCGACTGGGAGCGGGCCACTCGCATTTCTGTCATCTCGCAGCCCCAGAAACTCACGTGCCCTCCATCAGATTATTGCGACGCACTCAGCAGCACGCTGAAGGCCGTCTCCTCAAATCCAGAGAGCGAAATAGTCTCGTATGTCCCCTCCTCTGTGTCTGCCTTTGTGTCGGTGTTTTGCAGACTGTGATGGCAGCCTGTTGGTGAGTTGTGGAACTGTTCCTCGGCCAGAACTTGTATTTTGACACGAGTGATTAAAATCGAGCAGACGATATGGGCGTGCCCTGGGCAGCGTAAGGGGAGTATGGTTTCGCGGAATTTCTGTTTTAGGGTCCCATGCGTGTGTTTCTGCGTGTCTGTGTGAATGTGCTCAGCCGAGACGCACAGTGCGCTTCTCGCTGTGGGTCGACGGAAGGCCGTAGTTGTCATAGTTCGCGTTTACGGTGGAGCGATTGAATAGCGGTCTCTGAAGTCGGTTTCTGAGTCTTGTTTTGAGTAGTCGACGCTCTACGTCCTTTCAGGCATTTATTTGGGTTTCCTTCCTCTTCAGTCTTTTTCGGGACTGGCCGATTCATGGTTTTCCCTCCAAGTTCGTACTGACGGTCCGGGTAGATCAGTTGCATCAGGAAGTGTGTGCACTGATGATCACCGTCTGCTGTCATTGATCAAGGCTGAACACATGACCACGTGGGGCGAACAGCTGACCTACCTGCATTAACACAGAACCCTCACATTTGCTACCAGAACACACCTGGTTTTTGGCCTGTCTTCCAGACTGGCTTTGTCCTCGGTTTCCCCACTCAATTCCCCCGTCACTGTGTTGACCGCCTGCTGTGGACAGGCCCCTGGCCGGTGCGGTCATCTGCCAGCGTGTTGAGTGGTGGCCAGGGACAGTGCCTGAGCCCTCGGCTGAGAACAGACCACAGGTTCCCAGTCCTTTGTCTGGCCTTAATCAAGTGATGGGAGCTCTCGGGTCCCAGTTTCCTTCCCTGCTGGACAGGGGCATCCTCACAGGGCATCGCTGGGCGTGTGGCACACAGCAGGTCAGGAAGCGCTAACTTCCCTTCCTCTCCTTTCCATCCTGCACAGCCAGTCAATTCCGGGAGGGTCTCCTGCTGTGCAGAGGACAAGTCCCCTTTATAGGAGTGTCTTTGGTGCTGTTGTGTCTGCCTGAGGAGCGATGCTGAGTGTCCGCTGTCAGCATGGCGTGGCCGGGACGTGTGGCCCTGAGGCCTGCGCCCTGAGCTCTGTGCCAGCACCTGTGTGTTGCTGTAAATAGCAGTGTGCCTGTGCTGGCCCAGGAGGGTCGGAGTCTGGACTGGACGGGTCTCTGTAGCGTTTCCTGCCTCCAAGTTAACACTAAGGATGGGTCCTCTGGCTCTTCCGTCGCCCACGGCCTCTCGGGCCCCTTTCCTCATCTGGGAAATGAGGGGCTGGTGAGCAGGTGGCAACTCCTTTATGCTTTAACATTTTACTGTCCCCGGCAGCTGGGTCTTCTGTTGCTCATTAAGTCATTGTTTTCCTTCAGATGCTGCTTTGGTGGTTATTCTTCCCCCAGCTGTGGTCATCCCAAGTCCCCCGGAGAGTTGGGTGGCTTTGCGTCCTCTGTCTCCTTAGGGAGGCAGGGCAGCCTCGTGTGGAGACCGGGCGCAGTCAGGGCCCTGAACACAGCTCACAGAACATCTGGCCGCCACCCCGAGCCCATTCCCTGGGTCTCTCCAGTCCCCGCTTCCTTCGCCTTAGTGAGAAGAGTGTTCCTGAGCTGTTGGCCCACCTTATGGGTCCCTCCAGGGCCACTGCAGCCACTCCTGGTGCACGGGGGCCCCTGACCTGGGAGCTGGTCAGGACGCAGCTCCCACAGCCCCCTCCCGGGGCCCCGAAGTTGAGGCTCTCACACAGGTGGGCTGCAGGCAGGTGCTGGGACAGCTCTGGTTTCCGGTGTGCCCCTTGGCTGTTTGAGAGACTGGCAGGAGAATTTAAACTTTATTTATGAAGTCTTCCTCTGAGAATGGCAAGCCTACTTCTTTTTTCATCATAATTGGGATGAATTTATGATTTTGATGGAAACCAGGCGATTTTCAGCCTGGTGGGCTTGTCTCTCAAGGCAGGCCGAACCCAGTGCCTGTCCTCGGAGGGCCACGCGTGCAGGACACAGCCCTGCAGGGCCTGGTCTGGGTTTGAAGGTTCCGAAGTTTAACCCTTTGATCTCGGCTCCTGTGTTTTACAGTCAGGATCTTGGGCTAAAAACAGATTAAGTTGGATTTTAAATATGTAAATGTTTTGTGTTGTATAAATTGGTTAACATTTTAAATGTGTCTCAATCATGGAGCATGAAGACTTAGCAGAAGAAATTTTTCCAGGAGACAAATGATAGTTTCTCCTCGTCATTGGAGTCTTGTACTGATGCTTCTTCAATGTCATCCCCTGTGCAGGGCGAGAAGTTCGGCCCGTTTGCGGGAGAGAAGAGGATGCCCGAGGACCTGGATGAGAACATGGACTACAGGCTGATGTGGGAGGTAAGGCTGGGGCTGGGATGTTCGACAGTGAAAGTCCGTCTCTCTTCATGCTCTTCCACGCGTTCGCAAGGTCGGGTAATAAATACGGATTCTAGTCGACTCCTACAGCATTGCAGTATTGCTCTCTTAGGGAACCCGAGCACCTTGAAAGTTTGGCATTCAAGGACAAATACTGTTGAAATATCTTACCGGACAATTCCAGAACTTGGAACTTTATGGAGTTCACTGCTGAAAAAGAAATTTCCGTGCATCGGGGTATTTGGAGTTCAAAATAAGCACATTCTGGTACTGGGTGGAGGATTTGATTTCTGTACACGAAATGACACTTTCCCCTTCTTTCCCAGTCGTAGTCGTAACTGCGTAGAATCAATGCTGAGCTCTGCATCGGAACGATAAATCCCGCCCTAAAACGTGCCCTCCTTTCAAAACGCGACACCGTGTCCATCTCCATACAGGGACTTCAGGGGAAAACAGAGCGGGGTCTAAACTCCGCCTCTCGGGCAGGCTGTGCTCTTCCCTCCTCCGCAGAAGGTGAGGTCTCGCGAGGGTCCCGGAAGGGGCGCAGGCGGGTGAGGTGGGTGCACAGGGGCTCTGAGAGCTGTCTGCTTTAGACCTGCCTGCGCCCGGCTCAGGGGCAGTGTAGAAGTTTTTGTTTGTTTTCCTAAATCCGTCCCCGTGAGGCCTGAGGAAAACCCCGTTTTTCACAGCAGAGGCCCGTGGAGTCGCCAGGGCAGGCGGCCACCTCCGCCCTCGGACGGCGGCCTGTCACAACGGCCAGTTGTCATGGTTCTCTCTGTTTTGCCAGCAGAAGAGGTGTTGTGCCTCTGGCTAAATGACATGTTCTCAAAAATATACCTTCCAAAGTATATGATCACAAGGGTTGCAAGCATTTTTGTAAGAACTGTTAATCTCCTATCATTATAGTAAATTATTTCACAATAAATGTACATACGGGTGAGCGGGGGCTCCTTATGTAACTGGGCTTTGAAAACAATAAATACAGATTGTTTGGGGAAACTTCCTTCCCGAACCCCCACTGCCCACTTCACCCACACCCTGGGGTAGCCCCTAATCAATACCTCCTCTCTCCTTGTTTCTCACAAGCATGCGGTAACCCTTACTTCAGGGCTCCAGAGAAGCTGGATTGGAGACTGTGAGTGGGATCCGAGACCCGAGTGTGGACTTTACACTCAGCTCCTTTAACCTTGACCTTTGTACCATGTGTGGCAAGAGCTGGGTCTGCAAGGGAGCTTCTGAATATATGTACCCATCAACTGCATGGACACCTGGGGCCTGACTCCCACGGAGGACACCAGTGAGCGTGGGCAGGGACAGTCCCCGGACCTCGGAGAAGGCCCACCCGAGCGGTGTGGGGGGCAGTGGGCAGAGAGAGCGGGGCAGTCAGGGTCTCAGTGGTGAGCCAGGAGGAGAGAGGGCTGTGACGGGGAGCACTCCAGAGCACAGGGACTCTGCTTCCCCTCTCTGGGGGTGCAGGGAGGGAGGGTTCGCGGGAAGCGGACCGAGGTCACGGACGTGGGGACTCAGGGTTTCTCTTCTCTTACTGAAAAACAAGGCGGCTGTTTGGAATTCTGCACAAAAGCAAACCCGGCCTGTCAGGGAAGCACGAAAGCACGGTAGGGGGAGGGAGCATGTTGGCGTTTGTTTCGTTTTTGGTTCTAAAACTTACGTGAAAATGCAAAGGCCACGAGCAGCCCAGGCAGCTTTGAAGGGAAGGACTAAAGCTGGAGGACTTGCACTGTCAGACGTCAGGGCTGTTATGAAAGAACTCTGATTCGATGCTGTGTTGGCTCAGGGGTGGCCGAGCAGCGTTGCTGTCTGACAAGGATGTCACCACCAGTGTGGGTGGAGGGTGGCATTTGCAGTAGTGCTGGGTAAAAACGCTGTCCGTGTGGCTAACAAGTATTCTCACCCTTTCCTCACACCGCATATAAAAAGTCAATTTAGTATCGTTGTAAATGTCAGGTTAATAAACACAGTAGCCTGTAGAAGAAAACGTAGAAGAATACCTTCATGATCTTAGGGTAGGCGGAGGTTTCTTAAATAGCAAGCAGTAAACACTCTAAAGGGGAAAATGGTAAGTTGGAGACCAGCAAAATGAAGAACTGTTCATCCGAAGGCACCGCAAAGAGAATCAGCAAGCAGGTAACATGGGGAGAAGATATTTCTAAGGCATTAGTCTGCACAAGGATTTGAGTCCCAAATAGCTCAAGAACTACACACTGATTTCAAAACGGAAAAGTGGGCAAAACACTTGAACTGGCACTTCACACAAGAAGTGACCCAAATGGCCAATAAAGAACACGAGAGATGGGCAACTTCATTGTCGCCGGGGAAATGCCAAGCCGCGGCAGAGGGACGTCACAGCGGCCGGGAGGGTGGGGGGGGCCTCTCACCTGGCACCTGTGTGCTGTGTTCATGCCGTGACAAGAGCCCGGGTCTGCGGTGCGGAGAACAGGCCAGGGGAGGCGGCAGCCCGCGGGTCCCAGGCAGGACGGAGTCTGCTCTGTGGTCCAGGAGCGACTAGATGGACTGGGCCTTCGCAGTGGGGTTGGCGAGGAGTGGCTGGCTCCTGGCTGGACGTTGTCAGAGGCAGTTCTTACCTGTGGGGCGTGCTGATGGTTGTGTGCGGAAGAGCAAAGTCCAAAATGGCTTTGAAGTGTGTGGCCTGGGCCACATGGGGCGGGCCGCTGCACTGTGGTCTGAGGACAGGGTGTTGTCCTAGCGATCTTTGCTTCACGGCTTCTAGAACATCGGTGCACAGTGTCTGTCATAGTCAGTACGTAGTGACTCATTAATGCTTAATAAACACACTAAGTAATGTGTGTTGTGTTTACCACCCGCGTTCTTAGACGATATGAAAGTCAAAGGTTAAAGAAACGGCTTACGTTCCCTTAGCATTTCCTGCCTGGTGGATGGTTCTCTTTGTTGTGAGGACGGGGGTTTGACGGAGAATGGCTTTTAGGGAAGCGGGGGGTTGGCTATTGGACTGGACGTTTTGTTTAGATGTTTTCCTCTCTCTTTGCAGTTATTTTGTGATTACAGCTGTTCTGCTGTTTGGGAACTTGGTTCAGAACCAGGTTTCCAATGTGTTTTAGTTTTTGGAAAAAATGTTTTCAATTGTTTAAAATCTCTGATTTTTCTCGATTGTTTATAGAAGTCTCTTTAGGTGTTTGGAACAAAGAATTGTCTTCGCCAAATGTTTTTATTTTGCAGATGATAACATTTTGCTTTAGGTTCCAAATGGAACCACTTAGGGTAGACGGCAGTGGCCAGTGCCACCCAGGAAGCCTGGTGGAACGCTGGGAATCCCAGGACAAAAGTCGCGACCACCCCTCCTGACACCCGTCCTGCCGTTGGGGACGAAGCAGAGCCGTGGGGGGCTACGTGCCTCCTGGAAGACCTACGCTGGCCCGGTGGCTGTCGTTTTCTGCTTTTCACAGGAAGGCTCCCACCTGCGGATGTCAGCCAACGCCTGGCCACGCAACCAAGCCTGTGGTACGAGTAGAAGAATCCTGGGAATCCAGGCCAAGTCATTTGGTTAAAAAAACAAACAAACAAGAAACACAACCCTTTCTGCATTATTGGAGTGCTTGCACCGAACTTTCCACCTGGAGCGTGGGGTGGCCAGCATCTTGGGCAGGGCGGACCTTGGAACACGTCTGTTCCTTGAGGAAGGAGGATGGCGTCCAGGCTGGGTGGTGTTCTCCCTGAGAGCCACACGGTTGTCATTGGTTCACTCAGCAGCTTCTGTGTCTGGACAGCTTGCTGTGTGCCTTCCCGTGCACGATGAACCCCGACAGGAATGATACGGGCTTCCTCTTACTCGCCCAGGAGTAGCATTGATGTTGCTGGTCTGACTGGTGATCACGGAGCGAGGCTTCCCGTTCGCACTAACAGTTTCCACGCAAGTGGGGGAGGCGCTTGTGAGTTCTTTAGAGCAGCTGTATTGAGATCGTTCACACACCAGCATTCACCCTTTCGAGTGTGTAACTCAGTAGCTTTCAGTATGTTCAGAGCAAGGGTCCCAGTGTGAAGTCGTCACCGCTAATTTTGGAACATTTTTATCACTCAACATAGAAACCTTGTACCTATTAGCAATTGCTTTTGAATATTTTATGAAAACATTATGTTTTGGGGTAATATTTCACGTAAAATTACATTTTAGAGAGCCGTGTTTATTTAAGTAATTTCGGAACACAATATTCCCATCTTTTCCTGTGGGACCTCATTTGGCTCTGTCTTCCTGCATGGCCACTTTCTCATGGAGATGGGGGTGAGCCCATGCTGACCTGACCTGGCCCCCGGTGACCACCACTGGCTCTCCCAGGCGCCCCGCCCCCTGGGCACCAGAGGGGCTTTGATGCGTGAGGCCGGTGCAGCCTGGCTGGGGAGACCCGCTGCCCTGTCCTCTGATAGCCCACCTGGCGAGCACAGCCGCCTCGCGCCTTTGAAGCCTCAGAGTCACGGTTAGCACAGCGCCGGGGCAGCCAGCCCTGAGCTGTCTGAGGGGCACTCCACTCAGAGTCTTTCCCTGTCATCGTTTTCACCGGCTTGCTGTGTCTATGAGGTGTAGGCTTGGGGTCCAGGGTGGCCTGAGCCGGGGCCCTGGGCGGGCTAACTGGAGGAGGTTGACCACATGCCGTAGGTCGCCATATCCAGCCAGAAGTCTGCTTCATCTGTTCCTGCCAGCCCATCAGGCAGGCCTAGAGCAGCCCCTCAGGATATCACTGTGGGCTGAGAAGCCGGTAGTGGCTGCCCAGCGGGGCGGCCCCTGCCTGAGGGCCCGTGCCCTGACCACTGTGGACCTGTCTCCCTCGTCCTCGTCCGCGTTTCCTGCTGCTCACTTGACTTTCTTACAGTTTACATTCCCCTCGCCCCCACGTGGGTACCCCTGCTGCTGCTGCCCCTTCCCTGGGACCGGCCCTCCTTTCTTGCCCAGACCCCCTCATTCCTTCCTGGCCCACCTGGCTTCTCCTCGCTGCTCTGAGCACCTGACACAGGTGTGGTGCTGCGGTCACCATGCAGGGTGGGTCTGTCCCTGCTCGGGGACTTCGAGCTCCTTCCCAGTGACTAAATGGTGTTGCACTTTGATTTCTTGGTGCCACAAACATGTTTATTCAATGAAATGAAAAGGGGTGGAGTCTTGATCTATGTGCCCCTGGACTTGACCCACTGAAGTTGCTCATGGCTTTGGAAAGCTGGGAGAGAATGTATGTATTTGTTTCAGTTTCCATCATAACATTGCCAGATGGTTCTAGAGACCTTAATCGGGGTGGGGTGTGCCGCTGATTCTCAGCGGGAGGCCTGCAGGGCCCCCCTTCCCTCCCCGCCCCCCCCTTCTCCCTCCTCTCCCTCTCCTAACTCCACCCCCTGCTTTCCTAACCCCGTGCCCCCTCCTTTCACAGTGCTCTCCTGCTGAGTCGGCAGGCTTCTCTGTTCCAGTCTCGGGCGTCAGGGAGCTGAGCCGGAGCAGCGCCCGAGACCTCAGAGGCACGCGCCCCGCAGAGACCCCCGGTCTCCTGGCTGTGTCGACATGGGTTTTCTTTCTTTTTCTCCAGCATGGCGAATGAGGTTCCAATGTACCTTGTTCAGTCTCCACATTTGCCACTTTATTTACTTGTCTTTCTAGATTCTTTCTTTTTCTGTCTTCATGCCAGCCTCCTGATGCCCACCGTCTGCGGCGTCTCTAATGCCGCAGCAACACAGGCTGCGTTGGCATTCAGGGCGGTTTACGTTTTGGTTTGCCAAGATCTTTCGCTGTTATTATGCAGCAAATTAAACGTGAGAACGGCGGGCGGGCCAAAAGGCCCCGAGCAGCTTGATTTGTGTGTGTCTGAGTGTGTGAGCGCTGTTGTGTGGTCACTTCGTTTTCAGTCTGCTTTAGTAACGAACGGTAGTGCTAACTTCGGTTTGTTATAAAAGGTGGATTTGATGGGCTTTTCTACAGCGAGGCAGGGAATGTTGTGTAAGTCAGAGACCGCCGGCTCGCCTGCCGCTGCTCTGCACACACTGGAGACCCTCCAAACGCCGCTGGGCCTTCGCACCAAACTCTACCTGAGGAATTCCGTGTTTTCATTTTGTACAAAGAAGATTAATGTTCCTGGACGTGAATAAATTCCCTTTAATGATTTGGGCTGTAATTTCCGTGCTGTATGATAAATGAGTATTCTGAAAGCACTTTGTTCTTTGAAGAATTTTTAGGACAGCTCAGATAATTAATGTTTTGTTGTGCGTATTTGTTACTTTTTAACTTTTGATTAACGAAGCATGGTTTTTGCAAAGTCTTTCCTTCTGTCAGGCCCTAGAGATCAGTTGAAACCCATGCGTATTCTTTTGTCCTCATTCAAGATGGTAATTGTGGATTTTTCAATCGCAGACATTTCCACACACCTGAAGGGGGTTGTGTCAACCTGCTGCCCAGGTCTGGCTTGCGCGCTGTCTCCAGTTTACACGTTACTATGTAGATTGCCGGTGGCGGAAGGCGGAACACGTTCTTTCCTCCCGAAGGGACTGTGGAGCTTAGTGGTCTGCGCCCTGTTTCTAACCTGTGGGCTTCGCTGCCGGGTCGGGGGGAGAGGACGTTGTCCTGCCTGCGAGGGTGTGCTGAGCAGCATGGTCCAGAGTGCCCGCCGCCCACGCAGCCCGTTGACTTAGCAGGGCGAGGGGCTCTGTGGAGGTCACTTGGCATGCCTCCTTTGAATTCTGTTCCCTCGAGTTCTCCCTGGACTCCACGGCCAGAGCGCCGGTCACCATCCTCATCCATTTGTCTCATCTCCGCGCAGTGGAACCCCAGTGGGCTGTCTCCTCCCTCATTTCAAGCTTGAGGGTCGGCGACACTCACCTGGAAACCCGAAACCCAGAAGTCTTCTTTTCCAATGACTTACCTAGCAGCATGCCAGACTTGAACTTAGGTGAGGCCGCTGTAGCCTTCTGGTCTTCCCGCACTTGACATGGCTGTTCACACATCAAGTCATGGAAACAGGAGCCTGTTTGATGAAGGGGCGGAGCTCCAGCCCTTGGGAAAGCGTTACGTAGACATGGTGTGTGCACCGTATCCCTGTCAGCTTTCGAACACGAGTTGTTAGCTGGTTCAGGATGTTGTGCGGGAGCATCTCCAGCTCTCGTTCAGGTGAGAACCGACAGCCATAGACACTCCCGAAGGAGAGAAGCGTTAGAGGAACTATAATCCGGCAACAGTCCCGAGTGCAGCCGGAGGCGTTGGAGTCGGAAGGGGCTCCTCGTGAGTGGACGTCGACGTCATCATGTGCGTGGGACAGACGTGACAATACCCACGTGCGCAGGTGGCTCTGTCTTTGGAAGTTGGCTGCGAAGACCGTGCTAGCGTTGGTTCCACGCCCCCGGTGGTACCGCTGGAAGCTGCCGCCGTGGATCCAGGGCGCTGGTGGTCAGAGCCCAACATCAGGGTTTTTACAAGGTGCGTGGGGCACGTTTTCCTCGCTCCGGGGCTGCCAGCCGCCGGTGCGGCGCGGCGCCCTGGACGGA
Organism: Desmodus rotundus; assembly: GCF_022682495.2. NCBI lineage: Eukaryota > Metazoa > Chordata > Mammalia > Chiroptera > Phyllostomidae > Desmodus > Desmodus rotundus. Next base: position 2,744,488 of record NC_071395.1, on the reverse strand, counting down.
GAAGGTGTTTTTGTCACTTTGTAATTTTAGATGGTTTATCTTAAAAGGTCGTTTGTTGCAAAATTAAATCTCTTAGGGAAAGCCTGCTTTTAAAAACTCAAACCGACGTCACCTAATACCTGTTGAGTGTAGTCCTCCTTCCCTCCCTCCCTCCACTGTGTTCGGCATCTGTGTTGCTAATGGCTCTCTGTGCTTTTATGAGGTGAAAATGTAATAGGAAAATATTTACAGTCAATAGTTTCCGTACGTGTTAACGTCTTGGTGTCGGCTTGGTATCTTCACACACACGGGTGAAGGCGTGCTCAGGCCAAGCGCAAAAGCAATGGAAGGTTTGGGGAAAACTGATGCAATGGGAAATGTAGAAAAGATACGTATAAATGTAAAAAATATATAAAAATATATAGAATATATATATTAATTTCATCAAAGGAACTGGTTACGAAGAACTAGAGTTAGAATTTTAGAAGAGTATGTACTAGGGCCCTTTTCTATTTATTCCCGTCCCTTCATTTAACATAAGAAGAAATTCCTGACACTAACTGTATGTTTCTGTTACACTGAGAGGCGTTTGTCTTGTTCACACAACTGCATGATGTAGAGTATGAAGCCCCCTTCATCACCTTGGCTAACGTGGAAGGGGCAGCTTCGGGCCACCCGAGTGTGTCCTTATCCGAAGGGGCACAGCAGCTGCCTGCAGGCACAGCCTCCCCTGCCCCCTGTAGCGGAGGGCCTGTCCAGCCGCCCAGAGTTTGGACCCATGGGATGGTGGCAGCGTGAGGTCCGTGTTGGTTTGAGCTGTTCTGTTGGTGGTGACTATGCAGCGAGCCCACACTAATGCTGGTTTGGGTACCAGGCGGGACTGTGGCTGCCCGTGACAGGTCCCCCCAACTCAGCGAGGTCGCCAGGCTCAGAGCCAGGCGGACTTTGGTTTCTCTTCTTCTCCTCGAGGATGGCACGGTGGCCCTGTTACTCGGTGCTCCTGTAACCTTTGCCTGGAAGCGTGTGGGTACCAAGCGTCTTCCTTTAAAAACACCCTCAATACCATGATCTCTGGTGTCTTGGAGATTAGGGTTGTTTTTCACACGATCATCAGTTTCTAAAGATTTCACGTCATGACTCTGGCCTTCAGAAACTGGAAGGGCTCTCTGTGGAGGAGAAATTAAAACCACCAAGGAGGCCAGAGCGGCAGGTGGTGGCCGTCGCTGGTCTGAGAGCCTGAGGGAGCACCTATCCAGGTGAGAGGCACCTGCCTCGTGAGGGCACCTGCCCTTACTTCAGGTGTTCAGGCCAAGGCCTTGTGACTGTGCACCTGGATGCGAACGGTGGCGTTTAGGATATTGTCCTGTTTGTTCCTAGAAAACGCTGACGTGGGAGAATACGGTCCACGTGTTCCCGGATGAGCCATCGGAAGCGGTGTTTGTCCCTATGGTGTCTGTGAGTCTGCAGGAGCCCGCTTCCTCGGTTCACTTGTGCTTGTGATTGCAAAGTACCGCTGGTAGAAAGCTGTCGTGCGCCCCTCGCACCGGAGGCTGGCAGGGTTTCCGTGAGGCCACAGGGTGGCGGCTGCTGTCCCCACCCGAGAGGTCAGGCGAGCCTGGCTGGGCTCCGGGAGAGGAAGCCGCTCGCCCACAGCAGTGCGGTCAGGGCTTGGACCCTGTCTGGCTTTTGGCCTCCAGCCCAGCATTTTTACTGCTCTGGAATGCCGGCCGGAGGTTTCTCTCAGCCTGAAACATAGAGGGCACTAATTATTGTAATGAAAAAAGACTTTGTTTTTCTCATCAGGCTTTTTAAGGAATTTGATTTCGTGGGTATTGTATTCTGGGTGATGGTCAGGAGACACCAGGACCCGTACAAACCTGTGTCTTCTCTCTCCGCCCTCTTTCCCATCCGAGGACAGGGAATCCATGGGCCAGGACTGTTAGTGCGGGGAGGGGTTGGGGTGGGGGGAATAAGGCAGATGTGCTCAGTGTGTCTCTGTTTGTAAGCACCAAAGAGAGCAAGAATTTTAGAGAGAATCCTTTGAAAAATCAGCAGGAATAAAATCACACCCTTTGCTTTCAAACGATCGATCACAACAGCTTCCTAGAGACGGTCCTTGCTGAAGGCTGGACATGCGTCTCTTTGGTTTTGATCTGGCCGCAGCGCCGGCCAGAATCCATCACGTGAGCGCCCCCCCCCCCCCCCATTTCTGGTGCTCCTGGAGGTGTCCTGAAGTCTGGCCGACTCAGCATTGGGCGGAGGCCCCTGGCCTCCTCACAAACAATGGCCGCAAGAACGCCTGTAGTTTGACCAAGAAAATGTGACGTTTTGTGCTCTGAAGCGACCTACACTTTGAATCTCCGTGCTTAAAACCACCTCCTTTGATGAGCCTTGTGGGCAGAGAAGGAAACACTTTCCCTAGCGGATAAACCATACCACGCGACGCTTTGGGACTTCTCCGGAAGGACATCGTTGCTCTAGTTGGGGGATCTGAGTCTGCGTCGTGGCCATTCAGCTTCACCGCACGGGAAATCAAGTTCCCCTGGTTACGTTTCACTGCGTCTGGGGACAGACCTGCCTGGTGGCTTTGCCCTGCGGCCCCTGACAGCCGGCATGTCGGCAGTGCAAACATCTGAGGCATTCAAAATAATGGGAGGAAATATTAAAATAAGTAACATTGTACTTCTCCTGTGAAAACTAACCATCCAAAGAATAAATATGCTTCTTCAACTCTCGTCAATTTAACTAAGCTTTTCATTTCAGAAAAATTGTGTTGATTACCTATTTTAATGTTCTTTCTGTATTCTCTTATCGAGCTGCATCTTTTTGCGATTTTTCTGTCCATTGCTGGTCAGGAGGGTGAAATCGGCAGTGGCGTAGGGTCAGCACTACTCAGCTTTGGACTGGAAAGGGACAGGCCAGGTCGCACTTCTCCTGGATGCCTCAAAAGTGATGTCGGTGGCATTGAACAGAAATGAGGGCCTGCCGAGGTCCCGGACAGTGATAACTGCTGTTAAAGCGGCGAAGGCACAGCCAGGTGCACAGCCGTGCTGAGGTGCGAAGGTTTTGCTGCCCCTTGAGGTTTCTCCTGCTGTCCTCCCTGAGCTGGCTGCTCTGTGGACCGGGCCTCGGAGGCCGGGCCTGTGAGATGGAGTCAGGGTGCGGGTGGTTTTGATGCAGGAGGAGCTCATTGACCTCACCAGAGGCCCTGGTGGGCAGAGGACAGTCCTCAGGTCCCCAGCAGGACACCGACCAGCACGTTGTGTTTCTGTGAACATTCACGTACGAGAGGACGGTGTTTGGAAGATGAATTCTGATTGGCACAAAAAAGGGACCCTTTCTGGAAAGCTTAGTCAGATGCTGGAATGTGATACTAAGAGGAATTTCGAATCTTCTTTCTTTGTGAGACTTTAAAAATGTTCCATTTATTACCTCAGGGCTTGGTATCGCATGAAAATAGATAAATGGAGACTTTAATAACAGCCATCTGTCTGGAGTTTTGCGTTTGGTTTTTCTGGAAAGAGAAAGGCCGGATTGGATTTCCTCTGGCTGCCTGTGTTAGGTATTTCCAGGAGGAGAATGTCGCGGTCAGGCAGGAAGATGCAAGTCCCGTGCGCAGACAATCTAACGGCTTGAAGGGCCCCCCACCGACGGTCTGCGGCCGGTGCATGACCTGACCTTTGCCAGCCCGTCTGACGTCACGCCCACCACTTTCTCCGCGGCTCCTTCTGTTCCGGCCCATGGCCTCCTTGCTGTTCCTGGAACAGACCTAAGGTGTTTCTGCCTCAGGGCCTCTCTACCTGCCCCAGACCACTGCCCCTGCACAGTGCTCCCCTCCCTCCCCCAGAGCGTCCCCTTCCTGTAGAACTCTTCTCTGGTCACCTGCTCCGTGAGGCTCTGCGTGACCGCCTCCTCCTGCAGCGCCCTGTCCCCTCCCACCGTGCCCTCCTGCTCTGCCATGTTTGTGTGCAAGTGTTCTCTCCACCTGAGGCTGTGTCCTATGCTCCTTACTCAGGTGCTGGGACCTCGGGCCTCATCTGCCTTGTTTGCTGAGAGAGTCCAGGGCTGTAAGCAAGTTCCTGGCCCATGGTAGAGATGCAAATATTTGTCAAATGATGAACGAATGATTGTCTAAATGTATCATGAAAATATATGCATTGGGCTGGTTGTGCTTTGTTTTATGGGACAAAATTTTAGAAATCTGGAATTTGTTTCTCCTACCCCAAGTCTGCAGAGGAGAATTTACAGCCGTGCTCTGTGTGTGACTTGGTGCTGGAGATCTGGAAGCTCTGCACGAGATGAGTGGTTAGCTACCCGCTCTTTCCTGTCCCTTCTCTCCTGGGCTCCCGCGGCATCTCCGCACAAAATGAGCTCGGCAGAGATGGGCAGGTGTTTGCGAGGCAGAGCCAGTGCCCCGTGCCAGCAGCGCAGGGGTGTGTGAGAAGCCAGATTTGAACAACTTGGATTCAGGGGTGTTGGTGGACTACCTGCTGCCTTGGCAGGCACCCCGTCCCTCCACTGGAGAGCTGGGGGGATCTGACCAGGAGAGCTCATGGCATGAAACCAAACCCAGAGAGCCCACTGTCCTCAGCAAGCCTCGAGCAAGCCAGGGAAAGACAGAACGGAACTTGGGTTGTTCCCCCACTTTAACAAGCTGTGAGATGAGGGGCAGTGGAGGTCAGACTCCCTGGTTAGGTCAGCGCGTCCTCCTCATGGGGAAGTGATTCAGGAAGCAGGCGGAGAGAGAAAGTGAAGGGGCCATCCTGCCCCCTGGCCCCCACGTGGTACTGTCCCCTTCCGTGGGACACAGAGGATGGGCTGCAGGGGGGTGCACCCCCTCAACAATTGCAATTGCGACACGTGCATTAAGATCTGCCTACAAGTAAATAATGTTGACTAGAAGAGAGCTATCAGCACAGGTGATAGCTCTCACAGATGGCCTCTGAGAATTGACTGCTGTTGTGAGTCATCCAGCCAACAGCCCAATGACACGGGAGGCTCTGTCTCTGTGTATTCTTCCGGGATAGACAGAAGGGCTGTTAATCCAGCATCTATTCCACACCTGTTAATGAGAAAGGTATATACTTAGGAAAAATACCACGTTCTAACCTTGACGTTTTTCAAATGGCTGACATGGACTGCGCGGGTAAATCGGTCCTTTTGTGTTGCAGGTTCGAGGGAGTAAGGGGGAAGTCCTGTACATTTTGGATGCTACCAACCCACGGCACTCCAACTGGCTTCGCTTCGTGCACGAGGCTCCGTCACAGGAGCAGAAGAACCTGGCTGCCATTCAAGTGAGTGGAGTCGATTCTCATTTGTTCTGAGCTCTGGGAGGGGCGTGAACTCATTACAACTGCACTCTGTTTTCGGTTGATTTCCCAATGACCTGCTTCAGAGACAGCCGCTACCTTGTAAAAGCAGAGAAATCACATCTCGTTGGCACAGGCAGGAAAGGGCGGGGCCGCGTGGGGTGAATGGACACAGGATCACTTGCTTTATGACAATTCTGGGCGGATTGAATTACACCGGCTTATACGGTCTTTGGCAGATCATGCTGCTGAGCCCTTTAAATTCATTCCGTGAATGTGTATTGGTAGTTTTTTAAAAAATCTGATGGCTTATCTGGCTGATGGCACAATATTCTGTGTTATTGTTTGGAAAAGGTGTTCTGGGCAAAGTTTACTTGGGTGTGTCCCTACAACTAGACTTTGAACTTCTTAAGGATAGGGTGTTAGGATTCTCCCAAGGAACAGAGCCAATAGGGACTGTATCTGTCTGTCTGTCTGTCTGTCTACCCACCCACCTACCCACCTAGGGACAGAGAGAGACACAGAGAGATGCGCTATAATGAACTGGCGTAGGCAGCTAAGGAGGCGGGCGGGAGCTGCCTCTGCAGAGCCAGGGCCCCACTGTGAGCCTCTGCGGCCAGGAGGAGCTGAAGCCCCACCCCAAGGCCCTCAGACCAGAGGAGCAGATGTTCTGGTGGGATAGCCACCAGGCAGGACAATGCTCCTTCCTCGGGGAAGACCAGCCTTTTGTTCCATCCAGGCCTTTCTCCTATTGGAGGAGGCCACCTACGCTGTGCAGGACGGTCTGCTTGGCTCAAGTCCATCTATGTAAATGTTCATCTCATGCAAAAAACGTCCACACAGAAACACCCAAATACTGTTTGGACAGCTACCTGGGCACCCGGCAGTCCAGTCAAGTGGACACATAAAAGGAACCATCCTGGGTGGGAACCGTGTTTTTGAATTCTGTGTTCCTGCAGCCTAATATGGCGCTGCACACAACCCTGGCTCTGACACCAGCTACGGGCTGGGTTTGGGGACCCTCAGTGGGAATTAAAGGAAGACGAGAAGCTAAGGCAAGGAACTTTCAGAGGGGCTGTCTCGTTAAAACTCATTAAACAGATGATTAAGAGAATAAAGAAATAGTGTGTTCCACTGAGAAATAGAGTGATCACATGTGGAAACCCGGCTCCTGGATTTTAAGCTGCAGAAGAGAGGAGAGAAAAGAATAAGGGAACTAACATTTTTTTGAGCATTTACCCTATGCAGTGTTCTAGAAGCTTTGCCTTCATCTATTGATAAAACCTCAGAGTTTCATATTTACTGAGTGCTGTGCTGATGTCGCTCAATTCCAAGTGTAAAGCCAACAGTGGCGAGAGGAAAAGTGCACAGAATTAGGTTTTAAAGGAGCCAGGAGGCACTGTCGTCGAGAATATTCATCTCCTGATGTCCTCAGCCATCCACGTTTTGTACAAATAAGTATTGCATAACCAATGTGATTACTGTCTCTTTTTACATGAAAAACGAGAGAGGACTCTTTCCAAAGGGCTGGGTTGGAGGGAGAGTAGGATCTCTTGGCAGCCAGGTGTATCTGGACCCCTTGCACAGTTATTTATGATGTGCACTGGCCAAGTGGTGCAGCCACAAATGCAAACGGGTCTTTTTTTTAATGTGTAGACATTGCTTTTTGAAGTATCTTACCTGTTTCCATAGTTTCCTGAGGCAAACCCATCTCACAGGACCTCAGTCAGGTTATAATTTTAATTTATAGACTCAGTCTGTGTTTCTTTATAAATTCACTCATTTCAAAATTGCCTATAGAACTATGACCTTTTTGCTAAACTGTTTTTTGGTATGTTCCTTACTATGGGGTTTTTGGAAATAGTATTCTTTTCAAACTAAATCCTTTTCTTATGCTTCTGTCGTGATTTTAAGCTTTCCTCAAGCTCCTTCAGCTGAGGAACCTTTCCCTGTCCCCTGTCCCCGCTACCCCCAGCATCTGCAGCTGTCCCTGCTGCCCCGGCCCAGCAGGAGCTGAGCCGGGCTTGGAGCTCTGCCCCAGCGTCTCCCAGGCCAGCCTCGGCCCCGGCGTGCCTGCTGCTGGAACGTGCTCTCTCTGCCTTTCACTTCCCACCTTTGCCCCGCTGTGCGCTTTTTATTCCACGAGGCTGTAGCCTCCTGCAGACCTCTCCTCCTGAGTAGCCACCGTTTTTAAGGCCCCCCCAGGGTTGCGCTTCTCTTCCTTTGTATCAGCTGGGTTTCTGTCCTTGCAAAAGTCCGGACCCAGGGAAGATGGCCCCGGCAACCTCGGTGCTCCAGGAGACCCTGCTTGCCTTGCTGAGGGCTGAGGCACATGGGACTCACAAGGGACTGAAGGCAGCCCGAGGCTCTGTGTGGCATCCCCCTGGAGTCTAATTAGAACCGGTGGGGAATGCTCATAGGCCCCTCAGCATCTCTGGTGCAGAGGCAATGATAGAGCCTTAGTTCCTTCTCTCCCCACAATGCCGTTTGCTGAAAGGGGTGGCGCGGTGCCGTGACCAGGGAGCCCAACGTGGATCTCTGTCAGCCCCTCAAGGTAACGTTTGTGCTACCTGCACAGTGGCTGGAGTCGCCAGTGGCTCCGGGTTCAAACTCACGTCTGCCCCGGGGGGCAGAGAGCCTTGTAGTGGGGCCACTGTGGTCAGCCCTCCACGGGCGGGCACCCTCCCTAGGAGGGCACCTGGATGCTCTGCCCTGGTGGGAGAGGAGCTTAATGTTTCCTGTGTAACATTAGAATCCCTCGCATTCCAAATTGCATCTGAAATTTGGGGCATTCAGGAAATTTTTTATTTGAGCTGCATGTCCCGAGAGTGGAATAAATGAGAACCATTTGTGGCTATGTGGCTTTCTTGGTGGAAAACGTCAATACTTGGTCCAATTTTTTTTTGGACAAGGGATTAAGAATTCGAGGTCTGTTTTGGCAGAGGGTTGGAACTTCTTTTTGGAGACGCGATTATATTTCTCGTTTTGCAATTTATTTAATTTCGGGAAATTTGCTTTGGAAATGATGGTTTGAGTATCCGAGTTATTGAAGAAGGCTCTCGTAGGCCGACAGTTCTCCCCACATGCCCACATTTCAGAGCAAATCAGGTGAACTGTGCGTTCAGACTCCTGAGCACCATTTCCAAGTAAACCAGAGCAGTCTCAGAACGAGAGATGTGCCTTAAAGTGAACCAAAAGAGTCCTCAAGCTCCACGAGAAATGGGTGATTCTTACTAAATGTTAATTTTGTTACACGGAAGCAAAAATGTATATGTAATATTTGGAAAAATATTTGACCTCCGTGTTTGGTAGGCTTTCAAAACTTTCTCATTGTTTGTGATAGAAAACTGTTTGTTTAAATACAGAACTGGCCACTTAAAGTTGAAACTTGAAGAGAGTGTTACATCGCATGTTCTCAAGGATATATTTTCCTTAATCTCGCCTGGGACTTTCTGCAAAACGTTTTCAACGTAAATGAAAGGTGGCTTGGTGTTCTCAGAAAGAGCGGCATGTGGGAAGTCAGCGGGGTCCCGCTCACCTCACGAGGGGTGCCAGGCTGTAGGGACCGATGGCCTGAGGGAGTTGAAAGGGAACCGGGCCTCGGCTGAGCTCCTGGTGCGGACACAGCTCTGCCGCAGTTCTGCAGTGAGTGTGGGTCCCCGTCACCAGGAGACCTAATTGATTCCCTCGTGTTTGCTCTCCCGGCTCCGCCCCGTGGAAGACCCGAGACTGAGGCAGGCCTCCCAGAGCCCTCGGAGCTGGAGGTCGTGTGGGAGTCTCCAAACAGAGCAGCGATCTGGATGTTTCTGAGCACGGGTAGGGCTTTCCCCACGGTCCTCCAGCCTCCAGGGTCCACGGACTCGTCACTAGTGGGACGCAGAATTCCGGGGGTCGTGGATCCCGCTGCGCAGCCAGGCACCCAGCAAAAGGAAATATCAAAATAGCCCCAAGTTTTAGTTTCCTCCAGTTCTGTTTCTTTTCTATTTGTTTCTTCTCAGATTTATACAAGTAGATTGCTACAATGTTTTCTAGGCTTTTATAGAATAGTAAGGTGCGACTGCCTAGTGATTTTCTTCAATACTGCCATAAAAATATGAGTTCACTAGCTGCAGATTTGTCTTTTCACGCTATCATCTGCTAAGGTAAGTATTTAATTTTCAGTAGGTGAAGGCTTACACGGAAGTAAAATCATTAGCCCTGGGTCCCATGAAGTTTGAAATACCAGCCCCGCTGTGGTCACAAGTCCCTGAGGGGAGTAGGGAACTTTGTTACTTATCAATGTATTATTTCATTTGGGAAGGCACACCGGTTTCCAGGCAGAGGGCTAGGGAGAGGTGGCCCAAGCATGCGGTGATGCTGAAACCTTTCGCTTGGACACGGTCCACTTTGCCTGTAATCATATTTCATGGGTCAGGGCAAGTCACCTGTGCAACCTGATATGTATGACACCCCCCAGCCCACCCCGCAGCACTGGGCGCCACACGGCAGCTGGGCCAGCCCTACAGGACAGGGGGGAGTGTGGCAACACCACGGGCTGTTACAGTATGTGTCCTTTGAAGAGTTAGGGTCTTCCCCTTAGATTCGTAGTTTACACATCTGTCATCCTGTGGAATGACCGCTTTTCCTCGTGGCCATTAGCTTTGCCTGTTGAGCTCTCTACAAATCATACTGAGATACAGGTTGGGACGGACGAAGGGTTTTGTAAAGAGTTAAGTGAGAGGTTATTAAATATGAAGTCCTTACGAGCTATGTTAGTATTTTTTTTCTTTTCTCTGCTTTCATCCATTGTTCCCTCCTCCTGCTGATTATTGAGTAGGAATCCAAACTACACACTCTGGTCTGGATTGTCTAATTTTGAAGCCCAGCACTGGTTTTGAAGCTGCTGTCCCCATGTGCTGGTCTCCCACTTGTCATTTCAGGCGGGGAGGCTGGATTTTCCCGACTCACAAACTTTCTGGTACAGCATGTTGCGCCTCCGCCGGCCTCCTGGCCATGGTTTTCCTTCCATCGTCCACATGTGGACGCCAGCCTGCCGGCGAGTAAACAAATGCAGGTGACGTCACAGACAGACGCAGCTGGAACCCCCCGCTCGCCCACGGCCTCCTCTGGGGTCATGTGCCTTTGCACACAGTGGAGATCACTGTTTCCTGGAAAACCCAGAGGCAGTTACTTCTGCTGTTTCAAAACAGCAGGGATGAGCCCCAGATGCCCGGGTTCGTGGAATCTGGTCTGGTGGGGCGTGGCAGGAGGGAAGGGGCGCAGGAGGATGGTCGGAGGAGGCTGTGGTTTGTCTGTAAGTCCTGCCGGAGACGGATGGCAGAGGGGCCGTTTGGAAAGCAGGTACGCCCCCCAGAGACCCGGGGGTCAGTGCGGTGAGATAGTGAGAATCGGGAAGAATTAGACGGATGGCATTTCGAGGTCACTTGGTCCGAACTCTGGCCCCCGTGCAGGGTATACTTTGTCTTACCCAACTCTCCTTCAGAGAAGAGCCCCCCACCCACCCTCACAAGGTCTGTATTCCAGCTTGCCACTGACACCCGAGTTAAATGTTCCTTTGGGTTCTGCGGCACCATCCCTGTCAGTCGGGTGAGGCCAAGAGGGAGACGCAGCTGTGATTTCACAGCCTGGGTGTCCTTTCCCTTGACATTCATCACCAGGCTGTCCCCTGTGGCTGACTCCTGCTCTGCCAGCGATGAGCTAATCCAGCCCAGCGTCACCACTGTACAGATGAAATGAAAGGGTTTCAGAGGTGATAAGGGACTTGCCCAAGGTGACAGAGCCCAGGAGTGGGGGAGTCAAAGCCAGAGGGGCAGACGTCGACCCCCGAAGAAGCCTCGTCCCCTGCAGACTATGTGCAAGGAGCTGCTCTGAGAACAGGACCAGGTCAGGCGGAGGCAGGCAAAGCGGCATCACTTTGTGCAGGGGATTGAGGCCGCAGAGTCAGCGATAGGCTCCGAACCCAGTGTCTGACCGAAAAGGAAGATTATTTTGTGAGTCACCAAAAAGTAAACAGAAAGAGAAAAAAAGCAAGTGGAGACATATTCCCTTTGGCTTTTAAATGCATCGGGCTATTTTAGGCTCCTTCGGAGCCTGTCTGACGCAGAAAAACTGAAGTTTAGCTGCCCAGATGAAGTCTCCTTCATTCCCGCAGCTGCCACCGCTGTGCCAGCATCCTCCGTTCGCACTGCCCCGGGGTTCCTGGGGCGATCCTCAGGGTCTGCTGACCATCTCCGCGCCTCCGCTCTCCTTTATGTAAAAGCGGCCAGGTTGGGGGTCCTGTGGCAGCTGGGTGCTATTGCCAACCGTCTCCCCCGTGCCTGCCGCCTGCCAGGCCCACTCCGTCTGTCCTGTGCCGATTAATCCTCGCCGGGGCTCTCTGAGGTAGGGGTGCTGACCCCACTCTGCAGAAGGGGTGCCTGGGACTGGGAGGAACTAAGATAACCTCTCTGGAGGACACAGGGCTAGAAGGGTGTGCACTAGGACCCCATGTGGCGTCTGTCTGCCTCCCACGCAGAGCAGGTCTGCCCGTGTGCCCAAGGTCTCCATCGGGCCGTGCACCCGGAAGGTCTGCACCCGGAAGGTCACCAGGACAACCTGATGGCGTGAAGCACGCGGACAGCTTTAGAAACCTGCAGCGTGCTGGGTCAGCTCGAGACAGGGTCCCCCTTCTCGGGGCTCTCGGCCACTTAGCAGAGCGTAGCAGCGAGGCCCAAGGCAAGGGTCAGGCCGGGCTGTTGTTGTGTGTTGTGCGACAGAGGCCTGAACAAGGAGGAAGACGCTCGGACAACCCCCTCTGGTTCTAAAGTCCACTCTCTGGCCGCCTCTCCCTGTTCCTCCAGGCCCTGGTTCCTGCCCCCTCAGTGGGGCTGGGATTCGTCACCGTGGGTGGGCTCCTGACTCCTGTGATGGACCCTCCCACCCAGTGTGCTCAGAGGCCCCAGGGCGGGGGCGGGGGGGGCGGGAGGGGGAGGCGCTAAGGATGGGTCACTGGTGTGGTAGGGGCAGTGGTGCTAATGGCATGAATCCCCTAAGAGGGTGTCAGGATGAAGAGTCCAGTGAAACCTCAGCCTCTACCCTTCTTTCCAGCTGCATTCAGAGAAACAGACCAGAATTCTACTATGCGTTCTGTAAAATCTGAATTTATTGGGGTGACACTGGTTAATAAGGTTATTTAGGTTTCAAGTGTCCACTTCTATGACACATGGTCTGCGTGTTGCATCGTGAGCCCCCCACCCAAAGTCACATCTCCTCCCGTCACCATGTATTTGACCCCCTTTACCCTCTGCTACCCCCAGCTCCATCCCTCGGTCGCCATACTGTTGTCTGTGTCTGTGAGATTTTGGCTCTCCAAATGAGGAGCTTTGTGATTCTCTGATGACCTGAACTCATTTTTTTGGCTGGGGGTTTTGAATGAGTCTCATTTTGCAGGCCGGTTGAAGCATAGTAATTGTCTTTAAAAAGGCTGAATTGACTGATTTTCTCAACCCCCGAGAGAAGGGCCACAGGAAAGCACATTTACATATGGAGAGAAGGAAGAGGTTCGAAGCGGGCAGTCTGGTTGCTGTTTTATTTTGGATGCTTAAGAATTACCATTAAATGGAGTCACACCTGTGAAGGCCCAAAGGGAAACTTCGCCTGGATTTCCCGTTGACCCTGCTGCCTCGCCCCCCCCCCCCCCCCAGGTACAGCCTGCCAGGCAGTGGGTACGTCTTCGAACTGTTGTGGAAGCCGATGAGGAGGAAGCGGCTGCCGGGCGGGGCAGCGGCAGGAGTTAAACGTGGAAAGCTCGCTCTCGCTCGCCGGCTCCCTTACACACTACGCAGAGTGGCGTCATCGCGGTCAGGGCATGTCCCCTCTGACCGCGGCTGGTTGGTTCTTGGAGCCTCGAATGCTGGCATGATGCTTACAGAATTGAAGTTTTAACTGTGGCAGTAAAGTTGTCTTTTACTGCAGAAGCCCCGAGTAGGCATGCTGGGTCTTGTGATTGTCGTTTAAGTGAATGTATCATGTTTTAAAATTAAAAGTGGCTATCTTCCCCTGGCACTTACGGAGGCCGTCGCAAAATTAATGGCTACCGTGCGAGAGAGGCATTTCAATGAACTTGCGTGGGGATTGATCAGATAAGCGCTGAGATTGATGACTGTATCCTGAAATCTTCATTAGGCGAGCTCTTTGCTGCTTTGGGGAGCTTACAAGGGGTTTCCAGCCCCTGGGAAGTGTGGCTTCCGACTTGATCCCACAGGAGGCCTCTCTCTGTTGTGGAGGGTCGACGTCGTTTTTTGTCTGCCTTTGCCGCACTGAGGGTAGCGTTGTGTGAAGTTCGTTCACGGTTCTGTCAGACGTGCCTTTCCTGCATCACTTTGTCTCTTCCACGGCATTTCTAGTGTATCTTGTGTTTAAAATTACAAAGTCATCTGTTTGCGTGAAAAGAAGCTAAAACAGCCTTGGCCATAGACTACCCCTTTTGCCAACTGAAAATGGGTGGTAACTGTGTAACCGTTGGACGCCTGTTTCTGCAGTTTTTCGTGGGCTTGTGCCTGTGTATGCATGCAAACAGACACGCCCACGGACAGACGCACCTACATACATCCCTCTGCCTCCCTGCTCACTCCTTCCCCGCCCTCTGGGCTCATCTCCTTAAGGGAGCGCCAGAGGAGAGAGGCCACTCCATATGCTGGGCATTATGGCGTTTATCCCCCCGAGGGAGTGCGTGGTGGAGCGCATTGTCCTGTCCCTTCCTCCCCTCACCAAGGTTCAGCAAAGGCAGGCTGAGCTTGCTTCTCTGTGTCCCCAGCAGCCACACCAGGACCCCACCCAGAACAAGCCCCCAGGTTTGTAAAAGCCACCGGGGCACTTCTGCCCCAGCCCAGTGTCCCTGGAGACTGGCCCTGGCCCTCCGCGGCTTTGGGCTCCAGCGGATCCTGAGTATGGGCTTCCCTGGGCTTCTCCTCTGCTCGGCCCGTTCGGGGTGAGATTTCTCCCCCAGGAGCTCTGCGTCCTTTCAGCCCCATCTGACCTCAGTCTCCTAGAATTTTCTGAAAAGCGTTGGCATGGTGGTGGGACCTGCTTCTCCCCTGCTGTCACTGGAGCGGGATGCAAGTGCCATGGTGACTCCCGTGGTGCTTCGAATGGTCCACGGGCCTCCTCGCCTCTCCTCTCTGGTTTTGGTCCAGTGTTTCGGAAATGCTTTCAGGGCTCGTTTGCAGTTCCTTTGGTTTGTGTTGTAACTTGTAAGTTCATTTTTCCTCCAATTTTGCAGTAAGTGTTCTTCAAAATGACATCGTGGACACGGCAGTGCTCTCGGTCTGATGCCACGCCTTCACAAAGTACTTTCTCCTGTGTTTGCCGGCCTTGCAGCCTGGGCTGCGGGAGGCCAATTACTGATGCGGATTCACTCCATAAGCTTAGGTGCTGACCCTGATTTCATGTGATAGGTCTGAACGTCACCGTGCCTGATACATGTTTGTGTGTTATTTGAAAGTGGCTGAACATTGTCGGCTTCCTCGTTCAGTATCCAGCTTAACTGGACATATAAAAAAAGCAGTAGTAACTTTTTAAGGGGCCCTGGACCTCAAGCATCTGAAAATGATGTCTTTGTTACTGTTAGCCGCACACCAGTGGCTCAGCGGCGTTTTTATTGTCATGGAGATGTTTTGTCATACCGCACCGTGTTTTTTAACTTGTGGCCGCAGGAAGGAGAGAATATTTTCTACCTGGCGATTGAAGACATAGACACGGACACAGAGCTGCTGATTGGCTACCTGGACAGCGACATGGAGGCCGACGAGGACGAGCCACCAGTCGCCACGGGGGCCCAGGAAGGGGAAGGTAAACACGCTCCAGGAGGTCGGCCCCTGGCAGGACCTGTGCTCCCTCCCTTTGGGGTCCGAGAGAGCGGGAGTGGAGGAGAGACAGCGCTGGGTCTGGGGTTCGCTCAGCACTGCTCTCCGGGGGTCTGGCCATGCGCCCAGCTTTCTTCCAGTGGGAAGAGTGGGCTGGCATGCAGGGGTGGGGATGTGCCCTGTGTCATTGCCACGGTCCCAGGAAGCTCCCGGCTGTCCCCGTACACTGGCGTGACCAGGAGTGAGGACCCATACTCCAGCCTGGGACTGTAACCTGGCAAGTCACTGCCTCTCTGACACTTGACTTTCTCCCCTGCGCGTGGGGATGGCAGGAGCCCAGGTGTGCAGAGGGCCATACGGGACTACTCCCCAGCCTCGCTCTTGCTCGGGAGTCTTTGAGAACCTGGAGCTTCCCGACACCTCCCTTTGCTCTGATCAGGGAGGCCCGTGGGGCTGCTGGGGTGCCCTAGCGGGGTAACCGACACTCCTGAGGACTGTGGGTCAGACCCACCCAAATCCACCCCTGTCCGGGAGAGAGATCTCCTGTGTGTCAGCAGCAGGGGTCACCGGCCCGATTCCCCTCTAGTAGGCTTTGCTCCTGGTGGGGCGGGGGCAGGGGCATGTGAGTGATGGTGGTGGTTCTCATGCTTTGTGACCGGCTGGTACTTACTATGGAGCATTCCACAGGAATTCTCCCCGTGCTGGCTGGGAACATAGGCGGGTTCTCGGCATGGCTGTCCGACGCTTGTCTCCTTATTTTACTCGGAGCGGCGCGGGGAAGCTGAGGCCAGGCCGGCTGCTCTGTTTTGCTGGCTGCTCTATGATGCTGTGTGGGGTGTCAGAGGTTGAGGGATGGGAACTATTTTTGCATTGTTTCGAGTTTTCTTTGCTTTTGTGTTTATTCTCTGCCTCTATTGCTCCCAAGCATGTTGTTAATTATGTCCCTTATTTAAACTTGGAATCTCCTACTGACATATCACCACCCCTATTTTTCTTTCGTTAACAAAATATCCATTTTCATTGGTTTTTTGTGTATGTGTGTGTGTGTGTGAAAAGAATCAACAGAAAATAGATTTTTAAAACATATGATTTAGGAACTTAGAATGCTGCTATTTTTGTTCTAGACTTTGGAGTTTTGTTTAACCAAACCCAAACCAAAACAACCAAACCACCAGCAAAAGAAAGAAAGAAAACCGCCCAGATGTCCAACAGTGGAGAGTTTTGTTAAGTCAGTTATGGTAGCTTCGTTTACTTTTTTTTTCACTTTTCCATTTTAAGTGGAACAGAGGAGCAGCAGGCAACACCGTGTACAGAGCGTGACGGTGATTGTAGCTCCTTGTAGACGGCACGCGAAACACGGGTGCACAGGGCCCACGTCTTCACTGTCACGGGATTGCCGGTCACATGTATTTTCGCCACATTCTCCTCAGTTTCCAAATCTAACCTCGTGTGATCATCAGAAAAATATGTGGTGTGAACACACACTTGGGGACTCTGGGTAGAGCCGTTGCTGAGGGTCCGACCAGCCGGCAGCGGTGGACCACCTCCCCTGCGTCCCGAGCCTGCTCTGTGACCTGGGTCCCCTCCTGGAGGCGGGGCGTCCCCCTCGGTGATTCAGCGCAGTTTTTCTCAGCTGGATTTGTCTCTCTGTGCAGCTAACCGTGAACTCAGGATGACCCATTTCAGGGAAAACGTCTGTTTTCCAATTCTGCAATTGTTATATAACAGCTCTTCGAGGTGAACAGTTAGTATCACAGGGAGAATTAAAAATTGACTTTGTAATAGTTTGGTAGAACCGAGTGAAATGATTAAAAAACAATGTATTTCTCTCTAGTAACACTCCCCATTATTTTTCATGGGTAACACTATTAATATTCGTAGAGATTATAAGACTTTTCAATGCTGATGCCATTAAACAGAATCAGTGGGATTTTAAAATGAGGGGGAAACCGAGCAGTGCTTGTAACTTTCGCCCCATAAACCTGCGCCCTTCTGCACGGGCAGACTGCTTTGGCTGTGACGAGGACCACGCCTGTCCGCAGTGTGAGTCCAGCTTCACCAGCGAGGAGGTCCTGGCCGAGCACCTTCTGAGCCTGCACCAGACGCCCGGCGAGGAGAAGGAGTCCAAGTGCAAGGGCTGCGGGAAGGCGTTCCCGGTGAAGCAGGCCCTGCAGAGACAGTGAGTACCGAGAGGGTGGTGTCGAAGTTCTGAGCGGGCCTCCCTCCCACTTGGGGGTCCTAACCTGCGTGCGTGTGAGTGTGTGCGTGTGAGGGACAGAGACAGAGGGGAGGGGTCAGGCGTTCCAATGTCATTGCCATCATCTCATCTTTTCTCCGTTTGGTATGTTGACTTTGAAACATCCTGGTTGGGAATTTAACAAGCAAACAGTGCTTCTGTGAATTCGTCCTTTTGTCTACTTCCTAACAGTAAATCGCTGGGCTACTCATCTGGAATTAGGTAAGCGAAACGTAGCACGTAGCGAGTGCTGTGAGGCGTCAGGGCGGGAGTCAGCTGTCTGCACCGTCAGCCCAGGAGAAGTGTCAGGGGCAGAGCGGGGTCAGAGCGGAGAGTGCAGGCCCAGCAGGGGAGGGAGCGGTGCCTGCTTCCCAGCGCCTTTGGAGGGGCCGTTTGAAGAGGAACGTGCAAGGATGTGAGCGCCCTGTACTGCTTTCTTCACATAAGTAGTAAACGGCACATAACGTTCTGCTGCTGCAGCGGCTCACAGTCCCGTGAGTTATTACAAGGGAGAAAGGGGTACACGCATTTGCAAACTGTTATTTTAACAGAATGTCACTTTGCATACGAGCAAGAAATCTTTACCACAGGCTTCATGTTTTATTTATTTTTTTAGTCATTAAAGTAAAATCTTGAAATATGCCACATGTCATAGGAAGACTATTGCCACATGTTGTGTACGTCCATTTTTTATAACAGCAAGAGATTAAACATTTGGAAATTCTGTTATAAGCGCTTTTGAGAACACAGGGGCTGTACACTTTAGGTAGACTTTAAAACTGCATTCCAGTCAGCTTTTATTGAATGTAGTATTATCTGTTCTACACCAAAGACACTTTTGCTAAAAATCTTCAAGGGCCCAAGTCAGAATGGAAAGAGAGATCACTCACATGCCTTTATTCAAAACAGGTATTTTCTTAAGTTTTGATCTTGGACTTGCTGTTTTTGTTGCTCATCTTTTCCGTTTCCCCTCAGCGTTCTCCAGTGCCCGGCGAAAAGCAGTCCGAAGGATTCTTCCAGAAGTTTCCAGCGCTCCGTCTGCGACTCCCCCTTCAGTTCGGTGTCCAGGTTTGTGTCTGAGTGGGCCGGGGGCTGTCACAGGGCAGTGGGTCATTTCGGGGCGCCCGTGTCCAGGGTCTTCGTGAGTTAGTACCGTGGGCTCCAGAATTGAGCCGCTTTATTTCTCGCTGGCCCAGGTGACACATGCAGGGACCCTGAGCGTGTGCTGGGGGCATGTGTCACGGCTCCTCCTCAACCCCACCCCCCGGCCCCTCCCCTGTCCCGCAGTTGTGAGCAGCACCAGGAGACGTGCCCGAGCAGAGCCAGGTTCGTGTGCAAGGCCGGCAGCTGTGGGAAGAGGCTGAAGAGCAGGGATGCTCTGAGGAGACACCAGGAGAACGTCCATGCTGGTGAGAAGTCCCGGCGCAGCGGTGGCCTGCCGTGGGTGCTGTGGAGCGGAGGGCCGGCCTCTCCTGCGGGAGGTGCACAGGCCTGGGCTCTGGCCATGGCGGTTTCTGGTCGCCCGCCGCTGTTTCCTTGTCCAGCTGGTTTCAGCAGAATTTGCCATTTTCCCGTCCGAGCTCATCGAGACTGGGAGCCCCCGCTAGAGTCAGCTGTGCTTGGCAGTCAGGTGCAGCGGGAGCTCGTGTTTCTGAGCAGTGGGTAGTTGCCTGCACCCTACGCCGCGCTCCCTGGAGGGCACTGACACCATTCGGTGATGCCCTCTGCCTTCGCCTGCTCACGGCAGGATCCTGTGTTTCATGCCTCGACTTCTCCTCTGGTGGGGAAAGCTGCCGACTGTGTTTTGAGATGGGAGGTGATGAGTAAAGCAGCTCCTATCAGAGTTCTTTTCCACGGCTGGATAAACAAGGAAGCGACGGTGAAGTGGGACTGTCACTCAGGTGGCGGCTGCTTAGCGCCCGGTGCAGGGCTTTGGTCCAGGGACGCAACCCACTGTACGTACACCCAAGAGCTGGGCAGGTGGCGGCCTCGTCAGGGCGACCTTCCCTCCCCGATCCCATCCTTGAAGGGGGCAGAGGTCCACGGGGCCCCTCTTCTGTACCCACACTTTCCTCATGTGCTTCCTGTCGCCCTTGGCTTCCGGGAAGAGGGCGGAATGGTCTTTCCGGACACGAGGGTGCTGGCTGTCTCTTCTCCCGTCCCGTGCCCTCACATTCAGGAGACAAGGATAATGGTATCAGCCTCAGTCTCCCGTGGGGGTCCTCGGATGCTAAGGTCCCAGACGCTGGTGTGAGTGTGCGTGCCAGCCCCCACGGGGCACCTGGCCGGGGCCACACAGTAGGTGAGAGCACAGGTGGGAGAAGGAACGGCCTCACGAAACAGCTCGTGGGGTGCTGACTCCTTCCCCTTGGAGCGATGAGGCTGACTGAAGGGAGACAGCATTTTTCTCTTTTCTTTTTTTTATGGTGGTTCAAGTACAGTTGTCTCCATCTTCCCACTCCCACTCTCCCCCGCCCCACCCACCCCCACCTCCCACCCTCGATCCTACCGCGCTTTGGCTTTGTCCATGGGTCCTTTATACATGTTCCTGGCTGACCCTCCCCTTCTGCACTCACTGTTTTGGGCCTTCCCTCGGCTGGCGAAGGCAAGCCTGGCTTTTTGATGGGCCTGTTTTCATAGACTTTTGAAAAGCTGTTGTGTTTCAAATGCTGTTCTTAATTTTCTCCATCTTGGTCTGTAACGTATTACAACAAATCTTTCTTGTCATGTGTAACGTTAACTCTGCTGAACTAAGTGAAAAGCCAGATGCTCGCGGAAAGTGTCTCTGGAAACTTGCGCTCCCGCTCGCGACGGGGCATGCGGTCTTCAGGCTGTCTTACATAAGCATCGTTTCTTTGAGGCTTCTTGTAACTGGCCTTGGATATTATAATATTACTCATTCAGGAAACTCGTGGTGATTCCGTAGGAAATAGTTTGCAATGCAAAGTTTTTACTTTCCCGAGCTGTGGGTCATGTAAACCGTGGAGCTCTGTCTTCGGGCAAAAGTCGCTGTGCCCACCTCCTGCTGGGGCTGGCTCACCGGCTGTCTCATTCCTCGCCTCTCCCTGGCTCCCCCTCCTCTGTGACCCATATGGACTCTTGGGGAAAGAAAATTCCATATTCTGAAGCAGAGCAGTGTGCCCGCGTGGGGTGGTAGAATCCGTTACTGGAGAAAGGCAAGGATTCCAGGAAAGAGAAGGTCTTGCAGCTTCTACCGCTGGCGATGACAAATGGTCGCTGTTAGTGATTTGAGCTGAAGATGCTGAGAAGAGAGAAGCTGGATTTTTAAATGAGCACCACAGTTGCCCATGGACACTGTACATGTGGTGGGCAGGTTTGCAGACCGGCTTCCAGAAGCACGCGCAGCCCACCTGGTGCTGGAACTCGCAGTGACCACGTGACTCTGTGTGTGCTGTCCCATTTGTTAATCGCGCATCTCCTGCCTTCGTAAGCCCTGTGCTCCCACCAGAGGTACCTGGATGCAGGAACAGTCAAGTAGGATAAAGGCTGGTTTGGGCTTTGTAGGGGCTGTTATCCTTGAACCTGGGGATGCTGGTAGGGAGGCGAGAACCTCCACGTCACCCAGCGGGAAACAGAGAGAAGGGGCTCCCTTCCCTCCCCACTCCCCACCCCTCTCCTTTGCTCAGGTTCTGTGGATGCCACCTGTGAGGTTTTGTGTTTATGGGGGTAGCATCTCTCTGCATGCTCAGGTAAACAAATGTAAACTGTCCCTGTGTTTCTCCTCAGAGGAGCCAGGACTCCAGGTCTCCAATGAGGAGGAGAAGATGGGAGCAGGGGCGACGCAGAAACTCTGCCTCTGGCGCCCTCTCTATCCTCCCTGAAATTGTGACGGCCTTCGGTTTCTGTTTTAGGAGATCCTAAGAAAAAGCTCATCTGTTCGGTGTGCAGTAAGAAGTGTTCTTCGGCCTCAAACCTGCAGGAGCATAGGAAGGTCAGTAAGATAAAGGTGAAGGCTCGTCGGAGTGGGAGGTTTTTGAGGTCATTTACGGAGTCTGCCATGGACATCTACGTTGGTTTTTTTATATTGCAAAGGCGGAGCTTGTCATGACCTCAAATACAAACACAGCCTAGAAGGCGAGACTCGTCGCAGAAGAGTGGGCTCTTCTGGAGACTAGTCAGTGCTCAGAATTGGTAGAAGTGTGTCTTGAATGCAGCCGCCTGTCTGCTGAGTCCTCACCTACAAGCTCCATCAGTGGCTGGTAATTCAGACCTTGGTGAATCTCCATCCTGCCCGGGGGTGGTGGAGCACACACAGCACCGAAGTGGTCTCTGTGGGATATCAGTGACCGGTGAGCTCAACGCAGCATTCCCTCCGTGACAGCGGAGCTCCTCTAACTGAGCCTTTCTGAGGCCGCAGGCAGCTGTGACTGACCTCGTACAGCTGGGGACATCTAATGTCTAATAGAGGTTGGTCGCAGTATTTCCAACTGCCAGTAGGTGGTGCTCCGAGATGAGGCCAAATTACATTTTCAGCCAGTGTTGCAATAAGATACACAACTGTCCTTGAAAATCATTTAATCTGGGACTTGAAATTTAAGTTAGTACCCTCCGTATCAATTTAGTGCAGTGGGCGTTTTATGAAATGTACGTTGCTTGGCATCAAGCATAAGTAAATAGCATTACCTATCATTTTCATTTTATATCTGTTTTGTTAAACCTTTTTAAGAGTTTTTAAAATAGCTTTGGTGTAAATTTTCCACAGTAAATAAGATGCAAAATGCTTTCGTGCACAGTAAATACTTCTATTTTATAATCTGGGGACAATCTGTTCAACCCAACCCTTAAAAATGTCTCGTGTTTCGGAAGCTGTGAGCATTCAGAAGCAAACAAATGTGATTAGTGTTCTGCAGTATTTTAACAGTTTCCATTTCATATATGCATTAATAATTTTCTACATTTTATATGCTGGCAAAAGCTGAGCATTAAAAATGAAGATAAAGTGAATATGGCTTCATTTGGGCGTGGCTGAGGAGGCTCACCGTCCTCTGCAGAGTATCTGGTCGTTAGAAAGGGCATCGTGACGTGTCAGAGAAACCCAGGGTCAGAGAGCGTAAGTCTGCTCTGACTGGAGGTCAACGTCGCCGCCCAGCCATCGGGGGTGTCCCGCTGCGGCCTCGGTGAGACTCTCTGCTGGTGGAAGGGGCTGCCTCTCAGAGGTCTCAGGCCGGGGTCGTCCTTCTGTGCCAGGTGGTGCTTGCCCTCTGGCTGCCCGGACAGACCCCACACTGCTTTCTGAGGGGCCTCGGAGGTCTCGGGACTCCACACCCCCACCCTACCCCGGTCAGATGAGATGCCCCTGGTCAGGAGCCAGACTCCTGAAGTGGCATCTTCCTGCTTCTGCCTCGTTTCTCTGCCTTTTCCCAGCTTTTCATAACTGAGTTTATAGACTCACGCAGGGTCTGCTCATGGCTGGGCACAACGAAGAGTTCATATAATACACCAGTGTAATGTGTTCACAGCAAGGGTGGATTTAATTCGGACTGCATAGGCCAGCAGTATTACATATTTAAGCAGTGTGCACCCTATGTGCTTTCAACGACATGTTTTACTGGGTGATTACGCTCGTAGCCGTTTCAGTGGATACAGGATACAATGAATCAACTAGGGCTGAGTTCTGACACATAGTTTGGACAGTGCAGTAGCAGCTGGTTGCACGATTCCACTTTTATTTGAATTCTGTATAACTCACTTGGTTGACAGTTGATTTGACTGTCAATTTAACCTTTTTCAGATTCACGAGATATTTGATTGTCAAGAATGCATGAAGAAATTTATTTCAGCGAATCAGCTAAAACGTCACATGATCACTCACTCAGGTAAAGGACATTAGTTTTGTCTATAGGGAAATCACGACAGACACTCCCTGTGTCGTTCTGAGGAGCTCAGAGCGGGGCCAGCAGGAGCCCTGGCTGTTGGTTTTGGCCCAGCCTGCCCCTGCGGGTGGTTTGAACAAGCTGCATAACTTCCCCAGAGCTCAGTCTGCTCGTAGAGCAAAGGTGGCTGGACCACATGTTTTGGGAGGTCTTCGAAGCCACCGTTTCACCTGTCCCTCAGTCCTCCTTGAGCCTCGGTGTCTGTGCTCTCCCTGTGTGGAGCGGGCTCCCCGTGTTGGGGCGGCTGTGAAGGTGGAAGCCCGGAATGGGCTGCTCCAGCGGGGGGGTCCGGCTTTGAGAGCAGCGAGGCAGCAGCTCCGCACAGCTCCTGCGTCTGGGGGGCAGGGCTTCGGCCTTCCAACCTCGGTGCTAATGAACCTCAGTGGGAGGCGCACAGACACGGTTTGAAAATCTTAGGTTTTTAAAGCCATAGGGTCATTTTAAATAAGTTTGTGTCATAAATAGGTCTGTTACCCAGACTTTTTAAACAATCAGCTCTGAAAATAACTTTTGCTTTAGAAGGCCTCTTTCTAGAGTTTAGGATGTCTATTCCGTGAGCCATTAAAGTCTCACAGGTTTTGGAAATCCACTCTGGAGACAGATTCAGGTATTTTGGCGAATGTACATAGGAGATCAGGAGCGAGTGCTCTTCACATGTGCTCTGTTTGAAACAAAGGGTATTTTTCATTTTTACCTCATCGTCAGCATTCCACGAACCCTGTGTACACGGGGGCTTCACACGCCCACCTGAGTGGGTAGTTTCTGCACGGGTGTGGGGGCCCCGCCTGTGTGCGGCCCACTGGGCCGAGCCGGGGGCAGGTGCGTCCCCTCCGCCTGTCAACATCAGGCCACTCCTCGCGGTGGAGCTGGGCCTGATACACACTCACACCTGTTAGCAGGGTTTTCATTCGGAAGTAGGGTTTCCTCATTGAATTTAAATCTTCGTGTCCGAGCTACGGTAGAGATTTTAAAAGAGCGAACGCGCAGTTTGCTGGTGAACAGGCTCGTGTCGGTGTAGGTGGACGGGCGGCAGCTTTTGTTCCGTTGTGTTGGTCACGCTTCAGTTGAGGTGTCCACGAGAAGTTGTACGAGGTAAGGCTGTTTCTGTTTTTATCCTTTATGTACGTCGAATGAGATTGTCTCCACTCATTTTCCACAGAGAAACGGCCCTATAATTGTGAGATTTGTAATAAGTCCTTCAAGAGGCTCGACCAAGTGGGTGCCCACAAAGTGACCCACAGCGAAGACAAGCCCTACAAATGCAAGCTCTGTGGGAAGGGATTTGCCCACAGAAATGTTTACAAGAATCACAAGAAGGTAAAAAAGCTTGTAATATGGTCGCCTGTTTTTCTCGCCGATGTGCTGGTATGATTCCCAGTGGTTTGTCTTTTCAAGGAGGGTCTGCATGTCTGGTGCGGCTGTCCCTGGAACAACTAGAGAGATTTGCTGCGATTTCACCCTCCCTCGGGCTGTGTCCGTGGACCCCGTTCCTGTCTTCCATTCTCTGTTGAAGCCGCCGTCCCCACAGGCAAACTGCCATCCAGCCCCCCTAGGGCTTGCACTAACTATGCAGTTTTTGTCCCCCCTCCCCCCCCCCCCCCCCCCCCGCCGTCTTTCTGTGACCTTGGACATGCCGCTCATCTTCCCTTTCTGAAACGCTCTTCTCTGCGGGGCCCCCGTGGCCTCCCCTACTGGGTCTCCCCTGGTTTCTCTGGGCGCTGGTGCCCCTCCCCGGGGGGTCCTAGGCACTCTGGCTGGATCTCTTCTCTGTTCTCTGTGCCATCTGCAACTGTTACTTCTGCTGTCCACTCTACACTGATGAATTCCAGGTGATTTATTTTTTTAACCCCAAGCTTCAGGCCCCCACTTACGACTGCTCATTTGGTGCATAATGGGGCATCTTTTTGGCCCAGTGAATGAAGCATGTCCCACAATGTCCTCTCATCCTCTCTGCTTTGGGTGGCCTCTCCTTTGGAGTCTGCTGTTTCTGCTAATGACTGAAGCATGGCACGGTCCCTGCATCTCTCTTTAGTCTTCGCCCCTGTTGGATGTCAGAAGGTGATTCTCAGGGTCCTCCCTCTGCACAGTCTCACCGCCATCACCATCACGCATTGCTGTCCCACCCTGGGGACCGCTCATCGTCACCACACTCACGCCCATCCCTCCTGCCAGGTAAACCGACCCGGAGCACACCTGCCATGTCCCGAGTGTGCTCTCGGGTCTTAGCTGATCCCTGAAGCCAGGGGAAGTCACAGTGTATGTGCCTCGCCTTGTCACCCAGGTCCCTGCACCCTGACCTCAGTGAGCTTCTCCGGCTTCCTATGCTTCAGTCTTTGTGTCACCACCCCTAACAGCCTGACACTTGTCCTCGTTCGGTGTGACCTCTCTAACTTCCCCTTCCTCCTTTCTGATGGGACTCTCTTCATGTTGTCATCCCGTAGTTTTCTCTGTTGACCTTTTTGTTTTGTGTTGGTTTTATCTTACCCGCTTTGGGTATATAATACAAATGTTTGAATTGAACTCACAAAACTTGTTCCACGAGACTCGGCATCTTAGAATTGTGTGGTAAAATGTATTTGTGATAAATATTTGCTTACTGACTTTGGTTGGTAGAAGCATGCTGCTAAGTAACACGTACACACTACCTTTTAACACGACTCGTTACTTACTTCCGGCTCCCCAAAAGCCTGAACGCCGGGAGTCTGCTGTTGACACGAAGCCTTACCAATAACATAACAGCCAGCTCACACGTGTTCTGGAGGTTATGTGTGTTGTGTATTCTTACAATGGAGTAAGGAGAAGAAATGGAGAGAGAAAAGAAAATGTGAAGAAGACTGTAAGGAAATAGAAATGCATTTACGGTGTTCGTTGAAAAAAAATCCACGTGCGAGTGGAGACATGTAGAGTTCAAGCCCGTGGTGTTCAGTGGTCAGCTGTAGCTATTTTGATATTTTTGCAGGGACTCTTCAAAGACATATTTTTTGAAATCATTT